>NC_139682.1:56770129-57996379 GCF_964106915.1 Podarcis gaigeae | reverse complement strand
GGTGAATTCTAAAGAGGCAAACCTTGGTCTCTCCTATAAGCCATAGTCTGCTGGAGGGAAGTAAAGACTACCTAATGGGGCACATTCACATAACATAGCACAGCACAGGATTTGCCCAGATTAAGCTGAATCTAAGATGATGACCGTTAAAAGGTAAATGTAAAGGACCCCTGACAGTTAAATCCAGTCATGAACGACTCTGGCGTTGTGGCACTCATCTCGCTTTACTGGCCAAGGGAGTCGACGTTTGTCCGCAGACAGTTTTTCCAGGTCATGCGGCCAGCATGACTAAACCGCTTCTGGCGAAACCAGAGCAGTGCGCGGAAATGCCGTTTACCTTCCCACCAAGAAAAATAGCTCCTTTTAAGAAGATACGTTTACCTTCCCACCAAGAAAAATAGCTCCTTTTAAGAAGATAGGCTGGTCTTAGATAACTCCTAGGGTTATCTAGGTACCTATTTACCTACTTGCACTTTTGACGTGCTTTCGAACTGCTGGGTTGGCAGGAGCTGGGACCAAAAAACAGGAGCTCACCCCATCGCGGGGATTCGAACCGCCAACCTTCCAATCAGCAAGCCCAGGGCTCAGTGGTTTACACCACAGCGCCACCAGTGTCCCTTCTATGATGACCATTAGTGAACCACTAACTTTGGCTGTATGTTCCAAGTACTGACTGCATGGAATGTAAGCTGTCACAGTTTGAAGACTGGACCAGCCTATCTTCTTAAAAAGAGCTATTTTTCTTATTAACATTTTAATTGTGTTTTCAATCATAGAAGTACAGAATAATGGCAAGGATATTTTGGGATGCAGCACTATCCCTCCACCCATCTACTTCCCTCTTTCCTTCATCGCTTCAAACTGCCCTTTAAACAAGAGTGTCAACTTGAATAAAATATGAGGGGAACCCCACATAATTGATCACGTGACATGTTACACACACATTATTTGAATGGCAATACATATCAAATTTGGGAAGCCTGGACCCCTCAAAAAAATGAGGGCATCAGCAAAGGGATCTTGACCCCCTAGGAGTTAGCTCCTATGCCTTTAAGAGAGTTTAGGCCAAACTACATGACATTAAATGGGTCTTAAATGAGAGCCAGTGTGGTGTAGTGGTTAAGAGTGATAGACTCGTAATCTGGGGAACCGGGTTCGCGTCTCCGCTCCTCCACATGCAGCTGCTGGGTGACCTTGGGCCAGTCACACTTCTCTGAAGTCTCTCAGCCCCACTCACCTCACAGAGTGTTTGTTGTGGGGGAGGAAGGGAAAAGAGAATGTTAGCTGCTTTGAGACTCCTTCGGGTAGCGATAAAGCGGGATATCAAATCCAAACTCTCTTTGCTTTTAACATGCTGGGTTTTTTAAAAAACAAACAAGGATGTCATCAGTTTAGGGAGCTGCTACTTAATAGCATCACATCAGGTGGTGGAATTTCAGCCTTTTTGCTTCTGCTGCAGTTCTGTGAGAAATTCCTAGCCTGAAGTAGGATTGGAATGAAATGCCCTTTTGGCACCATGGATTTCCCCTTAAAGCAATAGGGTTAAGCCCCGCTCCACGCCTATACTGGTCATGCTAATTGACACAACTCCAGCCACCCCAACTGATACAACTCATATATTTTGAAACCTTGCAAAGACACATTTAATATCATATATAGTTTGGGGGGAGAAAAAATGGTGCAGATTAACTGAGGAAGTTATTATTATTTTAAAGGTCCTTTGGATGTTGCAGTTCTGCTTTACAGGCATACATCCATAAGTTCCTTCCATAATGGCATTTATTTGTTTGTTTGTTTGTTTGTTTGTTTGCTTTTAGACAAAAATCATCATGCAGGAAAGTCTGGTCCATGTGCTCAATGCATCAACCGACATAGGCATAAGTTGCCCACACACTTTGAATTTTCATTAATATACTTGCCTGTAATTTTTTTTTGGGGGGAACAGGTGTGTGCGTGTGTGTACACACACACACACGCACACACACACCCCCCCCCTATATTTCCAGACACACAAGGCTAGTGCGTCATAGAGATGGACAAAAATTCACAAAAATTCAAAACTTGACAGTTTCACCTGTATTGATTTTCTTATTTGTTTAGCAAGATTTCTCTACCACTTTATTGTAATAAAATCTCAAAGCAGTTTCCCAAAGAGAAAACAATAAAATTGCCAGTAAAAGTCCAGCAATTAAAACCAAGTATTTAAAATATATTTTCAAAAAAAATAATAATAATTATCAGTGATAAGCTAAGCACCGGACTCCAACACATGTCAACCTTCTACATGTCCAGAATTCCACAATGTTACTTTCAGTGTCATTTGAAATTCAGAATCAACATCTGGCATCCACATTGAAGATGTGACCGCCTTGGTTTCCTACTGATTCAAGGAGATGAAAGATCACCAGATGCCAAACACTGGTGATGAAGTGACTAGCAAAGTACAAGACCGATATGGTCAGGGAATTGTAGCACTTGAAGGAAAAGGAAACCTTCCAGTTCAATACATAGATGCCCTCCATCAAATGAGTCCATGGTGTAAGTAGAAAGCAAGACAAAGTATGGTACATCTTGCTAGACCCAGCAATGTTCTCAAGGCTAGTAGACTACAAGCACCTTTGCAAACAAATACATTTCCATTGTGGTCTGGAGCTGCAGCCTATGGCTTTTGACTCCAAAAGGCATTGGGAAAGTCAGCAGAATGGCTCAAAAGCACATGAGCTGTCGATCCCCAATATCCTGGGATGACAAGTTTAGTCGACTGATAAAGCTAGGTTGTGAGAACACAGTCAGCATATTAGTCAAGAAGCAACCCTAAATACTTTTCGTTTGCTAGGAAACCATACCCTCTGTTCTTTCCCAGATGTTAGGCACATCTCTTTCCCTTGCCAGCTGTTTTAGCACATCTATGAATGCAGGAACTGTATTAGGATATGTACGGGCGCCTGATGCCAAAAGCATTATCTAATTTGTTAGTGTTTTATTATTCTCTCACAGCTTAAAAAAAGGAAACAAATGACCAATGGTTAGAAACAACAACAAAAAGATTCATTTTAGTAGCCAAAAATGACCATGTACTGTAATAGATGTTTTATGTGCTGAGCATAACCTATGAGTCATAGTCCATATGGTGGTTTTGGAAGCAACATATACGTTGCTCTTAGAGCCTCTGGGATGAGTTCTCCAAGTTTTTCCCATATAATCGATGGTGATTAGTAGAGGATATGAATCATCATGGCGCGTAAGGGTGCCTGAGCTCATGCTTTAATGGTGAGGGATTCACACTTTTTTCCTAAATGTATTCTTTCAGGGCTCTGCAGCTTACAAGCAAATAAAAGGGCAAAATGAAAAAAGAATTACAACGCAGGGAGCTTTGTTTCTTTGTTAGATATTAAAATGGGCACTCGATGCCTATTAATATGATTTAAATGGAGCACGTCTAATGCCACTGAAGTCTGTTTCAGAATTTCCCTACAACATTGGGCGGCATTCAATTGCATTTTTGCTCTAGCACAAGGGGATTTCACCTCCTCCTCTCCCAACACGAGTCCTACACTCTCCCAAAAAATTCTCTAGATGGTTGGGAAGGGAGCCTGAACAAATTTAGGGGTGCGCAGGGGGAGGAGAGTGGGAGATTGTTCCATTGTACCAGGAGAAATCATGGCACAGAATGAACATTCTGCTTATTGCTACATTGAATACATCCCCTTCACACAGGAACCAGGATGTGGCTTATATACATGCCACACAAATGGTGATCCATTACAGATATTTCACAAAAATCAGATTCTTTGCAGTTGACAAGACAAAAGGTTTTTTTAATACATTATTCTAGAATACTAGCTGAATAATTATGGCAGCATGTGGCAGAAAATTCAGGGGAAACTAGCATCTATACAGAAATGCCCCGTGTCTATTGGCTATAACAGAATCCTTCTTTCGGGTCTAATCTCAGCAAGGGGAAGAGACCCTGTGGGCACCAGGGAACTCTTCTATGCATACCTGTGTGCCCACGGGCGCTGCATTGCCGACATTTGTCATACAATAACGTTCCTTTAGCAAAGGTACATTTTCACTGTGAAATTTTTCATTGATGTTACCCACACATTTTTAACACCCCTGGGAATTATTACAAATGACCCATCTGAGCAAGACCTCCCAATGTCACTTTAAGTTTCGCTTTGCACAAAATCGACCACAGCTTCAGGTATATGATAACCACCAGCATTTGAATATACAAATACAAATGTGTGGTTGCTGTCAACAATCTGTTGGGGAATTAGGTGCCTCCCATTACGTTTCCAAGCACAATTCGAAGTGTTGGTACTGACCTTTAAAGCCCTAAACGGCCTTGGCCCTTTATACCTGAAGGAGTGTCTCCACCCCCATCATTCAGCCCAGACACTGAGGTCCAGCGCCGAGGGTCTTCTGGCGGTTCCCTCGCTGTGAGATGTGAGGTTGCAGGGAACCAGGCAGAGGGCCTTCTCGGTAGTGGCGCCCGCCCTGTGGAACGCCCTCCCATCAGACGTCAAGGAAATAAACTCTCTGACCTTTAGAAGACATCTGAAGGCAGCCCTGTTTGGGGAAGTTTTTAATGTTTGATGTTTTATCATGTTTTTAATATTCTGTTGAGAGCCCCCCAGCGTGGCTGGGGAAACCCGGCCAGATGGGCAGGGTATAAATAAATTATTCTTATTCTTATTAATTTCCAGCTGCTGCTCATCCCCAGGGACCGTTTGTCTCATATACCAGCATCAGTTGACTCCAGTATGATGATTATTTATTGTTATTTATTAAATTTGTTAGTTGCTTTATTTTGCCCAAGGCAACTTAACCCAAAGTAACTTAAAAGTATCACTTCAACTGACCTGGATGGGCAGCTGCAAGGTCAGGGCTGAAGGGTTGTGCCCAAAGGACCACCAGTTTGGCTCCATAGCCATGTCTACATACCCCACCCACCCCCACTTTGCTAGCTCCCTGGCTCAACCCAGCCATCCAGGTAAGTTGCAGTGATGCTGTTATCGGGAGTGCAGCTGCACTCCACCATACCACCGGCGGTTGTATGACACCTGATCGATAGCACCATCTTTTGTCGAAACAGATGGTGTTTGAGTCTGGCGCAAATAAGGATTTCCTTTTCTTGGTATAAGTTTCTT
Source organism: Podarcis gaigeae (assembly GCF_964106915.1). Taxonomy (NCBI): domain Eukaryota; kingdom Metazoa; phylum Chordata; class Lepidosauria; order Squamata; family Lacertidae; genus Podarcis; species Podarcis gaigeae. The sequence goes on along the minus strand of NC_139682.1, from coordinate 57,991,223 downwards.
CCTACAGCAGCTACAGAGAGTATTAAATAGTTCCTAACCTCATACACTAGCTAAAGAGTTCCCGACCACTAAAAACAACACAAAACCTTGAGATTGACATTGGCGCACAAGCTATGTCTGTTGCAATGAAACCCCTGTCTGCTCTTTGACAGCATTGCACATGATGAGAGCCAAGGGAAGTGCACAAGTCAACTGGGGGGGGGGGGGTTCTGAGGTTAACGTTTGAAACGAAGACAAACTTTTTATGATAATCATGTAAATGCACATGATAAACAGTTGAAAAAGTAATTAGGCGCAATGCTTTTAAAAAACAAACAAAACCACAACCGTTTTCCCTAGAGTGTTGCAAAAGAAGATGGAAGTGAATATGGTAACACATCAAAAAGAAGGAAACACATCTGAGTCTCAACTTGGCATACATTATATAGGTTCACATAAGTTACCTGATGCAGATTGCTTAGATAATAAATTGCATGCAGTTAATGAATCTGAAGACTTTTTTAAAGCAATATGCTAGAAATTATATTAGAGAGTAAACTAATCCTGTAAAAACTAGAGGCTGCCCCCTCCCCTACTTTACATATGTCCTGGGTCTTCTCATATGTAGAAGTGGCTCACCAGGGGAATGGAACTTCTACACCACCTTCCTGGCAGCTGTGTCCCTGTTGCTTGCTGTGGTGCAAATGCACTGGCAGGAGCACTGAGGAAGCTCCACTGGTACATTTGCACCACGCCAACCTCTCCAGTACATCACCCCTCTCCTATCAGTAAGCAAGAGCAACCCAACTGCAAGGCAGCTAGTGCAATGCTCATACAGCTCTATTCATCTGTAGATCTCAAAGTGCTTTACAAAACAAACATCCCCATTAGGGCTACTCAGAAAGTATTTCATGCTTTTTGTTTTCAATAATAAAATAAATAATAATAATAATAATAATAATAATAATAATAATAATAAAAAAAAAAAACTTTATGGGCTCCCATGGGAAGGAGGGCAGGATATAAAATGAAAGAATGAACAAATGACTTTTGTTTTACAAAGTGTTTCTCTGAAGATTTCAGCTTTGTGATACAGAACAATTTTGTGCAATGTCACTGCATACCTTATGTGACAGCTGCCTACAGCCCTTTCCCCAGAGGCAATGGGTTTTCACTGAGATTTTGATGAAGAAGGCATGCAACCATGTGCATCCCACTTGCATTTGGAAGCAGTCTCAATTACATAGGACTCTGCCATGTTTCTTTCTTTATGTATTAATATGGCTGCAACATTTTGGCTTCTATCCAAAGCTGCAATTTCCACCAACTGGTATTCAGGAGCATTGTGTGTCTCCAATTGTGGTGGTGCAGTATAACTATGGATAATGACCACAGAGAGCCTTGTCCTCCATGAATTTGTCTAATTCTCTTTTAAAGCCATCTAAGCTGGTTACCATCACTACCTCTCGTGGAAGCTATCTAGATGATGTCTGCAACCTTCATGCCAGGAAGGCCATTCACCCTGTGGTCTGTATGCCCATCACACACCCAACAGTCTATGTTTCTAACAATCAAATCACCCACTACCAGAACTCCTCCTACCCCTTGGAGACGTATCCTCAGCATGAAAGGATAGTTACTCATCCCCCAAGGATTGGATTCCTTCTAAGGGATTGTTTCCTTCTTCCTCAGAGTAGCTACAATTTCTTTTTTCCCATGAGGGATTTTCACCTTTGGGTACAGAACTACTCTGTATGCTATTTTATTGCATGTGATGTGCAAAATCAGCAAGTTTGCCAGAACTATAAGCTAGGGCTGCAGAACCTCAGGCCTGGAATCCAAATGCAGCACTCTAGGTCTCTCTACCATTCACCCCAGGCCACATCTCTCATCAGCTCTGCTTCGCATCCTGAGTGTTTTTGCATAGCTGGAATGTGTCCTTAAATTCAGACAATACCTCTTTTTTGCCAGAATGGAGGTTACAGAGGGGTGTATGGAACTGGCATACAGTGGTACCTCGGGTTACAGACGCTTCAGGTTACAAACTCTGTTAACCCAGAAATAGTACCTCAGGTTAAGAACTTTGCTTCGGGATGAGAACAGAAATCATACATACCCACACTCAATCCCACAGATCGTGCGGTGGTGGCATGGCAGCAGCGGGAGGCCCCATTAGCTAAAGTGGTACCTCAGGTTAAGAACAGTTTCAGGTTAAGAACGGACCTCCAGGAACAAATTAAGTTCTTAACCTGAGGTATCACTGTACTGTACAAAGGTGAAATTTACATTTGTTGCTCCACCAACTTGTGCCTCTGGCCCTGCTCACCAGTAGCATATCACCCTGGAAGGTTTCCTAGGGCTGGAAAAGGTTCCTCACCCCTGAGAGAAACCCTGGGACTAGGGAAGGGCAAGCCCTTTCTCCTCAACTTCCCTAAATGGTGCCCTTACAAAGTGGTTCAGGTTCTTGAGCTTTTGCTGTACACATATTTTTGGAATTGTGTGTGTGTGTTTGTGTGTCAAAATAATCAATTAAAGCTTTGACTGTAACTCTACACCATTATGTCATTGTTATGGAATCATTATATTCAAGAAGTCCTTCGTAACAGTTTGCTAACGTGAAAGAGCGAGCCTCGGCTTGACGGTTCTTCTTTGCTGAACACCGCCAAGCATCTGTTTGTTAACTCAGCCCTTTCTCCATGGGACTGGGAATTAGCTTAGGAGAGATCTGGAGCAAGGCAGGCCTTTTGCTTTGCATGGCCTGTCAGGCACCCCATGCTCCAAAGGAAGGATCGTCAGCTGCGCCTGAGAGCCGTGAGGAGAGCAGCCAAACTGAGTCTGCAGGCCTGCGAAGGACCCCCATGCCAAGAACAGCAATAAATAACCTGTTCCAAGCTGATCTCCAAGTAGCAAGATGATTTCCAAGCTCAGCAGGGGCCCTTTTCCTTCTTTGTCTGAAATAGTCCAACGGCCCTGGGATACCTCACGAGAAGAAGGGGGGGAAATCACCATACACTGAGCACAGCTGCCTGAACGGGATATTTAAAGCTGGCTCACTAATGACCTCAGTGTGAAAAAATACATTTCCATCAAAACAGCTCAAGAGTGTAATGCATGTCAGATTCTTTACACATTATAAAAGGCTTCAGCAATGCCAGGTTGTCCCTGATCATCTCCCCAATAACTGTTACAGCTCTATGCTGTGATTCATGAATTTCTCCATCTGAAGAGAGAGAGAGAGAGAGAGAGAGAGAGAGAGAGAGAGAGAGAGAGAGAGGTGTGTCTGGAGAGAGGGAGGGAGAGAGAGAGAGAGAGAGAGAGAGAGAGAGAGGTGTCTGGAGAGAGGGAGGGAGGGAGAGAGAGAGAGGGGGGTTCTGGGGTTCCTGACAACCTACAGGCCTCAAATGAACTCAAATACCAACATCTTTTGGCTCTCATTGTAACTCTGAGTATCAAGTTAGTTTCACATAAGCACTGTTCATTTCCCTTCCCTTTGCTGTCACTCTACAGAGCTCTGGAATGATTGCCTAGTCAATGATCTGCTCTGCACAGATCAAATTCTTACGCATGCATGAGGTCAGCAGCAGATGGTATGGTGGAGCTGCTTCACTCACTTGATCTCTGTATGACGAAGTCATTGCAGCATACCGTGATGGTGAAGAGGCAGAAGCAGTGGGGTGGGCGCAGTGCAAACACACCGACAGGAGCGCTGGGTCGGCGTGTTTGCACTGTGACAATATCACCACCACCAAGCTGCTTCCCCTCTTCATCCCAGGATGCTGAGAGTCAGCTGGACAGAGGTCAGGTGAGCAGCATAGCTCCTCCATGCAGTCCACTGCTGATTTATAGGAAATGAATGAACACACGGAGGAAGAGGGGCTAGCATTGCACCCACTGTGGCCCTGCCTTCAACTTCCATGCATTCATCCAAATAGCTGCTCAGAAGCATCACACATATTATCTGCATACTGTGCACATGATTGCTGATGTGTCTGCACCCAGCTTATGGTACACAGGGAATAGGTTGACTGAATGTGCATATGCACCTATGCATACATCCCCCCATACATACATATTAGTCATGTCTTTATTCACTTTCTCTATAATGTCATCTCAACAGGGCTTCAGAGAATGGGGCTTTTCAATAGGGTTTCATCAGTCATTTGCAGAACTCTGGGATGGTTTACTTCTGTCAATCATCATTTTAATGTGTAATTGAAGTATATTTTGCCGATATACAAAGCATCAAACCAGCTTCAGAGCAGTTCTGGGTTTCTCAAGGGCACAGCTTGGTTGAAAATGAGATATCATGTCTTTTCAGTTACCAAAAATAATAAGGATGATCCAAAAAGACCATAATATAGGAATTGCGAACTTATTCAGAGCTAAGCTAAAAAGAAATGGAAGCAAATGAGTAATTGGTGAAAGGGAAATAAAGCCAAGATGAAATCTCTTCCAGGTGATCAGAGTCCCAGTGAACAGGTCAGCCAGCAGTTAGCACTAAATACTCAAGAAGGAGTTTCCATCACAATTGAACATCACTTTCATAATCTAGGGTTCTGGCTGGATCCTAAAATGAAATATGACACACACATTGACACCGTGCCTTTAAAATAACACTTCTGTAATGCTTCTAATTTAAGCACTGCTTGGAGAGAGTAAAAAATGGAAAATATCTCTATTTGATTCAGCTATTATGGCTTTTTACATTATATATTGCATTTCCTGAAATAGACAATGAATTGCTTTCCATCTCATGGAATTGGATGGATACCAGTTGGTGAAATTAATTAAGTGCAACCCAGTGTATCCTATGGCATGATGATTCTTTCCTGCTGATTCATTTATAATGGAATATTCCTCCTTTTAAAAAACAGCACCCATAATATTTGCAGTGAAGACGCCACTTTGAAGTATTATCCTTTCAGCAGCTTTAATTTGAAGAGCTTGATCAATCCTTGTACTAAGTAAGCTGTAGCAGGTTTGAAGGGATGACTGGATCGGTCTAACTGCTGTCTATGCCAATTTAACATGTGCTCATGTTTAATTCCATTCCATCCCAACTTACGTCCAACTAAACATGGTTAAAATCTGTCTCCAGAACTTTCATGAGACCTGAGTTGGGTGCTAACTCGGTGAGAAAATGCCTCTTAATGACACAAACAATAAGTATGTCATACTTTCTTTGCACAATTAATAGCATCTATCAAAATAAACAGGGAGATGCGCCAAGAGCTTTAGCACTGAATTATCTGTCAACTTACATTTTGGGTCAGTTGGATTCATATTAGAACTGAGATGAATAAAAGCTCCTGGAGGTTGTCCCAGATTGAAAGCCAGGATTTAAAAGTTTGTGCTGCTTTCTGCTTGGCTTTGCAGCCAAGGACCTAGAAAGATTGGCCTCGACTAGTTTTATGACTTCAGTTGCAAGCCAGAAAGGGAAGAGACCACAAAGCTACATTCACCCTGCTGTTGCCATCTATCTACTATTCACCATCCCAGTCCAAAGACAGTACTGGGCATTTTACAGGGCAATAAAAAATAAATGTCATGTCCTGATACTGGCTCTTGTTCTGGATTGGGGCCACACAGCAGCGTCTTGCCAAAAAAACCCACAAAAACCCACTGGCTGCCATTTGCCCTCACAGTTGCTGTTGGATGGCCATCTGTCATGGATGTTTTAGCTGAAATGCCTGCATTGCAGGAGGTGGACTAGATGGCCCCTGAGGTCCCTCCCAACTCTACAATTCTATGTTTCTATGAATTAGTGGCCAGTGTCCTCCACAGTGACCTTGGTGGTTTCATGCAACCCTATATAAACAGTACTGCTGCTGCTCATCCAAATATTGGGCTATCGGGACAATTATTAATGCCACAGCATGTTTGGATCATGTGCCTTCTGAAATAGAGCCAACTTGATGGTGTAAGTTATTTCTTTCCACTCCATAACAAATGACACCCTTTGCTATGTGCAAATCTTCCCACCCGTCAAGGGTGTTCCCTAAAAACATCAAGGATGACTCTGCTGTGTTGCTAGTAGCATAATTTAATGGACTAAGAATTTCCCTGGTTCGTCATGACATCTATTCTTAGCTGTTTCTTAACTGCGGTCCCTATGTTTACTCAGAAGTAAATCCCACTCTTTAAAATGGTAATGGGAGATTTATGGGTATGTTTTGTTCTTGCTCTTCTTTTTATTATGTATTTTGTGTTTTTAGTTTGCATTATTATGCTGTGAACCACCCTTAGGTCTTCACATGAAGGGCGGCGTACAAATAAAGGGATAAATAAATATGTGCCCAAGCCCAGATGCTTAGGATTGCAGACCAGATGTGCAGAAAATGGAAACCTAATGTATAGTGATAGTGATTTATATGGAAAGAAATCATTGTGTTAGTTAGTTGCTTAACCTTGCCATTAGCTTTATTTTTTATGCGGCTGATGTTATGCAAATTATACAAGAAGTTCCTTCAAAGTTGTAATTCCAACATAGGTCAAAAGGGGATGCCTTGAAAGTTATCATTAAAACTATGTTGCAATGGTTCCCAAAATTCTATACTATCATAATTATGTTATTTGTGCTGCCATAGTTATGTATTCTTCCCAAATAGAAGGTTAATTAAGCACAGTAGCTGAGTCAGTGAAGAGCCCATTGGATCAGGCCAGTAGCCCATCTAGTCTAGCATCCTGTTCTCACAGTGGCCAACCAGATCTCCATGGGAAGCCTTAAAACAGGGCAGGAGAGCAACAGCACTACTGACAACCTCATGATTCTCAGCAACTGGTATTATGAGAAAGGGAGTCAAGCTTTTCTCTAACTACTTTCTCCACACTAGGCACAATTTTATACACCTCTATTGTGTCTCAACATATTAAAAAGCAGAGACATCACCTTGCCAACAAAGGCCCATATAGTTCAAGCTATGGTTTTCCCAGTAGTGATGTATGGAAGTGAGAGCTGGACCATTAAATAGGCTGACTGTCAAAGAATTGATGCTTTTGAACTATGGTGCTGGAGGAGACTCTTGGGAGTCCCATGGACTGCAAGAAGATCAAACCTATCCATTCTTAAGGAAATCAGCCCTGAGTGCTCACTGGAAGGACAGATCCTGAAGCTGAGACTCCAATACTTTGGCCACCTCATGAGAAAAGAAGACTCCCTGGAAAAGACCCTGATGTTGGGAAAGATGGAGGGCACAAGGAGAAGGGGACGGCAGAGGACGAGATGGTTGGATAGTGTTCTCGAAGCTACCAGCATGAGTTTGACCAAACTGTGGGAGGCAGTGGAAGACAGGAGTGCCTGGCGTGCTCTGGTCCATGGGGTCATGAAGAGTCGGACATGACTAAATGACTAAACAACAACATTGTGTCTCCTGTTACTTGCCTTTTCTATAAACTTAAAGCCCTACTGCTAAATATCCCACCAAAAGTGATGCCAGTTGCATCTACCTTTGTCACCATATAACAGTAATTTAGAAGACTAGCAAGGTATATTACGTGTTAAAAACATGTCTCCTGTTTCTAGTTTACAGCTTAGAGATAACCATGAATAAGCAATGTACAAATTGCATTTTTTAAAAAAAAAATCTCCATCATGTAATGAGAGAGTGTGCTTTTACCATCCTCAACATGACATCTTACTCTGTCGCTTTAAAAGTTCCTTCAACATATTAGTCAACATGCTGGAGGGAGGTCTGCCAGTAGGCTGTCTCCATGAGCTCCAACTCAAGGCATGGCCTACTTGTGTTTGGCAGGCTTCCACTTTGCAGACCTTCTCCCAACATGGTCAATGCTCAACGGTATGGAGGCAGAACAGGCAAAGTGGGTATATGAAAGTGCACACAGAGCTACACACACAAAACCTATTCACTCTCTCCAAGCAAATGAGATCACATGGAGAGAAACACCTGAAGAGGGCTTGTATGTCACATTCAGAAATAGCTCATTAGATGTGGCCACGGGTGCCAGTTTCTGCATCATTGCTATATATATAATTTTATAGAAGATGAAATAAATGTAAACACGATAGTAATTATTAAAAGCTCACATTAGCTAGCAAAGGACCAGAGAAGAACAAGGTTTAGTGAAATTGTTTTAGGAAACAAGTGTGGCAAACAGCATTTTCTCCACCACCCTTTATTATCAAAGTTTTGGTTTTTTAAAAAAGAAAGGGTGTTGTTACTTTAATTATTATTTTAACTTTGCTAATCTACAATTTTAAGACCGTTATTATTATTATTATTATTAATAATAATAATAATAATAATAATAATAATAATGCTGTTGTTACTTCAGCTTTGTTCTAGGGGAGAAAAGAAAAGGGATCTGTCAGGAAAGTCTTTTAAACTACAGTCATTTGAGGATTCATTTGCCCTGGCTAGAAAGAAATGATGGCATACATGAAACTGTTGCCAATGCCTTCCACTGCGTCCCTTTGGATGTCAATAAATTCATTCCAAGAGTTTATACACTTAAGTGATTTACAGTATACACTTAAGTGCCATTCAAAGAGCTCAGCATGAGATTTCAGGCTCCAGAGGTCTTCTGAGATTATAGTCATAACTGTTGGCTTTAGAGCCAGGTATTTCTCTGCCCTACTACAAACAGGTTTCTTGTATGAAACGCACCAGCCTGTTGACTTGAACAAAACTAAGTTTGAAGACAGTTTAATTTAAAGTGAATGAAAAAGGTTCAATCAGTCAAAGACCGCCAAATGCATAAAAGGCTGTTATTACTATTAATAAACCTTCACAGTAAATTAGAATATTTTATAGCACTATTAAAAGTATGCTGGGTTCCCCCCACCCACCCACTCTCCAATTCTAGTCTCTACAGGAAAAAAAATGTTTAAAAAGAGTCTCCAGTGAAGACTTTTTCAGTTCATTTTGCCAGAGTAGTTTTCATTGCCTCCAGTACCAGAAGTCTTTACACAAAGGACTGTCCATACATATGTAAAAATTAAGGTCCCTCCCAGTACAAAATGGCCACCAGAGTTCCTGCACAATTCTGCATGAGGCTTTCATATACATCCCTCCAACCTCCAAAGTTTATGACAAATTCAGCAGAGGGATGTACATTTAGGCCTAGCCGCTCATGGGAGAGCTGTTTCCAGCTACCCCAGTCTCTGCCTTTTAGAGCCTAGATGCTAACTGAACTGGTGAAACATTGGGGAAGTTGAGTCCTTGAGATTTGGTCAAACTGACTTGATTCTTGGCTAATTTGTAGTAGACTTAGAAGCAGTGGGCCACATTCAACTAAACTGTTGCTCTAGTGGAAGCTAGCACAATGGGACTTTCTCCCTTTCTCCTCTCCCTGTGCATCTTGCACTTCCCCTAATCTTCTGGGGGGGGGGTGTCAAAAGAACAAGCTGGTTTGCAGAGGGAAAATGCTGCTGAAATGTGTGCACCTAGTTAAGAATTTGTCTTCTTTAATGAAAATAATTGACTCATTGTGCAAAAAGGAATCCTCCAATCTACTCATTGGCTTGTCATTTTCTTCTCAAGGACTGCAACCCCACATTGGCCCTGGACTGTCTATCAATTTTTAAATAAAAATACTAACTACCATGTTGACAAAGCAGGCCTTTGCAGAACTTCAAAGCCCAGTTTTGTGTGTGTGCCTCTCTAGCGCACGCTCCCCCCTTGCACTTTGATATTTTGATAGCCAGTGAAATTATTATCTATTCAATCCAGCGTGTATTTATTTAGTTTAATTTATCTCTGTTATTTCTTTAGCAGTCAACAGCCAAGGAAGAGCCCTCCCTCTGATTATTGGCAGAAGCAGAAAGCAAGAATTGAAAGCGCAGGGACTTTTATCTCCAACAGCTGAAAGAAAACTCAGGCATTTGAACTCTTTCTTGCTGGGGCTCTAGTGGGATTTCCCCAGGCTCCTCCTCCCTTAATTTATGCCTTTCAAAACCAGCCAAGTTTCTTTATATAGGTTCCCTTGTGCCATAAGAGAGCAAAAAAGTCAAGAAGACAGTGTTCAATCGAAAGTATGATCTAGAAGTGTTTTTTCCCCTTTTGAAAAGGGAACTCTGTGTTAGAATATTTGGACGCAGAGAGAGAGAGAGAGAGAGAGAGAGAGAGAGAGAGAGAGAGAGAGAGATTTCTCCAGTCTTGTTTGTTCAATTCAGTCTACTAAACTGAGGGTATGCATAATCATGGGAGAAATATTTTATATCCATACACAGACATTTCATATGATGCATAAATGAAATACATTGGGAGAGTGCATCCAGCAGACTGCCAGCTATAAAAATTAAGTGTGGTGTAATGGTTAGAGCGCCAGATAAGGACCTGGGAGCAGAGTTCTATTCCCCACTTGGCCACAAAGCTCACTTGAGCTCATTGGAGGAAAAGGTGGGAAATAATAATAATAATAATAATAATAATAATAATAATAATAATAATTTATTTTTTGTACCCGCCCATCTAGCTGGGTTTCCCCAGCCACTCTGGGCAACTTCCAACAAAGATTAAAAATACATTAAACTGTCACACATTAAAAACTTCCCTGAGCAGGGCTGCCTTAAGATGTCTTCTGAATGTCAGGTAGTTGTTTATCGCTTTGACATCTGCTGGAAGGGCGTTCCACAGGGCGGGCGCCACTACCGAGAAGGCCCTCTGCCTGGTTCCCTGTAGCTTTGCTTCTCGCAGTGAGGGAACCGCCAGAAGGCCCTCGGCGCTGGACCTCAGCATCTGGGCAGAACAATGAAGGTGGAGACGCTTCTTCAGGTATATAAATGCAATAAATAAATAAGATGCTTTTTAAAAAAAACTCAGCATGCAGTTCTCTACAGGGAACAAGGCCCATTGAGCACAGTGTTATATACTGACAAAATTTCACTTCTGTCAGCAATTGTGCTGCAGCATTCTGCACTAACTGCAGTTTCCGGATCAAGCACAATAAAGCATTACATAGAGTGCATAGCTACAAATCTTCTCACAGCTTAAGTACTTAAATCCGTTGGAGAATTACTGACTATGTTTTCTGTGCTGAACTACATCATATAAAGCTTTTTTCTTTTCTTTTTTAGTTTATTTTTCCCCAAACAGAAGTTCCATGTTCCTGAACTGAACTCATAATAGTTCAGCCATCAAAATGAGATGTATGCATGTTTACATACTTCAAAAATCAACAATTTACTATCGAGATGTTCTGTTAGGAAGGATACTGGGTCCATAAAAGAAAGGGCAGGGAACCTTCACAAAGCTACATACAGTGGAAAGGCGCAGGATTTAATTGCTACACTTGACATCCCTGCTGGTAACAGTGTAAACAGAAGTAGTTTCTGAGCACTAAATTTTCCTGAGTCATATTGCATGACTCACAGATCATATCCCCACACTTTGGGGCGTATAAACACATTTTCCCTTTCTTCTTGGTTGTTGTTTGCTCAGGAATTCTAATTAGTGAGGCCTTCAGTGAGCAGACTGTTGCTAAGTTGTTTATTTTGCTCCTTCATCCACTGAGTGACTTCCACTCTGTGCATCACACCCAGCTTTGCTATAGTGCAGATATAACTTCCCACATAGGCTCTTCCTACAAAGAGGAATAGCAGGACATGAACTAAAGTAATGGTCTTTGGAATGGGTTTCCCAGACTCATTGTGAAGCTCAGCCGTGGAGAAGAAGCGCCCCTTAAACTTACAGCCCCTATTATGCACACTTGTGGGGGGAGAGTAGAATGCCTTCTAGGATGCACTCTCTGTCAACTTTTAGCTGTCAACTTTTCCCGTTTCTTGCGAGGAATCCTATTTGGAATAAGGGAATTTCCCTTAAAAAAAGGGAAACATTGACAGCTATATCTCTGAATGAGGGGTGACAACAGTGGAGCCCAATAAGAAGTGCTGCCTGGTTATCAGGCCTCCAATGAGTGGGCAGAAGAGATATCAGAGCCCAAGGCTGTTCCAGGGGAAGGGAGGAGCAATTTATGGGGTTTTGCACCTCCTGTGAGGCAGAAGCCAGAGCTGGAGGATGGAGAGGGTGCAGAGCAGTCAGAGACAGGGAAAGAGGTGCAGGAGCTGGAGATGGAAGGACAGGATGTAGCAGGAGCTGAGGGAGAGACAGTGCCTGAAGGGAGAGAGCAGCAGAATCCCCTCCATCCCCTCTCCTGCTGTCCCCCAGGACCAGAAGGGGCTTGAAGAGGCAGGCACAGTGACAATGTCCATGTAGGGCATTGTAGGAGAGGTCAAGGTTTAGCTTGCACTCATGCGGTCAGACAAGGATAATGAAGTTTGGGTGTAGGCGCAGCCACCTGTTGTTCTGACATTCCAGCTCAGAGCAGAAGCCCAGAGAGGGACACCAGCAGCCTAGCCACCAGAAGTGTGCATGTGCTACAGGAGCTACAGTAAGTTCAACAGCAGACTTGGGTAATATGGCACCCTGTGTGAGGCCAAAATCCCCCCCCCCCCCGCTTCACACTGCCTTCCCAAAAGTGGTTAAGGAGATGCCCAGCTTTGGGAAGGAGGCACGAGGGCTCTGGCAGGGTCCAAGACCCCTAGCACCTCTTACCCAAAGCTGGGAAAGTGCTAACTAGGCTTTGGAAGGAGGAGAGAGGACTCTATGATCCTATCAGAGCCTCATACCTCCTTTCCAAAGCCCATCACCTCACTTACCGGGCTTTGAAATGTTGCCCCCTCAGCTCAGCACCCAGTGCGTGCACACCACTCACGCAGCCCTAAATCTGCCCCTGCTAAATTTGTCCTTTGCCAATAAATAATTAAACTACTGGTTGTTTGTCCTTCTGGGGCTGGGTGTGCTCAGGACACTGGTGCCCATTGGGACTAATAGGGTGGAAGGCAGGGAGGTCAACAGCAAGTGGAGCCAACTAATTCTACTTGTGCTCCATCCTCCTCTGTGCTGAGCTCTACAGGGCAGCAAGGAGACTAGGGAGGAGGAAGCTGACAGGCAGGGCCATCCTCAGGACTGAGGTTGGTGGGGCAGCACCCCCTTCACTGCAATGGAAGACTCTCCACTGTGAATACCAGTTCCCACTTTAGGTTCTGGGAGGTCCTTGGGCAATATATCTTCAGTAGCCTCCTCCCACTTCTATTCCTCCCAAGGATGATGGGCCTCCAATGTTTATGTAGGAGTTCAGGTGTGTAGAGATAATCCTTGAGGTATTTCAGGAGGGAGGGAGGGAGAACTCTGAGGGATTAAGCATCAGTTGAGGTGTAAATTTGGAGTTTCATAGTTTCACTTTGCGCTAGAACTTTTTTATGGTGAACCACCCAAAGTTGCAGAGACAGAAGGGGCAACGTTGCTTACCCAGGTTGCAACTTGCCTATATCTCCCACACCCTCGGCGATCCATTGGCTCTTTCTGACCAAAGCTGGAATAAGTGGTCTCCTTGAGGCTGGCCTAGTTCCTAGTTCCTCATCTGTGCATCATGGGCCTCTGGAGCAACACTCAATCCAACCAGTCCCTGATGGGATGTTCGCCTTTTGCCCTTCAACAACTTGATTCCCTACAACTCAGCACTGGCAGTCCTTTGCAGCAATTTCAAGTCCTTGTCCGATTATGCATCACAAATAAGATGGACAAAAGGGCTAAGAAGCATTGTGCTCTAGCAGCAGCAGCAGCAGAAGTCGTAGTAGTAGTACAGTGGACGCTTGGGTTGCGAACATGATCCGTGCAGGATGCACGTTCGCAACCCGCAGCATTGGCAACCTGCAGCAGCATGGCTGCGCATGTGCGGGTTGCGATTTGGCGCTTCTGCGCATGTGCGACTGCCGAAACCTGGAAGTGACCTGTTCTGGTACTTCTGGGTTTCGGCAGGTCTGTAACCCAAAAAAAATGCAGCCTGAAGCGTCTGTAACCCGTGGTATGACTGTAGTAGTTATATATTAAATTACTATACAGTGGTACCCCAAGTTACATACGCTTCAGGTTACATACGCTTCAGGTTACAGACTCTGCTAACCCAGAAATTGTGCTTCAGGTTAAGAACTTTGCTTCAGGATGAGAACAGAAATCGTGCTCCGGCAGCGTGGCAGCAGCAGGAGGCCCCATTAGCTAAAGTGGTGCTTCAGGTTAAGAACATTCAGGTTAAGAATGGACCTCCAGAACGAATTAAGTACTTAACCTGAGGTACCACTGTACTGCTCTTCATCCAAGGATCACAGGGTGGTTTGCAATATAAAAACACAAAAATGCATAACATAGTAATGAACAAAAACAATAACACCCCCCCCCCCGAGACACTGTATTATTATAGTTGTGCTGTGATGGCTCCAGGCTTACAGCATCACTGGAATTGTACAGAATTTAAGCATTGCTATGTTGCCACAAATTACTTGTAAAAGTCATTTGGGACAAATGATCAAAAGTATGACATGAAACTAATTTATTTCAAGAATTCAAAACCCATCCCAATACAATTTCCTTCCAGCCCTTAAACTACTATTAATAACGACAGGGCAATATCACTTCTTCCTCCTTCTCTCTCTCTCTCTCTTTCTGTGACCTCTAAAATGATAGCCATGACATAATATGCTGCTTTCCTCATAATGAGATGAAGACTGCCTTGGTTGTCTGTATGCCTAATGCCCTAATTACAACTGTACTCTCTCTACGTCTTCACTTTGTGCACTAATCTGCACAGTGAGAGAATCTGTTGGCAGCTGTGCTCCAAGTTCATCCCTCCTTTGATGCTATTAACATCACGTCAAGGGAACTTCTAGCTAGCGTCAAGGGTAGGGATTTTTTTACCCTCCACCCCCACTTGTGTAAGCTGAAAACTGGTCCTCTGTATGCTGGAGAACAAGCCTTGCAGTTCAAAGAGGTTGCCGTATGAAATAATACAAAAAAAATCAGGCTTCAAGGGATTGTCTTAGAAGCATGAAACCAAATACACACCACCTCAAAGAAATAATCACATTTGGGTTTTTCAAGTCAAGTTTGGCCAAAAGTAACTGTGTCTTCCTAACACAGTTAAGTCATTCATAAAGGTCCATATATTTCTGCAAAGAGATTGTTGCATCGACTTTTTGTGGGTTTCTCCCACCCAACCCCACAGAATTCTTACTTTAACACTTTAGTTTAACACTAGAGGAGAGGAAAACAAAACAGAACATACTGAATCTCAGAGGCAATTTTTTCCAGATATTTTTTTTTTTTGAAAATTACTTCATTGGACTGGCACTATGAACACAGCCAGAAAATGATCTCTCCTACTAGCCTTTCAGTTTTCCTTTGCACCTGATATTCTGGATACATTTTCCTTTCTCTCTCACTCTCTCTCTCCCCTTTTCAGCTCCAATGTTGAATGGAAGCAGGAGCTTTGATGCTGTTCCAAATGCAAATGCCAGAAGGACCTCAGCTTTCCAGCAAGTACTGCCAACTTCAGCGATCATTAATTTTATGTGCTAATTTTTCATTTGGCTGCCTTTGTTACTTGAACTCTAAAGGACAGCTTTATTCAAAATGTCAAATGTCTTTCAAATGTGGAAAGAAAAGAAAATGTTTTCTCTCTTTCTTGCAATGAGAAAAATAAAATCAAAAATTTCCATTGGTAGATACTAATCAGATTTTCAGTGAAAACACATTTCCGCTTTGTAGCCTTTGGAAATTTGGTTGAGTAACATACAGAATAATTGTTTTGACTCAATAAAGCATTAAAATGGTGAAAAAGAGAAACCTGTATTGTGAAAGAAGCTGGAACAAACTTTTCTGGTGTGCCCCCCCCCCTTTTCTCCCTTTCTTCCATCACAGAACATTTACTACTAGAGAGCGTGTGATTTGTGTGCAGTGGAAGAAGGATTTTACAGATGTGAAAAATGCATTATTAAATGCATTAAATCCTTATTATAAGTAATCAGTACAGATAGTAATTATGAATTGTTGGATACAGTAAAGTTCAGAGGGCCATAAATGCAAACAACAAGAAGGGTTTCAATAAAACACAGAACAGCATTAAGCTAGAAAATAAGCAGCAGCTAAAGCAAACTCCAAGCTTTGCTCATTTAACAGGACACTGTATATTAGGAATTATCACCAAAGTGCTATTTCCTTAATACTGACAACTTTGCTCTGATATATAGTACGGTGAATGTCTTTAATCATGAACAGGCATGGCATATGTTGTTAATGTTCCATTGGGAGTGTTTTCATAACCACCACAATTCATGACAGAAAGGGTACAAGTTAAGATTGCTGTGTTTAAGTCCCAAAAATCTCGGCAGCCTAATTAGCATGTTATGCTAATTATGCAAATCAAGGTGTGGGTTGGGGAACTGTTAAGAAACAGCCCCCAGCCAGATTTCTGCTCCAAATTATATTTCCCTGTGCAGCTTTGCAACAAGTAAATGGGTTGCTGGACATGTCCACAGGTTGGCTTACAATAACAAGGTTGAGGAATATAATTACAGTGGTACCTCAGGTTAAGAACTTAATTCGTTCTGGAGGTCTATTCTTAACCTGAAACTGTTCTTAACCTGAGGTACCATTTTAGCTAATGGGGCCTCCCGCTGCCATTGCACAATTTCTGTTCTCATCCTGAAGCACAGTTCTAAACCCGAGGTACTATTTCTGGGTTAGCAGAGTCTGTAACCTGAAGCATCTATAACCAGAAGCGTCTGTAACCCGAGGTACCACTGTATGTACCGTAGGGTGTTAGTCTAGTACTAGAGTAATCAGTGCTAGCGGGTTGTGATGGCACGTGTCTGTAATCCAGATATACTCCTGCAGGCTAAGGCTGGTGGATTGCTTGAGCTCAGGAGTTTGGGGCTTTTGTGGGCTATACTGATCAGGTGTCCATATTAAGCACTAATATGGCAAGGCCTGGGGAGCTGGTGAGGTTGCCCAATGAGGGGTGAACTGGCCCAGGTCATAGATGGAGCAGTTCAGAACTCCCTTTCATTGGTGGTACTACACCATCTGAATAACCACTGCAGACTTACTTGGGCAAGACAGCAAAACCCAGACACTTCTTTAATTCCTGCATTGCAGGGGGGTGCCGTGACGCAGCGGCGGAGGAAGCCTCTCAGGCACCTGGGGCGGAGTGCCCAAGGGCTGGGCGAACCACCCATGGGGTGGGGCGAACCACCCGTAGAGGCGGGCCACGGCCACGGCACACATAGGGACTGGGATTGCGGCGCCCATAGGGACGAGACGCTGCGCCCATAGAGACAGGACACACAGCGGGGCCTTAGCTGCCCTACAGCTGGGGGGAGGAAGCGGGCGGACAATGTGGAGATTGTGGGCGCCAAGACGCGCGGCTCGTGGATGCTGCAGGCCCCGCGGTGATGAATGCTGCCTGCCATTTTGTCACCCCCTGTCAACGTGACACCCGGGGTGCACCACACCCCTCACACCCCCTTTGTACACCCCTAACTTGATGACCCCCCCCCAGTTCCCTTCCAACTCTATAATTCTGTGATTCTGTGGTGACCTCCAGTTCCCATCATCATTGGTGATGACTTGACCATTGGCCATGTTGGCTGGGGTTGATGGGAGCTGGAGCCTTACAACATCTGGAGGGCACAACAACATCTGGCGGTTACCACCTTGGCTACCCTTGGTCTAGTAAATTATCCCTCAACTCACTTGCATTGGCTGCAGCATCCCTCATAAATCTTTTCTTCCTCTTCTTATCATTAGCATGTTCAAAGATCTGTGGAAGTGGGAAATATATTCACCAGCCCTAGTGAAAATGAAAATTCGCTCCCTTGTATCCTTCTGATCTCCAGAGATGAAATACAGAGCTTATTATGGTAGTTTAATTATGAATCAGTAAGAATGGCCTTCGGTGAAATCCATAACCCCATAAACAACGTGATTCTTCTGCCATATTAGATTTCTTCTATTTCAATTGTAAAGACAGAGAGGCATGTGCTTTTCATTTCACTCTCTAGACCCCCTGCTAAACTTATAAACATAAAGGAATGGTAGCAACGGGCAGGGAGTAGCTTGAAATGCAAAGAAAGAAAAAAAGAAAGAAAGAAAGAAAGAAAGAAAGAAAGAAAGAAAGAAAGAAAGAAAGAAAGAGCAACCTATAGGTCCTCCTCCTCCTCTTACAGGGATCACAAATGAAAAAGGAACACATTTGCCTTCCATCTTGTATTGTTATAAAGCAAAACAGCTGAACTCCTTGGGCTGCTTCTCTTCTGCAGCAGAAGCTGTGAGACATGTCAGGGGTGGGGAATGTTTGCACTCTGTAAGCAATTAAAAGGGTTCTTGTCCCTCTTTACCAAAGCTTCTAGAATTAGGAAAGAGGAACAAATTATCAGGCAATTTTGGTACTAATGTGTGTGTTTTTTAAAAAAATAAAAATAATAAACCATATCATCTACCGTATTTTTCGCCCTATAGGACGCACTTTTTCCCCTCCAAAAATGAAGGGGAAATGTGGGTGCGTCCTATGGGGCGAATACAGACTTTCGCTGAAGCCTGGGGAGCGAGAGGCATCGGTACGCACCGACCCCTCTCGCTCTCCAGGCTTCAGGAAGCTCTGCGCAACCCTCCGGAGCCCGGCGCGAAGCCGCGTCAGCCTCCGGAGGGTCGCGCAAAGCTGCCTGCCCTCCCAGGCTCCGTGCAGCTCTGCGCGACCCTCCGGAGCCCAGCGCCAAGCCATGCCGGCCTCCGGAGGGTCGCGCAGAGCTGCCTGCGCTCCCGGGCTCTGTGCAGCTCTACGCGACCCTCCGGAGCCCGGCGCCAAGCTGCGTCGGCCTCCGGAGGGTCACGGAGAGCTGCCTGCCCTCCCGGGGTCCGCACAGCTTTGCGCATCGCTCCGGAGCCCGGCGCCAAGCCACGCCGGCCTCTGGAGGGTCGCACAGAGCTGCCTGCGCTCCCGGGGTCCGCGCAGCTCTGCGCGATCCTCCGGCGGCAAGCTGCGCCGGGCTCCGGAGGGTTGCGCAGAGCTGCCTGCATTAGGAAGCCTCAGCACGCCCGGGCTTCGCACAGCTGTCCGCAATCCTGGGGAGACCGGCGCGGCTCCCTAGGCTTGCGGATAGCAGGCTCTTCTTGGGGCTGGGGTCGGGGGAAGCTCGGGCTTCCCCTGCACCAGCCCCGTGCCTGGGGGGGAAATAATTTTTTTTCTTTATTTCCCCCCCAAAAAAAAAACCTAGGTGTGTACTATAGGGCGGTGCGTCCTATGGGGCGAAAAATACTGTATATTATATAGTACCCACATTCCCATGCACACTATGTTTCCCTTTTTCATCATCGTTCATTCGGGAAGCAACTACTACTGCTTCCCAACCTTCTAGAGTCCTAAGCACAGGCTGGGAATTTGTCATTTGAGAGCTGGTTCACACTACAGCAGAGTCGAAATTTCACAGGAGGCTTTTTCTGAGAAACTTTCTGAGATTGTTTATTTTCTTAACCTCTGCCCCCACCTAGAAAAAAGAAGGTCACCTTGCAGAACCTTCTCAGGATTTTCTCCACCATTTTGGGTGGTAGATGGCACACACACACACACACACACACACACACACACCCAGTACCACAGAATGATGCTAGGACTCATCATGGAGGACTCAAAATGGTGGTCAGCAACAAAAAGGAAACCTTAGCAAAAAATGGAAGAAGTTGTGCTACTGACAGGTTGAATGGTGAGTACAGTCACTGAGAAAATGGTGAAGAATGCTTTTATGCCCCTGAAGAAATCTAGTGAAATGATATTTCTAATTTCTCTGCCTAGGGTAGGGGAGAAAACCAAGTGAGTAGGTTACAAAATGTATTGAAAAGAGAACTTGGAAAATGCTGATAATTAGTTTCAGGAGTCACAAGGGAGTATAAAGGGATGAGGAACCTGGATTTCCCTCCCCCACACAGGCCCCCAGTTTGGCATGTGGAGGGGCCCTGCTTTTGCTCAAACAGTTTGAAATCAAACGCTGCAGGTGCAAGCACCAACAATCAGCTAGAAGCAAACCATGATTGACATCAAATATAGTGTGAGTGGGATGTTATTGGCTAATCAACTATTTTGGATCATAAGCCCTTGATAGAAATCTGCCTATTGTCATATTTCATCTATTTAATAGATTCCCCCCCCCAAAAAAAAACCACCAGTTATTGAAAAAACAGAAAGGCAGATGTGACAGAAATAAGATGTAACAGATTGAAGAATTGAGATTCACTTATGAGCCACATTTAGGGTCTCAGTAGAGGCAAACACAGAGCTTTATATGGTGTCTTTGTTATACTTAAGTTGTCTTTATGCTGTCTTAACCTTCTGTGATTACTGCTCGAATCTTTTTCACACAGTTTCATCTGTTCTCGTTTGGATTTTTATTAGAGGTGATTTGGCAACCAACTTATCCAAACACGCCATGGTTGTCAACAGAGCCCTCTAGCAACAAGTTTAGGCCAAGTGAGAAAACATGGAAAGGGCATGGGAAAATATGTGATATCAAATGATATTGGATGTTGAACTCCAATCATATTAGATGTTGAAATAAGACCGCAATATAATAATAATGGGCTTATAAGACTAGCTCTAAATGCTTTGCTCAGTTAAAAAATGGGATCCCTACTGTTTTCAAATCATTTCTCGCTCTTTGTGAGCAGATGTGAAAATAGCTGAAAAGAGCCCAGAGAAGGGGGAGAATTTAATCTGGTACCAACATGCCCAGTTCTAGCAAAAAGCATGGCAATGCCCCAATTTGAGAGGGGGAATGAGGCAGAAAGGAGAGTTTCTCTTAAGGTGGCAGATGCATATGACACTACCTAACCTACATACAAACACACAAGAGACACACAATTCTTGGAACAGGGCTCCAAGATTAGAAGGGCACAGAGGTTCCAGAATGGAGAGATGAGAAACATTCTTGGCCTGTTGGGTGGTATCTGGCTAACACATTCCACCAGTACAAGGATTTCTGCTTGCACAATGGAAGCTCCCCACTCCTTCCCCCATTCACTGCCTAAGCTTGTTCTAGGGATTTAAGGTTAAATAACTATAAGAAGGGCAGGACAGGGCTTTTGAAGTTGCCCTTCAACAGTTAGCAGGTGGACAGCAGACTGAGCCAGCACAAAGATCATTTGGTCACAGTCTTCCCCAGTATGGCGAGCCATTTTCTGGATCTGTGACCATATAATAAAATTTGTTGTTGTGACTTATGGCAATTGTTTCTAAATTTGTGTTCACATATAAATTAGCATATGCAAATTGCAAGCAATTTTGTCCCCTTTAAAGAAACTGATTTGTCCTCTTCTTGCAGTTTATTTGTAAAATGCACACCACCCTCTTCATCACAAGTGATGTCAGGACAAGTCACGTTCAAAAATAATAATACAAAAACCGTATAATAAAACCAGCTAATAAACCTATAATACCACCTGAAATCTGAATCACTTCATCTGCTTCCTATGACAATACTAGGTAACTCAATAGTTCAACCCCCATACCATCCAAAGGAAGATAAAGTTTTTCAGCTTGTGCCAAAAGCTGGATAATGTCCATGCTATCGGCACTTGAAGGGGACATTTCACAGCTAGGGTGCCACCACCAAGAAGACCTTGTCTTGAGCTAAAGTCTCTCAGGCTTCACTTGGGATGGAATGGCAAATAGGGCCTCCTTGGTTGTCTTATAGTTCAGGCTGTACACTGCCAAGAGAGACACCACTTCAGAGAAGCAGGTAGCAATAGGCTACATAGCCTTAACTCAAGAAGAGCTTTCTGGATCAGGCCAAAGACCCATCTCGTCCTACATCCTGTTCTTACAGCGGCCAGCCAGATACCAATGGGAAGCCCACAAGAAGAACCTGAGTGCAACAGCACTTTCTCCACTAGTGATTCCCAGAGCAGGCGGTTTTAGGGTAGGGTGACCACTTTGGCTGCGCTGGGCAGGCGGTCACCTCAACAATGGTGCAGAATGGAGCATGAGAGGCAAGGGGCAAATTTTTGTGTCACAAAGGGCATTGCTGAAATTTGAGAGCCCAAAGACCACCACTGTTCCCAACAGCTGATATTTAGACAGTGGGTTTAGAACATGGACATCACGATGACTGGCCACTGGGATTAGCCTTACTGTTTAATCCTATTGAAACTCAGAACTAAACTAAGGTTACCAGATGTCCCTATTTCCCGGGGACAGTCCTCAGATTTACAAATCAGTCCCCATACAAAATCTGTTGAAGTTGAAAAGTGTCCCCAGATTCATTGGAAAAAATCTGGTAACCTTCGACTAAACCCATACTGAAAGAAAAGGTTCAGTGAGTTGCCCTGGCCCCTGGCCGTTGTCCCTGAAGCTCAAATGACCAACCCTAGAAGCTCTTGCTTGCTTGTGCTGAAGAAATGTGACCTCAGCATGGGCCAGGCTTCTCCACTTTCTTAAGACTAAAAAAAGAAAAACAAATAGTAGGATCCAAAGTGTAATTAGCTAACTAGGTGTAAGGTTACCTTGGAGGTTGTGTTACCCTGTAATAGGAAGACTGAAAATCAGAAGGATTATGTTAAACTAAATAAATAAAAGGATCTGGCGAAAGGCAGGGGAGGACCAACTGTTATATCCCACCTACTGCTCAGAATCCTACTACTACATTTTCCATAAAAGCAAAGAAAGAAAATCATAAACAGGGAGAATGAGATATAGGGTTAGCAGTGCCCTCCTTTCATTTCAGACATGATTCTTTGGAGATCAGATTCCGATAAGCAAATGAGCCATTAGGGAAGGTTTAATTCCAAAATGCCAGAGGGTCACTCATTTTGCACGAATAAAAATATAGGAACAAGGAACAGCCCTGGAGGAGGTAATGCAGTAACTAATGGATCTGACCTTCACACTTGGGGTGGAGTGGAGGACTGACAGAATAATGAGGTAGAGAGGAAAGCTTTGGGCAGATTCCTGGGTGGGATACCATGAACACCAGCAATTGTGGGAATTTGTAATGGGAGAATGAATATCACATAAAGGAATCAATGTTCTAGTGACAGGAATGGAAGGGATTACACAGCATGATATCTACAGTCCTAAAAATATATGGTGACAATGACATCACTGTGACTTCCTTCCAAGTAAATGTATTGAAGCTCATAGCATTAGCTTAATTTTGTTACCATGTTTCATTTTCACCCCATCTGAATGTTTGTTATTAAACACAGTCCTTATCCTGTCTAATACTTATGAGACACTCTAATCTGACTTGGATGAGCTATTTCAAACAAATAACTGTAATTGGTTTGGGGCGCAGAATTTTTGACCCAGAATGAAGACACAAAACAGTAAATGGCGCTAAAGAACCACCACTTTATTTAATGTATAAGCAGCAACTATATCCAACTTTGTCCACCAGTGTGGGCTGTCTGGCAATTTCAGGAGAGAGCTAGCAGGACTTCCCACTTTCTTCCTTTGTTTGGGTGACACATCCACCCCTTCCTCCATGTACTGAATTTGAAGTTCAGATGCAGAAAACTTGGGAAAGCTTTCTGTTTAGTTGATTGTACAGGCAGGCCTTTCTTTCTGGTAGAAATTGCCATTTTAAAACTGTTTGTTTAACCACATTTAGCAATAAATCAATTAAGGATGCAACCCTATGCAGAGGTTTAAGAAGTAATGTGAGGCTGTTTGATATCAGGTGAATGACAGGTGAGCAGCCTTGCCCACCTGTCAAATTTGGCCTCCTAGGCATTGGCGTGATTAAAAACTGGCCCACCAGCCATAAATGGTTTCCCAACACTGTGTTACATGTATAACATAAAAAAAGAATGCAGAGAAGGAAAAAACACAGCCTAGGCATGTTTACAGATGTACATCCCAGTGGGGCATACTGCAAGTATGACTGCATAGGGTTGCATTCCCACCACCCATCATCTGATGGGCAATTGGCATAGCACCTTGTTCCAGCAAAGGAAAAACTGGGCACTCAGTTTCAGCTCCTGGTTGTGCCTTTGAAGCCCTGCCCTCAGCCACCCAACACCTAGCATCGTGTATATGACATCAGGTATAGGGTGGATGGGCATGATTCCCTCAAAATGGCCTTGCAGGCCAAATGGTAAGGCCTGGTGGGTCACCATTGGCCTGCCACCCATCAATTCCCTGCCCTGCCCCTGATGCAGAGGATTCTTTAAAGTGTGTTTGCAAAGGGATAGGCAAATAAACAGACTCTTTTCCTCTTCAGCTCAGCGCCCATGTTTCTATGGCAATATGGCATCCTTGCAAGCAAAGACTTAAAATAAGAGCATGAAGTTTGTCATGAGGTAGTGATCCTGTAAGCAAGTACCGCTGGGTGGGGCCCCTCAGGCAGGTGGTAACAATTAATCCCCAATGCGGCAGCATGTGATGGGGCTGCCTGGTTGCTAGCATTCCCTAGCGCCTATAAATCTTCGAGTTAACCTGCCAGGGGAGGGAGAGAATACACCATGTTTTAGACTTGCTGGTTGACATTCTGTAGCTGGTGCCAGAGAAAAAGCCAATAAAGCCTGGTAACCCATTCAGTGCCTGCATGTGATTGATTAGTAGCTTGGAGGGAGGACTCAGGAAAGCGACCCCCTCCTCAAGAAAGTTAACATATGATTTGTAGTACATAAAATCACAGTCTTTCAATGTGTTTGTGAAAACCCCACAGTTAAACAGAGGTGTGGGGTGGAAATGATACTGTTTTAGGTGCAAGAAGAGTTGCACTCTGTAACATAAAGCAGAGCTGCCTATAAAAATGTAGAGGACCAAAATTCAGAGTGTGTGGGTGCGCTGCCATTTTTTTCCTACCTAAAAGATTCAGGGTTTTACACACTGAAATTAGGATGCTTTGCATTCCTGCATAATGATGCTCTTCTGCAAACCTGCTTGCCGCAGAGTTCTGTGCCAGGAGAGAGCTGTGAAACTGAAGGGGAAAATAACTAGAGTGAAGTGATAAGTGGATGCCAACCTCTTTACAGTGTGGTTTTTCTGAAAAGTTCTGAGTGCAAAGGAAATTCTGCTGCAGGGCAGATCAGTTTAATGCTTTTAGTTAATTAAGGAAATGAGTATTTTCTTTTCTGAGCTAAGAAGAGCATTTGCATGTCGTTTGCTATGATCCACACAACACAAACCACTTAAAGTTGCGTGACTTTCCTGGAAGCAGGCTAGTCCAAGTAGTTTGACTGTAAGGAGTCTGGCAGATAAATCCTTAAGGATGCTTTTACAGATGGTGTAAAGAACACATCCTTTACCTCAACAGAGAGGAATTTAAGTTTTAAATGTAACACGTTTAATAAATTTAAAAAAAATCATTAAAATTTCAAAAGTGTTACCAAAATAACAAGAATAAGAGAGATTACTGGGTGCAAATAATACATCTCATGCAGCATATTCACATTTGCAAATTCGTTTTTAACCTTGTCTGTCTGTCCAGATACAAGGATAGCCAATATGAAGCCCTCCAGATGCATTTGACTACAACTCCCATCAGCCCCAGCCATTGTGGACATTCATCAGGGATGATGATGCAAGTTGTATTCCACAACATATGGAGGCCATCAGGTTAGCCACCACTAGTCCAGAATGAGGTTTGGTGTTGCTGTGGTTTAGGAACACAGGAAACATCATTCACATGGAAGATAAAGGGATAACATGCTGCACAGAAGTCATCAAGTTTGACCGGGTCACTTTTCCCCCAGTAAGGTTGCATCACATATACAGGTGTAGCATCTCTGCAAAAAAAACCCAACACCAGATGCCTTGCAAATCTGTGCAAACTCTTAATGATCTGTGACCATCATGATTAGCCTTTTATGAAGAATATATTTATGCTCACCAGAAAATAGCATTTCTAATCTGGAATCAGTTTCAGTTGTTTGCTTAGTAATACGAGATATCTCATGAAATATCTTCCCCCAGAATCTTCACACATATGCATATTCCCAGCATGTGTGCCAAATACATTCCATGAGTCTTACAACCCCACCAGCATAGAAGAGATATCCCTCTGCTCGTATGATTGTGCTTTGTGAGCATTAAATGTTCCCTGTGTGTGATTTGTAAAGCAGACTCTTGTACTGTGTATATTTGTTGAAACAGAGCACAATAGTTACTGGCCCCAAAGTATGGATTCCTAGAAAACGGACTGCCCCCACATGCACAGGCCCATTTGTCCCCCACAAAAATTGGGAGCACATTTTTGGACTTTCAGAAGGGGGTCAAATACCAGAGATTTTTCAGAGGTTGATACCTTGAGAGTCCCATGGACTGCAAGAAGATCAAACCTATCCATTCTTAAGGATATCAGCCCTGAGTGCTCACTGGAAGGACAGATCCTGAAGCTGAGCCTCCAATACATACACCTCACTAGAAGAGAAGACTCCCTGGAAAAGTGCCTGATGTTGGGAAAGATGGAGGGTACAAGAAGAAGGGGGCAACAGAGGACGAGATGGTTGGACAGTGTTCTCAAAGCTATGAACATGAGTTTGACCAAGCTGCAGGAAGCAGTGGAAGACAGGAGTGTCTGGCGTGCTCTAGTCCATGGGGTCATGAAGAGTCAGACATGACTAAACGACTAAACAACAACAACAACCTTGATGCATGCCTTACTATATAATTGCACAACATCACACACACCAAGATGGGGCCATCAGGCAGGGAAACTCCCCAGTGGCTCCATTGTGGACTCAGAGCCTCACAGTAGGGGCAAAAGAGAAAACATGCCTTTGGGTTGTGATGGAGGAGTGGACAGGTACACCTCTCCTTCCCACATGTTGTCTTCACAGTGAGAATTAAACTCCCCTGCCCCTGCAATCAGTTAAGACCTGTCATGCATTTAAGCACATGTTCACCCCCACTTCATGTTGGTTGGTGAGGGGTGAAGTATAGTAAAGAGAATTCATGAATGTCGTGATCTAAGTTTGGGGTAACTACTCTTTGGTGAGAGAACTTGAGCAGAGATTTAAAGTCACAAAATATGCAGCAAAGTAAAGCATAGAAATATAGACTGTTAAAACTTTAATATATCCCCTTTCAAGTGAGTTCCAAAATGTCCCTTAAAAAAATTCTTTCCAAAGTTTGCCTCTTCCCACAGCATAGAAAAGGACCACACGTTTGGTAAGTCACAAGTAAACAAAGGTTAGATTCATGTGCTTCAGTAAGTTGCACTGGCAGTAAAACCTGGCTTAGTTACAAAGTGGTGAAAGTTCCTAAATTTAGGGTTTCCATATTTCAAAAAGTGAAAACCAGTACACCCCAAAAATTGTTGAGCTTTTTGGTTGACTTGTCTAATATCCAAAACAAAATGCCACCTTTCAGAAATTCCCCCCAGACACCAGTTCTGCCTTTGAAATCCTGGTAATGTCGTATGGCAGCCCTTACTAAATTATTGGTATAGGATCTCAAGAATGGCTTGTGAGAGCCATGAAGCTAAGCTGGAGCAACCAGCTCAAACCTCTTTACTCCTTGAGCATCTCGGATAGACTGGAATGAGAACAAACACTTGATTAACTAGTTCCTCCCAAAGTGAGGGGAAATGAACATAGCTAACCCTGGCAGGACAGCTTACTCTATAGTCTTAACCCTTTCATGCATTAATTAGACTTCAGCATATTGATTATATGAGGCTGGCTATTCCACACTTTTTGGCCTATATGAGGTCCATAAAGTGAAGGGTTGCCCATCCTTTTCTGTCACCTAAGGCAAAATGGGAAGGGATCACTGCCCCACCCCACCCCAACTGCTGCCCCCCTGCCAAAGTCTCATTTACAAGGGCCATGCAGCAGCAACTTGAAGTGAGATCTTGTGAGAGCTCCTCCTTCCACACAACCCTACCCATCTCATGCATTAAGTACTGAAGCTTATTTATGGGCTGGAAGGGACCAGCCACCAACCTGATCTCACCTGTGCTGGTCCACAGAAAAACAATTCACTAACCAAAGACCAAAAGGGACATGGGTGGCCCTGTGGGTTAAACCACAGAGCCTAGGACTTGCCGATCAGAAGGTCGCGGTTCGAATCCCCACGATGGGGTGAGCTCCCGTTGCTCGGTCCCTGCTCCTGCCAACCTAGCAGTTTGAAAGCACTTCAAAGTGCAAGTAGATAAATAGGTACCGCTCCGGCGGGAAGGTAAACAGTGTTTCCGTGTGTTGATCTGGCTCACCAGAAGCGGCTTTATTGGCCACATGACCCGGAAGCTGTACGCCGGCTCCCTCGGCCAATAAAGCGAGATGAGTGCCGCAACCCCAGAGTAGTCCGCGACTGGACCTAATGGTCAGGGGTCCCTTTACCTTTACCAACCAAAGATCACCGATGTCACTGAAACACTTTCATGCATGTACTGCAGAACAAGAATAAATTTCTAAATGAGATATTGCTTTGAAAACTAAGCATTGTCAAATCTGAAAACAACCCTGGCATATATTTAGCAGTTCAAGAATTCTATCACTTCTGGTTCCACTGGAAGCTAAAGTAATTGGAAGGCAAGCAATAGCTGTACAGAATTCATAGCCCAGGATCCAAGCTTCCCAGTACCATAAACCAGGGTCCCTGTACCATAAACTCTGACTCTTATCAGTCCTAGCTAGCATGACCAATGGGATGATGGGAGCTGTAGTCCATCTGGAGGGCCACAGTTTCCAAACCCCTGCTGTAAACCTAAAACTGTAGCACACTGAATAAGCAGCTGGTGGAAATTCATGTGCTTGATGGATGAAGCAAAAAGTGTTCAAAGCCTCTTTGGTATCCAAGTTTTTTTCAAAGGGATTTGAGTTTTTAAAGAAACACACCAGCAAAGGCAGAGCAGGTGGCATCATCTGTGCCCCTCAGGTTCCAGCTAAAATAATCCCATCTCCAGCTGTGGAGGAGGGTAAATAATATGACAGTAATTCATGTGTGGTTAGAACACTGGGGTCTTTGTGGTGAAGAAATATTTGGTAATTAGGGTTGGTCAGCTTCTCTTGCCCTAAGCAATAAACACAAATATGTCTCCTGGCCTGGCAACATCCACCCACAATCGTCTCAAGAACCTGTAAAAATTCTGGTGGTGGCTATATGCCATTTTAAGCGAATATGTGCAGCATGCCAACTATTCTGAAGGGCACATTTACTGAGAGCCTTTAAACTGAAACATTCTGCCACATAATTAAAAAGCCTTCTTTGCATATTTGAGGGTTTGAAAATGCACCACTTGATTAGATTAAGGCTGCAATCCCATACTCACTTACCTCAGCACAAGGCCCACTAAACTCAGAGAGTCTTACTTATTCAACTTTTTGCTCTGGGTATGAAGAAGAAGGCTCCTTTCAAGGACCTCTAGACCCCATCCACCACTGACATGTGGCCCCCAGAAAGTTGCCAGGAGGCAATGTGGGCCTCAGGCTGAAAGAAGTTCACCATCTCTGATCTGTGAAAACACATATTTTTGTAATCCTTTGTCTTTGCTATACATTTTGTATTCAACATGAACTATCATCTAGGTTTCCCAAACTTAAGTCTCCAGCTGTTTTGGGACTACAGTTCCCATCATCCCTGAGCACTGGCCCTGCTAGCTAGGGATGATGGGAGTTGTAGTCCAAAAACAGCTAGAGACCCAAGTTCGGGAAATCCTGAATTTATTTATACACATAATATATAGACATAATATATATAATATAATATAAATTTATACACATAATATATATATATATATAATTATACACATTTATTTATACACATATTTATTTATACACATAAATATCTCACAACTTTTCCATCCAAAAAATTCATTAGTAAGGGTTCAACCCTTTCCTAGTTGCTTCTTGTATTTTGAAGGCGTGAATTGCCTTTCCTAACCGTTGCAATGTGTTGTTTTTTTCACTTGTATTGTGAACCATCAATTATTGTCTTTGGTACAAACTGAAGAGACAGAAACCTGGCTCATTATTCCCCCTTCTCTCCCTTTTCTTCATCATCCAACACATGCAGATATGAGAAAGAAGTGAAGCATGGGCATCGTCAAACAACATAAATTAAGGTTACCAGATGTCCCCGTTTCCCAGGGACAGTCCCCTGACAAAATCCACCCCCTTCAACTGAAGTTGAAAAGTGTCCCCGGATTCATTGGAAAAAAATCTGATAACCTTAACATAAATCCTCGATATACAGTGGATCTCTAGAAACATAATATAGTGGATCTCTAGAAACATATATTCTCTTAAATTGCCCCTTGACCGTGGCATAGAACATATTAAGAAATTAGCTATGTGCTTTTTCAGCTTTTAGAGTACATTCCAAAGGAATCTAAAACCGCTAAAGAGTTTCTTTATACTTAAAAGAATCCTAGTTCAGATCTAATACAGAACTGGTCCAAAGATCCAAGCTGGCAATCTTATGTATTGAGGACTGTGCGTGTGTGTGTGTGTGTGCGCGCGCGCGCGCCTGTGTGTGTAAACCTCAATGTTGTAGTTAATGGTTTGTGGTTTCCATCATCTCTAGGGATCTATACCAGCCTATATGGTTTCCATGCTCAATTCTAAATTGATACAAACCAGGCAGGTTCCAACAGTCATGCCCACGTGATGGGTATAGCTGTTTTCTGGGTCATAGCCTTTTCATTTAGGTTATCTCCTTCCTAACTGTGAAAAAATTGTCCTCTTGGGAGAATAGATGATGATTCCACTTCTAATATGCTAACATTATTTGTGCTTATTTTATAATATAGCCTTCAATGCATCAAGGATACAGCAAATACATAGATGGAGAAATCACAGTGTGCACATAGAAGTAAATGCTCCATTACTAACTCGCATGAAGCCACCTGGCGCGCGGACTTAAATTTCATTATGTATTTTATAAACTCGGAGGTTTAGCAATAACATCTTGTATTGCCAGCTCAGCTCAGAATGCATTTCCATCATAAAGGCTGTTGATCTCAAGGGAGTATGTTAAAGGCAATGTGAGTCATACTTCAAAGGCTGCATGTATCTCTGAAAAAGACTCCACATAGCCATATTCAAACACTAACATTTGATAGA
The DNA here is from genome assembly GCF_964106915.1 of Podarcis gaigeae. NCBI lineage: Eukaryota > Metazoa > Chordata > Lepidosauria > Squamata > Lacertidae > Podarcis > Podarcis gaigeae. The sequence goes on along the minus strand of NC_139682.1, from coordinate 57,960,393 downwards.
GGCTCATACTTACTTTGGCATTGCAGCCTTCCCTGGGGTATCTAATGCTTGGGAGGGGAGCTTGGGGGTAGGGGGTTGCCTATGTGCTGAACGTAGTGTGTGGGAACTCCGGCTGCCATTGGAAGAAGCATTTTATTTTCCATAGCAAACATAGTAAGCCAATGTTGTTAAGTGTGGGAATTTTACTGCTGTCTCTAGCTGGCCATTTATACTGAAGATAAAGGGTTGTCAGCACCTTTGGAAAGTTGATTCCTGAGAGTGTTTACATGTGGATTCATGGCCCCAGTGCTAGAAACTAATATGCGGAAGCAGCGTCATGCTAACCAAAGCTTCCTGAAATACAAACGCCAACTCAAGAGTCAGATGAAACCATTTTGATTGTGGGACTTGCAGTTGCCAAACATTTTCTGGCCTGGCTTTTGAGCCTTTAATAGGTGTGTGGCAAAGAACAGCACTGGGTAAAGCTTTACCTAGGAAGAGCTTACTGGTGCTGCTGTGTTTCATATTTCCTGAGTCATAAATATGAAACTCAACCAGCAAGCAGCTTCCAACACTAGTTTTGTTCTTGCTTACCTGAGACAGGCCGAGGTGACAGTGAACTCAGGGCTGTGAGCAGTGGTAGACCTACATTTGGGGGGCCCTGAAGCTTGAACTGTTATGGGGGCCACTTCACAACCAGCAACAAGGTCTAGGTAACCGCTGTTATCATCTTCAATGGGGTTGTTCCATGGCAGATTGCCACAATCTTTTAAAAAAAATATTAAGTACTACTTCTCAGACTTTGATTAAAATTTCTGTACTGGATTATGCCACATGTCAAAGTCACTGGTGTGAATAAAAACTTCTTATGCCTTACAGTTTTCTAGTTATTAGTGGGGATAAAAATGTTGTATACATGCATGTTAAAGCAATTGTTAAAGCAATGTGGACTAAGTTACTTCTGGGACCTCTCCGGGATTAGGGGCCCCTGACGCTTAAGCTTCTTTAGTTTCTTAGTAGATACACCCCTGGCTACAGGAATGCACCTACAGGATTGTTGCTTCCACCGGTACACCCATGTGGCTCCACCTCACCCCATCCTGATAAGCAGCAGCAATGCTGGTGTTTGGAGTAGTAACAGGTGGTGCAATGGGGCTGCACCACTTCCTTGACATCCCTCCGGCCAAGTCATTGCTGCATACTAGGTTGGGGCAGGGGGCCAAGGCATCAGCAAGGTCAGCAGTGCAGAGCCATCGTGCCATCCACTACTGGCCAGAAGAATGGTTCTGTAGTTTCACATGCACACACTCCTGCCAGTACAGAAGTATAAAGGCTCTGCATGTTTCCTGACTGGGTGATTCACTTGCATGGGCGTGGCCTATATATCCATGCTATTCAGAAACCGTATTCGCATTGTTTTGGGGTGCTTTCAGTTGGTGTTCACTTCCTTTTATGGGCGACTGCTGTGACAAAGGATTTTGTGGGAATCAAGGCCTCATTCTCTCAGGCTGGGCTGCACTGAGGGGTCCCCATGCAATTGCTTGGGGAACCTTAAGTTCAGTCTTCTAGGGAAATTGAAGGTTTTGTTCCTTTCCTATGCACATGGAAAGATTAGAATACAGAGAAGCAGAAAGCTGCATCCTGTCCACAACGTGCACCTAAAAGAATTGATTGAGAGAACTTAGTAGACAATTTAAAGGGTAACTGAGGTCAAGACGTATGTGCATCGCAAACAGGATAAGGAACATTTATAAGTATTTCAGATGATCAGAGAAAACTCCTATCACTTGATTGCCATCAGATAATCACTGTGGCAACAACAAGGCAAAAGTTCAGGTTACCTTCCTGCTCTTACTATTTCTCAAGCCAAGATTTGAGGGGGAACCATCAGAGTAATTTAATACAGGGGGCCATAACACAGATTGTTAATTTTAAGTATAGCAAAATCACAGCAGGCTTTGATTGAGGAGAGCCAAAATAAACAGGCAAAGTATGTGTGCCTCTTTGAAAAGGATATACCACATCCTCCATTTGGTAGCCAAAAAGTTCCGAGTTTGCATCACAAAATGCCATCAAGGGATACCTTTCTCTAGGTATGTACCCAAAGGTGGGGTGGGAGAGGACACTTCTGAAAGGTTCAACCTTTTGGATGGGTCATTGTTTCCTTGTTGAACCCTTAGCTCAGACTCAGGAAGCAATAAAGACAAGGACCTTGAAATCTAAAGGTGACTTTGATTAATTGGGACCTGATTGTTTGATTAATAGTCCCCCACAGAAAAAGCAGACAATGCAAGAGCACCACTGCCAACACGTATAAACACACAAATAGCATTTTAGAAATAATATAAAGACAAATTACAGTTCAAAGCTACTCCTATCAGAATGTCAGTTTAGGTGATAAAAACAAAGCTTTCTTCCTAGGGGTGATGGAAACCAGACCTTCTGGGAGAATTCAAAAGTGGTCCAGAGCCCTGACGACGAGAGAGAGCTCATTTTCCAGCCTAATTAACTTTTTTATTCGATCATCCCTTCATTTTCTGTTTACAGCAATAAATCATGATCTCTCTTTTTTTAATGAGGAAAGTTAAACTTCCTCTCATTTTCAAGCTCGTTATGACACATTCCCAAATCCCTGCATTGCATAAGGGTCTGCACAGCTCTCTGAAAAACCACAAACTCTTTCTCTCTGTGTCTGAAGTAGCAAACAAAACAACACATTGTGGATTGCTCAACAGACCATCAAGTTTCACCTAGATATGGATAGTGCCCAGTATGGTCCCAGTAGAAAACCAAAAGAGGACAAATCAATAAACTTGTCTTTCTAGAAACCTCACAGTCAAACAGCTGCCTACTAAACAAATGAGTTTCTTTCTGTTTTTTCCATGAGTTTTAATGAAACTTTTTCATAATACAATAAAAAAAACCTAATCCAACTGGAAACAGAAACAATAAAGAAAGAGAAAAGAAAATACAAAGTCCTCTCTCAAAGGTAGATCTTTGAGAGGCAAACTCAGCCCTCCAGATGTTTTGGGACTACAACTCACATCATCCCTGACCACTGGTCCTGTTAGCTAGGGATGATGGGAGTTGTAGTCCCAAAACATCTGGAGGGCCGAGTTTGCCTATGCCTGATCTTAACCATAGGAGCCAATTCCTAGGGATCAAGGTCCCTTTGGCTGCCCAATAAAATATTTAAGGGGGCTCCCAAAGTTGAGACACATTGCCATTCAGATGGTGTGTGTGTGTGCCACATCTTGTGATTGAATATGCTGAGCAGAGCTTATTTGTTCCCCACCCCGCCCTCATTTTTTTATCCAAGTTGGCACCCCTGATCTCAACCCTTGGAATATAGCCTGTTGAACAAGGGTTAGGATCACATCCATTTCTCCACACACTTGTGGTCTTTGGCTGCAACCCACAACTGACATGCAGGTTTGCCCACAAGGAGATTCAGTCTTTGGGCCGGGGGGGCGGGGGGGGGAGTTTCCTTCAAGCAAAATGCATTTGGCTTCTCCATTCTGTGCTACAAACCTGGAAAAGTCTGAGGCTTAATTCACAGCCTACATGCTTGCAAAATGTTTCAGATTAACATTTCCTGAAAAACCTATGGTTTTTGGTGGGGGTTTTTTATTGTATTGCAACATGGTCTCTTTGTGTTTACTGATTTCACAACTCCAGCTGGCCTTCGTTTGGCAAGATATTAGATTTTTATGAGAGGAGAAAAGTTATAAATCTGTTGTCACCAGAGGACACCATACACTATGTGGCATATTCATGATATCACCAGCATGCACTGCTTTTAACAGAGCCATTTGCCCATAAAACTGCCATCCAGGAAAATCACATATGAAACTAAAATGTGAACTCTGGAGCAGCAAAACATCACTCTGAGAAATCTTCCTCTCCCTGCTGCCTCACAACCGTAAAAGCTTTTTTTGGGGGAAAGGACATTTTTCATAATAAATATCTAAGAATTAAAGTGCAGCTGAATTGCCTCAACTGTTCCAGGACAGAATCAGCTGTCATTCACAACAATAATGAGTAAGAGGCATCCTTTTCCCCAACCCTCATAGCCATACCTACCTCTTTGCATGTGTGTAAAGATATAGATATAGGGGGTGTGGTCTGTGGTGGCAATTAAAATATTTCAAATATTGTAAAACTACATCTGTTGCATCCATAAGAAAATTCAAAATTCGCCATTTTGAAATCCACATTTTGGAAAAAGAACCTGATCTTAAAAAAAAATTTCATTCATATTTCAGTCAAAATTTGAAATCAGAATTTGAAATGTACATGTTGGATTGGCCAGCATCTCAGTCCTGTGCATGTTGTCCATGTACCATTGAGTTCATCTGGATTTAGTCCCAGGTTAAGTGTGTGACTGTGGGATAGCTCTGGAAGATTGTAATCAACAGAGCTGGCGCAGACATTAGGCAGGGTGAGGCCATTGCTTTAGGCAGCTTGCTCATGGGTGCCCTGCCTGCCCCATCACCTCCACCAGTGGCAGAGAAGCGCCACCACAATTGATACCAATTTTGTGAAAGATTGTGTCTACTTGGTGTGAGATTTTACCCAAAACCTATACTCACATTTCAACCATGGGAGATCCACAGTGTTATGGGTGCCTAAATATTCCTCCAGCTTGGAAGGCACATGGGGGAAAACAACATAAACATGTGATAAGCAACTCCACTTCACCCTGTTTCCTCCTACCCACCTCACCTACCCATGGCTCTGGGTGACCTAGTCAGAACCCTCTTGACGTATCCTTTCATACAATGGCTCTGAATAGACAGAAGTGGAAGTGACAACTGCTGTGAGGCTCTGGGTCACAGTAGGGTCACCCACATGCGAGAACAAAGCTAATGGAGCCCCTTTTTTGCATCCTATGGTTCTCTTAGATCCCCTCACTGAAGATGGGAGTCAGCTATTCATGGGCATGAAGATCCAGCTCACTGCAAAGCCTTTTCAAACATGATTAACAAAGTTGTGGTAGCAGCAGCCAGCATCTATGCATCACCAGGGAGTGCTACTGAAGCATCTCTCTTTCTGTTCTACTTCAGTTACCCTGGCCTTTTTATCACCTTTGCAAGGCATTTTTTCCCCCAACAGGATACATAGGAAACAGGGAAGGCTCCCAAGGCCAAAACTGTGGCCCCAAGTTGATCAAGGACTCAGAAGCCTTCTGACACGGGCTATAGCAAATTGAAGCAAAACACAAGAAATCTCTTGAGGCTCAGAGTTCCATGAGGCAGAAAGATTTCTGTGTGTTCGTACCTGCAGAAGGAGTTCTGATTGTAGACACCAGCCTCATGCCAAAAAGCCTCTCAGCTAAGAGGTTTATAATTTATGCTTCAAGTAGGGCTGAGAGGTTCACAGGGAGGTTATATTTCTTCTCCCTCTTTATACTGTAACACTATATTTCTCCCCAGCAACATTAATTAGATAACTGATAATTGATTTCTTTAAAAAAAAAACACATGCATGTATCCCCCCCAAATTATTTTTATTGTAAAGCATGCTTGTGTTCTTTCAATTTCTTGCATGCCTGTCTTCATTTTTTAAAATTATCTTTTTATTGTAACAATGAAAAAGAGGTAAAAATAAATTTACACTCCTGGAAACATAGATGAGATAATAATATAAGAAAGACAACAGTGAGGAAACATATTACCTTCCATACCTGGGTAAGGTAATTGAGAGAGCGGTCGCTGAGCAGCTTGGTAGGTTTCTGGAGGAAACATCGGCATTAGATCCATTTCAGTCCGGTTTCCGTCCTGGTTTTGGGACGGAGACGGCTCTGGTTGCCTTAACAGACGATCTCCGTAGACAACTGGATCGAGGCGGGTCAGGACTGCTGATCCTTTTAGATTTGTCAGCAGCCTTTGACATGGTCGATCATGATCTTCTGGACCACCGCCTCGCAGACGTGGGGATACAGGGCATAGCCCGTAACTGGTTGTGCTCTTTTATCTCTGGTCGGGGACAGAGGGTGGCACTAGGGAGGGAAATGTCGTCGCGCCACTCCTTGGTGTGTGGAGTGCCGCAGGGCGCAATTCTCTCCCCGATGCTTTTTAACATCTTTATGCGCCCCCTTGCCCAGATTATCCGGAGCTTTGGGCTGGGCTGTCACCAATATGCTGATGACACTCAGCTCTATCTGCTGATGGATGGCCACACCGACTCGGCCCCAAACACATTGACCAGATGCTTGGAAGCTGTGGCTGGATGGTTTCGTGGGAGCCGATTGAAACTAAATCCTTCGAAGACAGAGGTCCTATGGCTAGGTCGGGATGGCATGGGGATGAGGGACCAACTCCCTTCTCTTGCGGGGGCCCAATTAGTGCCATTGCCTTCCGTTAAGAGTTTGGGTGTAATCCTTGACGCCTCCCTTTCCATGGAGGCGCAGGTTACAGCAACAGCCAAGGCGACATTTTTCCACCTTCACCGCATCAAGCAGTTGGTCCCTTACCTTTCCCGCCCTGACTTGGCCACAGTGATCCATGCAACGGTCATCTCCAGGCTTGACTACTGTAATTTGCTCTACGTGGGGCTGCCCTTGAAGCTGTCCCAGAAACTCCAGCGGGTACAGAATGCTGCAGCGAGGCTCCTCACGGGGTCTCTGCCATGGGAGCATATTCACCCAGTGCTTTTCAAGCTGCACTGGCTCCCGGTGGAGTACAGGGTCAGATTTAAGGTGCTGCTTTTGACCTTTAAAGCCCTTCACGGCCTAGGACCCTCGTACCTCCGGGACCGCCTCTCCTGGTATGCCCCACGGAGAGCCTCAAGGTCCATAAATAACAACACCCTAGTGGTCCCAGGCCCTAAGGAAGTTAGATTGGCTTCGACCAGAGCCAGGGCCTTTTCAACTCTGGCCCCGGCCTGGTGGAACGCTCTGCCTCATGAGACCAGGGCCCTGCAGGATCTGATTTCTTTCCGCAGGGCCTGTAAGACAGAGTTGTTCCGCCTGGCCTTTGGCTTGGAGCCAGTTTGATTCCCTCCCTCCCCCCCCCCTCTCTCTTTTTTCCCCTTCTTTTCCTTCTCCTCCTGCGATGAGGCTACATTTTAATATTTTAATGTTCCATTATTTTAATTGTTGTGTTTTATTTTTGTTTTTAAGTTTGTAATCATTCATCTTGTTTTTATTATTGCTTGTAAGCCGCTCTGAGCCCGGCCTTGGCTGGGGAGGGCGGGGTATAAATAAAAATTATTATTATTATTATTATTATATGCAGCAATAGAAGTATTAAAGATGCAGGAGGTATTTAAAAATACCAAAGTGTTAGGCATATACCGGAGCAGCAGTAAAAAATATACAAGGATACAGCATCCTACCATAATGACTCATGAGGTTTGGCAATATGTTGACAGGCTGGGTGTTGATTGCCCTAAGCCAGGTAACTATGTCCTCCAGATGCAGCTAGACTACAACTCCCATCATCCCTGACCATTGCTCATGCTGACTGGAGCTGATGGAAGCTGGAGTCCAACAACATCTAAAAGGGACTAGATTGGCTAGCCCTGGCATAAACTATGAATGTGTACCAGTTCTCAGTGAAATCTTCTGTTCACATTTGCCCAGTGGAGACAGGCACATGATTGTATTCTTCATTTCACACAGTCAGTGGAAGATGGTCCATTAGGGTAAATGGGGCACGCCTCCACCAATATCAGTGTGCCCTGCAATCCTACAACAAGTTAAAGTGGAGGCTCTGCCTGTCATTGCCACACAAGCCACCTGCATAGCATGATTCCTGTCCTGATCAGCAGTGGCTCTCCAGAGGTCTTTCACATCGCTTGCTACCTGGTTGTTTTAACAGGAGATGCCAGGAATTACACCTGGGATTTTCTGCACATCATCTCCTGTGCTGTGTGCAGGAATAGACTTTGGTCATCTTCCCTAATATGGCGCACTGTGTGAGGCCAAAATAGGCATCCCCAAATGGATTTTCTCAAAGATGGATATTCTCAATTTGGGGGCCCCTTCTGCTCAGTGCCTTGTGTGGGGGATCCACCTGACCTCCCCCAAATCTGGTGCTGCTCTGTAGATCCTCCCTTTCAGCCACAAGATAGAATCTCAGCAAGCAAGAGAGAGCAAGGCCCAGACCACAGAGAAGTGTGCTACCGAAGGGTGCTTGGGATCATAGAAACAGTTTCTCCAGGGGCTTACGTAATTTTATATCTACAGTGCACACATACAAGCAGAAATGGAATCACTCTCAAGGGAGACTGAGAGCATCTGAAAATCTTATTTTCATAAAGCGTATGTAGCACAGTGAGGCAGCCGTGTGTGTTCTGTACGAATATAGTTTTGCAAATATAAACTCAAAACACGCTTGAATAATTCTGAACTGAGCTGGCACAACCTGTCATGTTTCAATTTTTCATCACTCTGCCCTGCCCTTGCAAATGTCTTACTTGGGTTTTTTTCTGATTTCCATCCTGTGTATGAGTAACTCTATCCTATGAGAATTCTTGGAAAGCAATCTTGGATGGAGAACAAGAAAATAGTTGTGCTGGAGTAGCATATGATCCAAGTGTTTCTGAGATGTGTTAGTAGAACAAGCACTTCTACAAGGTCGCCCGAAGTGTTTGTTTTTTTATTTTATTTCTATTTTTTGGTATCTCAACCAAGCCAGGTAAAAATGCTTACATCGACATTTTCCTCTTCAGGTTTGGTTCAAAACACACAAAACCACTTCAAATGAAAGGAAACATCTGAGAGATTTTTTTGATAAGCAGCTGTAGTGTTTTGAAATGTAAACTTCATGGGCCAGATACCCCAGCAAATCAAATTATGTTGCGGAACTCATGTAGGTGAGTAGAATGAATTTTAAGAGTAAAAGGAGCCAAGGTCAAATTCAAGCTTGATCACCCAATCGTACAGTCTGGGAAAGTCTCAGAGAGAATGTTGGTACCAGCCTGTTTCATCACATCAGTTCCTGACTGAAGTCACTATTCAGTGCTCCACTTCTGGATTGCACTGGGGTGGGGTGTACAATTCTCTCTTTAAAGATGTTCTGCACAGTATCAGCATGACTGAAGTGAATGGACATTTTCATGGAACATCTGATCTGGTGGCTGGGAGAGCTCAACACTTCTGCTTGGAATAGAAACAGCCTTTCCTGGCTGGCAAACCTACTACAGCACTCTTGCAAACCTGCCAACTGGAGAGAGTTTCATTTCAAGGAGCTAGAAAGAGGAAAGTCTGCCATTTGAATGAAAGCCCTCCATCTCCTGCCCTCCCCCACCAACAATCTTCCAGCCGCAGTGAGCTATGGTTCTAGCAGCAAACAAACCCACCCAGCAGAACTGCTCATGAATAAATGGCTCTTGCTGGTGGTCTTTGCAAGGGCAAAGGAAATGGGGTCCCTGTGGTTGTGAAGAAGTGGGAATCTTAGTCTGTGCAGCCTTTCTTGGGTCACTTCTAGGTGGGCAGTCATCTGAATTTGTTTGCACAAAGCTTGCATGGAGGTCATAGATGGCCAGTGTTCATTCATTCAGATTTGTTCATAAGGAAGTTATATGATCCTATGTCAAGCAACAAAACTTTCCAATAGTTTAGATTTGCGTGTGAATACCCCCCCCCCAAAAAAAAAAACCACCCCCAAATGAAGACACAATAGACACAGATTTTAGTTTAGGGTTTGGGGCATTAAATTTTGGGCACAACTTTATTGATGACAGCATGTGAGTGGTTGCTTAGGCATTGGTTCCATACCACCTGAACCTGCACGGTGGCAGGAACAGGACTGAGACTGGGCACCACCATATGTCAGTAAGAGAAAGCATTCTGGGGAGCGAGAACTCCTTTGATCTCACAGCTCACCCCAAATGCTCCCAGGGGCTCTGGCGTGGCCCTAGCCCATTGACAGGGTTCAGACAAAAGCAAGGCGAGCCCCTGGATTCCTGTAACAGAATTCCCTAGCAGCAGCAATAGAGGGGCAGGCACAGCCAACCACATCCCCTCCCCGAAACATTGAACCAAATGCCTAACCGCCAGCACCACAAAGTTGTGATGATTTGCTACACAGTAGGCAAAAACTATGGGACGCGGGTGGCGCTGTGGGTAAAACCTCAGTGCCTAGGACTTGCTGATTGTATGGTCGGCGGTTTGAATCCCTGCGGCGGGGTGAGCTCCTGTCGTTCGGTCCCAGCTCCTGCCCACCTAGCAGTTTGAAAGCACCCTTAAGTGGAAGTAGATAAATAGGTACCGCTTTATAGCAGGAAGGTAAACGGCGTTTCCGTGTGCTGCGCTGGTGCTGGCTCGCCAGCTGCAGCTTCGTCACGCTGGCCACGTGACCCGGAAGTGTCTTCGGACGGCGACGGCTCACGGCCTCTTGAGCAAGATGAGCGTGCAACCCTAGAGTCGGACACGACTGGCCCATATGGGCAGGGGTACCTTTATCTTTAGGCAAAAACCAAGTGGCAACAGCCAATTGGCAAAATGGCAAAATTCCTACTGGGCCCCTGCTCCAAAACAAGACGACCCCTAGACAGGCATAGCAAGGCCATAAGAACAACCCTAAATATAAGGAGACGAGGGCAAGTGATCTGCTGCACGTCACAAGAAAGTGAAACTCTCTAGTGATGTGCAGCAGCTTAAGTAGCCCCTCAGCAGCCAATAGCCAACCCAACTGACCAAATTTCTGCCCCAGCAACAGAGGGGCAACCAATGGGGTGTTGTGGCCATCCAAAGAGTCCTGCCACACAACAGGGAGGCAGTTTCTGGTGATCTCACCACAACACGTGTCCTCCATGATGGAGGACCCAACTTCTGCAATGTGTTATACATGGGACTGACTCTGAAGGTGGTTTGGAAACTTCAGCTAGTGCAGAATTTGGTAGCCTGGTTGCTCACTGGGGCAAGGCAGTTTGAGCATACTACACTGATCCTGACCTGAGTGTACTGGCTCAGGACCACATTACTTCAAGGACCATCTATTCCCAGCATGGACCCTGCAATAATCATTGAGAGGCCCAGAGGGCGGCAACACGAGAACAGGCCTTTTCCACAGTGGCTCCCTGTTTGTGGAAAGCTCTCCCCAGAGAGGCTCACCAGATGCCTTCAATACATATCTTTAAGCACCTTTTAAATTGTAAGAGTGGGGGAATTTTGGAAGTGGGTTTGCCGGACAAGAGCACCAAATCTACTTTACTTGCACAGCCTTAATTTGATGGCACTTTAACAAATCTCACCAGCAAAATATTGACAGTGCTGGTGCCAATACTAGTCTAGATGGGCCAATAGTTACTTTCTGATTCAGCATAATGAATAGACCCAGGAATCAGCTGATGGTTGTTCCTGGTATTTACTATGCTGAGGGTGGGGGCCTGTTTGTCAGCAAGCAGTTTAGTTTCCAAAGTTTCTCTTTTATTCTTTTGATACCTTCAGGTGGTAAAAATAAATACCTTCCTTCTCCAAACCTTTATTAGGCATTACAGATATAGACCATCTCAAAGCATCCATACACAATAAATAAATTTAAACATAAATACCAAAAAGTTTTAGAAACCCATATTCTAGCCTTTTCATTTAATTTTTATAGAGCATTGTTGGAAGCATTTAACATTCAAAATTAAGTATGTGTCTGCAAAAACCCTAGGCAAGTATTATTAACCCTTATTGGCAAAGCCAAATTAGAATATTAGCAGTGATGAAAAGTCGCTTGCCAGCATTCTTCTAACAGACATAACAACCCCGAAATCCTTTTCTTTGAGCACTACCTGACCAAGTCAAGCCATACATATATATGTTCAACAGATCATAACTCAGCTAAATTCATACCGTTCTAATCAGGGCCAGCAGAAAACACTTCCCTGACCTCAGTATTCAAGCTCCTGCCAAAACTCAAAAGTCTTTCTTCAAGTTAGAGAGGTGCTGAGCCTTTCAAATATAAAAAGGTCCGAGGAATATGAATACACACACGGACACACACACTTCACAAGGGTTTTCCTGGAAACCCTTTTGTTACGTGTGTGCTTGTTTTTTAAATGTCTATTTGCATTGTCTTTGCTATGAGCCATTATTTTGAAAGTATAATTTGATTTCAGCAGCACAATCTGATCGTGTTTACTTGGAAGCAAATCAATCTGAGTTTAATAGCGCTTATGCCAAGGATTGCAGCCTTAAACACTCATTCTCCCTAGTAGCCTTTCACCCTAAAATGAAACTGATCTGAAGGGCAAAATATATTCCACTGTGATTTTTGAAAACACAGTTAGACAATTGTAAGAGACTGAATGCCACAGGCAGGGTCATCTGTATCTACACACACACCCCTCCTTAGACTGAAAATAACAGAAGGGTCCTGTTGCTCCTTGAAGCCATATGCCTAAAAATCCCTTGGTGCTTCAAGGAAACTCTAGTCAAATCAGTATCACTTGATGCAGCCAATGGAGATAACGAATCATGGATTAGAAATACTCTTAAAACTACTATTACCCTAAGATGTGATGCTCCTTTATGAAGCTGGTAGACAATGAAGTCCTCACTGTTCTCTTAAATCAGATCTTCCATGAGCAGTAATTACAAGATGGGCCATTGTCAGACTGCAAAAGCACCTCAACCCTAGAACACTTTAAAAAAAAAACTGCTTTGGATCACTTTTGAACTATACTACTACTACTACTACTACTACTACAACACTGACTGTACAAGAAGTGCCTTAGCTCCATGTGTGCAGAAAGTCCTAGGTTCAATCTGCAACATCTCCAGGTAGGTCTGGGAAAAACTCCTGCCTGACATTCTGGGAGTCCACTGCCAGTGAGTGTTGACAATACTAAGCTAGATAGAGCAATGGTCTGATTTGGAATAAAGCAACTTCCTGTGTTCCTATTCATGGCAATAGTAGCAAGCAGTGGGATCTGTGGGATCTCTCAGTGGCTGCATACTCACATGAAGCATAATTTCCTCCTGGCTGATCTCTTCCGGTTCCTAGGAGCTCCCTGATGCCTTATACCCTCTCCTTCATCCTCAAAGTAAGGCTTCTTTTGGCTTGACAAAGGAAGAGGGACAGACAGCTAGGAGTGGAACAGTAGCTCCTTGAGGCTTTTGAGGATTTGATATGAGCTCTCCAAGAGCACTGGAAATTTTCCAAGTGAGCACAGTAAAGTGGTCATTCACCCCTCTTTCTTTTGAAAGCGTAGTCACATGATAAAAGGGAGAAAGTTACATTAAAAGCACTGTGCATGGCATTTTGGGAAGTATTTGTCCATAAACAATCAAGAAAGTCTTTGTTTTCTTTTTCTAACTGCTTAAAGATACCCCCAAACAACAATGTCTTGAGCGCCAGCAAGTCCTGTGCCCCATTAAAGACTAACAAATTTATTATATCATATGCTTTCATGGACTATATTTCACTTCATCAGATGCATAAAGTACCATCCTGAATTGCAGGTGTGCAGAAGTGGGTATGTATCTGGGGGAGTGTAAAGTGGGGTCAGGAAGTGATGAAAGGCAGAAAAGTATAGACTATGACAATTACCTTATTGAGATTGGCCATTTTCAACTTCCTGGCTCTGGAAGGGCAATTAATACATGTAGCAAGATAGCAATCTGCTGTGTCTAGTTAACAACTAGATGCCCTATGGGCCATATTTTGACCAAGCCATAATTTATAACTTGTTGCACGTGTGGTGTCACAATTTGCACCCACAGTTTTGAGCTTCAAGTTCCTTGGGAGAATTGTGTGGCAAAAATTGACTCCAGAGGCACTTGATACTTAACTATATAGTTTATGCATACGCGGCAAGAAAATGTTTCTGCTAAATATACACAGAATGAATTAAAAAGTATTTTCCTTTCCTTTTTTTGCAGCCGGTCAAATATGTGTCAGATGTCTTTGTCTCTCGTGTGTGTGTGTACTCAAACTCAATGAAGCTACAAATATGGAAATTTTGGCATTCCCAGCTAAAAAGAAAAAAAATGAAGAGATAAGACAATGCAGAGCTGCTTTTAGAATCAAAGTGTGCCTTGCAAAGAAACACTATAATAACAGTTATAAGGAGATAACAAGCAAAGACAGTTTTATGACCCTGAACAATTATGGTGTGATTTTCAATGTGAACATTGACTAAATGTTAAAACTGTTTGTGATTTTACTTCTTCAGACCTTGAGATAATACTGAGCCAAGATCCCCACTTGCTGCCCATTTCACCACATTCTAGTTTAACTAAACTCTTGGCCTTCTCTGCAAAACCTGCTTGCTCTTCATATCCTGTGAGTAAATCATCCATGTAGGAAAAACATCCTCAGTCACCAAGAACCATTAACATCTTTTATCTAGTCCCAGAGTACTCATCCAGCAACACTTTTAGGCAAATCGTGCTAAGTGGATTCATTTAAAGAAATCAAGATTGCCCAAAGTCATAACACCAGTGTGCATGTGTATCCCATTCACAACACTTATTCAACTACATTCTCCTTATCTCTCTGCTCCTTCTTTTTTATTGATCCAAATGGGCAAGCAGTGCAAGAAAGAGCCCAGGTAGATTTCTGTGCTCTATGCTATGCCTAGCCTAGTGATTTTATGACAAAAGCAGTAATTCTATTGTATGTATATGTATATGTGGGCTCACAACTGGTGTAGTAAGAGGAGGTAAGGTGCCACTGTTTCCTTGTGCTTTAAAGAAACAGAGAAAGTGACCAATTTAATGTGAGCACACCCCTTCCCCATTCTTAGCAAAAGAGGATAACAGATGGTGAAAGATAGCTACTGTCTGTAATAATCCCTGCTCCCCTGGGGCATGTGCAAAAGAAACAGATTTTCTGCTGTAGAAAGACAATCCAGAGTTTCTCCATATACCGCAGTATGACTTCTCATTAGTTAATATAACTTCATTCTAATCCAGTCCACTGAAGCAGATTTCCATGGATGTCTCCTGAGCTAACACCGTCTGCTCAATGAGGTTTACAGTACAGCCCAGCAGAGAGGGCTGCCTGTATAGAACTCCATTTTTGAAAGTTTTATCCTGTGATAGCTTGGATGAGTTGTTCTGAAGGGGAGCTGGGGGCTGGATTTATTTCCACATCATCATTTACTTTTAAAAAATATATATTAACGAATCTGGTTAGGCATTGCTTCCTAGGTAGAGCTATCTTTCATTGCATTGCCTTTTAATGAAATTCCTTGTCTTTATAAGTGGGCAGGCTGCATTGCTAAGATACAAAACAGAAGATCTATTTGAGAGAAAAACAGGCTGTTGTCTTCTGCTGAGTATTGTACATTTTACTGTGGACATTACATGGTCAGCCTGGACTGGGGTGCTGGCAGTGCAGATTGAACAAGATGATGGAGCAGATACTGCTTCACATGCTGATTCCCAGTTTTCCAACGTTCATCTGGAGCCCCCTTTCAAACAAGAACAATTTCCTAGAATCTTAGCAATGATTCACTACACACAGACCAGCATATTTCAGTGCCAAACTAGACACAACATTAGTCACGACTCTAGCCTTGTGAACTAAAGAAACAACCAGGGCAGAATAGCTGTCAACTTTTCTTTTCTTTTTTAAATAATATTTTATTAAATTTCACAAAAATTAACAACAATAAAAACAACCCAAATCACACAAAGACCAACAAACGCATACAACAAAAAATACCAACAAAAGACAAAAAAACAACAATAAAAAACATAACAAAGAAGTTTCAAAATTAAAAACAAACTCTGTTTCGAATAAATAACCTTCCAGATCTTATTTTCCTTGCTTCCACCCGCTTTCCTTTCCTGTATTCCATTTTAAAATTAGTTCATATTATTCAGATTCATTTTTTATCTTTACCTTTATGCTCTTATTTATCTTAATCACTGGAACCCCTTCATTTCATTTACAATGCCCTTAACATTCATAAATTTTACAATGTTTTTGTAGGTAAGCTTTAAACTTCTTCCAGTCCTCTTCCACCTGCTCTTCTCCTTGATCTCGGATTCTGCCGGTCATTTCTGCCAGTTCCATATAGTCTATAACTTGCATCTGCCATTCTTCCCAGGTGGGTAGGTCTTGTGTCTTCCAGTGCTTTGCGATGAGTATTCTTGCTGCTGCTGTGGCATACATTAAAAAGGTTCTATCCTTCTTTGGCACCAATTGGCCGACCATGCCCAGGAGAAAGGCCTCTGGTTTCTTCAGGAAAGTATACCTAAATACTTTTTTCAGTTCATTATAAATCATTTCCCAGAAAGCCTTGATCCTTGGGCAGGCCCACCAAAGGTGAAAGAATGTTCCTTCCGTTTCTTTACATTTCCAACATTTATTATCGGGCAAATGGTAAATTTTTGCTAGCTTGACTGGGGTCATGTACCACCTATAAATCATTTTCATAATATTTTCTCTTAAGGCATTACATGCCGTAAATTTCATACCGGTGGTCCACAACCGTTCCCAGTCAGCAAACATGATGTTATGACCAATATCTTGTGCCCATTTTATCATAGCAGATTTAACCGTTTCATCCTCAGTATTCCATTTCAACAGCAGATTATACATTCTCGACAGTATCTTAGCACTGGGTTCTAACAATTCTGTTTCCAACTTCAATTTTTTCACCTGGAAGCCAATTTTCCTGTCCGAGTTATAGGCCTCTCTTACTTGAAAATAATGTAACCAATCCTGCACCTTATCTTTAAGTTTCTCATAACTCTGCAATTTCAATTTGTCCCCATCCTGTTCCAAAATTTCCCAATATTTTGGCCAATTCGATCTCATGTTAAGTTTTTTCAAGGCCTTAGCTTCCATTGGTGAAAGCTACCTTGGGGTTTTATTCTCCAAGAAATCTTTGTATCTGACCCAGACATTAAACAATGCTTTCCTGACAATATGGTTTTTAAACGCCTTATGTGCTTTGTCCTTACCGTACCACAAGTATGCATGCCATCCAAAAACATTATCATGTCCTTCCAAATCAAGAATGTCTGTATTCTCAAGAAGTAGCCATTCCTTCAACCAACAAAAGGCTGCCGCCTCGTAATATAGTTTAAAGTCCGGCAGGGCAAATCCCCCTCTATCCTTTGCATCAGTAAGAATTTTATATTTAATTCTGGGCTTTTTGCCCTGCCAGACAAATCTAGAAATTTCTTTTTGCCACTTCTTGAAACAGTCCATCTTGTCAATTATTTGTAAGGTTTGAAACAAAAAAAGGAATTTTGGCAATACATTCATTTTAGTAACTGCAATTCTACCCAGTAAGGAAAGCTTTAGGTTTGTCCATATTTCAAGATCTTTTTTCACTTCAGCCCAGCACTTTTCATAATTGTCTTTGAATAAGTTAGCATTCTTCGAGGTCATGTTCACCCCTAGGTATTTTACTTTTTTCGTTACTATTAGACCTGTTTCTCCCTGAAACCTTTCCTTCTCTATTGGTGTCAAGTTTTTTTCCAGAACCGTAGTTTTTAATTTATTAAGTTTAAACCCTGCCACCTGACCAAATTCTTGTATTATTTCCAAAGCTCTTCTAGTACTAGGGATTGGCTCCTGTAGTGTCAAAACTAGGTCATCTGCATAGGCTTTCAATTTGTAATGTTTGGCTCCGACCTGTATACCCTGAATCTGTTGGTCCTCAACTTTTCCCTTTTCTTGCGAGGAATCCTATTCAGAATAAGGGAATTTCCCTTTAAAAAAGGAAACATTTATAGCTATGCAGGGCAGGGGGGGGGAAGATTTAGCCCTTGTGTTCCATGAGTGGCTCTGATCCAAATCAGAGTCTTCCACTTGCTTCTTTGTAATGCTGTCTTTGCAAATTGTGGGTGATGGGATCAAAAACATGGTGGGGGCAAAGAGTTAAAACCTTCACACACACACACACACACACACACACACACACACACAATTATTATTTTCTCTTTTAAAAAAACTACACATGTCGCTGCTAGTGTTTATTTATTATTTGTATTTTTAGGCCGCCCTTCATCCCACAGGGTCCCAGGATGGTGAGCAGAAGGAGATAAAATAATTCATTCAAAACATAATTGATTGTCCTTGTATATGGCCCTCAGATAATCATCCAGATAATCTTTCCCTCTCAAAAAAGGGGTGGGGGTGGGGGGACAAAACCTCTGAGGAAACAGTCCACACACCCCTTCAAGACTAACATCTACCGGTAGGTCTTACAGTTGCTGGGGTTTGGGGAGCAGGGAGGATGCAGGTAACAGGCTAGACTGTTAGAATGAGGTCTGGGTTCAACCACTTGTCCAGTCACTGGTTAGATCTGAACATATCACACTCTCCCAGTGTCTGTTCCACAGTTGAATAGTGGAGATAGGATCATTCTGAGAACAAGCTTGTAACAGGGTAAGTGAGTTTCATGATTGGACCTGGCATTGGGGGCAACAGCAGCCTAAGCATGGCTTGTCTTGTCACGGCTCAGGAAGAACTGACTGCAGCAGATGCACTTAGCAGTAGGGCAGGGCTACAACAGGCAAGGCAGGTTCACAACAGGACCCTGGACAGAGCACTGTGGAAGGTGCTTGCTGAAGCATCCTCACTCACACAAGGAAGAGCAGTTACCCCAAGAAGGTGTCTTCTGAGGCTGCCTGGTCTGGTACAGCTGTTGGATCTGCTTACCTCCACCCTCAGGAGCTGTGGGGTATTGCCAGCTATTGGCACATACAGCATGGGCTGGGAAGGACTGGACTTAACTGGGCGTGGGTGTTCCAAATCCAAAGAATCCATTAAGGCTACATCTTCTGGCTTGGAAGGTCCTGGAATGTGAAACAATAGCTACATGTGCAGCACCTCCTTCCCTTCCATGCCTTTCTCTGAACATGTGAGGCTAGATAGCATGACAGAAGATTTTAGATTCCCCAAGAACCTGTTTCCTCACACACGTTAATGGGTCTGTTTGCCCCGCTAATGAAAACGTACATCACAGATCATATAGGATATTCCTTAGACCAGATAGATGTTAAGTCCTGTCATAACAGCTGGCTTCTCCACACCCAATGGACATGTTGTTGTGACCCCACCACCACCACCATAATGCCAACTATAGTAACTTTTTACTTATAACCATGAATTTGCAGCAAGCCATGCCTACCGCTTTTCTGGTAGTGTAACCACGATTGCCTACTGCTTTTCTGGTTTTCCTTGTAGTGTAACCACAATTGCTTCATGGGTACAACACTAAACAAATACTTTGGGTGACATTCAACTTCACACTATTACAGACATATGCATATCAGCTTGCCAGATGTAACAATCCTTCTCCCTTCCCACACTCTTCTGAGCCATTGGGGGGGGGTGCACAGAGGGAGGAGAGGGGATAAAGCCCCATTGTGCAGGCAGAAGCTATTCCACTGATGGTGTTTATCAGGTGAATCCCACCCTTTGGTTCCTCTCTACTCCTAGTTTAATGGTGGTCAGTTTGAATCTACTAACCCAGCTGTGGAGAACCTTTGACCCTCCAGATGTTTGCTGAACTACAACTCCTATCTTCCCTAGCCACTGGTTGCGCTGATAGGAGTTGTAGTTCAGCAATATCTGGAGGACCAAATGTTCCCCTTACCTGCACTAATCCATCTCTCTGTGTTTGAAACTTCACTGGACACATTTCAACTGCATGAGGTTTTCATCCAGGTATAGAGCAGGCTTCAAGTCACTGTGAAAGATCACTGCTGCTTTGCAACTTAACTGATTTATTGTGCTTTGAGGAGCAGTCCCCACCCCCTGGCCCCTTCACGAAGCTGCCAAGCCTCTTGTTCTTGCATTCTCTTACTTGGCAACGCTTTCAATGCACTGCAGATCTGTTAGATTACTTGTGTTACAAAGAATTTCAAAGTGGGATGAGATTTACAGCTAAGTGCACACGAAAACATCAATACTGCAGACATTTACTGGTAGGGGAAAGAATACTGCGCATGAGTCAGACAGCTTCACATTTCCACATGGACTCCCCCTGGTGGAAGGAGGGCAAGAAAGCAACTTTACACATGCAACTTAAAGGGGCTTTCGTATGTGTTTGACATTTAACAAACCATATTGGAAAAAAGTATCCCTGCTACAAATATCTTTGTTTTGCCAACAGATTGATACATGTAGAAGACAAGAGGCCTGAGACTTCTTAAAATCAAGCTTTATGCATTATGGCACGACTTTTCATAAATATGACTGCAGTCCATCAAATCCATAGACAGAACATAAAAACCTGCCATATCACATTGGACCATTAGTTTCTCTAGCCTGGTACTTTCTACATTTCTCTGACATCTCACCAGAGGTCTTTCCTAGTCGAAGATCCTTTCAGCCAGAGATCCCGGATATTGACTATGATCCCTCTCCACAGAGAAGCTGAATGAGTGAATTCAGGGAGACAATAAATGTGTTAAGTACTTAATTCATTCCGGAGGTCCGTACTTAACCTGAAACTGTTCTTAACCTGAAGCACCACTTTAGCTAATGGGGCCTTCCATTGCTGCCACACCGCCGGAGCACAATTTCTGTTCTCATCCTGAAGCAAAGTTCTTAACCTGAAGCACAATTTCTGGGTTAGCGGAGTCTGTAACCTGAAGCGTATGTAACCTGAAGAGTATGCAACCTGAGGTACCACTGTATGGGAAGCCTGTCTCTATATCTCAACTCAGCTATGGTTGGGCATTGGGCAAGCCTTTGGTCCCATGAATGAAATGGGAATAAAACAAAGCTACCCCACAGGGCTTCTGGAGCTGGCTGCTAGATAACACCAGAAAATGTAGAAGAATTGCATGGCAATGAACAAAGTTTCCTCTCTTCTGTGCAATGTTAATCAAACAGTGCTATCTCTACCTTGTCATATATGCAACCAATACTTAAAATCTAAATGATAATCTCTGTAATCAGTATTTGATTGCCAAATACGTAAACTCAACTTTGTTAATACTTTATTGAAAAGCTATATGGTTCCACTGCCATATTTAAATAACTGGCAGTGCACTCCTGTCTGTGAGTTTACTTGGAAGTAAGCCCCACTGAGTTCAATGGGGCTTAGCCCCAGCAAGTACATGTTTAATTACAGCCCAAGAGTCCAATATGGTGAATAGTTCCTCGCCATAAGTATATTTGTCACCATTATAATCCTTATTGAGCTTTTCCTCCCATTGACTTTTGAATAGACAGTGGCCAGGTATCAGCAGTTGCGAAGCACCTCTCATTTCGCATGTGCCATGCCTCTGAACATCAGCTGCTGGGACATACAAGTAGGAACAGTTCGGTTGCACTCAGATCTTGATTGCACAGTTGCCATAAGTATCTGGTTAACCATTGTGAGAAGAGGCTGCTGGACTAAATAGACCTTTGGTCTTATCCAGCCAGTTATTGTTATGCTCTAATGATACATGCATGGACCTCTCCTATTCCAGAGGACCATTATTTTCCATGAGAAGAGGCAGCTCTCTTCATGCATAGTGCACTGGGAGGGCATGTGATTGTGAGTAAATAATCTCCCATCCTAGAAAAGAATGGGGAGCCACTATATACATAAAAACTAGAGGTTCATGGTCATGATTTATGAAAGGCTTTGAACCAACCTTCATGGTCTTTTGTCTCTCTGCCAACATCCAAGCTGTGCAGTGCCATGCATCGCTGGCTACACAATTGTAAATTACTACACTACTGCAGTATCCTGAGTACTTAGTACAATGGCATGATGTGTGATACTGTTCCAAATGCTTGCCCAATCCTATTTCTGACTTCTTTGTGCCACAGGCCTCAAGATCAGTCCTTTAGGCTCTAAATGCTTGTTTTTTGTAACACTTCAGTCATGTCTTTGAAAGGCTCACATCACATCATTGTTTGTAATGTTCAGCTGGTGAACTGGACCAAGAGCATGGGCTTAGTTTGCACCGTGAGCCTCGTGGAACCTGTGGAGTGGCTTGACTCCAAGGAACTGTTTTGCAGCTCAGATTGATGCTGTGTTAAGATCTCTTGTAGTATGGGAGTTTGGTCTCACTAAGAGGTGCTAGAGCACTGGCATGGGTGTGCTGCCCAATTGTATAAATTATGTATGGAGATTTAACATCTGTATAAATAACCTCTGATGTACCCTTCATAAAACAACATTGCACAAGCTAATCTGCGGATTGGCAGCGTGACAGCATTAATTTGGGGTGGGGACCCACGGCAAGACAGTTCATGAAAACATGTTATGTTGAGCAAGTTATAACCAAACACCCGTCCTCTAAATCCTTGAAACGCAGCTGGAGGAAGCAAGTCCTAGGGTGCTACGAATTCCATTGCTTTGAAGGCAGAGTACCTTATGAGCAGATTAAAAGAAAGCTGTTTCTCCACTTCAAGGCTCTTTCAGATGTTACAGTTTGTACATGGAATTTATTCCCCAGTCATCAGTCACCTTGCATGCATATTTTGCAGATAAAAGCTCTAATTTACAAACGTGTCACTTAGAAATGGGACAGATGGGGGGGGGATGGAATATATTAAAGTCGCCCACAAGCTAGATGTTACAGAGTGCACATGGCTGCCACACAAAAAAGCAGTTCTAGGTGTTCCCTTCTCTCTCCTCTAGGGATGGAGGAAAAACATTATTCACTTTTCATTTTAATAAGAAGCTCTCTGTTTTGCACTTCTTGAACCAATCCACAATGCAAAACACAATCAGTGGTACCTCTGGTTAAGAACTTAATTCCTTCTGGAGGTCCATTCTTAACCTGAAACTGTTCTTAACCTGAGGTACCACTTTAGCTAATGGGGCCTCCCGCTATCGCTGCACTGCCGCTGCACAATTTCTGTTCTCATCCTGAAGCAAAGTTCTTAACGTGAGGTATTATTTCTAGGTTAGCAGAGTCTGTAACCTGAAACGCTGTAACCCGAGGTACCACTGTACTCTGAATTCTGCAGTGTTGTTCTACAACCAAATGCTTAGGGCAATAATGCATAAATCCAAGGAATGTGTGTGTAAAATTGTATAAGTTATAAATTTTATGAACTAAAAGTAACATAATATATGTGCAAATTAAAAGGCCTCAAAGCAGTTTCTAAAAAGAATAAACAAAGAAATTATCATCAACAGAAACATTTTTTAAAAAACTATTTAAAACACCCCAAAATAATTAAAATTTTAAAAAAAATTAAAAAGAGATTAAAACACCTCTCATATCTGAATGGGGTTGCCTAACAGGCTCTGAAAAGAGTACAATAAAGGCATCTGCCTGATGGCTACAGACAAGGAGTTTCAAAGTGTAGATGCTGTCACACTAAAATATCAATTCCTTGCAAATGTGGAACAAGCATTATATGGCACTTGTAACTGTGTCCATTTTGATGATTGAAGCAATCAAGTGGGCATATATGGGGCATGGTCAAATTGGTCCTAAGTTGTTAAGAACAGTTACTGAAAACCAAGGGATGCCAACAACACCACATCCATCTCATCAACCTCTCAACATTTCCAACTTCCATATAGGTGCCCCCTTCCTTCCTTTCTCACTCCCTTTTATTGTCAAATGAGGCTTTTGTGATATCAGACATAAAGTATCCTGCAGGAAATATGCAATTTCTGCAGCTACATTGGCTATACCAGGATAAAGTGAAGCCCTTCTCCTCTGCCCCAACAACAGAGAGTTGAAGACCATCCCTACTTCTGACTCTTATTAAAAGATCAGAGAAGACAGCTTTTGTTTTCGTGTAATTGAGGACAGTAGAACCAAAAATTGTTTCACTTAGGAGAGACAATATTTTTTTTGCTGGGCTGTTTGAAAATTCTGCGTACACTGCAGATACGTATCAGTGTTAATTTGGTCAAAGCAATAAAGTCTGCATGCTAAGTCATGATGGAGGGGGTGGAGAGGAGAAGGAAGAGCAGAAGCAAGTCATACCCTACGAAGAAGAAACAGCTGCTTAAGGATGCTCATAGATCTTTCCAGTTGTGATCTGCTTTAGATCTTTGAGACAAGCTGTTTCTTTTACTCTTCACTGTAACCATTTGTATCTCTTAAGAACCAGGAAAAATTAAATGCCATCACAACTATTTAAAAACGAGGACATTGCTGAATTTTCAAGAGGTTCAAGTTCATGAGGATATGAAGGTTCCTCCAAATTTCACTCCGTATTCTGTAGAAAGTCACACCAGAAATGGGGATAACCAAACAGAGAGATTTAGACTACAGGACAAGAGGACAATCTGAGACATGATCAATATGAAAGATGTCCTGGGAGCCCCACCTAAGACCTCTTCAGTGTTTCACCAATAGGGTTAGATATTTAAGAGCATCACCAACATTATACACTTTTCATTCATGAGTTTTCGTGGTGGGGATTTAAGCATGGGCTTAACTTTCTCATTGGCATTATTGTCATCAGTGGGGCTTTCCATGGGAAGTCAGTAGCAGTTTGTGCTCATGGTCATTGTTTTACTGGTCTCCGGTATGTTATGCAAGATGTATTTATTTCAGCGAGCTCAATTCTAAGGTTGCTCTAGGGGAAACCTGTTGCGACTTGCCCTGTAAGAGGTCATTCTGTACCTCTTCACAGTCCACAATGAGTTAATTGACCTAAGTGAATATCACCCTCTCAAAACAGAGGGAGAAAGACACATCTGCTTTTTATTTTCCGAGTCCAAGACTTTCCGCACATTGTAGATTAAATGTCTGCATTCTTTCTAAACAGAAAGAAGCTCCCATGGGCTGACTCAAACAATACTACCCCCGCTTCAAGACAAGCGTTCCTAAACTCCTTCAAGTCTGAATTCATGTGGAAAAATGCAATGTGTGAATGGGCAGATCTTGGGTATAGTCAGCATCAGTTCTTATGACCAATTTTTCCAGTTGCTGCCTTGACAGGAATTGCTGCTGACTGTATCATTGATCTGCTGGTTTGCACATGCTACAAGAGCAAGGTCCAGGCTGCTCACATAGAGTGTTCATTGCATCTGCTGAACACCATGTTGTGGGCAGCTGATGATGCCCTAAAACCCATTCAAAAATTTCTCACCCATTGGCCCTCCTCCCAGTGTGGAAATGGAGCCTGGGTTCCCATTAGAATAGACAGAAGGAAGAATTGAGGGCAGTGGAGAGATGACAGTACTTAGATTTTGATTGGGAAGTCAGATGTCCCTAGTTATGGGGACGCAGTTCCAGACATTGTACCAGCAGCAGCTACCAGAGCCTGGTCTCACCACCTAGGCACAAGAGTGGAACCACAGCTCAGAATGTGCCTTGCTGCTAATTATTGCCTGGGGAAGAATTTGGGAACAAGGTTGCCCAATTCATAATGAAAATGAGTATTACTAAACATGGTAATTCATATTGTAAAGCCTCATCAGCATTACTAAACTTTCACACCATAGCGGCAAATTGATCTATGATGAATGATAGACTGGTGTGGTTGTATAGGTCATGCTAGAGTAAGCCTGCTGACATAAGTTCAGCATGCAAGGAGTCTTATAGTGCTCCTGTTCTCATCCAACTAGTATAAATCTAGGATAAGCTCACTCTGTGAACAAGAATCTTCTCTCTGGAATTCCAAGAGATTCAATTTCAGCTGTTTGGTCAGTTTTTGGTAGGGTGAGGGGGTGGAATCAGTTCAATAAAATACTACACTTACATTGGAGGAACTTATTTTGGTACACTATTAATTGCTTCAGTGATCTATAATATTAATGGCTACAATAAGGATTTCATGGAGATTGTATTTCAAATATT
The DNA here is from genome assembly GCF_964106915.1 of Podarcis gaigeae. Classification (NCBI taxonomy): domain Eukaryota; kingdom Metazoa; phylum Chordata; class Lepidosauria; order Squamata; family Lacertidae; genus Podarcis; species Podarcis gaigeae. Next base: position 57,934,784 of record NC_139682.1, on the reverse strand, counting down.
ACTTACCTGTAACAGAATGCCATTTGTTAATAATTACCAGATTTATGAACTGCTGTGGAATAAAATAGACACACCCTGGGGAGCCTCTTTTAGTACCATAAATATCCTACAAATGTATATATACATTATTCATTCTAGCCAAATGTAAAATAATAACACAAGGGAACATTACATTTCAGTACATTTCAGTTTTCCTTTGTTTTTTTGAATCTGGAGTTAGGAGCACCTGAATCCCATGGGAACTAAAGCAATGTTAGCAGAGCTACATCACTGATTGTTGTGGTTCGAGGACCCGACCCCCGCAATGTGGAAAGAATACACACGGACACGTGATATAAGGTTAATGGGCAAGGAAAGGCCACAACTTTATTGATTACAGCAGTGAAAAGGTATTGGCTTAGGCATTGGATTTGAACAAGTGGGTTTATTCACCAGTAGGTGGAGCCTGTTGATGCCGATCCAACTATAGGCTCACCCCTAATGTCACCGAGGGTCGTGCCATGGCCTCCCGCCAAGCAGGCATCGGACAGATTCCTTTAACGGAATACCCCTAAAAATTGAAGGCATAGACGATGGCCACACCTAGCTCTTCGACACAGCACAACACATTATTCCAATGCCTAACCTACCCACCAATACCACAAAAAGTTGTGACGATTGCTACGAGGTAGGCGAAAAAACCAAAAAGGCCTAATGCCAAATGGAAAAACTCCTACCAGGCCCCCTAGACAACCAGGGCGACCAACCTAAGGTCCATAGCAAGGCCAGTGACCTAAGCCCTAACTAAAAGGGAGTGGAGGGTGGGTGACTCGTGGCGAGAGGACGAAGAATGAGGCCGGGCGAAGGCTGTTGCCGCAGCAAAAGGCTGCTGAACACGCCCCCCCTCAGGCACCTGGTTGGATGCCTGCTGAGAGGCGTGGGCGCCAGCCAGGTGAGGTGAAGGCAGGGGGCTAACGCCCCCTGCTAGGGGCGGAGCTCGGGCTCCCGCCCACAACCACTCCCCTCTCTTGCAGGGAGGTGAGTCTTTCTTAAAGGGTGAAATTTCTCCAGAAAACAAACTTCACTGTGTGTTGCTTTCTTCTAAGATGCATTTGTATTACCCCTAAATGCAGGGTAGTAGAACAGTTCCCATTCATCCCAATGGGACTTCCACCAAGTTCGCAGCAGACTGGGTACCTACTTACAGAATTCTAGGGATTCAATAATTCTGCAAAAGACTTACTCAGTTTAGAAAAATGTATTTCAAACTGCACTCATTCCCTACCAGATCACATTTCTGTTGCTCTTGCACCATGACTTTTTCCTACGAACTCAGGGTGCAACTTTAGTTTCATATCCTAACAACTCTTTGAGGTTGGTTATGCTAGTAATAGGGACGCAGGTGGCGCTGTGGGTTAAACCACAGAGCCTAGGACTTGCCGATCAGAAGGTCGGCGGTTCGAATCCCCATGACAGAGTGAGCTCCCGTTGCTCGGTCCCAGCTCCTGCCAACCTAGCAGTCTGAAAGTACGTCAAAGTGCAAGTAGATAAATAGGTACCGCTCCGGCAGAAAGGTAAACGGCGTTTCCATGCACTGCTCTGGTTTGCCAGAAGCAGCTTGGTCATGCTGGCCAGATGACCCGGAAGCTGTACGCCGGCTCCCTCAGCCAATAAAGCGAGATGAGCACCGCAACCCCAGAGTCGGCCACAACTGGACCTAATGGTCATACCTTTACCTATGCTAGTAATAAAGTCTCTATCCAAGGCCAACCTCTCCAGGGCCAAGCATGAATTCAGACCGGACTTCCCCACATCAAATTTCACATTGAATTAATGAACATAAGAAACTGGCTGTTAATAATGGTTCCTCTAATTTTTTGTAATGTATTGCGGTAAGACCATCTGGGCCTGGGGATTTTCCCAGTTTCATCTTAATTATCGCTTGATGAAGCTCTGTCGTGGTTATTGGGGAGTTTAGCTCTTGAATCTTTTCTTTCTTAATTTTAGGTATATCCTTTCCACATAAATACTCTTTTATTTCAACCTCTGTCTCATTTCCTGCTTTATATAACTTATTATAATATTTTGTAAAACACTTTTTAATTTCCTCAGGGTTGTCTAAAGTTCTCCCCTCTTCCACTATTTTATCAATCAGTTTTTCCTTTTGTCTCTTTTTCAGTTGCCAGGCTAGCATCTTTCCGGGTTTATTATTATCACCTATGAAGACACTCTTAAATAGAATATTAGAAGACGGGAAGATTCCCAACACCTGGAAACAGGCGCACATAGTAGTAATCCCAAAACAAGGATGAAATAAAGAGTTTATAACCAATTATAGACCAATATCATTACTAAACAATGATTACAAGATCTATGCACAAATATTGGCAACAAGATTAAAGACAGTTTTGCAGGATTGTATAAATAAAGAGCAGGCAGGGTTCTTGCCGGGCAGGAAAATGAGTGACAATATAAGAACAGTGATTGATATGATTGAGTATTTAGACATGAAACCAAGTAAGAAGGTAGCCTTTTTTTGTGGACGCAGAAAAGGCGTTTGACAAAGTATCATGGAAATTTCTAAAAATATTATTAGACCAGATGGACATGGGAGACCAAATCGCAAGAGGGTTAAAAGCAATTTATGAACAACAAGAAGCAAATATAATAATAAATAACGACACAACTGATTATTTTAAAATACAGAAGGGCACCAGGCAAGGGTGCCCACTTTCACCTTTGTTATTCATTTTGGTTTTGGAAATATTAAATCAAGAAATCAGATTGGATCAAGAAATAAATGGAATATCCCTAGGAGAGAAAATATACAAAATAAGGGCATTTGCAGATGATTTAGTTTTAATGGTGGAAAATCCAAAGGAAAGCATAGCAAAGGCTCTAGAAAAAATGGAAAACTTTGGATGGGTATCAGGTTTTGCTTTGAATAAAGAAAAAACGAAACTAATGGTAAAAAATATGGGAGATCAAGAGAAAAAGGAACTGGTAGAAAAATTTGGATTACAAATTGTTAAAAAAAGTGAAATATTTAGGTATACAAATAACAATGAAAAATATAAATTTGTTTGAAGATAATTATAAAAAAAATTGGGAAGAAACAAAAAGAGAAATGGAAACTTGGACAAGACTGAAATTAACACTCTGGGGTAGAATTTCGGCTATTAAAATGAATATCTTACCAAAACTTCTGTTCTTTTCAAATGATTCCCATAATAGGTAAAGATGATTGTTTTAAAAAATGGAAAATGGACCTAACAAAGTTTATATGGCAAGGCAAAAAGCCACGGATCAAACATAAATTATTAACTGACATAAAAGAGCGGGGAGGTTTTGGACTCCCAGACCTGAGACTATATTACGATGCAGCATGCTTTACTTGGATCAAGGATTGGATCAAATTGGATAACAGCGACATTTTGGATTTGGAGGGATGGAACAACAGATATGGTTGGCATGCCTATCTAATTTATAACAAAGTGGCAGTCCATAAAGAATTTCTAAGCCACGTAATTAGAAATGCATTATACAAGGTCTGGGTGAGACATAGAAGGTTGTTAGAACCAAAAACCCCATGGTGGGTCTCACCGCTAGAAGTAATATCAGTTAAAAAGAAAAATACCATAGGAAGAATGGCAACTTACCAGCAGCTCCTAAAGGAAGAACAGGGCCAATTAAAACTAAGACCATACGATGAGGTGACCCAATACTGTACCACATGGTTACAATATCACCAAATTGCACAAATATTCAACCAGGATAAAGTAATAGGATTTGAAAAAGAAGAATCAAAATTACAAAAAGTATTATTACAAAACTCAAAAAAATATATATCCAGAATGTATAATTTATTATTAGAATGGGAATTAAAGGATGAAGAAGTAAAAGAAGTTATGATCAAATGGGCATGTGATATAGGATATGTAATTCGGCTGGATCAATGGGAGAAATTATGGAAATATGACATCAAATTCACGGCATGTCACACAATAAGAGAAAATTTTATGAAAATGGTGTACCAATGGTACTTAACTCCAGTAAAATTGGCTAAAATTTACAAATTAAAATCGAATACCTGTTGGAGATGTAAAAAAGAAATAGGAACAATGTTCCACATGTGGTGGGAATGCCGACCTATTAAACAATTCTGGAATGAAATCTATGAAGAACTCAAAAAGATGTTTAAAATATCTTTTAGTAAAAAACCGGAGGCATTCCTTTTAGGTTTAATTACAAATGATATCCCCGAAAATCAAAGGAAAGTATTCCTTTATGCAACAACAGCTGCCAGGATGCTTATAGCTAAAAACTGGAAAGGCAGAAAAATTCCATCAGTGAAAGATTGGCAAATTAAATTTTGTGAATACATAAATCTGGCAAGACTCACAGCTTACATAAGGGGACAATCGGACCAGAAATTATTAAAAGAATGGGGTTGTGCTAAAGAGTATATGAAAAAACATTGTTCTGGAGTTAGTATATTGGTATGTAATGAATGATGCTTTACAGGGTTAAAGAACAAGAAAAATGATGTAAAAAAGCACAAAGATGGAAGTAATCTAATTAGACACAACAATACAGTAAGAGTAAATTTTTTGGAGGTCTTAGAACAAAGGAAGGAAGTCAATTTGTGTTTATGTATGTAATGATATGGTTTTGCTCTGTAGATGTGTGTTTTTTCGTTTTTGTTTAGTTTAGTTTTGTTTCCTTTCCCCCCCCCCTTTTTTTTTCTTTTTCGGTTTTTTTTTTTTAATATATATGTGCCGGGGATTTTTGTCTGTATAGTATTATTTTGGATTCAATGTTTGTAATTTTTGTTATGATTCTGCATTGAAAATAAAAAGAAAATAAAAAAAAGAAATTGGCTGTTATGAGGCCATGGGTTTAAGTGGAGTATGGGGGAGCAGAATGATGTCTGCATGTTCCGGGTGTTTCTCCAACACCCAAAGCAGACTTGGGGGGCGCTAGGGGCATGATGGGGAGGAAAGGGGGGAAAGTCCCTCTCCCAAAACATTTCCTCCTTTGCCCTGTGTTAATAGATGCTTCTCACTGTCTTTCCTTTCCTGATGTGACATGAGTTCATATATATGTTAACATAAGTTTTTTATGTTAAAAAGTTTAATAGAGATATTTTGAAAAGTGTGTGCAACAGGATTAGGGGATCTGTGGCAACTCCAGACAGCATGGCCAATGGTCAGGGGAGATGGGAGTTGCAGATCATCACCATTTGATGGTTGACAGGTTCCGTGTGCACAGGATCACAGCCTTGCTTTCTCCCTTAGATACTGCTGTCAATGTACATTCATATATATATATAGTCCTCTATAAATTGCACATGGATCCACATATCATTTTTCCCACTGAATGCCTTAAAGGTTTCTCCAGTGTTACACAGTGTACTGTAGTAAACAATCTTTTCCCCCTGCTATTAGACACTGCAGCATGGCTTCTCGTCTCACTGGCCTACTACATTGTGGGCCAAGACAGCTTAATCCCCCAGTCTCGCCCTGCTCCTGCTGGCCTTAACCTGCAGTCATAAAGCACCATTTTAAAAAGTGTTTAGCTTGTTGTATACCCTGGAGATGTAGAAGGTATCTATACAGCACGTGATGCTAAATGAATGAATAAATCTGGAGATCAGCAGCAGGCTTCATCTACTTGCATTTCTCAGGATGCAAATATTTCAGACTTGCCTCTAAACTATTTAGATAAATAAAATTTTAATCATCAATTTAGCTTGCAGATTTGTGGATTTGAGGCTGTCTCCTAGTTCTGAGTTATGAACAGAGCAGCTGAGCAGACGGAAGGCAGAAGCGGACTACCACAACCAAGTGAATGTATTCCAACATCCATTCCCGATAAGTACGTTACTCTGCACAGTGCAAATCCGGGGGAATAGTTGTGCCTTCTGTTTTTGACACCATGTGAAAACTATGATTGCAGATAATACCTAAAAGGTAAAGCAGATAATAAGGTTGGAGAAGGAAGCGAACAGCTGTTTTCCAGCTGCTAACATCTAATCCTCCACCTAACACATCAGGGCTGGAAAGTGGTTTATTTGAGTAGACACAGATCAGATCTGGGATTATTTTGATAGGGCACAATCCTTTCTCATTTTTGATTCAATTTATGGGCTCCAGGTCTCTACACAGCTGGGGCAATTTTCAAAATCAGAGCAAAAGTTCTGAGTAGTGTACATACTTCATTCCAGACTGCTAAGCTTATAAGGCCTCTGACTGCAGCCCCTCCTAACACATGGTTGGAACTGACTAAATGCTCTTTTCCTTGTCTATTGAAAAGGGCACAGAAATTCAAAGAAAACTCATATTTGTTGCTCGAAATAAATTATATCTATTTATTCGAAGGATTTATTTCAGTGCACACCGCCCTCCCATGGCAGTTTACCAAAAATGGTTTTCTATGTATGGAAATACAGAAATTAAAATATTGGCAGTTTTAAGCAAGTGGACTACATTTAAATCATTAAATTAATTTAGACCAGCTGTGTGGTGGAATTTCACATGGGAAGTGAGCTGTGCCACACCTGACATCGCATGTAACATCAGAAGTGGGTGTGGTTTGAGGGAAGTGGCTTCATAGGCCAAACTGGAAGGCTCTTCAGCCATGATCTGCAGTTCTGCTTGTGTCATCTCAAAAAAAGGGGGGAAAAATATAGGAGAAATAGAAAGAAGATCCATCATCAAGCTACTGGGTAAATTAGCTGAAGAAAGAAAAAACAAGTGCCATTTCACAGGGATTGTCAAAATCTTCTATGGGGACACCAACAAGATTCAGAAAAGGGGAGGGTCTAATGACTTTGCAAAAAACTTATTTGGAAACACAGAATGGAGTTATCAAAGATGGGGAAGCATCAACTCTTGATCTCCCTTTTTCTGGAACTGACAGTTACCAGGCTCCTCACCCAGAGACCACATCTGTTCCTTTAGCCACTCTGAGGAACTAAGGCTATGTGGGTCTCCTGTCTCCTGCCTGTATTGCAGCAGCCAAAAGCAATTTACCTTTTTTGTATATAATTTTTATTAAATTTTCTGTTTTGCAGTTTAGAATATTCAGTTAAACATCTTTAAAATATCAGTAACTTCCCTTCTTTTCCTTCTATGGTTCATTTTGCATATCATAAATCCCTGTATATTTTACATAAACTAAACCATTCAGTATTCCATTATTACACCCATCAAGACTTATTTACACTGTTGAATTTAACTTAATGCTGCCAATGTTTTCAAATGTACACAATCCCCCCCCCCATATATTTAGTAAACATTTTCCAATCTTCTGTAAACGTATGTTCTTCTTGTTCTCTTAGTCTATACGTTAACTCTGCAAGCTGCACATATCCCATCAGCTTAAGTTGCCATTCTTCTTTAGTTGGGACCTAGCTCATTTTCCATTTTTGGGCTAACAAAACACAGGCCACAGTAGTGACATACATAAATAACCTTTTTAAGACCTGGGAATTTCCATCTGAATTATCCCCAACAGAAAGGACTCTAGTTTGTTTGTTTTTGGAAAAGTACTTTTAACATTTTTTTCAATTCATTATGAATTATTTCCCAATACTCTTTTAGCCTTTTACAGGTCCACCACATATGGAAGACCATTCCCCCAACCTCATTGCATCTCCAGCACTTACCTGATTCAGTCTTATACAGCAATTTAGTTCTGAAGTCCAGCTGCTGGAAACTGCAGCAGAGAAGAGTGCTGTTGTACTCAGGTACCTGATTGACCACTGGGAGGTTATTGTATTAGAAGAGTCACCTGCCTGTTACCCAACGGGCTCTTCTCATGCTCTTATATAGTCTACCTGTTCTGGGACAAAACCTCATGACAGCCAACCAAGTGACTGAGGGGGCTGAAGACACCATTGTCCGCACACAATGTCTCAATGCTCTGGAGCTGTTCAGCAGATGTGCACAGCTCTCTCTGAATCAGAAATGAGACATACTGCATAGATATCACCAGTAATTAAGCGATGAAAAGTGAATAGGAAGAGGGTTTTTGCTTCTGAAATTTAAAAAATGGAGGGCATCCAACCAAATGACAAGACAGTCTATGCAGAAAAATCTCTGCAAGGAAATACAGCTAGAAACAGAAATCCATTCATTCACCTAGCCAAGACAGACACTGCTGGGCAGGCCTCATGCATAAAGCCTAACAGATGGTTGGCCTCCATATGGCACTCTGAAATACTCTGCTCCAAAACCAGCTGCCAAGCCTAAGATTTTTTTGGGTACCACCCACTAAAGGAAGGGTGGTTCTGTTAAAGCTACTTAGTGGAAGATCCAGGAGTCTCACAGCTATTGAATATGCCCAGCCAGATCTGTGGCAGTTCCCATATCCTTAAATATCATTAACCAATTGGCGCAACAGCACAAGCCAATACCTTACTCTGCCCTTAAGTCAGACACAGCTAAAAAGCATACACCACCCTTCATTTGTAAAGATTTAAAGCAGAGGAAAGTCATCTCTTCTAAGCCGAGACCAATTGAATGTTATGGTTCTTGAAAGCAGCGCCTCTAATTACAAATATATGGGGATTAATGAGTTTGGCAATGGCAGCATCTTAAGGAAAATGGCAGACAGCCATTTAACTACTTTCTGGGTAACAAGAGATGACTGATGATTTTACTACCTATGTCCAAATAGTGAGATCAACATGAATTCTCCAAAGCAACACCTTCATTTAAATACCATGACCTTTTCACATCACAAAGTGTCTGCGAATGGAAGATAGTGGGGCTTAAAAAAAAAATAATTACATTATCCCACTTTTGCAGTTTTTCCAAACCACTACTCAGTTCACCAAGTGCATGAAATTTGACAAGCTTACCATGATCCTCGTCTCATTTCATCTAAGGATTTAAAAATTTCTCATCTGACCAGTCATCTGATAACTATATTGTGCCTCGATCCAAGAACTGGAAGCTGAAACTTGAACAAGTGAGATCAAAATGGTAGGATTTTACAACGAAAAGGCAGAGTCATTAAAAATAACCATTTCTACTTACTATACATTAGAGATCCGCAGTGGCTTTGGATTAATCCTGAGTCCCTGATAGAACCGGGATTCTTTGAAGGGATTGTGGTTTTATCTGAGGTGAAGTACGATCAGGACAAGGTGCACAAAGTCAAAACTAGGACACACAAAATTCAAGTATCTTGTGGTGCCTTAGCAACCTGCATTCCCCCACCCTCCCGCCCACCCACAATGTCATAAACAAGTCTCTGCTGAATGTAAAAGTGTTGTTTCTAACTTTACCATCTAAGCAAAACATCAGTGGGGGTGGGGCAAAAAAGAAGGTAGCACAAATGCCAAAATGGGGTGAGAGCTCCATTGTGACTGACAGGTCAAGCTTTTAATCGCAGTGAATAATATTAACCAGGCTCACCAATCCCTAGGCTTCAGAGGAAGAAAGAGTACATTTTAGTTCTCTCACCCCACCCAAGCCATGCAATCAACTCTTAAGATGCCTTGTATGAAAACTTCTGACCAATTTATCTGCAGTTTGGCAAGTTTCTTATCTAGGAACACTGGGTGTGTGGAAACACAGCCTTTTTCTCTTAAAGATGAGACAGCATTTCTCTTATCTCTGATCTTAGTGCTTTGGGGCCACAGAGATCCACAACACACTTCAGATAAGCTTCTGCTGCTGCCTTTTATCATCAAAAAGCCAGCAGGTTTTTCACTCGATTCTTAGTGCTATCAGACGTGGTTTTTGCAAAATGGATAAACCACTTTATGGGTAAACCTTCTGAAATCTAGCAGAATTCATCCTCCAGAAGGGACAGCATGCCTGCAAATTTCATCCAGTTCTGCCAAACAAAATTTACTACATTTTTAAACAAATAAAACCAAACTTTAAAAACACTCAGCACAAAACCTCCTGGACCTATTTGCCTGTAGATTCACAGACCTAATACACTCTGGATATACTACCTAGCCTGCAAATTTCATACTTTTTTAAAAAACAATTTATTTTATTTTATTTTTACTTCCCAGTAATGAATGTGGGATGAAAAAAATCCTCTTTTTTCTGAAGGGCAGTTGGTCTCAGGCATAAAACAGAATCAATCAGAAGGCCTCCGAAGCACTTAAATGGACTGTTTTTCAGAATGTCCAGTCAGGCTCTGAATCAAATATCATGGTTAATACTTTACTCTCAATCTTCTTGCTATCCTAGATGATTTGAAAGATTCTCTTATTGACCAAGATTCAAGTGAGCATAATTTCAGTGCCACCTGCCTCATCAAGGGCCTCCTTTTGTTCATTCTACCCCTTATTCATGGCTGCCATTTTCTATCTATGGCTGAGAAGACCCATAGCTCACTGGAAATTTACATGTTTTGCATGTATGAGCTTCATTTACCAGCATCTCAAGTTAATGGTTCTCAAGCAGCAGGCTGGAAATCATTCCTGCCCAAGCGTCCCTGCCAGTCATGGTTAAGTCAGATGGTCCAATGGTCTGTGAAGGCAACTTCCTGTGTTCAACGACTATGTGACTGACTGAAGATGAAGTGAAGCCAACTTTCCAGCTGGCATTATCTTTACTGACTGGCATGTTAAAGTCAACAAGCAGCGTAAGTGCACTGAAGAGGCATGTCTTTCCAGCTACACCATTAGATCTACTAGGAATGCCAGTGATTATAGTCTTATTCAGATGTTCCATCCTCACACAGCTGCATGATGGGGGAAATGGGGCTGCTCTTCCTGACTCTGCCCCTCTCTGTTGTGCTTCTGTTGGCTTTGCTCTGCGGTCCTCCATGCGTTGGAGGAGAAGATATGGAAAAAGGGAGCCTGCTCTGTATGCAAAGACTCCCAATGTGATTTAGCCTATTGGAGAGTTCTAAGTCATGTAGACTCCCCACTTCAAACCTTCCCTCCAATATGTGGAGAACAAAGGAGCCAAACTAACAGGGAGAAAGCCAGCCAATGAGGTCCCTTAAATTATTGAATAGGGCTGACGCTGCTATGCTTTCAAACTTTGTATCAGGTAGCTAACACAATGTTTTCCACATGTTGTAAACTACAACTCCCATCCCCCCCAATTGTTGGCCATACTGGCAAAGGCTCATGGGAGTTACAGTCCACAACATTGGCTACCCCTGCTTTGCATGAATAGCACCATGCATTACCGACTCACCATCATTTTGTATATTGCTGGGACACATTAATATGATTGTAAAATGTTCACCGCTGAATGTGCCCCTTTTAAAGGCTTAGCTTACACAGAGCTTTTCTTTTACATCACAACACATATAGCAGTTTTAAATAGGTTATGAGGATGTTCACAGCTAGATTTTTCTTACGATTCCCTCCACAAAAAACACTCGTCTTTTTGAACTGAAAAAAGCGGACCATGTTCTGTAGTAAATTAAATGTAATTTGTGTGACATTTCTTCATGAGCAGTCTGTTGGCGTTACTATGGATTATGAAACAAGCTCTGTTCAAGTCCTGTGTTAGCCTTATGTTCCATTTTTGGACTCAATCTGTTTTTGTTGCATTTTCATTTGAGATCAACAGGGGAGCCTTTCTCCTCCTAATTTAACACCTGTGAATTCCCACAGGTGCCAGAGAAGAGGAGGGATCAAATTAGTCCCTCATGGGGATTACTCTGGTCATCTCCAATTTGCACCAAATGTGAAGGGCAGCCTGAGGCAATAGTTGCATTTTATTTTATGGCGAATTAAAGCTCTGACTATGTTTTGATTTAATGATACTAGCATTAATAGGAAGAGATTTATGGGGGGGGGCAAACTTTCTATCTCAAGTCTTTCATGATCCTTTGAAAGGACCATAGGGCAAAAGACATGGCTTTGGAATTTTATTCCCAAATTGGGGGAGGGGGGAATACTTGCTTTTCTATCTTGAATGGAAATGCCACTACTGATAATGAATCAATAAGGGTGTTGGTTATATAATTCCATTGCTGAAAATTAAACAAGGAGTGGGGAACCTCAGGCCTGTGACCCTCTGGTCAAATGTGGTTCTCATGGTCTGTCCCTCAGAACTCTCCCTCAGCCACAACCCTCACTGGCCCTCCTCCATACTCCCAGGTGTTTTTGCCTGTCTATGATGTGTCCTTGAAGTGAAATGCTTGTCTTGATGGAGGCATGTGCATGTAAAAACTACCCTAGTGTACAAAGGTAAAATTTACATTTGCTGCTCTGCTCACTTTGGCTCTGGTCCTGCCCACCACTGGCATAGGGCCCTCAAAATGTTGCCGAGAAGGGAAGGTGGCACTCAGACTAAAATGTTCCCCATCCCTAACTTAAATTGAGCCTTGTGTCAAGATCTATTGAGATCTGTGGAGAATTGAAATTGTGAACCTCTGAAATACAAATGGTCCTAGGATAACTTTTGTTAAGGAAGGTCATGGAAGGAAAAATTATGGTCCCTACTTCCCCCTGCAACCATTTTCACCTCTTAAGTAGACTCTCCTGAGGGCTGTGCATGTAGGCTCCCCATGTGGTTTTGAACCTTGTGCAAATGGGGTTTTAAACTCTGCAGGAAATCTACACGTCTAAAGCCAACTTTCTGTTTCAGGCCTTCTTCTTTAACACATGGATATTGGGACCAGTGAGCACAGCCCAAGACTTCCTGTCATATGATAGTAATCGGGCAAGGGAAGACGAGGGCTTTTATATACAAAGAAATGCTTTTCTCCATATGGCTGGGATTTTCACAATTCACAAGGTAAAATCAAGGGCCACAAACCTTGGAAAAGTCCATTAATTCTTGGTGAATTCAAATAAAATCAAAACTTGGTGAAAACATGCAGCTGAAAACTTAACCAAATGCTACAACTTCACACTCACAGTGATCCTATAAATGTCTACTCAGAATTAAGTTTAATTGGCCTTACTTTCAGGTGATGGAGCCCTGAAGTTGGGAGGATGAGGTGGCTAAATTCTGCTACATTTTTCAAAGAAATTCAGAAATGAATACGAAAAACTTAAGTTTTCTTAATTTGACTTATAAAGACAAATCTTTACAGTGACCAAGCAGATGGCAAGCATTTTTCCCCCTTACGCTTTCGCTTACCACATCAAAGGCAGACTTTATTTTGTGTGCCTTTTTCCTGCTATCTCTTAAGGCACGTCTGCCATCCCACTGCTCCTACTTTGTTGTGGCAGGAAAAGGTAGCAGGAGAGACGTGAAAAGTTGCAGCAGAATGTGGAGCTTTATTGCCAACTGCGGCAGGGTACAAATATGAAACTGGTCCATAAACCTCTCCAAACAAAGCTTTCTGGAAGCAATTTCCAGAGACACAGTCTCCTTTCCAGGTACACTGAACTTTCTGAAAGTGTCTTTGTACAGTATTGTATTTCATTTCTTTTGCTGGAAAATTGCTCAGATTCAATCACAATAGCAATATGGAGGGAGCCTCAGTTGTGTCAACTTGGGCTTCCCACGAAAGCTTAGCCTTTATTCCTCTGTTTCCTAACCCTCTCCTAAATTTAGTTCTGCCATTTTTATCATGTGTGTTCAGTTCTTTCAGTTTCTTTGGAACTGATTCAGAGATTAAATATTCCTAAATATCCAGGTGTGAGGGAGGATCCCACACATGGAAAATGCAAAGTGCAAAAACTGAATTTATGTAAATTGCTTCTTTATTAACCCATTATCCTAAGACTCACGTCCGGAAACTAAAGACGCACATATTCATGGAGAAGAAATACATATCAATAAAATGATCCTCAACTGTGACACCACCTTTGGGACTCCCTGCTTACTGACACTAGGCAGGTGCCCTCGCTATATTATTTTAGATGCAAGCATTTCTCTTTTGCAAGCTTATCCAGACATATAATTTAGGGTGCAATCCAAACTTACCACCACAGTGATTCTGTGGAGTGGCACTGCCAGCCCCACATCTTCAGCCCATGTTTATTGGAGGCAACAACAGAAGGTTAGGGGTTTAGGTCTTTCATGCCTGATTCCCACATAATAGCTGTGAAACCCACGTTTTGGTGTACACCAAAAAATTAGCATGTGTGAATGAGGCAGGTGTCTGTTTTGATGTACCTCTATCAGATGTGCTTCCTATGAAGTGTGGGCTCAGTGAGAAACCTGGTATATATGGAAGAGCGCTTGATTTTCTTTAGATATTTTCACTTTAGGGATTTGAAAAGGGAATATAAAGGTGTCCTTACTTTGTGGCATCAGAAAAGGGTAAGTGATGAGTTCTCAGAAAACAAAAGTGTGAGATTCATAAGAGAGAATATAAGTTTTGCAGTGGTCATTTGAATTGTAAATTGCATGTTGTGTGACAGGAATGAAAGCCTGAGGGATAGGAACAGGCAAATCTTCCAGTTTTAGTTTCTCTCGGTTTTTCAATTTTTCAAGTCTTAGTTCAATGATTTTTTTTAGTTAATGATTTTTTAAAAAAACCTCATGAAAATTCATCAGTGTTTTTGTGTGAATTTGTACCCAAGTGTGTGCACTTTAGCACACATTTCTTGGCTAGAGAACTCCCTTGCAAAATTCAAAGTGCAAATTTCTAAGGATGTGTTTCAGTTCTTGAATTGCTTCAGAAAGCACAAATTTTGTATGTTTGTCTTTAAAGGTGAACTGAATTAAATTTCTCCCCCAACTATACTGGAGGCAACTGTTGATTGCAATACTCTGTCTTCTTACTCTAGAGAAGTGCCATTGACAAAGCAAGGTTAAACTCAGAGTTGGCTACACAGCTTTCATTTTTTAAAAAAGCTTTGTGCCACCTGGGGCCATGAATTCTGTTTCAGTTGTTATAAGACACAATGGTAACTTGAGTTGTGTTCACCTTAAATTAAAACATGCTGCAGAAAGAGGCCCCAGCACTAGCTGTGATGGAGACAAGATGGATGGTTTGAGCTGGGGAGTGAAATCCAAGTAATTAAGTAGTTGGCGCAAGACACCTGAAAACCAGTAACCCTTTGTCGTCTGTAACAGCAATTTATTCTGCCAGTTGTATAGAACTACAAATGTGTAAATAATATAATGGAAAATCAAAAACATCCCCCCTCCAAAAAGGCAAAGGTACAAATTTAACTCCCAGTCACTCTCAAAAAGTCAAAATGCACATGTGCAGAAGCAAATAATAGCAATTACAAAGAGAAAAAACACATCCGCAAGGTGTAAACAATGAGAAAGAATACTAAATATTTTTTTTAAGTCAATGATTAGAAAATATGAGAGGTCTAAATTGTGTTTGCATTATAGGAGAAAAAGGCAATCGGCAGATTTTTATTCAAGTAGGTCTTTACTGAACATTTGTTCTGATTTGTTTACAGGGCAGTTATATGACAAAGAGCATCATCCTTGATTCTCTTATAGGGTGTTTAAATTATTGTGATGGTTTTGTTTATTATTATTTATTAGTTATGTCTTCATTTGTTACTCCCACATTTTTCAATGCATTTCCACCATCGCTTTCCATACCG
This sequence comes from Podarcis gaigeae, assembly GCF_964106915.1. Lineage (NCBI taxonomy): Eukaryota > Metazoa > Chordata > Lepidosauria > Squamata > Lacertidae > Podarcis > Podarcis gaigeae. The sequence goes on along the minus strand of NC_139682.1, from coordinate 57,919,345 downwards.
CAAAAAATCTATGTGTGTGTGTTTAAATGGATTTGTTACACTAGGGCAACAGAACACTTTAATTCACTTTAACTGCACAACTCTAAAAGTATTGAAATCTGCTTGAATCTCTCCTGAAAAATACTGAGTGCCTGGAGGCACCCTTAAGGTTCAAACCCTGAAAACGTTGCAAGTAGAGTCAGTGGTGAGGCACATGCTGAGCGTCCAGTCTGTACCAAGTTCATTTCCAGGTAAGGCTGGACAACTCCCTTGTCTAAAACCCTGGAGAATCAATGCAAGGCAAGGTGAACAATATTGAGCTAGATGGTCTGACCTCGTATAAGACAGCTTCCTATAGTCTCGCAATGTGGCATGGTTTTAGTTGCCAGCCAGGCTTCCCCAGGGAATTAGGAGCATGTCTTGTGAATCTTTTCCTCATGCCGTATTCTTACAATATTTTCATATGCAGGTCAATTTCATTCTCAATTGAGCAAAGATGAATGAGCATAATTATGCCCTTATTTGAAGAAGAAGAAGAAACGAAAGAAACTTTCAGGAATGCGGCCAACAGCAAGAGAGTAAGTAACAAGGTCACGAAGAGAGAAAGAAATGAGAATGGATTTTTGAAGCATGGGTTTTCCTTACTTTTTTTAACTGTTAAGAACTGCTATATACTTTTAAAAGCATTTTTAATATGGCCATAACTCTGTTTAATACAGAAGGAGGACTGTTGACTCCCTGTGGTTTTCATCAATTTTCATATTGATATAATTCAGACAATAGGATAACTCCACTCGATATCATTTCCTGGCTACAGCAGAACTAGAGGTAATTGAGTGTTCATATTTTATTGGCTGGGGGGGGGGGGTTGCACCAGCACCTGACTTGCCGATGCTGAAGCCCCGAGAACAGTCAGAAATGCAGCATGAACACAGAACAGCCCAATGGATCCAGAAACAGCAAGTGGTAATGCATTCCATGCGCATATGCAGGTGGCTGAGCACATCATGGCATTAAGTACCATGAAAGCATCTTTGGCAAGAGTTAATACTGGGCTCTGGAAAGCCAGTGTATACATAGGTGAATGGGACTATTTGTTTAAATTCTTGTGCCAATTAGGCTGCAAGCTAATACATCCTTTTAACTCAATATGTCTTACTTCTGAGTAGGCATGTATAGCTTTGCACCGGAACTCTTGAATTATTAAACATCTATGCATCGTGATGACAATGATGGTGGCGAATTCATTTTTGAATGACTCCAAAAGAGTACCACCAGATTCTTAACGGCAATAAATTGCATACACCACATCACTTCCATGTGACATTTTCCTCCAAATTTGATGGATTTTTTGGAACAGGTTTTCAGATGCTGTTCACCTTGTCCCACAAGGGCCTCTCACTTTGTCACAGTTGCAAAGAGTTTCCCCAAGGAGGGTTGCATCCATCTCTCCTGGGTTCCCCAGCTTTGCAGCTCTTCTCTGGGCATTCCCGCCTGCATCCAGGCCCGCATCAACCTCAACCCACTTTGTACTTCAAATTGACAGCAACATTAAGAGAAGAGCTAAGCAGCAACTCTTCATGGATGGAACCAAGTGTGTCAAAAAGGGAAGGATGGAATGCCTCAACTGCGTTGCAATATAAGAGTTTTAGATATGTTATTGTATCCACAAGGTTCCTGGAACTGGCACTCTTGAAAATAAATGGTTTTATAAAAAGAATAGCAGTAAAGGCTGGAACTAGGACATGGGTAGGCAAACTAAGGCCCGGGGGCCGGATCCGGCCCAATCACATTCTAAATCCAGCCCGTGGACAGTCCAGGAATCAGCATGTTTTTACATGAGTAGAATGTGTCCTTTTATTTAAAATGCATCTCTGGGTTATTTGTGGGGCATATGAATTCATTCATTTCCCCCAAAAAATATAGTCATCCGCCCCCAAGGTCTGATGGACAGTGAACTGGCCCCTGCTGAAAAAGTTTGCTGACCCCTGAACTAGGGATTCACAAACAAACTCTGCAAGTTTTGTTCAACACACCTAATGTTGTTGTTTTGTCATGTGACTGGGTTGGTCTGCAGCTCTTCTTGAGTGTACATGTAGTTGCAAACCCAGGTTTCTGCTACATAGACTTTGCACTACCACAGAAATTGCTTGACCCATCTAGGTATCTCTTCATAATAATAAATGTGTCCTCCAGGCACAACTAGCATGGTGCATCTTGTGCAATCTTTCCCCCAAGGGCTGAGTGCAGCACATAATCATCCCTGTGAGAAAGGCTGATACAGAAGAGCAAGGCATGAACTGCAGAGCACTGGCGCTGATGCCCTTTTATCCCTATGCATTAAATCCAAACTATGCATATCTGTTTCCTGCACTTTTCTCTACTGGCAAGAAATGTAAAGCAATAATGTGAAAGTCAGTCCATCAGTCAAAAGTGATCTAGAGCAGAGATGCGTCCCGGTCTTTTCTGCTGGAAGCCTAGATACCTTGTGGGATCCTGGAGCTATCCTGCTTATTAATACCACTGGCATTGACACATCTGTTTCAGATTCATTCCTGGACTTGATAATAAGTACATTCTGTGTTGAACGCTAGCATTTACGTTGCCTGCCGAGATTCATATCCTTGAAGCAATTTACTCATTGCTAAGACTATTTGGTGATTTTATCTAACCAGCCAGGTATGGAATACAAAGCAGTCTTCTCTCTCTCTTTCTCTCTCACACACACACACACAAACACACACAAAAACACACACGTTATTCCTATAACTTTTACAAGCCCAGACCTGCTTTAAGAAAAGTAAAATTGGTTGTGATTGTCTACAAGATTCCCATTTATTCTAGGTGTGTTCAGACATTCACCTATGCACTCAGACATTCAAAGTGTGGGCAGAGGCAGAGGCATACATACAAGTGCTATCCCAGTGTCCCATCTACACCCCTCTCCCCCCCATCCCTGTTTTGCACAGTAGAGGCTTCTACTCACATTTGATGGGATGTGAGTACAGCCTTCCATGTGACCAGGAACCCTGATAAAGCAAGAAGGAGTCTACTCACATTCAAGCAAATGGGAGAAGCCCCATGCAGACTTTGCCCACATACCATGGGGAAGGTAGGAGACTAAGGTGGGGGAGGCATGTGTGTGTGAGAGAGAGAGAGAGAGAGAGAGAGAGAGAGAGAGAGAGGACACTGAAGGGCTTGCCTGCCCACCCCCCACACAATCCCACCCACAATTTGAGTGTTCACACAGACGCCTAGCAGGTTTGTTCAAGGTGAATGTAAAACATGGCATGCGTTCTTTTACAAAGCACGAAATGTGGCCTGATTTTATTTCAAACTCTAAAAACAGACACATTTGTGCTCAAAAGGGAGGAAAGTTCATGGGGCAGCCAGGTAGGCTATGGATATGGTATATTTGTTTTTATTTATTTTATACATGTGCTGTTAAAGTTTGCAATGAAGAGGAGGAATAGAAAAGCAGAAGGCACTGGAGGGATGTAAAGAAATGAACAATGCCGCATATACACTATAACTTTCAGGGACATTTGAAGCACTTTTACCACAGAGCCCCTCAAAAAATTCTGGGCACTATAGTTTGTTATGGATTTCTGGGAAGTGTAACTCTGTGAGGGGTAAACGACAGTGCCCATAATTCTTTGATTGTGCTTTAGAGATATAGAATATGCAGAGTCTAAGATGGGGGGATGCTGGGAAAGAGGGTAGGAGAACAAGCAGGAAGAGATCGGAAATGACACAGGCATAGTGGGTATGGAAGAGTGAGCATATAGAACAGGAAAGATGAATCTGTGGCCCTCCAGATGTTGCTTGTCTACCACTCCCATCATCCCTAACCATTAGCCATGCTGGCTGGGGCTAAAGGGAGTTTAACAATTTTCGGGGGGGGGGGAGTGTCACAGGTTCATTACATCCTATCTCTGTATCTCTCTAAATAAAAAGAGAGCATGGGGTACCAAATTGGACCATTCCTTCAGGGAACCTTCAACTCAAGCCACATTTCTGCCTTTAATAAAAGAGAGAAAGCGGGGGGGGGCACAATACTAATTTAGTATATTGTAACGGGCACCTGAAATTAATTAAAGTTTCCACTTTGGAGACATTCGCTTCATTTGGCCTTTGTTGGCCATGACAACCCTGCTTTTAAATTAAAAAGGACTTTGCATCAGACTCTCCGGTCAACTCAACTTGCCCAAATTTGACAGAAATGAATTTCATTGTGAATATTCAGCTGAGCTCTACAAATAAGCAAAGTTTTCACTGGCTGCTTTGACTAAGCTATTAATATCCTTCTGTGCTTTGATGCAAGTACTTTTCTCTAGAAAGCTGTTGCTGTTCAAATATGTTAAAATAATCAAATATGTTGGCTTCTGGCAAACAATGGGGGGAAATTGCTTCCCTGCTTCTGGGAGTTGCTATGCATTTTTAAAGCATTTCTAAAATATGCGTGTGTTGCAATTTTGGGACTTGGAAAGCCAACATATCCACAAATTGACGAAAATGATGGTGCTGTTGTGTTGATTTGCATCTTATTTAGAGGTGAGAATGAGAAGAATGATAATAAAACACTGAATATTTATTTATTTGGCTGCCAAGAAATTTTACAAATCAGCATGAGCCTACGATTTTATTTTTAATTTCCCACTAGCACTGTCCTTAAGCTCAGTATGTTTGAGAAGGAACCATTTTAAATCAGACCATACAAAAAGACTGCAATTCTATGCGTATTTCTACCTTAGGAGCCTGTGCCACTGAAATGAAGGTGACTTCATGCCAAGTAACATCCATGCTGGGTCTGGAGGCAAACAGCCATTCCAGCAAGCTGAGCAGAATTTAAGCATCAACCTAGAGCCAGCCCAGAGTCAGCTAAGCCAAATAGAACCATTAGCCAAATACTGAGCCAAACAGATCCATGTTGGCTCATTTCGCTTAAGAACATAAACACCCCACTGGACCAATGGAGCAATCTCATGCAGCATCCTATTTCTCACAATGGCCAGCCAGATGCAAGGCATGAAGGTGACAGCTGTCCCCTGTTGCTGCCTCCCAGCAGCTGGTACTGAGATACAACCTCTGCTGGCCCTGGAGATCCCATGTAGCCAATATCACTAGCACCCATTTATCTTCTGCCTATTCCCCTTTAAAAGCAACAGATACACTAATGCACATCATCGCTATGCGTGGCTGTGAATTCCACAAATTAATTACACCCTGTGTGACAAGCTCCTTGTTCCTGGTGGGCTGAAAGCTACTGCCAATTTATCGTGGCACTGCAGCATAGCAGAGATGCTGGCCAGAAGCCCTTTCTGCCTCCAAGCTGCCACAGTGCCGTGGAAAGTGTCAGGCTCAGGCAATTAGCTGCTGTTGAGGTGCTGGTTTCCAGGCTGCTGGAAGGCGAAGATGAAATCTGAAACTCGGGACAGGCAATTAGAGGGGTGGATGTGTCAAAGTCAAGTGTACCATCACCATCACCACCCCTAGCTGATGTGCAGCTATCTCAACGAGGTTTATCACTATTATCTGTTTTGCAGTTAGTAAGCTGAGGTAGTTCTCATTTCCTGGGGCACATATGGCATTCACTCTGTACAAACAATAAAGATTGCTCATTCTATTCCCCCTTCCAACAGACCAGCCAAGAGAATTTACACTGGCTCCCCCAGTCCCACCACATTCACAGCGTCGTGTCGTAAATACGATCACAAGCAATCTGATGATGCATGAAGGTATTTCACCATCCACTCGGGGTTTGCGATCTCTCCTCTGGGCAAGATTTTTCAGGCAGAGGCTGCCTCATCTTTCACGGAAACTAAGCAGGCCCATAAATTATCGCCAGAATCCCTGCAATTCGGTCGCAGTAGCCTCCCGCCCCTGGCGCCTGCTGGTTTGTTGTTGTTGACGATGCTGAAGCTGGCCGTTCCGAGTGTGGGGAATGTGTGATGTATCGGGAGAGCAGCAAGACCTCTTAACTCCTCAGTGTAAAGGTCACCAATAGGAAGAAAATGCCATTTCCGAGGATATTTAGCATTATATAGGTCCTCCGGTTAGTGCCACACTTTACTTTGTCATTCTCGGCATCCCGCTTGGAGAGCTCTGCTCCACTTCATCATCATAAACATGTCAACAATCAGCCCCAGTGGAGGGTCCGGCTGTTTGTTCTGCAGCCTCGCATGGAAAAGTGTGCCCCCCACAGCAGCTCACAGCACTTATGCTCTGTGCCCAGTGGGGCCAGACCTGGAACATTTTCATTTTGCTTGCCTAGATTCTGGATCTCCTCCCCCTGCTTTATTTTATCCTTCCCAGGAATGAAAATTATACATGTGAGAAATGCAGTTAGAAATTTGCCTGAGGAGACCTCCTTAACAGTTGCTGCCTGAAGGCTACAAAAGAGTGGCACAAATGCAATAACTTTGTTGTTCGGCTCCTATAATGTGATTATTTTGGAAAGCTGCAGAAGCTCACACTAGCATGGAAATCATACCCTTTGCCCTAAAAAAACCCCTGAGCCTATAATCTCCAGTAGGTGGGAACTATTCCTAATTTCCTTTTACCCCATACTTAGGGCCCACCCACACTTTCCCTTAAGTCTGTACATCTTTGCCCTGTTTGGTCTGAGGCTGGGCGATCCCACTTGTGATTTTTGCCTCAGATTTTACTTGGTGAAAGACTCCTGAAGCCCTGTGCTTTCCCATTCATTCTTTCTATAATCAATAATCTGCTTCTTGTGTTGTCTCCACCTTCAGCTCTGCCCACCTGTGGCAGAATGTCAGAGAATCAGAAAATAGGATAACCAGACAATCATTTAACATATAGAAAAGGAGCAAGAAGTCTTCCGATATGTATTATTAAAGACAGAATATATATTAAAAAATAAAAACATTGTCCAGTAGCACCTTAGAGACCAACTAAGTTTGTTCTTAGTACAAGCTTTCATGTGCATGCACACTTCTTCAGATACACAGTGTGCATGGACGCGAAAGGTTATACCAAGAACAAACTTAGTTGGTCTCGAAGGTGCTACTGGACAATTATATATATATATATATATATATATGCAGGTTTTGGTGTCCTCGGGTGTCTTCCCGTGTAAAAGTTGGGGTGTCTAGGCGACGTTTCGACGAGGTCTCACTCGTCATCTTCAGGCTGGTGCTTTCGGCTTCTTGTTACTGGAACAGAGCGGGATCTCAATGTTTGAGTTCCTATAAATACTGTAGAGGGGGTGTGGTGTCTAGCCTCCAATGTTCTGGGCAGAGAGGAAGTTCCCAGGCTAGTGTGCCTTTTCTTCTTTTGTTCCTTAATTACTTGAGAGATACCTTGAGTGATTTCTTGAGTGATATCCTGAGTACCACTTAGGTGGGTCATTAGGTGTGGATTAGTTGCTAAAGTCTTTGTGTCTTGACCTCTTGAACTTTGTGAAGAGTTTTCCTGAGAAGATGGCTGTATTGCACTTAGTTGTGCTTTGGCTTGGCTTCGTGTATAGGGGCGAGCTGTGGTTTTGTGGCTTGTGTCAGCCAGATCTGTGTAGGGATTGCAGGGGGGTGCAGCATCCGGAGGTGCCACCATGGATTGGCTACTGGATGGTGTCAGTAATTCATCTGTGGAGAGGGTCTGGGTTTGGGTCTGGTGTGGTTGATTGGTGTTGGCGTTCTGTGTGCCTCTGGATCTGGTGTCAGTTTTTGTGGGGAGGGCTAATTTCCAGATGTCTGGCAAGCGGGATGTGTCGTCACGCTTGTTCATGTTGTGAGGGTGTTTCTCTATCTCGATGGCTTCCATGATTATTCTCTTGTGGTGATGTTCCGTGTTAAAGAGCAATTTGGAATCTGCAAAATTAATTTCGTGTCCTGTTTCTTTCATGTGTTGGAAAAGAGAGGAAGTTTTTTCTTCTTTTTTGACGGCATTCTTGTGTTCTGCGATACGTGCATTTATTCATCTGTTTGTTTGTCCAATGTACGTGGCTGGGCAGACTTTGCAGGGTATTTCATAGATCCCTTGGTTTTCCAACTGGATTTTATCCTTGGGGTTTCTGAGGATATTGGCTATTTTTTGGTTGGTGCAAAAGGCTGTTTTGATATTGTGTTTATGGAGGATTTGTGTATTTCACAAAGACACAAATCCTCCATAAACAAAGACACAAAGACACAAAGACTTTAGCAACTAATCCACACCTAATGACCCACCTAAGTGGTACTCAGGATATCACTCAAGAAATCACTCAAGGTATCTCTCAAGTAATTAAGGAACAAAAGAAGAAAAGGCACACTAGCCTGGGAACTTCCTCTCTGCCCAGAACATTAGAGGCTAGACACCACACCCCCTCTACAGTATTTATAGGAACTCAAACATTGAGATCCCGCTCTGTTCCAGTAACAAGAAGCCGAAAGCACCAGCCTGAAGATGACGAGTGAGACCTCGTCGAAACGTCGCCTAGACACCCCAACTTTTACACGGGAAGACACCCGAGGACACCAAAACCTGCATTCCTGTACCCGTGAAAATCTACGAAAGCATATATATATATATATATACACACACACACACACACACACACACACACATAACCTGCATATACACCAAAACCTGCATATATATATATATATATATTTTATATATATATATTTTATATATATATATATATATATATATATATATATATATATTTTATATATATATATTTTATATATATATATATTTTCTCAGGAAAACTCTTCACAAAGTTCAAGAGGTCAAGACACAAAGACTTTAGCAACTAATCCACACCTAATGACCCACCTAAGTGGTACTCAGGATATCACTCAAGAAATCACTCAAGGTATCTCTCAAGTAATTAAGGAACAAAAGAAGAAAAGGCACACTAGCCTGGGAACTTCCTCTCTGCCCAGAACATTGGAGGCTAGACACCACACCCCCTCTACAGTATTTATAGGAACTCAAACATTGAGATCCCGCTCTGTTCCAGTAACAAGAAGCCGAAAGCACCAGCCTGAAGATGACGAGTGAGACCTCGTCGAAACGTCGCCTAGACACCCCAACTTTTACACGGGAAGACACCCGAGGACACCAAAACCTGCATATATATATATATATATATATCTCAACTGCGTCAGACCAATACAGCTACCAACCTGAATCTAAAGACAGAAAATAAAGCTGGAACCATCACAACCAATCAAAACAAATGCATGGGAACAAGCATATATATCATTTGGTCACAATCTTAGCGATTAGAGCTAAACAGAGAAAACTAAAATTAATAAATAAAAAATTAAGCAGGCTGATGAGACTGGAAGTGTGCTGCTTGAAGCTGGAGAGACAGCTGGGAAAATTATCCTGCAGGGGTAGGCGGGGACAGAATGAAAGGAGGTGGATGCAGACTGCCCCAAACACAGCTCCTAGGAAAGCACACAAAATCCCAGTCAGGAGCTATTTTAGGACCAGTTCAGAAGAGAGACAATTTTTTATCCAGGTTTTCTGTGAATTAACATTTGTTCTGATTTAACAGTAAACAGTGGGTTTTCCCAGGGGAAGTGGGGTGGGGGGAAACAACTTTTTGAACTCATGATAATAGATATGAAATACTAGAAATCGTAGTCTAGATGGGCCCTTACTCTTTTATGGGCCTTGGTGGCACCCAGCTGAAAATATACCATCTGTAAGAAGTATTGATAATTGTGACTTCAGTTGCCTAATCCAGAGCTTTTTCTTACCATTTAGAGAAAGGACGGTGAACCTACAATGGTTGCTGGGCTGTAACTCTTCTTGGCGCAACCAGTGTGGCCCACAGGGAGGGAAGCTGAGGTGCAGCAATCCTGGCTTAGAGGACGCCAAGCTGTTGCGTGAGACCTTATAGCAGGAAGAATCTCGTTCTAGGATTCTATAGGAAATGCTCTAAGGTTCTTTTGCCTCCTTTTTGGTCACTGCTTTTCTGCAACTTCGCTCAATTTTGCTGGTTTCTAGGGGTGCTGCTAGGGATGCAGCACATTACCTTGTTGATGAGACTTAAAGGCTGCTTTGCAGATGGTTACCTACCATACACATGTTACAGTAAATGTCTGTACAGTGTATATGGAATTTTGCTCTGATTTGTAGCTAGTTTGGGGCTCACTGCTATCCACATGCTCTGATGCTGTTCAGTATCCTGGAAATTGTTTGCCTGTTAGCACATTCTTCTGATTATCTGAGATCACTTTATTTCAACTCCTGCATAGAGATGCTTAATGCAACACTGGTTATATGGCCCCCTGTATAGCATTCTTTAAATACAACATAGGAGAACAAAAGAAAAACATTTTTTTCGTTTTATGGCGTAGTTTTACAATACAGTGCACTTTTTACAACTTATGCCCCAGAGAGCATTTTAATAGCCCACTTAATTACCCTTGCAAGAGAGGACTCTATAACAGAAACTCTGGCAGATCCTTAACTAGAAATTACAATCACCTACATTATAAAAATGACTAATTAGAATGATGTTTGGCTATAAGAGAGGATGCCGAATGTCCTGGGTGTTAAAAGCAGGCAGCAATAACAAAAGGCTGCCAAAACCAAAGCTTATTATATCCCAGTTGATTTCAGTGGGAAGTTTGTTTGCTGGTTTTGAATGTTATGGACTGCACTGCATGAGCAAGATGACAGGAGGTACAATGCCATTTCCAAGATCCAGAGGCGAGGGGGTTGCGGGCAAAAACCCCTCCCACCCTTGTGGGGGCTGGCCCCTTTGCCCCCGCGAGACCCAGGGAATTCCCGGGGCGGGCCTTCAAATCGGCCCGCCAATCTGCGGGCCGAGGAGGTGTGGCCAATTCATACTTAAGGCCAGGCACGCCCCGGGATCTCCCTCTTTGCCCCCCCTTCACCAGCTGAGAACTGCCATCACCTTCCCCCAATGGAAGGGGTAGTCCGTTAGAGGACTCCGGGGGCATGGCCTTGTCCGCAACCTGGAAGGTAGGGCCTCCGGCACGCCCCCGAGCGGTGACACCCGTGGGATCCTAGTTGGCGTACTTCAACAGGACCCCCACGGCTTGTGTGCAACCCTTCCCGGTCACCATGCCGGGTAGTCGATAGGAGCCAATGCCTAAGGCCAATACCTTCAATTCTTTAATCAATAAAGTTGTGGCCTTTTTACACCCATTAACCTTAATTAAAGTGTCCGTGTCTTTATTTCACATGGAGGGAGGGGACTTGCCACGCAAACAGAGAGAAAGCAGCAAAGGGGAGGGGCGTTGCTTGTGCTTCCTATCTAATGTGAAAAGTGGGAAAGGTTAGGATTTTTCACCTCAAAAACACCTTGCCCATCTTTTGCCTCCATGCCTCCATCTGTGATGGCAATGATTTCTGATAAGGGTATAATGGAGATGTGTCAAAGCATCTTCACTCTACAGCCTTTTCCATATGCTGAAGTTACACCTCTTTAACATGGTCTTTGAAAATTAAGGTACCTTGTTTGATTGGACCCACCTATTGTGCTGACTTTATACAATTCAGTTCCATTTGAAACAGTTTTACTTAACTGAGTCAAATATATGTTGAAATGTAAAGAAAAAGAAAGTACTTTTTATCATATGTGGTGGGAATGTAGAGAAGTTAAAAACAATTGGGAAATGATATATAATGAATTGAAAAAAAAATGTTTAAAATGGCATTTGTAAAAAAAAAAACCATAAGCATTTTTGTTAGGGATTGTGGGACAAGACCTGCCAAGAAAAACAAAAAAAAAATTACGTATGGTACAACAGCGGCAAGAGTCTTGTTAGCACAAGGATGGAAGAATGAGGAAATCCCAATGAAAGAACAGTGGCAAGAAAAATTGATGAGCTATTGGCCAAATTGACACATAAACTACGTGAGAAGGACAATCATTACTTCAAAGAAGATTGGGAACTTTTTACAAACTATTTTAAAAAACAACAAAACGACTTGGACTCCTTGGCAGGTTTTGAATAAAACTTCCACAAATTTATTAATAGAATATATGACAGATAAGGTAATGATATATACAATTTTTAACATGCAGAGAATAATAAGCGCAAACAAATCAGAGAAGGGAGGTGAGTGAAGTCTCGGGTGGGAGGGAGAGGGAGGGATGGGGAGGGGGGAAATAATGTAATTGGTTATTTGGATTGATAATTTGTTTTGTAGAAATTGTTTAATAAAAATATTTTTTTAAAAAAAGAAAAAAGGGGGGGAGAAACAGTTTTACTTGTTTTATAAACCCACCTGGGTTTGATAAGGTTTTGAAAACCTCATCAAATAATTAGGGCTGTGCAAAGTTCCTAATTTAGTCAGACCAGGCCAGATCAGGCCTCAAGCAGAACGAGGAAGCGTGCACAACCCTATTTCAAACTTCTACTCCAGCCAGAACTGTTTTGTCTATGTGAACAAGAGAAGATCCCCATTTTATTCCTTCCCAACGTGGCTCCAGGAAGCAGAGATGTTGCCTGGGATGTCCTGAGCCCAATTTAACTGTGTCTGATCCTTCTTGTGGTCAATGTTCTCCTGTCCATAAAAACATGTGTAAACCATTCCTAGATACTGGTCTGAGATGTTGTTTTCAAAAGGGCCCATTAATTAGGACTTTATAGGGCACAGGTTAGTGTGTTTCCAGTGAAAGGTTAAAGTCTAATGGCTTCCACATGTTTTAATACTTGATGCAGGAACAGCGATTAGCTGGAGGGCTTTTCCTTTCCATGTGTTATTCTTCCACCGTGGCTGAGGAGCAGCTTTAAACTCTTTGCAGAATCACAACAATGTTTCGCTCCTCGGATCCTGTGGCATCCGAATGCTTGGGTCACTTAAAACTTGGCTGCAAGAACACACTGCAGGGAGCAATGCTGAACAGGCAGGGAACGAGGTAAGATGACCTAATGGGCTTTTTCTATCTTTAATGTATATGGTTCCATCATTTCCAATAAACCACAAAACTATTCCAAGAACTAGCCTGCACCCCTAGAGTGTGTGCAGCTGGCTGCTAGGGCAGCAGACGTTTGTTAAAAGCATCTCTGGAGAGACTTTTTGTTTGGAATACCTTCAAAAACCAATATAGTTGTTTTTTATGATGTAACAGAACATGCCAAGGCAAGAGCAGAAGGAAAGGAGTCTGGAATAGAGGAAAGTTCACTCATCTGACATAAGACGAAGGACTCGTTGAAAATCAGGGTGAGAATACGCAGATGAGCATGCAGAAGGAAATGCATTGCAAGGTGCAAAGAGCTCTGTAATTTTTCTGGGGTTATTCATTTTTATAAAGACACACAACACAACTCCCTGATCACCAGGCAAGGTTGGGGCTAGGAGGACTGGGGATCTAGGCTTCATTACGACTTTCAGGAAGGAAATGGTGAGCCAATTTACTCAAGCAAAGTCTGTTTTCTACAACTGAGAAAAGTGTGTGAGCGAGACAGACAGCAACCCTCCAAATACTGTTGATCTCAGTCGGGCTTTCACATTTTGATGCCAGCAGCATCATGGGGCTGTGCTACATATCTGGCCTCCTCCCAGTTGAGTTCCTGCTGCATACAGAGAGGGGCAGGCGCAAGATGGTGGCAAAGTCAGTATGGTGCAAACATGCCAGCAGAGCCAATCCACTGACACATTTGCACCGTCACAGCCCCTCTGTCCTGGTGTGCAGTAGCAACTCAACCAGAGGGAGGCCGGTTGAGCAGCACAGCTCCAACATGCTGTCTGCTACTGCCTGGTTCCTTCCAGATGTTTCAGACAACTCCCATCAGCACCATTCAGTATAGGCAATGGATAAGGATGATGAGAGTTATACTCCAAAATATATGAAGGCCACCACATGGTATAGGTATAATTTTTTGAGAGGCTGTAGGATCCAGGGGACTCCAGAGTTTCAACCCTGCCCAGACCTTGAACCTGAGGTCTTCTTGGATGAGGAGCAATGGGAGCAGGACCCTCCAGAATATCTCTGCAATGCTAATTCCCAGGACAGGGTGTGCCTGGCCAACATCCCATCCCACTTTATCTCATCCAGGGCCAGAGAAGCAGAGGAGATGGCCAGACACACAGGAACTTTCAAGCTGCTGCTGAAGTGTCATGCGAGTAGTGGAGGACCATGGAAACACCTGTTCAGGTCAGGGCCCCACTGAGAGCCAGGAAGGGGTGGAGACACTAGCTCCTACATAGTCTGAGATGCTTCACTGCCAAAGCAACGACTCTCATCCCAGCTCCAGTCTTTCTGACCTGGGGAAAGTATACAAAGAGGTCTCCATGTTAACATTTCACCTAAGGCCAGTCCTATGTCCAAGTCTTGATCTACAACACCAAGGTCACATGTTCCATTGGTTGGCTGTGATCACCACGCACCCCTTTCTTTGACCTTTTCAAACTCTCCCATAAAAGAGGTCAACATTAATTTTGCGAAATTGTTTTCTGATCTTCACTTAAAATTCAGAAGGGAAGGTGAGAGGTTACAAACCAGCCACTATGAGGTTCCTTCTCCATTACTTTGTGAGAATTTAATTTCCTCCAGGTCCTCGGAGATGGTGCTCCAAAGGTCAATGTTGCAAAATAAATGTTCCTTGATGAAGCTTTTAACTTGCTGTCCCATCTTGCCTGGCTCAGCAGCTGTGTCCTTTGTTGATTGACATATCTTAATACACTTGCTTAGAGTGTTGCACACTCTCTTTATCGCTTGCATGATATTAGAGGGAAGAAGATGACTGTCCATGGAACGAGGAATCAAAAGATGCTCCCTCCTCTGACTTTATTTTTCAACAGAAGCATCAGACACATAAAGGGAATAATGGATCACTTTCCATTATTTTCTTTCTTTTTTAGCATCAACTTCAGATTACACATAATGAATTCAAACTACAGATTGCATGAAGATTGCACAGCATGTTTCATGGTGAGAAGAGATTCTGGTATTATCACACTACCCGCAAAGGAATTAAAGCATAGCTGTCAACTTTTCTCTTTTCTTGCGAGGAATCCTACTTGGAATAAGGGAATTTCCCTTTAAAAAAGGGAAAACGTTGACAGCTATGAATACAGTCTTAGGTTAATGCTTAAGTTTTCTGAACTCACAAATTTTGATTTGCATATTCTTTTTTTAAAAAAAATGTTCTTTTTTTATTTGTTTACAATATCTCTACAACACCCAGTCAGAAAGGTTCACTAGGTTGTTTACATAAAGCGTAACTAGAATCCATTCGGAATCCAGAAGTACTTCCAAACTACAAGCCTCCATCTATCGGGTGGAGTGCAACTCCTATCAAAACAGTGTGCACCTAATTCCCTGACCTGGGAACCACCACCCACAGCAATTCCAGCTTATCAGGATTCACCCTCAACTTATTGGCCACTCTCCAGTCTATCACTGCCTCCAGATACCTGTTCAGCACCTTCACAATGCAATCCTAAACCGAAGACATCAGGAAAATGTCCTTTTGGATCAGCCCAAGGGCCCATCTAGTCCAACGACTTGTTCTCACAATAGCAAAGCAGAAGCCCATGGGAAGCCCACAAACCACAACAACACACTCCCCACTTGTGACTCCCAGCAACTGGTGTTCAAAGACATACTGCATCCGACGGTGGATCTTAGCTAATCTGGCCATGTCAGATTTTTCTCATTTTTCCAGTCTAAGATATCCACATCAATTTGCTTTTTGTTGTTGTTGTTGTTCTTTCCTTTAAAAAACTCACTCTTAAAATTCATCAGCATTTAAGTGCAAATTTCTCCTGATATACACATTTTTGAATGCAATTTTGCCCAGTACAGTGGAACCTCGACTTATGTACGGCTCTACTTACGTACGATTCCAGTTAAGACCTTCAGTAGGTGCTTTGACTTATGAACTTTCCTCTAGATACGAACAGAGGCCTTGCCAACAGCCCAGAGCTCACCTGGCCGGCTACAGAG
This sequence comes from Podarcis gaigeae, assembly GCF_964106915.1. Lineage (NCBI taxonomy): Eukaryota > Metazoa > Chordata > Lepidosauria > Squamata > Lacertidae > Podarcis > Podarcis gaigeae. The sequence goes on along the minus strand of NC_139682.1, from coordinate 57,903,477 downwards.
CAGCTCTGGAGCCTCCACCAATGGGAAGTTATAATTTCCCTAATGCAATGCATTTTTGTTATCTAATTTTCACTAATAAATGCATTTGTAATCACATTTTGCCCCAGTGTATGTGGTTTTGTATTTGGCTAGAGAACTGCATTGCAAAATTCAGAGAAGTGCATGCTTGACAGTCATCACAATTCACCCACAAAAACTTTGTTCAATATCTCCCTTATCCCCGTTTTCCTTCAATGAAAATATCCCTTCTGTTTGGTTACCAACTTTGATAGGGATAAATGCCATTGGTGCATTAATATTATTATTTATTAAATTTGTATATGGCCCTTCATCCGAAGATCCCAGGGTGGTTCACAACAGAAAAATACAAAATACACCATAATTTAAAAAACAAAAACAAATATCTCCCCCTCCCATTAGGCTGCTTTCTACAAGCTCAATAAGATTTGAGCCAAATTGCAGCAGAGAGACCTATAGAGAAGGGGCATGCGGGGGGGAGCTTTTGGCAAAAGGAGTTAGATTTTATCCATAATGACAGTTCCAGCTCAACTGAGGCAGCAGGGAACAGGCCCTCCCTCCTCCAGCGCACCTTAAGGTCAGGAGAGGTCACTGTGAGCACCTCAGCTTGGCTGTGACCTTGTGGGAGATCTTGCAAAGCGCATCTGGAATGTATTTTGGCTTCATGAGGGATAAATGAAAACACTGAGCACAACAGGATCGAGGCAATGTTGTTTGAAAGAAAAGGTAATGTTTTGACCCTTTCTCGGCCTGTGACATGTCTGGTTCTTCCACCAAGGGCCAGGGAAGTACAGCTTGTTTTGTTTGAAAGCCTGATAAGCTCTTTGACTGCTTTCAAAGAACAGCTTTTGGGAAGATTTTCTCACATGTAAGCTTTGAGAAGCAGCACTGGTAGCACACAAACAAAGGTGGGGAGAGCAGGGTTGTGTGGAAAGGCAAATCAGCATTGTGATTTCAGACCACGAAATGGAAAATAAATGAACCTGACCAAATTAAGAATATATATATATATCAATATTATCCTTTTTACCTGTTCACCTTAGTAGGATAGTCTCTATACTTTCTCTCTGTATAGTTAAGATACTTCAAAAATTAGTTGAACAGTTAGGCTGTGAATAGCCAATCTTGTACAATCTTGACAATCTTGTAGGTGATCAAAACTACTTTTTAAAGCAGGGTGGAAGAAGGGTGGACAACTTTGGGAAGGGGCAAGTTAAACTAGAGGAGTAGTAAATGGGATGTTTATCTGCCAGCCATTTCATTCCTCTAACTCCATCCCCTCAGTTTATCATCTCATATACCAAATGCTTAGTTTAGTTACGTGCATCATATACAGGTATAGTCGTACCTTGGAAGTCGATCAGAATCTGTTCTGGAAGTCCACTCAACTTCCAAAATGCTTCGAAACCAAAGCATGGCTTCTGATGGGCTATAGGAAGCTCCTGCAACCAATCGGAAGCCGCGGAAGCCCTGTTGGACGTTTGGGTTCCAAAGAATGTTCGCAAACCAGAACACTCATTTCCGGGTTTGTGGCTTTCAGCAGCCAAAACGTTTCAGTTGCAAAGCGTTCAGGATCCAAGGTACAACTGTACATGTAATATTTAATTGTTGTTGTTTAGTCATTTAGTCGTGTCCGACTCTTCGTGACCCCATGGACCAGAGCACGCCAGGCACTCCTGTCTTCCACTGCCTCCCGCAGTTTGGTCAAACTCATGCTGGTAGCTTCAAGAACACTGTCCAACCATCTCGTCCTCTGTCGTCCCCTTCTCCTTGTGCCCTCCATCTTTCCCAACATCAGGGTCTTTTCCAGGGAGTCTTCTCTTCTCATGAGGTGGCCAAAGTATTGGAGCCTCAGCTTCAGGATCTGTCTAATATAATAATTAGGCTCTCATAATTCCTATCTTGATGACCCTTTTTCACAATCAATTTGAAAACGTTTCACACTAACAGAAGCTTGCAGCCTTAGCTTCTTCGCATTGGGGGGGGGGGGATAAAAAAAAATCTTGTAGATATACCACACAGACACTTTACATTTCACATTATTTCTTAAGGGTGTTCCTTTGACCTCCCGCCTTTCATTTTGCCCTCATAACCGCTCTTGCTTAAGTAATATGATTTCCCCTCAGAATATGCTGCTGAAGGCCTGACTGACATCTGTGGGTCGTTCATGAACCCAACAGCCCTGCTGAATAAGCAAAGTGAACAACAGAGGAACACTGGATGGATTAAAATGGGGAGAAAACCAAATAACTTCCCCTGCTGCTGCTGCTTAGACCCTTTTCCTCTTAATTCCTCCAGGACCCCCCAAGGCTGGTGGAAGAAAGAGATCTGGTTGCTTTGTACTGAATATTGACACAGCAAGAGTGTGTTTCTATAAGTGTCTGCATCGCTTGGCTTACCTCAGTGAGTACAGTAAATTAAGCCAAAAAACAAAACTAAAACCCCACCACTGTTGGAAGCACGGGGCGGGGGGGGACACATGGACAGACACGGGGTTATTACAAGGTGCTCAAGCTGTTTTGAGACATGAGTGCTACCCAAATGCTCCTCCAATGGAGAGGGCCAGTCCAATACATTTTGCTGCCAAAGGCAAACTAAATCATTAATCGTGACACCCAAATCTGCCACCTGAAGTCAGCACTGCACTCTGTCTACACGTAGGACTGGCCCAGTTCCTGTGAGTGGAAACTGAGATCCTATATGGCTTTGTGCATATATTGCGGAAAGATGGTCGAGGAAGGTGGAACAGGAGTGGAGAGCAACAGGAGCCTGAATAAAGGGGTGCAAGTCTTGTTGCCTAGAACCAGGCACCAGGTTTGCAATCTCTCATCTTGGAATGTAAGTTTTGCTCAGCCATTTGGCTAGGGGTGGTGGATGGGAGGCTACGGAGCAGGTCCATATGCCTCAGATTGTGGGTTTCTGCAAAGTGAATTCCAAGCCAAAGATCTAAAAGCAATTAAGGACTTGGTGATTTAGCTTCCTGACATGGCCATCAATGAGCCCTTTCAGGTTAAATACGCTTAACAATGAAAACACATTTAGTAACAGAGAAGGTAAAGAAAAGAAAAGAAAAGAACTCCTTGCTTTTAGAAACACTTAAAAAGAAAAGAATTTCTCTTGAGAGTGAGAGGCAAGCCACATGAACAAAGAAGGAAGATTTCTATGCCCACATAGCTGAGGACTAGTGCACGCCCCCCCCCCCCAAAGGAAGGATGTAACTATTTAAAAATAATAATGATTTTATAAGGGGAGGGGATACAGAACTGAAGAAATTACACTCTTGGCCAGTGGCCAACAACCCCCACCTCCCAAATTCTGTTGTCTAAGGTTGCTCCAATTTTGACTACACATAAGAGAACTGGTTGGGCAACTGGAGACCATTTGAGCTGCAGTCCCCTTCCATGTCTGCCATTTTCCTAACACGATTGCCACACCTGGAAAACATGCCGAAACCCCGATTCCCTGTCTGCCCTCCAGCTACTTTTACACTTTGAGTGAGGAAACAGAGATGTGGCTAGGGATCTCTTCCCTCTCTTAGCTAGTTTGACCCTCAGGCACCTCATCCTTAGGCAGAAGCGCCAGCTTCTCCAGACAACTGAGGGGCCCTGATGCAACATCCTGATGTTGTGTGTGTGGCCCTCTGATCTTTGAGGGGACCTGGCCCCCTAAAAATGGGTGCCTTGGCTTCCTTGGCAACTTAGAAGACCCTTTTATTGTTCTCTGCTACCACCTACTGACTTGTCAAGGAATTCCACACCTCAGTTTGGAGCTCCATGGATGGAACTCCCAGTGCAATTTTCTGCTTCAGGGAGCAGCCATGAGAGAAGAGTGATTTAGGTTGGGGCCATATCAGGCAGAGAGGGAAGGATTCAGTCCTATGCCCCTGTGCTGACTCCACAACTTTAAATCGCCTCAGAAGCTACTGTAGGTCAGTAAGCAGACGGTCACAGTTATGGGTTGGTGCAGATTGATTCACATGCACACATCCCTAACTACAGTCACTCGAGGAGAGTCATAGCTCAACAGGGATTCAGGCCTAAGCCTCTCTGATTGAAATCCTGATCACTATAATTCACTGGCTTTCCACAATATATTTCCCCACTGATCGATGCCAATTTGCAGCTTGTCAGGAAGGGAATTCAGAAAATAAGGCATTCCAGACGGGGCAGTAGAGGCTGCTTGTACATGTGGGCATGCATGTGGATGATCCAGAACCCTGGAATCTTTTTGAAACATTGCATGATTTCAAGATTTATCTTCATGACAATGAGGACTAGAAAATTTCTTATTTATATATAAAAAAGTGGTGATGACAATTACCTGGAATCTGAAACAAATATAGTTGTATATTTAAAAAGATCTCAGACATGTGCCATGTATATTATCAGGGCTATATACTGTATATGATGTGTAAATAAAATTACTGTGATTCAAAACAAAAAGTGGTAGAAATTGCTTAAATGTAGGAATTTGTTGTTGTTGACTGTTTTATCATCCGCGCTGTTTGTTTTTACCTGCTGCTGTGACAGATCTTGTTGTCATTTTAATTAGTTTTGCAATATTTGTAGTTTCTGCTTGTTGTTATAATTATTATTAATAATAATAAATTTATTTCCCCAGCCACTCTGGGCGGCTCCCAACCAATTATAATATGGGCTCCTGTGGGAGGAAGGGAAGGGATGTAAGAATGATTGAACAACTGACTCGTTGCTTTCTGCTAAAGAAAATACTTTAAAACAAAGACTCACAAAAAACCTAGTTTTAAAATCTTGAAAACCAAACTTCACTCTCTGGAACAGGCAAACTATAGGTTGCTTTAAGGGTTACCTAACATAAACACAGCATAGAAATTAAAGATAAAAAGATATGAGATCAGCTTCTTCTTTCATGGTGATTTAACTTGGATTGCTAAATCCTGGTGTTAAATGGTCTATGGAACAGAACCTCCATAACTCCCTGTAGAGACTTCTCCACAGTCTGGTTCCTCTTCACATCAGCAGATTCTTTTAATCCCTCAGCTTCATTTTCCATTCCCTAAGATTCATCCCATTAGCAATAGTAACACTCTTCTTGCGGAGTGGCGGGTGCCTGGTGCTGTTACTACTACAGGGCCATAAACTCTTTGAATTCCTGTTCTCAGAGCTGGACCTGAGCAGCGGCAGCCATTTTGTGCCTCTCTGTTACTAGGAGGACTCCTTGTTTGTTTTCTCAGATTCCCATCTTTGAAAGCTTATGCAGAATATGGTCTGTAGTTTTTAAAGCGTGTTAGAAGTAATGATAGAAGTGGCTTGCCAAGTGGGGCAGAGCTACTTTGGCAGCTCCATGGCAGGTGGGTGGTTGCTCATGAGGAGTGGAAGAAGCAAAGTCAGCATGGTGCAAACACACCAGCAGAACCAATCTGCTGTTCCTGCAGGTGCACCAACCTCCCTGTCACCTCATCCCTCTGCCTCCCAGTCAACAGCAGTGACCACCCTGCCAGAAAGTTAGCAAAGTGGCTTTGCTCTTCCCAGCAAGCTGCTTCTGAGTGAAGCTGAGCCAAAAACTTTGAATATTGACTTTTCAGTCCAATTCATATGGCAGAGGCAGATTTAGGGCAGCACAACCAGTTCCATTGCACGGGACATCGCAGGGCATTGCAACTTTGATGTACTGCATTGAGCGGAATGGAAGGCGAGAGTTAGGGGCGCTGCTTACACAGGGCACTGCTGAAATTTGAGAGACCAAGGTCTGCTCTGCATATGGGAAGGGCATAAAGGAAGCTAGAACCAGAGGCATTGAGGACGGGGAGTTCAATGAGACATTCAGGCTGAACCTTCCAAGGTAATGTTTAGAAGCATCAATACCACAACTCCTTCTGGCAGCATTGTCACTGTTTTCCTTAGGGTGAGACTGTATAGGACATCTGACATCTGGCAAGGGGAATGTCAGTCAGCACCAGCCAAAGAAAGCTCTGTCACTGAGTAGTTAAGTCCATCCTCCTGAGCCCTAAAAACCCCCCTCCCCTTATCAAAATGGTTTATTTAATTTCACCACACAAATGTACCATGGTTACTAATGACACTACTTGGTGTCACACGTTGCTGGGCCTTGAGCTTTATGGCTTATCCTCCCCTCCTGCACCAGCATGTTTTGAATGATCACACTTTGTCCCTTGCCATGGGTCACCCAAGTTATCACTCTCTTTAGATTAAGCTGCATAGATCAAAGTGTGCCACAAGCATGCACCAGGAGTGAGCACCAGAAAAGTGCTTTAAAACATAATTCCCATGGGTGGGTGACAGCTGCCAAGAAGGGGTGGTGCAAGAATCACATTTTTGGATTTACTTCTTCAGGATATTTGGGGTGTTATCTTGCCAAGAAGTCCCAGCAACGGAAGGGCACAATGCATTTTTCAATTAGCTTCATAGGATGAGTAGGCCAAAAGGTTATTTGCTCTAATCTATTAAATAGGGACAAAATAGTTTTGAAATATATATATCTAAAAGGGGAAAGATCTAGCAATAGCTTTTTCTAGGTCTTTTCCTGTGTAGGGTAAACTGGGAACCTCCCAAGAGGACCTGGAAAGGAAATGGGAATGCAAAGTGAATTGCAAACAAACAGCTATTTTTAGTGGCGAGGGGAAGGGGAGATACTTGCAATATTTGACAAACAATACAAGGAAGCTGCAGATACTGACGGCAAGAGAGAGTTGATACCCCTTGTGGCTGACACACCTAGTCTGGACACAAGGGTGCTGGCATGTTCTCAGGCTTCTCACTCAAACTTTTAAGGTTTTGTCTGGTGCATGAATTCAGCTACCAGACTGAACCTGCATTGTCACTTCTAGCCTCTTGCCTAAAACCCCAGGTTAGAATCCACTTAGTTCCTCTCCATTTCTCATTTGTCCGATCTGAAGTTCAACTCCCCACACTTCTACACCCATTTGTGGTTTTTCTAACCCAGGCTTCCTCAACCTCAGCCCTCCAGATGTTTTGAGACTACAATTCCCAGCATCCCTGACCACTGGTCCTGCTAGCTAGGGATCATGGGAGTTGTAGGCCATAAACATCTGGAGGGCCAATGTTGAGGAAGCCTGTTCTAACCCAAATCCACCTGCATTTCTCCTAATATACACATTTTATACGCATGTTTGCCCAATATACATATTTTTACAAGCAATTTCCTCTAACCTGGTGTGTTTTTTTGCCCATGATTTTCACCCGCATGTGAATTTATGCACACTGCCTCCGAGTGCATTGCATTTCTGTATGTGTTATTTGGGGGAGAACTGCATCACAAAAGTATGAATCTTGAAGGAGAGCTGTGTTTAGCTTTGCATGTTTTTTCAGGAAATGGAAATGAGACAGATTTGCCTTTAAATGCCATCTCTCTCTCTCTCTCTCTCTCTCTCTCTCTCTCTCTGTGTGTGTGTGTGTGTGTGTGTGTGTGTAAATGTAGACAAGGTTACATGGCCTTGATCCCACAGAAGGTGAAGCCCAAACACACTGCCAGTGTTATATATGATATCTGCAATACCTATGACAATTATGTTCTGATATTGTAGAATTAGCCTCATGGGGAAACCAGCATCTGACATGGCACATCCACTGGTGGTGTTGGGGCAAGACTTTGAGGGAGAAGTAAAGCACCCCAAGAAGACCCTCAACACCTCAAAGCTGGCTCACTGCAGTTTGAAGTATGTAAAGTGATACCCATTACCATCTAAACAGGGGATGGACGGACAAGATCATTAAATCCAGAGTCTAAAATTGCTTAACAGTACCACAGGTTATTATTAATTAAATGTGATCTACTTCCACATAGGTGTGTGGTTTGGGATTTCTGCTTTGATTGTGCATATTAACTGCTTTATACATTACATGCCTATTTTACTCATTAATCTACTACTTTCAAGTGTTGGAGTGACTGAAGGGGAAATCATTTCCACTTTATGAAGTCATAGTCTGGGGCCCTTTTTCATTCCACTTCAGAATAAGTCTTGAAGGAAATAAGCTTTTTTAAAAAATAAAAAAGGACAAGCAGTATCAAGTACTCCGGCCCAGGGAATGGTGTGAAGGCGCATAATACTGTTCCGCTCCTGAAACAGAGGTCTAATCCCAGACGATAGCTGAATGGAAGACCACCTGTAAATCATGTATAAACTACTTGGAGTTCCTTGGAAGAAGAGTGGCATATGCATCGCATGAGCAGTGCAATCTGAGGCGTGTTTACTTAGAAAGTCCTACTGAGTTCAATGGGAGGAGGTAGCAGATATTCAAACGAGGCCCTTGCGATGCTGTGCAAGCATCACAAGGACATCATATGGGCCTGCTGGATCAGGCCAGTGGCTGAGCAGGTGCCTCTGGGAAGCCTGCAAGCAGGATGTGAGCACAACAGCACTCTGCCCCTCTGCAATTCCAAGCAGTTGGTATTCAGAGACATAATGCCTCTGGAAGTGGAGATAGAACACAGCCATCGTGTCTAGTAGCCGTTGGCATGAAAGCCTGCTGGGAACTATAACAATGATCGATTCCCCGTCTCCAGAAGTGCAGGAAATGGCTGTCACATGGGAGATTTGGGTGGCAGTTCATGGGTTTTCAAAATGGAGAATCAGCCACTGATATGCACCATGGAAATGCAGGCCCCATGTCTTCAGCTTCAGCTCCCAAAGTTCCCGCATCTCACCCAAAATGCTCTGTTCATCATCTAGCTAGCCCAAAGGTAGCCAGTGTAGTTCCTTCCAGTTGTTTTGGGCTACAACTCCCTTCCACCTTGACCATTGGCCATTGTGCCTAGGCTGATTTGAGTTGTAGTTCCCAACATCTGGAGAGCATCACATCACCCACCTCCGATCTAGCCTGATGAATACTTCTGGAGAACTCAAAAGCTCCCACACTATTTTGTGATACTTTGGTTAGCATAATAAAGGTATTAACTTACCGTAATATGGATCATGGATCATAGTTTCTTTAAAAAGCATGGTCTTGTTTCTTCCCCCCTCCCCATATCTGTTAGTTCTTTAAGCACTGTGTGGGTTCTGTTAATAATTCACTGGTGCTCTTGATTCTGAAGAACATTCACTTACTGGGCATGGTGCTATATTTAGGGCAGGATGTGTCCAACCTAGATTTATAGTTGCTTCATTTGAACACGATACTTTTACCGTCCAAGTTTACATTGGCAATACTGTGAATCAACAAAGAGGTAAAAATAAGCAAGTGTTTATTATTTATATTCCCCTATATCAAAACACACACGTGTGCAGCCTCTTCCTATTGAGTCAGTCACCGGAGATGGAAGTTCGCTTCAGAAGTGCAAACAGTAGAAACAATTTCTTTGGACACTAAGAGCTTCCCCCCTCTTAAATAAATAAATATTTTGTAAAAGCGACTCAGCAGTTCTAAGGAAGTTCCACCTCCATTTGCTTTGCTTCCTCAGAAGCAAATTGAGGATTAAACAAATGTAGAGACTCTTGTCTTCCAGAAATGCTGTGTGTACAGGTACCAATGGATGAGACCAGGCACACCAACTCTAGGGGAAGGAGTTGTCTTCGGACCCCTCAATACAGTCATACCTCAGGTTACAACTGTTTCAGGTTGCATTTTTTTGGGTTACGCACCCGCCGAAACCCGGAAGTACCGGAACGGGTTACTTACGGGTTTTGGCGGTCTCGCATGCACAGAAGCGCTAAATCATGTTTGCATATGCGCAGAAGTGCCGAATCACAACCCACACAGTGCACAGATGCACCACTGCAGGTTGTGAATGCTGCAAGTTGCAAACGTGCACCCCACAAGGATCACGTTCACAACCCGAGCGTCCACTGTATTTGTTGGAAGCAGACCAGGCCCCCTCAATGTTGAGGTGGCCTGGTGTGTGGTGCGTATGTGTGACATCACACACAATGCAGCTTCAGTGGCTGGCTCCTCTGGACAACACACACCGCATATGACACTGCACACCTGCCACACATGCCACACCCCCTCAATCTTGGGAGCAACATGGCGCCTCTGGTGGAGACCAACACACTTTCAAAACCTGAGTCTGGCCAGAGGCTCTGACTGGAATGAAGACCCAGATTCAGGTCACCATCAGGAAGAGTTGGAATGTGATAGAAAAGACACACACATCTGCTAAAACATTAATTGAACAATTCAGTTCTATGTTGGATAACTTCACGAATAATAATACGGTGGAAGGTAGCTTTTTGCACACATAAGTTAACTAGAAAAATAACTTAGGTTGATGCAAGAAGCAAACAACAGGGAACATTTGGCAGAACTTGAAGAGGCATATATCCAAAGATGAATGTGAGACACTGCTAAAGAACCCACCCTATTCTTGTGACTAGAGGTTCCTTTAAACTATTTTGAATGTTGCATTTTAAATTGCGGCCTTAGGGTAAAGGGCAAGTAATGAAATGATAATTCTACAAAAGTGATGAATGGTCAAACTACAGCTGACCCAGCTGATTTGGGAGCAATACTGTGGACCTCTTTTTTCACCTTCACAAAACATAGTTTGGATGGGAAGAACTCCAATATCATCCACTCTTTTTTTGTTAATATGCAGCATTAAGTTGAAGGAGGTCCCAGACTGTTCAGAGACGAAGACTTTCCGTACTTTTGAGCAAATGCTGGAGAGCTATACTTAACTTCCTGTCATTTCAGAAAGCACATTTATCTTCACTAATTGCTGGTGAAGGGGAGAATTATCTTGGATGTACGAATGACAAATTGGCAAGGGGATGGTGGAAGAGGTTGAGATCAAATTGCTCAAACCTGTAATCCAAATTCTGGAGTCTAAGCCAGGCTTGAAAATTAAAAAAAAGATAACAATTGTATCTAAAATGTCATGCCATTTAATGCAAGGATAACAAATATTCAGTTCTATTTAATTTTTTTATTTCCTTCTGAGTACCAGTTTGTATGTCTTCATCTTGTACTATTAAGAACAAAAGAAAAGACCTGCAGGATTAGACCAAAGCCCTAAGTAGTCAGGCACATGTTTCCAAGCAGCCAACAGGTTGAGGCATACTTATGATACAAGTGCTGACCTCATCTTAGGTGAGTCAAGGCCTTGTGCTGGGCTCTGATATTGCTTCAGCTACAGGCACCCTTAGACTAAGCCCTGTCTAGGAGGAGCAGTTCTTTCTCAGTGGCAAGCTCCAATTTTACTGAAAGGAGCCTCACCAGTTACAAGGACCCAGCCCACTTCAACAGCAGTGTTTTACTTAGATGGAGCAGGGGAACCTGGTTGTACTGAGGCATCTGTGATGGATGCCTCTGAGACAGAAGACAGCAGTGCAACTTAAGCCAAAGGGATACACCTTACCTACGGGTTGAGCAGTAGGGAAATCGGGGGTCCATTGTACAGGCCCAGGGTTCCATCGAAGACTGATGGAAACTCCTGGCAAATCGATTCAAAATCTGCCCCTGGGGAAATCTGATTAAGCCCTGAAATACCTAAGCCTAACGACCCGAATCATGCTAGGCCTAGAAGGCTAGTGAATGTGCCTTCAGTTATAATGAGGTTCAAATTCTTGGTGTACTTCTTAAACTGGACCTTGAAGGTGCCCATCCCCTGTAGCAGGATTCTTTTTCTCTGGAAGTCCCACAGCACTACGGGGGGCGGGCGGAGAGGAGGACCGCTGTTAGGGCAAAGCTCTTTCAGAGTCTTAGCAGATATTATGGAGTAGGATGAGCCGGTATCCAACTCCATAGTGCACGGGGTTCCCTCTATCTTGAGTTGTACCCTAAGCTTATTGGGCCCCGAAGACAGAAGTTGGTTGTACAGACTATGCGTACTGGTGGACTACCTTTGGTAGTACGGACCATGCCTCCAGCCTGCCCAGCATTCTCCTAAAGTGGAGAAGCCTAGCATGGAAGACTTGTGTATAGTATGCAGATCTGAAAGGGCCACAGAGGGTAAAGCACCCAAAGGTTTTGCTGAATAGTTTGCTAAAACAGTCATAGCAGATACAGCTGTTGTTAGTAACTCAGAGAAGGTTTGGGAACCTTCAAGCTTCCAAGAGGTCCAAAGTTTAATCTCAGAGGATGTAGAGAGGGCATTCCGTCTCCATCCCAGAGCCCGCCTAGTGTCCATTATCTATTTTCTTGGGCAAACCATTTCCAGGTGGCCTGTTCTGCAGCAACATATAGCTGGCTTCTCAGATGGGGGCTGATGAATGATGCCTCCAGGAAGCTCAAGATTCAGCTCTGAAATGTCATCATGTCTACGGCTGCCAAATCAGAAATGACTGAAAAAAGGAATATGCTGCAGTTGAAAGAATAAGCATTATCTCTGCTCAATGTTTGTGTGAAGCAGGGAAATGATCTAATAAGGGGCACCCAGCAATCCTTCCGCCTACTAGTCACAGCCCTGGATCTTGCACTGCTTGTGTCTGGAGAAAAATATGTGTGTTTTAAAAAGTACCCTTGTTTTGACAGTATGTCCGGCAGTAACGCCAGGCCTTGCATAAATGATGTGTTAAAACTGCAGAAGACCACAATAATAAATGTCTAAATAACCATCTGCTTTGCTGGCAATGTGGGTCTGCAGGCTTCACACAGTCCATGGCTGGTTTGGGGCACAGAACTCGCAGGCAAAACTGTTCTCTTCAACCCTCACATGTGAGCAACTCTGTTTTGGGGCTCCTGCCCTGAATTTCATGACACTCTTGCTGCTGTGAGAAAATGCCCCCAAGAATTAAAGTTTAGTATTTTGCACAGATGCCACCGAGTGATAGCTGTTGGGACACTTTTTTTAATAATAATAAAAAAATCACGGAATGCCTTGTACGGCTTTTACTACAAAGTGTGTGTGTGTAAAGAAACAAACACTCATGCACAACCCATGAGTCATCCCTGAGCTGCCACACAATGCTGAAATCTCCAGGAAGCAAATGTTCTTTATGCATATTTTGTTAACCGCTCAGTGCGTTACATAAACTCCCAATGGGTACAACCATCGCAAAGGGTTTTGAAAGGACATATTTATTGCAGCTTGTAATACTGGCATTTTAACCATCTGACAGCTGCTGCAGACAAATATGCAGAAGGGGGGAAGCAGCAGCAATTCAAAACTGATGTTACAGAGACTGTACTCAGTGGAATTATGGAAAACTAGAAAAAGAGAGAGTGGAGGGATCTATATCTAATATTTTGTGTGTGCTGCTTGGTATTCAGTCTGTGTTTCTAAGTACTTTAACCCATATTCATCTAGATGGTAAAGTGGCTAGGATGTACTAACATTTTCTAACAATACAAGGGTCATTCTCACGAAGTACTAGGCAACTGTGCTAGTTTTGATGATTTTGTGCATCTAAATGCTCATTCAATGACCTAAATTGCTCACATCACAGTACAGTGCCCCCAAGTATACTCATAAGAGAAGTCCTCCACCTGTTCTTGTTATTTCCTTGTTATCAAGGAAAAACAAGCAACGATACAATAAGAGCACGTACACCTTGACATTTGGTTGCAGCAAATGTAAGAGCAAAACAAGTAGACAACAGAAAATCTCTCACAAATATAGCCTACGTAACAAATAAAGATGTCCTCCAGTTTTGAACCACTTCAGACCATGTTCTTTCTCTCCCCCCCCCCATACTTCTGGGTCTGGGGAGGCATGAATGTCCTCTGTGGTCCTCAATGCTGGGATAGTACAAGAGCTCTCCGTGGAAAATATAGAACCATAGAGTTGGAAGGGTGCTTGTAAGCACCCATTTCAACTCCCTGCTTAATGCAGGAAATCCAGAGCTATAACATCCAGCTGATGGCTGACCAGCCTCAGCTAGAACATCTTCAGTGAGGGCTCCACCACACCTCTGAGTAATTGGTAATTGGTTCTGTTGCTGAGTGTTCTAAAGTTCAGCTGAAATCTATCTTCTTGTAACTTTATCTCAATGGATCTAATACCTTGGGCTTCAGGACAGATATTCTCTCGCTGTGGAATTTGGAACTATGACAGAGGGGTGAAGTTTGGAGGAGCCCTGGTTCAGGGAGGGAGGGAGAAGGACCCATCCCATGAGTATCCAGGGTTAGCACATGAAGTTATGGATTCTGCAGGAAGCTTGACTCATGAAGGGCTGAACCCTCCATTGTCTCTACAGTTGTTGAGCTTTCACTATGCATGGAGAAAGCCATTGACAGTTTTACAAAGAACAAGGTTTTTAAATGTGATGATTATGGCGTAAAGAAGAGTGGAACTCTAACATCATAGAATGGTTGAGTCAGAAGGAACCACGAGGGTCATCTAGTCTAGTCCAATCCCTGTAATGCAATAATATTTTGCCCAACCTGGGGCTCGAACTCAAAACCCTGAGATTTTGTGCTCTACCAGTTGAGCTATCCCAGGTCACTTCAGTGCTAGCACTTACATCTAGCAATTCTAGATTGCAATGCATGTTTGTGTAGATGGTGACATTAGATAGTTCAGATGCTGGACATCACAGAACTTTTTTCTATCAGGGCAGAGCTACTGCTGTTTTGCTCCTGTTTAAAAGAGATAATTAAGTTCATATCTTGCTTCCTGTTGTCTTTGTCCAAGGAGACAGCATCTTAAAAAGCAGAGACATCACCTTGCCAACAAAGGTCCGTATAGTTAAAACTATGGTTTTCCCAGTAGTGATGTATGGAAGTGAGAGCTGGACCATAAAGAAGGCTGACCGCCAAAGAATTGATGCTTTTGAATTATGGTGCTGGAGGAGACTCTTGAAAGAAGATCAAACTGATCCATTCTTAAGGAAATCAGCCCTGAGTGCTCACTGGAAGGACAGATCCTGAAGCTGAGGCTCCAATACTTTGGCCACCTCATGAGAAGAGAAGACTCCCTAGAAAAGACCCTGATGTTGGGAAAGATGGAGGGCACAAGGAGAAGGGGACGGCAGAGGATGAGATGGTTGGACAGTGTTCTCAAATCTACCAATATGAGTCTGACCAAACTGCGAGAGGCAGTGGAAGACAGGAGTGCCTGGCGTGCTCTGGTCCATGGGGTCACGAAGAGTCAGACACGACTAAACGACTAAACAACAACAACAACATCTTGCTTCCTGATGGCTGTGTCCTATAGAACTTTCACTGGCAAAGTAGTATGACTCTGAATATCAGCTAATGGAAATCACAAGCGAGGGGAATGCTGTTTGGCTTCCCAGATTCCCATGGGTATCTGGTTGGCCGCTGTGAGAACAGGATGCTAAACTAAAGGAGTCTTTGGCTTGATCCAACAAGGCTTTTCTTGGGTTTGTGATGGTGCTGCACATTTAATGCAGTAGGAGGTGAGGCAGTTGTTGATTCTCCCAACCATTCCTATTTCTTCCCTGCTATCTGACCTCCCCTATAATTAAGTCAAGGGCAGTTGTGGCACACACAGCAGCTGGGTATGGGAGGAGGAAGAAATGGGCAATAAGGGCAGAAAAGAAATTGGCTAGGGGCCAAAAGTTGGTGGCCCTTGCTGCCCTGAAGAGTGTAAAAAATAAAAATAAATAAAAACAGTGCAGGTTTCTGGTCTGCAACCTGGCAACCTTAAATTTAAATCAACTGCAGATCTTATCCAGATTTTTTTCCCCAATCCGTAGCAGTTAAGCCAGAATTTGGTTCTGCATCATCCACAGAAATATCTTGCACATGTTTACAATAGCTTTCGTCTATAAACTACCAACTCCTTTCTGACATTTGAAGCCATAATTTCACTTGGGGCAAATCACTGAAATGCTGAGAAGAGGGACTGGACTGCAGAGCTTGCCAGGACATCTGTGATGAGGTGGAGAGCGGGGCATTTGCAGAGTTATTTTATAACCCTTTAGAGAGAGGGGGAGGGGGAAAACGCAGTTTTATCGGTAATGCTATGTTACGGTACCTCTCAGCAACCTGTGGAGAATAAAGTATGTTGCACAAGATGTCTTACTGTTCCCAGCTGAGGTTGCCAACTGTCACTATTTCTGCTGACTCAGTTAAAAGAAAACACACAGATGCTTTCCTCGGGATAATCTCATTTGCAAACAGAAGAAGCATTTGGGAAGAGAAGACATTCCCTTTTTGTGTTCTGGATAGGGGGCTGCCCTGTCTTGGACTGTTTCATATGAGATTCAGTGATACAGGAATGCTTCTTCTGTGTATGAAACCTGCAGGTAATCCACTGCATGTGATGGAAGGGAAAGCATATATCCCATCAATTTAGGCACACATACACATGGCAGTTTTCTCGTGGCTCCTCATCCTATGGAACCGAATCACAACACACACAAAAAGCACATGTGCATCCATCACACATGACAAACTGCATGTGCAAAACCACCATTTCTCACACATAAGTAACTTCTCTTTGGGAAAACCTGCTTCTGTGAAGCAGTCTGAATACGGTGTCTTTATGCTGGTGCAGCATTTATAAGGAACTTTATAAATGAAGAGATGAAAAATGGCATCATTTGTTAACGAAACTGCCGTAAAGGTTCACAAACTAGTTGGCATTGGTGTGGGATAATCATAAACGAGAGGTGTGGGATTTCATGTTTGAGCATGCCTCTATATTAAATAATAATAAAAAAGAGAAACAGAATCTCCTCGCACTTAGAACTCTGGTGTGGGTACAGGTGTATGGCAGAACTCATCTGCAGTGTTAGGTCTACATAAACCCGTATCATCAGTAAGGTTTGGGGCCTTTTTCCACATCAGCTGCATTCCTGTGCCACTCTAGTGACTTTTTGGGGAAGCAATCACTTGGGTCAAGTGACTGGCAAGGTTATTTCCCTTGCTAATGTCACCCTCCCCTAGAGACTCCTGTAAGCCAAAGAAGGGGGTGGGCCTCCCAACCTACTATTTTGGAGTAATTGTTCTATGACAAACCAGACCTTTTTTTCTGTCAAAAATCTTCCCTGCTTCTTTGCCATTTTCCTTCTGTTCTTAATAAACTCATTTTCCTATGTTGCATTATTATTATTATTTAACCCAGAATAAGTACACAATAAACCCTGAGGTAATTTTCCTAAAACATTTTCTTCTGAAACTTTTTTTTTTAAAGACCATGTATGAACTTCAGTCATTTGGAAATGGGTTTTGAAACCAGACACTGGAAAAGTTAAAGAAGTGAGTGCTGATAAATACTTCCATATGATTTATTTCATATAATATTTTTCCTATTTAAAATAAACTTCTGAGTATAGAAAATTTCTTTGCAGGGGAACCCAAGAAACATGTTGAAGCTTCATAGAATTTTTAGGTGCACACAATGATTCAAAGAGAATAACTGCCCCAGAATGGATGGACACCATAAAGCAGATTATAGACAGGGTATAGTCTTTCCTCAACCGAAAATAATACTCCATTCTTGGAGAATAAACTAGCAAGAATTTTACCAGAAAAAAAGAAACCTGTCAAGGCAGGTTAATAAATAGTTTTATTTTTCCATAAGCATGTTAAACATTCCCCTTAAATTTCAGGACAATCACCGTTCTATGATGCCGCAAATCTTTCAAGACCCTTTTAACACTTTAGATTGTATTAACTTTCTCTGCATTAAAGTCTTTCACAGATCTTCTAGTGAGACCTCCCTGCCTTTAATTTGCCACATGCACAACTAGACTTGGTAGCATGGGATACCCAGGCAGTTTCAACTTCCCACTGGTGAAGATCCTTTCATAAATATGAAGGCCTGAAATTTATAACACCCCATGTTTCAAAGGCAGTAATATGCATATGGCTGTTTAGGAGTTATCAAAGCACATTTGTTGTTGTTGTTGTTTAGTCGTTTAGTCGTGTCCGACTCTTCGTGACCCCATGGACCAGAGAACGCCAGGCACCTCTGTCCTCCACTGCCTCCCGCAGTTTGGTCAAACTCATGCTGGTAACCTCGAAAACACTATCTAACCATCTCGTCCTTTGTCGCCCCCTTCTCCTTGTGCCCTCCATCTTTCCCAACATCAGGGTCTTCTCCAGGGAGTCTTCTCTTCTCATGAGGTGGCCAAAGTACTGGAGCCTCAGCTTCACAATCTGTCCTTCCAGTGAGCACTCAGGGTTGATTTCCTTCAGTATGGAGAGGTTTGATCTTCTTGCAGTCCATGGGACTCTCAAGAGTCTCCTCCAGCACCATAATTCAAAAATCAAAGCACATATATTAACATAACAATCATTACAATAACCCTGTAAGAAGGAACAGTGTCCTTAAATTGCAGACAGGGGCAGGTGTATGCATTCATTCCACAATGAATGAACAGTCCTGTTTGTTTGTTTGTTTGTTTGTTTGTTTGTTTGTTTGTCTCCCAGCATGCCCCAGTGTTGTGGTCATTACAAGGCATTCTGGGAGAAATAGGGCAGCCACTGGGGAAAGAGCACCATTTTTGTGGCAGCTACCATTTTGAACCCACAGTTCCCAGAACAATTCAACCTCTGGGACATGTTGTGGGGTTGGGAGAACCCAAGAGAGCCATAGTTTTGCTGCCACTAGCACTACAGACAAAGGCCAAAAATAATTGTAGGGGGCAGAATGAGAACAAAAACCAAGAGGGATGTAAAGGATCACATATGATGGTTGTGAACAGATAATGAAACTAATGAGGATTTCAATAACAAAAAATAAATAAAGGAGTGAACTAAAATGGACGGGAATGGGTGAATTCAGTTCGGATGACCATCATATCTACTACTGTGGGCAAGAAACCCATAAAAGAAATGGAGTGGCCCTCATAGTCAACAAAAGAGTGGCGAAAGCTGTACTGGGATGCAATCTCAAAAATGATAGAATGATCTCGATACGAATCCAAGGCAGACCTTTTAACATCACAGTAATCCAAGTTTATGCACCAACTACTTGTGCTGAAGAAACTGAAATTGACCAATTCTATGAAGACTTACAAGACCTTATAGAAGTGACACCAAAGAAGGATGTTCTTCTCATTATAGGGGATTGGAATGCTAAAGTAGGGAGTCAAGAGATAAAAGGAACAACTGGCAAGTTTGGCCTTGGAGATCAAAACGAAGCAGGGCAAAGGCTAATAGAGTTCTGTCAAGAGAACAAGCTGGTCATCACAAACACGCTTTTCCAACAACACAAGAGACGACTCTACACATGGACATCACCAGATGGGCAGCATCGAAATCAGATTGATTATATTCTCTGCAGCCAAAGATGGAGAAGCTCTATACAGTCAGCAAAAACAAGACCTGGAGCTGACTGTGGCTCAGATCATCAGCTTCTTATAGCAAAATTCAAGCTTAAACTGAAGAAAGTAGGAAAAACCACTGGGCCGGTAAGATACAATCTAAGTCAAATCCCTTATGAATACACAGTGGAAGTGAGGAACAGGTTTAAGGATTTAGATTTGGTGGACAGAATGCCTGAAGAACTATGGATGGAGGCTCGTAACATTATACAGGAGGCAGCAACGAAAACCATCCCAATGAAAAGGAAATGCAAGAAAGCAAAGTGGCTGTCCAATGAGGCCTTACAAATAGCGGGGGAGAGAAGGCAAGCAAAATGCGAGGGAGATGGTGAAAGATACAGGAAATTGAATGCAGATTTCCAAAGAATAGCAAGGAGAGACAAGAAGACCTTCTTAAACGAGCAATGCAAAGAAATAGAGGAAAGCAATAGAATGGGAAGAACCAGAGATCTGTTCAAGAAAATTGGAGATATGAAAGGAACATTTCGTACAAAGATTTCCACAATAAAGGACAAAAGTGGAAAGGACCTAACAGAAGCAGAAGACATCAAGAAGAGGTGGCAAGAATACACAGAGGAATTATACCAGAAAGAAATGGATGTCTCGTATACCCCAGGTAGTGTGGTTGCTGACCTTGAGCCAGACATCCTGGAAAGTGAAGTCAAATGGGCCTTAGAAAGCACTGCAAATAACAAGGCCAGTGGAAGTGATGGCATTCCAGCTGAACTATTTAAAATTTTAAAAGATGATGCTGTTAAGGTGCTACACTCAATATGCCAGCAAGTTTGGAAAACTCAGCAGTGGCCAGAGGATTGGAGAAGATCAGTCTACATCCCAATCCCAAAGAAGGGCAGTGCCAAAGAATGCTCCAACTACCGCACAATTGCACTCATTTCACACGCTAGCAAGGTTATGCTTCAAATTCTACAAGGAAGGCTCAAGCAGTATGTGGACCGAGAACTCCCAGAAGTGCAAGCTGGATTTAGAAGAGGCAGAGGAACCAGAGACCAAATTGCAAACATGCGCTGGATTATGGAGAAAGCTAGAGAGTTCCAGAAAGACATCTACTTCTGCTTCATTGACTATGCAAAAGCTTTTGACTGTGTCGACCACGGCAAACTATGGCAAGTTCTTAAAGAAATGGGAGTGCCAGATCACCTCATCTGTCTCCTGAGAAATCTCTATGTGGGACAAGAAGCTACAGTTAGAACTGGATATGGAACAACTGATTGGTTCAAAATTGGGAAAGGAGTACGACAAGGCTGTATTTTGTCTCCCTGCTTATTTAACTTATATGCAGAATTCATCATGCGAAAGGCTGGGCTGGATGAATCCCTAGCCGGAATTAAGATTGCCGGAAGAAATATCAACAACCTCAGATATGCAGATGACACAACCTTGATGGCAGAAAGTGAGGAGGAATTAAAGAACCTTTTAATGAGGGTGAAAGAGGAGAGCGCAAAATATGGTCTGAAGCTCAACATCAAAAAAACGAAGATCATGGCCACTGGTCCCATCACCTCCTGGCAAATAGAAGGGGAAGAAATGGAGGTAGTGAGAGATTTTACTTTCTTGGGCTCAATGATCACTGCAGATGGTGACAGCAGCCACGAAATTAAAAGACGCCTGCTTCTTGGGAGAAGGGCAATGACAGGCCTAGACAGCATCTTGAGAAGTAGAGACATCACCTTGCCAACAAAGGTTCGTATAGTTAAAGCTATGGTTTTCCCAGTAGTGATGTATGGAAGTGAGAGCTGGACCATAAAGAAGGCTGATCGCCGAAGAATTGATGCTTTTGAATTATGGTGCTGGAGGAGACTCTTGAGAGTCCCATGGACTGCAAGAAGATCAAACCTCTCCATACTGAAGGAAATCAACCCTGAGTGCTCACTGGAAGGACAGATTGTGAAGCTGAGGCTCCAGTACTTTGGCCACCTCATGAGAAGAGAAGACTCCCTGGAGAAGACCCTGATGTTGGGAAAGATGGAGGGCACAAGGAGAAGGGGACGGCAGAGGACGAGATGGTTGGATAGTGTTTTCGAGGTTACCAGCATGAGTTTGAGCAAACTGCGGGAGGCAGTGGAGGACAGAGGTGCCTGGCGTTCTCTGGTCCATGGGGTCACGAAGAGTCGGACACGACTAAACGACTAAACAACAACAACAACAACAAGTACTGGGGAGGGGGGGTTTATACGAACTTGCTGAAAGCCTCCTGCTGAGTTTATGGGTAGGGTGAAAAGTGAACAAGGGGCTTTCTGGTTTATAGCTCAGTCTCTTAACACCTTGCGTAGTTCCCTGGAACTCTATAGCATGCTTAACATTTCTAACAGTTACTGCGCAAGATATATTCATAAGGTCCTTAGGGGAATGACAGTGTAGTGAATGCTCTGTGTTAATATGATTACATGATGGGTTGTTTCTGTTAAGGGTGGAACGGAATACCACCCTTCTAGCCAAAGTTAAGTGTCTCTAATCCCCGCTGATTTCATGGGAGGATTATGCATGTGCTTGACTCTCCCGCAGAAACCAAAGAGGCTTAAAAGAGCTGTATGGTGACACCTCTGCTTAAAAATGGCCTCAGATACGCAGTATAATTTAGTACCAATGGAAACTCAGTAGACTTTCTCTTTATCCTCTTCAGGCTGTACCTAAAGATTAACTGACATTGCAAGTTGCTGGTCAGTTTCATTAGGGTGGGATCTTAAACAATATTGTGGTTCAGCCTGAAGGAGATAAAGGGCTGAGCTTATTTTTTAAAAAAGAATAATTTGAGAAATCCTATGATAATTTTTGGAGAGTACTCCCCTCAAACATGGAAAACCACACGTATTCTTCTCTACCACCTTTGCCTCCTTTTCCTTTAGGCTTTCTTGTTCCCAAGCTCCATACATGGTCTGAAACATCCATAGCTCTGTTTCCTTTTTGATTATCTTCTGTCCCATCAACAGCTGGCACGTCCACAAATTCCCACTATTTGAAGGCACTACAGGACAAGGTTAATTGCAAATCAGATCTTCCACTCTGGAAGAACATACCCACTGGTTTGTTTATTCCTTTCTAAACTCTTTCCCAGAAAACAGGGTGGGCTTTATCTCTCTGGTTTATAAAACAATATGTCTGAAATAGGCAAACTAATGGAGCCCTAGTTCCTCCCACCACCACGCATCTACACAGAATACATCAGGACACAGCGTACAACCTCTGGTCCAGTGGCCCTTGAGTTGTGTCCTTGTTTCATGGAATTAAGCTCAGATTTCTATTTCTATTTTTTAAAGGAAAATAGGCTGTGGATATCATTATAAGGGTGGACAAACTTGTCCATTTCAATTTCTCTAGGTTTCTCATTTTTCCAGTTGTAACTTCAGTTCACCACATTTCCACAACCATTTGCAAATTTGCAAAGTCCTTGTGAAAATTCAAGAGAATTTTAGTGTCTTTCTCGTAATAAACACATTTGTATGCAATGTTACCTAAAACTCACATATTGCCAAGCATTTCCCCATAAGGTAATGTAGTTTTAAACCATTTCCATCAATATATGCATTCTTACACACATTTTTGGGTTGGAGAACTGCATTGCAAAATTCAGAGAAGTGCCAATTCTAAAGGATGTCTGCATCAGTTTGAATACTGTTGTGGGAAGTACAAATTAGGTAGGTTTGCATTAAAATGCAAATGGAACTAAATTTATCCCCATACCTTTATCCTTCAAATCCATTCAATCTGGATCCTAGCATACTCCCACTCCCAATTTTATCAATAGAAGTGATTAATTAAATCACTGAAATATTTCTAGCCTGCTTTTCAATATGGATTCTCAAGCAAACCACCCACCCTCCCCAAAGTCCCTCCCACATCCATTGTATGACAAGATAATTTTATTACAACAGGAGCTATTTTAATGCTTAGAACAAACCTGCATTCTTGTTGGGATTGTTATTGTTTGCAGAGTAGAGGTGAGGAAACGGTGGCCCTCCAGACATTGTTGAACTACAACTCCCATCAGTCCCAGCAAGCGTCATCAATGGTTGGGATGAAGGGAGCTAAATCAGGAGTACCAAAGGCACCCCACCCCTGCCGTGGAGGATCCAGGCCAGGAATAGCTAACCCACATTTCAGGGACCTAATGATGCCCTCCAAGCAAATGTTTGTCCTCTCCCCACCAAAAATCAATCACATTTAGGAGTGGCAACAAAAATATATATACAGCAAAAAAGGAAATGTAACATTGAGGTGGGCAGAAAGGTTTAAGCCCACCGCATAAAAAGGTAAAGGTAAAGGGACCCCTGACCATTAGGTCTAGTCATGACCAACTCTGCGGTTGCGGCGCTCATCTCGCTTTATTGGCCGAGGGAGCCGGCGTACAGCTTCTGGGTCATGTGGCCAGCATGACTAAGCCACTTCTGGCGAACCAGAGCAGCGCACAAAAATGTGGTTAACCTTCCCGCCAGAGCGGTACCTATTTATCTACTTGCACTTTGACGTGCTTTCGAACTGCTAGGTTGGCAGGAGCAGGGACCGAGCAACGGGAGCTCACCGCGTCGTGGGGATTCGAACCTCTGACCTTCTGATCGGCAAGTCTTAGGCTCTGTGGTTTAACCCACAGCGCCACCCACGTCCTTAAGCCCACCGCATAGCCCAATGCAAATCCCCCCACTTCAGAGTCACCAGATCAAACATTTGTTGAGCAAGCGTGGGCAGTAACTCTGTGTATGCATCAGGTGATCTGTGTATGCACATGAGACAGTATGGAGTGGCCACACCTACCACTGGGGTGTGGCCTCTGGAAGGTTGGTAAAGGGTAAATGTGGCCCTTAGAAAGAAAAAGCCAGCCACTTCTTGGCCCACTGTGGGATTCCAGACTTAGGGCCAGACTTTGGTAATCTTTCATAATATGGCGCCCTGTGCGAGGCCAAAATTTGGCTCCCCAAAAAGGATCTTCTCAATTATGGATCTTCTCAATCTCTGCCCCTCAACTCAGCACCCTGTGCAAAGGAATCACCTGTGCTACCCTAAATTCAGCGCTGCCACACTTCAGCAGAGAGGATCACCTAAGTACAGCTCCACTGGGAAGGTCTGTTTGCGTAGTGAGCGGAAGCCCTGTGTTACCATTTAGGAGTTTGAGGGTCTCTATCCAGGCTGTGAAAGAAGATAGTTTTCCTTGAAGAGACAAAGCATGCAGACACAGACTGGGTGTATTTGTTTTAAGCATGCCACAGTGCAAAATCTAGTATCATCTGTCACCAGTGGGTAAAACTGTACCCGCTGTTATCTTTAGAAAATTTAAATAAGTCTTGTTTTGATTTGCAGCTGGGAGAGTTTGTTCAAGAATCTTAATTACAAGGAAAATGATTTGCAGGGCATATTTACATTATTCTGCAGCATAAAGGGGAGGGGTGTGCAATGCACTTATCCAACGTCTCAATGAGATTTTGATGCTGTTGAGGTCTCTCTCTTTTTATCCCAGTGGCCTGTTTGTACAAACAGCACCGAATGCCGTTTGTGCAAAGGGCTTGGGGAGACTTTTCCGATGGAATAAGCATAAAGTCGTGCATCAAAGCCTGCCAGCCACAAAACAGTTAATGCAAAGAAAAACACAAGTCGTGCTCTTCTCAAAGGGATATTTATTTAGTTTTAAAGAACTTCTTCATGCAAAGAAAATGAAAGCTGGAAGCAGAAAAGAAACATCTGCCTTCTACAAAGTTATGAGAAACTAAGTTTCACATTCCTAACCCTTCCTTTTTCCTTTTGGCTCCAAATCAAGTACTTTTAAAAGAAGGTAACATAACATACACACATCTGGATAACTGGACAAACTTCATATATATATATATATATATATATATATATATATATATTCACGTTGTAAAACAAAAACATAAATTGAAGCAACCAAATGGGGCGGGAGAGAAATAGCATATTCACTTCTTACCTGGGGGGGGGGGGGAAGCACATTCTTTCGTGGAATGTTTCTCTGGATCAACTCCCATTACAGTGGAGAAAGTGTTTGGCATTCCCCTTAGTGTTGGAATTCAGGATACACACTTTCCATTCCAATAGCATTAGACCCCAAACAAGCTAAAGTTGCTTGTTCCATGGATACACAGGACCAGTCACACGGGAGTTCCTGCTCTTGGTGTGAACCCACACTGCTGCAGGGAAGCCTTGGTAAAGAAAAAGAAGAAGAGTTTGGATTTGATATCCTGCCTTTCACTCCCCTTCAGGAGTCTCAAAGCGGCTAACATTCTCCTTTCCCTTCCTCCCCCACAACAAACACTCTGTGAGGTGAGTGGGGCTGAGAGACTTCAAAGAAGTGTGACTAGCCCAAGGTCAACCAGCAGCTGCATGTGGAGGAGCGGAGACGCGAACCCGGTTCCCCAGATTACAAGACTACCACTCTTAACCACTACACCACACTGGCTCTCAAATTAACTGATCAGGTGCTCACAGATTATCATAGAGTTGGAAGGGACCACAAGGCTCATCAAACCCCCTGCAATTCAGGAATCTTTTGCCCAACATGAGGCTTGAACTCACAATCCTGATATCAAGAGTCTCATGGATCATGTGGGCCTTTCCCTATGAAGCACCACCTCACCACACAGGAGGGTGCTGACAACATAATTTGAAAGACCCATGTGATTGACTTTACCCATGCAATTGCAATATACACACATATTTCCTTGCAGGATTGTTGCTGGTGTGTGAGAGAGAGGAGAGAGAGATGTCCTAACCCTTCTGATGATGAATGTCCCAGGCATACTGAGTGTCCCCCAGACACCAGCACTAAAGCCCCTGGTATACCCCACTGACCTACCTCCAGAGGATGCCCTGGAAGGACCCTTTGGGCAGATTCCTGACCCACCTCTGACAGAGGTCATGTCATCCTCCTGCCCTCAAGAGCATGAGCACCAGAAGGTCCAAGTCCAGAGTGCATGTCTGAGAGCCCAATGACACTGCATGTCTCTTGACTAAAGGACTAAAGGTGTGAGTATTAACAGCCCCTCAATAGTAAAAGACATATGCTGCATACTCTGGGCTATCAGCTGGCTTTTGCCAGTTGCCAGAAGCAATGCATGTCATTCAGCTCCCTTCTCTGAACCAGACTCCTTGCCTTGGCCTCTTCAGGACCACCTTAATTGGCGACCTCCTGGCTCCTATTTATTGATGCTTTCCCCAGATTATGTTTGGACTCAGATTGTAGCTAATGTAGTTGAGGACCAGAGGATACTTCATATCTCCCTTTCTAACAGAGAGCAAGAGAGCCTAAACATCAGGGAGACAGATCCAGTGTCAAATACTTCCTTATAGCCACCAACACATCCATGGCCCAAAGGACCAAAAAGGAGAGTGTTGGGGGTGGAGGATGTCAAGGGGTGGCCAGGAACAGGCTTGAACCTGAAGGACTCAAAGACTTCTTAGCCACCCAACATGCTCTCAAGCCCAGGGAAAATATTCACTGGCTCAATAATTTGTCAAGGACTTTGTTCAGTTATGAGTCCATAGGCCATGCCATAAATCAGGAGGCAACAACATACATATTGTTCACCCAAATCCACAAATATTTTTAGTTACCAGCTCATAAAGGGAGAAAGAAGCAGAGAGTAAGCATACAGGAAGGAGCAAATGTTTGATTGCTTGTTTGTTGTGATAAAAGGGACAAGAAGATATTTCCAGTATGTTCTCCCATTTTCAATCATCTTTCCAAGCATGTGTATATATGATGGGAACATATGTAGGTGTGAAAAAGTTTTTCATTTTGGTATCTTCTTTCATTTTCTGCCTCCCTATGGGCAGTTATCTCCCCCCCCCCTTGCTTGAGGCAGATACATGTTCATGGCAACCAGGTCATTAAAACTGTTGGTTATGATGACATTTAGAAGGTTTGCTGTGATGCATAAAATGGCAGGTATAAAAAAAAAAATCCTGGTCCTCGGGTCTGCTGCTTGCAGCCTTAAGAAGAAAAGTGTGCCGCATATGCGATCAATCATTCACTTCAAGAGGTAGTTAAAAAGCCATCTGTAAAAGGACCCAATATCAAGAAGAGTTTTCAGTAATTCCTGCTTAATCATAAACTTATTATACTTACATACAATAACTACATCACCATTAGTACTACAAATATATTTAAGTTAATGTTAAAAGCACTAGAGCTAGAGACTGGGCATGTAGCTTGAGGACCAGAACCAAGGCAGCAAATAATCAGTATTTAGGAATAGGATGTGCCACTTGAATGCTCCAAAGGTCTGCTCACTGATCTTTCACTTGTTGGGCAGATGGGAGTCACATTATGCAAGGGAAACATTGCTTTCTTGTAGACTCCGTGGCAACAAGACAGATAGAGCTTCCTATCGTAACATTAACTGGACTAAGTTAACTAAAGGGATGAGACAGAGGAGCCATCAAGAAATTACGTCACTGAATGTCGTCCAGTTAGGCACAATGGGCTGGAGAAGAGTAGGAAACAGAGAGGGTTGGGGACTAAGGAGAAGTGAAGGAACTGCCTGGTAGGGAAAGGAACTAAAACAAGACAAGGTATGGGGACTGTGCTGCCTATAGGAAGCACTTTGTTCCACAGTGGACACCATTTCAGAGTATACTATGGGGAAGGGAGCAAGCTTCAAAGACCCACCTCTGGATATATTCAAGACTGCATTAGAGCATTGTGCTCGAAGAGCATTTGTTGTGGTTACTTCTACATATTATATACCGGTAATAAACAAATATATGAGTGCTCCTCAAGAAACATCAAATGTTGTCTGAAGACAGTGAATATTGGCCCTAGAAGATGTATGCAGCCAACCTGTCTTCCAACAACCTAAACACACATCCAGTCTAACCAAATTGTTAGGAATTTGCTAACTTTTATTTCATTTCAGTTTTCTAGGGTCTCACACCATTTCCTCTAAGCTCTTTTACATTTTCTCTCTGCCCCAGGTTCACTTCAGTATAGTCTTTGAAGATACAGTGCACTCCACTTCTCATGTCTTTCTGAATCCTGGCCCCTAGTTATTCTCTCAAAAATACCAGAAAACCTTTTCATACTTATTAGCTACAAGCCTTTTGTTTTAACCAAAAATTCCCACCATACTGCTTACAAAAATCTAGTGGTGCCATTATCAAATTAACCAGTTGTGCCCAATCAGCAAGCTGTACAAATAATTAATATCAAACAAAACTTTCAAACATTCCTTCAAACTCTCCATTTTTGGCTTCTTCCTATTAAACAGCATATTTTCTAATATTCATGTTGGTTCTGAAATCCATGGCCATTTGTATTCATACATGTCTTCATGAGTGCCTTGGCACGAAATTAACTGGTCCAGAAATGTGTTTTCTAAATCACAACCCAAGCTGTAATTAAATATTATACAATATCACAATTATGCAATTATGCATAGCACTTATGAGATGATAAAATTAACATCCATGTAGAGTTAATTACTAACAGGTATGTTTGGCTTGTGGTTAGGCAACTGCTAGCTGTTTCCAGGGCCTGTTTCTCACACTATGGTTCCACTTTCTGAGGCATTTGCAAAGTCTGCTGATCCATAAAATGTACTATTGAAAAGGTTTGTCTTGGCAAAAGGTTTAATTTTGTTCAGCGTCGTAATGGTGTCCGTTAACACACCATTACATACACCATTAACATATTTGGCAACTGGGATTTCCTTTTAAGGAAGAAAAAAAAAGAATGTGAGCGTAAATCATAATTATAGTCCACCTAGCACAATCAATCAGCACATAATGCGTTTGCACTCCTTCTTGGCCCACCCTGAAACGGTTCCATCTGAATGCATCTCCCGTGTAAATGGAACCCCATGTGTCACTTTAACAGGAAGTCACTAGTCAAGCGGTACACGAGGTTAAGTTATATGGTCCCATTCAGGAATGTGGAATCGGTGAGATTCGGTGAGCAATCTGTTACTAACAACATTTCAACACTTGCAGGATGGGAGAAGACTTTCAAAACATGGCCATCCACTCCTAGAAGTGTTAAGCAAATAAATGAATAGAAGCAGGTCTCCTTCCCAAAGCACAGAGATATCTATATGTCCAAAAGGCCATATACTGCATCTTCCTCCCTTTCTGAGCTATTTCAGTCTTTACTTGTCCCTTTCGAAATTAATGTTTCTGTATACTTCAGTCATCCACGGCTACAGTTGCCCATTTGTGTTAAACCAGAAATTGGACAAAGTTAGGAGAAAACATAGCTTCCTTTCTTTATGACTTTTGTCGGTCCATCTGTGTCCTCTCTGTCTGATGTGGTCATGCAAGGCGATGAACGTAGGCTAATGCTACCAGCACATCTGGCCTTGGGGAATTGAAGTAATAGACATTTTTAACATGCTCCCCCGCCCCTCAATCTTCTTCCAAGTGCCATGCTTTCAACACCAAAACCTGGCAAGGCAAGGACACGGGGGCAAACAGGTGTTTGATGGGTGGCAGGCAGGCAGAAGCCAGAAATCAATCTGTTGCTAAAGAGGGATAGGAAGAAATTGGCCATTTCACACTGATGTCAGGCACTGGCAGGCAGCTGTTAATGGTATGAGCCCTTCAAACAGCGTACCATGTATCTTGAAGCTAATCCCAGAGGACACAGCTCCAAGGCAATGCCAAATCAAGGCCACAAAGGAATTTTGGAGAAATTAAAATGTCATGTGCCAGCAGCAGCACTCTAGACCAGGAGCTGTTGTTGTTTTGCTGTGCCTGCCAACCCCCACCAAGGTAAGGAAAAGGGTGCACCACCACCAAGAGGTCCATTTAGTGAGGTCTCTGCCACCACTGCTGAGGGGGCCACCTGGAGGATACCTGCACTGGTGCCATTCCTGACCAAGACTGAAGGAACACTACAGAGCTTGGGAGTATTACATCAAAAAGCTGTATGGAGCTGGCTTTCTGATTATCACCTGATTCAGTACTCCCCGTCTGAGGCCTACTGAGCTTAATACCAGGTAACTACAGACAACCTACCCAGGATTATCTCATTTTATCTTCATAACAACCCAGTCAGGTATATCTGATTGAATGATTAAGACTTCCCCAAGCTACCCAATGAACCTGGGTATTTAAATCTAAGTCTTCCTCATTCCACCATCTACCCACAGTGGCTCTCCACACACCACCCACATACCCTCCAACAAGTTGAGTCCCAGAACCGGGATGCCCATCTTCCCATCCATGGCTCTGCGCAAGTCATGTGACCTGCATGAGATCACAGAGTCCAAAAGACACACTTTTGGGTGGCTGTGCTCTCATGTCATCATTATCACAATATTGGTGCATATCCCCCCCCCCATAGGCACACAAACACGCATGCAATTTAATCCAGATTTTCCTTTTCCATGGAAAATATGACTTTAAAAAACCTGATGCCAATATCCCATTTGCAATTCCAAATGACTTGTTTTGCAATATTAAGCCCACCATCTGGAAGCATCTCCTGAAGTAGGCAGCTATCCTAGGAATCATGGCTAATAACTCTGGAGGAATATGCTGGATTTTCTTCAGTTTATCCCCTGGGGTTAGGCACAAATATTGCTGGATCCGAGATCTGCAACACAACCCCTATTTATTCAAAAGAAACAAATGGAATCAAATGGGACGTAAAAACAAATGTGATGTTCAGAATAACCAGTCACTTGTGTCTGTTAGTCCTGGATTGGGGGGGGGCACCTGCCTTCCCTATTGCATGGACAATCATTGTTGGCATCCATCTATCTCGGGAGAGAATGGAGTGTGCCTCCAGGGGTGAAGTCAAACCACTCCACTAGCTGCACCGAAGTGACTTCCCCAGGGTGCAAGCCTGGGCGGTGTGTATGGAGGTCCTGGGCTGCCCAGATGACAAGTCCCCCCTCTAGGCCTTGCTGATGTGGTCCAAATGAAAGGAAAGCAATACGTTTGGCACCAGATTGGCTGCAGGAGTTGCCAGAAGGAGACGTACAAGGCACCATCCAATCATTTTCGGGACTCCACTCCAGATTTGTATAGGATTTACTCCTCAGCTTTTTCTTCTCCTGAAGATATCCTGCAAGGCAGCAGAGGTTTAAGACCCCAGATTTCCTTCTACCTTCCCAGGATGATGAGTCCCTTCTGCCCCCCACTTCTCTCTTCAGATGCCTTCTTGACAGTTGCTCCCATTATTGGTCTTGTCTGATCAATCCCTCAAAGCCTGTCTCACTAAGGGTTTGAGACCCATCGGCTACCCTGACCTGGTTTAGCCTGCCAGTTGAAGCCGCTCTAAGGGTGTGGCTGCTGTCGCATGCTGACAGCTTCTAGGAGCCACAGGTGAGAGCTGAGCGCAGAGTGAGGACCAAAGGTGGACAAAGGAGCATATTTTGAGCCCCACCAGTTGTACTATCGCTCCCCTAATATCCCATGCACCCTATTGTGTTGGCAATCAGTTTAAAAACAGCTGCCAGCTTTCACAGTAAGTAATTAGCCAATGCCCTCAGGCAAGCACCCTTCTACTCTCTTTTACAAGGGATTCTCTAAATGAAACAGAATTAGGTTTGATAAATTCATGCACAAAAATGTTTTTTTGCTTGTTTGAGTCTCATTTCTGCTGATTTTGGGTAGAAATGCCATTTCTCAACAGCCCTCTTCTTTCTTCAGTTTTGCTACCAAAAATTCCTTACCCTATCTCCAAGATGCTATTTGTTCAAATAATAATAATAATAATAATAATAATAATAATAATAATAATAATAATAATAATTACCACAAAGCAGCTTCACAAAGTAGGCCTTTTGAGTGGAGAAAATGGTTGGGTGAGGCTTAACATCCCTTGTCTTGACCCCCCCATATGACTCCTTTTGGAAAACAAATGGGTGTGGCCTATGTAGGAAGATTTGATGGACTAGATGACCCTACAGTCCCTTCCAACTGTACAATTCTGTGATTTAAATAAAAGAAAATTATGAAAAGCACAAGCAAAGACTAGCACTGCATATACACATGAGAGAGCTTGTGTGTTCAGAATAAATCCATGGAGTCCATAAATGAGCTAAGACTGAACCCTCCCTGGTATAATTCCAACATTATATTCTGGACCACACTAGCTCAAATGCAAACATATTGGATGAAACTTTGGTGAGGAACAAAATAAATGGCAAGGGTAATTTAATCAGCCTTTTTTTATGGAGCCTCATATGGATTTGTGGGAGTAGGGGGGAAAGCAGACGTTTTTGACAATTACAGTACCCACTATTAAAACCAGATTTTAAAACATCATCATCACCATAATGTTTCTCATTTACATAGTGTTTCATTTTTCATTTCCCAAAACCCATTTCCTACCAAATGAAAAAAAGCCCTTCCAACTAATAAATTTGAACCAGCATTATTCTTGTAACTATTAAAGCAATATTACTTAACATTTATGAAGCAGGTTTTCACTAATCCTCACAACATCCCAATGAGGCAAGTAGATCTGTGTACATTAACATTCCCATGGTTCTGGTATAACTAAATACCAACTTATGAGTCCTTCTTGAGCCAGAACATGTTCAAAGCAATAGTGAAACAATAAAAGTTGACATTATACACCTAGATGGAGTATACTCCCAGAGCATTTATTATTATTATTAAAAAGCAGCAGCTTATCTGAGGCCCTTCTTCATGTGCCTCCTCCATGAGAGGTCCGGAGGTGGCAACACAAGAACAGACCTTTTCTGTGGTGGCTCCCCACTTGTGAAATGCTCTCCCCAGCGAGGCTCACCTGGCACCTTTATTACATATATTTAGGTGCCAGGCAAAAACATTCCTCTTCTCTCAAGCCTTTGGCCAATTAAACACTGTGTATGGCCTTTTAACTGGGGGTAATTGTTTTTGTTTGTTACTATGTTATGTATTTTTGTGTTTTTATACTACCCTGTGATCCTCAGATGATGGGCAGTATAGAAATGTAATTAACAACAACATAACACTAAGGAGAAAGTCTGCTCACTACCCTCTGTACCCCTCCATTTTTCTCTTCCTCCCACTCCTTACATGGCACTTGGGGTTCTGCTATAAATCACTCGCACAAGGCATCATTGGAGATGCAATGCCTCCGGTGACCTCTCTTTCTGTTCCTCCTCTTCTCTTTCCCTTCCCTCAGAATGAAGTTTAACTGGGTGCTGGGGAAGGAGGGGAGATAAAGAGAGGCATTCTAGCTGCTAGGAACACAGTTGTAGGACCATTTAAAACATGGAATAAGGTGGCGAGATAGGCCTACCTTTCCCTCACAGCCATTACTGCCCAGTTCTTCTCCAGCTCAGTTTTCAATCTGAAGCAGAGGAAAAACAAGGTGGTGAGAATGGGCTCAGCTTACAATAAAGGCGCACATTATTTGTAGCCTTTGTAAGTGCAGCAGATTCTATACAGATAATTACAAGCTCAACAATACCAGCCCAGTTTTGAACTCATCCCTTCAGTGGCAGTAAGCTAGGGAGCAATAGCAAGAGGGGGCTGTTTCCCTCATGGCCTGCTTGTGGGGTCAGATTCCCAAAAGGCATCTGACTGGCCATTTTGTAAAACAGGATGTTGGACTCAACTGACCTTTGGTCTGACTCAGTGGTGCTCTTCTTGAGTTCTTACGTAGTATGGTATCCGGGCAAACTCCCTCAAGGCACTGTTTTTGCTCTAAGAACTTCTCATTTCCCCCCGGTAATTAAATGGAAAGATTTGGTCAAGTCATAAAATGTCTTCTTCTCATAGTTAGCACATCCACTGTTGTTGCAAGTGCTTTCTGGAATTTAGTTGTGTGTCTTGGGCCAATATTACCACAAGTAACAAGCAATGGTAAGTGAAGGACTGCTACTGCAAGTTGCCCACTAGAAAAGGGGCTTAGGAGAGGGATACCCTCCCCTCCTGTTTGCCCACCTGTGTCTGTTTCCCACTCCACCTGAGTCTCCCCATAAGC
This sequence comes from Podarcis gaigeae, assembly GCF_964106915.1. Taxonomy (NCBI): domain Eukaryota; kingdom Metazoa; phylum Chordata; class Lepidosauria; order Squamata; family Lacertidae; genus Podarcis; species Podarcis gaigeae. Next base: position 57,869,419 of record NC_139682.1, on the reverse strand, counting down.
CAATAGCACAATCTTGCTTTCTTTCTATTGCAGTACAAATATGCACACTTATCCAGAAGACAATATTACTTATTGACTGTTACATGGAGATATGATTCCACTGGATCCAGATGAGTAAATATAGTATGGAGGCTTGCAATCCTATTCAGTTAGGCACCCCTAAACCCACTGTTTTCAGTGGGCTTAAGCCTGCCTAACTCTGCCTAGGCTGAGTCCGCACATATCAGATCTGAGTGTTTTTATCATCTTATTCAGGGAGACATAACCAAGCTGACAGCTTTGGGCTAGATTAGAGTAGTTTCAAGGCTTTCAGAAAGTCTGGAGTCAATTTTCCATGCTCATAAATCACAACAAAAAGTGTTTCATTATTCTGTCCAAGCAGAGTGGAATATCTGAGCCATATATCCTCACTTGAAATTTCCTTTTCAGAGCCCTTATGATGTCAGGAAACATTTCAGGGTGAAAAATTTTGAATTCATCTTTCAATCTATTCTTCTTAAAAGAAGGCTTTCAAACATTGCATTGAGCTACCCAAGCTGGGGCAGCAGTTCTTTAACCATTGTGCCCTTTACTTGAGGAATTACAAAACCTTTTCCATTCCCCCCTCTTTTACAAGTTGATTGAGCAGCTCCACATCATCTTGTATGACAAGCAGGCTCATAAATTCTGAGTATTGAGATCAACTTCTGAGTTCCTGTTTGTCAGTCCACCGGTAAGAGTGGGCATATCAAAAGCAGGACCTTCTTAGTGGTGACCCCCATACCTTTGGAATTCTGCAGGGAAATACATATGGCTTGCTCTCTTGTTGTTTTTAAGAAAACTCAATACGTTATTATTCCTGTCTGTGTTTGATTAATCAATATGCTGTGCTTGAAAAAAAATAGCTCCTGGTGGTTTGAAATTAATGGTTTCTTTGGAATTTTTGTTTTTATGAGCTTAAAGCTTTATTTCAGGGTTGCCAACGTTGTGCCCTCCAGTTGTTGTTGGACAATAGCTCCTGCCAGCACTAGTTAGTAGGTCTAAAGATCAGGGATAGTAGGAGTCGTAGCCAAGAACATCTGGATGGTGCCAAATTGACTGCCCTGCTTTATGCAATCCACCTTGTGAGGACAGTGTGGCCTGAAAAGTGGGCTATAAATCTTCAGATGAATGTTAATTATCTAGGTCCATTTAAATCTGTCTTCTGCCTGAAACTGCCTTGGTTGCCCTTAATGATAACCATCTGTCCATCTGTAGGAAAGACAGGGTTATGTGATGTTGTGAGTTCTCCTGGACTTCTCGGTGGCTTTCAATGTCATTAGCCGTGGTATCCTTTGGAATAGAAATGGTCAATTCCAAGAAGAGGTGCAGGGAATGAGGCTGCTTTCTTGTGGGTATATATTTTCTCTCTCACAGTTTTTCACTTCACATTCACATAGAATACCTGTGAAAAGTCATCCAGAATTTTGGGCTGCCGTTAGTAAGCTACTGGCGTCCAGTTCTACCTCTGCTTTCCTTCTGAACCAGGTGTTGTGGTGTCATCCTTGAATGACTTCCAGATGTCAGGAATGAGAGGGAATAAATTGAAAGATACAAGCTCTCTTCAAGTGTTAATCAAATGAAGGGGTTAACCCATGGGTAGGCAAACTAAGGCCCAGGGTCCGGATCCGGCCCAATTGCCTTCTCAATCCGGCCTGCGGATGGTCCAGGAATCAGCGTGTTTTTACATGAGTAGAATGTGCCCTTTTATTTAAAATGCATCTCTGGGTTATTTGTGGGGCATAGGAATTCGTTCATTTTTTTCTTCAAAATATAGTCCGGCCACCCACAAGGTCTGAGGGACAGTGGACCGCCCTCCTGCTGAAAAAGTTTCCTGACCCCTGGACCATTAACCCATCAAAAGGGCCAGTGGGATCACATCACTGGTCCAAAACTATGGTTGTGAAGATTCCTTGGTCCACACATTGAGCATGAATTGAGCTGGGGAAACTTACACATACAGGCCTCTGCACTCATAGACTTCCACAGGATCTGGAACCCTGGGTGCTTACAGGACCTAGTTTGTGCCCCAATGGGGTCTGGTGCAAAACCCCAGTTTTTATACATGTAAACCACTTGGAACCCTATTGTGGCATTAAGTGGCATATAAATTAATAAATAATAATAAAATAACAACAGCTAAAAGAGCATTTTGAGTTCTTGGTGTCCCTTGCTTTCTTGTCTTCATTCAGGCAAGCATTTCATGAGGAGCACAATGATAGTTTGCCTGAGCTGTGTGTTGCTCCTCCTGCTAGTTGAAGAAGGCATTGTTGTTGTTATGTTTTGTTTATTGCTGTTTAATTGTTTTTACACTGCCTGAAATTGTTCTCCATTTGGAGAATTCTTATGAACTGAGCTGCAGATGCTTTTACATTTTAATTCAAAACAAAACAAAAATGCATCTCTTCCTACCCTCCATCCCATGAGTTAGGAATCTGCCTAGGTTGCTGTTTCACACATTACACAAAAAAAGGAAAGACGAGAATACGCTCTTGTACATTCTCCTTCAGAGCTTCTTTGTGGATGTGCAAAGCTGCTCCCATTTAACTCTGGGCTTGCTTCGTCCTCCTGCTCGCTGAGCATGCTCCTTTGGCTGTGAGCCTGCCTAATTATTTCTGTCCGTGAACTGTGTTCTGAACTGGCTTTACTCTTTCTACTTTTTGCCAGCTTTGCAGAAACACACTGCACATGCTATGGCACAGATTTAACGCTTGACTTCAGCTGCTAACATTGAAAGCTGACTTTAGAAATTTTAACACTATAAAGGAACTGGGATCTTGGATTCCCATTCGTTGCTTCCAGACCCTATAATGGTAGGACCAGGACCAACATCAACACCCAGGTTCCAGCATCTAGGAAAGATTATTATCATTATTTATTAAATTTGTATACTGTCCTACATCCGTAGATCTCAGGATCCACTGGTAGCATCATCCCAGGTGTTAAGTACTGAGTTGAATAGGATCCAAAATGCAGCAGTCTGATTGGTCCACAGGAGCCACCCAATCCAGCTCCAGGTGGAAGTGAATCCACAACCTGATTGGCCTACAGGTGAATCCCAGAATTAGCCAATCATGTGGGGCCCATTGTGTAAATAATGTATTTAAGGCAGACATTCTGGGGGAACTTCCATTTCTCCTCACCACTATGTGCTGAATAAAGAGCATGAAATCCACTCTCGACTCTGAGTATATTTCACCAAGGAATTGTGGGAATGCAAGTCTGCCATTTTAATTTCCCATAATGCTCTAGCCTGATACTATGTCTAGCCAATATAGAACCATAGAATCATAGAATCATAGAGTTGGAAGAGACCACAAGGGCCATCGAGTCCAACCCCCTGCCAAGCAGGAAACACCATCAGAGCACTCCTGACATATGGTTGTCAAGCCTCTGCTTAAAGACCTCCAAAGAAGGAGACTCCACCACACTCCTTGGCAGGAAATTCCACTGTCGAACAGCTCTTACTCTCAGGAAGTTCTTCCTAATGTTTAGGTGGAATCTTCTTTCTTGTAGTTTGGATCCATTGCTCCGTGTCTGCTTCTCTGGAGCAGCAGAAAACAACCTTTCTCCCTCCTCTATGTGACATCCTTTTATAAATTTGAACATGGCTATCATATCACCCCTTAACCTCTTCTTCTCCAGACTAAACATGCCCAGCTCCCTTAGCCGTTCCTCGTAAGGCATCGTTTCCAGGTCTTTGACCATTTTGGTTGCCCTCCTCTGGACACGTTCCAGTTTGCCAGTGTCCTTCTTGAACTGTGGTGCCCAGAACTGGACACAGTACTCCAGGTGAGGTCTGACCAGAGCAGAATACAGTGGCACTATTACTTCCCTTGATCTAGATGCTATACTCCTATTGATGCAGCCCAGAATTGCAATATACTAGGATAGTTTAATGCTTCCAAAATCCATGACAGGCAGTCCATTACACAACCAACAATACATGGGTATAGGTATGTTGCTGAGCTGCCATTGGAAAATATGGGAATTTCTAATGTCACACTAGTTCTTTGTTCAATAATATGTTTGGGGAAGAGAAAAGAAAGATGACAATGTGTGTGTACTTGGTACTGGAAATAATCCTCTTGGTTTGTTTTCTGCTCTGGAAAGTTCCTACACAAAACATCCCATAATCCTTTTTTCTTTCTTTCTTTTGCCTGTGTGACTTTAGTCCTGGAGACACCTTCCCATGCCCCCAGCTCTCTGTAATAGTTCAGCTCTAAATTGTGTGGGAAGTTCTGAATGTTTTTCAAAACATAACATTTTCCCTCGAATATATAAGTTTTGGCCTTTGGTAATCATGGAAAAATGGCATTATCATAAGAAACATGTTATCAACTGTCCTCATTTCCTTCGTTGACTCTTGCTTTGATGGATGATACGCACATTGCACTCTGCAGGAGAGCAGCATTCAAAAGAGCTCATTTGCAAGAAACAAAGAGTTCTCACAATGAATGGAACTTGTCACACAAAACTTCATACTGAGTTATAATCAGCTCTTCTTATTTCCCTTAGCTATATTTCTCTGATGTTTATCTCTGATGTTTATCAGAATGAAATGCTAGACCCAAGATGCTGCCAGGACAAAATGCATCATTTCCAAATCATGATATCTAGGCTTGGCAAGGTGAATTTTGAATACAGTCAAGATAAGCATGTCATAAGTCGTGGAAACCAGGATAAAGGCAAAGGCTTTTTTCGTGTATGAATTTTCTCTCACACACAAACATTTATCAAACTAATATCATGGGCAAAGACAGATACTGGGCAAAGGACCTCATGAATTCTCATATTCTCCTCAATGCTCTAAGGAGGTGCATTGACTTAAGTTAACACTGTGACAAGATTTTTCAGATACTGGAAAAGTCTTCACTACTTGTGACCTACCAAGCTGAATCAACAATCAAGACCAACAAAGACTCAATACCTGCCCTGTTTTGATGCCTGCCTAGGACTGCAGAAGCAGGTGATTGTAAAGTACCCTGTAGTCCGACCAGGTTTCGTTAGGCTTGGTAAACAGTGCAAGCCTGTTGGCATCCATCTGTCTTGAGAGACAATGAAGTATGCCTCCTGGGTGAAGTCAAACCACTGTGTTGGGGCACCAAGGTGACCTCCTCAGGGCACAAGCCTGGGCAGTCTGTGTGGAGGACCTGAGCTGCCCAGAAGGCAGGATCACCAACCCCCCACCCCACCCCACCCTTGCTGATGTGGTCCACAGGAAAGCAGAGCAATACATTTGACACCAAGTTGTCTGCAGGAGTTGCCAGAAGGAGGCGTACAAGGCACCTTCCAACCATCTTAGGGTCTCCACTCTGGATGTGTGTAGGGTTTGCTCCTTAGCCTTTTCTTCTCCAAAAGATATGCTGCAAGGCAGCATAGGTTTAGGATCATTTTCCTTCTTCTTGATGCCCTACCTTCCCAGGTTCCCATTTGCCCCTCTGTTAAGTATGCTGTTGGTATAGAAGTATTCTGTAGCACTGTATGCTGTTCTTTTGCTATTCTCGAGACACATTGATTCACACAAGTGTTCCCCCACCTGCTCTTTCCTAAAACTCCTGCTGTTCTCATGCCCTATTTCCTGAAAAATATGCTCAAGAGGCCGTTCCTGATCCTGCTTCCCAAACACACATGCACTAACGAACCCAGCAAACAGCTTTGGTGTTAGGCATGGTTTTTTCATAGTCCTGCTTTGATATGTCAGGGATTGAACTTGGGTCCTTCCACATGCGAAGCCCTGAATTTATTTCAAGTGAGTTGGACCATACATGCCATTTGTTCTATGGGAATATTAGCAATTCAAAGGCAAATGTCCATGCGAGTGGACACATTTCATGCGGTTAAACCACGAGGCTCGGCTAAAAAAAAAAAGCTGTTTTCCTTTAAACGTTTCATAAGTTTTATTCATAACAAGGGCGGTGTTGCTTTTTCCATTTACAAATACCACATGAATCTTCGTAATTCGCTTGCCTACAAATGAAAACAAGATGCACTTTCTAAATAAATATTGTAAGGGCTACTTCTGCCCCCTCCTGCCACCTCTCCTATGTATTCAACAGTGATCGCAGCAGCTTAGGCCATGCCACTTGCTGGTTTACAGCTCCTGACGTAATTTGAGTCAAAATTTCATAAGCATGAAGCCACTGGGCAGCGTTTGTGCCAATTCCACCTCTCATTAACCTGAGTCCTGCCATCCCCCCCCCCCCCGCCTTGAACTCCAAAGTGTAAAAGTCAACAGGATGTGAGGGAATTCACCATAAGCCGCTGCCGTGGCAGATAGCTGTGACACAGTAGCGTAGCAGTAGCCGTGTCAAAGCTGAGTGCCAATGAAGTCATTTCAAGGACCTGTTTCTTGTCCCCCTCCAGGACAAACTAGCATTTTGACAGGCCAGAAAAGATGGTTTGGTAGCACAAATGGACTTGTGCTGCTGAGGAGAAAGCTGCTTTTATAAAGTCACACCAGAGACACACTAAAGACCTTAAGTGAATCATAATAACTTGATGAGTTGGTCCCAAAGGATATTGTATGACTGCTGATTTAACTTCCACTGGGACTAATTAATCATTAAGCCCTTTCTTTCTGTCTTTCTGTCTTTCTGTCTTTCTGTCTTTCTGTCTTTCTAGCAGCCTTAGCAATGGTTGGTTAAGCCTTTATTCACTGGCTATTTTTCTGCTCAAAATTTCCTGCTCTTAACTCTTTTTCTTTGCCTCAGGGTTACGGCTGTATGGTTATTAGGCCCCACCCCCACCAGTTTGCAAGGTGTCATAATCTATTAAGTTTATTATGCCACTCTGTCAGCAATTCCAAAATTCCAATTCTACTAAATTATCCTGGTAAAGAACAGGGAATCCTAGAACTAGAAGACTGCAAAAGAGCTGCGGAAGGACACAAAGCTGACCTGACTTTATAGGACTTGAGAGCTTCTCCATTTCTCTGGAGCTCAAAGTCAAGCTGGCTTTGGCCAGCAGGTTGCCAGTAACACAGCCATTTCATTCTAGAAGGGACACACAATGTTGTATTAGACCCACTGCATCCTTAAATCAAACTGAAGCTTGCTGAACAGAATGAAGATATTCACAGATGCATGAATCTAGTGCAAATAAGTAGATTTACTCAGAAATAAGTCCCACTGAGTGCCATGGATGAATAAAGCATTGGACTTACATTTGTTATGGCTCTTTAATGGATGCTTTTGTTCATAAAAAGAGCCTGGAAGAGAGACAATTCAAAGTGCACAGCTGTTCTTTCTCACAAGTCCCACCCTGCAAATTTTATTTCATTGTCCTTCACAGGGATTTTAAGGAGTTCCTTGACAACCAGACACTTTACAGGCTTATAAAGCACAATAATAAATATGCAAAGATCAAACTAGGTAAAATGCTTTTTCAAAATGAAAAAAGGTCCAAACAGGAATAACTTTGTAAACAAAAAGAACAATCGACCATATCTCCCTCATAAACATCATGGAGACCAAGCAGAAGGAGAGCAACAAACATTTCACAAATATACCAAGCAGGTCATTTTCACAGACTCCTTAAGGTCATGAATGACAACTGCCCCATGTGTGAACCTTCAAGAACACCAGTTTTAACTGGGAGCATGTTAGGGCAACATGCATTTATGAACATTTTCTAAAGCAGGTTGGCAACAACCTACTTAGTCTGTTCTGCTGAGAAGCCTGCTTGGTTGGCTGCTAGCTAACTCAGTGAGTAAAATGAAACACCAAATTGAACACCGTTCCGTAATTTGTCGCTGTGTGACATACAGCCATACCTCACGTTACGTTTGCTTCAGGTTGAGTATTTTCACGTTGCGTCCCATGGTGACCCGGAAGTACCGGAAAGGGTTACTTCCAGGTTTCAACGCTTGCGCATGCGCACAAAAGAGGCACAAAATGATGTTACACACATGCGCAGAAGCAGCAAATTGTGACCTCCAGACGTGCAGATGCGGGTTGCGTTCCTTTCAGGTTGAGAACGGGCCTCCGGAATGAATCCCGTTCGCAACCAGACGTACCACTGTATATAGAAATGGGGACATAGGTCAATGTTTGGTTATGTGAGTTCAGACCAATTGAAAATTGAATACAGGAGACGACCATTTTGTGTGGGGGCTCCGTTCTTGCTCCCTGCGCGCATCAACAGAGCATGCATAAGCATGCCCCACCCCCTGCTGCCCCCGTTCTTCCCTTCTCCAGTCCAAAAGGGCCCGTGCATCAGTGATCACACATCATTTGGATGCACCTGTACATCCGACTCGAATCTGATCTTGTAATGGGTATGTATTTTTGTATTAAATATACCAAGACAAAAGCACACCAAGAACTCAGGCCGATATAAGTTTCAATAGTGGGAGTGGTCCCTACTCACAATTGGTATATAATACTGTTTTATAATTTATGATAATTTAGAATTTAAATGTATTTTCATGTGATATTTGATACTTCCAGCTGATGAAGGTGAATACATCAAAACAGGGCCCTGTTCTGGTTTCCAATCCATAACTGACTTCTGCTCAATGACTGAAACTGAGTCTCTATCTACAAGCTGATAAATTATGAGGATCAACATTATTGTCGAGTGAAAAGGAGAAAATCTTTGTAACGAATTATTGTTTTATACATATCTCTTTGAGTTTGAAATCTCTGTTAGAGTCTGTAATCTCTATTTGAGTTTGTAATCTTTATTATAATACATACTTCTGAATGGATTAGTTTTTGTTTCTGTTGACTATGGAATTGTGAGTAGGGACCACTCCCACTATTGAAAGTTATATTGGCCTGAGTTCTTGGTGTGCTTTTGTCTTGATGTATTTTTGTATAGCTTTGAACAAGTCTCAATAACTAAGTTTTTTAAAAAAATAAAAATAAAATCTGAATAAGAATCCCTGTGCCTACACATTTAGGAAATGTCGGAGTTCCAGTGTTGATTTTGGAGCAACATTTATACAGTATATGCATCTAGGGCATAAACCTCTGAGGAGTTCTCCACTACACTCCATTGAAATGAATGGGAGCGGCTCCAGAGCATCATCCTTCTTAATCTGCATTCATAATGTTCTGTATTTATTTAAGATACTAGATAAGAAGGCAGGAGAACTGTGATTGGTCTCCCATGTTGTTTTTTAAAAGAAGCTACAGGGGTGTAATCAGACCATGCTGCTTGCAGAGGAGTTAAATTCCCCTGCCCCATATTATTTTGCAAGTCTGTATCATCTCAAAGCTGCTATTTGTTGCGAAAGGGGGAATAGCATGCAGGTATCAAATATACAGGCCCCAGCCCTCCCCTAGCACTGTAGATTTCACAGATGCACACCCATATACATCACAGTTTGAGTAAACTGCTTTGAGGTTTTTCTTTACAACCACGCGGTGTGTAAGTTTTATGAAATAAATCCATGAGTCATTTTACAGAGTTACTGCTTAAAAACAGGCGACCCAACTGTAGATGCCATACTATGTTTTATAGCTTGATGTTGGGGGTTTATAAAGCTGAACACAAGGTCCGACTCTTTGTGACCCCATGGACCAGAGCACTCCAGGCACTCCTGGCTTCCACTGCCTTCCGGAGTTTGGTCAGACTCATGTTTGTAGCTTCAAGAACACTATCCAACCATCTCGTCCTCTGTCGTCCCCTTCTCCTTGTGCCCTCCATCTTTCCCAACATCAGGGTCTTTTCCAGGGAGTCTTCTCTTCTCATGAGGTGGCCAAAGTATTGGACCCTCAGCTTCAGGATCTGTCCTTCCAGTGAGCACTCAGGGCTGATTTCCTTCAGAATGGATAGGTTTGATCTTCTTGCAGTCCATGGGACTCTCAAGAGTCTCCTCCAGCACCATAATACAGAAGCATCAAGTCTTCGGCGATCAGCCTTCTTTATGGTCCAGCTCTCACTTCCATACATCACTACTGGGAAAACCATAGCTAGCACTTCCCAAATTTGTGCATGCAGGGCAAGGAAAGAGGAGTATACCATTTACTCCAATATAAAACTGCTTACTCTCAAGTCACCCACTGAGCAACTCTACTGAAAAGCTATGGTGTAACTGATCTGTAGACTGCAACTATCACATTACTTCTGAGTAATTTTAACTTTTTTCATGGTGCCAACAGAGAGAGAAATGGCAATGTTATCATTTGCTTTGTTCCACTTTATGCAAGTATTTGCACACAGACTAACTCAAGCTGGAAGGAGCTGAAGTAATGTCCTCGAATGACTTCATGATTAGGGATGCGGGGAAATGTCCATTTATGGATAATCAGGTTTCCAACGCTATGCCTCTCCTTTCCATCCTAGCTCTCTCTAAGAATACAAGAAATCTTTCAGCTAAGTAATACAGAAAGCCAGAACTGAAACAGGTCAGGGGCACTCTGACTTCAGCTGAGAACGGACACTGTGTCTGCATTATTTCAATGAGTCAGTGTGTCACTGATAAGAAAGTTTAAGCAGAGTCCAAAGAGCTGTAATTTATTTGGGGGCATTTCCCATCATTAGCACTACGAGACTTCTAAAATCAGGCAGACTGAGAGACTTAGCATGCTGACTATTCATTTTCAAAACAGAAGAGTCCTGTTTCTTTCTGTCTTTTATTTATTTGCAAGCTTATTTTATTTTATTTTATTTATTAAATTTCTATACTGCCCTTCATTTGAGGATCACAGGGCAGTTTACAATATAAAAACACAAAACATACTAACACAACACATAACATACTAACAAACAAAAACAGTACAGTACACTCCCCCAAAACACACAGAGTTTAAAAGGTCAAAAATTGTATGTATGTATGTATGTATGTATGTATGTATGTATGTAGAAGGCTGATCGCCGAAGAATTGATGCTTTTGAATTATGGTGCTAGAGGAGACTATTGTGAGTTCCATGGACTGCAAGAAGATCAAACCTATCCATTCTTAAGGAAATCAGCCCTGAGTGCTCACTGGAAGGACAGATCCTGAAGCTGAGACTCCAATACTTTGGCCACCTCATGAGAAGAGAAGACTCCCTGTAAAAGACCCTGATGTTGGGAAAGATGGAGGCCACAAGGAGAAGGGGACGACAGAGGACAAGATGCTTGGATAGTGTTCTTGAAGCTACCAGCATGAGTTTGACCAAAACTGCAGGAGGCAGTGGAAGACAGCAGTGTCTGGTGTGCTCTGGTCCATGGGTCACAAAGAGTCGGACACGACTAAACAACTAAACAACAACAACATGTGTGTATGTATGTATGTATGTATGTATGTATGTATGTTAAATAGCTAAAGGCCTGGAAGAAGAGCAATGTTTTTGCCTGGCGCCTAATGAAGGTGCCCATCCAAGCAAGGCTTTCTGAGATGTTGCAAGAGCACATGCTTAGTCTAGGAAGCTCTGCCGAGCTATGAGGCTGTTTTCAAAGGACCAGTGCACTTTTAAGACAGTTATTTTGCTCTTAAGCTACAAGAAAGTGCAGTCTTCTTTACTGGAGAATCAGGGTCAATCATGGGGATTGGCCCGAACATCCTATTAGCATAAAGCTGCTGAACAAAAAAGTCACATATAAGTAGAATGGATTTAACTAGTTGAATTTACTACTTTTCAGCATTTTTATTCCAAAGGTGGACAGCAGCATATTTTCTGTTTCATATTTTAAACCTTAAAGAATTCAGATATTTTAGTTTCAAAACTGTTTAATGTACAGGGTTGTTTTTAAACAATGTTCTGGCTTTTCAATGTGTAGAGTCTGTCCTGAAACCACAAAATATCAATGGCTTTCCTTTTCTTCTTGGCAAAAAAAATTCTAACCTGGCTCTACAACAACCATGTAATTGGAACAATGTGAGCCAATTGGATGAGTCAAAACATATCTATGCAGATGAATATTGATCTTGTACAGGTGTTTGGGATAGGGATTTGGGATAGAGAGAAGAATGCATTCTCCTCCACTGAATGGGATGTTTTGCACATCCAGGGTGACCCAATTTTAGAAAAATTCTCCTCTCCCCCTACCACCAAAAAAAGCAACAAAGTTTTTTTGCGTGCATGTTTTAATGCTATCTATTGAGATAGTTAGCTCTAGCTAAACCTCGTCTGACTAAACAGCTGCATCAGACCAGGGCTGCAATTTGAGACTGTACTGCTGTTGCCAAAGGTCTAATTTGAAGTGTTTTAAATAACCATGATTAAGTAAACATGAGTCTCAAAGTGGAGCAGCTAGGATTTAAATGTCTCTCTTTAATACAGTCTTCTGTGTAAACTGGGTTAGATCAGTTAATCTGCCATCAGATAACGGGGATTAAAGGCACACACTCTAGTTTTGGGCCTGTCCCCAACACTACATCTGTACATGGTTCCTCCAGGAAACTCTTGCAACTCCCACATCATAGCCCTCGGCCGGTCATGGGCATGTCACTGGCAAACGGAGTCTAGAAACATTATTTGCAGTGCTGTGCCAAAAGCTGCAGGCTGTGCATAGGAACCAGCGGGTCACGGGATTTCAAATTATTTCCCCATGGCTACCATGTGACCAGTATTGTGTGTTTATGACGGAATGTATTTATTTGGTATTATACCCTGCCCTGCCTGGAGGCTCCATCTGGATATCAACATCATACCCTCCAACATTTCTCTGATGAAAAAATAGGGATGTCCTATTTCATAACAACAATAATAGTGATTTTATCATTCATACCCCACCCATCTGACTGCGTTGCCCCAGTCACTCTGGGCAGCTTCCAACATATTTAAAAACATAATAAAACATTAAACTACTTCCCTATACAGGACTGCCTTCAGATGTCTTCTAAAGCTTGTATAATTACTTATGTCCTTGGCTCGGGTGTCGCATAACTCCATATGTTCCAACATTTCGCCAATGAAAATAGGGATGTCCTAAGGAAAAGCAGGACATTCCAGGATCAAAGCAGAAACCAGTAAGGCTTCTGAAGAACCGGGACTGTCCTTGGAAAACAGAGACAGCTGGAGGGTCTGCAATGTGATTAGCAAAATAATAAGAACAACAACCACCCTATTTGATTTACAAGGAGTTCCCATTCCCAACACACACCATTGTAGGCTGCAATCCTAAACCCATTGACCTGAGAGTAAGCCCACTGAGTTCGGTGGAACTTACATCTGAGTAGACATAATTAGGATTGCAGCCTTAGCTACTAAATGTTTGTCCCAAATGTAAAGATCCTCTGGTGTTTCTCAAATGTGTTCCCAGGGAATCTCATGGAGAATAGTTTTCTACATGTGGGCAGCTACTGAAAATGCCTCTTTATGATTCCATGATGTTCAACTGTTTTTTTTGTGAGGCCACTGGATATTGCCTCATTCACAGTGTACCTATACTTTCAAAAAAGTTGTCTCACATAAAAGCTTCGGTCTTATTTTATTGAAAAGTGGGGGTTCTGTCAAACTCCCAGGGACCAACTGATTCTGCATTTCAGATATGATAACAGAAGCTACAGCTGTCTCCAGTTATGTGAAGGGTACAAATTGCCCCACCTCAGTGAAATATCTGATACATAGGAGTTAATAGAAGATCTACATTACCGCATGAAGATTGTCCACAGTATGACTCTCACTCTTAGCTGAAATGGGAATCACAAACGTAAAGAGCCAAATGGCTGATTCTGGCAGCAAAAGCAGCCATGAAAACGAGGGACGTTTTACTCCAGACATATGAAATTGAATATCTGCCGTCATAATTTATTTAAGTAAATTCAAAGGTAGGCTTTTAGAGTTACACTTGTTTCATTCCTAATTTACTGACTGCACCTCTGTAATCCCTTCCACATTTCACCTGCATAGACTAATTACTCGAGTGGTACACAGATGGAGTTGTTTTTTCACCCACTGCCAGCTGCCAAGATGGATGTAGGTGGGCCATAAGAGTGTTGATTCTCAGGCATCCATGGCTGCTGTTCTTCTGTTGCTCTAGCAGTAAAGTCACTGGACCAGTTCCTTTTCAACCACTGTAGACTGTATTTTGGATTTTTTTTTCTCAGGTGCCACTAAAGCAGAGAAGAAAAATATGGCTTGGAGCACACAGTGAAAAAGATTAAGGACTCTGTCTGTCAACACTAATGTCCAGATGTTTTAAAGTGCAAGAGAAAACAGCAAAAAGACATTAATTACATGCCTCTTTCTTCACTTTGAAATGCTGTTTAAAAATAAGCTTTAAGTACCTAACTTTTCCTGCCATTTTCAGAATGATTAAAAAAAAGAAAACATTTCAGACAAAACTTGTCAAAACAGGCTTAGAGGGAGGGAAACACATCTCCACCCCCAAATAGAGGTGCCCCCCCCCCATTTCAGATTAAATTCACACTTACTGGATTAGGTGGGAAACAATCTATTAACTTCAAGGATCCATATGGGGAGGGGGTGCCATGCTAGAAACTACAGACAAAACACAACATTTTTAAGTACCAAATGTCAGTTGCACTGACTGAATGATGGATGTAGGTTGCATGATTGCATGCTATCCATGCAACAAATACATGGAAACACATTTATCTTCACACTGCATACAGAAAACTATAATGTCAGACCACTAAACTCTTCTCCCAAACATCTAGTTCTAAGTTTTGCTTTATTTTTAAACGGAAGTCTATTTGGTGATGTCACCAGGCAAAAATATTGGGAGAGTATAGAGGGGGTGAAGTTCATTTCTGTATGTGTGAGTTTTGTCTTGCATGATAAATTGGAGGCTGAGGGGAACTCTGCTTGTATGAAAGGTTCCTTATCCCCCAGACCTGGCATAGGCAAACTCAGCCCTCCAGATGTTTTGGGACTACAACTCCCATCATCCCTGACCACTGGTCCTGTTAGCTAGGGATCATGGGAGTTGTAGTCCCAAAACATCTGGAGGGCCGAGTTTGCCTATTTCTGCCCCAAACCCACTTCTGGTGCCTCCCATAAAAATAACCATGTGATTTTCTTCCATCCATATCCTGAAATGGCAGAACAGTTTTATAACATGTGATGAGTTGTTTGTTTTTACTAAATCTCAGATTGTAGCAACCTTTGCCCCCAAAGTACCACTCCCTACCTCTGTTGTGTCACCACTACCACCACATTGTCCATCAGCACTCCGTTCCTTCTGGCTGGGATGTAAATCCTGCATTCCATGGAAAAGCAAATTCCAGAATTCATGCAAGGGAAACAAATATGCTGAATGGTTCTTTGCATTTGCAAAATAAACTTTAGCCACACAATTTGATGTTTCTGGTACAATACTAACATTTCCCCCCTTTTTACTAGAAAATGTGTAGAGGAAAATACTAATATGAAATACAATGGCATTACGTTTAGACACTACGCACATTGAATGCATATTGATTTACTACAGATTCTGCACAGGACCAGGCAAACAAGTAAGGATTTCTACAAATAGACTGGGCCTGCTCACATCAGTGCAACATTATAAGGGCAACAACAAAACACTGTAGGAGCCAACAGGAGCGCCAGCTTGGCCCCACAACTGTGGGTGCCTAGAGCCATGAGTACCATGCAGCGTGCATTGCCTTGGCACAAAAATTTGTGGGTGCCCAGCCCTTTCATAGGGAATTTTGTGGGTGCTCAGGAACCCAGGGCCCCAGGGAGTTGGCACCTATGGGAGCCAATGTATTCCTTCATCGAGACTCTTTTACCAACCTTTGTGGGGGTCAAGGGTCACATTACCATGATGAAAAGCTGATGGGGGCTACATTTCAAAACTGGATAGAGCCAGGCTCAAAAATGGGCAGGGCTGGACAACACACACCCTTACCACAGACACACAATCACACATAAACCACATCATTCATTCATTCCTCATTGTCACTTATACACAAAAAGAACTATGCTCCAAGTGGTTAACAACAAACAAACCACAAATTCATCTCAGAATCAACCATCACAGGAAGTAGTAACTAGTTCATAGCAACATAATAAAGCAACAACAAAACAGCACAACAAAACAATGAAATCAGATAACAAAAAAGTCACATACGAAATTTGAAAGAAGCTAAGCCCATTGATTTCAGTGGAAGAAAGTGAACGCCATGCTAACCTCTCCAGTTGAAATCAATGGGATTTAAATGTGCTGCCATTTATTTGGGCCATGGCCGTAAAGAACGAATTGCCTAAGCAGAGAGTTAAAACCACAGGACCTAGCTAAGGCCCCCCACACTTGTATAAGTCAATCTAAACTATTGGTTCTTGGACTGATACTTGAAGCTCAGCCACATCTAGACCCTAAAAACAGGTCCAAATATGTTGATGTTCCACTGAAAAGCTGAATACACCAAGAGCTTGCGGAAAACCATCTTTGTACTGCTGTCAACCTTATGACCAGTCCCAAACACTGCTTGCAGCCATTGGTTTAGGGACTGGATGCAACAACAAAGTTTGTTCTGTGTGGGAGTGCTTGGTCTGTCTTTGAAGATAATGTTCTTGGTTGTTTGCAAGCTGAACCATCGCTTCAGGCTTGTGAGAAATGCCAAAGCCTTGATCAAAATGGTGTCTTTTCCGTGGAGGCAGAAACATGTTTGCAATATGCTGGCAAAGTTGGAGAACAAAACAAAAATGGAAAGAAGAAAATGGAGAGCATACAAGGAATTTGTAAATGTTGCTTTAACAAGTAAATGATATTCATTTCTGGGCTTCGTACATGTTTATCATGTTTTCTAGATCAACAGTATATTTCCCCAAAAACCCTTTTTCTACCACAGCAATTTTGATTAAATAATAAAAGCCAAATGCTAGAGAGTTCAGAGTTCTGAGACCTAAGGCGCTGCACTAATACTTAAATAGCGTATTTGGACGCCGCCTTGCAATATGAACGTTATAGGGGAGCCGATTCATTAATATTTGGCACTTGTAGCCTGGAACTGTTTCTGCATGATTCATACATTGATCTTTTTTATCTTTCCAGTGACGCAGGGAACAAGACTCATTTTTCCTTGGAAGTGTTGCTTATTTTGACCTCTTCATTCACAACTTCGCTAGACTTCTTCCCATTATGTACTTGATAATCAAAAATGCCATCAGAAGGCAAAAGTAAGAATAAGCTAAATGTTTCCAGAAGGACAGTTCCGAATTATATCACGTGGTTACAATGTAATAACTGAGGATGGAAATTTATAAGAGAATGTTAAGCATTAGGAATAATATGTCCATAGCATAGCAGTAGGCAAGCTTCAGATTTGTGGGCTTTCCCTTGTTTTTTATTGGATCTTGAAGTCCACCAACTGGAGCCAAGTGTAAAATATTGGTGGTAGAGGCAGAGGGGAGGAAAGACATAGACAAAATTCAAGAATAAGGTGCTTTGGAAGACATGTTCAAACCAGGAATTTGTTTCTGCCTCAGAACCAAGCTTACAGTCCTTTGCAAAAAAAAATTGACACAAACTTTTTTCATTATAGCAGTCTAATTTAAGGTCAGCGGAAGAGTCTTTTTGCTGTTGCTGTTGTTAAACCACTGGGAATCTGAAACCCTTGCCAAACTACTGCAAATCACCCCAATATATCTCAGTGGATCCCAAGCTACCTTTAATCCACCCCACTCTAACATATATAGAAAATAGAAAAATTATGGATAATTTATTTGGACATACAAAACAATTTGAGGAAACTGGGATTCAAAATCCACTCTTTGATTTGCTAGAGCTTAAAATTCATTTAAATCGAGAAATCACAATTAATACAAACTAACCAGCCACAGCAACAATGTCAAAGCCAGAACTTAAGGAGGAAAGTAGCATTCAGATTTGAAACTGAATGAATTCACATTCCTTTTATTATTCAAAATTCTTATTTAAAAACTCAAACTTTGATTTACAGTGTGGCTGTGTTTAGGTTTTGATGACAAAACGTTTTTATTTTCAAGCAGAAATGCAATTTAGTTTGAAAAAATCAATTGTATAGCCTAAAACCAGAATCTGAAGGTATGCTAAGTACTCTTCACATATAACCTTCCTATCACCTCCCCGTCCCCTAAAGCTGGCTTTTGGTTAGGAAGACTTTCCAAGCTGCCATTCCCAAAGATGCAGGGGTCTGCCACCAGCAATAAGTCAAGGGAAAACCATAAGCATATGGAAGGCTTTTCTCATGTGTATAGGCCTCTTTGGATCTTAGTCTCTTGAAGTATACATGAAATTTACCAGCATAATTATGTATCAGCATTAACAGTATGGTAACTGGCGTTCATTTTGTGTGCACGTACTATACAGAGGGACTGAAGAGCAGATGTCCTGTTAGTTTGCTTCTGACTTTGATTCCACAGAACTAGAATGGCATCACAACAAAATAAGTCACAAGTCATCAGAAAATGTTCCACAGTTGCCTGGATGACCTCGGCTTTCAAGCTGAGGGAGCCAGTGTTTGTCCACAGACAGTTTTCCAGCTCATGCGGCCAGCAGAACTAAACCACTTCTGGTGCAATGGAACACAGTGATGGAAGTCAGAGCGCACGGAAACGCCGTTTACCTTCCCGCCACAGTGGTATCTAGTCATCTACTTGCAGTGGTGTGCTTTCATACTGCTAGATGGGAGGAGCTGGGACAGAGCAACGGGAGCTCACTCGGTCACAGGGATTTGAACCGCAGACCTTCTAATCAGCAAGCCCAAGAGGCTCAGTGGTTTAGACCACAGCACCGTAGTCTGGTTGTACTTTGATTGCAAGGAACCTTGTCACTGATTTCCATCAGATCTGGACTGCAACCAGAGGAGGAGATGACTGGGCAACCCAAACCCATTGGTGGACTTTCTAACTCCAGGGAGGAGAGTCCAACAGTAGCTCAACCTGCCGAACAGTCTGTGCACAGCTGCAGGCTCATGGAAACAAGGGCAGATTTGTAACTGGTCCCAGCTCCTTGATAACGCCTGGTTGCATTCAGCTGGGCAGTCTCAAGCTGTTGCATGATGAAAACTTTCCACTTGAGCTCATTCTAATGATATCTCCAAAGATATGACTAAGTAATCAAACTTCAGTGCAATGAGAAATCTTAAAGGCCCCTCTTCTAGAGGGAGGAATGATTCTCTTAAAAATGGGGGGAACAGAAACTCTTTCAGTGTGGGAGGGAAACATGTGGCTACTGAGGGGGAGATTAATGTGTTGCTTGACTGTAAGCAGTTTCAGATAGTGCAAGTGAATCAGTTGCCCAGTAAAATTCACATGAAACTTCACATACGGCTTGTTCCTTAATTAAAAAAAAAGTGTGCAAGAAAGATTTTGCACTATTGTTACATCTGGACCAACTTGGTTATACCATCTCCTGGAGGACCCATTGCTGAGAAATAAACTGTAGCTCTAATCAAGCAAAAAAATCCATCTGTTTTTAGAACCCAAGTAAAAAAGGTTGACATGTGTCTTAGGAACAAGACACTTGTTCTAAAATGCCCCAAATGATACAATTGCCAAACAGATGTTTTAAGCCATTTCTTTTATTTCAAGTATTTATTAGGATTCAAGAACTCAAAGGTGGGTCACAACAACCAGTAAAACATAGCATTAAAATCTAAAACTGTAAAAAGATTTGCAAATGAATCTGTGATGTGACCCAGAGATAGACACAATCCCTGAATCAGAGCAGCAAAGCCTTTTCCTGCATCCTGCTAGTCTTTCTATAAAATATCATTTAATATACGATTCCAAGACTTTTTTCCAAAGAATACTCACTATTTTAAAAGCATAAAGGTAAATGGGTGGCAGCAAGAGGGGGCTAGATTGTGTCCTGTGGGAAAACACACACAGGATGTCATCTATCAGATTTGGGGGCAGAACAGCCCAATGGAATGCTTGCTTGGAAAACACAAATTACAGGCTTGTTGTCATTCAGTAAGGAAAGGAATGGGTGTTTCTTCCTGCCTGGATGAGTTTCTACAAAGTCTATAGCATTTCTTTCCAGATGGATGAGTCCCTAAAAGCCTAAGGCAAACTGAGTTACCACCATCAGTCAGATGCAGGATAACATGCAGTGCAAGAGGCTTCTAAACCACAGCCTTTCTGAGTGACAGGTGCAATAATGGGAAAGATTTGTTTTTTGTTTTCAAGGAAAAGGGCCATTGCCTTTAGTGTAGCAATTTCTTTCAGGTGGTCTTCATCTTTAATCACCTGCATTTAAAGGTCAGGTTGCATAGATAACCTCTGTTTCTAATGGAGGCATTTCCTGAGAAAAGCCCTGAGGAACAAAGAGTGAGAATCAGAAACAGAATAAGTTTGCCACCTTTTGGATTAGCCAGCAAACGGCCTTTCCTTAAGGACTACAGTGTAGATAAGCATCATTTCATTCTTTAGGATAGCACCGATGGTAACTTAAAACTGCACCACCCTTTTTAAAAAAGAATTGAACTAAGAACCTGAAGATCTTAAGCTATAAAGTTATGTTTTTGTCAGTGGGATGGCATAACCTCTATGGAGTTTATACCTCTGCTCTCCTCAGACCATGGTTACCAGATGTCCCTATTTCCTGGGGACAGTCCCCGGATTTACAAATCAGTCCCCATACAGAATCCACTGGAGTTGAAAAGTGTCCCTGGATTCATTGAAAAAAATCTGGTAACCTTACCTCAGACCTGTGTGGTGTTAATCCCATTCAATAATCTCTTTAGAAGGTGTGTGACTAGTCTTGTTTACTACTTCCCAGCCATCAAAGGATCCAGATGAGCTTTCCCCCTCTAAGATTGACCTCAGGAAGAAGTAATACAGTAATTGTAACATGTCCTTGTTTCCCAAATGGGAGGAAAGGATCAGGTGAAAAACAGAATGGGAATTTTTCAATTTTCAGAGCAGCTTAGAACTTTCAGTAAGTGTAGCTTGCCCACAAGTAACTCTTGCTGAAATTCCTTCTTTGATTCTCCAGAGAATGAATGCTTTTGACAATCGATCCAGAAAACCTAATCTCTATTTCCTTGTTAAGAAACCATACCCAATTCCAGATCATCTATAGGAATAATAAGGGAGAAGGTGAAGTTTCTCAATCTCAGAAAATAATAATATTCAAAACTTTTCCTTTTCTTTTTTGAGCTCTCTGTGAACTGTTGTGAATGTTTAGTCCTTTGCTGAAGAATATCCAGCAAAATGGATTCTCTATTTTTTCCACAATCTGTTAATTTAGGGGACAGCTGTGGATCCAGCTTTAAATATCATTTAATATCATTTAGTATCATCCACACTAACAACAGAGTTCCGTTCAACATTAAGTGAGTTGGAAATTCTCAGAAGATAATTTTCTAAGGAAAATTTAACCTCCACTTTTCCCACAAGAGTAGCTGGCAAAATCCTGTGCCCCCCGTCCCCCGTCCCATTTCACAGCCCATAAATTGTGTGAGGGATTTTGAAAGAGCAGCCTCCCTCACCTGCTGCCTCAGTCCTACTTCTAAGGGCCTCTTCACTACAGGTAGAAATATTCTAGCATACCTTTAGACCTGTTCTTTGCTACCTGTATTCTACATGCCCCGTTCCATGCCCAAAAAGCACAGGACACCTGGGCATGGTGGCATTGTGTCCTGTAGATCACAGCAAAATACTGGGCAAGGTTTTGCCCACTATCCTCACTGTGCGATAGACTAGTGGGAAAAAGCTGTCCAATAAGCCCTTGCAAAGGGGAAGGGGAAGCATAAATAAGGCTGCTATCCCTGGAGCTCAGGGCCATTTTCTCTTGAGAACTTCCCACCTGCCCACCCTTGGTTTAGAGCCTTCACTGAGCAATTCTGGGTCACTGGTTGACAGGACCAGAAATTAATTTTTCTCTCTCAACCTGATTGGCACTTGGTTAGAGTTTTATTTGCATTTCCCTCAGTGAAATTATGACCTTCCTTTGTTAGGCGGAGAATGTTGTTTGTATGAGGACAGAAATGGCACTGGGCAAGATCAATATGGTATAGGGCCCCCACAAAAGGGGCCTAAGGGGAGGATTGAACTTGGCACTCCCAAGATTGGGGTATCTGCCTGATAGGAATGCCAACCCTCGCCCTGCCTGCTGCTGTCAATAAAAAATTGGCCTAATGTTATCCCCCTCGCCATTGTACAGTCTTGTTATTTTGTTATTCTCATGGGTCACATATTGTACCTGCCTGGGCAACCCTATGATAAGGCTGCCATCCTATTAGTTCCAGGACTCTCCAGCAAAAGGACACAGTGCCCCCTACAATTGAGCCAAATAGGATCTGTGTTGTGCTTTATCTAAGAGGAAAAAATAGAGAGACCTACTACTGTGCTTCTTCGTTCCTAAGTGGATGGCAGCTTGTTGAGCCTTATCTTTGGATTTCCTGGCTTGTGTGTCACAACCTTCATGTTATTTCAACAAAGTTTTGTATCTAATTTAATTTCCTTGTTTTTATTTAACCTCAGTAATGGAAAGGAAATCTTTTCAATGAGGGTAAAACTAGACAATTATTGACTGAAAGAATGGGTTCATGAAGTTATCAGAGACTAATGAGAAAATAGCTGCCGAGGCAAAAACAAAAAACTACAAGTAAGGAGCATGGGAACCAAGAGCTACCAAGGATAGCTGATTAGATTTTAAAATATAAAGCCAGCTTAAGGGACACATGCAAAAAAATACTTTAAGATAAGACCGGGGAAAGGGATATTCACAGCACAATAGAATGGTAATTGTGCAAGATAGAAGCTGAAGAACTAAAAGCCAGTTGACATCATCAGGTGCCCCTACATGTGAGCAGCTAGCCCGCCATGGCTAAGTTGATGCCCTCCATATTTGTTGGACCACAACTCCCATCAGCCCAGGCATCATAGCCATAGTCGGGGTTGATGGGAGCTTTGGTCCTGCAACATCTTGAGGACACCAGGTTGTCAAAGCCTGGCACGGAGAAATATTAGTGTGAACTGGACATGGAAGCAGCCATAAGCTATTTTGTCACAGCTCCTTCATCTGTAAGCCTATCATTCCGTTAAAATGTTAGCATTTGAAGATGTTTATTTAGCCATTCTGCCTGAAAAGAAACACACACACAGTTACTTTCCGGTTTTGTTCAGTGGGTTTTGGTATCTCTGACCTGGTGCTTTGCAAATAAACATGTTTGTGCAAATACAGATGGTGCGGCAGGAAGATGGTGCCTTCCCCTGTTGGACAAAGCCATTGCTGGGACATCAACGAAGCGCAGAGGCAAACTCAAATGATCTCATCAGTGCAAGCCAGCACAGCAAGCCAGCCAAAATGATTCCTGCCAAGAGTAATTCTCTGCAAAGGGACTTCCTGGCCAGATAAGGCAAAAGAAACCTATTGCACATGTTGTTATTCTAAAGGCTAACGGGTAAAATACATGGATACTGAGCAACTGCAGGAATCCAGTGCATTGTGTGAGGAACTCAGAGAGGGAAATCGATCTTTTTGACAGCACCCCAAGTGGGAGACTGAAGCCACATGGGAAGTCAGGAAAGCTCAAAAAGATTGGACATGGTGCCGTCGAATGTATTTCGTGGTGCATTACGCTTCACGTTGTGGCATATCTTTCATTACAAGAGAACCTGGGAGCCATGGGCCAGGTCCTCCTCTTTGCACTTCCAGCTTGCACCATCACTTGTAACCACCCACCATGGTCCGTATTATATTCATTTGGCTCCCGGCTTTGAGCTAGTCCCTCCCAGTTGGCCATGCATGCCCTCTGGTTGTTGTTGTTGTTGTTGTTTCATACCACCCTTCAACCACACATCTCAGGGTTCGTAACATAAAATTACAATATAAAAACCACAAAATACATAATCAAAAAATAAGAACAACAAACCAATAATCCCCCATCCCACGACACATTTAAAAGGGCATTGGATGTCAATCAGTCAAAGGCCTGGTTGAAGAGGAATGCTTTCGCCTGGCACCTAAAGGTGCATAATGAAGGTGCCAGCTGAACCTCCCTGGGGAGAGCATTCCACAAACGGGGAGCCACTCCAGAAAAGGCCTGTTCTAATACAGTGGTACCTCGGGTTACATACACTTCAGGTTACATCGCTTCAGGTTACAGACTCCACTAACCCAGAAATAGTGCTTCAGGTTAAGAACTTTGCTTCAGGATGAGAACAGAAATCGTGCTCCGGCGGCGCAGCAGCAGTGGGAGGTCCCATTAGCTAAAGTGGTGCTTCAGGTTAAGAACAGTTTCAGGTTAAGATTAAGAACAGACCTCTGGAAAGAATTAAGTACTTAACCTGAGGTACCACTGTACTGCCATCCTCTGGACTTCTCGTGAAAGGGGGCACATGAAGAAGGGCATCAGATGGTGATTGCAAGGTCATTGTTAGAAACAACATAAGCTAAATGTAACCACATCCTTTAGTGTCTAATATGATAATCGTCCTGATCCTCCTCGGCAACATTTCCAGTGCGCCTTCACCCATCGTGTACAAAATCTCACAATCAAATCTTGAGACAAAACTTTGATACATCTTCAGTTAGACTTGGTAGCCTTCAGGACTGAAATGATAAAGAGCAGGGTTATTCTGCCCTATTGTTATGCCTATTGTTCAAGCTCTGTTGAGAGGTCCAGGCACCTTCCAATTAACAGCTAATTCCCTTTTAAATGGTTATCTGTTTTGTGCTGCCTTTTCAGAACAGGCCTGTCTCAGGCAGGCATGCCGTGTTGCTTTTGTGAAAGCATGCTTTTCCTATTAAGATGATGTTTTCATTGCTCTTCCATCATGCTGTGCAGAACGGGATATTACTCTTTCAACAACTGGAGCACAAGATCCATAGCCAGTGGGGGACTAGCCATTACTAGCTACACCATTAAGAGGAGGCATTTGCCTCATAATTGCACACACATTGTTTCTTGCCCAAACCAGACAACAGTCCTGTTTTCGCTAAGATAGTAATACTTCTCTGTACCACTCCCAGCCATTATAAATTTGTACAACCTTCATACTGTTTTGCATGCAGCAGTGGCTTTAATGATGATAATAAACAGTCCCAGGTAAAAGATTACCATCCCAGGCATATAAACCAAAGTTTATTAGCCCAGGAATGACCCATACTCCCTCCACACACATCCCCTAACTTTGCACACCTAACTTTGGGGTTTCTGTTTTGGACTTGCTAAACCACAGTTTACTGTGGTATTCAAACTGGGAAAGTGGTTTATTGCTGCTTGAAAACTAGGATAGAAAACTAGAATCTTAGCTTTTTAAAGTGAATTGAGTGTTTGCAACAGACAGCCTCCTCCATAGTGGGTAATTACATTAAGATTGATCATACCCAAAATGAGAGATTTATGCATCTTGCAGTGGAGGCTAAGGGGAAGGGTGCAGAGACAGGCTAGAACAGAACAGTGAGTCATGCAGGGAAGCAGCTGGTGCCCTCCTCTATAGATTAGTGCTTGGGCTAACAGCAGGCTTTTAGTTACTTGTACTGTATTTACTTACTTCCAGGTCCTGGTCATTCTCTCCAGTGGCGTAGCGTGGGTTGTCAGCACCCGGGGCAAGGCAAGTAATTTGCACCTCCTAACCCATGGATTTTAGCACTCTAGTCTCGAGCGCGTGCCCCCCCCCCCGATGTTGCGCCCGGTGTGGCTGGCCCCCCCTGCACCCCCCACGCTACACCACTGATTCTCTCACATGTTCTAGGGCAGTAGTGATTAAGTAATTTTAGACTCTGGACTTAACTGTTTTATCTTTAGCATTGTGAAATTAGATAGTAATTACTTCAAAATTGTTTTGTTATTTTTAATAATTTTTTATTGATTGTCCAATTTTATCGACACAACAACACTAAATAATACATACAACAACAGACACACACAAAAAACATAAATCCTATTTTCTTAACCTCCTTTTCGTAAGCCTCTTTTCTCGGACTTCCCCATACCTTCCCCTTTTTGCATCCTAGTTTCATAAATTTTTCAGCAACTCTTTTAGCCAATTAAAATTTAAACTTATTCTCCTATTCAATATCACATTAAATCAAAAAGAATAAATATAGCTGTAATTATACATCTTCCTTTCCCTTCACACTTTAACACTCCTCAATTTTATAGCGATTTTTAAGATATACTTTGAACTTCTTCCAATCTTCCTCCACAGTTTCTTTCTCCTGGTCACAGATTCTGCCGGTCATTTCTGCCAGTCCCATAAAGTCGATCACTTTCGCCTGCCATTCTTCCAGCGTGGGTAGCTCTTGTGTCTTCCAATACTTTGCTAGTAGAATCCTTGCTGCCGTTGTGGCATACATAAAAAAGATCTTGTCCCTCCTTGGCACCAGTTGGCCCACCATACCCAAAAGAAATGCCTCTGGTTTCTTATGAAAAGTACATTTAAGTACTTTCTTAATTTCATTATAAATCATTTCCCAGAAAGCTTTAATCTTCGGGCAGGTCCACCAAAGGTGAAAGAAGGTACCTTCAGTCTCATTACATTTCCAGCATTTATTATTGGGCAAATGATAAATCTTCGCAAGCTTGACTGGGGTCATGTACCACCTATAAATCATTTTCATAATGTTTTCTCTTAAGGCATTACAAGCCGTAAATTTTATACCTGTGGTCCACAACTGTTCCCAGTCAGCAAACATGATGTCATGTCCTAGGTCCTGTGCCCATCTAACCATTGCTGATTTAACAGTTTCATCAATTGTATTCCACTTCAACAGCAAGTTATACATCGTAATTACTTCAAAAATGAGGGACGCAGGTGGCGCTGTGGGTTAAACCACAGAGCCTAGGGCTTGCCAATCAGAAGGTCGGAGGTTCAAATCCCCGTGATGGGGTGAGCTCCCGTTGCTCGGTCCCTGCTCCTCCGGCGGGAAGGTAAACGGTGTTTCCGTGCACTGCTCTGGTTTGCCAAAAGCAGCTTAGTCATGCTGGCCACATGACCCAGAAGCTGTACGCCGGCTCCCTCGGCCAATAAAGCGAGATGAGCGCTGCAACCCCAGAGTCAGTCATGACTGGACCTAATGGTCAGGGGTCCCTTTACCTTTACCTTACTTCAAAATTTGGTAACCCAGTTATGTTTGGGGACACTCCTGCTTGCTCTGCTGAGTATGACCTTGAATGCCCCCCCCCCAAGTTCTGCCCTGAGGGCACCACTGCTCTAGGGTACCAGGATACCCAAGAACAGCCTAGGGATGTTACTCTAGCATTCCAGAGCCTATAAGCATGGAGTATGACAAAGGATAAGAGATACTTTGTGAGAGGTCACAAGACAAGTGAGCAAAGAGGACTTTTTGGTGAATGGCAGCCTGGCTCTGAAATACCGTATATTCCTGGTAGAGATTCAGCAGACTCACTCTGATGCCTTTCCAACAGATTCCTCTGATCTCTTTCTTCCTTATAGCCCAGCTTGATTGCTGAGATCATCAGAGGAATGCTGTTAGTTGTCCCCCATGTCTCTGAAGCCTAACTGGCATCAGCCAGAAGTCAGGCATCTAGTGTCACTTGCCATCTCAACCAAGATTCAGCAGGCATTCTCACTGTAAACTTTCAGAGGACAGGCCTATACAGTTGTTTTTTAGTGTTATTATTATTTTAAATAAACCAGCCATGTTTGTGATTTTTGTATTGTTTTGTGAAACTTTATGCAGTGCACTGCTTTGATGTTTTATGTGAGTGGGCAAAATAGAAATACAGTGGTACCTCGGGTTACATATGCTTCAGGTTACAGACTCCGCTAACCCAGAAATAGTACCTCGGGTTAAGAACTTTGCTTCAGGATGAGAACAGAAATCACGTGGCGGTGGCAGGGCGGCAGCAGGAGGCCCCATTAGCTAAAGTGGTGCTTCAGGTTAAGAACAGACCTCCAGAACGAATTAAGTTCTTAACCCGAGGTACCACTGTACCTTTATAAATAGACAGATAAATTGTAAAAAAAAATGTTACAGTATTTCAATCGGCTTTTAAAGTGGAGCATAGCTTTAAAACTTAAAACATTGAGATGTGCTTTGTTCTAAACTGCATTGTGCTGTAAATCACCACCTGAGATGCATTAAGATCAGAAGAGTGGGGTTCAACTATGCAGTCATTACTAGCAACAATGGTGTACAGTTCTGAATAAATGTATGGATGATGACTGCTTTAAACCACATGACACTTAAATCCTGGAGAACGGGACAGTTACAATTCACTTCCCTCAGTCTGAATACAAGTGGGAGATATCCTGCCTTGCTAATCATTGGCGATTTCAGTTCACTTCTCTGATTTACAGTTTCCTGATTTGCAGGTTGTTAAAATGCTTGTTAGAGACTGGGGAGTGGGGAATCCTTGGCTGGTCTGGAAAATGTTCCTACATAATTATGCTGATGACTGAGAATCAGGCTGAAAAGGCTTTAATTCATAGCAGCTTATACAATAAGGGAGATTTAGGGAGGGCTTTTATTCTCTTCCCATATTTTTAATAAGTTTCATTCATGTTCATATCCTGTGCTGCAGACCCAAAGCACATGGGTTTATGTGACTAAATCAGCTCTAATCCTGCTCTCAGGATCCGATTCATTTTTCTGGAAATACTTTCCCGGGCAACTAAAGTATTCCATCTGAGTACGTTGTGTTTATGTCCTAGCAATGTTTATATGGGGAACGAACAAAGAAGGGGTATTGTCCTCCTCTCTGCTAGGAGCTTGGAGAGGTGAGAGTTGAAGCTGAGAGAAAATAGCCACTATTTGTGAGGCAAAAGAACCTGGTTAAGTTCATGTGGAAAGAGGCATAATGGCTGCTAGCCACAATAGTTGTGTCCTATTTTCCTGCCTCCGAATGCCCATTGCTGGGAACCTCAGGTGGGGAGAATGCTGTTGCACTCACATCCTGCTTGGGGGCACCCCTGGGTCATCTGGCTGGTCCCTGAGAGATCAGGATTCTGGACTGGATGGGCCATTGGCCTGATCCAGCAGGAAGAAGGGGGAAATGAACAAACAGCACACTTCAGTACACCTCAGCACTTTGAGTGGGTGGGTACGCATCCCAACAGCACTGTGTAAATGTGGAATACAGTGGTACCTCAGGTTACATACGCTTCAGGTTACAGACTCCACTAACCCAGAAAAAGTACCTCGGGTTAAGAACTTTGCTTTAGGATGAGAACAGAAATCGTGCTTGGGAGGCCCCATTACCTAAAGTGGTACCTCAGGTTAAGAACAGTTTCAGGTTAGGACAGACCTCCAGAAAGAATTAAGTTCTTAACCTGAGGTACCACTGTATACGTTTATGGGGAAACAGTCAGTGTAGCTTTAAGATAAAGCTAAATGCTGCTTTTGCTCTTGGAAAACTGCTCTGCGTTCTCTGCCTCCATCCTTCTGTGAAGAAACTGCTTCACCGGGCAGCTCCTGTGCTCTATTTTTCTTCTTCTCAGGCGTCATTCCACTTTCTCTGGCTGGCCCCTTTCCGCCCATTTGACCAGCCTACACCTGGGACCACAATGATGCATTGCAATAAGCTTCAAAGAGCACTGTGGTTAACTGCTACTGTAACACGATCGCCTTCCTATTAAATACAAAGGTCGGCCACATACAAGTTCGTTCTGGTTTGGGGCTCATAGTGATTCTGAAAGATGATTAGCCGGACCAGGCAGCTGTGGCAGCAGAAACTCATAGTCGCCAACAATACTGTACGATGAGTATCCCCTGAAGAAAGCCTTGCCATCTATCCAAACTTATTAACTGCATTCTTCTTTGTTAACTATACAGTACTGATTTGAATGTGGAGGTTGTATTTTCACACTTGATTGTTCGCTGCCTTGAGACTCATGCAGTAGGTGGTATAGTTTTGATAAATAAATATAAATGTGTCCCTCCATCAGAATCAGGAGACCGATACAGGTGATTTAAAAATGTTTATATGTTAGATTGGAATGTTTTTAGTTAAAGAGAGAGAGAGACTAAATCAGGAGTAGAGAATGTTGCTGGCATAGTAGGCCAGATTGCTAATGGTCCCCATCCAACTTTGACAAACTGGCATTTTGTTCAGGGTGCCACTGCTGCTTGCTAGCCAGAATCAGATGCCTCCTTTGCCCTATTCTGGGGATTATTAAAAAAAAAAAATAATTGGGGAAGGAAAGAAGACACATCAGGTTTATCCTTGCAAACTCAAGTTGCTGCATACCTGCCTGCCAGCAGTGGGCACCCCTTTTCCCCCATGGTGGGCCTAGTGAAGGGGGGAAATGTGTGGGGAGAAGTACCGTATTTTTCACTCTATAAGACGCACATTTCCCCCTCCAAAAATTAAGGGGAAATGTGTGTGTGTCCTATGGAGCGAATGCAGGCTCCTTGGCTTCAGCGATAGCAACGCAAAGCCTCAGATGCGCAGTGGAAGCGCTCCCTCCACGCTCCGGAGGCTTCGGGTTGCCTTCACTGAAGCCTGGTGCACACCAACCCCTCTCACTCTCCAGGCTTCAAAGATAGCCACCTGAAGCCTCCGGAGCACGGTAGGAGCTCCCACTGCGCTCCAGAGGCTTTAGGTTGCCATCTCTTAAGGTGAAGGCAATGTGGGAGAGGGAGAGCTGCGCAGCGCCCCTTCAGCGAAGCAGGAGGAGAAATGGAAAGGTCTCCATTTCTCCTACCGCTTCGCTGAAGGGGTGCTGCGCAGAGAGGGGGAGAATTTTTTCCCCCTTGTTCTCCGTCTCTAAAACAAGGTGCATCCTATGGTTGTCCTATAGAGCGAAAAATGCAGTAACAGGAATATCCCCAGAAGCTCAAGCTGCTGTTACCCTCCAGTTTGCAGCAGGAAACTCTTTTGTTGCATACTGGAGCTGGCTTTTTTTAAGGTTGGAGGGAGGAGGAAGTAGTGGGGGTATCCCTGCACACTCAGTCTTGGTGGCGCCTCATTTGCCCCATGCTGGGGCTTGCTTTTTTAAGAAATAAAATGGTTGGGGAGGGAAGGGAGGAGTGGCAAGGGTCAAATTTGAATTGTAATACAATAAACAGAATATAAAAAATAAAAATACAATTAATGATCAGTGTGCATGTTTAATGTGAAGGATGTCCAATGCCTCATCTTCAACCACAAATCCACAGACATGCCACATATCAGCTGAACGACTGCAGTTTGGGATCTGTGCCATTGCAAATCACTTCTCCCCTGGGAATCATTAGAGCAAAGGTGGAGTGGCCACACCCACTTTGTCTTGGCCACACCTACCACTGGCATGCACCCTTGGGGGATTGGCCCAAAAAAGATAAGCTACCACCATCCAAATAGGTCGAGTGCCAAAACAGGATGTATTTTAAATGCAGGTAGAGGTGTTCTTACAATGTGATACCCAACTTTATAGACTGCTATTAATATGTGTGGACATCGCTTTTCATTACTTCCTCCATTTCACTTTATGGTTACTCAGAAGCCCATTTCCAAATATATGATTTTATGCTGCATGAGCACAACATGGCAGAAAAGCTGGATTCAGGGAGAGCGGAAGCACATAGGAACATTATAGCTTGGTTGTCCACAGATGGGAAGTTGCAGCAAAACGGATTCTGGAGTGGCGACAGCGGTGCCTCTGCAGGTCCACAGGTTGGCTGAACACCTAGAAACCTGAGCTTCTGCAATTATATGAGAGGTCTCATGGTGATAGCTTTACTCTGGAGGATTCCACTGCTTCCTGCTCTCTGATTCTTGTTGGAATTGCTTTGGAAACAGATGTCCTTACAGCGCTTGGAAATCAGGCTTATAACCTTGGCTAAAAGCAGGAAGTGTAAAAGGTGCGTTCACCAAAAGGGGGGGTAGGGTAAAAATAAATAAATAAGTGCATCTGCACCTGAGCTTTTCTAAATCTCAAAGACTAGGGACTGAGTTTTGGGCAATTGTTCAAATTGGCACTTCATCCTTAAAATCACTTCACACATCCTTGCACACAATATGCTGAGTTTAAGAAGGCTAGTATTTCAGTTTCAGCTCTCAATTCCCTGTTCTGAGTTTGCAAGCCAAACGCTTAACTATTTTATAGCTGGGACAATTTATATGAAAGAGCTGCAGACTGAAGTGCCATCTGTTTAGCATCTCCTTTCTACTAAGCCATTTGAAATGCCCAGAAAGACCCAGAAGGAGCTGGTTCCCAATTAATTTCGAGCGCTGAAAAACAACAGCCAGCGGTCATTCTCAGTGGATGTGGAATTACAGTGAAGCCAAACAGGCCAAATGAGTGCCCCGCTTGAACTGAGTGTGCTGTAGAATATGACCCAGAATGTTCTGCAATGAGCAAGAGTTTCACCATATAAACGCAGGGGTTCCTCAACAGATAACTCGACACCCAAATGGAGCTTTGGGATCTGCTTCACATGGGATCTGACTGTTATGTATTGAAGTTCTCACCCTGGCCACCAGGAGTATTGTGTATGTAGTTTTCACTCAGGTCCACGTCAGTTATTTTAGGTGGGAAACCCTGGGTTGTTGTTGCTACAATGTTGACAGCAGGCTGCCTATAAAAGCAGGCCGGCTGAGCTGTTTGCTGTTCAGTTCTGTTCCAGTTTACAAATAAAGAGCTGCTTGGAAGAATCGCTGTGTCGTCTGATATGTTCGCCCCACAACTTAACACTGACCATTGATCCAAGTGCCATTGGTTGGTTCGGTGGGCTGTAAAATCATGAATAAACCAATACAGGCCTTCATATTTTCTCCCAAAGGCAGCAGGGGTTTATTACATATTGCAAAATGAAATAAAAACATTTTTTAAAAAATAAATAGATCCACTTCTGATTTTGCACAAGATTCTACAGGGTATGATTCTTCATCAAAATTACCTTAATTCAGAACACTCTATAAAAGGTCTGTTTCAATTATCATTATAACCCAACTGATAATATCCTCTTCCAACTCCTTTTTACTAACGAACAAATGGTTATGCACAGATCAGACCCTGAGCAAGCCACCTCTTTCCAACTGTAGTTGAAATCTAATAAAAGTGTTATTAATAATCTTATTACACAAAGTTATAGAGTTTGCCTAGAATGAAGAAGAACATGGGCTCACTACAGGACAGTCAGTTTAATGCCGTTTTACATATTTTGAAGCGATTGATAGTAGAAGTACTGGGAGAATCCCCCAAGGCAGCTGAAGGTCATTCGTAGGCTTTGGCAAGGAAAGGAAATTATCTCTGAAAGCTAATCTAATGAAAATCCTTGGAAATTAATCTCCAGAAACAGCTTTCTTCCTTTCAGAGGGGGGAAGAAAAGGTTCTTAATCTCCAGCCATTCCATGTGAAAGGTTTCAAGTCTCATCTGTCCTGAGTTAATTAAACTGTGGAAAGCCAGGGTTCCTTTGAATGCAGCTGGTTTAGAGTTAAACCACTAGCATCAGATCAGAATAAGAAAAACAAGAGGACATGCAGGTTTTGATGACTCAGCAAGGAAGGTTTCTCAGCCTATTGTGGTTTTTGTAAATATATTAGCCCCCCAATATTGCAGATCTCTCCAAACAGGTAGATGAAAGGGCTAAAAGAGACTTGACATTTCAATACATTATCATCTCTTTTTTGTGTTTTCTTTCTTTTAAAATAGCAGCCACTTTGAAAGGAGATGCTATGAATTAGGACATGGGGGAAAGAGGTTATCCTTATTATTATTTCTTTAATTTGTAGTGCATGCTTCATCATTTAATAACTGCAGTGCAGATTATCTATAATTTTACAAAACAATGTACTATTATGGTCAAAATTCATAAGAATAAAAAGATGAGTATTAAAATGAAATAGCACTTTAAAGTAAAAACCATCCTAGTAAGCCTTACCCTGTACATCTGAAGTCAATCACTGAGCTCATCTGGGGGAGCACTATAATTGGCCCCCTATGGATCAGAAGCATGATCCATGTCAATGAGAAATCACGCCTTCCAGTTGTGGGCCTAACTCTGCGGAACTCCCACTAGAAGTCAGAGTCTACAGAGTTCCAGACACCTGATTAAAATTATTTTATTTCAGGAGACTTTTGCATCATGAATGGATTTCTGATTTATTTTTTTAATGGATTGTTTACATTTTCCAGATTTTCCATTTCTGAGGTTTAATTTATGTTATAAATTCTGCATATTGTCTTTTTTATTGTTGTAAACCACTTTGAGACCTAGATGTTAAAAAGCAGAATGCACACAAACATATACATATAACTAGTACAGGCAGTTTCGTCATTTAAGAATTAAGGCAATTCCATTTTGTTGTTTAGTCGTTTAGTCATGTCCGACTCTTCGTGACCCCATGGACCAGAGCACGCCAGGCACTCCTGTCTTCCACTGCCTCCCACAGTTTGGTCAGGCTCATGTTTGTAGCTTCGAGAACACTGTCCAACCATCTCATCCTCTGTCGTCCCCTTCTCCTTGTGCCCTCCATCTTTCCCAACATCAGGGAGTCTTCTCTTCTCATGAGGTGGCCAAAGTATTGGAGCCTCAGCTTCACGATCTGTCCTTCCAGTGAGCACTCAGGGCTGATTTCCTTAAGAATGGATACGTTTGATCTTCTTGCAGTCCATGGGACTCTCAAGAGTCTCCTCCAGCACCATAATTCAGAAGCATCAATTCTTCGGTGATCAGCCTTCTTGATGGTCCAGCTCTCACTTCCATACATCACTACTGGGAAAACCATGGCTTTAACTATACAGACCTTTGTTGGCAAGGTGATGTCTCTGCTTTTTAAGATGCTGTCTAGGTTTGCCATCGCCTTTCTCCCAAGGAGCAGGATTTTTTTAATTTCGTTAAACTCCCACAAAAGCCTGGAGAAAGTGCTGAAGCCCCTCCAACTACTATTTGACTCCCAAAGGTGCCATTGCAGTCAATAACAAATAGGGTGGTGGGAGTTTTCAGCAGGAAAGTGATGGGAGGAGAGTCCCAATCCAAATGGTATGTGAAGTGTAGGTGGCTTCCCACAAGGCAGGACACAGTGATAACAGCAAGAACCTTTATTGAACAAACAGAACTAGACAACAGGGGCAAAGTAACTGCTTATATACACTCTGGAAGCCTGGGCCACTCCCACCCCCAACGTGATTGGCTGTCTAAACTTCCAAGCTGCGAATCATAAGTCAGAGTTTAAGGGTCAATGGCAGAGGCCCAAATCCTGAAATGTTCTGTGATTGGATATCGTGTATCGAATCAGAACACAGGGGCTCAGAATCCTTAGTCCAGACTCAAGCTCAGGAAAACACAGACCACTGAATACATAACAGTACCTCCACGTGACTGTGATCTTAAAAGAATCAAATTATGATTATACATTTAATGCCAACCTACTTTCCCACAAAAGTCTGATAGATACAAGTCTGATACACTGCTTCATACCTACTTGAACTATAAATCCTTGGCTATTCAAACGGCAAGCTTCAGCAATCAAGTTCCACTTCCACAAGGGGGAATTAACGTGGTCAGAAGTTCAGCAGTCTGCTGTGGTTTCCTGCCGGAAAGAGCAGGTCACGTGTCAGTTTTGGCAAACATTCGCAGTACAAATGTAAGCTTGGTTTCCCCTTTTCTAAAATACCGTGTGCGTGCCCTGCTATGATTCTGTGAATTCCAAAAATACAGTTGCAATGTGAGAACTAAACCACTGGCAGTGTCAGACTAAGGGCCAAGCAGGGTTTCGGTAAAGAAAAAACGGAGGCAGGCTTGCTGTGGTTGAATAATTGCTCAACTAAGTTCAAGGCCCCAGTCAAGCTGCATAATAGCCATGGCTGGCCAATTTGTTTTGGCATCAAAGGTAGAAAACCCCACAAGCATATCTCCCTGAGAATAAGAATACAACCATAATAAATTAAATAACTAAGCATTTGCTGCCTATGACACCCAAACTCAGCTGCCTGGGGCACCCGCTTCACTCTGCCTCATAGTAGGACTAGCCCTGCTGTTATTATTACTATTAGAGTATTAAAGCCTGGAGCATCCAGTCATTTAACATTCTGCATGGTGATCTTCCAAGTTAACTGATGACACTTGTTATGTCATAAATGCTGAAATCTGATCTTTAAACTGTTGGCCGTATTTTGCTTTTAGCACATGCCTGGAAATGAATTTTCTGAATAGCAGTCTTCAAAATATCTGTGAAGCATTTTTATTTTTATTTTTTTTTAATAAAAAAGGCAAAGGAGACGTTGTGTGTCTTCTGTTTCCAGTTAGACTAAGCCAGCTTTCTTAATGAGGTAATGTTCTTCTGCTCCAAGTTTATCTGCTGGCAGATGGGTCAGCAGGTGATCTAAAGGGGATAGAGGCTTGAAAAACATCACCTACAAAGCTGTTTAAAGTTAACACTATCATTCATCTTACAGAACCTTTGGGTAAATTGACAGGCACAGTAGTGCTTTCTCCTTCTGGGGGCCTCACCAAACCCTTTACCCTACTGTCTAGCACGCTCTCTCTCTCTCTCTCTCTCAGGCCAAATGAGATTTCACTCTACAAAGGAAGTTTATAGCAGACTGCTTAAAGCCATAGGAAATGTCCAATGAAATACTTTCCATACCCTCCAACATTTCTCCGATGAAAATAAGGACATCCTATTCCATAATGATAATTTTACTATTTATACCCCACACATCCTACTGGGTTGCCCAAGCCACTCTGGACAACTTGCAACATATATAAAAACATAATAAAACATTTAATATTTTTAAAAACTTCCCTAAACAGGATTGCCTTCAGACAGCTCGGGGGTCGAATAACGTCATACCCTCCAACATTTATCCAATGAAAATAGGGACATCCTAAGGAAAAGTGGGAGATTCTGAGATCAAATCAGAAACCGGGACATCTTCTCTAAATCAGGGATGCCCCTGGAAAATAGGGACACTTGGAGGGTCTGACTTTCATGCATCTGACTATGAAAGCCAGAGGCTTGTGGCTTT
Source organism: Podarcis gaigeae (assembly GCF_964106915.1). Taxonomy (NCBI): domain Eukaryota; kingdom Metazoa; phylum Chordata; class Lepidosauria; order Squamata; family Lacertidae; genus Podarcis; species Podarcis gaigeae. The sequence continues at coordinate 57,832,701 of NC_139682.1, read as the reverse complement.
CAGAATCACAGAATTGTCAGACTCCAAGGCATCTTAAGAGCCCATCTAGGCCATAGCCACACAAAGCCAGAGGTTAATTAGTCTAACAGATGTTTATTTGTTATGTTTCCAAGCAAAATTCAAAGTGTTGGGGCTGACCTTTAAAGCCCCAAACAACCTCAACCCTGTATACCTGAAAGAGCATCTACATCCTCATTGTTCAGCCCAGACACTGAGGTCCAGCTCCAAGGGCCTTCTGGAGGTTCCCTTGCTGCAAGATGCGAGGTTACAGGGAACCAGGCAGAGGGCCTTCTCAGTAGTGCTGCCTGCCCTGTGGAACGCCCTCCCATCAGATGTCAAGGAAATAAACATTTTTTTTTACTTTTATAAGACATCTGGGCAAGGAAGCTGTGGCTTGAAACCCAAAACATCTGGAGGGCCTTCCTAATCTGGGGAAATAGCCATCCATTCCTAGTAGTGTGTTTGGTTGTGCTTCAGCCCAGTATACCTGAAGGAGTGTCTCCGCCCCTGTTGTTCAGCCCGGACACTGAGGTCTAGCTCCAAGAGCCCCTCAATGAGAGATGTGAGGTTATAGGGAACCAGACAAAGAGCCTTCTCAGTAGTGGTGCCTGTGGAACGTCCCTGTGGAACGCCAGCGCGTCAGGTATCATGGAAATAAACAACTATCTAACTTTTAGAAGACATCTGAAGGCAGCCATGTTTAGGGAAGTTTTAAAGGTTTGATGTTTTACTGTGTTTGATGTTTAAATTGGTTGGAAGCCACCCAGAGTGGCTGGGGCAACCCAGTCAGATGGACAGCATATAAATTATTATTATTCCTTTTCCTGTTGCCCACTGTGAGACCTTACCTGTACTTGTGGATTTGTTGGTCCTTTCTGTAAAGGGCATATTTATCACGTGCAAGAGGCACCCCTAGCCGTGTAGAGTAATGGAGGGTTGCTTAGGCATTAGACAGCTTCCACATATTTTGACGAGAGAGAGACACTATCCAGACATAGATGTTAACATTGCTGTGCATGCTCAGCTCTTTTCTTGGGAAGGCAGAGATGAAAGATGTGTAGGAATGCTGTTTTGAGGTATGGCATCTCACTCCTTGCTGAGGTACCCCCCGCCCTTTACTTGTGGGGAGTTTTTCCAGCTCCAACTGCAGCAGTGGAATTCAGATCCCTGTTACATGTTTGCTTCTGGAGGCAGTGTACCTGTTAGAATTTTGCCAACACTTATGCCCCTTGCTGGTTGTTGGGTGTTTGCAGCTAGTGCACAGTGCCCGTTCCACAACTCCACATCTGTGTACATAACTCTAAAGACCTGGCAACAGTGTGATGTGACTCCACTTTCATGGCTTGAAAGCTGAGGTGTGTGTTCTCTGGCCAAGGATATATGGTGGTGTGCCATGATAGATTGCCTTTTTCAGACATACCAACACAGAAGCAGAAAGAAACAGGGGTGAACAGAGTGAAATTTGTGCTACATCCCTGTCCCCTCCAAACTGGAGACTGAATATCTGAAGCAGGGAGCCTCCTCCTGGCCTCTTGAAGGCTTGCCATGCTATTGGTTCTAGATTACATGGGGAGCATCCACAAGTAAAGGAGACTCCCTGCATCAGAGGTTTGTCCTCCTATTGATAGAGGGTGATGGGAACAGTGATGGGGTTGAGCTTAGAGTGCCCATTCCCACCACAGAGCCTAGGACTTGCCGATCAGAAGGCTGGCAGTTTGAATCCCCGTGATAGGGTGAGCTCCCGTTGCTCGGTCCCTGCTCCTGCCAACCTAGCAGTTTGAAAGCATGTCAAAGTGCAAGTAGATAAATAGGTACCGCTCCGGCGGGAAGGTAAATGGTGTTTCCGTGCACTGCTCTGGTTCGCCAGAAGCGGCTTAGTCATGCTGGCCACATGACCCGGAAACTGTACACTGGCTCCCTCGGCCAATAAAACAAGATGAGTGCCACAACCCCAGAGTCAGTCACAACTGGATCTAATGGTCAGGGGTCCCTTTACCTTTACCTTTAAAATGCCTGCAGATGTCTTTAGGGATGCATATGTCCATTTTGGTTCTCTCTATTTCTCCCTTTTCCAATCCTAAATTCCAGTTCCCAATTTGCATTTTTTTAAAAAAATTAAAATAAAATTTCATCAGCATTTATTCTAATAAACACATGTTTCTATCTAGATTTGACTAGCATACATGTTTTTGCCAGCAATTGCCCCTAACATAATGCATTTTTGTATGTCATTTTCACCAATATATTAATTTTTATAAGTGTGCATTTTTTTGCAAACATTGTTTGGGCAACTGCAGTGCAAAATTCAGATCTGTGTGAATTTCAAGGTGTGGCTGTTTTTCGGTTGTCATGCTGTTTCTGAAAGTGCGACCTGGATAGATTGGATAGATACACCTTTACATGTGAGCGGGATTTATTTTCTCCCTCAGCCCTTGGCAAAATCTCACCCTCCCTTTGCAAAAGAGTGGGGCAAGTGGGAGGACCTCTTCATTTACTCCCGAGATTATGTTTCAGCATGATACTGCCTGTTTTGTCATCATAACATTATGCCATCATAGGGCACAGGAACAAGCCTGGGGGAAGCATAGGATTCTTCCTAAGCTCCGGTCATCCCTCTGCCACACCTCCGCTCCACCCATTGTCCCTTGTACAATGGTACCTCGGGATGCAAACGGGATCCATTCTGGAGCCCCGTTCGCATCCTGAATGGAACGCAAGATGCGACGGTGCATCTGCACGTGCAAAGGTCGTGTTTTGCTGCTTCCACGAATGCACGTGATGTCATTTTGAGTGCCTGCGCTTGCGCGAGCGGCAAAACCCAAAAGTAACGCGCTCCTTTACTTCCGGATTGCCATGGAGTGCAACTCGAACGTGCTCAACCCGAAGCACATTCAACTCGAGGTATGACTGTACTAATAATGTCCTTCTGGCAGTAGAAGAGAGAAGAGTTTTGGATTTGATATCCTGCCTTTCACTCCCCTTCAGGAGTCTCAAAGCAGCTAACATTCTCCTTTCCCTTCCTCCCCCACAACAAACACTCTGTGAGGTGAGTGGGGCTGAGAGACTTCAAGGAAGTGTGACTGGCCCAAGGTCACCCAGCAGCTGCATGTGGAGGAGCGGAGACGCGAACCCGGTTCCCCAGATTACAATACTACCGCTCTTAACCACTACACCACACTGGCCCTCGCTGCTGCACTGGCCTAGGTTCACATCAGCTTCCACTTCCACAAGGGAGGTAGACTCCCCAAGCACAGAAGGCTCTAGGAGTGCTGTCAGCACCACTGGTTGTAATTCAGGATCAATGTAATGGATTTCTTTTGAATTTCTTTTGAAAAGGTTCTCAGAGTAACACCAGTTCCAGAGTAGCTGAGTACTATATCTGCAAGCAGCTGCTGATTAGCTTGGCTTATACTGTCTTGTGAGCAGGAAGATTTAAATTATCTATGGGTTTAAGGTCATAATGCATATATACATACCCCACAATTATTTTCCAAAGTTCCCAGTCTTCTGGGGGAGTGCTAAGAACTTCCTAGCCTGATTTCCATATGGATGAGCACTTTGAAGGGTGTCTCTTCCAAAGATTACTGGACGAGGTCCTAATTGTATGCAGCTCTGGTTGTGTGGAAGCAGCCAGTCAGTTCATGTTTCAAAAACAAGCACAGCACAATACACCAGTGTGGACATCGATGGGAAGACGATATTCAGGCCAGAACACTAAGCACCACCTGCTTGTGAAAGAGCTGTTGGGAAGTTGCCATGGGAACTCGCAAGGCGGCTGTTCAGTCAGGCCTGAGAAGGGACCAGAAGCTTGTTCCTTTCCATGTTTTTCCCCATCTGAACATGGGGACTTAATTACTCAGAGCTTCTCACAGCCTACCAGTTGGACGCTGTGCAGAAAAACTGCCGCTCAATTCTACCAAGAGCACAATTTCCACCTGAGCAAATTGATTCTGTCCAGACAGCTGTATTTTCAGTGTCATGACAAAAAAAGAAATTATTGAAGTATCTGAGGCTTTGCAGTGTGTTAAAGAAAGGAAGAAATCAGTCCAGCATCTATAATCTAATGGAGGCTCTCTCTAAAACTACATTTCATGTTTTAAAATGGCAGAGCAGCTTCAGTGGCTACAGAAGGAACCCTTCCATGCAGAAAGTTCTAGTTTTGGTTCTTGGGGTCTCCAGGTAAGCATCAGGTAAAAATGGCCACTCAGCCCTTTCTCGGGTGGGTGGTGGTTGCAGCCCCTCACCCTCAGCTGTGGTTCCCCAACAGCCACATTACATGTGGTTGGCCAGCCACTTGGGAATTCCCCGGCCAGCAGGGTCACAGGGTGGGATTTCCTGCCCAAAACTTAAGTTCACATTGGACTAATCAGAGCCCCGCTAATGGGCAGTGCCTTGCTGGCCATGCCCAGTCAGGCAGCAACTCATAAAAGCCAGCTGTGTGTTTTTTCAGCAGCGCAGTCAGCAGAATAGGGAAACCGGAAAAGGGCTCATGAGAGGGTCATCATATTCCCCAGGCAGGTTCATATGGGAGAAGAAAGTCCTTGATCCCAAGGCCTTTAAGGAACCTGTGGCCCTCCAGATGTTATCCATATCCCATCAGCTATAGCCATTATGGTGAATGGACAGTGATGGTGGGAGCTGAGAGTCCAACAACATCTGGAGGGCCACAGTTTCCCTATCCCCTGATTTAAGGTTTAAAATGTTTATAAAGTTTCCTTACATTTTATATATTTGCATGTGCATTTAAAATATTTTCTATGCTTCTACACACTTATGTACTTTATAAAATTGTGTCTCTGATGTACTATTCTGGCCATTTTGGCTGATATATACTTGAAGAGAAGACAGGAGTGCCTGGCGTGCTCTGGTCTATGGGGTCACGAAGAGTCGGACACGACTAAACAACTAAACAACAACAACAACATACTTGAAGAACCCTGCAGCAGAAAATGTAAAAATTCAGGGCTTGAAACGTATGCATTAAGTCATGGCCTGTTGTCTTTTAAAACAGGAGATTTCAAAATGGTTTGTCGTATAATCTTAGCATGATTGAAGTCTCCTGCTACCCATACCAGTAAAGTGTATCTTGCAGTAATGCTTCAAACTGAGCTCTTTTGCAAGTGAAAAACTCCAAAGAGAATACATAGAAAATTCCAGTCCTTCGCCCCACTGAATCTCACCCCTTGCTGGTGTGGATTACTGCAGACCAATTGGAACCAATGGATTTTATGTCAGCTGATGATTTGTTCTTAGGAGTGGTACACGAAAGAGTGAAATTAGCGCCATACTTTCCTTTCGGTATCCAAGGAAAATACCCCGCCCCAGAGCCATGAATTGACTCAGAATGGAGAAGGACATTGTGATTGAGCTAATTACCCCTCTTCTAAATTATGCAGCACAGTTCCAGAGGGGAGGGGAGGATCATGTGTTGCACTGACAATGTGTTTCAACTAAACAAATGTTTTCCCTTTTAATGATGCCTGTGGGCAAGGGAGGGAAGGGGTGGGAGGGAGGGAGGGGGGAGAAAGAAAGAAAGAAAGAAAGAAAGAAAGAAAGAAAGAAAGAAAGAAAGATTTTATTGTGTTTGTGAAGAGCACAATGTTTTGATGGGGATACAATATAGTTAGTATATGTAACTGAATCCTCTTGTCTAGGGGCTTGCCTATACTACTGGTTTAACACGGGTCAGTGCTGAGCTGAAAATGATTTAGTTAGCAGCTGACCAGCAAATTTGTTATTGAAAACATCTGGGAACCAGTATAATTGCCACTGGAAGTTGTATTTGTGCAGGTCATATAGTATACTTTGATGTAGCAGAGGCAGAACAGTAGGATTCTGTGACTGGTTAACCATGTCTAAGGTCTGGCGTATGTCTTAGAAGGGTAATTTGGCCAAGATTGAGCCTAACCAGAATTTGAGGGAAATGTGCTGGGTAAAAAATCCAAGGTGGTCAGTACCAAACAGTAATTTTACATATTTCCCTTAGAGAAGTAACAGCAAAGGTGTATTTTGTGTCTAAGCAGGGATATTTTGGGTCAAGGAATTCATTTCTGCCAACGTAAAGCAGCTATTGAAACATGTTTGCCTCCCAAATGGTTTATGTTGATGGACAATCTTCCATGTTAAGTCTTTTTAAAGTTAAATCACCATGGACCTTATACAACCGGGCATCACAGTTGTAATATGATGAAATGCCCTGAAGATTAGCCCTTGCCAGCTTCAGCCATTGGCGTACAAATATTATGTCTATGGTAATGAGGAACCCTCCAGTCTGACCATTTGTAACCTTCCTTAAAGGTTACTGCCCGATTACCATGTCACCGATTACCATGCCCAAGCTGACGGTTTAAAAAATAGCTATTTCACCATATCTTTTCATCAGTAGTAGAAGACAATATTATATGCAATTTAACGTGGGTCTCCTGCTGCATCACTTCTCTTGAGCCTTTCACTGCACATTCCAAAAGAAGAGGCAGAAGAATGCTTGCAATCATTTTTTATGCCAGGAGATTCTGTTTTTTATTTGGTGGTAATCTCGATCAATAACAGTCAGATCATTTGCGTGAGGAAAAATGAATGTGAGCAGCACTGCAAGTTTATATTCCAGCTGTGCAGTGGAATCTTGGTTTACTTTCCATGTCCTTGCCCACAACCCCCCATTCCCAGTTTGTCAGCAGGAGAAATTTAGACTAATAAATGCCACATTGGGTTCCAGTGCAGGTGTGATAGACATTTCTCCCTGATTACCTCCATCTGCAATACATCTTATAATTACAAGTCAGGTAATTGTCCTAAATAGACACTGGGGGGAGGGAGAGACTGGGGGAGAGGGAGAGGGGGAATTCACAAGAGTGAGTACATTTTTTTTAATTCTGCATTTGCAGTTTTGTGATAATATTCAGGCAGGCCTCCTTAGAAGGCTACAGACCTCTACCTGACACTTCACAGATTAAAGCAGGAGACTCTTGTCGCCCACCAAAGAACAATTGCTCGTTCCACACAACTACAAACCCCTGACATGTTTTTTTGCCTGCTCTGCATAGTGATGCCAGCTTTCTAACCAGCCCTTGAAGTTGTGCTTGTAAATGTGGCCAGTTCGTGGCATGGAGCTAAATGCTATTGCTTGCTGATTGCTGCAGATCACTGTTAAAAGCACTGCTATGGGACCTTCTTGAAAGGTTGGCAACCATAGCTGTAGGCATTCATTTCTTGTGCAATAGCCTCCTGTCATACATTGGGTCATGAAACTCGGTGTGCTCATAAGAGTGTGCATGCACATGAAAGCTCATACCAATAACAAACTTAATTGGTCTCTAAGGTGCTACTGAGGGACGCGGGTGGCGCTGTGGGTTAAACCACAGAGCCTAGGACTTGCTGATCAGATGGTCAGCGGTTCAAATCCCTGTGACAGGGTGAGCTCCCGTTGCTCGGTCCCTGCTCCTGCCAACCTAGCAGTTCGAAAGCATGTCAAAGTGCAAGTAGATAAATAGGTACCGCTCCAGCGGGAAGGTAAATGGCGTTTCCATGCGCTGCTCTGGTTCACCAGAAGCGGCTTAGTCATGCTGGCCACATGACCCAGAAGCTTTACACCGGCTCCCTCGGCCAATAAAGCGAGATGAGCTCTGCAACCCCAGAGTCGGCCATGACTGGATCTAATGGTCAGGGGTCCCTTTACCTTTAAGGTGCTACTGGAAGGATTTTTTTAAATTTTGTCCTTATGGTCAGTTTGCATACACAATTGAAGGAAAACTAGGGCATCCAGAACTTTTTAAGGTGGTGGGGGGACTATTTCCAATAAGCAAAACAGGGGCAATGATTTAGTAAAGAATGGTACAGAAAATGAGAAAAAATAGGGTACAATTGGAGGTATGAAGACAGCTTTGGAGATATTGTGTTTGTCAGTAAGATCTCATAAAGCTTGACAGGGAATGTGGATGCAATTACAGAGTGTTGAAATGCTGTTTGCAATGACTAGATTGCATGATTGAATTATCATTTAGACCTTAGTCAAAGACTTGCCATGGGACAGGCTTCCCTTTGATTCAGTCAGTCATCTGCCTCATTAACCAAATTTCTAAAGAAATGTAAAAAAATATGCAATCATGTAAAAAAAATTCTTTATTTCCCTTAAAGACAGCATAAAGTATTTTTAAATCATCATCATCACCACTTATTAGTGTTCTTATTGCATAAAACCCATGCATTCCGTATTGCTGGTCTTTTAGGGGAAAGGAAGTATAGAGCTGAAAGGTGGGAAGGTGACATCAAGACCACAGAGCTGAGAGCTCCTCCAGATGATCTATCCACTGTGCATTCATCCTGATTTGCTTGCACTAGGTTTACATGGAGTATAGATCATATTTGGTCTTTATTGAGCATTCAGTCGATTTGTTTGCAAGGAGATTGAACTACAATGAGTATTAGATCTGCATTCATCCTGATTTGTATTCCCCTGAGTTATTTGTTCATTCTACACATTTCAACCCATTTTTCCCATCACTTTCTGAACCATTGTGTGTGTGTGTGTGTGTGTGTGTGTGTGTGTGTTTTAAATGGATCTGTTGCACTAGGATAACAGAGTGTTATGATTCACTTTAATTGTGCAATCTTAAATTCCCTGTTAGGCACTTGAATCCCTCCCAGTACATTCTGGAGACACACTGTCAACATTCAATAGCACAAAGATAAGAATATGGACAGTATAGTTGTTGTTGTTGTATTATTTACATGCTACCCATCTGAACTGATAAAGGTCAGCGAAAAGAGGCATGTATTTAGTATACGGCAAAAAGCAATATGGCGAAGATGGTGGTCACACTGCTGTGGCAGGGGAGTTCCATAATTTAAAGGAGTCCTTCCCCCAGGCCACCATTCCCTGCTCTTCTGGGGATTAATCTCTTTGGGCATGTGCACGGCCTTACAACATAGTGGTTGTAATATTATTGTTGTGAAACTCTCATTGTGGGTTCTGTCAAAGGAAAGGTAGGCTAGAAACCCACTGAATATATGAAATAATCCATTTCACATGGACTTGCGGTAGGAGAAAGGGAAGCTCACTGGCTTGTCATCTGAATTTCTGATGTCAGGAAGGAAATGGCAATGTGGAGCCAAAGGGTGTTAGATAATACCAGGCTAACCCATTTTGATGTTTTCAGCTAGGTTTGTACAAGCAAGACTTGCCAACAGAGCATCCTAAGCTAAGCAAACATTATTACTTACTAAAGTGAGCCTGCAAAGGTTACGTTCCGGGGGCAGTGCATAAAGCCAAAATCACAGCTAGTCGAAACATGTTGGGTGTAATGGCAGGTGGGTTTGCCATAGTCCCCCCCCCCACCAAGATGCCAGCCCTCTTTTTATTTTATTTTTTAAGTTGCCAAACACGTAAAGCTGAATATGCACTAGCCAGATGTGCATAAGTTGTGAGTGTACACTTTTGAGGCATTGTCTAGCCCTGGAAGGTGGTGGTGGTGGAGGAGGAGGCAGAGGAGGACAGGAAGAAATCTGCACCTTGATTGTTGAAGGTACTAGAGTATCTTATTGACAGCAGAATCCTCAGGCCTGGATTGTAGCCTGAATTTTTGATCCAAGAAGACCCTCCATTGTTTGAAAATGTATAGTGAGCAGACTAAAACTAAACCAGGTGTTGTTCCAGTTTTGCCAAGAACAGGCTTGACACACGCTAGCATGTAAATTGATGGCTTTGCAAGATCAAACAATGCTATATTATGTTGGCCGTTCCAGCCGTCCCAGAGAAAAGCAATTTTCCTGTAGTGTTTTTTTAAAAAAAACATTTTTTATTTATCTATGGGTATAATTGGATATCATCAGGCTGGCTGGTACTGTTGTAAACCAATGAAAAACAGAAATGCTTGAGAAGAAAAGCTGATGAGATAAAAAAAAAATAAGTGATAGCTCTATAAGACTAAACTTTCCTTCAATTTTCCTTTTGAAGGCATCATTAAAAAGTCAATTAGATACAGTAAATGTCAATTGCCTTCACCATTTGAAACCAAATTATGGTCCACGATCAAGACTGGGTCATCTTATATCCCCAAATATCCAAATTCCATGCCAAAGAAGTCCAAATGTGCAGCTCAAAATTTGGGATGCTTGAAGAATTTGATTTTTTGCAAATTCTGGTACAAACTGACCAGATTTGTGCCTCCCATTCTTTAGCGCTCCATCAGCGCAAACAGCAAACAGGTTTTCGTGGTTTGTCGTTTGTTCCCATTGAAAGCTAAGGAGCAGGTTTTCCCTGGGGAAAGAAGCAGGGCAAGAGGAAAACTGCTTGGACCTGTGTTTTCTAGGCATAGGACAAGCAGAAGGATCTATGAACCCTAAAAGCAAAATGCCTTGAGGAAACAGGATTTTCTCTTTTTTGTGAAAAGTGGCGGGGGGGGGGAGAAGATCAGCTGGATATTCAATGGCAAACCAGAGTCTGGGTGACCTGACTGAGAAGGTGCTCCCACCATTACCTACAAAGCTCACTTCTGATTGGGGTGGGTACTTAAGGAAATCAGCCCTGAGTGCTCACTGGAAGGACAGATCGTGAAGCTGAGGCTCCAGTACTTTGGCCACCTCATGAGAAGAGAAGACTCCCTGGAAAAGACACTGATGTTGGGAAAGATGGAGGGCACAAGGAGAAGGGGACGACAGAGGACGAGATGGTTGGACAGTGTTCTCGAAGCTGCCAGCATGAGTTTGACCAAACTGTGGGAGGCAGTGGAAGACAGAAGTGCCTGGCGTGCTCTCATCCATGGGGTCATGAAGAGTTGGACATGACTAAACGACTAAACAACAACATGGAAGACTGTGTTTCTAAACCATGTAAGGCTTTCAAGACTAGTACCGACGCTTTGAACTGGGCCTATAAACTCCCAGAAGCCAACGAATGTGATGCAGCCAACTAGCAGCCTAGCTGTCATATTCTGCACAAACTGGTGTCCAGACACTATTCAAAAGTAGTGCTATGTGAAGCATGCTATGGTAGTCCAATCTACATGTAAACAAGGAACATGTATGGATAGCGTCATTATATAGTTAGGTGCCCACAGGATTTATCAATACTTTCCTGAAGCTTGACTGACATTTCAAACAATCTCAATTTCTCTGGGTTTTGAAATAAACAGTAAACAAAAGTGCTTTTCAATCCCTGGGCTTCATTGAGGTTTTCTCTCTTTTTCTCTCTCTTTTTTTTTACAATGGCAAGTGCGCTTGCCCATGACCCCCTGAAAACTGCAAATGGTTCTTTCTGGAATTCCTCTTTCGCTTATTAAACAAGGATCTGGCATCATCTTCCCCCTTAAAATAGCTGGCTATTCTTCCTCTCCCCTATTTTTAAATGTCTTCCAGCCATAAAAATGTCAACTGCTCGACTGAAAAATGTTGTGTAACATTATGGCTCGCATGTTGCCTGTCTCCGCTTGCCACGTTTTGGTGTGTTGGGGGGGTGGGGGGTGAGCACAGCAGTGAAAACCAGAAAGAGAGAGACATGGAAATGAAGCCTCACTTTGCTGCACAATGTGTGTGGGCTTCTAGCCAAACAATTCTGTATAACAAGCTAGTCACAAAGCCACCTCTCATGTCGGGAAGTGGATTAAAACATATATTTTAAATAAAATAATAATTCTTGGCCATTTCATTTTTATTTCATTTTTATTTTTTGCTCTTTTTAATTTTAATTAAAAACACTCCCCTCCCCACCCCAAGCTCGCCTGGACTGAGTTAGCTGGATCAAAGAGAAGCTATTCTGTACAAGAATAATTCATGTTAAGTTGCTAGATCTTTCATGAACCATCCTCCTTCATTCAGAAAGCCACACTATACATCCATGTGTTTAACAAATACTTGCTTGCCTTAATAAGGAACTTCCCAGTGCACACTTTTGGAACCAATGTGCAAATCCAAATCTCTTTCTTTCTTTCTTTCTTTCTTTTTTTTTGGAAGTTTACGCTTCTTCAATTTTTGTGGGAGAGCTCTCCAACCAAACAATCTGTAGGAGGGAAAAGGCATATATTGTGGGGAAACTCACACTTCCTCCAATTTTGCGATGCGGCTATCTAATAATAATAATAATAATAATAATAATAATAATAATAATATGGCTGGGTTTCCGTAGCCCCTCTGGGCGGCTGCTACAATAAAACATCAAACATTAAAAACTTCCCTAAATAGGGCTGCCTTCAGATGTCTTCTAAAAGTCAGATAGTTGTTTATTTCCTTGACATTTGATGGGAGGGCATTCCATGGGGCAGTCACCGCTACTGAGAAGACCTTCTGCAAGTACAGAAATGAACACACTAAGGTAAAGTGTGTGTTAAAATGCATATATTCATGAAAACAGCATACAAAAATGTGTTATGTTCACTCTACATCAGAACTGACTTCCAGTTGTTTTGGATTTCTACAAATGCCACCATTTGCCAGCCTGGAAGGGACTTTGTTTCCATGCCCTCTGCAGCCCACCATTTCTATATACAACCATTGAGGGGACTTAGGTGAGACTAGCTAACCACCATGACACCCCACATTTAGCCTCTCTCTTGTCTCTTACCCCAACTTCCCACTTTGGTAATAGGTTTTCCATCAGTGTTCTCTAGCTTCTGCCAAAGAGCAGAACCGGCTTATGAAGGAAACAAGACTCTTTATTTTTGGATGTATCTTAACTGTAACACAAGTAGCCTCTAACCCAACTGTCATCTGAGCAGCCAACGCCTGTTTAATTCCTGTAAATATTAACACTCAGTTCACCAACATTGCTGCTTGCATATTCTCTACCACATTCCCATGATGACTCACTTTGGTTACTTCTTGTGCTAGATACCATTTTTCTCCCAATAGGTTTCTTCCACGCCTAGCATTTGACAGTTCAGCTTCTCCACTTCATACTAGCTTTGGTCAAATATGCACCCTCTTGACAGCTGGAGAGGCAGGTCAATGGTTTATTTCTTACCATAGGCTGTAACAAAGTAGCAAAATATAGTGACATTTGCAATTAAACAATAATCAATTATTAAAGCCCATGTCTCAAAAACAGCCTTTCAGCATACAGATTCATTTGTCAAAGCAGTAATCCGTCACGTGGCTCTCAAAATGCACCACACGCCCTTTGACTTTTTCGCTACTGCCTTTGCAAAAGCAAGTATTTGTTGCACCACAGTCAGCTTGTAAGGGACCACAGTCAGAAATCTAGTAGTGTGCTTAAAATTTGTAGAGACTTTTCTAAGTGCCCCAGGGAGGAAATATGATGAAGACCATTAACGCAATTTCTCTTTTTACCTGAGGCAGCTCGTGAACTCTGACTTTCAAAGGTTGGAAATCTCCCTTTCCCTTTTAACCGTGCAACGAAGTCCAAGCAACATTCAGAGTTTCCACTCCAAAGTTGAAACGTGACTGTGATTAATGTGTAGCTTTGAGTTTCATGTATTTCTGAACTGTGTACATTGCTCAGGGCTTGAAAGGTTTCCCTTTTTAATGTGCAGTACAAATGTAGGTTTAAACTGGAGGGGCTTGAGAAGGGAATGCAAAGTCAAAAGTATTTCCATATGTATTTTGAGAATGTTGAGCCTGAAGTAGAAGAGTACCTGGGGATTTATACTGTGTTCCACCAAACTCTGAGAAGTGTGCTAATGAAGATGCTCTGAATTCAATTGCTGCAGTGCTTTGGATTACTACACAGCAGCCAAGAATGCCAAGAATCCAGCATTCTGAAAGTTGCCAACATTCATTCAGACAACATCTGCAATGTGCTTTGTGCTGCTGTGCTTCAAAACAAGCCAACTCATCCTTATGCTGATTAGGTCGAAACCTTCTGAGTTTAGGAGTCCCTGAATCTTGGATGGGATTTCATCACCAAAGCTTCACCGGTGCTGGTGCAGAAGCTGTTTTTGATACCTAAATAGAACACTAATTATTTCTTCTGTTAATTTAACACCTCATAAGGCTCTATCTTCACTATACGTTTAAAGAAGAATCATACCAAATCGTGGCTTTCCACACAGAATCCCGGGAACTGTTTTTAAGGCTTCTGGTACCATATCTAATACCGTATGCTGATACGAATAGTTGTGAGGAGACCTCTATTCTCCTCACAGAGCTACCATTTCCAGAGTGGTTTAACAATCCCACTTCCCAGGGAACTCTGGGAATTGTAGCTCCATGAAGGGAATAAAGGCCTCCTCACAACTGGAAGACTATGTTTCACGCAACACGCCAGCAATTCCTTCAACCCTGGGTTAGAGATTCAAAGGATAAAGCCAGTTTTGTTCAACAAACATGACTTGCTGGCTCTCACATTTTCTCTGTTCAAAAGTTCAGAAAAGGGCAAACAAAATGATGAAGGGGATAGAGCAACTCCCCTATGTGGAAAGGTTGAAGTATTGGGGCCTTTTGAGTTTATAGAAAAAGCAAGTAAGAGGTGACATGATAGAAATGTGTAAAATTACACATGGCATGGGAAAAGTGGATAAAGAATTTTTTTTTCTCCCTCTCTCACAACACTAGAGCTTCGAAAGAGGATTGAACAAATATTGCAGGTCTGAATGTATAGCAGCAGAATGCAGATATGACTTGTTTGGTAAGATGGCTGGTTGAAAGAATAAAAAATATATATTAAGGTTTATTACCCTTGGGAAACAAATCTATTCTGAGTACCAACATACATGTAGCCTAACTGACCAAGAAGGAGGAAGGAAGGAAAACCTGGGATAAACATTCTACATATCAACATATAGTTAACTTAGGAAAGTACAGTGGTACCTTGGGTTACAGACGCTTTGGGTTACAGACGCTTCAGGTTACAGACTCTGATAACCCAGAAATAGTACCTCTGGTTAAGAACTTTGCTTCAGGATGAGAATAGAAATTGCACGGCAATGGCGCAGCAGCAGCAGGAGGCCCCATTAGCTAAAGTGGTACCTCAGGTTAAGAACAGTTTCAGGTTAAGAACGGACCTTCAGAAGGAATTAAGTTCTTAACCTGAGGTACTAGTGTATTGGGAAAGGAAAAATAGATTGTCTTTCTGTCTATCACCCCTCCCCCTCCAAGTGATTGAGGGAACTTGTAACAAGCAATGATGCTTTACTCTCAACTGCAAAATTCGTGGAGGAGAAGACTATAAGTGGCTTCTAATCCCAGTGGATATCTTCCATCTCCACTGTTGGGGACAGTATGCTTCTGAAGACAAGTTGCTGGAAACCACAGGAGGGAAGTGTGTGTGTGTTTGTGCACTTCCCAAAGGCATCTGACTGGCCACTGTGAGGAGAGGATTATGGACTAGATAGGCCTCTAGCCTGGTCCAGCACAGCTCTTTTTATATTCTTATGTTCTCTTTGCTGAGATGTAAAGCAACTTTGCAGAATATGAATGCCAACTTTCCTTGTTTAGTTCTCTTGGATCATTAGAAAACCTCACCACTACCCCCGCTACCCTTGCTTTCTTTTGTGATATTTCAGATTCCCATAATTTGCACCTAGAGATAGGAAGCAGAAGGGCACTCCTCAGTCTAGTGACAATTCCACTCTCCCAACTTCTATGACACTTTAATTAAAATAAGTGCCAAAGTCCAAAAGGAGTGCTGACTAATCCTAAACTAACCTATTCTTTATAACACACCAACGTCCCGAATTATTGGTGTGGCATCCTGTCTAAGCAGGGTCTAAAAGACCATCCTATAAAGATGTGATTTGACATCTCCCATATTCTTCCGTTTAGCTTGACTAAATTAAAGCAGAAAGCACACATGCACTAGAAATGCTGTTCATTTCTGAAATGCATAGTATTTGCATGGGTTACTGATGCATGAGCTCATCACATTTGGTGTGTTAATCAGTTCTGAGCACCCAGCAAATCCAGAAGCCCGCTTTTACAATGCCAACCTTGTCCTGTTTGAAGTGACCTCCTCCCCCAAATTTTAATTTCACATGGCAGACCTCCTCTCGTTTCTTAATTAAGCCTAAGGGAAAGGAGAGGGAGTCTTGCAAGCCCCAAAGAGTGGCCCCCCTCCACTAATTGACATGTCTGTAGGCTCACTCATGTGGTTACATTTTCATAGCCTGACCCTGAGCAGCCATTCTTCTCTACCTAGGCTCCCCACCCCACCCCCCGCTTTCCTCTCTTTCTCTCTCTTGAAGCAATTTTGCATACGTTGATTTGGGTCGAAAAATTCAAATTATCAAAACTGTCATGGGTGATTTGCTGGATATAGAGATACCCAGGGTCGGATCAGCTTGGGTGTCAGAAACAATTATGTATCCCAAAGTGATTCCAGTTAGCAAGCCCTCCACTAATGGGCCACCACCCTAAGGATGCTGATTGCTTCTGACGTTGTTTTTCATACTGTTTGCTAGGAATCGACAACCCGGGCATTTGCGGCTTAGCATTTTAGAAAACGCTCTCATAAATGAAATCTGCACATATACAAAAACATACTGGAAGTTCTTCAGCCTCTCCACTCCTTCAGTTCCCTCCTCCCTCCACCTCCACCTTAAAACTTGTTTCTTTAAAAAGCTGTAATGGGAGGACTGAGCCTTTCTGTCTTCGCATACCCTAATGATAAGTGTGCACTTGGTATCTGCTGTTTGCGCCCTCTTTTGAATAAGTCATGGTTTGTCGCAGAAAGTGGGCCATAATACACCAAATCATTCTGCTTAACCCTGCCTTAACCTTCATAAATATTTTCTCTGCTGTTCGCTGTGTGGCCCTACAAGGATTCTGGCTGCAGTGCAATTGGTTACAAAGCATCATGGTACGTCCAGATACAGGTGCATATCTGGAAATGCCTCAGCAGGTAGACAATTCAATCCTTGGCACTGATGTGGCAACATAAAGGTACAATGTGCTGTGGTATTCTAGATCTGGGAAATTATAAAGGTTTCCAGGAAGAACTTGCTTTCTCAGACTAGCGGCAACCTCAAATGTTTTACTACTGTGACCATATAGATACACACACACACACGAGATACAACTGGCTGGAATGATGTCATTTCCTGGCTCAAAGCCAACAAGAGCTTCCTGACTTGGACATGTTTTGGGACTCATGTACAGTGAGAAGCATGTGAGAAGCAACCAGTTCATTTATCTATTCACACACTTGAGCTTTTTCCTTACCGCACAAAGTACAATAAATACAGAAATGCTACCAAGCACTTCTTAAATCAGATTTCAGAAGCTGTAAGCTAAATCCACAAGCACCCCTGGGGCATTCCAACAGAGCCTGTCTTATCCAATGCACTGACATGGGCTTTGCCCTGGGTACTCTAAAACAAAAGACCAAGATTACGAGGCTCTCTTGAAGCTAGGCTTCTAAAGGATTTGTGCTTATCTGCTCCCCCATCGATAAAAATCACTAAACTTTTAACACAATTGATAGTTCTGTGTTTTCTTGGTAATTTAATGGTGAAATTCTGAACATTTCCCAAGACATTGCTCAGAGATGCTTTGCAACTGAAAACACAGTAATATTTTTTTTAATCTGGAGGAAGATATATGGCATTTGGTAAACTTCATAGGAATTTCTGTGAACCATGAAAAATAAAATAAAGCCTAAAAAAAACCCTAAGACTGGCGTCAGAGTTTCAGAATTTAAAGGGGGGGAATACTAGCCTGTGATTTGTAAATTCAGGGATATTTTTTCTAAAGTTCTCTACATCTTAACACCTCAATCCTCAATACTTTGTCCTGTCAAAATTGGCCACCCTCTCGCCTCTCGCACTCTATTCTAAATAATAGTTGCCACGTCCCCTGTGGCACCCACAAAGCTCTGCACCCACTATGACTGAATGTGCTCCCTTAAATCCCCCTCGCCTGACCTGTTGGGTTCCAAAAGTTTGAGACTTTTGATGCCTGAAACACCAGTCATCTACATCCACCTCCTTGTTTCTTAAATACATTGAAGTCGATTCAGGAGAGTAAGAAGAAGAAGACGAAGAGTTTGGATTTGATATCCCGCTTTATCACTACCCTAAGGAGTCTCAAAGCGGCTAACATTCTCCTTTCCCTTCCTCCCCCACAACAAACACTCTGTGAGGTGAGTGGGGCTGAGAGACTTCAAAGAAGTGTGACTGGCCCAAGGTCACCCAGCAGCTGCATGTGGAGGAGCAGAGACGCGAACCCGGTTCCCCAGATTACGAGTCCACTGCTCTTAACCACTACACCACACTGGTGTAGTAACCTAAATACATCCTCACAAGATGTAAGATTTGCTGCTACAAATGTTGTAAAATGTTACCACAGTGTGAAGCTTTACTATGAAATTCTAGCTACAGCTGATTTCAAAAATGATGCTGCATTGGGTTCGTTTTCTGCTGGTGCTCTCCAAAGCCTCTCCCCTCCAAGTAACTTTTCACAGAATGTTTTGGTTCCTTTTATCAGTTCACAAGAGTTAAGGAGAATGGACAAGTGCTCAAGTCCTGCTTGATCCATTCCAAGTCAAAATGAAATGCCTGCTGGTAGAGACTATGCCAGATCAGTTTATACAATATTCTACCCCAGCTGTGGCACTGTTCAGAATATAGGACATGGTGGCTTCTTGTTATCAAAAGCATGGCCTAGGGTTCAGCTGTTAACTATGCCCTCAAACCCTTTATACTGAAAAGAGACACCAGCAGGCTCAAATGTGATTTCCATGTGATAGGCAGTCAGCTTCATTGATTAATTTACTCTTGCCCACATAAAAAGGATGCTTTAGAATTATCTAGGTTACATATGAAGTGTGGAAGATAGGGATGCAATTGCTGTAGTCAGTTGCTTTGAGGACCAAAAACTTACAGCAATGACAACTCTCACATGCCTGTAATATAATAGAATTAATTTAGTGTATATTAGGGACGCGGGTGGCACTGTGGGATAAAGCACAGAGCCTAGGGCTTGCCGATCAGAAGGTCAGTGGTTCGAATCCCCGTGACGGGGTGAGCTCCCGTTGCTCGGTCCGATCTCCTGCCAACCTAGCAGTTCGAAAGCACATCAAAGTGCAAGTAGATAAATAGGTACCGCTCCGGCAGAAAGGTAAACGGCGTTTCCATGCGCTGCTCTGGCCACATGACCCAGAAGCTGTCTGCGGACAAACGCCAGCTCCCTCGGCCTACAAAGCGAGATGAACGCGCAACCCCAGAGCCATCCACAACTAGACCTAACTGTCAGGGGTACCTTTACCTTTATATATCTATTATGACGGTCCCAAATTCTCAATGGGCACCACAGTTCAAGAAGGACACTGACAAACTGGAACGTGTCCAGAGGAGGGCAACCAAAATGGTCAAAGGCATGGAAACGATGCCTTATGAGGAATGGCTAAGGGAGCTGGGCATGTTTAGCCTGGAGAAGAGGAGGTTAAGGGGTGATATGATAGCCATGTTCAAATATATAAAAGGATGTCAGATAGAGGAGGGAGAAAGGTTGTTTTCTGCTGCTCCCGAGAAGCGGACACGGAGCAATGGATCCAAACTACAAGAAAGAAGATTCCACCTAAACATTAGGAAGAACTTCCTGACAGTAAGAGCTGTTCGACAGTGGAATTTGCTGCCAAGGAGTGTGGTGGAGTCTCCTTCTTTGGAGGTCTTTAAGCAGAGGCTTGACAACCATATGTTGCTCTGGTGGTGTTTCCTGCTTGGCAGGGGGTTGGACTCGATGGCCCTTGTGGTCTCTTCCAACTCTATGATTCTATGATTCAATACCTCTTAATGTGCAGTAAATGGACACCTGGCTCATGGGGCACAATGCTATGTATATTCATTCAGAAGTTCCACTGTGCTCAAAAGGTAATCTTCAATGGTGCTTTTAGTATTGCATCCTTAGTCATAGAATCAGGAACCTTAGCTAAAGAATCCATGACAGGTGGCCATCCAACCTCTGCTTTAAAACCTGCAAGGATGGAGAGTCCACCACCTCTCGTGGAAGTCTGTTCCACTGCCTAACAGCTCTTATTGTCAGAAAGCTCTTCCTGCCTGCTGTTTAGTTTAACTTGAATCCATTGGTTTGAGTCCTACCCTCCAGAGCAGGAGAAAACAAGTTTGCTCCCTCTTCCATGTGACAGCCCTTCAGATATTTGAAGATGGTTTTCATATCTCCTCTCAGTCCCCACTTTTCCAGGCTAAACATACCCCTTCAACCGCTCCTTGTAAGGCTTAGTTTCCAGCCATTAATTCTCAGCCATTAATTTAGATGCAAACCCATTCCATCGCATGTTGAAATATAACACAGAGATCTTTGATGTGCCCAAGGTGGATGTGCTACATATAGAGTATGTTCCCTCCAGCAAAAGAAGAGAACAGAGTGAGCTTTAAGCATGTTGCCTTCGGTGATACATGACCTACAAAATAGAATGGTCAGCAATTCAGGGGATAGCTTCAGATTTGGAAAAAAAAAATGGTATCACAATAGAGAGTATCAAGGACATCAAATCTGTTTAAGCCAAGAAGGTAAAGGATAAATAGTATGTGGCAGAACAAAAGAAAGATTTGAGTTGTTCTAATTTGGGGTTAAATCTGTTTGTATGTTATCCATTAGTGCCATCTGGTGGAACTCAGTAAGAATTAAGAAGGCAAAGCTTTTGTTCCTTGAAGGCCAGCATGTAACCTTGCATTTTAGAATTAATAAATAGCCTTGATTCAGATTAAGTGGATGATCATAGCTAGGCATCTGAGTTAATGGCATCTTTAAATTTGTTTCCAAAGTTGAAAGTTGGACACTGGCAATTGCATCAGTTTAATAGTGTAAAGTTAAGTGCATGCACTTTGGACAGAGCAATCTTATACTCACTTTATGCCAGAACTGGAGATATGCCAGCACTAGGCAATTGTATCCAGCATGTGCTCAGGCTTTCCCCTAAAAAGAAACAGAAAATACAAAACACCCAAACAGAAAATACAAAAATAGAAGGAAAATGATCGACAGCGTGCCTGAACTTTCACTTACACCAGCCAATCAGGGATTGTGCTGGCAATTACGCCCACATGTGGATGGAGCCAATGAACTCATTCCAAGAGGGACACCCCTCCAGCACTTAGCAGGCTGCCTACAGAGAACACACACAGCCACCTTGGGACATGGATTCGAGACATGCCCAGTGAAGGGAGTATGCTTTTGCCAAGCTGGTAAGGGGAAGGGTCAAGAAATAATATTTATTTCTGTATGTATTTATCTACGTTGCATACCGTCCTTCAACAGTAGATCTCAGGTCAGTTAACAGCATGAAATAAGGAGAACCACACAGCCAGCCAGCCAGACACACAAACACACAAACACTGACAACAACAGCCCTCAGTGGCCCACTGCATAGGGCACAGGGTTGGGAAGACTGAAGGTGTTCACTTTGCCCTGCATGCATGAGGAGATGAGAATAATCCACCTTTAGACCATACATGCATACATGCATACATGCATCTTGCTTCTGCTGCGAGCAGAGAAGCAACCTCCTCTCTCCTCGGAAACACCGAGAGAAGTGAGAAAAACAGGAAATCAGTGTACGTCACATCCAGTCTCCCTTTCCCGTGGGAAGCCCAACAGTACGCTGACTGTGGAATGTAAACACCTGTCTCGTGACAAGCACTTCGCTGCACAGTGAAGGAAGCAGAAACCAACAGGGTTGGGAAGACTGAAGGAGTTCACTTTGCCCTGCATGCATGAGGAGATGAGAATAATCCACCTTTAGACCACCCAAATTTTGCAGCTGTACCTTGCTGTGGTGTTTGTTTGTTTTTAAAGCATAAAAAGACCTGGCACAAGAAATTACACCGCCCTCCTCCCCACTCACAGTCTCCTCCTCCCCTCCTCCCTCACTGGCCTGCTAACAGAATGAGGTGGGAAGATGGGGCTGATCCGCTGGCTTCCTGGTTTGAGAGTCATGGGAATTGTCTTCAAGTCATTTTCAGACTGGTAGCCATGTTACTTTTCAGCAAAAAGGACAGAGAGTCCTGCAGCACCTTGAAGACTAAACAGACGTATTGTGACAAAAGCTTTTGTGAACAAGAGCCTATTTCATCCAATGCATAGCGTTGTCCTAATTGGGCAGAGAAATAAAATGGGAGGCGATGGAGAAGGGTGAGGTCATAATAGTGCGACCTGGTGGAAAAGAGGGCAGGCCTCGTGTACCTTTACCCCACCTTGGACAGAGAGTAAGAATAGTTCAGGGATTTTTTTTGTGAACTATTTTTTCATGTGGTCCAAACACTCCCCAGCAGAGATCCCACCACCCTGCTTAAAGTGTGTATTTTCACTCTACTGGAGTTCTTCCCGGCAACTGAACAAAGCAGTTCAGACAGATCAGACAGGTTCAAATGATTTTAAAGTTTTATGGCCTCGGTCCAGTATATCTGAAGGAGCGTCTCCACCCCACATCGTTCTACCTGGACACTGAGGTCCAGTGCCAAGGGCCTTCTGGGGGTTCCCTCACTGAGAGAAGCCAAGCAACAGGCAACCAAGCAGAGGGCCTTCTCGGTAGTGGCACCCGCCCTGTGGAATGCCCTTCCACCAGATGTCAAACTGAACAACAACTACCAGACTTTTAGAAGACATCTGAAGGCAGCCCTGTTTAGGGAAGCTTTTAATGTTTGATGCATTACTGAATTTTAATATTTTGTTGAAAGCCGCCCAGAGTGGCTGGGGAGGCCCAGCCAGATGGGCAGGGTATAAATAAATTATTATTATTATTATTATTATTATTATTATTATTATTACTACTACTGGATACAGTCGTACCTTGGTTCTCAAATGGAATCCCTTCCAGAAGTCTGTTCAACTTCCGAAAACGTTCAAAAACCAAGGCACGACTTCTGATTGGCTGCAGGGGCTTCTTGCACTCAATCAGAAACCACAGAAGCCGCGTTGGACGTTCAGGTTCCAAAGAACATTTGCAAATCGGAACACTCACTTCTGAGTTTGTGGCATTCGGAAGCCAAAACATTCGATTCGCAAGGCATTCGACAACCAAGGTACGACTGTACTCCTTTGACATACAAAAGAATAAGAAATGACACACAAAAGAATAAACAGCACAACATCTGCTCAGGGGTAGGGGATGCTGGAGGTGACAGGAGAGAGAGAGAGAGAGAGAGAGAGAGAGAGAGAGAGAGAGGAAGCTCTGATGCATTTGCAAAAGTCAATTGCACCCATAGAGCTGAAACATTGGATATGACCCTTTGATTGTCATGTATCTAGCAGCACCACATACACCTTTGTTCTTGATGGCGTTCTCATCATTTGCCTAGGTAGTTGGATTTTCATCCCTGTTATGTACTGAAGTTCTCACCCTGGGCCAGCAGGGGGATACTGTAGATAGTTTTCACTCAGGTCCACATATGCAAATAAGGGATTGAAAGTGACATTCAGTGATTGGATAGTTACAGAAAGTGGTTACTGTTGCGTTGTAGTGGAGCTCTATATAAGCAGGCTGGCTGAACCCTTCAGTTCAGTTCTGTTCTGGCCTGTGAATAAACAAGAACTGTTTGAAGAATCGCTGTGTCATCTGATACGTTCACCCACAACTTAACAATCCCCTTTTTGTGATCCCCAGAAACAGCTGGCTGGGTTGGGCAGAGCTGCTATGCTATTTTCCCTCTTTCGAAATAAGATTCATAACTACTACTACTACCACTACTACTACTTTTTATTTATCCCCAGCCACTCTGGGTGGCTCCCAACAGAATAATAATAATAAAGCGATAAAACATCAAACATTACAAACTTCCCTCAGCAGGTGGGTGTGGGAGAGAGAGAGAGAGAGAGAGAGAGAGAGAGAGAGAGGACATGCATGTGTTATTCTAGTTCTATGACAGTCACAACTGCATAAAAGCAAACTAGTTACAGTGACCATTGAAGAGGCCATGTTAGTGACAAGGAGCACAAACACATTAGCCTTGGTAAATGTATCTTAACTTTGGAGCAGACATATGTTAGACTGCATTGGAAAATGCCTTGCTAATAGTCCTTTGGGGAGAAAAATGCAAGTATAGATGATTTTCTTGAATACACACACAAACACACACGACTAATTGTAGCTTGGGAGAGCAAGGGGATTCAGAATGGAAAATAGATCCATGAAAAGGGTTAATGTGTTCACTTCCAGTGCTCCAATCAACTTCAGAGACCCTTGCATCTGTTTTAAGGTAAAAGAAGGAAAGGAAACAAAAAAGTTCAGAGAGCCAATCATGGATTTCCCGCATCGTGTGTGGTTTGTCCCTCATCTAGCTTACTAGTCAAGGTTGTGTATTTATTTTGTTATCTAAAGACATACACCAGTTTCAGCAAGAAATATCAAGAAGGTTGCAATTATGTTCAATCCAATAGCTCATCCGAAAGATCTGCCAACATCCAGAAGAGGGCAGTAATGTACCTGCAGGAAAATACATCTATCCAGTGCTTTTTCCCCCTAAAAAATAATAATAATAATGTTTAGGGGTACTCTCTTTTTGACTCAAGAAAATCACCATTTTATAGTTCAAATGAGGGGGAAGTAAATACAGTAAATGGATAAAAGTACAAAGAATCACAAAATGTTTAGGGATATGCATACCCCTGCGTACCCCCAGGGGAAAAAAGCACTGCATCTATCCATTTTCACTCTCCTTAGCTCTATGGAGAAATTATTGATTTCTCCCTTTTTGTTGGAGAAACTGCATCTCTGTTTCAAAACGTTGCTGCTTTGCACCTAGTTGATGAGGGTATGGATAGATGAAACAAAACTATTGGTTGCCATTAGCACCAAAGGGGGGGGGGGTGTCTTTAGCACATCATCTCAGTGTTCTGTCAATGGATCTATACCAGGGTTGGGGAACTGGATCTGGACAGAGGACTGGAACCAGAAACGACCAACCCTCAATGGACCACTGTGATTACAAAATGGCATTTGAGAATCATGTTGAGTATTACAGTGTTATGTACTGTACTGAGTTGAATAGGATCCAAAATGCAGCAGTCTGATTGGTCCTAGAACAATAGGATTCAGAACGCAGCAGCCTGATTGGTCCTAGAACAATAGGCTCCAGAATGCAGCAGTCTGATTGGTCCACAGGAGCCACCCAATCCAGCTCCAGGTGGAAGTGAATCCGCGACCTGATTGGCCTTCAGGAGAATCCCAGAATTAGCCAATCACATGGGGCTCATTGTGTAAATAATGTATATAAGTCAAACATTCTGGGGGAACTTCCATTCCTCCTCACCACTATGAGCTGAATAAAGAGCATGAAATCCACTCTCGACTCCGAGTATGTTTCATACAGTAAAGGGAGGAGGGTTTGCTAGGAGTTGGGGAAGTGGGGCTGGCAAAGGGGCTGCCAGTGTTGGAGAGCAGCAGCAGCTCCTAGTATATAATATAAATGATCCTGATTTCTTTAAAACATGGAATTAAGTGCTCTACACTAATTTTAAAAAATGCTAGTGCAAAACCACCTAATTATCTTCTATGTTGCTGATCCAAGAGGAATATGTTGATGGCATTTTACCATTGTACTTTTGAGAGTGTATTAACTTATGGTCTATGTGTGTGGTTTGGGAGCTGCACGGTCAGGGGAAAAACAATGTTGTCCAGGGTTGTAAAGACTGTGGAGATAATAACTGGGTGCACTCTCCCTACCTTGGATCAAATCTATGCTTCCAGGTGCCATAAGAAAGCTGCAGAGATAGTGCAGGATAGTGCACACCCCGGAAATTATCTCTTTCAGCTTTTGCCTTCTGGAAGAAGGTACAGGTTTATAATGTCTAGGACTAGCTGCCTGAGAAACAGTTTCTACTCAAATGCTATTTTGGTTTTAAATGCAGTGTAAGGTAGTCTCTATGGGAGTATATTGTATTTAATTATGGGGTATCAGAGTAGAGAATGCTGAAAGGACCCTTAGCCATAGCAAATTTGATAGCTGTGGCCTTTAGTTGATGTTGCATAGTAAGCTAGATAGATAGACAGACAGACAGATATACATATATCTCTCTCTCTGTGTAGACACATGTTTTTACAGGTTTTTCAAAAGCAACATGACCCTACTTATCAAACATTTTCCCTTACCCACACAAAACACAAATTCTTATGGGGAAATGATGCATAGTGTTGAAGGTTTGAAGGCAAATGTGTTTTAGTGGTAACGCTCTGGATAGTGTTTGATATTAACCCCCTTTTCTCTCACCTTATGCATTTCCATAGTTTTTGAACGCTGAAATAAAATGTGGAAAATAAAAAGCAGTACTGTATCATAGGTTTTTATTTCATTCCCCCTTCCCTCTTTTTTTCTTTTCTTTTTTTACTAGTAGGTGGAAATTTTTCATTAAACAGATACAGTGGTACCTCAGGTTAAGTACTTAATTCGTTCCATAGGTCAGTTCTTAACCTAAAACTATTCTTAACCTGAATCACCACTTTAGCTAATGGGGCCTCCTGCTGCCACCGCCACGCAATTTCTGTTCTTATCCTGAAGCAAAGTTCTTAACCAAGGTACTATTCAGGGTTAGCGGAGTCTGTAACCTGAAGCGTATATAACCTGAAGCTTATGTAACCCGAGGTACCACTGTAATATAATCTTACTGCATCATCTGCCCTTAATAACATTACCATGCTGGTACTAATTTAAATATCTGGAAGTTGGCCACTTGCTCTGAACACTCTCATTTGAACTACAACAACAATCCAGTCCTATATACATATCTATTCAGAAGCAAGTGTCATTGAGTTCAATGGGACTTACTCCCAGGTAAGTGAATACAGAATTGCAGCCTATGATGCCTTAATAACATTGAACCTCTAGCAACAGTTGGTTAAAATATGTTACTTATTTCAAATGAAAGAAGCAGAAATGTATCAATAATTAAGAAAAATTCTGGAAAGGGCAGGATTTATTAAAGCTTTTCCTACTGTACCCTGTGCAAATGGGTATCTGAGGGTTGGTTTGGGTTTTACAATCAAGTGATTTATACTTTTTCCTAAATAAATGAATAAAATATGCCAGAATTTTTATATTTATTTATTTATTTATTTATTTATTTATTTATTTATTTATTTATTTTGCAGCTTCAAAATCCTACCCTCAGGTAGATAGATCATGTTTGGCTAAAACATGTAGTGCAAATATAACCATTCACATAGCATTCAAAAATACCTAGTCTATCAAAAGCCAGTATATTTGATTCAGTCACAGCTTATTTTTAGGCTGGCTAGCTATCAAACTCCCACAAGTTCTTGCAGTCTTTCCAAAGAGAGACTGAAAGGTCACAGGTCTCTGGAAGATCCAAAAACATTCATATCCATTGCAGCTTGGGTCAGCCTTTATTTCATTACAGGGGTCCTGCTCTTTTAATAGTTCCATTGCAGGCAGAAGTTTAATAGATGCAGCACTCTCAGCACAGAAAGGAAGAAGACCCTGTTGAATTTCTATATGCCTTGTATTATGAAAAAAGTGGTGTTTTCCAGCACCTCTGCAATGTAAACATGTGCAAAACAACAACTGTTATGTACTGAAGTTCTCACCCTGGGCCAGCAGGGGGATACTGTAGATAGTTTTCACTCAGGTCCACATATGCAAATAAGGGATTGAAAGTGACATTCAGTGATTGGATAGTTACAGAAAATGGTTACTGTTGCGTTCTAGTGGAGCTCTATACAGTGGTAGCTCGGGTTAAGTACTTAATTCGATCCGGAGGTCCATACTTAACCTGAAACTGTTCTTAACCTGAAGCACCACTTTAGCTAATGGGGCCTCCCGCTGCCACCGCCACACAATTTATGTTCTTATCCTGAAGCAAAGTTCTTAACCTGAAGCACTATTTCTGGGTTAGCGGAGTCTGTAACCTGAAGCGTATGTAACCCAAGGTACCACTGTATAAGCAGGCTGGCTGAACCATTCAGTTCAGTTCTGTTCTGGCCTGTGAATAAACAAGAGCTGTTTGAAGAATTGCTGTGTCATCTGATATGTTCACCCACAACTTAACAACAACAATGCAACAAATGACACAGTTAGCATCTTACCAGATGAGCCCAAGGCTTTCTTCATTGTTACACACACAACCCAAAAAAATTGCTTTACCTTTCAAGTTAAGGCAGCTCTCCAATATTATTCTAAGGAGTTCAAATTTAGGGCCTGCCCCAGAATTGGAGGTTCAGTGCTTTGCATCCATGCATTTTCCCTGCCTCTTATATATCTTCCATAACCCATCTAATCTCTATTATTGCTGCTCCAGCTCCTATTATATATTAGGTTCAGAGAAAGAAAGAATAAAAGGCTTCCACCCTCTACTTTTAGACGTCCAAGATCAGGAGTTTACAAGAGGAAGTGGGGAGACTTGCAAAGCTGTGTATTTGACAGTCATATGACATAATAATCTAGGTCATGTATGATTGTGCTTCCAAAAGTTATGGGTCCATGTCCTGCCCACTGCAAGACTGGCTAGAGATGGAGGGAAGCAATAGGCCATTTTCTGACAAGGCATGCAGCGTGGCTCAGGTTATTGCACGCTGTCATCTGTACTGTAAGCGGCTAATTTGAGGTTTCACTACTGCAACAATGTTGTGAAGAGCTTTGGGGAAATAGAAAAACATATGCATAAACCTTAGTAATGTGCATTCCCACCATTCCTTTTTTGCACCTCACTTTGCTCATATCTCCATGTTTCATTGCTGTGTCTGTTTGTATGCAGAAGTGTGAGTTTCCCCCATATGGTTTGCGGTTATGCTTTGGCCTGTGTCAAACAGGAATTATGTTGACATCAGGGAAACATATTTCATGTTCAGCGTTCATTTTATTTTAAGATCCTTGCGTTACTTGCACATTCCAGAACGACATTGTTCACGTGAAATGCTATTCTTGTGCAAAAACACCCAGAACGTTTAAGAAAAAAATTGAGGCAATGCTGACTTGAACAATGACCTATGGGGAGGAACCGTAGAGACCCAGAAGAGGAAACAAGAAGTGGAGGGAATGTAGGAGGGAGAAAAACAGAGATAATGATAGGGCACTCTGTGTGTGTGTGTGTGTGTGTGTGTGTGTGTGTGTGTTCAAATAGGGTGGACAAGACCACAGAGAACTTAAATCCAGAGCCTGCATAAATATGGCAGATAGCATAGACAGGCAACTATGAGCAGGTTATAACTGATTGTACACAAATTCCATGCTTCAGAGTCACAGCAGGATATATAAACCCCTGGTGACAGTGTATATAAGCACCACTATAGATAATATGATTAACTAATCCATCAAACATGTTAAACAGATCCAGATCCACACTTCAGTGTTGGAATTTGGCTTAAGGTCTGGATTTTTTTGAGGTTCAATAAATTACGGCTTTTAAGGTCTACAGGAATTTTGAAAGCTGCAGCAGCTTCTGAAAGCAGAAATCAAAGACTGCCTGCTAGTTACATACACAATTAAGCAGCAGGATCTCAATTTAGAGATCTGATTCTGCATGAGGATTGTTGTGTGTATGCCTCCAACAGCAGCACTTTAAGCAGAATTTGAGCAGGTGCAGGTTTTTTCATGGAGTGGTGAAGAAGTGATGGGGAATCTGCACTAGTGGCAGAGGATGAAATACCTGATAGAAACCAGTATTTGATTATAAATAAAATTGTCCAGTAGCACCTTAGAGACGAAGAATATGAAGAAGTGTGCATGCACACGAAAGCTTATATTCAGAACAAACTTAGTCGGTCTCTAAGCTGCTACTGGACAATTTTTTTTTATTTATTTCGACTGTGTCAGACCAACATGGCTAACTACCTGAATCCAATATTTCATTTTCTGCCTTTAGAAATGTCACATGGACCAAAGAAATATGGCAAAGCAAAATATGTCCAAAGCTTCTGATGACCAGGGAGGTCATTTATGCCTCTTTAGGAGAGGAGACTGGTCCCTACATGCCTTAAAGGCATCTCCAAACAAGTTCAGGACCTGCACTGTCTTTCCAGGTACTGATGGAACAAAGCTTGGTGTAGTTTTTTGAGACTTTGGCTCATGGGGATTTATTTATTTAAATATATTTACTACCTGCCCTTCCCCAAAAGGTCCCAGGGCAAGTTACAAAACAGAAAAGAACAATGTCACCATACACACACACACACACACACACACACACACATACATATACACACACACACACACACACACATATATATATATATATATATATATGGCATACATATAAATGAAAAAACCCAGCCACAAAGTCACCGAACCCAAAAGCAATATTTTATTTATTTATTCGGGGAGCTTTTCTCCAAAACGGAGAGGTCAAGGTCTGGAA
Source organism: Podarcis gaigeae (assembly GCF_964106915.1). Classification (NCBI taxonomy): domain Eukaryota; kingdom Metazoa; phylum Chordata; class Lepidosauria; order Squamata; family Lacertidae; genus Podarcis; species Podarcis gaigeae. The sequence continues at coordinate 57,802,494 of NC_139682.1, read as the reverse complement.
AATAAAAACACCAGCGAGTAGTAAATAAGCACGTGGTGGCAGATCCACCCATGGGCGTAGCCAGGATTTTTGTTGGGGGGGGCTGAGGTGGACGGGCAGCCAAAGTTGTTGAGCTTCTTTTAGGAAATCAAAGTTGAGCTTTTCTTGGTAAAAATGCTCCGTAAATAGGACATTGGGGGGGGGGCAGCAGGCTTCTTGCGGGGGGTGAAGAACCTCCGATAAATGAATACTTTCCATGCTTTTCAAGCTTGGCGGGGTGAGCGGGGCTCAGTATAATAGCCGCTTCTTCGCCCGAAGCGGCATTTGCGGGATTCCACCGCCCGTTGCCTCCGACGTTTCCAAGACAACCACACCCCTCTTCCCCTCCATTCACGTTCGGGCATTGGCCTCGCCTCCCTCCGCACGTGATTGCGGCGGCGCTCTCCCCCCCCCCTTTCCCCACGCTCATCCGGGCTTCAGAAGGCCGCTTCCGGGTGGGTGTGGGGCTCGGCGTTGTCCTGCCCTGAGGCGGCGGCGGCGGGAGGCGGGCCAAAGGAGGAGGAGGAGGAGGTTCCCGTCAACATGGCGGCGCGCAGAGCGGGCGGCGGCGGTGGCCGCCGGAGCGGGAGCAGCAGCAGCAGCAGCGCCTGAGGCGTCGCGGAGCGAGGCGCCATGGAGAGCGAGGAGGAGCAGCACATGACCACGCTGCTCTGCATGGGCTTCTCGGACGCGGCCGCCATCCGCAGGGCCCTCCGCCTGGCCAAGAACGACATCAACGAGGCCGTGGCGCTGCTCACCAACGAGCGGCCCGGCCTGCACTATGAGCCCATGGACAGCGGAGGGGGCGGCGGCGGACAGGGAGGCCCCCAGCAAGGCGGCGGCAGCGGCGGCGGAGTCTCCCGCGGCGGAGGGGACGGCGAAGGCACCGGTGGTGGAGGAGGAGGAGGCCAAGGTGGAGGCGGCAGCGGCGGCACTACCGGCTTCGACCCGCCCCCTGCCTACCATGAGGTGGTGGAGAACGAGGTAACGGTCTCCGGGCGGAGGATGGGAGCGGGCGAGGCTCGCCTGTGCTTTGCGCCGCCGTTAAGCGGGATCACAGCCTGACCTTTGGCCCCACCGGCCCTTTGGAAACGCATCGGAAGGGGGACAGGATCGCCCTAAAATACCGCTTTGGTCTTGAGAGAGAGAGAGAGAGAGAGAGAGAGGACTCGGGGTACTAAGAGCTTGCAAGGTTAGGAACCGCGCAACCCTGAATCCTCACCTCGATTTCTTCTCAAGGGGCCCCATCCCCCCAGTTTCCACGAGCTAATAGGGACCCCGCCACGCGCGCCTTGGGTGTCTTGGTGGATTTGACCCCCCCCCAAAAAAAAAAAACCAAAGCAGGCGGGTTTTCCTGGGCGTCTTGTGCATGAGCTGTCAGGTGCATAACTCGAGCTTCAAGTGCGATCTGCGTTTGGGTGCCCTGGTTTATCACCGGAAGAATAATATAGCCTGGAGCCTAGGAAAAGGGATTGCTGTGTTATGCCTAGGCTGCAGTGGTGGAGGGTTTGGAAGCTGGTCACTTGTGTGGGTGCAGACTCATTCTTTCATTATGAGGTGCCCATACTAATACTTTACATATCTAATCCGATGTAGGCCATATTGCTTTCAGTTGAGTTTGCTCCCATGTGTGTATAGTTTTCCAGCTTTTGTTAACCAAGGAGTTCTTTGAGCACCCATGCAACTCTTTATAGCAACACTGTCCTGATTGTCTTACTTGAAAAGAGTCTGGGTGACTTACAAGCAACAAAATCAGTAAAGTGATCCAAAACCATGAATTAGGTAGGAGGCTTTAAAACTATTGCATCATTAGTGGTTGAGGTAGAACTGGATTTGATGCTTATCTAAAAGTGATATTGATAGGCCCAGGTGCACTTCTTTTGGGCAGCTGTTCCAAATCTTAGGCACCACATCTGAAAATACTATATCTCTGGCACTATCCTGCTATACTGCTGATGGTAGAGAGACTCAACAAAGAGTCTCATTAAGCAAACAAAGTTCTCAGTTATGTTCATCTGGGAGAAGGAGATTTTTGAAATATTCTTGTCCCAGATTTCTTAGAGCTATAAAGCTCAACAATTTTGTGCACTATATCACATAGGTAGCTATGTTGCACGAGCAGCAAGTCATAACGTATTCAGACATGGGCAAAAAATAAATAGAGGTATAAAATACGCATTCTGACAAAACCTCATAAAAGCATATTGTGTCAGGAACTTAAGAGTTGTAGTCAGTTAACTTTTACTCAAGAGCGGACCCATTGAAATGAATGGCTGTTTAGGTCTGTTAATTCCAGTGGATCTTTGCTGAATGCAATAATTTATGTTTGGATCGTGTAAGCTGTTCCAGACATTCAGTAGCAACTTGCCTGGTGAGCAGTGTGGAGGTTGGGGCTGTCTGGGCACATCCAGTCCTGCCAGTACACCTGCACAGTCTCTGCCACCTTGCCCCTCTTCCTCTTGGTAGTGATGCGACTCTCCCCACTGAGTGAGCTGCTTCTGACTACAGTGGTGCCCCGCAAGACGAACGCCTCGCAAGACGAAAAACCCGCTAGACGAAAGGGTTTTTCTGTTTTGGAGGCGCTTCGCAAAACGAATTTCCCTATGGGGTTGCTTCACAAGACGAAAAAATCTTGCGTCCCCCAGCGGTTTTTTTTTTGCTTTTTTTGCCCTTTTCCTAAGCCGCTAAGCCGCTTATCAGCTGTTCCGCTGATAAGCCGCTTAACAGCTGATCGCTGGAAGCCGCTTGACAGCTCTAGCACTAATCCGCTAAGCTGTCAATGGGCTTGCTTCGCAAGACGAAAAAACCGCTAGACGAAGAGAATCGCGGAACGGATTAATTTCGTCTAGCGAGGCACCACTGTATGTTGCAATAGGTAAGAAAATGAATAGCCTTCCTACAATTGAATGGGTTTGGGAATAGGAATGAAAGGTAGGCGGCTTCCTCAAGCTGCTTCTTGGTGGAGTCACTCTGAGCACTTCTACCAAGTGCATATTCTCTGCTGCCTACGGGAAAGATGATGGGGGCTTCCTGGGGAGATACACTACCAAATATTGGCCAAGGACAGCATGGACTCCTTTGACTTCTGTACAAGATAGGAATTCAGAATGCATCTGGGACATCATCCAAGCTGTCAGTGGAGAAGCAACATGGCAACATTGTAGACCTCTGATACAATCTTATTCTGATCCATCATACACTGAAAGAACTAACTTATACTCTACTTTTTCTTCCATACTTTCTGCTCATTCTGACCTGCAATGCTGATTAGATAACATTCAGGTATGAATTTGTGGTTTGTCTCCAGTAATGTACCAGCACGGTTCACCTAGCACAATGGGATTGTTTCTTCTACCCCCCCCCAAAACCTCTGAAGCTGAATTTGACAGCAGGCAATGGCCAGAAAGTGACAGAAGAGGAAGCTCCATTGTTTGCACGGAAGCCCATTGCACTGGTGAAGCTGCAGTGTTGGGTACAGCCCTGTGTTTCTAGTTGTATTTTGTAACCAAGAACAAGTGCCTGAGTTTGTTTTTGGCTCCTCCCTCCCAAGGCCACTTTCCTTTTGAGTCAAGTAAGATTATAAGCTTTAGGTCAAAGACTGTCTTATTACTTGCTTTTCTATGTAGCAGCCTCCCTTTTTTTGGCTGAGGAGTGAGATAGAAATCCTTCAAACAAATAAATACTACTTACATTACTTATCATATTCCCACCCCAAGACTCCAGAAGTGATGTTATTGTATGAACCATTTTAACAGATAAATAAAAAGTTAAAATCAAATTTGAAAAGCTGGTTTTTGTTGTGAAGAAAGAGACAGATGCCTGGGGTTGAGAACTCTGGCTGGGAGCTCTTTTGCCAGGCTTGGCTGTGTACGAACTCCTTCTTTTCCTTGCTCCCAGTTCTCCTAAATTACATGCTGACAACTGAATCACGACTGAAAAGGTAAATAAACATAGGAATCCATGAGCATGTTCTTGTAGTAAGTTGGGAATTTTAATTATGTTGGGAACCAACGCAGAAGTTTTGTTTTGATTCTTAAGCATTTACTATTCTTCGCAGTTGTCATTACTGTAGTGCCACTTCAGTGATTAGTGCCGTATAACCACCAAATATTTACCTACTCAGTTTTTGGTGTGCCATGTAAGAGCCAAACTATCTATCTATTTATTTATTTCACAATGTTTATATACTGCTTGAGTGTAATGAAACCTCAAAGCAGTTTACCAAAAAAAAAAAAAAAACCACCTACATAGGACATTTGTGACTGGATTAGCCAACATTTTGATTCTTTAAAAGCTGTCACAGGAATCACACAATTAGATCTGATCAGTAGTGCTGAGGAAAAGAAGAGACTTTCTCTCCTGTCTCAATTTCTGTTCTGTTTGACTCTCTTGGGAAAATACAGATATCTAAATATTTGGTCCTAACAGAGATAAGCTGCCTTTGCAGTTTCCTGTACCTGGTTTTGTTCAGCAGCAATGCAGTGCCAATACTAATAATCTAAAGTAACACATTGGCCAAAAAATAACGGGACTATTCTTTTTCGCAAAGAGTCCACTATTTGTACTTCTGCACTGTACACCTGTTCATCACAGATGAGTTGCTATAACATTCATATTCAGAGTACCATTCCCATCCATCCCATCTTGGGTGATGGAAGACTTGAGAATAGCAGAACACTTCACCGTAACGTGTGTTCCACTATAATCATGTTCTTTTTTTGTGTGTGTTCACACATGTACAGTTGCTGTGGCAAACTATGCTTATGCATAGCTTCTTATATTTCAGAGCATTGCATCATTCACTAAACATTCTGAATCATTTTATGAATGCTTAATCCTTGTCAATAAACTAATAATTTAAGATATAGTGTGTTTAGAGTGCAGAAGTGATTTTTTTTATCCGTGAGACAGAAAGTTGCTATCTTAATTTTAAGATGAAAGGACTTGAGAATTTTACTCCTGTGGCTTACATTGGCCTGAAGGTTAGAGCTAGGGGGCTGCTTCAGAGGACTACTCTTAGGGTAACTGGGATGGGAAGGTAACAGAAGCTTACCATACAGGGGGCTCTGGGAACAAGAGAGTCTCTATGGGAGTAACTATCGTAGGGCAGTCTTTCAGGGCAAGTTGTAAAATGGAAAGTCCTTTCTGGCTTGTTTTTTAATCTGGGCTGGGGAAGAGTTTGGGAGCTTCTAATGGTCACCTCTCCTTCCAGTTATAGTGTGATGTACTGCTAGAATTTAGTGTTCTGTGTTCACGTTGCAGAGCTTAGTACTACATCCTGAAGTGCAACAAGTTAACTTAGAAAGTTTGAACAGCTATTGTATAGAATAAATATATACCCCAATATATACCCCACAGATTCAGATGTTATATTTTCAAAAACAGGTATATTCAGTTATGTGGTACCTTCTCTGAAGGTAAAGGTCTGACCACAGCATATCAAATTTCAGAGCTCTAACTCATTGGGAAACACCAAAACAATTTTCATATTCCTATCAGGCCAAGCACCTGATACATAGTGGTCTGACACATGTTTGCCAAGTGCAAATTTTTACTTGTGCACAGCTCTTAAGAATGTTTCTTTTTTATGGTTTCGCTTTTACCCACGTAGTTGCTCCTCTGTTTTCCTGTATATTATTACTCAGATTTCTTAACTTGCCCTTCAAGTTGCAACAATTTAAAAATACAGTATTAAAAACAGTTGAAGCAGATTACAATCAAGAGTAGGATGAGTTCTAGTTGTATATATATTAATTGCTTTGTCTTTTGGTTATAAATCAAATGGGGGAGCTGAAGCCTGAAAAATAGTGTAAAAGCTTAAGTATACAGTAGTTTCTTCACATTCTCCATAGATATGTTCATTATCACTTTTGTGCCAACTTCATAGCTTTCTGAAATTACGGGTTGCAGTTAAGTCAAGTGATAGCATTGATTTCATTGTTTAACTTTGTCATGCCTATGTTCTGTTGATTTTTAAAGGAGGAGTTCTTAAAATCTTAGATATGGAAGGACTGTGCCACCAACATGTTAACCCTTTTGTGTAAATTATAAAATACAGCCATATGCATTTTGTGTATAACACGTTTCAGGATTAAAGCATTTTTCTATGTGGTGTTCTTGGGTTCCTGGTTCTGCAAAACTGGAATCTCAATATGTTTTCAGCACTTTTATTTCTTGAATAAAAAATATTTATGGACATTGTCTTTTTAACCTTCTCCGCAGCTGTTATAGTCTTTAGTATATTTCTTACTGTTAACTTCCACCTTTAAAGGGTTTCCAAATACCATGTGAAATATTTTTCTGTTTACTGAAGCAACCTCCAGGCGAAGATTAACGCTTGATGTGATCTAAATGTTTATCATTGGTGGAAGTGGGAGGCCATTTATGCATGGAACAAACAGCAGCTCAGCTGGGCAGGAAGTGTCTTTCAGATAATGTTCAGTAGAGACATTTTCTGGTCATCTTCCCAGTCAGAAGTTCTATTCAATGACAGCTGCTTAATAAGGAAGTGAAATGCTGGAGGAAAATGAGGCCAGTGTTAGAAGTTAATTCTACCAAACACATTTTGAATGTTTCTGGATAAGAACAGGAGTCTCTTATAAGAAAAGGCCTGGGAGGATCCTAATCTTTTATAGGTTTTATTTGAAAACAACTTACTTATACAAAAAAGCTTGTCTGGGATAGAGGAGGCAGAGGTCTGACAGTTTATAACAGATCCTCATTTGGTGTCAACTCTTTTTCACCTGTTTTTTGCATGTATTGTTTGCTTTCCTTTGCTTAATATAAAAAAAAACTGTCTAGATGAACTTTTCAAATTCAGTGTTAACTGACAAATATAAAAGGGAGCTATAAAATTGTAACTAAGTAGATCTATACGCTCTGAGTTATTGTGTGAATCATTTGATGCACCTGTGTTTCAAATCATTTTTCCTATGGCTGTCAAGTATGGAATAAAATGTCCTGTCTATGGCAGCATCCTGATCTGGATGCTAGCACCTGACAGAAGGACAGGGGGAAGCATTCCTATTACCATGCCATGGACAATTATCCTTGTTTCACTATGAATGTATTTAGCTGGTATTATAGGATTTAAATTCTGAATGTGTTATCTTTGTGAATGTACAATCTTGGGCACCCCAAAGGAAAAGACAGTGGTGATTAGCACTTTTCCCTTGGGAATGGGAAAAAGAAGTAATGCTAGAGAGAGCTGTTAAAGTACCCATAACTTATATAATCCTGCAGCAATATAGATGAACTAAAATAAATAGGCAACTTGTGGTTTAATGTTTGATGAAAACTGTGTTGTAGAAAATGAATCGCACTGTTGTGTTTTCCTAGGCTTCCATTAAAGAGTTATACCTGTATTTGCATTAAGAAATGCAGGCAACAATAATTCGGTCTCTAAGGTGCTACTGGACAAGAGGAAAAGCATAACTTGCAGGGCTGAGCTACATCCAAATATCCCTCAAATTTCACACTTCATTTGTGCAGAATCGGAATAACCAGTGTTACCTCTGGTTATGAACCTAATTCATTCCGGAGGTCCGTTCTGAAACCGTTCTTAACATGAGGCATCACTTTAGCTAATGGGGCCTCCCGCTGCTGCCACACCGCCAGCACGCAATTTCTGTTCTCATTCTGGGGCAAAGTTCTTAACCCGAGGTACTACTTCTGGGTTAGCGGAGTCTGTAACCCGCAGTGTTTGTAATCCGAGGTACCACTGTATTACTTGCATGTACATGCTTGCCACTTTCCTGACTAGGTTACTTACTTACCTGATTTTCTTCTAGGATAGTGAGATGTTATTTTGCAGTTGCTGTAGTCGTCCACACACTGGCTACTTCCAGGCTAGGCTGCTGTAATGCGTTTTACGTAGGGCTACATTTGAAGGCAGCTCAGAAGTGTCAATTGGTACAGAATCCAGCCGCCAGGTTGCTTGGAGAGCAAAGAAGTCTGTGTATATAACACCCATTCTCCTTCAGTTACTTTCATTGCCTGTTTCTTCTAAGCTCAGTTCAAACTGCTGCTGAGTTTAACATTTAAAGCCTTTAATGGTTTTGGAATAAGTTGAAGAACTGCCCATGCTCTTATGAGTGAACTCTAGGTGCAAGATAATCCTTGGGGACTCTGTTGTCTGGCCTACCATAAAGAACAATCAAGTTTGCAGGTAGCAGGGATGGGGCTTTTGGGGATGAGACGGGACACCATATCTCTGAAAGTCTTTCCCCCAAAATGTGTTTGAACCCTCCACTTGAGTATTTTATGTGGGCCCTGAAAAGTTTATTTTGTTCTGTCAGGCTTTTTGTGATCCTGTTGCTGGGTTTTTGTGCTATTTTTTCAGTAATTATGTCGTAGTTTTATTGTGCTAAAAAAAACGCACCTTCGGAGGGCACACCTTGAAAGGTGACTTATAAATGATTCAGATAAATAAATGATGTGTAGTTTTGTGCTCTGTGATTTTGCTGTCATGTGTAGCATTGTTTGGTATGCTAGTTTTGCAGATAATGTGATGGTGCCGTGCACAGCCTCACAGTAGCTCAGTGTTGACTGAATAACATATCTGATGTTGTTTCTGGCTCTCTTTACAATGATGGATAGTGTGGAGACTGCTGCTCTGCTCTTAGCAGCAACCTCTGACCCTGTATTTCTCCTACTTGCTCTACAGTCTAGCCTCAGGAGGCTCTTCTGCAAAACCTCAGAGGTTTATGCACTGTGTCGGAGGTCGTGGGTAGTGGCTCTATCAAAGATTGGATGTATCTTGTTTTAGCCTAGTTAAGTAGATTGAGTTCGGGACATCAATGGGGATATATGAAGGGATTGGAATCTGTGTTGAAACTGCGTTAGGGTAAGTCTAAGATTGAGCACTTCTGAGCTTGTGCAGTCTTTTTTCCTCTTGAAGGGAATATCCCTTTGCAAATATTAAGTGTTCTCTTTGTTATCATCAGGATGCCACTATCACCACACTAAAAAAAGCATTCCTCCCTACATATATTCCATAACCCATAGTATATGTATTGCATCACTTAGCCCAATAATAGCATCATTTCATGAAATGAAATTTCCAGCCTTTACTCAATTGAAATGATTGTCTTTATTTTGCCTCGTCTCCTGTGCGCATCATTGAGCTTGGCCAAGGGGCAGACAACTGCTAGGGAATTTCCTAAAGGGTCTACAAAAACATCAGAATATATGAACCTATGGATGGCATTATAGTTTAAGAACAACACTCCCCCCTCTCTCTATAGTGTAGGACCTCTATAGTCTAGGAGGGGTTCAGGGGGTGTCATTTTTATAGAATTTCCCTTCATAGTCAAAGATCCCCCTGTGTTTTAGGTTAATTGATAGAGGCATTGCCATACCACGAGCCCAGATGCTGTCACGGAAACCCAGATGAAAGCTTGATCAATATGAGCAAGCGTCACTTGATCTCTATGGGAATCAGTTGAACCACCATACTTAGGATGCCTAATTGTGTATTTGCAAGTGCATGTTCTGAGAGTATAAATGTTGAGAGATTATGTAGCATGTGGTATCACAAGATAAAGATATCTAAGACTTTTCCTTGCTTTTCTAGCTGTTATCTTGAATAAAAGGGCTATTTTCATGTGATGTACTTTGGGGTGGGGAATCCTAAATGGTGACTGGTCAGAAACACAATTTTGAGGTTTTGACGGATAGCACAATGAAAATTTGTCCCAGTGTGTGGATATTGTAATGCTGAAAAGGGTTTAATAAGAGGAGGGGTGTGAGAGAAGGTTCCAACATTTGCTTAGAAAAAAAATGTGAAGAAGGGGGAACATGATAGAGATGCATTCATGCTGCAGGGAAAGTGGGTAGGGTGTTTTCCTCAGAATATCAGAGCCCATGGCTGTCCAATGAAGCTGAGTAACAGAAAATTCAAGACGGGCAAAGGGAAGTATATCTTTACGTAGCACACTGTTAAATTAGCGATGGCCACTTATGAACTTCTCCTGAATTTCCCATAGACCTCTAGCTGACCACTGAGAAAATGCAGCAGGGCTCTTCTTACATTCTTACTGCAATGCTCACCGTTCTCAAATGCTGTTCTATAACCACAATGTTGTTTTCTATATTTCAATCCATTGAAAAGATAGTATTTAATATCCGTGCTTTCAGTTTGTTGTTGCTTTCCTAGATAATAGTTTCCTGTTCCACAGCACTTAATATTCATTCTCAGATAGGAAGCATTATTTTATGAATGTGCAGTTGTTTTTAATACAGAGAGAGTGCTTGTTAGACCAGGAAATGAAAGCAATAAATGAGACAGTGGAGTGGTACTGGAAAAACAACCTGTGACTACTAGTTCACAAGTTTTGAACCTTGTCCAAGTACATACAATGATCGAAAATAGCCTGCTCACTGACTAGCCAGTGTGCAGTGAGTCATGGTTTTGGTCTTTTTGTGGTAGCTATGTGTGTCCATGAGAGTTTTATTGTTAGATCCATGCTTGGCATCAATTTGCATCCTGTTGGCACTTTTAAAAAAGGTTAAATCTCGAGCTGAACAATGGTCAGCGCTTACTACCCAGTCTTGTACATGGTGAAGGATTTCATAGGCTCCACTGCTTTGAGCAGCATTGAATGCCTTTAGACCTAGGGTGTTCAAACTATTTGTTCGCAATAATAATAAAAAAGTTAAAGCCTCTCTCCATTAATTGTTAGGCCTGCTAGATGGAAGTAGGTAAATTTAAGTGGTGTTTGGGGAATGGGGAGAGAGCAGGGATTTATAAAATGAAATGTGGGTTATGTGCTTTCTGTTTGTAGAAATGGCTCCATAGGAAATGAAACTGATGAGAAAGTGGCATAAATGACCTTATTTGCTTTACTATAAATAAGTTGAATAAATGTGCTGTCCACACGGGCAACATTAGTTGGGAGGTGGGTCAGATACCATCTTGCTCTTTGTTTGCTTTTATTTCCCCTTATGGGAATCCACCTTAGCCTAGTAGATCTGTACCTATGGATTTCAGAATCTTTTGCTGAAAATGTGAAAAATAATTAGAAAGTAACTATAGCAGAATGGTTTATAAACTAGATAAGGCACTTCTACAGTAACCTAAAGAAAAAATAGATACCTGTAAAGATTCTAAACCAAACTTTGTTTTGAGATTATGGTGTTCTCTGTTTCCTTGTTCGCTACAGTAGTGACGATTTGGTTATTTAGATATAAAGGAGAAGATAGTTCAAGGCCAAATAGATCAATATTGATTTGTTTGATATGATTGTCATATCCCTATGTAGATGCAGATGTGATAGCTGTAAGCCTTTCAGTGTGGAAAGAGCTCTTCACAAAGTTGTAGGTCTAGCTGCTCTTCAGCATGGTGATGGTCTTTTTCATGCTTTTCTTTCTTACCTCAGAAGTGGTGCACTTACTTCTTGTATGCATTATGATCTTGGACAGGTGAGTAGTCCAGTAAAGGCAGAAAAGAGAGGCACAGTCAGTGTACACATCCACTGTAATGCAGAACTATGGTAGCTGTATATTCTACATCTCTTCCTGCCACAAAGCAGAGGTTGGTACCAAGGTAAAACTATTAGTGATTGCTCATTATAATGGCTGTATAGTTATTGTCTCCTGTATGATTGGCAGTATGCCTCTGAATACCAGTTGCTTTGGGTCATAAACCGGAAAATGCTATTGTGCTCATGTTCTGCTTGGGGGTTTCCATAGGTATCTGATGGGGCACTGTAGGGGCAGAATGTTGGCATAGATTGGCTTGCGCTCTTATATTATTAGAAGAAGCTGCATTTTTGTTGCACAGTGGGGAAGCAGAACCTTACTAGAGTGGCCGGCTTGTGGGTCTGGTATGATCAGATCTCTGGATGGGCAATTAATACTTCATTGTTAGCATGTTGGATCAATTATTTGATTATCAGAAGTTGTATTTTATATCTTTTAAATAATTAGCTGATTTCTTTTTGGTTTGAAAATGATTGGAATAATGTCCTTCAATCCTTTCCAGACTTTTGATTCAGTAATCTAGGAAAACTTTTAAGTCAGTGATGGTAGTTCATCTGTCTCACCACTGTGCATATATATGTCACAGTGCTAGATTCTGCATTAATCCTCCCTACTTTTTCTGGCACTTCCTTATTTTTCTGCTGGGGGAAGAAATGGTGGGAAAAGAGGACAGCAAATAGGCTTTGTTTTCTGAGTTGAGAAGTAGACTTTCTGTTGCACAGGGGTTGTTTTGTAGTTGGTATGTCAGGTTTTCTGGTATGGGTCTGCTACAATCCCTTTTTATAACAGCCAGTAACTAGAACAACTAACTGTGGCTTCTTTTCAACAGAAAAATGACGAAAATGGGAACTGTTCTGGAGAAGGTATCGAGTTTCCTACAACAAATCTTTATGAACTGGAGAGCAGAGTATTAACAGATCATTGGTCCATTCCATATAAGCGGGAAGAATCTCTTGGCAAGTGTTTAATTGCATCCACATATCTTGCAAGGCTGGGTAAGTTGCAACCTTTTTTTTAAAGTAGCATTATAGAAATGTTGACTTTTATATTAATAATGATGATGACTTGACAGTAAAAACTTGTCTACTCAAATAGCTTTTGGCTTCACCTTTTTCCACGTTGCATGTTGGTAACAGGTGTTTAATTAACAAAATCTTTTCTTGTTGGAAGTAGTATGACTCTCTTGGCTTCAGTAGAGTGCTGTGCATTTTTAAGTTGATGCTTTCACCTTTTAATAGAATGTTTCAGAATCACTTTTGAATTATAGGTGATCTTTAGAACATGTGAAGACAGGCACAACTATATCCCTTCTTAAATATTATTTTGTTTGGTGATTAACAAACTATTGAATAGGCTGGTATGCTCAAATATTGGGGTGAAAATGAAATTTTATTTTCTAAACTTGCTTAAACATATTGCCAAGAGCAGGGCTCTTCAGGCAATTATAGAAAATGAGCTGCTAATTTACAAAGGCTAGTAGTAATGCTTTTTGATATGGAAATGCTTGTAGTATAATTACATGGCAGAAACACTAGTCTGCAACATTTCAGTGGAACTTTTGCACACTTGGAAGAGTGTATGCATGTGATGCTAAAGGTCATTATTTGGTGTTAGTTAAGTTGTGGGGGTGTGGAAAGAGATTGGTCTTTTCTCATCATGAAAAAAATCACAAAGTCTTCTGAAAACCAGTTTCTCAAACTGTGGAATACCCAGCAATTAAAAAAGGTAAAGGACCCCTGACAGTTAAGTCCAGTCGTGAACGACCCTGGGGTTGTGGCACTCATCTCGCTTTACTGGCCAAGGGAGCCGACGTTTGTCCACAGACAGTTTTTTCTGGGTCATCTGGCCAGCATGACTAAACCACTTCTGGTGAAACCAGAGCAGCACACGGAAATGCCGTTTACCTTCCCGCCCAAACAGTACCTATTTATCTACTTGCACTTTGATGTGCTTTCGAACTGCTAGGTTGGCAGGAGCAGGGACCGAGCAACGGGAGCTCACCCCGTCGCGGGGATTCGAACCGCCAGCTTTCTAATCGGCAAGTCCTGGGCTCAGTGCTTTAGACCACAGCGCCACTTGCGTCCCTTAACCTCTTCTTGAAGGGAACCATGCCCAGCAATTATTTTCTAGTTATTTCTGCTTGGCACATAGAAAGGGAACTTGGGAAGGTATTTGCAAAGGGAGGCACAAAAATGGTTCCAGTGGCATCACTGATAACTGTGCCTTAGATTTGTATGTGCGTGCACACCTTCTTTTTCCTCATTTCAGGAATCTAAATCCTTACTAGGGCCTTTATTTTATTGGAGCTTCCAAACTCGTAGAGCCCCTGCCTCGTAACTTAAGTCTTCAATGAACTCTTGGGAATCTCTTTGCTTAGTTGGTGTGGAGGGTCTAATTGACCACACTTCTGGGGTGGTATGCAACAAATTAGATTGCACAAGAGAACTTCTCTGCCTGTGTGCCCCTTAAATGTGTTCTGAGGATAGCCTGAATCCTCTGGATCAGATTTGGGGAGATAGCATGGGGAGACAAGTTCCATTGAAAAGAAGAAATCTTTGTGTCAGGAGAACTTCTTATTTGGATTTCACCCCTGAGCTTTTGATGATGCTAAAAGTTAAAAGGGGGGGGGGTGAGGAAGCAGCATGTCATCTCTACATAAGGGAAGGGGCAAAAGTTATGGGTAGAGTATGTGCTTTGCATGCAAAAGACCCCAAAATCAATATCTGGCATCTTTCAGGTAATCTGAGGAAAGACTTCTGTAACCCTGTAGAACGACTGCCAGACAATGTAGACATTACTGAGCTTAGAATGTTGGTGCATATGGTCAGACACAGGCAACAAAAGCTGAGAAAACTTGTTTTATTGGTGACAGAGGATAACCTAGCTTTTTGCCTTTTTGTGTGTGTGGTGCACAGTCGGGGGTGATTCAGCTGTATAGAATGAGCCAAGGACTGTATAAGCTATCTCCCCACACTAAACTGAGCATGTTTGGAGACTGCCTGCAAGCACTTAAGGGTGAATGGAAGGCTCACTCAGATTCCTTTTATTGCATCACAGGAGTGTAAAGGTGTTGAGCCTTCTTTGTAGAAGTGGAAGTGAAGAGGGAGAGAATAAAGTGAACCTTGTATGATGAGAAATGCATGTTATCCAGCCTTACAGAGTGTGCCAAGAGCAGTGGGGCCCTGCTGAGGTTCAGACCTATATAGGACTGGAGTTGTGTGCCCTAGATTTTCCCCTTCCCACTGATCACATACATTCTTAATGAAATGTGCCTTAGTTAAGGGATAAGGGAAATTAACTGTTTGTGTACTCAGAGGCACTTTCCTTTATTATTAAATCAGAGCAAATGCAAATTGTTGGGATAAAAAAAAAATTTCATCTGAAATGGGGTCTCAGAAAGAGGAATACATTGAGGAGGGTACAAGTGGACAGGTTAAGAATTACTGTCTTACAGATATGGGAGCAATCAGCTGTCTGCATTGATTTACAGCAGGGTCCCTAGCTTTCCTGGGCCCCTGGGCATATTTGGCATTTTCAAAAGGTGTTGTGAAGAACACCACAAAATTGCTGCTGTGGAGCGGGCAGGGCAGAGAAGGCTGCAGGTCATAACACGACTGCTGTGAGTGTCATGCCTAGTCACAATTTTTGGAAAGTATGTCTCTCCCCCCCAACCCCACCCTGTGACTTACTTACATTGTATGTCTCCTGGGAAGGAGGTAGGCAGGCCTGGAGGAAGAAAAAACAAGTAAAGGCGCACAAACCCCAGAGTCAAATGCAGACACCGGTGGCCAGGAAAGTATGGGAAATAAAGAAACAAAAAAATGTAGATGACCAGAGAGGAAAAGGTTGGGAAGGGGAGAGTGATAAATACAGACTGCTTCAGAGAGGAAAGAAGTTGAAACAAGAATTTAAAAATAAAAATACAGAACCGCCACCCCCCACCCCCCGAGAGAAGGACAAAACCTACACACAGTGTTCTGTTCCTTCCCTTCTCTCCCTTGCTAGGTCCCTCTTTTCTTAGCTCCCTCTTACTTCTTTTTTACAAAACACTTTTTCTCCTGGTCACTCTGTGTTCTCTTTGGATAGTGATTTCAGGCTAGAAAACAAAAGAGTTTGAAGAGGAAGTGGGAATGGCACTCCTCCCACTTCCCCTCTCAGCTTTCCTTTCCAAGCAGAAATCACTCTCTTCTTACTTCTGAAGGGGTAGGGAGTGATGTCATAGCATGGTATGGGGTATGGGGAGTACAGAGGCTTTCACTGACGTTGAGAGAAGCTTTCACAGGTGCTATTGCACACAAAAACCACATTGAGGACGCTGGCATTACAGCCAAAGCCTTATAAATAAATACATTCTATGCATGCCTGCACATATTGGCTCTTCTGATTTTACATGCTGTGGAAAATCACCAAGTCACAGGATATGCATTGGGCCTCCATTTGAAAGGAAGTTCTTATAGATGCTGGTTGAATGTGCAATCTTTTGTTTACAGTGCAGATGTGTACCTCCGTCTAGTGCAGCCCTGTAAATATAAGCAGTCTGCATTTGCACCCTTCAGGTTTACAGCATGTGCTTTGTGCAATGATGCTTACTCAGGATGATAAGTGATGCTGCAAGACCTATGCTTCAGGGAACTATTTAAGTTGTCTGTGCATAATCAGTATCATCATGAAATTATAACTAAATTGCAGCTGTTCAGCGTGAAGCATTGCCTGCTTACTTCTGCCGCAGATGGTGTGTGGCACATCTGATGTGCTCAGAAATGTCTGTATCCTTTCCCAAGGGTTTGACAGTAAACACCATTAAAGAAACAAAATAGTTCCTAGGTTGGGGATTGAGTCTTCTGCTCTTGAGTATGATCTCTCCCCCTTCCCCGTTTTTCATCTTGATGCTTCAGATGAAGTGAAGAGCATTTATGTCACTGATAACTGCATACACTCCAGCTGGAAGCATCTGCATCCACAGAGAAAACAGAGCAATGCTTAGCTTTTATTACCATTGCTGTAATGTTCTAGTGTGCCAGCCAGCAAACTCTGCCTGGGATCCATAGAGCTGTTCTGTCACATGTGAACTACCCTCATAGAATTTCTGACTCCAGTGCCATGTCATAAACTACTTTTGAAAGTCCCACAGTTGAATAAGAAAATATCTAAAGTCTCCTTTGTTCATAGTATTCTGGATCCTGGCCTTTGTGAGCAATACCTTGCCCCGTTTAAGCACAAAAATATGGAGCTTTAGAAAGCATTGTTGCTTCTGTGTTGATTTTTAGAAATCTGCACTGTTTTATTTCATTCATTTCTCCTTATTAAAACTATAACTTCTTTGAGTTTCTTCATTATTAAAAGAATTGGTATGCAGTAGTGGTGTTTGGGGGGACGCAGGTGGCGCTGTGGGTTAAAGCCTCAGCGCCTAGGACTTGCCGTTCGAAAGGTCGGCGGTTCGAATCCCTGCGGCGGGGTGCGCTCCCGCTGCTCGGTCCCAGCGCCTGCCAACCTAGCAGTTCGAAAGCACCTCCGGGTGCAAGTAGATAAATAGGGACCGCTTACCAGCGGGAAGGTAAACGGCGTTTCCGTGTGCGGCTCTGGCTCGCCAGAGCAGCGATGTCACGCTGGCCACGTGACCCGGAAGTGTCTCCGGACAGCGCTGGCCCCTGGCCTCTTGAGTGAGATGGGCGCACAACCCCAGAGTCTGTCAAGACTGGCCCGTACGGGCAGGGGTACCTTTACCTTTACCTTTAGTGGTGTTTGTGTGAACCAACAAAAATCTTGTTTGGGTAGCCCTGTGAGCTTCAGTCCGTAGCTTGCAAAACTTTGCAGGATCCTAACCTCCTTTTTTCCTCTGTTAAATAAGGGCTTTCGGATTCTGATGAAAACTGCAGAAGGTTTATGGACAGATGTATGCCTGAAGCATTTAAAAAGGTAGGTGTAAGAGAAAATTACAGTGGATTCTATCTAGTGCTGTAGATAGGAGAGTAGGCGGTATAGAACTCATAAAGTGGCAGCTTGCTACATTCTGATACTGTAGCAAGTAAGGAGGAAGAGGGCAAGTTATAATAATGGACATGGTTGACAAATACTATTGTGCTATTCCACTTCAAATTTGCAGATTTGAGAGCTGCATTTGATTTTTCTTTTGCATGTTGCAGCAATTTTGTGGTGTTCTACAAAATAGGTCATTTTTTATTGGGACAGCAAATGGGGACAGGAGAACGGGGCTATTGAGAAACGTTTGTAGAAATAAGGACAGGACTTTGTTTGGGGGTTTTTTAAGTGGATTAGTGAGGTTATGCCAAGTGAAGATGTTCTCCTAGCCACCTCTGGTCTTGGAATGTATTGAAGATATTGTGTTCTCTAAATATTCTATGCCTAAAAATGGAATCTTCTTAAAACTGGGATGGGGAGCTAAGGTAGATGCCGGCTGTTCTTTCCAGGTTTAAAATCTGCCTTCAGAAGTTGTTTGTTGCTAAATAGATAGCTCCAAAAGCATTTCAAGGCTAGCAAAAAGGTACTCTCTTCCCCCTTGTAGATCCATGTCAGCATTTTAACACATACTGTGCTCCTTTGCAGCTGTTGACATCGAGCGCTGTTCATAAATGGGGTACCGAAATCCATGAGGGAATCTACAACATGTTGATGCTACTAGTAGATCTGGCTGCAGAGAGGATAAAGCAAGATCCTATCCCTGTTGGTCTTCTCGCTGTACTCACAATGGTATTGCAGTTACTTGATCTCAAGGCTATTCAGCATGAAAATCTTACAACTGAATATCTGTTCATCCTAAACACATGACTTATTAAAATTTAAAATCTAGAAAATACATTTCCTGGTTATATTTGCATACTCAATACATTCCGCCAAATCATGATTAAGGAAGCTTTTAACTATGACTTAGTGTGATGTTTGAATTGACAAGACATACTGAATTGATATCACCCATTGAATCAGAATAAGAAACCTAATTTGAATTGGTTTTTTGAACCATGGCTTGTACTATTCTGGTTTGCCATGTCTGAACTTACAAACCAAAGTTATGGCTGTTGTGTCATTTTCCAAGATCTGCTCCAAACCTTGGCTTTCCTGTATATTTGGAAATTCAAACCACTTAGGTTCTAAACTATAGAGAATGTAATTAATTACTTAGCAAGATGTATGTTCGTACTTCGCTTTGACACTTGGTATTCCACTGTCTGCAATGACTTTAAACTTGTCAATTTACTGTTTTTAAGAAATGTGAAGAGGGAGTGACCATATCTCAGTGGTAGAGCACATAGTCTGCAATCTCAAGATCCCAGGTTCAATTTCTGGCATCTTCAGTTAGAAGGATCAGATGGTAGGCAATGGGAAAGATTTCCCTCTGTCTGGGACCCTGAAGAGCTGGTGCTTGTCAGAATAGACCATACTAGAGTGGATGAGCAAACATTCTAACCTGGTATAGGGCTGCTTTTTGAGGTTTCACTCACAATATTTCACTTTTCATTTTAAAAGCCAAAGTTAAGCATCCATGTTAATATCTACATAAACAAAATCTGAAGCAATGAATTTCGCCAGTCTAGGCTCCAATAGCCACCCAGTCTTTTGTCAAAGAAAATTGGTTTTCAGATACTAAAACTATGTCTTCTATTTCTTCACTCTGAAGTTCTGGTCCTGCTTCTGCAAAAGTGTATGTACTTCTTGATGTTCAAACACTTTTCTTTCCTAGGAAGGAAAACCTTATGAAAAGCCACTTGATCCAAATGTGTTTTACATTGGAAAATTGCTAATCCTATATGTCTGCTTTCTTGTCACACCTTTCACTTTAGGCTCTTAATCCTGATAATGAGTACCACTTCAAGAACCGAATGAAAGTATGCCAAAGGAACTGGGCAGAAGTATTTGGAGAGGGCAATATGTATGCTGTCTCACCCATATCTACTTTCCAGAAGGTAAATGTGTACACTTCAGGTCTCTTACTAGAAGTCAGACAGAATTTAAGTTGTGTTTTAGTGCAATATATGTGTCACTTGAAATAAACATTGCCATTTCCTCCCCACCCCCTTTCCCATATCTAACAATTTATCAATCTGTCTCATTGACAGTAGCCTTTGGTTTGCTATTATTTCTGCTACTTTGACTATAATAAGGGTTTAATTACCACTCCAACCACAGTGCTCTCTTCTAGATCTTAGTGGTGACCACACTGTAGCTGTGGTTTAGACTGTCGTATGGGTGTGATAATTTCCAGTCCTTTTAGATCTGAATAGTGGCTAAGGAAGTGATATAAGGAAGTGATAAATGGATAAATAAAAATTCGGTCATGAGACTTTTTAGACACTTTTGCAGCATTGAGCTTATTGGTGCCAAAATATTGCTTCTAATTTCATTCCTTAAAAAATAAAAAACCCTTCTTCTCCATTATGGATTATAAATATAACTGATTCTGTGTCACCGACTCCATATCCTAATCTTGCCATAGAATCATAGTCTCATAAACCATAATACATTATAATAGGTTAGGCAATGTTTGGGAAGTGGATAGTGCTAACCATCTCATCCAGAAATGTTATGTGCCTTATCTGAGCAGTTGTCGGCAGGCAGTGCATGTGTTGTATTTGCAGTGACCAGTCATGCATGTAGTAATCTAGAGCTCTAAATGAAACACACAATTAAAACACAATTATTTTACAAAGTATCCTTGTGGGGGAAATGCTACTAATTTGTTAACATCTCTGTTGGCTAGGAACCACATGGATGGCTAGTGGACTTAGTGAATAGGGTAAGTAAATGATAAAGCATTATTTATTCTGAACCATCTGCACATATAGGGCACTATAAAGACTCTCATTAAACAAAAATAAAACCAGTTCCTGGGGTGGGGTGGGGGACGAAAAGAGGGTGAGAAGAATGACTGTGAAGCAATACAGTTAAAAATATTTAAGCTGAGATTAAGTTGGAAATAAGGGTAAAAGTGTTGGTCAAAAGACATACGGGGAAAATAAGATACATTTGAGGAAGGATTTGAAGTGGAAGAGTTAGCACCATGTCTATATTCAGGGAGATCACAAAAGAGAATGAATGGGTTGTAATTTAAAGCAAGAGGACTTCCGTCAGTGAAGGATGTTAGCACTGGAAGGATGAGGATCATATATAGGCATGTATTTTTAAATGATATCCAGTGGATGAATTTATAGTGATAACTGAAGGGAATGGGAAGTATTTGAAGGGAAATGAAGAGCGGATATCACTTGTACAATGGGAGAGGTGAATGTTTTTGTCAGCAGGATGAGTATTTTTAGCACCAAATATGAGGGAGAGGCTAGAGTTCTGTGGAGAGGCTTCCAAGGCTCATTTTATATGTGTGTGCGCACATGTGCATGTATGCAGCATTATTCTTGCAAAATGTTAATGTGTCAGTTTTCATCATTTATCTGGAGCTGTAATAGAGTAAGAAGAAATGTATGATGCATATGAAAAAATAGTTTTACCTCTTAAAGGGATTTGTCGTCAATTTACCTGTGAAATGCCATTGAACTGAGTGTTCTAGGTGAACTTCAGAAAAATATGAGTCTTTGACAGAGAGAACTGCACTAGTAGTTTTCCTATCCTCCTATGAGAATTGTTGTACCTTTACCTCCATTACTGAAATAGTAAAATCCTTAGACTCAGCATACCTTACTGATACGGTTTCCTGTAGTGGACAACTGAAGGAAATGCTCATCTATTCATGCCTGTTTCTGAGACCTGTCACACTACTTTTATTTATATAGTTCATGTCTTTGACGGTGTTGTTTGTATACTTATTTAGTTTGCAGAATTAGGTGGATTTTCTGCAATTCAGTCTAAACTTCATTCAGAAGATATTGAACTTGGGGTAAGTTAAAATCCAGATCATTTCCCTTTGTTTTATGAATCTTTCACAGTAGATGGCTCTTGTTCAATACTTATGAATTTTCTGCAGTTGTGGAACTGAAGTAATATTTTAGTCTCAAGATGTGCTGGGTGAAGCAAACACAACTTGTAAAACTGTAGTGTGAATTGGTGTGCTTCATTGCATTACCTTTAGGCTGTATTTGCTGCTGCTGTCGTCAAGCAAAACTATACTAGCCATGTTCATCTGTCTGCTTTATCAAATACCATTCTCTTGTCTTAGTCTCATATGCTAGGGACCAGTTTGGTCCCTTCTTGTGGTATTTGCCTCGGGTCTGTTCTGTGTATGTTCTTAAATGCTTTCTCTTTCTTCTAGGCAGTATCTTCTTTAGTTCAGCCTTTGGGGGTTTGCGCAGAGTATCTCAATTCTTCGGTAGTACAGGTAACTTTCTCTTTAAAATTATGTACAATTAGTAACTTGCTCTGAGCTTTTTTTTTAAAAAAAGTGAAACAACTGTGGTTCATTGCCCTATGCCTTATGTTTGTTTTTCAGGTAATGAATCTGCAAAATACTTGTTTTGAAACTCATAATATTATAATAATATAATAACATCAAATGATGCTCACATTAACATTGATGCTATTATTGTTAAAAACAACAGTCAGTTTGGGATAACTCTAGATAATCTGCGAGATACCTTTATAGGACAGATTGGAGGTGGGCGGACTGTGAGATCCAATTTGTACACTTAGAATTAAATAATTCTGAACCTGGGAATTTGTTTTTAGTGACAGAACCAAACTCAGTTTGCAGGCCTTCCACATAAAAGTCCACTCCTCCAGCAGTTGAAGGGGGGGGTATTCATTTTGCTTCCATTGTTAAACAATTGGGAGTTGGAAATCCTTGTTCTACTTTAACCCACCCAGAGATCAGTCAGTAGGTCCTAATCTAACATTTGCCCACCCCAATATAGATTTGTATTTATTTTTACATTGGGAAGTATCGAACAGTCACATGTGAAGGTTGCTTGTGCAACTGATCTTTCTCCTCCTCCCTACAGACACTTAAAAAGCCTTTCTGGAGGACTTCATTGAACAGCACGGGCTGTTTACCTGGAAGGGGAATGTTGTCTGAAACTGGACACAAAAACCTTGCTTCCTTTGCCCATTTTGGGGAGAGTTGCCCATAGGAAAGCCCTCCAGAGATGTTGTTCAGGGGTCTACAGGGGCGGGGGTGAAAAGATTGGTTGAGTGAGCAGTTTCCACTCAGGCAAGCAGTAGATACAACACTTTATAATCAATTTGTTTGCTTCCTTACTTCAAATATACTCACATCAAATTGGCTTACATCTATTTTAATTGTACATAGTTTGTGTCAAATAATGGAACACTAGCGTAAGGCTTATGTTCTGAGCATGAGTGGAATATACTTTTGCTCAGGGGAGAGTGGTTGCAATTTTTGTTTTCTGCACCACATTAAATCCCACTTGGGGAAACTTCCCTGATCTTCAGAAGGGTGCAGGAATAAAAGTTTTCCATTTCAAGAAAGCCCATACAGAATGCCTGTTTCTTGTTTTACAGCCCATGCTGGATCCAGTAATTCACAATATGATTAAATATGTACAGAATGTTGAAGAGAAGGACCTGAAAGACAAGGTAAAACCTGATTTTTCAGATATGACCTACAACTTGAACTGCAATTTGAAAGTGTAAAACTGACATTCTGTTAGCTAATGCTGCTGCTCCCATGCTTAAAAGCATGTGTGTACTTAACTAATGCTTGGTGAAACACTTGTAATGACACTTGACAAATAATCAGCATTAGAAGATTTAGCCATTAATGCTGTCAGCTGCAGTGTGCTTAGTACACACTTTCCTTTATAAAGTAATTTGTTCTATATTTATGATTTATTTAGAACATGTTTACCTAGCTCTTCAGCCGGGTAACTTACATGGAGTCAGTTAATACAGGAAAGTGCCTGCCTACAGACTTACAGTCTAAAACACATGATGCACAAGAAAGAAGGGCTTGGGAAGGAAGAGGAAACTCAGGATACCCATTTAAAAAACAAATAAATAGTAATTTCTATAATGACAGCATGGAATAGAATTGTTCAGGGACAGAAAGAGCCCGATAAAGCAAGTCTTTTAGTGGAGCTGGTGGCGTGGCCCTGCTAGAATGGTTGCTTCCGTGTAGCAGTCTACATCAGGCATAGGCAAACTCGGCCCTCCAGATGTTTTGGGCTACAACTCCCATCATCCCTGACCACTGGTCCTGTTAGTTAGGGATGATCGGAGTTGTAGTCCGAAAACATCTGGAGGGCCAAGTTTGCCTATGCCTGGTCTACATCCACAATAGTTGCAAATCAGCACTCTTTGTTATAGGAGGTTCAAAACTTGTATAGCTATTGCTTTTTCAAAGCTTGTTTTATAGACAAACAAAACTAAAAAAAGCTTAATAACTTTTGCCAGAAAAATGCTCAACAACTTTTGTGTCTGGATTTTCACCTTTTGAAATATGGCAGCCCTACCCGTACAGTTTTAAAGGCTGCCTGAACTTAGGTGGTATCTTCCTTGCCACTTGAATTCATCACTGAGATCTCTAAAAAGCGCTCATAATTCTTATGTTTCGCAGAGGCTGGTCAGTATCCCTGAACTCTTGTCTGCCATCAAGCTCCTTTGCATGCGATTCCAACCTGACTTGGTAACAGTAGTAGATGACCTGCGCTTAGATATCCTGTTGCGTATGCTGAAATCGCCACACTTCAGTGCAAAAATGAACTCTCTCAAAGAAGTAAGTTTGCTATGCTAAAATCTTCAACTGATTAGATTGACATTCACAATCGGGTATTTTCAACTTTCGCAGATCTAGGACACACTTTTATCCCAAACACTCATTTGGCGACCATTTTATTGATCTTTTACCATATATGTGCATGGTGGTGGTGCTCCTCTTGCGAGCCACCATGGATCAGGCTGCAGCCCATGAATGGGTCCTGATCCAGTAGTTAAAGGCTAGTTCTCTAGCTCATTAACCGTAGCAACTTAATGATAACCATTGCTGATTTGGATCATAAAGCTTTCAAAGAGAAAATTCAGAGGCATAGGAGGAATCAAAAGATTCTTAGATTCTATCCATGGCTATAAATCCATTTGAAGTTCACTTATGGAATAAGTGGCAAATATATGGTGTTAGTGTGCATTTAAAAGGCCTAATAAACTTTTCATGAGGCCATTGAAATATTAATGATTTTACAGAGCTGGGCACTGCTCAGTGCAGTCATGAAAAATAGGATATAGTTTTGCTTATTCCCTGGATCTTCCAAGTATTTAGTGTTTCAGGCCTTGCAAACCTTCACAGTGAAGACACATATTTACAGCCTTCCCAAGAACCACCCATACATACAGCAACTAACTTTGGCTATTGATATATCTAGTTGTTACAAATCCTCTGAGTGACACTGTGTTAATTTTTAGGTAACAAAACTTATTGAAGACAGCACTGTATCCAAATCAGTAAAGAACGCAATAGATACAGATCGGTTATTAAACTGGCTAGTAGAAAACTCTGTTCTTTCAATTGCATTAGAAGGTAAGTTTTTCATATCCTGCTGCATTTCTGAACAGAAAGAAAGTTGATATTGTGGTTGCAGTCAGAAGGTGTGCTAAACTATGTTTGGTGTTAATGAAAGTGAGCCTTGTACTTGCATGCTGCCTCACTCCTCTTCCTCCAGGTTGGCTGCAAGGAAATGATGTGAAGCTTCTACTTACATGATTAAAATAAATTCAGAATGTTGTCCAAACCCAGGCAAACTGTGGTTTATCTTAACAGTGGTCGATTGACACAAACCATAGTTTAGAAACTTGGCTTGTTTCAATTAACCATTGTTAAGATGAAGTGTTGTTTGGCTTTGGATGATTAAAAAAACTGATGGATGCTAAAATTGTGTACTTTTTGCAGCCACACCACAGTACGAGAATAAAGTATATGAGCTAAGACTCATAATGCTAAAACACAGCACTTTGTCTGAACCATTCATGTATCTGAATATTTTGGTGTAGATATTCCTGGTAAAAGTTCATATTTTAATGAGTCTTTCAAATTGTCTGGTATTTTTAGAAGTATCTTGGGTGCTACCAGCACCAAGCCATTGGGGAAGAAAGGGCATTTTTAATAATATTAAGGTTCTTAGTTGTGTAGTGAATGAGATGGAAAGGGTTGTTAGAAAACAGATCTTCACGTTACTGAACCTCTTCTTAGTTGTTTTGAAGGAGTATATATTTTGTTATTACCATATCAAAAACTTGATTAAGGCATTCCTTCTGGTTAGGCTCACTGTCCTGTTTCTTTCACTAGGTAACATAGACCAAGCACAATATTGTGATCGTATAAAAGGAATTATTGAACTCCTGGGCAGCAAGTTATCATTAGATGAGCTGACAAAAATATGGAGAATACAGGTGAGGATGTGCAGCAGTATGACTCAGAGTTTGAAATTCTTTTGACAGCATTTGTGGAATGTCTTTTTCAGGTGCATGTATAAAGATCCCAAACCTATCCAAATTTAGCAGATAATAATAGTGTGACTGATCATACGATAGATATCCATGGAGATGGAGTATGTGTTATTCTACAGAATTAGGACTCATGGCAGGAAGTTGTGTTCGTGGATGCTAAATAGATGCATCAATCCTAGAATTGGAAGGAGTCCAGTAGGTCATCTTGTTAAACAACTTGCCCAAGGGAAGTTTCACCTCAGTGAATCATTTTTTATTTTATTTTATTTTCAATCACATAAATATGCCACAAGCAGAGAGCAGAGTTTGTTTCAATGCATGCTTCTCAGTACTTTCCTATCACCATATTAAGTCCTGACATCTTTATCTTGTGTTGTGACTTTCCCAAACCTCATAAGACATACCTTGGTTCATGTCCTGCTGACCAGTAATCTGCCTTACGCAAGTTTCCAAGAAGATGTGTGACAACCACACTCTGATGCTTTATGAGCAAGAAAGCAAACAGTATGGTGATCACATTTGCTGAGGCCCTGCAAAAAATTTAACTAAGATAGAATCTTACGCTTCTAGTTTCATCTCTTTTGTTTCTAGTTGTATCTCTCTTCAAATTCTGTGTGAAAGAGAAAACATTGAGAGATGTATGATTATTATTTTTTGTCCTAGTTTAGAACTGCTAGTTTTTTTAATTGCTTTGCTAAATTTCTTCGACACCCACATACCTTTGCATATCTGTACATTTTATTCAGTCCATCCATCCTCCCACGCACCATTACATTATTTGGTTACTTAACTTAGTTATTGCACTTTGATAAACAGAGCTCTAGTAATTCATTTATCTTCAAGGGCACTTCTATCACTTTTCTTTTTTGCAGAAATGATGTTCATTCAAATTTCACAAAAGTGTTAAAGGCTGCATGTTCTCTCCCTTCCCTGCCTCCTCACTGATTAATTTTAGTACTATTATATGAAGCAACTATGTCAAATTTTCCTGTGCGCTGAATAAGAAACTATGGCCTGCTCTATACCTCAATTTATGGTTATTCATAAATTTAATGGAAAAATTCTGCATGAAAATTTGTGCTGGAAAATTTCTGGAGTGCAGAAATGTAATGAGCACAAGGATCACCACTCCAATTTACTTTATAACTAGATATGGGCGTCTTTAGAATATCCACACAGCATTAAGCTTATAAATATGCAGTAGTCTGTAAAATGGTGACAAAGCTCTTTATTTCTGGCATTGTTGCAACAATGTGACGTACTTCATCATTTATTTTGAGCACACTCATTCTGCTGACAAACCTGTGACATGTTCTAAAAAAAGAGATCTTAAGGCTCTGTGTGTCTGAATATCACACATTATAGAATGTCTTTGTAGTCTATCCCTTTCCAGTACTCTAGGACATGGGTGCGTTGTGACTGACTAAGGTGAGTTGCAAATCAATGCCACAGCATAGCAGGGATGCAGGTTGAGTTGATGTAGAAAGTTGTGAAGTCCACTGCTTTTAAGCACACAATTTCCAGTATTCTAAATGGATGACTTCTGTGGTTCAATGTGTTTTCAGTCTCTCAACATTACATAGGATACTTATAACTAAAGCTACTACTACAATATTTTAAGGTGACTTCATTTCTTTAGATTTTGGCCATACGTTAACTCCAGTTGTATATGAGAACAAATAACATTTGCACACTGCCCATTCACAAGTATATTTCTTGTTGCAATATGTAGCACCAATAGTTTGGTTGATAAATTAGCAGCTCAGTATTCCATACAGTCTTTATATTTGCATTACCTTTAGAATGTTAATTTCAAATACTGCTTTAATCTGCTTTCATATAAGGGTTGTTAGCACCTATATCAGCAACTTCTTTTGATTTCGAACAAATCAATTCAGCCTTCCTGAAGGATTGTGAGTCCTTTCTGACATGGCTTGAGCATTTATTTCTGAAATTTTACCTTCCAAGGTACTCAAAAGCACCATCTTTTCTTAGAGATGAATGAATGATTCATCTTTATTTAATTATGTAGTAGTAGTTACACAATGCCTGCATTTCTACTGGTTCCATTAGCTTCCAGAATACCCAGAGCCTGAAACAGAAAGCACTTCTGAATTAGTAATCAGTTTACTCAATGACACACCTAGCAAACGGTATCTGCCCTTCACACTTCATATAAAACCTTTCACAGAATACAAATACTTCCTTTGTTGTGTCCAAAACCTGAACGTAAAACCACAAAGTTGTCAGTGTGGTATTTCTTGCAGTCTCTAAGATGGGGCTACAGTCTTCCTCATTCTTGCTTGATAATACGCAGTGTGAACCTAAGCATGTTTAATCAGAAACATCTATGTTTTCAGTGGGTGAGAATGCCTAAGATTCCAGAATTTCTGTTTAATATACATCTATGATCATTTTTTCAAGTTCACCTTTTTTCACAGCTGTCTCTTTAACTGTTGTTTTTCTCTCCTCTTTAAAGTCAGGACAGCCGTCAACTGTAATAGAGAACATCCACACCATTATTGCAGCAGCTGCTGTCAAGTTCAGCTCAGACCAGCTCAATCATCTCTTTGTCCTTATTCAGAAGGTGAGGCAACTACAGCAAGAAACTGAAATATATATTTTGAAGACTGTTTGGATCTAAAGATCATAATATGGATAACCAAAGCTTGGGCCAGTTGAAACTCAAATTGTTTTTTGTTTTGTCTTTATTCATTCCCCCCCTTCCCTCCCCTTTTGTAGAGTTGGGAATCTGAGAGTGATAGAGTGAGACAGAAGCTGCTAAGCTTGATAGGACGTATTGGTCGGGAAGCACGTGTAGAGACAACCACTGGAAAGGCATGAGTAATAAATTCCACTTATAAGAGTTAACATGGAGGCTAATTTCTGTAATGAATGTTGATATTTATCTGTGTGTGTATATCCTTGTAGGTTCTTGAGGTTCTCTGGGAGTTGGCTCATCTTCCAACATTGCCCAGTAGTTTGATTCAACAAGCCTTGGAGGAGCATTTGACAATCCTTAGTGATGCATATGCAGTGAAGGAGGCAATAAAAAGAAGCTACATCATCAAATGCATAGAAGACATCAAGAGGGTTAGTTTGCCTTATCTCTCAGAATGTATATTCCGTGCGCCCCGCCCCCAAAGCTTGGCACATTCATTAGTTCTCAAGTTTCACAGGACGCCTTGAAAAGGGAGAGTGTGTGTATCAGTTTGCTTCTTGTGAGAGTCATAGCCAGTATCTTGCCTTTGTTTCTGCCAAAACGAGTGACTGTTTGCTGTGGGGAAGCCGCAAGAATGAAATTTGCAAATAGATCCACGTGTCCTTCACAATGTAATCTATATATATTACTTAGAGAACTAAATACTGGATTTTGTGGAACTGAGGAATAGCTATAGTACAGACTACAAAAGTAATCTAGAATGGGGAATAAAACTTGGAATGTTTATGCAGTCATTGTTACTAAGCATATCTATTACTGTACCTTCTCCTAATAGTCATCTCAACATAATAATCCTCAGTTTGTGTGGGTGGTACCAGCTTTACGTCAGCTCCATGAAATTACACGCTCATTTATTAAGCAGACCTACCAAAAGCAAGATAAGGTAAGATAATTTTTGAGACAAAATTGTGGATTGATATGATCAGGAGGGGAAAATATCAGGAGGGAATGAATCTAAAAAATGGGATGCGTTCAGAGACAACATTGAATACTGAGGGTTTGGATACTTGGGACCTGAAAATGTTTGTTTGTTATTTCAGTGTATAGATCAGTGGTTCCCAGCCTTTACAAATTTGAGGACCACTTTTTAACCTCAATTTTTTTTGCAGGCCCTAGCATACAAATTGTTGTAATTTTAGGCTCTGTTAATTGAGAAAACACTATTATGTACTCAATACAGCATGCAATTCACTCTCTCAAGCTAGATTTTAAAGAAGGGGGGAATGTGTGAAAGGGGGGGGGGATGTGTTTCTTTGGGTGGTCTTAAGAGCTGTCAGCAGTAGGATCTCCCAGAAATAGCTATTTCCCACTATTCAGATTGTGTCCAAATATCTGGTCTGGTGTAACTCACAAGTTCACATACCATGTTGTAAACTCTGGCGTGGTCAGATATATTAGTTCTGATTAAAGATGTTCTTCTGGCTCTCCTTTTTTTCGCAATAAAGGCTGTCAGACCCCACCCTCCATCAGCAGGATCTTCCATTATTTCCCATTTTATCCTTTGTATCCCCCTCTCGTCTTAACATTTTTTTAAAAAGCTAGCCTTTGGAAAGCTTGTATCAGACCCTAGCCTTACTTATTTTGTTGATCCAGATAATTATGATTTAATTAGGGTTTTTCAGCTCTTCATCAATACTTTATATTTGTAAGGTTACCCAGTATTTTATCCTTTTAACCTTATTAAACTTTACTTGTGTAATTCTTGATTAAATTCTACTAAGTAGAGGAAACGTATTGGCTGACACTGTGGGCCTAAAGTCTCATCCTTGAATCCAAAATTTTCTTTGTATTTAGCTCCCCTCTTCCTAACTTTATCCCTTTAACATGGCACCTGTTGTGTAGGGAACTGATGTGAAAAACAGCTATCAAACCCTGGGTCTGCTACATAGAAATCAGACTTAGACTTCCTTTTTGAGCAAAGCAATCACTGTCACAATGCCATGTCATATTAGTGTCATTCTTAATGCTAAGTATTCATAGTAAGTTCAGATTTGGCTTTGGAAACGAAAGCGCATGATTTTGTGCTGTGCTAACTGAAGTATATATTAGAAGTGCTTAGTACTTCTTTCTGCACGACTAGTGTCATGACTGGAAACTGTGGTGAATGAGGATAGAAATTATGAGACTTTTGAGGCCCTGATTGAATAGATGGCCAGGGGGGTGCAGCGAGGGAAACTTATATTCGAGCCTTGAAAGTCTAATTGCACATGTTGTAATGCTCTGCTTAACACATCTTTTCCAATACTTCTGCCAAGAGCATTATTCAGGATCTGAAGAAAAACTTTGAAATAGTGAAGCTGGTGACAAGCAGCTTAATAGCATGCCACCGATTGGCCGCATCCGTGGCAGGTCCTGGGGGCCTGTCAGGAGCAACCTTAGTGGATTGCCGATACACGTATCGGGAGGTAAGCAAACTTGTGACGTTCAAACCAGATCATTTGGGGCTAGCCCTGTATAGAAGCAACTTGACTCTTTACTGAGGCAGTGAGCTTGAATCTCTCAAACCTCAAATTTGCAAAACGTTTCATAAAGGTCTGTTCAGAAATGTTAATTGCAGTTTGCGTTTGCTTCCTTTTCAGTACTTGGAAGCACATCTCAAATTTCTGGCATTTTTTCTCCAAGAGGCTACGCTTTACTTAGGATGGAATCGTGCTCGGGAAATCTGGGAATGCCTTGTGACAGGCCAAGATGTTTGTGAACTAGATCGAGAGGTGAGATGCTGCTGTTGAATGTCCTTGGAATAAATGTAGCACTAATTTTACTTGGAAACAATGTATCCTAAAGATGATCTGGGGCTAAAATCAAAACACACTAGGAAAACAAAATCGTTTCACAAATCTGTAGAAAAATCAAGTGCTGTTAGGAATGTTTGAGGGGCTATCGGGAGTAGACAAAAATTGCTGTTCATTCTCAATCATACGGATACTAGAGTTTTCTTAAATTGTTAGCAATCCTCAAACAAATTCTGGTGCGTGGAGTAAACCATAGTATGTCGGATATTTTAGAGCAATGCAAAATATATCATTTAAAAACAGAATGTGAACCATAGTGTAAACTCTTTTCACAGATGTGCTTTGAATGGTTTACAAAGGGGCAGCATGATCTCGAGAGTGATGTTCAGCAACAGCTTTTTAAAGAAAAAATTCTTAAATTGGAGTCTTATGAAATCACTATGAATGGTATGTAAGTATTTTTGGTTTTTCAGCCTTCTGTATAATAGTCAGATATCTTAGAATAAAATTTGGGGGGCTTAATAACGGCTGAAGATTGCAAACAGCTTCAGAGACTAATGAAGTTAAAGCTTTTATTTTGCATGAGTAATGTTTCTGTGTTTGTTTAAATGAAAATAGCAGAATTCCTTTAAAATGTTAATTTTTAAAAACAGGTTTTGGTTTGTTTAAGACCTTTTTTGAAAATGTGAACCTCTGTGATCATCGATTGAAACGTCAAGGAACTCAGCTGGTAAGCAGCTTTCTATAAACTTGTTCCAGTGCAGTTCATAGGTCACAGCTGGCAAGTTTATTTGGAAAATAGTGTGCACTATAAAATAGTGACCATTGGGAAGTGGCAGCTAGAATGTGGCTCTCCAAAGCTATAGTTACAGATTTTCCCTGACATTACTGGGATTTCAAAGGCGGAATTGACATCCAGGGGAATTTCTGAAAGGCAGCACTTTGTCCTGGATCTTAGGCAAGTCAATTTAAAAAAATCGTGTTTTTCCCCCTAACAAAAGCTCAACAATTTTGGGGGTTCCTTTATATAATCTCAACAATTTTGGGGTGCCCTGGTTTTTACTTTTTGAAATATGGCAACGCTACTATAGTACATTAATTTGTCCTAAGTCAAGATTAGGTTTAGGGCTCAGATCAGTTTTCTTTAACTTACTCATATGAAACAGTCCATGAGCACAGTTAAATTCTTTGCTTTTACGTGCTTGGGAGGGAGGGGCTTTTTCTAGGATTAACCAAGATAATTAGAGGAGTCCTTATTTGTACTTATAAGGGACGCGGGTGGCGCTGTGGGTTAAACCACAGAGCCTAGGACTTGCCGATCAGAAGGTCGGCAGTTCGAATCCCCGCGACGGGGTGAGCTCCCATTGCTCGGTCCCTGCTCCTGCCAACCTAGCAGTCCGAAAGCACGTCAAAGCGCAAGTAGATAAATAGGTACCACTCCGGCGGGAAGGTAAACAGTGTTGCCGTGCGCTGCTCTGGCTCGCCAGAAGCGGCTTAGTCATGCTGGCCACATGACCCGGAAGCTGTCTGTCAACAAACGCCGGCTCCCTCGGCCTATAGAGCAAGATGAGCATGCAACCCCAGAGTCGGTCACGACTGGACCTAATGGTCAGGGGTCCCTTTACCTTTACCTTTATTTGTGCTTATATTACTATTACTTGTAATTAATAATAGTATCTTCAGTTTGTGATAGGATAAAGCTCTTCAACATGTGAAATATTTCAATAGTGTACTCTGATCTGGGTGCTAACAACCTTAGTCTCTCTCTCTTTTATTTTGTCTAGCATGTAGAAAAACTGGAATTAATAGGAATGGATTTTATTTGGAAGATCGCAATGGAGTCACCTGATGAAGAAATAGCGAATGAAGCTATTCAGCTAATAATAAACTATAGTTACATCAATCTAAATCCAAGACTAAAGAAGGTAACAACTCTGAATTGTTTGGTTGCTGTACTTGTCCCAGAAGAGGAGATGTAGGCTGCCTTCAGATGATCCTAACCCAGCGTTCAGCATCTGTGTTTAAAGAACATGTGAGAGTAGGCAGCGAAGACTAACCTGGTAGCTCCATGTGGGCACCCCATCCTCAGTGCTCTCCATGACTTGGAGGGATAGCTGCTTCGGCAGTGGAGAGCCTGCTCTATTTATGTGGGTTCCTCATGTGATTTTCAAGGATTCTAAATCTCACAGGTTGCCAAAATGAGTAGCGTAGGCTCTCTGCTGCAAAAGAAGTTATTTCTCCAGCTCAAGGAGGGTGACAAGGCTGGGGAGTCAGAGGTTGTGTCCCTGTCCTCACTCTACCACAAATGTAGAATGCCTCAGTATTGCCCCTGAAATGTGCAATCCCACCTCTTCCTTTGCGTAGCTTCCACTTGTTGACCATTGATAGTTTGCTGCATTTCTATGAAACTACAAACAATTAGCTTGTCACTGATTCGAAGTTGAAGTTAACCTGTCACTGATTGAAGTTAAATTGTCACTGATTCAAAGTTGAACTTCTTTCTCTGCATCTGCATGCTTCTTTGCACAGGAAGGAAGAGGGAAGGGGAAGACATTGTTTGTGTGTGTGTGTGTGTGTGTGTGTGTGTGTGCTTACCGCTGTTCATTCATAATGGCAAGCCATGGTTTTCGTTGTCTGAATAGAGACATGGACCATGTACGTTTTTGTATTACCAACACTCTTTCTCCTATCCGTGCTCATGCTTAAATTCAGTAATATGTGTATAGTAGCAGTTCTCTGTATGTACTCTTGCTCTCTCTGCATGTGTGTGAATTAATGTTTTCAATATAGTTTAACACTTTTCATTCTTTTCAGGATTCAGTGTCACTCCATAAAAAATTCATTGCGGATTGTTATACAAGATTAGAAGTAAGTGTCAATCTTTTTTTAAAAAAATATGTCCTGTTGTATTTTTTATTCTTACATAATTGTAAAATAATTTCCAGCATTCCACCTCGTACTGTACAGAAAGCCCATTCTCAACTGGAGTTAATAGAGCAGCCACCATGTTGGGTTATATCCACTAATTATCTGGGACAGCAGGGAACTGCATGGGAGACTTGTGACCCTAGACAACTCCAGTTCTTTTCCTGTCTTTGCCCGGGACACTGAACTTTCTCCCACCTTTGACCCAAGAAGAGTTATTCTTTTTTTTCTTTTTTTTTTTGGAATTGTATTTACCCTCTCTCTCTTTACATGGTTGGAACTGGAGCCAGGAGCCTAGAGTCAGAGATCTTTTACCTGTTTCCTTGCCTTGGGTATAACCCTCAAACATCTTAACTAGATAGAGTATTCACAGGGAGTAGCCAGTGCTCCTTTCTTTGAATATCATTAAAATGAAGGTGTGTAGAGATGTCTGCCTGTTATGCCTTGACGCTAGGAAATTACTTTGCAGATAAAAGGCAAAGTTTAAGTTCTCAGTGCTGAAGAAGTTGCCGCACCATTACGTGGCCTTCCTTGTAATCCAGAAATAGCACGATGTTCCTTTCATTCTAGGCAGCCAGTTCAGCACTTGGTGGTCCAACGCTGACACATGCTGTCACAAGAGCTACCAAAATGCTAACAGCAACTGCAATGCCTACTGTGGCAACATCGGTACAGTCTCCATACAGGTAAGGTTTTGGTTTTGGTTTAGGAATAGATAAATATGATCTATGTTGGTTTGTTCTAGATAACCATGATTTAGAGGACTGCGAATGTGCTGAAGGCTCACACCTTCCTTCAGTTTTCCATAACCATGCCTTGCTAAGATGTGCAAAACCATGGTATGAAATCCTCTTTAAACCATGCTAATGTGGTTAGCTGTAACCACAGTTTGCCCAGCTTGCTTGTGTTAAAAGAAACCTCAGTAATGAGGAGTCTCATATCTCACATTCCTGATCCACTAAACTTTAGAATGTTACATCTGAACCAGGTATTCTTGTCTGTGTGTGAAATGGATATGGGCCAAAGAAACTACCGAAATTAGAACTGGCACCCACAGCTTCATCATACATAAACACTTTACAAAGGACAGGTTTATTCAATGTATTTGTCCCCACAAATGAATGTTTCTGGTTTTTTTGTTTTTGTTTTTAAATACATTGCAATAGGATTCACTGTGGAAGGTAGTTGCCAGAAGGGTGATGCAAGTCTCTGGTTACAAAAAGAAGTGTTGAATAAACACTTTTTAAAGGTTTGCTCAACTTATGCTGGCCTGTGATGAGAAGGAAAATAATACAACACAGCACAATACAATATACCCTAAGTTTACCTTTTGGAAAATCAAGTGGTGCTCTGTTCCAGTTCCAAAAAAGAAGTGTTGTTCCTGTATTAAACAAGTGTAGTAATCGTGGAACAAATACTGTGCACTTCCATTAAATTGATTTGGACAGCTGCTTAAAGAAGATCAAAGTTGGTACTAGTAGTATTTCTCAGGGAATATACAACAGCATAGTAGTCATTTATGCAATTGGGAGAAGACTACAGTGAGGCTGCAGTTTACCAGCAACAGCACTGTAAAACTCTTAAATCTAAGTGTTTTCTTTTGCTGATATGGCTTCTGTGACCCTTTTTCTGCTGCTGTTTGGTCTCATCTGTATTTTTATTTGTAAGCTGCCTTGAGTTTACGGTTACCACGGAAAGGTGTGAGATATCAATACATTAATTAAATAAATGGAAAGATGAATTGGCCCAGGAATGCAGCCAAGTGCAGAAGCTGGTGCTATTTCCCTAAAGCACTGACCACATTCCCCCTGGACCTGAGGGGAAGGAGGGCAAATTGGAGATATAAAATAGCATCAAAAACTGCAATAATCTGCAGCGCTGTTTTGCTATTGGTTCTTCTCTCACACCTTCTTCCCCTCTAACATTTCTTTAAAATGTATGTTGTACCTCACTTTTTAAGCCTTTTTCAGGTGAAATAATAAAGTGTGTTGCCAGGTTTATCTTTAATTATGTCAGCCCCAAATAACAAAAGTTTAGGAAAAACTGGACTGAGTTTACTACTTATACTCCTCCATTCTTTTCTTTCGCTAGGCAAACTAGGGTTGGAAGTATGCGTTAAGGATGACTTTTTTTCTCCTTGCTGCCACTGCCACCGGTACTTCACCACTAACCTGTTGTTACTTGGAATGCATAATATGTTATGACCCAGTTCAGGAATTTCTCTGGCTCTGCTTCACTTCATTGTGTAATGTGGAGCAGGTACAGCAAAACAGTGTGAAGACATCACATCACACTTCCTCTTTTTTAAATCAAATGTTACTGAGGTGATGGTGGGGAGGAGTGAATAAATCTAACTCCTTGACTGTTGCCACCTTGAAACTTAGTTCCATACTCCTTGATAGTGAGAAATTTGTTTGGGCCACCTATCAGATAGCGGCCACAGGGCATAGTGTTGGTGGCTTTTGTCAGGCTGCTAGGTATTTTCAAGGAGCTCAACTGAGGTCTCACCCAACTGTCTGCCATTTATTTTGATTGCAATCTCCAGGTCAACGAAGCTTGTAATAATTGAGAGACTGCTGCTGTTGGCAGAACGCTACGTCATCACTATAGAGGTAAGAAAAAGAAATTTTGGTACCCATGTCCCTTTAGTTTGAGTAGCCCAGTAAGTGCAATGCTAAGTTTAGGCTTCAAGTTCTCCTATTGTTATTGTTGTTGTTATTGTTCTTATTTATTGAATTTATATACCGCCCTATTTTCTTCTTCTTTGGCAATCACTCATAGCTGAGGTAAGATTGTCTTCCATAAACACGGTTTTAACAATGAGTCCGTGAGTGACTGTGGAGGCCAATTCTGGATCCACACGTCCTTCCACAGTGGGGACATTGGTTCCCGGGCAGGAGTTGATCACAGTGTGGATTTGCCAAGTGTGCCTTCCTCTTAGCACATTTCTCCCTTGCATCCTGAGTTCAGGTGTCTTCAAAGTCCATGACACCTTTGGTAAAGGCTGTTCTCCAACTGGAGCACTCACAGGCCAGTGTTTCCCAGTTGTCAGTGTTTATACTACATTTTTAAGATTTGCCTTTGAGACCCAAAGATCTCAAGGTGGTTTACAAAATAAAATCAAAATATAAAACCACAAAATACAAAATAAAAATAAAAAAACAACCAAATAACACACATCTCCCACTGTAGAATCATTGTTTAAGCAAGCAAGTTTCTATTACCTTTGGG
Source organism: Podarcis gaigeae (assembly GCF_964106915.1). Classification (NCBI taxonomy): domain Eukaryota; kingdom Metazoa; phylum Chordata; class Lepidosauria; order Squamata; family Lacertidae; genus Podarcis; species Podarcis gaigeae. Next base: position 57,765,027 of record NC_139682.1, on the reverse strand, counting down.
CCGCATCAGAGAGTGAGGAGGATGAGAACCAACGCAGAACTGGATTGAAAAGGCTACAGTTTTATTAGTAGTAGCTATTTTTGCATTTTTGGGTATTTTTGGGTGGCACTGTGGGTTAAACCACAGAGCCTGGGACTTGCCGATCAGAAGGTCGGCGGTTCGAATCCCCGCGACGGGGTGAGCTCCCATTGCTCGGTCCCTGCTCCTGCCAACCTAGCATTTCAAAAGCATGTCAGAAGTGCAAGTAGATAAATCGGTACTGCTCCAGTGGGAAGGTAAACGGCATTTCCGTGCGCTGCTCTGGTTTGCCAGAAGCGGCTTAGTCATGCTGGCCACATGACCCGGAAGCTGTACACCGGCTCCCTCGGCCAATAAAGCGAGATGAGCGCCGCAACCCCAGAGTCGGCCACAACTGAACCTAATTGTCAGGGGTCTCTTTACCTATTTTTGTATTTGGCTGAACTGTGGCAGGGCAAGTGATCTAGTGAACTGGTCCTGGAGCCCCAGTCTCTCAGGTTTTGGCAAGAAATTTATACCTTGGAAGGTGACTAAGAAGTCCTAATAATAACAACTACTACTACAACCCCTTAACAGCCCACTGCAACTACAGTAGCATGGAGTGATCAGATCCTGCTCCTTGATCATGGGCCCCGCTTACTACCCAAGTGAATGAGAACACTGAGCTTTACCCGAAATTAGGTCTCCTTTGAATGACCTAGGAGCAGGCTGGAGAGAAGATTTCCATTCTGGACCACCGCAACCCTCTCCACCCACAGGCCATGCAGCACCAAGCTAACTCGCTGAGGGACAAGACCCATGAACAGTGCAGTGGCAAAGGCATAGACTTGGAGCTGCATGGCCTCTACACTGACAGGCAGTGGCTCTTCATGATTTCATAGCAGGAGCATTCCCAGCCCCAGCTGGAGCTTCTGGGAATTAAACCAGAGACCTTCTGCATGCAAAGCAGATGTTCTGCCACTGAGTCTCAGCCAGCATGGGCAGCGATGATGATGTCCAAAATATCTGGAGCACACCAGGTTGGGGAAGTCTTTGCGGTATAATGGACAGATCATTGTGACAGCTAAAACACAGATAAAAATGTTCAGTTGATCAGCTTACGCCAGTTTACATTTTAAATTGTTCCTTGATCATTTGTGTCAAAGGTCATTTTTACCACTTTCTTTCCACAGGACCTTTACTCCGTTCCACGTACTATTCTACCTCACGGTGCCTCCTTTCATGGACATCTTTTAACACTTAATGTTATGTATGAATCTACCAAAGATACCTTTACAGTAGAGGTATGCTCTTGCAATTTTATTGCCTTTTAAAATACTCATATTTAAAGTGTGAAAATTCTCAGCAAAAAGGGAGTTGGGTGTTGATGCAAAGCAGGGGTCAGCAAACTTTTTCAGCAGGGGACCGGTCCGCTGTCCCTCAGACCTTGTGGGAGGCCGGGCTTCATTTTTTGAAGAAAAAAAATGAACAAATTCCTATGCCCCACAAATAACCCAGAGATGCATTTGTCAAGGTTATGCTGAGTAAATGGGGCTTGCAGGATAATGTGGAAACGTTTCCCTTATGGGTCACTGGTTTCTGTCTAATAATACTTCCTAGATCTGAGAACATGAATGAACTAACTTCCACTTCATTTTTGCAGGCTCATAGCAATGAGATCATAGGGAGTGTCAGATGGAAGATAGCAAAGCTGTTGAATGCTCCTGTGGAAAACATACAGATATTTGCAAATGACAGCTTGGTATGTTAGGATGATTTTATCAATATTCTAGATGTGTACGGTTTGCAGAAGCTAAGAAAAGATATTGTATTTCAGCTAACAGTGAATAAAGATCAAAAGCTACTTCACCAGTTGGGCTTTTCGGAAGAACAAGCACTTACAGTAAAGACATCAGGAAGTGGAACCCCATCAGCAAGCTCTGCTGATTCCTCCACTAGCTCCAGCAACAGTAGTAATGTCTTCAGTTCATCATATGCAATGGAACAGGTACAACATGGGGGGAGTAAATATAGATTTCACACACACAAAGACACTTTTTCATTAATTAAGTTGGTTTCCTTTCACTTTAAAAAAATGCTTTCCAGTATCTTCCATTTCTCTGTACCCTGCATTGCTCAGTCGTGATTCAAATCTTTATAAAATTAGTTTGTCAGAATTTGAAAATCAGTTGAAAATAAACTGAAGTGAGCTAGTGCTACATGCAGTTACTACACTGATCCTGCACTTTTTTCCAGTCGAATTGAGATGCTTGATAAATCCAGCAGGAACTGCTAGCACACCTTTCTCATCTGATTTTGATGAACGCATAATTTCAGTGATCATTTCAGAAATGAATGCATCTGAATTGTTTGAAGTAGTTCTAACTGTAGGCAGAAATGAAAAAAGTATAAAGCACCCTCCCTGCTTCTGTTCATTATATTTGATGACACAGTTTAGAATTTCAAGGTGTAATGTTTTGGTTCACTCTGTACATATAAGTTAAAAGTATTGGAAATGTGAAGCTGTGGTTTCTTTGGCAGAATTTCAGATCAACACTGCAGGGGTGTGTGTGTGTGTGTGTGTGAGAGAGAGAGAGAGAGAGAGAGAGAGAGAGAGAGAGAAGTATACAGGATTCAGTGCCTTGTGTTGGCAAGTAGCTGACATCCCTAGGCCAGGTTTTAAATTTATATCGCTCAATTTTTAAAAATTGAGAACCCTAACAAATTGCTTAAGAAATAGGGAAGTTAATTGTGTGTTCTTAATCCTCAGGAAAAATCCCTCCCTGGAGTGGTAATGGCTCTTGTGTGTAATGTGTTTGACATGCTGTACCAGCTTGCGAACCTAGAAGAGCCAAGGTAAGTAGTGTTATTGAAGACACTGTAGAAATACTGTGGCTGCAAAAATAAATAAATTTTGGAAGCATTCACCAGTAGGCATAGTGTCCAGCCCAGCAGAAATTGAGTACATTATATGCCTCTTGTATTCTTCAGGATTACTTTGAGAGTACGGAGGCTTCTTTTGCTGATTCCTACTGACCCAGCTATTCAGGAAGCTCTTGATCAGCTAGATTCTCTTGGACGAAAGGTATATATTTTTCTGTTAACTACACAATCATAGTCTAGTTTTACTGATTGAGATTGGGATTGAAAGGAATGGAGAAAGAAATAGGTAGGGCATTAAATTGTAGGCATTATAAAATTCTGGGGAAATGCTAGCCATTGTGGAGCAAGAATTGAACCATCACTGGCTAAATTAATTTTATTTCTCTTATTATTGATGATGTGTTGCTTTGGCGGGGGGGGGGGGGATTCCTTTGCTTAACACACATTACTTTCCTTCTAGGGATTCAGACAGCATGGCTAATGTGCTTATCGCCACTGGGGCAGGAAAAATGCCATGTTAGCACAGCCGTGTATTAGCTTGCTAGCTTCATCTGTAAAGTTGGCACAGAATCTATTACTCATAAAGTTCCTAAGGCACAGGCTCATTTAACATTCACCCTTAAGGATGGCTGGCCTAGCTACCTATATAGGATAGTAGCAAATAGTCATTGGGTCCTAAACACGTTTCATAGAAGTTAGCAAACTACGTTAAAATTAATCTGGCATTCACAAAACATGTCTCTCCCATATCTCTCACGCTGCAACCTTCCAACAGTTTTACTTCACCCCCAAAGGCACACTCCTCCATTGTCTCCCAAGACAGATGGATGCCAGCTATGAAAAAATAATAATAATGCAAATTACAAAAAATACTAATTAAAGAGAAATGGTATTTACAATGGGGTGCATTGAAAAAGAAGGATATGGCATAAACTTTGTAAAAATCTGCAGATTGTATTTTATAGTTCTTTACGTTATTGAACAGGGATGGGGAATCTGTGGCACTCCAGACGTCAAATTTCCACCAGCCTGAGTCGGCTGCACCAGTAGTCAGGGATGGACTTGTAATCCAACGATACTTAGAGGGCCATGAGTCCTCTGTCCCTGGTATAGAATATAGCAAAAGGTGCTTGCAAGAGATTTTATTACTTTTAGGAAGTTCAGGACTCCAAAGACTAGCTGTCATGGCTATATAACCATGTTACTGTATATCAGAACTGCCTTCTTATTTGTATTTCTCTGTGTTTATTCTTTTCTCAGAAAACATTACTCTCTGAGTCAAACTCCCAGTCTTCAAAGTCGCCTTCTTTGTCTACAAAGCATCAACACCAGCCTAGTGCTACTTCAATACTTGAAAGTCTTTTCAGGTCTTTTGCCCCAGGAATGTCTACTTTTAGAGTACTTTACAATCTTGAGGTAAGAGTATATTGGCATGGAAGTGTGGGGTAGGGTCAAATATCAATTCTTTTGTTTTGCATGTAGAATACCCCGTGTTCAGTTCCTGGCATCTCCAGGTAGAGTTGGGAAAGTTTTCTGTATGAAACTTAGCCGCCAGTCAGCGACCTGGTTTACACCATAATACTAAAATGTGACTTAGGCAAGTATCAACAAACTTGGAGGAGGAGAGAGAAAAGGCAGTCTGTGAACCCAATGGTTTGTTGAGGCTCATCCATTTAATGCCAAACTATAGTTTAGTGCTTGGGTCCTCAAATATTTTGAGTCCTGAGGCACATCTGGAAAACTAAAAAAATACAAAGGAGCCACAATATATCCATTCATAGAAGAAAAATGGGGTGATGCCAACACACACAAAACAAAGCTGGCAAAAGAAACATGCAAAACCCTCCATCCCCCGAAAGGAGAAAAGGAAAGTACCTTATTTTTCGCTCTATAGGACGCACCCAACCATAGGACACACCTTGTTTTAGAGGTCTGCGCTTCGGAGGCTTCGTGTTGCTGTCGCTAAAGCCAAGGAGCCTGCATTCGCTCCATAGGACGCACACACATTTCCCCTTAATTTTTGGAGGGGAAAAAGTGCGTCCTATAGAGCGAAAAATATGGTAATAAAAAGCAGCCCAGACTAACAAAAAAAACCACAAAACACCTGCAGCCGCATGCCAACATGCAGAATACACACAGTGCTGGCAAACAAAAAGGAGTTGTCCAGTTGGGTTATTTTTGCATGGTTTCCATAGTAGTGATCCCGCTCTCTTGCAGCCACCTAAACATCTGTTTACCAGGTCGCATGGCACCCCCTCACCACCTTGTAGTTCCTTATCTTCCATTCTTTTTACATACTATGTAAATATACCGTAACTTCTCTCTTGAAATGACAGGGATTGTCATGGGCCTTGAAACACACTTCGTGAAAGCTTTGTTAGTATTCAAGGACCTCTGACTGTGTTAATGTTCTTAATTATATGACAGGTGTTGATAAAAGAATTAATTAACATTATTGAAAGGTCTCATTGAATTCAGATGACCAAGTGCCGTAGGATGGTGAGTTAATTCTGAGTAGCAGTGTTAGAGTGTAATATGAGCTCTTGCTCAGCTGAGCATACTTTGCCTGTGGGTGAGAGAGGGGCTTAGTGTGTTGCTCCATTGAAACTCTGCCACTTACCTAAAGTCTGAATATTTTTCAGGTCCTGAGTTCCAAGCTAATGCCTACAGCGGATGATGAAATGGCAAGAAATTGTGCCAAATCTTTCTGCGAAAATTTTCTCAGAGCAGGTGGCTTGAGGTTAGTTGAAAGAAATATTCTGAAGTGGAACCTTCCAGCTGTGCGAGAACTAGCCTTTAAGTATTCTCAACTCGGTATACATTTAATACCAGTATAAATTCTGTAAATGGTGCTCTCAATAGTAGTATTCAAGCAGCTATTCCAAATACTGTGGGGACAGCATAAATTACACTAGCTAGTTTGCCTTCTTTGTGTGTATGATGTTGAATAAATTGCAGCAATTTTCCTGTTACCTTTCCACTTCCATAAGCCTTTCTTCGCACATCCTACACAAAGAGGTGCCAGAACTGCAGTGCAACCTGGATATTCTTGCTTTTTCAATACTGCTTTCGGTGGTTGGTGCTGTCCTCCCAAAATCTGTTAAGGTGTTTGCAGGAAATGCTTTGTCAAAGAGTTCTGGATAATAGATAGTACTATGCCATTGATCATTGAATCTGCACTTAACTTTGAATGGGAGTAGACAGTTTGAGGCACTGAGATGGCATTGACTATGCCCTACTGATAAAGTCATAATAAATTTAAATAGTTGATTAGAATTTAAAAAAATAAGCTGGAGGTTGTAGGTATTACATGTCATCTCTTAGCATATTTGCACTTCAGTACTTGACCGGCAAATGAGAGTTGCTTATATTTCTAGTCTCCAGTGGTTGTGTGCTTAGAATCATAGAATGGTAGAGTTGGAAGGGACCCTGAGGATCATCTAGTCCAGACCCCTGCAATGCAGCTGTTCCATACAGGGATCAAACCTGCAACCTTGGCATTATCAGCACCATGCTCTAACCAACTGAGCCATAACACGCCAACAGAAGAGTATGCTTTTGGACCACAGAAAGGAAGGAAGTGACAGGTGCTGCCATTATTGTGATGGCACGGTCACTGGATCGGTGTCCAGAACATTGTGGAGTGCAGAAAGATGTTGATGTACACCAGAGCCCTTGCTTTCCCCCGTCTCACCTGCTGATGTCAGAATTTGGTGGAGCCTGTCAACTGGCCCCCTGATTTAGTGATGGTGTTGGTGAGGCTGCTCTGTTTTAAATGATTAGCACATTATATTAGTAAAGGTAAAGGTACCCCTGCCCGTGCGGGCCAGTCTTGCCAGACTCTAGGGTTGTGCGCTCATCTCACTCAAGAGGCCAGGGGCCAGCGCTGTCCGGAGACACTTCCGGGTCACGTGGCCAGCGTGACAAGCTGCATCTGGCGAGCCAGCGCAGGACACAGAACGCCGTTTATCTTCCCGCTAACACATTATATTAATCCTCATCAATACAGGGAAATATTTTCAACCAACAGACTTCTACATGTGTTATATGTTTCTTGTCTTAATTAAAAATCTCTAAATTTATTTTCCAGTTTGGTGGTGAATGTTATGCAGAGAGACTCCATCCCATCAGAAGTGGATTATGAAACAAGACAGGGAGTTTATTCAATCTGTCTGCAGCTGGCAAGGTATGTGATTGATTTTTCAAAGGTAGATATGCATGACCCTAATCTGCTCAGTGTTTGATCTTCCTAAGGTACATAGAGCCTTCACTGTTCAAAACAGCACAATTCTTTTTACGTTTAGGTTTTTGCTTGTTGGGCAAACCATGCCTACCTTTCTTGATGACGATATTGTTAAACATGGAGTGGAAACACTATCGTCACGCCCATTCCGTAATGTGAGCCGGCAGACTAACAGGCAGATGTCAATGTGTGGAACCCCAGAGAAGTCCTCTTACCGCCAGCTATCTGTTTCAGACAGGTCCTCTATCAGAGTGGAGGAGATCATTCCTGCTGCGCGGGTTGCAATCCAAGTAAGTAGGTCTAATGTGGCAGCAGTAGCCCTGCTAAAGGCAGAGCTCAAACATCCGCTCTGCAGAATTTTAGTACCTTTTTTTTAAAAAAAAATGCCACTCTGCCAGAAAACCAGAGTTTTTCTCCTGTTTCCAACGATGTTCCTTGGATTTGGTGTCACCTGTAAGTGCTTTTCTGGCCTAACACATTGGTATCTTGAACAAGAATTCTTTTTTTTTCCTCCCCCAGACAATGGAAGCAAATGACTTCACTTCCACAGTTGCTTGTTTTATGCGACTCTCATGGGCGGCTGCTGCAGGGCGGCTTGACCTGGTGGGAAGCAGTCAGCCGATCAAAGAAAGCAACACGCTGTTCCCTGTTGGCATTCGTAACCGTCTTAGCAGCTCAGGTACGCCACTGACTTAACAGAATTGAAACAGCTGAGATTTGGCAATGACCTCAGCTCTGTGTTGCTCATAAGACTTTATCACAACTGTAGCTGTTCATTCCTAACTTGAGAGATCTACACTTCTTTTAATCTTTTGTCACTTGTTAACATATTGCAGGAAGCAATTGCAGTTCAGGGAGTGAAGGAGAACCAACAGCTCTGCATGCTGGGATCTGTGTGAGGCAGCATTCTGTATCCACCAAAGATGCACTGATTGCAGGAGAGGCCTTGTCTCTCTTAGTTACATGCCTACAGCTCCGCAGTCAGCAGCTAGGTAGGTTTGAGAGAAGTGGATGAAGCTTTTCTGTTGTTTCCTGACCCTACATACAATTGAGCCACAAAGACCCAGTCCCAATTTGTTACCATCCAACTCTGTTTTCACTTTCTCTTATATCTGGCACCCACATTTTACTGTAACGCCATATAACGCTAATGATTCTATTAGATTTTCCCAATGATATTTTAATACTAGGAGTATTAAGTACTATAGTGCTTTCTCACGAAAGAAATTGTGACAATCCACATTGTGTTTTTCTTAGGATCTTTTTACAACCTCCCTTGTGTTGCTGACTTTATCATAGACATACTACTTGGCTCGCCAAGTGCAGAGGTAAGGTGCTTGCATTTATATTCAGAGCAGCTCTCTTGCAGAGAGCAGGGCATGTTCTGCCCTGTAGCATGGACAAAGTGCTCGTGCCAGTGGCAGCTGAAAAACATTTGCTACAGATGAAGTTACTTAGGCTGTGCCACTGACTTTCAAGCAAGCAAGTTCCTAGGATGAGAAAGCTGTGTTCTTTAGAGGACTGGACATATGGGAATTAAGCATTTTTATCATACTCTATACAGATGTGCCAGTTTAAAACTGAAACTAAGATTTGCCTCAAAAGCAGCAGTGGATTGATGACATTTTTTCCTGCCTCAAGTGAGCAATTGGAGGATGACAACCAATTGGTGCTGTCCTAGTGCCCACTTGAGAAAGAACCTGCATGGTCACTTCTGTTCCTTACATGCTTGCCTGTCTCAGCTAGCTTGGACAAATTACGATAGTAACTTGGGTGTTTTAAGAGTTTTCTAAGACAGTGGTATTAGGTTTTGTGATCTGACGTGTGCTTCTGCCCTGTTCCAGATTCGTCGTGTGGCCTGTGACCAATTGTATACCCTCAGTCAGACAGACACATCAGCTCACCCTGATATACAAAAACCAAACCAATTTCTTTTGAGTGTCGTCCTTACTGCTCAGCTGCCACTGTGGTCACCTACCAGCATCATGAGAGGCGTCAACCAGAGGCAAGTTGGAGGCATGTTTGTTCAATAGAGAATGTAAGAATTAAAAATAAGCATTTGTCTTAAATGCTTATTTAAGACAAGTGCAGTAAAAACTTGTGAAACGGGGGGGAAAGAGTGCTAGAAGTGAACTGAGAAGTTATGATTTCCCCTGTGGTTGCTTGAATAGGAATTGGATAGCCAGGAATTTACTGAATCATAATGCAACACTGAACCACAATCTACCCAGTACAAAGAAAGGATAAACTTCTGGAGGCAGAAGCATCAGCCAGCATACTATGCTAACTTACTTTTAGATTTGTTGATCATAGTAAATGCACAAAAAGCCAATAGTGCTGTGGGGTTTTTTTGTGCTGTTTAAAAATTACATGCATGCCAATAACAAAATTTCAGTCTTCTTCCTGTTACCATTAGATTTCCAATAAGAACATAAGCATCCATCATGTTGAATGTGCAGCAATGTTTGCTTTAAAAGTTAAACATTAAATATGAACACCAAATCCTAGATCTGCTTTCAGAGGAGGGGATTTTAAGCTGATAGCATTTCAACATATTATTCTGGGATGAATGATGATCATCATTACAAACAATTCACTACTGTGAACTTAAAATAAAAGCAAACCTTGGTTTTATAGCATAGAATGTAAGTCAACATGTTGGCTAGGTCTGAATAAACATCTTGCATGTGTACATAGTACCCAGAAAAGTAAAGGTTTCTGTAAATATTTTACATGCTTCTGAAATCCCCCCCCCCCGTATTAATTGCCTGAATTTGCTTTTAGGCTTTTGTCCCAGTGTACAGAGTACTTTGACCTTAGATGCCAGTTATTGGACGATCTCACATGTAAGTAATAGGAATCAAAACTGCTTGAAACTTAATGTACCATAAGAAAATGTCCCGTATCCACATGGTAAACAGTGCCATCGAAGTTGAGTCAAGTATTAATATTGATTGCGCTTATGGAGAGAGAGAAATGTGTTTCTCTTGGGTTCTTATCCTTCCTCCATTATTTGTGTCCTTGTAGTTCTGTGCAGGACTGTGTTTGCATGGGCTAAAAACACTGTTTCAGAGGTCAAGTGAGAGATCATCTGCCTCTCTCATGAACTGTTTGCTTGGGTCTTCTCTTTAGTTTTAGTGTGCAGTCTAATTGTCTCAAGTGATTAGTAGTTGACTCTGAGCACACAGGTGGATAGCAGTGCTACCCCAGCCAGATGGGCAGGGTATAAATAATAAAAGTATTATTATTACCATTTCCTACCTTTTCAAGACCATAAGAAACTACACACTACAACTACCATAGTGTTCCACTTTCTTGTGGATGGAAATAACATACAAGAGCTACTTTGGCTTTTTTCACATTGTTTTATAGAACTAGGAAAAGTGGGCAGGATAATGCTCTCGTGTTCTTTGCCACTAGGGGATGTATGTAGGAGTATGAGCAAGTGGTAGAAAGGCAGAAGAGCAAAAAAAAATGCTATTCGCCTTCATAATAACTATTTTTTTAAAAAAGGAACATTTACCTGTGTCTTGACATTTGATTTCCAAAAAGTAATTCTGTGTTCATTTTAAGCTAAATAATATCTTTTATATGAAACAAAATGTTAACCTAAGTTTGTCCGTCTGTTCTGTAGGCTTAACCCATGTGGTTTTTCTTCCCTAGCTTCAGAAATGGAACAACTAAAGATTAGCCCAGCTGCTATGTTGGAGGATGAGATCACGTGGTTGGATAACTTTGAACCTACCCGTGCAGCTGAATGTGAAACCAGTGAAGCTGACAATGTGTTGTTGGCGGGACATTTGAGGCTCATTAAGACCCTCCTGTCACTTTGCGGAACAGAGAAGGAAATGCTAGGTAACTTGGCTTTCAGTGCTTAGTTGTGTCATTACAATGTTAAACCTAGCGATTTCTTCCTCTCTGCTGAGATCGCTGAGGCTTCAGGTCACCAGAATTCCTAATTTGTCAGGTCAGGCTGCTTGCATCTGGTTGCCATGGGCAACAAGAGTTCTAATTTTCACAGTGGAAAGAGAATGGTTCTTCACTTCCTTTGTGGAGCAAGGCTTAAGCTTTCAGGCAAATAAGCAAATGCGGCAAATTTGGCAGCAAATGAACAACTATCTCTTAGGATAAGACCTGAGTGAGCAGAGGTTGTCTCACTTTCCTGCCTGCTTAGAAAATACTTCAAATAGCAGTGGTCTTAAATGAAAATTATTTGCTGTTTTCCACATTTGATTCGTAGTGCTTTGGTCATAAACTAGACAATTAGAACAAAAATAACAGTTTTCTTGGGTGAGGATAGCTATATGTGTAGCTTACAATAAAACAGGAACAGCATGTGATGCCATTTGATAAGCATTGCTTAGTTGTTTTAGTAAAGGGGAGGGGAAACTCTGGTGGTGGTGCTCTTTAAATACAGTGATAGCTGCTATAGTCCGGCTTGTGTTCCGCCAAGGTGAAGCTATGTGTTCTGACACTGGCAGCAGTTATCCAGTAAGACCTTTCTCAGCTCTGCTTCCTATGACCTGTTTAAGTGGAGATGATAGGAAAAGCATTATCCCTCACTGGACACCCTTTTCTTGCATGATCATTTATTATAAATCCTGTAACGGTCAACATTGAACATAGTGTTATTCCCTTTATAGGTTCGTCTTTGATCAAACCATTATTAGATGACTTCCTCTTCCGAGCATCTAGGATTATTCTGAACAGCCATTCTCCAGCTGGCAGTGTGGCTGCCACCCAGCAAGACTTTCATCCAAAGTAAAGAGTGCATGAGGACTTTTGTTGTATTAAACAAAGAAGCACAGAGGGCTTGGATCTACCATTCTTGAATAGTCAATCAGCTTTGTGCAGAATGGAACAATTTCCTTTTTTAAAAAAAGACATTAAAGTAAACTTCATAAGCAGTGCTTGAGTGTGCCGAGAAATTAAATAACTGAGAATAAATGTGGTTCCTGAGAGAGGCTATTAAGAAACATATTGAAATACTACTCAATTATAAATCATCTATATTGCTCTCATGTCCTTTATTACATTTTTAGAACATGATGTTCCATATCTGTGGAGAATCACATTTCAAATTCTTGAAGATTATTAAGCAATATTGTAAATGCTCTTCCAGAACTATTTATTTTTACTGTGCATAATTTGAATGGCTAGAGTTGGTCCGTTACAAAATCCAAAGGGCTCAGTTGTTTTAAAAAGCAAAGCTCAATCCCTCTTTCAGAAGCACAAAGGCATCTGAACAATTTATTGGACCATAGGGCCGGTGTAACTAACCCGTGCATTATCACAGTCCATAACTCCCTCAAAATGTTGAATGCCATACCCAGAAACAAAGAAATCGGGTTAACTGTTTTCGTAAATTTCTCTTATGGGTGTAACTTAACTTAGCCACTGAGCTTGGGATTTTATGCAGAAATCTAAGTACTTTTCTGCTTAAGTGTCATTTTATTTACATCCCGGAACCAGCTTTTCTTTAGGGGGGAATGATAAGCACACAGACTTTTTTTATTCCTTGCCTTCCTCTGCAAAATAAATAACATCCACTGGTCCAGGAAATAAAAATGCCCTGAATGGTTTTAAAATTGGACTGCACAGATGGGCATTAAACTTTACTTGGATTCCCTGTGGCAACTATTGGAAGTAGGTCATTTGATATATCTTGCTAGTATGAAAACTGAATATGCAGCACGAACAGATTCTTTTTGCTCCCTTCTAGGTGCAGTACAGTGAATAGCCGATTAGCAGCATATGAAGTGCTGGTGATGCTGGCAGATAGCTCGCCCTCAAATCTACAGCTTATTACAAAAGAGCTGCTCTCTATGCATCACCAGCTTGATCCAGCTCTTTCCAAGGAATTTGATGTAAGTGGGTTACTTCAATGGAAGTAAATTTTTTCATTCCTGCTATGTATATATGAAGCTAAATGTCAGATCTTCAGAATGGATTAAATAATGACAGTCATAGAATTGTAGCATTGGAAGGGACCATAATGAATACTTTTGGAAAGTCTCTTGGATATTCAGTTTTTTTAAAAATTATATCCATTAATGCTTTAAATCTTCTTTGCTACAAATTTCTGCTCTCTGCCTCCCTTTCTTCCAGTATCTCCCCCCTGTAGACGGTCGATCCATTTCAGGATTTGTGGGGTTAAAAAATGGAGGTGCAACATGCTACATGAATGCAGTCTTCCAACAGCTCTATATGCAGCCAGGACTTCCCGAGGTAATCTTTATTTACTGTTCTTAAAGCAAATTCTTTTGGGATACCTGTTAACTTCACACATATAGTATGGACTCTGGGAAGGAAGGAGTACTGAATCATGAAAATGGGCCACAACTCTGAGGTAAATCAAAAACTACCTAGTTCAGAAATTACAAGGCTGAGATTTATATGTAGTAAATGAGGGGATCTCTAACCTTGGTGGTAGGGTTTTGGCTCAGGCACATTTAGAAATCCAAAACTTTCTGGGACACCATAAAATGCGCATGTCACAGAATAAAAACTGTTGACGCTCACACAGGCAAAACACTTGTGTAGATGACAAAATACAGACAAAGCAAACATGCAGCATCCCCAGAAAAACACATACATCACAAAATAAACACAGTAAAAACCAGGCAAAACATGCATACCCCAACAGTGACAAAAGCATAACTTTGGAAATAATTAAAAGCAAGGAGAACACCCAGCCCCAAACAACAAAAGCAAATTGCACACAAACACAAGCACCAAAAACAGAACAACAGGAGAAGCCCACACACAATTGGTCCATCATCCCCGAGCCTCCCAGACAGCAGCAGGATTCCTTTTCTTCTCTGAAAAGGTTTGGAGGCTAAACACAGGGCTGGAGCTTGCTCGCCCTCTTTCCCCTTCCTTTGAAGAATACCTCTGGGCCCACCTGGGCCATAGTTGGAACACATGGGCATTTGAAGCCCAGGCTCTTGCTCTCCTTTGCTTGGAGGACAGATACGGGAGCCTTGTGATCTCTCCTCCATCCAGTTCCTATAAGGGGACAGAATGAATTCCAGTCCTTTGAGGTAGTGCAGTTTGGTGAGAAGCCTCAGTGAGGCCAGCCATGTGGCCCTACTCTTCGTCCCTTCCATCTTCCCAACCAGTATGCTTGTTGAAGGTGGGAATAGCTAATAAGGAAGCTTTGAGTGTGTTGAATATTAATATTAAGTACCTCTTACCAACTCCTGGCGAAACTGAACTGTTCCTCAGTGTGATGCATTTTCAATAACTTTCCTTGTCAATTGTTTCCAAAGGCATTGCTTTCGATTGACGATGACATGGACAATCCCGATGACAATGTGTTCTATCAAGTTCAGTCACTCTTTGGTCACTTAATGGAGAGCAAGCTGCAGTATTACATACCTGAAAATTTCTGGAAGGTAATTCTCCCCACCCCCAATTTTAACATGTAGATTTAGGTCTAAACATACTGAAATGCAGCAATACTAAAAGGGCTCTTACCTGTTTGAATGTACAGTCATACCTTGGTTTTCGAACAGCTTAGTTCTCAAATGTTTTGACTCCCGAATGCCGCAAACCTGGAAGCGACGGTTCCAGTTTGCAAACTATTTTTGGAAGCTGAACGTCCGATAGGGCTTCCACAGCTTCTGATTGGCTGCAGGACCTTCCTGCAGCCAATCAGAAGTCGTGCTTTGGTTTCCGAATGTTTTGGAAGTCGAATGGACTTCCAGAACTGATTCCGTTCAACTTCCAAGGTGCAACTGTAATATATAGTTCTCCCTATTGGTCACAATCCCGTGGTGCAGATCACTGGCATGTTCTCCTCTCCTTCCACTAGGAGGCAAGCTTTTTCCAGGGAACTAAGATGCATCTGCTGTTTTCCTTAAGAGTCTCAGTATCTTAAAGCAGTGACTCTATGGAATACATTTTATATTTTAGATCTTCAAGATGTGGAACAAGGAGCTCTATGTGCGTGAACAACAAGATGCTTATGAGTTCTTCACAAGTCTTATAGATCAGATGGATGAATACCTCAAGGTTATTTTTATGTTTGTTATGGTGTTATAATTGCACAGTAATTCTTTTCATTAACAGCCGCTTCATGTATAAGCCCGTTGCTATTAGCATTTTTTTATCTCTTACAGAAAATAGGACGAGACCAAATATTTAAGAACACTTTCCAGGGAATCTACTCCGATCAGAAAATCTGCAAGGACTGTCCTCATAGGTGGGTGAATTTTAACTAGGTTATTCCTAGTTACGGGTAGCCTACTTGGAAAAAAAGAACTCTTAATGTTAACTACTGGAACTACTGGAAGTACTTGATTTTCATCTTTGTTTAGTGCCATTCAGTGACTTCATTTTAAAGGAGAAAAATCTCTTGATAAGTACACTGCCAATTTCCCCCCTCAACTTTTTCTCTAGCATATTAGCATGATTCAGGCATGGAATTCTCCTTTCCACAGGCAGGGCCATGTCAGTCATTCGGCAGATTTCAACATTCCGTGGGATATGGCCTACCCAGTCCAAACCCTGCCTGTTCTACAGCAGCACAGAGCTCTTTCAAGGCTCAACCATTTCTATCCTCCCCTGGATTATGTGGGAGAGGAGCCCGATCACTTCTCAGTCAAAACATTACATTAGATTTCTAAATTAATTTCTCAAGCCTTTATAATTCTCATAGGCTAGGGTTTATACGAGCCGTTGCCAATTCTTCATTTCTAAAAGTAGAAATAAAACACATCAGCTTGGTTGCAAATATGGAAAACATGTTCCCAGCAGATGGTGTCTGACTGGGAAGTCTCTTTCCTACCCCTTTCCCAACCTAGTGCCTTCCAGGTGTTTTGGGCTACAACTCACATCATCCCTGATCATTGGCCATGTTGAGTGGGCCTGATGGGATTTGGAATCCAAAACCTCTGGAGGCTGCCAGGTGAAGGAAGGCTGCCATAGATCTGTTTCTGTGGCACCCGCCTCCCCTATCCTGTTTGACACCCCCACTCCCATTTTCTTGTCAATATGGTTAGTATTGCATCTGTAATTATACTACTTCTTAATTCTTCACAAATAGTAACCATGGTTAGTTTTTAAGCAGCAAACCCTCACCAGGATTGAAATTGCAGGGAGAATGGGATGGAGCCATGAGTCTATAGCCTGCCGTCTTACAGTACAATCCAAACTCAAGATCCTCTGGGATGAATGGGTTTGGTTCTGGCAGATTTTGGGCTTCCTCAGCTGGGGATATGCTGGCAGAAGTCTTTCACCCTGTCTGAGCCAGAGGGTTGCCGACAGAAGTCTCAAAAAAGGGAGGCATTCTGAGGGCCTGGCAGAGGTGGAACAGGGCAAGGAGAGACTTAGACCTTTTCCAAACCCTTGCATGTGGCCTCACAACCTGGCAGAACTTAGCCAGCAAAATGGGTGGTGTGAATCATATTCTTCCTTCATAGAGCTGGAAATAGGCTTAACTTAAGCCAGTGTAAATTAAGATTTTTCTACACTTAAGATTGCTCTGTAAACCATCAAAGGAGATGATAAGCCTCAAATCTGCAATGGGTTTGACTGTTAAAGATATTGCCAAAAAGAGACATCTCTTAAACCATGAAACAATAGAGTTGGTAGTATTGCAGTCTAACCCTTTTTCATTATCCAATTTGGTGTAGGTATGAACGAGAGGAAGCCTTTATGGCTCTCAATCTAGGAGTCACTTCATGTCAAAGCCTGGAAATTTCATTGGATCAGTTTGTTAGAGGAGAAATTCTGGAAGGAAGTAATGCATATTACTGTGAGAAATGTAAAGAAAAGGTAATGCTCCCCCCCTCGCCCCCAGTGACAGTTAAAACACCTGTGATATTCTAAGGGAGAGGCAACCAGGGTGTGTTAGTACACTTAGAGATCTAGAGAATGAGTCTAGTCCAAGCCCTCAAATTTAATGTGCGCTTGTTTTTATCACATTGATATTCTGCGCTTCCTTCGATGAGTACTGGGGTAGTGTATGTATATTGGGGGGGTCACTTCAGAATATTGGTGTCCTAGGCAAAGTAGAGACAAAATATTTGTATGTTTGAAAGTTTTTGCCTTTGAGAAAAGGCGTGTAGTAAATGATTTGATAAGGAATTAGTAGTTAGTCTTTAGAAAATAGTTTTCCTGCTCTTTGATTCTATCAACCTAAATCCATAATTGTAAGAACACTTCTCTGCAGTGAGCAGGAAGTATGCATTCCCTGATGCTAAAATGAGTAGCTGGAGGTGACTCTCTTCTGTTTTTAAGAGAACTACAGTAAAGCGGACATGCATTAAAGCTCTGCCTAGCTTGTTGGTGATCCACCTCATGAGATTTGGATTTGATTGGGAAAGTGGACGTTCCATTAAGTACGATGAACAGATAAAGGTAAGCACAGCTGCTCTTTACTTCTGTAAAGACATTTTCTGGAATGGAATCTTTCCTTCTCACCATTATTTATTCTGTTCCAAGTATGCATGTTGCCCACGGTGTATCTCTGTCCCTCTGATAGGCCTTTGATGTTCCCTGCCCTAACTACTAATAGTGCTTGCAGAGTTTCAAAAGAAGTGATTGTGGCTTGCTTTCTGAGTTGAAGTCCATAATCTTCCTCACTGGAAAAAATCGGAAGTTCCATGCTGAGTCATGGAAAAACAGATTTGCTCTATGACTCTGCATCCCATAAACTATTTCCTGTGTTCAACCTTTAAAGGTTAGGCGCCCTGTGTTTTAGGTAATTACAGGAGGTTTATAAACAAGTAATAGGGCTCAGGTTTAAATTTAATCGGAAGTGTTTCCTTTCGAACAGTTCCCCTGGATGCTGAACATGGAACCCTATACAGTTTCAGGAATGGCCCGGCAAGATTCTTCCTCGGAAGTTGGCGACAATGGGCGACACGTTGATCAGGGAGGTGCAGGATCCCCACGGAAGAAAGTGGCCCCTACAGAAAACTATGAGCTGGTTGGGGTGATAGTGCACAGCGGTCAGGCCCATGCAGGGCACTACTATTCCTTTATCAAAGATAGAAGGTAAGGAGATAGTCTGCTCTGGAGGGGCTCTACTAGTTCTTTGCTTGAGTACTTTAAAGCAGCTAAGACCATGCAGTGTTAAACCTGCAAACTCCCTATTGGCAAATGCATCATTTTTGTATAGAACTTTTTAAAGCTCTGTATGGCACTGTGGGTTAAACCACAGAGCCTAGGATTGCCAATCAGAAGGTTGGTCGTTCGAATCCCCGCAACGGGGTGAGCTCCCGTTGCTTAGTCCGTGCTCCTGCCAACCTAGCAGTTCGAAAGCAGGTCAGAATGCAAGTAGATAAATAGGTACCACTCCGGCGGGAAGGTAAATGGCGTTTCCGTGCGCTGCTCTGGTTTGCCAGAAGCGGCTTAGTCATGCTGGCCACATGACCCAGAAGCTGTACGCTCCCTCAGCCAATAAAGCGAGATGAGCGCCGCAACCCCCGGGTTGGTCACGACTGGACCTAATGGTCAGGGGTCCCTTTACCTTTACCTTTACCTTTATGAAAGTATACCAGAATGCTTGAAAGTTTTTGTAAATGTAATGGGGTAGCTCTGGCTTAAAACAAAACCAGAATCTTCCTTTCAAAGGATGTTTGTGACAGGAGGGATGATCTTTATAAAGTTTTTGAGGTTTTTAAGTCATCATCTTTGACAGTGAACATGGCTTGTGTTTCTGTGTGTTACCAACAGGGGATGTGGGAAAGGAAAATGGTTCAAATTCAATGACACAGTTGTTGAAGAATTTGAGTTGAATGATGAAACTTTGGAGTATGAATGCTTTGGCGGAGAGTATAGACCCAAAGTTTATGACCAGTGTAAGTATAAATTTTGTGTTCCATTATCATTTTTCCCTGCATTTAAATCGTACTCACTTCAGGGCTGAGTTACAGGATCACAGTTGCTAATGTAGATTTTCTAGAAAATGTGGAATTGATTTATTTTCTAGTGCCGCTAAATTGATGAGGGATCAGTGCACGTTTGGATTATTCACACTCTTTTTTTAAATTTGCACTTGGTTTATAAATTCATTTTATGTTATGCTGGAAAAATATCAAGGGTGACATCCAAACTTGCACAATCAGGTTGCCCTTTCCTCTCCTCCCCTTGCAGCCCCACTAAAATATGCTCTAGAAGATCCATCCAACCCATATTGTTCCAAAGATATTTTTTTTAAAAAATGTGGTGAAAATAAAAAGCTAACCAAAAAAGAAGCTTACATTATCTGTTCCAGCTCTTTCATGATAACCTGATTTCCTATAGCAAGGTTTTTTGAAGACAGGTTCAGAAGTCTCAACCTTTTGCTTAAAAGTTGCACAAATGTATGTGAAAGTTTGGCATCTGTCTTCAGAAAAATTTAATCATATTACTGACATACTGTATGGCTGCTGCCCTATTGTTTTTTATCCTTTTCATATGGCTCCTTAACAAATTGGGAACTCAAGAGTGTAACTGGTGTGTTCAGAGCTGCTACACAAATACATGGTTTTTCTACACATAAGGCATTTTCATGTAGGAAACAGCGTGAAATGTGTGTGTGATGTGTAGTGTATTGCTTCTATGCATGTACCCATAGCTTGGCAGCACATACACACACACACACTATGAAGCATGCATGCATTTTCTTGGCCCAGGGGTGAGGGGGACCAAAATGTTTGATGTGAAATGGAAGTGAGCCACCTGCATTTGGAAAATAAAATGCCATGGAAAATGTTATGTTTTTTTCAGCAGCTGTGTCTAATGACCACAGTTACTCCCCCCAACCCAAATTGCTTGTGGACCCCCTTAATCAGCAATTTATTCTTTCCCCGTTGGAATGTGTAGATTTCCATTAACAACTGCCTGAAAGTTGTAGTTAGGCCAGTATTCCTGCTGCAAGAATCAGGTCAGTCAACTATAAGGATATCTCTTCTTCGCAGCAAATCCATATCCTGATGTTCGCCGCCGCTACTGGAATGCCTACATGCTCTTCTACCAGAGAGTCTCTGACCAGAACTCGCCAGTTTTGCCAAAGAAAAGCAGAGTTAGCGTCGTGCGTCAGGAAGCTGAGGACCTGTCTTTGTAAGTTTACCTGCCTCTAACCCCGGTTATCTGATCCCTGCACAAGCAGAACATCTTGCTTCCCCTCCAGTCTCTCTCTCTCTCTCTCTCTCTCTCTCTCTCTCTCTCTCTCTGTGTGTGTGTGTGTGTGTGTGTGTGTGTTTAAGCTACTTAACCAGAAGCTTATTCCTTCCATGAGGGACCTCTGCAGAATTTATAATCTTCTGTTCAGAGGAGTACTCTTGAGGCTATAATTTGGTTACGCATAAGCTCAGGACAGCTTCTGTGTGTATGTTTATGACTAGGGGCATCCAAGACATTTAGGAGGTGGGTGCTGTATGAAGGAATAGGACTGTACAAGCTACAGTATTGAAACTTTTTAAAGATACAACCTTGAAAAAGTAGAACATAACCATTTGGGGGTGAATACTTGCACCATGAAACTCACATCCTGCTAAAACGGCCAAAAAACATTTAGTCAGAGAAACCTTTGATTTTCTCTTTACCTTGTTTCATTTTTCCCCACTAGCAGGAGGCTGGCCAGCTGACTCTATGAAGCCTATTTTCATTATGAAAAAGAAATGGTTCAGTTATGAACATCATTGGGTATTACAGATACAGCGTATTAGTAGTAGCAGAAGCAGAGCTGTGAGAGAGGGCTTGGCAGGTTGTTGAATGCATGGGAGCATCTGTTTAGAGCAATGTACTCAGCACCACAGCAGTAAACAGCCCTGGAGACCTGACGAAGGAGGAGAAGCTACACTGGCTTCTTAGAAAACACTGCTCCACAGCCTGCTGCCCTAGCAAAGGATGCAGGATTGTAGCCACAATCAGCCATATAATGAGTTCAGGCCTTCCATGCGCAGAACGTAAAGTTATGATCAAATGTGCATTGCTAGATGCACAACATACTTGAGAACTTTGGCTTTGCACTTTGTCAAGCAAATGGAAGAATATATTTTCAGAATTGAGCTTACGTGCGTTTTATTTCCTAGGTCTGCTCCATCTTCACCAGATGTTTCACCACAATCATCGCCACGGCCCCATAGACCCAGCAGTGACCGCTTGTCCATCTTGACCAAGCTGGTCAAGAAAGGGGAGAAAAAAGGCTTATTTGTAGAGAAAATGCCAGTTCGGATATATCAGGTAAACAGTGTTAATGGCAGCTAGATAACATTATGAAACTATCAGGTATTCACAAGCTCAATAGATAAAATTCTAAGTGTAATGGATATAGGTATATCTTTTACTCTCTGACTTGTTCTGGAGCAAAACAAAAATCAAAATTTAATCTCGTAGATTTAGAGGTGACACTTCATTTTATAGCTATTCAATTGAAGACCATTTCCTCATGTTGTAGGAATCGATAATAAATTAATCACAGTTTGTGAAGAAATAGTTCTCTCTTGTAAGCCTATATGTCTGTCATTTTCAGTGGACAACTCAATTGTAGCTGCCCCTTTGTGTATCTTTGCCAGCACTATAACATAGAATAATAGAATTGTAGGGTTGGAAAGGGACCCCAAGGGTCATCTAGTCCAACCCCCTGCAATGCAGGAATCTCAGCTGAAGCATCCATGACAGAAAATCATGTGAAAGTTTAGTTGCTGTTTTATGGCACTGTAATAAATGTGAGTTCTATTTTCTATTTATTTTGCTGGTAATTCTTCACATAGAATTTGCCATTAATCTCACTGCTGCAGCCCACTGAGCCTGATGTTTTCAGTGAGCCTTTCCAGTATGACTTGATTAGCTTGGTGATAATTACAGATAATTCAGCCCAAATCATGCCATTTCAAACATACAGCATGAGATATACATTGCTACTAACATCCTGCTTTTAATGATGCTTTTGTTTAAAAAATGTCATATTTTCTGTAAGAAAGATTTAGAAATTCTAAACATATCCTTGACTTTTATTTCTAAAACCAGACATGTATTGTCATTGCAGATGGTGAGAGATGAAAACCTGAAGTTTATGAAGAACAGAGATGTCTACAGCAGTGACTATTTTAGCTTTGTTTTATCGTTAGCTTCATTAAATGCTGTGAGTGATGAATTTTATCTTTCAGATACTAAGTGAAGTGAATTGCTGAGGCTCAGTGGAGCCAGAACAAGATAAACTGTCTTCAGTGGGAAGAGGGGGAGAAATTAAGACTATCCAGCAGCAAACTTCTTTTTAAAAAATGAATGCATTGTTGATATAGCATACTGTGGCCTCTTTGATTACTTAACTGCAGTAAAACATATGTTCAGTCTGTGATTATATCTTTTAGGGTGTTCATTGCCTGTGTGGGGGCCAAATAACAAGGTGATTTGTGGGGCTGCCCTCCACCAAGTTGGATCAAGCATCCCACAAAGCTTTATGTTGTCCCATTGTTTCTGTACTTTTCCCTCATATATCTATTTTTTCCTACATCTCTTTGCAAGAAGTGAGTCTGTCCAAAATGATGTTGAAGGGCTCTAGATTGTGTTTTTTGTCAAAGCACAGCAGTGTAGGACTTTTTAAGAAGTTAGAAGCTACTCACACACATATATGTTAGCTCCTGTGTTGCTCTGCTTTAACAAAGAAAACTGAAACACCAAAACTCTGCAGCCAACATTTTAGACACCCTAAGGCTGTATGGCTTATCGTAGGCCTGTAAAACCCATCAGAGGACAAAACCACTGGAATGAAAAGGCTGGTATGAAGCATTTAATACACACCTTTAATTATTGTATGAAGAGAAAAGGCAAGAGACAAATATCTGCTTCCCTCGCCCTTGTAAATTTCATCCACTTTGGTCAAAGGGAGTGGGGAGTTATACCATTTTTCAATTCTCCATTATAGTGAGTGGGAACCTCAGAATTTTGTTTACACAAAACCAAATCAAGTCAAATAGCAGGAAGCAATTTGAAAATGGATCAGAATTTTAAAACACATACAGTTACAAGGCAAATATTGAGGCCACTGCACACACTCATGGTTTGGTTTGAGCTAAAGAGGAAGTTCCAAAAAATGAGGAAAAGTTTGTGCTGGATTGCAGCTCCCAGAGCATAATCCAAGGGACGGAAGCTGTTTTCCCCCTTGCTTTAAACACCAAGGAGCTTAGCAGAAGAGTGGAAGTCACCAGACATTTGACAAAGCATTTTTCTGAAACCTCAGATAATTCTCTTTACCTTCTTGTGCCATCCTAAAACTATTTTGGCACCATCTCAGTTCCAGTCTGAAAACTGTGTTTAATAATCTTGTCAGAAAGGCCAGTACTTGTGGTGTTATGTGATGCACTTTCTTTTTTTTAGACAAAGTTAAAGCACCCCCATTATCCATCTATGGCAAGAGTAAGTTTACAACTAGCAGTCCAGTTCCTCTTCCAGACGTGTCTGCGAACCAAGAAAAAACTCAGGTAACACTTTTAAAAGCTTTTTAAAAGAGAGAAAACGTATATTTCACATATTGAAGTCTTGCTGACCTTTACTGTGATTGTTTTTTGGTGTTTTTTTAAGGGTTGACATAGAAGAATGGATTGCAACCATTGATGCTTTGGTTTCTAAAAGTTTTGAAGCTTGTCAATGGTTGGTTGAATATTTAGTTGAGGCAGAAGGGCGAGAGCTCATAAAGTAAGTATCAATATAAGTACACAAGTCTAACTGTTATATACTACTCGCTTATCTTCATTAGAGGCATGTACCCAAAAATTTGTATACTTGGATGAATAAGCCATATGAGAGAATGATCTACTTGTGGAGAGGCAGATAGCCTTTTAGATATACTTTCTGGCAGGAAATATAATTTATGACATGAATATAAAAATTGCTTGATCCATTAAGTGCACAGTGAGTCAGTGTGTGTGTGTAGGCATGTGTCTGCTCCAAATGACAAGCTCTGTCACACTGAACGACTTTCAGTGGAAAGCCTATCTACATTGCTTTAGGCAGTCAATTACTGCTTCCTTTTAATCTGTCTATTTTGTTATGGTATTAAGTCCTGCTGATTTGAAGAATTCCTGTCAGACGCACATAGAAATCATTTACATTCTATGAGGCACCTTCAGTTTGGCTATTAAGTGACCGTATCAAGTCTTTCTACTCTCAAAGAAGTGTAAATATTGGATTTCACACTTGAGTAAAAGGCAGGGATTGCAGATTTCTACTAGCACATGAGAGAGATGGATTCTATCACGCGCATCTTCATTTTTATTGCATGTGTGCATTTTTCAGGACTTTTCTACTGGAATGCAGTGTAAGAGAGGTGCGAGTTGCTGTAGCCACCATTCTTGAAAAAACCTTAGACAGTGCCTTGTTTTATCAGGAAAAGGTCAGTAATATGTAACTGCTGGTATGCGAAACATTTCACTGCACTTCAGAAAATTGTATTCTACTGCTTCATTAATGGTTTATGTTAATTGTTCCCCACCCCTCTGCCGCCCTTGCTCTTCTGTCGTATTTCTTTAGTCTGTCACTGCCAGAATCTTGTGACTAGTTTCAGACATTTGCAAATCCTATGGTTCTGTGATGGTTTTGTCTAAGTGCAGTATTAAGTGTTGTGAGAAACTCCTACTTGAAAAAATAAGTTCCTGTTCTTACGGCTGCAGAGATCCATTTGAGAATGTAAGGGCAACGTTTGGTAAAATCTCAGGAGGTGGTTGGTGGTCAAAGAAAGAGGCTTAAATGTCCTGCTTAGCTCCTTGCATAGACACGCACCAAAGTTGTTGTCGCTGTGCTCAATACAGAGCTTTTTAAGCTTGAGTGTTTTTACTTAAATTTGCTGGGCCAGTGGTCAGACTTGAAAGTGTTATAGACCTTCTATTCTAAGAGTGTATAAACTGACGCCCTTCTTAAATAAAGTTATTTTGTTCTAAGGATATGTGTGAGTCCTGAAATGTATAATAATAATAATAATAATTAATAATAATAATTAATTTTTATTTATACCCCGCCCTCCCCAGCCAAGGCCGGGCTCAGAGTGGCTTACAAGCAATAATAAAAACAAATTGAATGATTACAACTTAAAAACAAAATTAAAATACAACATTAAAATATGGAAACATTAAAATATTAAAATGTAGCCTCATCGCAGGAGGAGAAGGAAAGGAAAAAAGAAAGGGAGGGAGGGAGGGAGGGAATCAAATTGGCTCCAAGCCAAAGGCCAGGCGGATATGTAATAGAATTGTTCAGGGGGGTGTTAAGGAAGCAATGCCCAATGGCCAGCTGAACCAAGCTGCCTGGCATTTGTCTTAAGCAAGCCTAATAAATCCATAGGCAGTAGGTGCCTTTTGTACTTATTATTAAATGTGCCTTAATTAAATCCGCCTTCCTGATAATACAAGATCTTCCCATCTTTACTTTTCAACAGTTGAAAAGTCTGCATCAGTTAGTGGATGTGCTGCTTGGTCTGCTGGACAAGGACGTCCCTGAGAACTGCAAAAACTGTGCCCAGTACTTCTTCTTGTTCAACAATTTTGTACAAAAGGTAAACCAAATACTCACTCTTCCACTTCTCTCTTTATTTGCCCTATGTCCTAGGACAAATTTATGTTATGGGAAAACATTACCATTACCACATAAAGGTAGATTGTTTTTCTAGATTTCTTATATAGCCATTTAGAGTTTAAACCTGTTACAGGTGCTCAAATCAAGCCCTATTGACTGGAGAGCATGCCTTTCCCCAGGTGCTTTTCAATGGTCTGCTGCAGTCTTTAGGGCATGTGTTTCCAGCTGTCAGGACTTCCTTTGTGTTCAGGGCATCCTATTGTTAAACTGGTAAGCAAGCAAACCTGAAAGAAAAACTATCTGCAAATCACAGGGAATCTGGTGCTGTGGAGCCATTCAAAACCCTGCCAGTCAGTAGTATATAATTTAATCATACGTGCTTTTGGAAAGTACGAAGCATAATAAGGAACCATAATCTAAAATGTGCAGGCATGCTCTGCATATGGAAACAGATGTGACCCTATGTTCTGTTTGTCCTTTCACAGCAGGGTATAAGAGCTTGTGATCTCCTTCTCAGACATTCTGCCTTGAGGCATATGATCAACTTTCTCCTTGGTCCTAGCCGTCAGAATAACCAGGTAATGAGGTGCTTAATATCATCCAGTAGTCTAGGTAGAATATTTGTGTTGCCTTCAAGTTCATATACTCAGTTACAGAAACTACCCATTGGGATTAAAACCACTGTGAACTCTGTCTTCCGATTGCCACCACTGCTCCTGTACCTGAGAGCCCAACAGAAGCAGCCAAGGAAATTTAATCTGTGTGCTCCTCTTCCCCCTGCAATCATATGTGCAAGAAAGCAGCCAGACTCCCTGCAGCTGCTTCCCTTGGCCCCAGCTCTGCGCTGCCAGCAGCATTTGAGGCAGGAGGGAGGCAGAGCCATGTGTCTGGCCTGCCTTGGCAGCTGCTGGTACTGACTGCCTCAAGCCTGTAGGTGATTCAGCACAACTCAGCCCCGTTCTGAACTTGGTGCATGCATTGCTTCTCCCTCTTGGAACACCCTGCCCATTGTTGGGACAAGTTGCTGATAGAAGGCTTTTTGCATTAATCAAACAGAAACGGGTGCCTACTTGCAGCATAACCCGATTCATGGTGCGATATGCCTAGGTTCTGCTGTACCATAAAACTGAGTCTACCTTGGAAACTCAAAATGAGTTTTCCATATAGCACTCTATACTTTGCTACTAGGATATGAACACAGTTGCTGCTTACTTAAAGCAAGCATATGATTGGTTTTAGAAATGCTCTTCCCTTAAATAAAAGAAAAGAAAAAACACAAAACTGAAAAGTATGTGCAGGCAATGATGTTTAAGCAGGGCTTGCAAAATAATCTTCTACTCTTTTTTTTAATATTGCCTAACGAAAACAGAATCGCAGATGGAGTTCAGCACAAGCTCGAGAGTTTGGGTTCCTCCATAATACCGTGGCACTGCTTGTTTTGCACTCTGATGTCTCATCACAAAGGAATGTGGGTAAGTATTTTATTTCACAAAACTAAATGGCCGCTGTTAATAATGCAGCTTGGCAGATCTTCAGTAAAGAGATTAAACTTCCTCAGTTTACCCACCAAGAGCAACTCCTGGTTTTCAGTGACTCTTTGGAAGGAGTGTACACCAGCCACCATATTCAACTTTTAATCTGCAGCTTTGGGAAGCAGCCTGATCTGTTTGGAGCCAGTCTTTCCAATTCAACCCATTGTTATTCAGAGCAGAGCCAATTTAGATCTGTTAAAAATTAAGCTCTGTTTTCTCAACCCCTTCATGATAATGGGGAATCTAAAAACAGCTGTAACTTTCTTCCCTTTTCACAGAAGTGGGTTAAATTTGCCAGTGGGTCCTTGCTTGGAGGACCCTCCAGAATGGATTAAGACTGCAAACTAGGCATTTATATCCAGGGAACACCTAAAGGTTAGATTCTTTTCCCATCAAAGGACAAGTTATACATTTTTTCATTTTCTTCCAGAATTGGGTGAAATTTGTATGCACAGTCACCCTTTCTGTGAGGGAATGAAGCTTCACAGCGCTTCTCCCACAAGGACAGACTTGACCATTTTAGGGTGGGCACACTAGGAATTGCGGGCAAAGAAAAAAGTGCTAGATTCTCAGGAAATATCGAGTGTGGGGAATGTCGCCCCTAGCAAAGACCCTTGTGCCCAAATGGTTGTAGTTAGGGGGTTGAGCTTCTGCCTCCCACAGACATTTGGAGGCAAATTCTCTTCTCCCAAGGAGACTTGCGTGGAAAGGGGTTGCTGCAAAACAACACAAATCCGTAGGAAAATGGGGTTTTCTCCCAGCAAGGACCTGTTACCATTAGGGTCAAAGGGCTGGTCTTCAGCCCCTTTCCCACTCACTTTGAGGCATACAATGGAAATCTTTCCATTCACTGCAAAGAATGAAACATGTAAAGAAATAGCTTTCAACCCCTCCTCTAAATATCTGATCGGAGTGCTCTGGGAAAAGAAATCAGTGTTTCAAAGCTAGACCTGTTTCTCAGATTCCACCACCTCTCCACCCTTCCGAGTTTTGGGAGTTTCCCCCAGTCAGCTTGACTTAGTTTCTGGGAGGCTAGGGGTGGGAATCGAGGGCACAGAGCCATCTGGAGGCACCATGCTAGTAGCACAGTCTGATGTGGGAATCTTCCTCAAATCACCCTGATTCACCTTGTAATTTGCAGTACACAGAACCAGTGCACACCCCTGCTATTTACTCTCTGCATATAAAGTTGCTACTAAAAAGGAGTAGTGGTTCAACTATTTTCTCAGGAGGCAGGCAGGTGGGGGAATGTCTCCTCGTATTTGTTCAGGAAGGCCGAAAATCACGTGGATCAGTTTTTGCTATCCTCTCCACCACTCGTCCCTCTGCGTGTTTCCTGCCTCCATATTTCATTTCATTTTGTTTATTTTTCAGCTCCTGGTCTGTGTGTTCTGCATTCACCCCTTAGCATTACCACCTCTGGGCCGCTCCTGGCCCTCCATGAAGAAGTAGAAGCTTTACTGTTCCTACCTGAGGGGAAGCCTTATTTAATGGAGGTAAGGTACTGTTTTAGGCCTATAAATTATGAGGCTTGGGTTGTGTCTTAAATGTGAAGAACATTTAAAAAGAGCAAATCTACGAGCTTACCAAAGCTGGATTTTTTATTTTTATTTTAAGAAAGAACGCCTGCCTAATCTGACTCTTTGTGTTTCTTCATTAGGTGATGTACGCATTAAGGGAGCTAACTGGATCGCTGCTGGTCCTCATTGAGATGGTGGTGTACTGCTGCTTTTGTAATGAGCACTTTTCCTTTACCATGCTGCATTTCATCAAGGTAAGGAGAAACCAGTCAGGGTACACGTTCAAAACACGGCCTGTTCTACGTTGGTGCCTGAGGTGTCTGTGTCCGTAGCAGCTCTGTGCAGTACAGAATCAAATTGCCTGTTGCAGAATCTCCATATTGGCAGATGCCAATTCTTCAGAATGAAAGAGCTTATTTGCACTTCACTATTGTAGCACATGAAAAGGCTCTGCAAAAAGGTACGAATAGCCAGAGCTTCTGGCATATTCCTCCATTCATCCATGCGCTCCATGCATGCATATTAATTTCATTTCTATCCCACCCTTTTTGCGAAAGAGCTGAAGGTGGCATGCATGGTTCTTCCCTTCCTCAATCCCCACAACAACCCTGTGAGGTAGGCTAATTTAAGAGACTGCGACTGGCCCAAGGTTACCCAGTGAGCTCCATTGCCAAGTGGACATTTGAACCCTGGTCTTCTAGGTCATAGTGCAACATATTTCATATTTATAAATGTAACTTACTTGCTTTTACGAGAGCAAAACGCTTATATTTGAAATGGCAAAACAAACAAAAATTGCTTAGTTTCCAGGAAGCAGGAGATCTGTATGTGTTTTAGCCCATAGTTTGCACTCCTCTCACTTCTCTAATTTTCCTATTCTATATGTTTGGTTCCTGCTGCCTGTCCTCCAGCACCCTATCCTTTGAACCAATGCTCTTCAGAAAAAAATCACAAATAAAGAATTCTTCCCCAGAACAAATTGGGAAAAAAAATGTTTAAATGTATTTCTCTGATGACACAGGCTTCTGATAAAAGTGCAGATATCTAGCCCCCACCTTGTTATAATTTAGGGGTTTTTAAAAATGCAAAATCATATATGAATGGTTATCCTAAATCTGATATTCATGTGCGTGTCCTTCCACCTGCTTAAATCTGCGTCTTCAACTTACAGAATCAGCTGGAGACTGCTCCACCCCATGAATTGAAGAACACCTTCCAGCTTCTCCATGAGATATTGGTAAGTGAACACACTTTAATGACAAACAGGGGTTTTTTTGCTTGTTTGTGTTACGCTGTTCACTCAGTCGATAAGCATTGGAGTATAGATGCCAAAAACGAAACTAATTTATACAACCAATTTATACAACCAGGGATTTTCCCTTATCTGGTTTTTGCAGTGTCATAATATTAGTTATCTTGCTAACATAACAATGGATATAATCTAGCCAAGGTAGAATCAAGAGAAAGCCCTTTTTTGCAGGCAGAAGTCCTTGTACTAGTGGAAAGACTTCATTGGGTACAACCAAGAAATGTATAACTATACGATAGATTCCAAGTGTCTGTATAAACTAATTGTTCTGTTCCTTTTCGCAGATTATTGAAGATCCTTTGCAAATAGAGCGGGTCAAGTTTGCATTTGAGACTGAAAATGGATTGCTGGGTGAGTAAACCTGCTGTGAGGTGTTAATGGATCCAAAGAACCTTGTAGGTTCTTATATGCATGCAAAAGAGGATTTGTTTTTTCTCATCTTCCTGGCAAATCACTTTGAAATTGTGGGAAACTTCCAAAACAAAAATTGGCAGTAAGAAAATCAATGGCTTAAATCCAGTGGTCGCACAAGTGAAAGGCAGGTTGCACAAGCAATCTTCCTCTTCTTTCCACCTGAAAACTCTCTTGGGGGTGATGGGGCTATGTGATACAGAGTGGCAATGCAGGAGAGGTGAATTTCCCCCTTCCAGTGACAACAGTTCAGCCCCACCAAAAAAAACCTCTGGACAGGGTTTTCATTTTGTACAGAAGCCGGGGGGGGGGGGGTGGAGATCATTTGCGTAAGCAGCCTTACACTTCCACAGCTAACGGATAGTGCCCACAATTTCTGTCCTTGAATATATTCAAGTGAAGAATTAGAAACAAATTTATGATGTGTGAATTCAAAAGGAGCTATTTTTTATTGTGAAGACTTGGTTCATATAGAAACAGAAGCGCTTTTTATCATTTTGACTACTACGTCAGAAGCAGGTAGCATCAAAAGAACAGAAATCCTGTAGGTAATGGGGGGGGAGATGTTGATAACCAAGTTTCATCATCTTTAATTGCTCTATTATAACCTAGGTTGTAATCCCACAGCTCATTGCATGTTTTAACTAGAAAGGGGGTCTTGACATTTTGTTGTTAAGTAAGACATGAATCATAGGCTAAATTCATACATTGCACCAAACTATGCTTTTGTCTAAGTTAGTGAACCGTAGTTACAGCTATTGTCTGCAGAAGCTGGTGCTGCTCAATGAAAGTGAGAAATATTTATGAAAAACTTCTAGAAATGATGGTTTGTCTGTGGAACGTTTTGAAACTACAACCATGGTTTAGATTCTACACTCTGATTAGTGGTCTGACATGAAGCCCAAACTAGGATGTAGAATCAAATCTCCCTGCTTTATGGCAGGGCCCACTCCTGAAGTCTTTAATACTGATTAATCTCCTTTCTTTTTCTTCAACAGCACTGATGCACCACAGTAATAACCATGTGGACAGCAGTCGCTGTTATCAGTGTGTCAAATTCTTGGTCACTCTTGCTCAGAAGTAAGTATAACACTCAGTGAAATGGAAGTCGGTGTGTTCTGTTTGTATTAAGTCACATGATTATAAGAAGCAGCTGTGTCTTTGCCAGTTCTCTTTTATCCTTTTTTAGGCCCAAATAAAATGTGTAGGATCCATTTATAATCTAGATAAAGGGTCTGCTTCTTGTGAACCTGTGATCCAGGAAAGACTAGTTGTTTGGATACCTAAAGAATGTTCAATGCTGTGCCTTCAGTTGCATTGTAATAGTAGCAGGCTCAAAAAAACCACTGTACAGAACAGCAAATATGAAGCCCGTGCTGTTTGAAAAATAGTGATGTTCTGTCATCTGTAAAATCGTCCTGTCACTGCAGTGCATCATAGCCGCTCAGCTGACTGACTGTGACAAGAAAGAATTGCCCCGTGTGACAAGGAAGGAAAGGTTTTGTAAACTGGAAGAATTTGTACTTTGGAGACGTTCTGAAACATTGGACTCCATCCTGCTCTGTATTGTGGCACACAAGCAAAGGCAGTGAATTTCACCGCCAGACAGTTCATAAAGTATGAAAAGGGAATGTGATCCTAAATTACCTTTAGATAAATAGTTTTAATAATTTGCTTTGGATTTCAAAGGTGCTCTGCTGCTAAAGATTATTTCAAGGAGAATTCCCATCATTGGAGTTGGGCTGTACAGTGGCTTCAAATAAAGGTAATTTAAACCCTTTCGTTACAAAAGTTTATTCACGTGGCTATAGTACTGTTCCAGTTTCCATTAATGGATGCTTTCATATTTCTCTAGATGTCTGAACACTACTGGGCTCCACAGAGTAATGTATCCAATGAAACCTCAACTGCCAAAACCTTTCAGCGCACTATTTCTGCACAGGTCAGCCTAAATTTGACACTATTTACAAAGAATCTCTGTGGGCTGTAGTTACCGTGTGTGTGTGTGTGTGTGTGTGTGTGTGTGTGTGTGTGTGTGTGTTTATACAAATATAATGAAAATGGTAATGCTGTCTAGCATTTTTGCTGTCGTGTGCAGAACTCTCCCGTCTAATTACTATGTAATATTGGCCGATGATTGCCAAGTTTTATTTATTTGTGCACAGCATACTTGGTGCACAAATGCTGCAAGCTACATGCGTGTATGCATACACTGCCAATCTTCATAGGCTTGAAATTCATTAGCATGGCTGATTTTTAAATAATTTCAAGTTTCCCATTGCTTTAAACAGTGAAACAGGGCTGAAGTGCCATAACTTTCCAGTTTGCTCTTTTAAAAAATAAACCTCATACGGCAGGGCTGGGGGACCTTGGAGCCCGGGAGCCAAATCCAACTCTCCTGCTCTCTCTGCATCTCCCCCTCGGCGCTCTCCCCAGGCCACGCTCCTCATTTGTTCTGCTTTTGCATTTGGAGTGCTTTGGCCCGTTAGTGTCCCTGAACAGAAGATGAAGACTGTGTGTGAACTAGCCGACTATGCAAAGGTGAAAGCTGTGTTTGTTGCTCCTCCCCTTTTGCTTCTGGCTCCGTCCTCCACTACCATGTGGTCTTCCAAGGTTGCGCAGAAGGGAATATGGCCCATGGGCTAAGAAAAAGGAGCCCCTGCCCTGCAGTATAGCAAGGGATTTTTGTTAAGTCTCTGATATGGTATCACTACCATGCTCTTTTTTAAAAAAACAAAAACCAGTTTGCCATATTTGAACCAGTGTCAATTTATGCCTGTTTGCAGGTACTGCATTTCTTATTCCTGGTGACCAGCAACATTGTGTAAAAAGTATTTATTTGGCTCTTAAGTCTTGTGGATTTCCTTTAGGACACGCTGGCATATGCCACAGCCTTGCTGAATGAGAAGGATCAATCAGGAAGCAGTAACGGATCCGAGAGCAGCCCAGCCAATGAGAATGGTGGCAGACATCTACCACAGGTAAAGGACAAGGTGGTTCTGAGTCCGTTACCTGCATGCTTGCTGCTGTCGGCTTCCTAATTGGCATTGCCTCTTCAAAGCCGAGTGACTAATACTTAGGAAATGGTTTGATTTCCGTTCACCGTTCTTGCTTTGCATAACCTGATGCTGAAAACTTTCGAGGGCTCCTACCACCTTGAATTCCACCCCAGAAGCTCACCTGTTTTATAATACGGGTTGTTTTCTATAGACAACCATAATTCCCATTCATGCATTCAAGAAGCTGTGAGAGTGCTTGCTTGACTTGAGAGTTTCGCAGAGATGGCTTCATATAGAAAGTCATTCGTGCAAGTAGCTCCCCACATGGTTTCAACTAGTTTTAAACCCCACCCAGTGCAAATGAATTGAGCTTGTGCATTCTTCTGTCAAAAACTGAAATGTAAACTTTTGTAAGCTGGGTAGGACCTTACCACCTGTCTTCCTCAAGAACCATGTGCAATGTTCTTTCTTTTAAAGGCCTTATTGCCCAGCTTGATTTGACTTCCGGCTAGTCTAGCACCAAAGAGTGATAAGCACAAAGCATCAGAATACTGAAATACGTAGGGTAACAGGCACAGAACAGTTTCACAATATAGCCAAGATAGGTTTGATACTAGCCTGGTTTAAGATGCATCAGTTTCTAAGCAATATAGTGGAGTTCTTAAGCGCATTACTTTCTTAGATGAAATTCACTCCCTCAGACTTTAAAGAACTCAGGCAAGAATTAGCTCTACCAGCAGCATCTTGGAGGCTTAATGTGGTTTGGCATACATTTACCATAGTGCGCCTTCCTGGTTACGCTTGTGCCATTCAGATCAGCAAAATAATTGCTGAGTAGTTCTAAATTGCCAGCTATGCGGTGATAGTTCACAGTGCCTGGGGTCTGCGAGGTACTGCCCATGATCTCCATAGCATCTTGAAACACTTCACTTGGCACCTGCTAAGACCCACTGCCCCTCCCAATACTCTTTAAAGAGCATTTGGCTCCCCCCACACACACACTTTCCATGGGTAGAAATAAAAGGGCATGCATCTAGTCACACCTTCATCTTGTCTCCTTTTCACCAGAATGCTTCTTGCCCACCCACTTTTTTGTTCAGTTGCTTGTTTTGGTTTCGTGAAGGTTGCCTGTTTGCTTGTTTTGAGGGAGGTAGTTTGCGTGTTTTTTGTTGGTTGGAGGGCGTTTTGCTTGTTTTGGTGAGGAGGTTGCCTGCTTTTATCTGTATCTGTTTTATTTGGGTGAGGGTGGTCTCGGCACTGCCTATTCCTTCTGTGAAATGGGTGTATTGTGTTGCCTGCTTCAGATTTCCAAATGTGCTTTCAAACCCCAGAAGGCTAGGGACCCCTGCATTATGTGATACTTGGAAGAGTACATATGCTTTCCTAACTCTTTTGTGTTTTTGAAAGGGCACAGTGTCCCCAATGATGATTGGTGAACCTAAAAGTGACCTTGATGATGTGGATCCTTAGTGGTTAGCTGCAAGCTGAAGAACAAGCGTTCAACGGAAGCATTGAACCCCTGGCATCTTTCTTGATATTGTTAAAATCCCACCGCTTTCATCTTTTAGAAGTGAAGCTTTCTAAGAAAAAGTGGCCATGCTTCTTCCTAAAGAGAGATTCTCCAACTGAGAAGCTTAAGCATCAGGCTGTGGGGGAAGTCCCAGCATCCTTTGTGGTTCTTGTGGGATGCTGGTCCAAGCATGAGTTTAAAAATCTGTCACAAGATTTTACCAATTTAAGGAAAAATATCAAGTGGTTGAAATTTTTATTATGTGAACCTTTAATGAGTGAATGTAAAAAAAAACTTGCTTTTCTGTGATGCTGCAAAAAAAAAACTTTCAGTTTTTATACAGAAGAAGAAAAAAATCTGACTGCCTTTAGGTATGGAGGGCAAATTTTTAATCTTTCTGAAAATATTGAATAGTGATATTCAAAATTATGTAAAAATGTGTGACTTACACTTGGCATTGTAAATTATTAGTTAAGAATCAGTTTACACAAGGACCTTTGTATTTAATATGTCTCCTAGGTCATTTGTATAGCGCTTTGCAGAAAGGGTTTGCAGCCCTTTTGTGTAAGGATGGTTATTCCTTATGGAATGGTTTTGGTACAAGGAAGTCTGAAATTGGTAACTTTTTTTCCTGATGCTAAAAGTAAATGGATAAGAGCAATAAAGTAGCTTTGTTTATTCCAAGAATACATTTATGTATTGTGGCATCAATGGATCTTTTAAAAAAAAATGTTGATGAGTAAGTTTAACAAAAAAACAAAAAAAGCACTTTAAGACAGAATTTTATTGCTGTTTTGCCTCCTTAAATCATCATTCTAACACTTGGAGACATATTGAATAAATTGTAGTCTTAATGATGTGATCTGCAATCATTTGCTTATGCTTTTGAATTTGAGAGTTGGAATTGGCTGTATATGATTCCTTGAGTGACATGGGGACATATGAATCTTTTTTTTTTAAAAAAAAAAAACAATAACACAGGCAAAGATTGTAGGCTTTGTTTTGCTTGGCCAGGCAGCATTGAAAATACAACAGGTTCATTTGTTCCTTAATAACTGGAAACCAATTGAGCTACATGGGTACAATTTAGTTTTCCCATGTGAAATGCAGTTAAGTGATGTCTTTAGCAGCTCTGGGTACTAGCTTCTTCTGTGCCAATTTTTCATTTTTTCACATTTTTTTCTGCACTGCTTTTGTCTTTGTTTGAGGATTTTGCCTTAATTTAAATGAAATGCACCATGCACATGAATTGAGGGGAAGTTGTAGAGTGCCTGGGTTACCTCCACTGTAGAAAGGTTTGCCAAGTCAAAGGCACAAACAGCCAAAAAGTGCCTCTTTTTTCTTTTCACTTTGATGTACTATTGCAAAACCTGATCTGACACAATAGCTTTCTTCAAGTTGTGCACTGGTTGTGAATATTACAGGTCACTTCACTGCTGAAGGAAACAGCTATACATCTTCCAGCTGGAATTCTCTGCCATGTGTTTTGAGTCAAAAGAATCGTGTTGGTAACACTGCATGTGCAAAACAATGACATTTCAGTTGAATTTGCTTCTCTCAAGACACGTGTCTTCTTTGAAATGTGGCAGAATTCAGATATTTTATCAAAAGCCTCCAAAATTTTAAATGTGGTGTTTTAAAATTTTGAATAAATTTTGATGTCCCACCCCATTTTTAATGCAGCACCTATCTTCACTTTTAAGTTGAACCAGAAGCGAGTGCTAACAGAGGTGATATTAAAAAGTATCACTCCTGTTTGTCCAAAGGCATTGGCGCTTCCATCATTTCCTATGGAAAAGATGGTCTCTTTTCAGACTGAAACAGAACGTTCAACCCCAGGAATGTTCTGTTTTACCACCATACATTATAACATTATTGCAGGCTGTTTTCTGGTCCTCTTTCTGCTTGTACAGAGTTGATGGTTACCGTTTTCAACTACAACAATTGGTTGATTATTGATTTCTGGCTGCTATCACTTGAATCTGCTGAAGAATATTTTTTTAAAAAAACCAAATGCAACAAATCTAGTTTGCTGTGTAAATTGTGACATGTTTCTATGTTGTGATCACTTTTACTGCCAGTCTTTTTGGATGAAAAATGGATATGATATATGTTTAATGGAATGTTCTATGGGGTGGGGTGGCAGCTGCGATTCAACTGTGCACTCTTAGCTGTGTGTGGATTTGTCCAACTAATTCCTAAGGCACTTGGTACTGGAAAAGAAAAGGCAGTTCTCATGGGGGGGAGTCCTGGTCAATGGAATAAAGTTTATTCCTCTCACACACAAAAAAGGACCAGTCTGATCATTAGGTTGTGAAAAGAGGTCAGATGTCATTTTGCTGGCTTTTTACTCAGGAAATTGCCCTATACTTCAGATTTCCACTGAAGACTAGCAGAAATCTGTACCTTTGTCATGTCAGGTAGCTGTCTAACAAAAAGAATGCATCTAGTCAAAACACATTGGGTGCAAATGGTTGGCAGGACTGCCAGGTTTTTGTTTTTGGTTTTTTTTTAAAGCCACGCTGAATGCACACAAGTTAAATGTGCATAAGTTGTGTTACCTGTAGTTAATATTCTGCTTAAGCGGAGGCTACACAGTTATGCGTTCCCAAGAAAATTCATATGAAACTTTATTCCAAAAAAAGATGGCATTATAAAATGTTTTATATAAAACAGAATAAATAGTTTCCAGATAAAAATGTAAAACCCACAGCACGAGGAAAGCTTTTCTTTATATTAAGCACCTATCAGTTACAGTAGTTAATATGTGTGTTAGTTCAAAAACACAAAGTATAACATGCTGTCTACATTACTCATGAAAAAGCTGTTTAGACTGCAGCCCTATGCAGACTTACCTGGAAAGTAAGCCTCACTTCTGAGAAAACAGGGAAGGATTGGTCTGTCAGAGTATTTTTAACATACTATTTCAACATACATCAACAGATAAAGTTTTGATTATGTAAGCAGTTGGGAAACTTGACTAAAAACCCAAAGGAGGGAAGGACTTGTGCCTGCTTAAAACAAAAATTAAAATTGTAGATACCAAGTGCTTTATCAGTAAACCAAACTATTTGGCCTAAATTGCTGACAGTGTGCTTGACTTCACAGTATCTCATGTGTGGTTTATGGCCAATAATAGTTCATGGTCTCCTGAATCTTAAGTGCTTTGGGTACTTTTATCTAAAGAAATGTTCTTCAACAACTCAGTGGTATTCTTGGAGGCCAACAATGAAATCTGAACTGTTCCCTCTACCTCGGCTGATGACTTTTGCAGTGCCTTCCGCAATTACAGGTAGGGGCAACAGTGGCCAATTAAATATGGCCGCCTTAACGTGGGATCACAGTAAACAGCCCTTGTAGGTGGGGCATTTCTAGGTTAGAAGGCAGCATCAGAAGTCATCCTGACCACTCCCTGTTTTCAGGGAGGAGGGTTTTAAATTTGCAAGGCTCTCTGTTAATTATTGCAAATGAGGTCTGTAAGGCACTTTAGAACTTGAAATATTGAAGGAATGCAAGGGTGTGTTTGTATGAGCTGAATGCTGCCCCTCCATGGGCATGACGACTCCCACAATCTTTGCTAAACCACAGCAAGATACTGAGATCCCTCAGCCTTGACACAGGAGAGAATTTTTAGGCACTGGAACTTTTTCTCTGTGCTTAGGCAGGGGTGGGGGACCTGTGGACCTCCCAAGACTCCCCAGTTGCATGGCCAGTGGTCAGGAAAGATGGGAGTTGTAGGTCCAGCAACAACTGGAGGACCACAGGCTCCCCTTCCCTCCTGTAAAAGGTTATGGCTTAAGGATCCCAGGAGAGGGTCTTCTGGACTAACCTTATTTTCCTACTCTGTCTTGGACAAGTAACCTTGTTAACCATGTTTGCTGGGGAGAGAAGGTGAAAACAAAACGTTTACAAAACAAGACTGGCCTGATAGGTACAATGCTACTTAACATAGTAAATGGTTTTTTAAAACAAGGAATGACCCCTTTGAGGGGGAGAAGCTGAGCATACAATGCACGACATGGAGTTGTAGGAAACTTATTGCGCGAGTGGAACAGCTTCCGTTTGCATAATGGGGCCTTCTTCCCCCCTGCCCCACACCCTATATCTCTTCTGAGAGTTCCCTCAGCCCTCTGCAGTAGATTTGGGGGCACCACAGGGCACATATGGAGGAGGGGCAGTCCCACTGCATAAGCTCTCATGCAGTTGCTTAGTTGATTATATCCATCCAAAATCCTGCTTCAGCTACCAGATTAAATGTCTTAAGGGGGATACTCAACATTTAGTTCAAAAGCTGCTAGTTACTGCAAAAGGGGAGTTGCTGGTTACACCTCAGACACCATGAAGGGGTTGAGGTCCCACAAAAACCTCCTGTCCTCTCCAAAGCTCCCATTCTTCTTCTTTATCCCCAGCTTTTGAAGAAACACTGAACAGTTCTTCAAAAATCATAGAAGTCAAACACATTAAGTGAATGCATGTATGTGCATTAATGTCACTTTGAGCCCAGAGCACTGCCCAATCCATGCTGTTTTCAGGAAACCACATCAATAAGGAGTATGGCTGGCTACCCTGCAGTTTTGGGACAAGAAGAAACTTGGAAGGAGCCGATGCTGTCACACCTCCTAAAGGGCTGGAAGTGGCTGGCCATACATATAAAAGGCAGATAGGGGAAGTATTGACTAACCTACTGTCAACATCATTCTGTGGATGCATCTCAATTGGTATTACTGAGAGGGCACCACTAGAACCATCTCCCCATAGTGAAGATGGTTGGTACTATTGGCAAACTGGTAAACTCGGAGCATTCTACTAAGGTCACCCCAAATGCTTTCTAGAGTCCCACCTGGAAGAATATCTTCTTCACTAGGGTGATGTTATGGGGGTGTGGTCTTAACACAGTAGTTCCAGGGATAGCTAGTAAAGGGTGGGGTGGGAACAGGTCTGTCACTTATAATTGGAACCATGCTTATCTTCCAAGAGTCTCTTTCTGCAACAGATGGCCAGAGCTGCTGCTCCTTTGCCCCTTGGGCTGCTCAGGACGACGCACGTGTTGTCCACAGAATACGCCCCAAGTGTGTTGGGGCCATGGGACTGGGCACTGCATCCTGTCAAAGTCCAGCCATCATCGCAAGTCACCATCACCTGTGATGGAGAAGGCAAGGTTAGTCAACACCGACAAAGATGAAAACCTCTAGAACAGGCAGCCCAAAAGGTGGCATCCCCAAATAGGTCTATTCATTCTCCCTTGCAGCCTCTTATACAGAGAATCCCACAACCCTGCTGCCACTGCGCCTGGTTCAAGTATCCCTGCCCAAAGAAATGGACTTGCAGCTAAAAGACCACAAGATCATTGTGCAGAAGGGTCTCGTGGTCTCTTAGTCAGCTTGGGCATGGAGCAAATTCCAGTAATCATATGGCAAGTGGCCTCCACTTGAGGCCCAAAAGTGATTAAACTCTGCCAGAGGTTGAAGTTAGGCTTGAAAAGAAGCTGTCTGTCATTGCTAGCAGAGTAAGTTGTGGGGTGCATGCTTCTCCAGGTTGCAAATGAGCCCATGGACCCACAATGGTTGGTGACTCATGCCCTAAAGGAACGACACCCACATACCTTTGCTGTGTACTCCAGAGAAGAGTATTCCTGCACCTTGCACTCTAGGCTGGGCGCATGGCAGCAGGAAGCATGCACGGTTGCACCTGCCTGGCCAACACACTGGTCACGATGGCTTTCTGTCCCCAGTTCAGGTCTGATGCTGTCACTGAAATCTCCAGCCAGAGAATGAGAGCTGCAACCTGCCAGTTTAGATCATATTAGGGTATATGCTCAGTGACACGGGTGTGTGTAGATGAATGCAATCATGGGTACAAGTTGATTTGGAATGTTCACATTGGGAATCTCCATTTTTGTTTGTTCTGCTTGCTTTGGTTTATATTGCAGGTCAGAAATTAGCTGGGGTATGGAAGAGGTTTCTGCATCAGCATCACATTCTGCTTGTCTGTCCCCACCCACTCCAATTCACATCATCATCCTACCACATGTTGTCGTTTGCAAGAACCCAAATAGAAACCCAAATCACCCAATTTGCTGTCCTTGAAAAGACCAAGCAGTAGTGTGGGATACAGCCTTGTCTGTTCAGACCTACTGAAAGGCCTGTTTCCACAAGCTGTTTTGCCCACTTGAGTGTGCATGCACTGTACTGCTCATGGGCATTGTGCATGCATAAGCAATGTGTGCGGATGTTGCCATGACCATGCAATAGGTTTACATGCTGTTTTAAGGATCCTTGACCAGTACTTGACTTTCCCGCTGCTTTAAAAAAAATAATAAACTCTGCTTTTGTGAGTTTAGAGAAAGGTAAATAAATTCTATCCAGCTTTGAAGAATTCCCCAAGTGCAAATACAGTTGTACCTTGGAAGTCGAATGGAATCCATTCCGGAAGTCCGTTCAACTTCCAAAACGTTCGGAAACCTCAGTGGTGCTTCTGATTAGCTGCAGGAAACTCCTGCAGCCAATCAGAAGCCCCGTCGGACGTTCCGGTTCCGAAGAAGGTTCGCAAACTGGCCAGGTTTGCAGCATTCGGGAGCCAAAATGTCCAAGTACCAAGGCATTTAGGATACAAGGTACTTATAAAACTGTACTTATAAACTGTTCAATTTTCATTACCGGTAGTTATTAATTGTGCAAACTATGCAAGCTCACAAAGAGTTGCTTGCAAATGTCGCACAGTGGTCCCAAGATGGCAGGTGGGAAAGCCCATCCCAACCCACACTGCATCAAACTATAAGATCTGCAAGTGTGCCACAACACATTATTGGCCACATAAGTCTGGGTCCAGTAAGGGAGTCCTCTTCCCTGCACAGAACCTTCCTTGGCAACACAGAACCCACGTGGGAAAGATGCTTTGGCACGACAATATGGATTGCATCCATCATAGCTGTCTTCACATACCTGTCAATACATGGCCGTCCTTGGTGCAGCTGACACTCTGCAGTGCCGTGCCCTCTGCAGTCTGCGAGTGGGCATGAACCTGGCAGTCGGCTTTGGGCCAAATGCAGCACCTGGCAATGGCATAGACGCCTTGGCCCCCAAACCGATTATGAGCCACACACTCCTTCTTGCCTCCGTAATCCTGGAATTTGGAAAGCACAGCAGTGAGACACAGGGAAGTGCCAGCAAGCTTCCATAAGCCACTGAAAAGCTTGTGTCTGCATGTAAAACAGCAACTCCAAAACGTAGCCTGGCCCCCCACAGAACGTCACCTCCATGCGCTCGCCTCGCCGCTTGCCATTCTTCGATAAGCTTGAGCAGCTGAACATTTCTTCGTTGCTGTTGCAGCGGGCGGCAGCTATCGACTTGCTGGTTGACCCCGACAGGGAAGACCACACGGAACGACAGTACAGCTGCTCATCTGAAAGGAAGTGGCTCGTGGCCATTAGAGGTGCCTAGCAGTGCCCCACAGAGTGCAGCTCTTTCCCTGGTCCAGCCAACTGGAGAACACACACACATTCACGAGACCCATCACAAGGAGGTGCTTGGGAACCACTCGAAAGTTGAGCTGGAAAAGTGGCATTTTGGAAGGCGGGGGGAGGGGAGGGGAACGTCAAATGGACCCTTGTCATGGCCTGTCAAAGCTCTTCTACTAAAGCATGAAGCCAACGAGAATAAGGATCACTCACCTGCTACCAGTTTGGAGGGAAGCCCAGCTACCCTGTTTGGAGTTAGTAGCCTCTGGTCTTCTGGAAACCAAGCCTCATTGATGAGGTTTTTTCTGGAGAAGTGGATCAGCTTCTGCCTCAACTCGGAGATGGACAGGTCAGGGTTGGAGTTCAGAAGCATGGCTGCAATTCCTATGGAAACGTGCATATTACTCTGCATTATTTGGCAGCTTGTGTGTGTGTGTGTATGTGTGTGTGTGTATAAAACTTGATCGGGCGATTATCTTTTTCTGTTTTCTGTTATACAATTGTGTGTGTGTGCGCGCGCGCTGTGAAACTAACAGCTCAGTGTTTTGGCTCTCTGTGCAGCTGTTTAGATGGAATTCACTTAATCATTAACAGTTGATCAGATGTTTGGTAAGAAGTGAGGAGGCTGGATCCAGTTGTGTTGCTCTTCCACTCACCTGGGCACGTGCTTGAATCTGTCCCATTGAACTCAATGAGACATAAAAGTGCTTAACTTTGGCTGGATTGTACCCCGTGGTCTATTATACATCCAGGCTACTTAACTGAGTCTGATGCTCTTGCCAAAGAGAGAGAACAAGAGGCAAACGCAGGCAAATGTCTGCTTTTTTAGAAAGGCCCCACAGAAGATACTTGGCCCAACACATGCGTTCACTGTGGGCAGAGGGGTTCTCTGATGGGTGCACTGCTTTACTCTAAAGAGCTTCCCCATTCACTTCAATGGATGGAACAGCCAGTTTCTCCATGGCACGGAATGGTGCACACACCCAGGTGGTCTTGGTCAGGATAAAGCAAACAGCAAGAACCACCTTCTAATCTGCAAATTGCTTTGTTGTTCTTGGGCGTTTACTTCTGCCGATAATTCAGAATACAAATTATTCAGCCATCTGGAACTCCTTTCCTCCAGTATAGCCTAATCGGAGGAGTTATTTCTTCGTTAAGTAAATGCCTTTTCCTTTTCTTCCCTTCAAGCTGCATATTTCATTTCTTAAAAATATCTGTTTTTACACTCGCCACAGGCACCCTCCAGGATGCACAGAACCATTTAGTAAGGAAATGTGTTGGCAGCAGTTAACTCTTCGATGCATTCAGCCTTCGGCGCAACAGCCCACGAGGCATGTCACTATCAGACCATGACACACACGCTGGCATTCCCAGCTGCATCCGCACAAAGCTGCCAAATGAGCCTGAGGAGCAGGGGAGGGTGAGAGCATGTGCATGTGCACATGCCGGGAAAATATTCTGTGGCGTAAAGGTCAGGCTGTCATTTCACATGGATGTGCCCTGCCAAGGCCACAGCTTTCAGACACTGAGGATCTGATGGGCCACAGGGCAGCTTCCCAGCTACTTACTTGTTATTTATCAAAATATTTACAGTATATGCTGCCACCCATCTCGTAAAATATCAGGCTGATGTACAACAAAATGTCCACCATGCAATATGAAACACCATTAAAAACCATTTCAAAATAATCATGAAAATGGCTAACAACCCAAAAAATTAAGCAGATGCACAGGTCTTCAAAATTTGAAAGCCATGGCGCTTGCCTAACCAGCTTGAGGAGTGTTCCACAGGATGGGACCAGCAACATGGCATGCTCAGCTTCCAGCTGAGTCCAGTCAGGCCTCTCTGTAACATGCCTGGAAGCATGTGGGCAGCCAATGCAAATGTTTTAGCAGAGGTGTCACATGCAGTCGGCCATCTGCCTCCATTCTGCACCAGCAGGAATTTCTGGACTAGGCCCAAGGGCAGTCCTACATGCAGCATATTGCAGAAACGCAGTCTCGAGATGACCAATTCGTGAACTACAGTGGCCGGTAAAAGGCACACCTATAACCACAGAGGTCACTCACTCATTTATTATTTAGGAAATTTATATCCCGGTTTTCCTCTCTCGTTACAGAGACTGTAATAACACAAAGATGTATCCTCTAATGCAGGGTTTCTGAAACTTGGGTCTCCGGCTGTTTTTGGACTACAACTCCCATCAACCCTAGCAAGAAGCAGTGGCCAGGGATGATGGGAGCTGTAGTCCAAAACCAGCCGGAGACCTAAGTTTCAGAACCCGTGCTCTAACAGGTTTGAAATGACAAATACATACTTGGGAGAACCCCCAAGCTGTGTACCTGCTCCTTTAGAGTGCAATCCCAACCATAACAGGCAACGGCCCCATCTTCCAGACATGGAACCACCTATCCACCCTGTCTTCC
The DNA here is from genome assembly GCF_964106915.1 of Podarcis gaigeae. Taxonomy (NCBI): domain Eukaryota; kingdom Metazoa; phylum Chordata; class Lepidosauria; order Squamata; family Lacertidae; genus Podarcis; species Podarcis gaigeae. Next base: position 57,720,236 of record NC_139682.1, on the reverse strand, counting down.
CAGGGTTCAAATTCAGTTCATCAGCCCTCATCAAGTCCACCATTGCATTGAGGCGCCAGTCCAGGGCTTGCACAGCCCCTCCTGTTTTTAGATGTTATGAAGAAACAGAGCTGTCAACATACTGGTGGCAGCATGCTCCAAAACCCCTAATGAGTACTCCCCCAACGGCTTCATATAGATGATAAATAGCATTGGGAACAAAATGGCGCCCTATTGAGCTCCATAGCATTAGGACCAGGCCAAAAAGCACTTCCCCTGATGTTGCTTTCCAGGCTTGAACACACAGGAAGAACAGAACCACCGCAATATAGAGCCTCCAACACACACACACACACCCCAATCGGTCTATCTAGGAGACTATGGCCAACCTTTTCAAAGGCAGCTGAAAGACTGAGTATGAGTAACAAGCTTGCCCTCCCACTATGTCGTGATAAAGGTAAGCCCTATGTACATGGGGTCCCTTTCACACTACTGCCAAATGTGAGATGAATCCAGCGGGCACATTACATCCAGGGCACTGGCAGAGGGCCTTCCTGGCAGTGGCACCCTCCCACCAAAGAGAAAAACAACTACCAGACAAAAAAATTATAGGAACCACGGTTCACCAGTATGTTTCCGAGCACAATTCAAAGTGTTGGTGCTGACCTTTAAAGCCCTAAACGGCCTCGGTCCTGTATACCTGAAGGAGCATCTCCACCCGCATCGTTCTGCCCGGACGCTGAGGTCCAGCACTGAGGGCCTTCTGGCGGTTCCCTCATTGCGAGAAGCAAAGCTACAGGGAACCAGGCAGAGGGCCTTCTCGGTAGTGGCGCCCGCCCTGTGGAACGCCCTTCCAGCAGATGTCTAAGCAATAAACAACTACCTGACATTCAGAAGACATCTTAAGGCAGCCCTGTTCAGGGAAGTTTTTAACGTGTGATATTTTACTGTATTTGTGGTTTTTATGGAAGCCGCCCAGAGTGGCTGGGGAGGCCCAGCCAGATGGGCGGGGTATAAATAAATTATTATTATTATTATTATTATTATTATTATTATTATTATTATTATTATTATTATTATTCACCTCTCACACAGAGCTAGAATTCCCAGCATCCTTGACAGTTCAGCAACTACAGTTCAGACGATTCCTTGGGGGGAAGCCATGTGCTTTAAATGTTTGGCGTGGGTGTGACTAGATACACAGAGAGATTCCGTGAGTTCGACCCCACTGGGAGCCAAGCAGCAGTCACACAAATTCTGCCATAAGGTTTTTACCTGCCACATGCGCAGCTGCTTGGGATGTCCCGCTCTGTGAGGTGAAGCAAGTCGTGCAGTCGCTGGAGGCACCGATGATATCATCTCCAGGAGCGAAAACATCCACACAACGGCCAAAGTTGGTCCCCAAGGAGCCCATGGAAGCAGGCTGGTCCTGAACATTGGTGGCCCCCACTGTGATAACCTATGACGACACGAGACCTAATCATAGGTGGTGTGGAGCAAAGAAGAAAGGCAAACTCCTAAAGGTGCAGAGGGTCTTAGATGGCAGAAGCCATCAAATCCAATCCTCTACTCAATGCAGGAAACATCCAGCAGATGGACTGTCCAGCCTCTGCAAGAGACATCCCACTGCCAACCTGCCTGAGTAATTAGTTCCACTATCAAACCTACGTTTAAACTCTAGTGTATATTTAAACAGCACAAGCACATTGTGCAACATCGATGGGAAAACACCCAGAAATACCTGGAAGAGGTCCTGTCCACCCCAGGCATTTAGAGCAGGGGTTGCCAGGCTGGGCTGCCGCAGCGCAACACCGGAAATCACGTCTGTGCAGAAGCACTTTTCAGCATCTGGGCATGCACAGAAGTGATTTCCGGTGCTGTGGAAGAGTCCCCACGCTGCGCTGCTCCGCTTTAGCACAACGCACAGGGACTTGCTGAGTGTGCAGCTTGGTTTGGTCTTAGATTGCCAACCTCTGGTTTAGAGCATTCTTACGCCGCTTCAACACTTGTGGCTTCCCCCAAAGAATCCTGCAAACTGTGGCTTGTGAAGGGTACTGACCTCACAGAGCTACAACTCTCAGCACCCGAACAAGTTTCCAGGATTCTCCACGACTGTTATCATCAAGTGATATAGTAGTGCTATAGGGAGATAGAATGGTGTGGGTGTGACTACAGACTCCAGAAAATATTAGCGTGTGTGTTTTTAATGGCTTCCTCTTCAGCCAACTCTGTAAGTGGGCTGTGGTATAGACCCTGCTCTGAGAATCACGACCCACAAGGCTAAGTGCTCTTTACATCTGGAGTCAATGTAGTTGCAGAAAGGAATGTGTGGCTTGGCCAAGATATCCACAACATGCTCTAGGGCAGCAACTGAATCTTTCTCCATCCGTAAGCTGCCTGGTCCTTGGTTTGGAGGATGCAGGTGGCAGCAGTCTTGCCCTGGAGTGTTAATATTCCATCAAATGGCAGGTAGGCTAGCCCAGGTGTGTGCACCAGTCAGTACTTGACAACCCCACAGTGGATGAGTGGCAGTTCCGTGTGGCAAACTGTCTCAATGGAAGAGCGCTGTGTTTACAACCATGTGAAAGATGTACCCGTGATGAGATAATCCGGAAGCTTCCTTGGGGCACAAATAATTACTGGGCTACTTTACTACGGGCCTAGAACAAGGGAGCAAGCTAACCCTCTCACGTACCTCTGGTTCTGATGCCGGTGAATACAAGCAAGCATCTTCCTTGTAGTTGCCCGCTGCAGCGATTATCACCACCCCCATCCGAACCATCAGGCGACAGGCCGTGTTCAGGATGTGGCTATAACCACCAGCCAAGGGAAGCAAGACAACCAGAGGGTTGTAGGGCTGGACATCCAGGGTCTTCTTAATGAACTCCAATCCTGTCATGTGAATAAAAGGAAACGGGCAGCTGAGCTGTCTTGCTCAAACGAGAGGGCACGAGGCACGTCTTTTCACAGTGTGTGCTTTGCCCTGTTTCTGAGCTGGGGAGACAAACCAATAGAGCACATGTGAAAGAGGGAAAGGAGCTTTTTGTACACATATCTGTCCTACTATGCAGAAAAGGAAGGAGAAGGAAACGTCTTGTTTGTTTTAAAGAGGAACCATGCAAGTGCAATGGACAAAAGGGTCAGCCCGTGATAGTACAAAACAAAAAAACCCAAGAAGACTTTTGTGGGACTTGAAAGACAAACATTTGTTATGGCAGAAACTTTCTTGAGCTAGAGTCCAGCTGACAGGTCCATGCACCCATTGAAGTGGGCTGTGGAGGTCAATATACTTCCAATAAATTCTTAAGTATTTCTCCTTTGGGGTCCTCAAATATGAAACCACAAAATAAGCTCCGTCTCTCAATATAAAATAGATTTTGACCGCATCCTCTCTCTCTCTCCCCCTTTTGTTTTTAAACCTGACCGGGTGCCAAACAAAGCAAGAGCTGAGTTCGTAAGAACTGGACTGAATAAGTACATTCAACCTAACAGGCTCCTCCCCCAGGCGGTGGTGGATCAGCAACATCCAAAGTCTGGCTGGGATTGGACAGATTGGACTCCAGAGTTCCGCTCCCCCTTGGCAAACAGCTGCTGCTTACTCACCCATCAGAGTGCCACTCACAGTGCCCTTCCCCTGGCAGTTGAGCACTCGGAGGCTGCTCACGCTGGCTCCTTTGGCGATGCCGGCATCCCTCCCACTCACAACACCAGCCATGTGGGTCCCGTGGCTGTCACACTTGCTGGCCTGCCACAAAGCATAAAGTTCGCCATTTATCACCTGCTTCTGCCCCCTCATGCACACCATGAATGGCAATCCTTCACGTCGTCGGGTTCAAAACCACCCTGCAGTCTCAGTGTGGCTACATTGCCTTTGACAAACATGAGGAAAAAGGGGAACCCAAAGAATGTGAAGTGCTGAATTATATTAGAGAATTCTAAATTAATTTTTACTGAAAACTACAGTGGTACCTCGGGGTAAGAACTTAATTCGTTCTGGAGGTCCGTTCTTAATCTGAAACTGTTCTTAACCTGAGGTACCACTTTAGCTAATGGGGCCTCCCGCTGCCACCGCACGATTTCTGTTCTCATCCTGAAGCGTATTTAACTTGAAGCGTCTGTAACCTGAAGCGTATTTAACCCAAGGTACCACTGTATTTGGAAAAAGAGCAACAGTAGAATGTCGGGGTGACGTGAAGACATAATTCAGGACAGTAGTTGATTAAATGCTACCATTATTGGAAGGCGCAGGGAGAGAAGAATAAATGCTCCCAATGTAAAAGGGTAGGCATGACTGGAGCCATAATTTCATCCTTTCAAAGCTATCTTGAAATTCTATGCTGTCCAACGGCCCCATTATTCACCCCTTCGCTAGGCAAAAACAACCAAACCCTTTTCCCTCATCCTGTGAAGAGCTGACTGCTCTCCCTCCCCATTAGTAACATGCTAAATCGAGGGGGGGGGGCTGCAGAGGTCAAGAAAAAGATTAGGGGCTTTAAGCAGACCCAGGTTGTTCCACAAATATGAGAGGCTGGAAGCCCCTTGATCCTTCACATAAGGAATGATTGTCATTACAGATAAAAAGCAACTCAACTGCCTCCGGCCTACTTGCTCAACTGACACTTCCCGCTTCAAGAAAACACCATCGCAGTGGTGCCACCAAACGCAGTAACACGTTTTTATGAGGAATTCAGCAACGGAATAAGGGGACAAGTTGTCGGCATGACAGCTCACGTTAAAAAGCAAGTCATGAATGTTACGGGGCCTCCTCTGCCATACACATACGGAGAAAGCATGAAAAGAGCACATGGAGCCTTTCAGATGCGACAATAACTCAGCGAAGCACAAAAACGTTGATTGATATTGCTTGAACAAAAACCTCACTGTGACTGAAGAATCCATGGGGTTGGCTCAAGGGGGAAGCCTGCAGAAAGGGGCTGGCTGAAGCTGGCTTTCACACTCTGCCCACCTTTTGACAGCCCCTCCCCCTCCCCAAAAACCTCTCCCTAGAGAAAGGGAACCCTGCTGAATGGAGTAGGCTCTGGTGTAAAGGGCTAAGAGAGGATCCTCAGAAGTCAGGTGGAGGTAGCTCCTATAAGGTGTTTCTACTCAATCTGCAGGGACTAGCCCCTTCCTCCTGAGCCCACTGCATCACATCCCACCCCATTCAACAAGCTACTCCAACCCAAAGGAGTGGCTTTTCTGGGGTGGAGGCCATCAGGGTTGAAAAGTCATTTTCCACCAGACTCCTTCTGTGGGCTTTCCCTTCAATTCAACCCACAGAGGCAGGACGAAAGCCCAGCCACAGGTGTCAAACTGCAGCGCAAAAATTAGATGGTATGAAATTTTTGGTTCAATTTTATTTGAAAAATGCTGCCCTGGACCTTATCTCACTGGCTTTAGGCCTCTTAAGGTGGCACTGAGCATATGCATAGATTTCCACCGCAATTGTGCCATTCAATCTGGAAATCTCCATGCAATGTACATATTTGAAACCACCTTAAGAGGCCATTCCGCCCTGGAGGAGAGGAAGAGAGCCAATGGGAAGACTAGGACTCCAGAGGGAATCCAGCTGCAGTCAGGTCTGTCCACAAATGACATCTCACTGGGATGCGCAGAAGCACAATCAGCACCCACACTGGCGAGTGTCTGTTAAGAACGCACCCACTTCCCAGCGGTACAGTTGTGAGCATCCCTTTACAACTTAAGGAAGAAGGGGGCCTGAAGAAACTGACAGATTGAATTACACATGCTGCTCCCACAGAAACACCGTAACTGGTCCTTAATCCCACAAATCTCCTCCAAGGACTAAAGGTTTCAGGGTTGAGCCATCATAATAAACGCTGGGTTCTAGCAACGTCACTGGTAAAAGGGGAAGGTGGCAAGAAAGTCGTCATTGCTCGTGAAGCAGAGCTGGCGTACCTGTCGGTGGAAGCGAGTGCCATCTTCTTCTGGGATGTTCTCAAATTCAGTCATGAACACTCTGCCCTCGATCTCTCGGTGGTTGCTCTGGACCCCAGTGTCCAGCAGATAAACTTCAACCAGGTCGCCTCTGTCTAAAAAGAGGAGACAGCCAGTCAGTGACGCCAAGAGGCAGTGAAGGCATTGCTCTCAACGCAGCATCCCAGCATGCCAATATACAATGAGGTTTATCTTGCGCAAGCAATTTATAAAGGGAGCCGCTCCAATTTTGCCTTGTACGGAGCAGGCAGGGAAGGAAATGGAAGATTGGACTTAACACGATTATCCCTTCTATTCTGGTGATCAAAGGCAATACAAGTGAGTTGGCTGCTCTGTTTCTGTGTCGTTAAGGCCAGATTTGCAATCTTCGGAAAGCGGAAATTGGAATGAGGGTGAGTCAGTCTACTTCGCTATTTAAAAAGTGAAGTAGCCTATCCAGTAATTATTTGAGGTCTCAGCATTTAACCATCTAGTGGTTTTAACAGAAAACAAAAAGAGATATTCAGAAAATCCACTCTGCTTATTGTTAAATTTTGTTTTAATCAGAAACATATGTATAATGAAGTACATGTTTCAATTTCTCCCCCTTCCCGCTTCCTCCTCCCTTCCTATAAATTCTAGTTGTTATTGATACAAAATACTTTTGGTCACCCATCGAAGCAATCAATGCACTTTACTATATATAAAATTTCATATCTGCAACAACGGTAATCGTTTTGGCACAAACACTCATTTCATTCATTTATTAAACTTACTAGTTGTTTGTCACCCGAAGGTCTCCATTTTGACACAACTTTGTTAACAGATTCAGAAACGTTTATCTGAGTACTTATGGTTGTTTTATTTCCATTTTAAATTTCATGTAATTGTTGCATGTCATATGCTCTAAAGTAAACAAAGATGCATCCCAATGCAATCATGTTGAACAGTTTAGAGAAGCAAACGAATTAAAAACTATGTTGCAAAAAGACGACATGTGTGTGTGTGTATATACATGCAGAGCAATTCAAAGCAACCCTCACACCAAGCTGGATTGAGTGGGTGGGTTCAGCAAGGCTGTTCCTCTGCTCATCTCCACTGGCTCAGCCCAGCTCTGCATCAGCTGCCAAGCATGGGGATGAGAGGTATGCTGGCAAGTTATTCACCAGCAGAAAGCCCCCAGATGGAGTGCTCCTGGGGAAAAGAGGGGCAGGACTAAGCCAGCCTGAGATCCACTGGATCCGGAGCTGGTCTCGCTATTGTCATGTGACGGTCTCAGGCCCAAATAGGGCTGTAAGGGCAGCAAGCATGTGAAACAGGGCCTTATTGGTGGTGGCCCCACACCCATGGAATGCAGTACCATGTGAACCACATAGTGGCAGACCAAGCAATCAGTGATAGGTAGCACCATCCCTCCGCATAGGATTTTGTTGTTGACTCCATAGATCTCATGCACACATGGTTGAATGGGAATATCACCTACTGGGAGGATTATACTCAGTAGATCCGTCTTGCACAGGGACAATCCGGCCAAGGTTCCAGGGAATGCTCTGAGCAAACACATAGGAGTCCTCTTCTATATAATCCACATGCGGTAGTCTCAAAGCCTGTACAAAAGATGACACGGGAAGAACTGTGCAAGTCACGCAAGAAATATCATCGCCACCATCCTACTCTTCTCCTAAAAGTATACAGAGCATATAACAGGAATGGGGGATCTGTGGGCCTTCAGATGTTGTTGGACTGCAACTCCCATCACCCTGAGCAGTGGCCATGTTGGCTGGGGCTAATGGGAGGTGGAGTCCAAAATCAAACGGAATGTGGAGAGAGGCCATTTGTGTAATTTCCTCTTCTCCCTGCGGCTCCTCCCCACCAATGAGAGAGCATCTGGAAATTCAGATTTATACAATTAGTGCCCTGGAGCAACAAATCCACTTTAAAAAAGAAACTGGTTTCGAAAGTGACAGGGAAATGCACCGAAAAGTAGGTCAACAGAGGATTAACATGCAGATGGTGGCTCAAACAGATCAGGACGAACGCTCAATAAAGACTGGATACAATCTAACCTCTGTGTAAACCTTGTGCAAGCAAATCAGGATGAATGCTTAGGTGAACTGGAGGAGCCGTGAGTGCGGCTCAAATTGATCTCAACAGAACTGGGGTGTCACCACTGAGAAGGCCCTGCCTTGTGTGGTGACCTGCCCATCCAACCTTGTTCCATATTCATTCGGAAGCACAAGCAGAGCCTTCCTTCCCTGCAGGTATCAGAAGCCAGTCTGGCTGGTACTGAGGAAGCTAAAGAGACATGCTGGAATGAGGACGTCTAGCAGGGTGGGAAGGTGCTGGAGATTTAGGGCAAGGGTAGGGACGAGAGAGGAAAATGAAAAGGTTGGTGGTGGTAAGGATAGGAGTGCAGCAGGCAAGGTGGAGGGGCTGAGAGCAGGACTGGGGAACCTTTGGCCCTCCAGACGCTGCTGGACTCCAATCCCTTCAGACCCAGAAAGATGGCAGGACAGAGACCAAAGACTTCTCTTCTTCTCTACGCACAACATGTCCTTCTTACAAAATTGTGCAGGCTTCTGTTTCATAAATGCATTCAACTACGCCTGACATCCAGCAAGATCACTTGCTCCCGTAACTGTTTCTGTGAGTCCATTCCCTTCATTGGGCAAAAAGATTCCTGCATTGCAGGGGGCTGAACTAGATGACCTTGGGGGGTCCCAGCTCTACAATTCTCTGATTTCATAATCTCTGATAGCTTTGTTTTTAATTTTCTTGTCATTACCATTACAAGTTATGCAGCTATTATCGAACTCAGCATTACGGCAGGTACTTAACAAATGGAAAAAGACATACTCCTCCAGTTCTGGATAATTCTAATAGCGATTCCAATGTCTGACAAAATTCCTTCCACCGTCTGACTTCTAGCTCATATTTGCTAATTCCCTCTTTGCCACCATTTAGGGAGCCTTTCCAGCCTCTTTTTCTCAAAGCAGCTCAAACTGTTGTAGCGGCAAGTCACAAATTCTCCTGTGTGCGCTCAGCGCTTGAGGCCTTTGTTGGTAAATATCTATTGCATGCAGGAAGCACACCACTGACAGACTGTGGGAGAATCTCCTTGCTGCAGGCTACCTCTGTGGTCGCTGCCCCCCACAAACATACACCAAACACGCATACACAATCTCGATCCCTCTCATGCTCCCACACAAATTCTAATCCTCTCGCCCATTCTCTCTTTGGGTATGTGCATGCATGCGCACACATCCATCTGTGAGCACTCCTGAATATTTTCCCTTCCACTTCCCTTATGCGTGTGCAGACAAGCCTTGGTGACCGCAAGCACAGCCAAACAGAGGGCATGAGATGCTCTTCCCTGCACCTGTCACAACTTGCACATGGGTGTCTAAAACCCTGCAGAGAGAGCTGTGTCAATGAGTTGTTTTAGAAAACCCAAACCAGGAGTGTTTGCATTCTGCATCGGATGATTTCCCCTAAGCAGCGGCACACCTGGCATCATCTTCAGCGTTGCAACGCTCTCAAGTTCTCTGATTCGCAGACTTTCACACAGCTACCAGCCTGAAGCGTATCTGGCATCGTAAGCAGCTAGGAAGTGATTAAGCAAACCTATTTGCCTCCACTGAGTCTTGCATCACTTTGGATTTCTCAAATGGCACCTCCCTTATCGTAAGATTATGAAATGTTTGGAAAGGACCACTGGGTTATCAGTTGTCCTGTAAAAAGCCACAGGAGTCCATGCAAATATGCCCTTCTCAGAACGAAAGGGGGAAAGCCATCACAAAACAGCTCCCAAACACCTCCCACGGGGACAAAGAGGAAAGTTGCTTCTTATTTGTTTCTTGCCAAGGAGGTCAGAACATTAGCCGTGCGGCAATCTCACAAAGTCAACATAGCATGCACTCCTGCCCAACAAGAGAACGTTGTGGCTGAGCAGAGACCTGAACCTGGTTTTCCCATCACCATAACAAACTCAGCACACTGAGAAAAAACACCACACTAGTCATTCAAAGGCTGTTGGGGAAATTGGGAAGCATCGTTTGGTGGCAAAAGAATATCGTTCCCGGCAACGCTGTGATCACTGGATGGAAGAACGCTTTTAACTGTAAAGCAATTGCTTTTAGAATGTTCTAACTGTAAATGCTTTTTAACCAAACGTTTCTAACCAAAACTTTTAGATGTTTTTTGTTACTGTTTTTTAGAATATTTAAACTGCTTTAGAATGTTTTTGCTTTGCTTTCAAATTGTATGTCTATCTGAAGCCCTGGGGCTCCTTGGGGAGGAAATAAATTCGGTGAACAAGTTAAGTATTTTTCTGCAGGGGAAAAAAATCTGTTTTAAAAAATGCATTGTTTCATAATATAAATTAGTAACATAAGGAATGAGTACAACAACACCAGTCAAATTGTTCGGTTTCAAAGGGGGAATGTGTGTGTGTTTCTGCACAGGTCCTTGGCCATACAGTAAGCCCACAACTTATGTTAGGGTTATTTCCAGGGAGACCGCCAAAAGCCAGTCACATATAGTGAAAACAGAATCACAGACTTGTAGAGTTGGAAGGGAATCTTTCACTCACTGTGAGGCTCAAACGCATGAGCTTGAGATTAAGAGTCATGCTCTACCGCCTGAGCTATCCCATTCAATGGGGGGGGAGGGTTGCCAAGGTCATACATCTCCAGAACCACCTCCCTTTAAATTTTTCTTTATTTTTTTACCACACACATAAAGCTGAATGCCCACAAATTTACGTTGGACACTTAATGTACTAATATTAGAATGTTAACTGGTCCAGCTTCCAGTATCTTTCATTTTTGTTCTCTTTAAGATTTAAACAATATAAAGGAAGAGCATGCTGCCGAGTCGTGATGTCTTAACTTACTTTCAAGCATTCCAACTAAAGCATATTTTTCAAGCAAAGCTCTTAAAAGTGCACTTCCCTGATTTATTTATTCTTACCCCAATCATATATATTTTAGTTCAACTACAGTTGGCCTACTGGCAGTGCCGGTTGCTAAGGCTACACAGGGATGGCGGCCTACATTGACCCCCACTTTTCACAACTCTGTGCTTCGCTGCCACTCACTGAGAGAAGGAGGCGTTCAGTATGGTGTGGGAGCAGAGCGAAGCCAAGCTGTTCCTTCTGCCCCTGCGCCATGTTGAGCTCCTACGGCCTTGTTCCCCCTCCCTGCCTATGAGCGGCGGCCATGAGCAGCACCAGGAAGACAAGAGAGCAACACAACCACACAGCCTTCCCACTACTGGTTATGGGAAAAACAATTTGAGATATTTATACAAGTAGAATTCACTTGTTCAGTTTTGTGTACTAAAAACAACTCAAACACCACTCAGTAGATCCTGGTCAATTTCGGCCAGTCGCACATTGCCAGAAGGCCCACATCATTGCCCCACGCAATGGGGAATAGGGACTTAGTGAAAGTTCATACAACAGAAATGATTTTTAAAAAGATAACTGTAAGGATGACAAAAACCAGAAACAAAAAACAGACAGATGCACAAGTATTAGACCCCCAAAGTGTTTTGGGAATTTTTCTTTCTGCTCACTGATATGGCATTGCACAAAATATATTCAAACACAGCCTAGACAGCCATCTTTTACAAGATAGTTTTGCTCCATTCTTAGCAGAGGGGTTTCGACTAGGTGGCCTACAAGACCCTCCCTCCCAGGGTTTGGGTGGCATTTGGCATGGCGCGGGTGGAGACTTTCACTTGCAGTGTGGGTCCTCCCCTTCCCCCAGTATGGCTCCCCTAAAGGTAAAGGTAAAGGGACCCCTGACCATTAGGTCCAGTCGTGGCTGACTCTGAGGCTGCAGTGCTCATCTTGCTTTATTGGCTGAGGGAGCTGGCATACAGCTTCCGGGTCATGTGGCCAGTAGGACTAAGGCACTTCTGGCGAACCCGACCTCTCCAAATCTCTCCAACCCTCTGGAGCAGATATCTGGAGCTGTGGGGAGCCAACAACGCCCATTCCACTGGTGGAACCCCACAAGGTATATTTTATGCTGCATTTGATAAAACTGTAGAGCCAGGGGAGGCTTGGATGAGAGACATGCCAAGATCTGAACGTAAATAAGTACCTATTGTGCTTGTAAATACTGCTGCGCTATGTCAGGGACCACGAGATGGAGATAGGAGACTGACTTGGAACTGAGGGGAGACAACAGGACTGGTGGGCCTGCCTTTTCCCAACTTGTAAGTATACTTTTGACAATAAAGAGTTTCTTCCACACACTGGACATTTCTGATAGCACTGTGATGGGACTATAACTCTCCCCGTCCCTGCCCATAGGCCATGCTGGCTGGGGCTGACGTCTGGAGAGATTGTGAGTTCCCCAGCCCCGATGCAGAAAGAGGGACTTACCATGTGCAGCACGTCGCTGCTCATCTTCACGAGAAAGCCCTGGAACAGGTCCTCAAAGATATGCAGGATTTTCGTCAAGTAGCCATGCCTGGCTGCTCTGGCCTGCAGGCGCTTGGCGGTCCTTGACGTCTGAGATTTGTGGGTTTCCTCCTTAAGCACCACAATGTATTGCCCTGGCAGGCGCCACAAGTCCTGCGTTTAGACAAAACAGAAGTAGAGAGTCGGTAGATGATTTGCAGAAGCATGTGCCCCCCTAGGAGGGTGGCACAAGCACAGGGTGGGGCTCTGGTGCCCTTAAGAAAGTATGAGATTCTGCTCCCAGTCCCACATACTGGGCATTGCCTCTTCTGCATTCTTTTGACATGCATATGAAATGAGCCAGTGGTGTGGCAGAGAAGGAGCAAAGTGCCACCGATTTCATAGCAGGAATGACAGCGACATCGCCCTGAGGGAGGCCTCCTCTGCGTGCCAACCAAATAAAGCTTTTCTAAAAGAGGAAATGACCAGATAACCAACCACCCTCTATTATGGCTAATCAAAATAGTGAGGTCCACCAGAATTCTCCATCAGGCTGCAAATTGAGCAAAACTTGGAAAGGGTTCCCTGCATTTATCCAAAAATCATTTTTGCTTTATAGCCTCAAAAGAGATGAGGCACAATCTTTATTTGCGTAGTGAACGACAACTAAGAATTGATGTGGTTTTGAAAGTGAAGGAAAGATGTGCTGGTCGTTTTTCCAGTTCAAAATCTCTCCCTCCTAGCAATTCCACCCACAGATATGGATACAAGCGTATGGAACTTTGTGTAAGAAATAGCAGGAGAGGGAGAGATTTTGAGTGAGGAAACTGATCAGCAGAGAAAGGATTGCGTAAACACAAGCTCACACACCTCTACTAAAAATCTGCTTTTTATTTTTTAAAAAATAAATTGGGAGTTTGTTGCACACATCACCATGTCATCTATAATCTGCCCCTTAGAAGGAAGCTGATTCTGTACCGTATATCAGAGGCAACTATGAGAAAGAGGGGAGGACCAGGAATTCTGTGAAGCAAATCTTGCTGAATCCAGCACAAATTATTCTCCCATCTTCTAGTCAATCGCACAGGGCTGAGATGAATGGGACATGGGAGATCCAGAATCAGACCTCCCAACATCTTTGCTCAAAAGCAGTCACATCCTCCGATTTGGATCAGGGTTGGATGCTGAGTGAACTGGGGCCGGGGAGCTTCTTCTCTGCACTGTTTCTATGATTTAAAATCCCCACCTCCCAGAAGCTGCTATTAGCTGTGGAGCGTGGAGGGGGGAAGACATAAACCATTACTGGATGTGCTTTCTCTCGTCTCTGTGGCAGCGTTGGGTAGAGGAAATTTAAACTGGGGGAAATGTTTAAAAACCTGTCTTTCAGCACTAAATCCTGATCCAAATCATTTCCCCACCCCACCTATAAGTGCTTCTTAAGATGCTGAGAGATCCAATTACAGATCTCCTGCGCTGATCACATACAGATGCCCCCCATCTTTTAGCAATCTCCATTTGTGTTCCTTTCTCTTTTCATTTTTCACGCACCCCTACACTGTTCTGATTTTTTTTAAAAGAAGCCAAAAACAAAATCCAGTGACCCATTTATTTATTTTTAGCCGGGGGGGGGGGGAGAGACCTGCATGCACATCTAGGAAATCCAGATGCTGACTGCTCACTGCTTCCAGTATTGACCATACCACCTGGTTCATCGCTGGGCAGACTTCACCTCTAAAAGCCAGGGAAGTGAATTTGCAAGAACACCTTGGCTCTTCCTGACACTCCCTAGCAGTGAGAGGAGGTAGGTCAGCCTTGCACCCTGCACAGCACAAGCCAAGGCAGCAGATATTCTCTATCATGGCTGGACCTTGCAACGCAGGTGGACTGCACGAAGGCATCCACTCAAAAGAGGCAAGGCTCAGAAGTGCCCCAAAGACAAAAGAAAGACAATACAACGCAGAGTGCCAGGAGAACAACCCCTGCATTCCCCAAACGCTCCCTGGATGCCAGATCTTTCAATTTGCATGCAAGACAGAGCAGGCATTTTAAAAAATGAATAGTTCCAATGTCACCAGAGATCACAAGATCTTAATAGGCAGCTCTACCTTTCAGTAGACGAGGAGGTTCTGAATGAAGGCAAAATGCAACAGGTGTGCATTCGTTGCAAAATATCCTGGATGCCTTTAAAGCATGCCCAATGTTACAACAGTATATGACTGGTGCCTGGCCAAGTTTCCTAAAATGGATGCTTCACAAAGCCTCTTCCTCCTGCTGCCTGAACATAAGATTTCAAATGTCCCTTCTTCAAGAGACAACACCCCCCTCCCCAAAAAAGAGAGCATTACAGTTCCGTAGAGGATAGAGGGGTGACTTCATAAGGAAACAGAACAGATCCAAAATAACGGGGGAGGGGGATATTGGGTCCCTGTTCCCACAAGAGCCTTTGCTTCATGAATGATGATGCTAATAATAAGCCCATCCCAGGCCCTGACCTACCGCGGGTGTCTGAATTTGGCATCCACTAGTATCCTTCCAAATGGGGAAATCAAGTTTCCAGACAGGGGAAGGGGTTGGGGAAGCAGTGCCACAGAAACAGGGCTTCAAGTCAACCTAGGATCCTCCCATGGAAATGTTTCTGAATGCCAGAGCCCAGCCCAGAAACAAGTGAAGCTGACTATAATGATGAGAGCAGCCTGGGGCATGTGCAAAGAGACAATGTGCAGAGAGATTATTTTCTTTCCCGCCCAAGAAAGCACAGCCCATTTAGGAAGCCGCCTCAAACTGAGTCAGACCCTTCTAGCGTAGTGTTGCCGGCACGGACTGGCAGCGGCCCTCCAGGGTTTTCACGCAGGGAACCATTCCCGGTCCTGCCTGGAGATGCTGGGGTTGGAGGCAGGCACGCAAAGCTTCCCAATAATGCACACTCGGCTTCAGGTGGGGCGCGGGGGGGGGGGGGTTCCAGAGGGCAGGGAGCAAGGCAGCGCCAGGCAAGATCCTCTCTGGTTTAGGGGCTGCCTGCTCGCAAGCAAAGGAACGAGCATCTGTGCAATGCGAACCCGGGGCCTCTATGGGGCAATCCTTACAATTGCCAATCCCTTCAGTAGTCCCACTGAATTCGCTGGAGTTTATACTCCCGGGCAACTGCAGCCTAAGGTCTTTTTTTTAAAAAAAAAAATCTCTTCGACTTTTTCGGAAGTCAAGAGGCATATATACATTTTATGAAATAATCAATAAGCTCCATTGCAGCGCGTAAAGCTACTTTTGCACGGGAGCCAGGGGCTCTCGCTGCCCCCCAAACCCCGCCTGTCTGGAACGACCAGAGTCCTCAAACTAGATCTCGGAGGAGGGAGGTGCACCTCCAGGCCACCGCAAGGCGAGTGGGAGAGAAGCAGCAAGGGCACCAGCCGGAGCCGGAGCCTTCCCAGTCCCTCTGGTCCTCCTCTCCGCCACGGTCACCTTATTGCTCCGATGGAAAGCGGCGGACCCGCTCCGGTATTTCCCCAAGTCGGCCTGGCTCTCCTCCTCGAAGGCGAAGGACGCCACCAGGTCGTCGTCGTCCTCGTCCGGATCGTCGAGGTTGGCGGCAGCCGGAGAGAGCGCGCCCAGCAGGAACAGCAGCAGCAGCAGCGGAGCGCGCAAGCAGCGGCCGCCCATCGTGTCCCCCGCTTGGGAAGAACGCGGGAGTCGGCAGAGACCCAGAAGAAGCCGCCGCACGCGGAAAGGCTCGGCTCTGGAGCGCAGCGCGACGCCTAGAACCCGGCGCGGGCGGAGCCTAGAACCCGGCGGGGCCCTGCACTCAGCGGGCTACTGGAGCGAGCTGCCCTTGGCGCGGCGGCAGTTGCAGCGGGCGAAAGAACAGCAAATGGAAATCGCATCCCACAGCTCGCTTGCACACACAGCGCGCGCGCACACCCCCTTCGCCCGCTTCTCTCTCGCCGCTTCGACTTTCCCTCCTCCCCTTTGCCTTTCCATGTGCTCCTCTAAATCTTTTTGGGGCGTGGATGTGCCGGATCACGCCACTATTATCCCATCGGACCATCCTATCTCGTTAAACATTAATTGGAGTTTCTCTCATCCCTGGAGATCAAGTTGCTGCCCCGTTTTGCTTTTCCTGGCGTCAAATTACAGGATTACTTTCGCGTGGGTTTTTTTTCTTCTTTCTTTCTTTCTCAAACGCATTCCATTGCATAGCTTCCAGAAGGAAAAATGTACTGTATATATTCTATGCATGAACACGATTGGAGGACAGCGTCTCAAGGGGATAAGGGGGAGCAGTTGTGTATGTAAGGAATTCGAGAAGCAATAGGCATGTTGTGGCATGGGTCTTTGGAAAGCTTTTTTGAAGGAAACCTGGGGAAAAAAACGCCCACAGTACTCCCCAGACACTTGTTTCTTCAGGGTACGATAGTACTTCCATCCCAAGGAAGTACAGCTTTAATTTCCCAAGAGAATTAGAACGAACATAGCACACAAAGAAAGGCTGAGAGACTTCTCTATCCCCCACCTCAGGGGCCTCACTAGGGCACAGCCCCTCTCCCTGACAGAGTGCCTTTGCTGGGCTGGAATGTGACCTTGAACTGCCAGAATGTTTCTTGCTTGCCTCAGTTGCCTGGATGGAGAGGCGGGCTGTAGGGTTCCCAGACTTTTGCATGCCTGAATGCAGCCTACTATACAAGGGTCAGAGTGGCATCCACTGAGCCACCTACCTTTGGCTCCGCCCACTTCTGACTCTAGCTCCACCCACCACTGGCCTGCAGTAACTCAATACAAAGCACATATGTAGCCCACTCCTGCTAACAGATTTCCTCTTTGCTGAACGGCCTGCAGATTGAACCTAGTAATCTTAGAATCATAGACTCATAGAGTTGGAAGGGATCCCAAAGGTCATCCAGTCCAACCCCCTGCAATGAGGTTCAAACCCAAGACTGATTTTAAGATTAAGAGTCTTGTGCAGGCCAAGCACGTGGTCTAACCACAGAGCTATGGATCCTGCCTTTGACACTGTCAAATACAGGTGAGCCTACAGAGACAGAATGAATACCTTATGAAGCCCAGTTCAAATATTATGAATTATTATCATCATCATCATTTAACCCCCACCTTTCCATCTGCATATGTTCGAGGCAGATTGCAATATAATGTTAAAATAAAAATAAGTAAAATTATGCCTGCAAATATCTCTGTTCTTTCTTTCACATTCTTATTCTGCTTTTCATATTAGTTGCAGCTTTCCATTATTGACATGAACTCACATGGCAGACATTTATAAAAGCAGATTAGATAACAATTAAAAATATAAGAAAGGACGAAACATGGGGGTGGAGCAGCAGAGAGCCACGGGGAGCAGCCTTCCCGCTACAGACATTTCTACACCTTGCTTGGATGGGGCAGGTCAGGGTGAGGGCAAAGGCACTGGACAGATGCACCGGCAGAGCCAATCTGGTATGCAGCCCCACTTTGCCGCTTCCCCAGCCCCATTTCTGTAAACTGCTGGGCCACCAGTACTGGGAGGGTGACTCCGCCCCACACCACCAGCTGCTACTGCCACAGACAGAGCTTCCATATTGCCTTACGTCACCTTTCACACTCAGTGGCATCACTTTGAGTCACCTAGCATGCAGCGCATACATTAATTAAGGCTGCAGCCTTTGATTATAGCCAACTATGTTCTAGACCCATTGAAATGAACAAACCTAAGTTAGTCCCGCCCATTAATGTCATTGGGTCTGCTGCTGAGTAGGTCTAACACTGAACACGAGTCCTAGCCTTTCTTTCTGGAAGGGCATTGTGCCAAAAGCATAACCAGAGAAGCATCGCATTGTCCACCCTCCTGCAATGCAAGAATCTCGACTAAAGCATCCATGACAGATGGCCACCCAACCTCTGCTTTAAAATCCCCAAGGAAGGAGAGCCCACCACCTTCCCAAGGGGTCTCCTTCACTGTCGAACAGCTCTTACCATCAGAGAGGTCACCCTGATGTTCACACACCCTATGCCAGGACCCTTTCAGTGCTCCTGGATCTCTTGTGCAGAGGCAGTGCTGCATCCAGGGCCTTTGGCAGAAAAGTACAGCTTCAGCTTTTCTCTGCTACAAACGGGACAGGAATCCATGGTCAGCCTTAGAAGGTCATTCCAGCTTAGAGTTACTGTGCAATCGTCACCTGAACACAGAAGTAGAGAGAGCAAAAGAACTAGAAGCAGCAAATGAAGCAGCCACACAATCAAATTACTTTATCAATGCAAAGAATGTAGATTTGGGTCAACTGTTAGAAGAAATGTCTTTGTAGTAAGAGCAATTTGACAATGAAACCTAGTCTGGATGGGGTGAATCTCTCTCACTGGATGTCTTTGTGCAGAGGCCAGACGGCCACCTGTTAGGGATGCTTGAGATCTCCGACTTTCTTGAACTGATTGGGATTGGACTAGATGACTTATAAGACCCCTTTCAACTAAGGATGAGTGAATGTGTCAATTTCATTTTCTCTCAGTGTCTCATTTTTCCTTAAGTTTAATTCTCCACATTGCTGCAGCAGTTTGTGGCTTTTTGCTTTTTTTTTTTTAAAGGTCCTCAGGAAAATTAATCAGCCTGTTAGTGTCTATTTCTCCTAATATGCACAAGTTTGTATGCAATGTCTCCTTATATAATGCACTTTGTGTTACCATTTTCATTTACATATATATATTCATTTCTATGCACCTCGGTGTATGGATTTTCGTCCACTTTAACTGGAAGGAGAACTGCGTTGCAAAATTAGGAGAAACACATCTTTCAAAAGACATGCTTCAGTTCTCCTGTTGTTCCAGAAAATACAAATTAGGTAGATTCACCTTTAAATGCAAACTGAATCAAGTTTCTCCCCCCAACCCTACCTCTGACTCCGTGGTTCTGCTGTTCTGCAGCAAATTGCTCTGTCACATAAATTGCGAGGCCGTAACAGGCCATGCCCGAAGGAGCTACACAATGTGCTCTCAAGCAAATAAGAGTGCTGTGGAATGATCAAAACTCAACTAAGTCATATTTTTGGAAGAATAACTGAAAAGAAAACAGCAGTGTTTCCCTCTTTTTTATGTTCTGGCCAGGACATTTTCAAAACAGTGTTATCGTGAAACTCTGGGCAATCATTTCTGTGCGCTGGAGGAGGGGGAGGTGGAACTGGCAAGAGAAACCACCAGGAAGAGCTCAGCGGATGGCCTTGGTTGGAAAGCCTGTATTGTGGCTCCTCCTTCAGATGTTTGGGGCTTAATCCAGTTCAGCCCATTTCCAACAGAAACCACAACATGCTGTGGTGCCTTTGATTTGACAGTCTGTATGTTTTGTGGGTTACCGCTGTGACTCTGCAGGTTGGCTGCCTCTTCAGACTTAACCCATACGATTTGCTCCCAATGGGACTACTCCGGAGAGAAGGGAAGGCCTAAAATTTTGACAAACCTTTCTCAGTCCAAGGACCCCATCGCCTCAGGGACAACCTTCTTGAGGAGAAGACAGAGCTAGAGGCAAAAGTGGGAAGAGCAACAGATGTAATTCTTGCCTTTGTACTGCTTTGTACCACAGGCCTCGCACAAGTCGGAGGTTTCTACACAACCCTCTCTCTCCATCCAGGCCAACAAGAGGGATTATCATAGTTCAATGGCACAATTCCTGTCAGACAAAAGCACTCAAGGACAGCAAAGAGATGGGGTAGAAGCAGTGCTGGATTTACGTATAAGCTAAACAAGCTATAGCTTAGGGCCCCACTCACTTGGGGGGCCCCCAAAAAAATAAAGAAAAAGAACTGGATGTACATTTCCAAAATATAAGATAAAAAACAAAGAAAATAAAACCTACATACAGCAACAGTGTTTTGTGTTGTGCAGGCTCCTATGATGTAAGTAATGGGCTCCGCCTGCTTTGATAAAATACATATTTTGTTATGTGCAAATGGCTTTAGATACCCATTAGGTCCATAAATGACCAAACTGTATAGCATATATTCAACACAAAAAACAGTGACAATTTGTTGTTGACAAAGGACAGCTGGACATATAAAGGGTCCCATTACCTTCAGTAGCTTAGGGCCTCATCAAACCTAAATCCTGGGTAGAAAAGAGGGGCAGTGTTGTTGCTGGGGGGGGGGGCGCATTTTTGCCTTGGGAAAGGCCTGAGGGTCACATTCAGACCTCAGTCCTGAGGTTCCCCATGCCTGGGAGAGATGAATAATTTTATTAAGTTCTTTAACTTTTGTTTTTTTTAGAAGTACAATAAAGTGTTTGTGAATTGTGCGAACTGGCATGGGCTCAGAGGCGCACAAATGCGCCTCTTGTCACAAGTCATGCTACATGGTACTATCCAATCAGAATCTTGCAGTTCTGTGAACCCATAATCCTCTAGACTGAATGAACTAGGGTTCAATCCTTGGCAGCTTCTTAGGCACCTGAGCTTCCAGGGACTCAGGCAAGTGCCTCTCCTGGACTGCCTACAATCAAAGTCCATCTGGCTCTCACACCTGTGGAATGGAAGGGGCAGAAATAAGACACCTTAATTTGTTTCTGGGGAAGGAATATTTCTTCAGACAGTGCACTATTATAAGGAAAGGTGTGCGTCCCCTGCAATGGCTGTACCTCACTTATGACCACCTGGGAAGGTCTTTCACCTTTGACCTTGAGATTCTAAGTAATGTCTGGGCTCTTTACAAGAATGCTTTGGATAGCTAGTGAAGATGTTTATGTTGCCTCTTTTGGACAGCAACAACAAAGGGCTCCTTTTCAGTGAATGAATACCAGTAAATAGCATGCATTCCTGCTCTACAGAATTCTGAACAGGGCGATTTAAATTTCTCTGATTAGCTTAAAATGCACACACACACAAAATGGAAAGTTGAACCCATCCCACGTTACATTTGAAATTGTGTTACATAATGAAAGGAGGAGGAAGAGAGAATCTCTGTGCCACTCGCGGTCAATTTCACACAGTCGCTGCTCTTGGCTTGATGCCTCCCTGAAAGATTGGCTCCTTCTCTATGGACTAGAGGCAAACTGGCAAGCCAAGAAAGCCGGCAGTTGGCTGGATCCTGAAACACATATGAGTTGTTCCAGTTTTTCACTGTGGAGAGCTGGCCATAAGGCCTCTCAGACAGCAGAAAATGGGATCTTGGGAGCACGAGTGGCTGGGAAACTCTGCACAAAGGGGGCCTGCTTAGACTGTATATGAGGCTTCAAAGCAGGAACTTCTTGGTGGAGCGAGAAGAGTTAATAGGCTAGATCTTTTCATCTTTGTTCATGAGTAGGAAGAAATCTTCTGCTGGGCACCAAACAGCAAAGGCTCCTCGTGCCAAAATAAAAGGAAAGCCAACAGATCTGGAAAGAGATGGATTCAGTGACCTGCTTTCGTTTATCCAAAAGACAAATGCCAATTGCTCCTGCTCATATTAGAATATTCCTGGATTCTAATAGAAATTGATTTAATCAGCTTCGACCAGAAGCATAAATTTACTTCACAGGATACATGGAGTCAAAGTGGTCAGCATGTTTGTAACCTGGTGGGCTGAGATCCAGGGCAGAACAGACAAAATGGGCCTGTTCCAAAACGGTAGTCAATGTTAAGACTATATTGGGGAAAAGCAAAATAGGAGCCCTGTGGAATAATCTAGTTAATACATCTTGCAGCAGCAAGCGTCTCCTTTTCCAGATGCATGAGTATTCTATATCAGAAGGCTAAATTAATGTCTTCCAGAGGGACAAATTCCAGTTGGGATGGTCAAAAGCAACTGGGGCTGGACACATCAAAAAAGCGTTTCAGGAAAATGCGTTGTAAGCTTTATTATGGGAAATCACGTTGGAGAATGATGGGACTCCACAGTGCCATCTGGTGTCACAGAGTTATAACACATATAGAACACTTTTTCTTTACTAATGAAGCTGAGCCCAAAGAACCTTGCGGCACCAAACCATTTCTTGTGGTAGGACTTTTCTTGGTCCAAAGCTTAGTTGCTTATCGGAATGTAAGGAAGGATCCAGAGAGCTGATGTGCAAAGCATGTATTCAGTACATAAGCCAATTCGTTTGAGAATCGAAGCATAGGGAAAGAAACAGGACTCAATAGTTGTATAGGAGAGACTTTAGTAGTAGAGTTGGGATGCACAGACACAGAAGGAGTCATCGCTGTGTTCTGGAAACGCACTCACATCATTGTCATGTGTACCTAATCCTCTCCAGTATTGATTGGCAGCTGTCTCATGACATCACAAATGCTCTCTCCTCAAGAGTGATTTTGCAGTGTTTAAAAACTTGGCTGTGCTTGCTTTCAAAAAGAAGCTCCTGATTGCTTTGGCACCCAAGCAAAGCTTTGACAGAAAGACGAAAAGGCAGGCAGACAGCTCACCAAAAATATAGAAAGCAGGGCAAGACTCTTATCAGTGAGAGAGGGAGTTCCCAGGCGGGCTGATTACTGAGCATTCCTGCCGCTAACATCCACAACTTGCATGGAGTTTATTTGATGTCTTCTGCTTCTCAAGCATCCCTCATGTGGAACCTAGTGGTTGCTATCTCACACTTTGCAATGTAGTTTTCCATAACTTTTCTTATCAGATTTCTTTTGCAGTTAAAAAAGGGATGGAAAATTGCACTAGAAAGTGCAGGGTAACAATCACATTTTGTGCAAATAAACAGCCAATCTGGAAGCACTGTAATGGTTACCCAAAAATGAGTATCAGTTCTAGCTAACCAGCTATATAACTGTATGTATGTATGTATGTATACAAACAGACATCTATACATATGCACAAACTGATAAAATCGGAAAATCAGAAAAGCAAGTGCCATAATATCAATACACCAATCTCTGCCTCAGCCTATCATCCAAAATACACATATACAGAACACTGATATTTGGGACCAGGTCCATATTGCTCCCACAGGATCATCTACAAATTCTGAACTTTTTTGGGGGGGCAACTGGGGGGCATTAGCCCCTTGTGCCCTCTTACAGTGCCTTCTGACAGTCTCTGGAAGAGAATTGTTGCATCCTGCTCTCAATCCCAGATCCAGGATTTCTCCACTAGGGCCTTTATAAAATGGGCACACAGAAAAGATGAACTGAACAGGAACAGCCCCTTCCTCACTGGCAGGAAATGACAACAAACAATGAGATAATAAATATGTGTGATGAGCTTCCAGAAAAACAACAACAAGGGGGAGGGGGTTCTGTAAAAGCTGCAACTGAGGCAATGGAGAAGTGTGTTCTCCAAAAAGTGACTTCAGGCTCCAATAAATATTGTTATTTTTTGAAGGACCAGAAAATAGAGTTTCTCCTTCATCTGAGGGCCACTGCAGACTGGTGTGTTTGTGGTTGTCTTCTGCCACTTGCCATTGACAGGGTGTGTGCAATTATATGGGACTATTACCATTCACACAGCATTCTGCTTTTTTAGTTCTGCGATGCTTCCACAATGTCACCGCACTATTGCCATCTGGAGGGGCAATTGCCCCACAGCACAAGAAAAACCAGAGAGAGAGAGAAGAAATTTCAGCAGGAAGAACAGGACATGCACTGATCAGAAACAAAGCAGTACATCCACCCCAAAACTTGCAGGCACAAAGCAATTAAACAGTAAACCAAAGTTGTTGAGTTTTGTGTGTGTGTTTTTTAGTTTTGCCCAAAATGTTGAGTTTTTTGTGAAATATCGGGGGGTAATTTCTGAGCTATTTTTAAGGATGTTCGCCAAAATCTACACTATACGTCTGGATTTCCCCAAACATTTTAAGTGATTTCTGCCCAGACACAGTTTTTGATGGCAAAACCCCCAGACATATGGCAACCCTACAACTGCGTAGCACAGTGGTACCTTGCTTCCCAAACTCAATCCCTTCTGGAAGTCCGTTCGACTTCCAAAATGTTCGCAAACCAAGGCACAGCTTCTGATTGGCTGATTGGCAATGGAAACAATGCCGACAGCTGAAACAGACGTTTGGCTTTTTTAAAAAAAAAACGTTCTCAAACCAGAACACTTACTTCCTGGTTTGCGGCGTTTGGGAGCTGATTTGTTCGGGAACCAAGGCACAATTGTATTGCATTATAAAGTATCCAGAGTGGTGTGTGTACAAATGTAGTCAGCAGAGGGCAGGCTGCTACAAGATTCCCAGTTTTGGCGTTCTGTGTGTTGGATCCCACTGAGAAAGATGGAACACAAATTATTTGTGTAAATAACCATATACTCTCAGATGTGTCTGCATCTATCGCTGGGTACAGGCAAGAACAACCCACTAATGAGAGGAGCTTTTGTACTCTTCGTATTTATTTCTCATACTTACAGCCCGCCCTCCATAAGCCCAGGGGCTGCTCCATTTAATAGTAGGTTAGGCTGAGAGTCTGTGACTGGGCGGCAGTTACCCAGCCAGCTTCAAGGTTCTGCAGGAATTTACAACCCCACTCTCCCTCATACAAGTCCAGCATCTTAACCTCCATTTCACACAGTCTCTCTGCTTAATATAAGCAGTTAAATGGGACCAAAACAAGGAGTAGAATAGCACAGCAAAGATGCAAGTTCCCTTCTGAGTAATACCCCTCCCCACCCTCTCACTATATACCTATATAGGTCTGGTGACTTCTGTTTCAGTGTATCTGAAGAAGTGTGCATGCACACAAAAGCTCATACCAAAAACAAACTTAGTTGGTCTCTAAGGTGCTACTGGACAATTTGTTTATTTTTATTTTTATATATTTCTACTGCGTCAGACCAACACGGCTACCTACCTGAATCTAGAACTTTTGGTTTGTGTTTGTTTTCTGGATTGTTTTTATTGTACACTGAATTGGGTGGCAGGGGTTGTACACAGCCTTGGTATCATTTTAATGTGAGGCAACATAGAAAATATTTTAAGTAAATAAATCAAAAACAAACTATTAAGGTCCTCTTTGCAAATGGATTCAACCTCAATGCAAAGGATTGGAATAGATTACCTTACATTACCTCCAGATATTAGGCGCATATTTCCCACAAGTCCTCCGTTTTCACTGCACCGCTTATGTTCTTGGGAAGACAGGATCACCAGAGCAAAAATGGAGCTTCTTAGTAGGTTATATACAACCCCAGCCAAGTGCCTCATGCCTATTCCACAGGGAATACCCTGCAGTGCCTGAAAAGCTCAGCACCTGGTTTTAATTTCCTCACAGGTGAGTTATGTCTGGTAACGCTGCCTCCCTTGCCCTATGTCAAGGTTATTTACTAGGGCTCTGGGTGTTGCCTCAGCCTTTTCCACAATTAGGCAGCCAAAAGCTCAGGGATTTCTGTTTGCATGTTTTAATTTCATGCAGGAATGTCTCCTTCCCTGCCATATTTAACCCCTGCCAAAAGTGATAATTCCAGGTTTGAGCTATGCAGCCAAAAGCAGCAGGACACAGAAGACTTAACAGGAATTATCACTCTATATAACAGGACAGTGCTGTCCCAATGGTCCAGGAGGCTGAATCCTGCTTTTCAGTGACAATAAAACCGCCACACTGATCTCATCTCACAAGTGGCCTACATCAGGTCCAGGAGAGGACTGCTGGCCAATCTCTAGTGGACCTTCTCACACTGGCTTGACACTGTGATTTTGCAAAGAATTAAGGACTAGATGGAGACACAACTGACTTGGCAGGGCACTTCCTGCATTATTAAGCTAGAGTCCATGTTCACTTAGCACAGAATAGTTGTACCCTAATTGTTAAGACGAGGAAACCAATGAAAATATGTTTTTTACAGGTTGATGTAAACAATGGCTGCAACACCACTGTGGCTGTTGGGGTGAATGTACTGCAATAACACTGGTGGTTTTATGTCTTTGTGATGAAAATAGTGGCTGTTGGCATCTTAGGGGGCCTCCAAACTGTCAGTATTTTGTAGGAGGGATCCAGGCACATACCAGAAGAATTAGGCTTAGGTCGTTAACGTGAATAAAAGTGCTCAGTCACCCTTCTGCAGGAGTGAATTTGCCCTTTTCAGTTTCTCTCTGTTTCTCATTTTTCCAATCTTAAATTCAGTTCTCCACATTGCTACGTCATCTTGTGATGTATTTATTTTTAAATTGTCAGCAGTTCTCTGGAAATTTCTCCTGCTCTGCATGTTTTTATGTGCAATGTTGCCTAATGTATGCATTTTTGCAAAGCAATTTCCCCTAAAATAATGCACATTCCTATGTTACTTTCCATAATATACACATTATATGCACGCCTTACCATAGTATATGCATTTTTGTACACATTAATTGCCTGGAGCATTAAATTGCAAACTGCAGAGAAGCTCACATTTCAAAGGAGAGCAGTGTTTCAGTTTGCATATTGTTTTGGAAAATGCAAAGCTTTCAAGATCACCTTTAACAGTGAACTGGAGCAAATTTCTCCATGTGTGTGAAGGGGGGCAGGTTATACCAAATTGAACAGCGACAGGGGCAGGCAGTTTTTTAAACCCTACAACCGTGCTGTGATCCCAATCCCACAGTCCTGCCTTTGCTGTTTGTTTAGCATAATTCAGCTACCCAACAGCAGCAAACTCCATCTAGCTTGGCCAGCACATCACATCCTAGAGTCAGGTGAGAGCAAGCAAACCTCTCAGGACTTGGAAGGCCTGCCTTGGGGAGTCAGGGAGCTGGGAGCAGGGACATGAGTCAGGTCTAAACAAGGAGGGGGGTCCATTTTTCTTTTGTGTGCTGCTCTCACTTCTGAAAACAATGTTTAGGAAACATATGCTTTTCTTCTTTTCTTTTGTTTTCTTGCTGTGACACCCAACAAGTGTTTCTTATAATTGTATAAACAATCCTCCTCAACTCCCTGACATTGTTTTCACCTTTGGCTGCTTATTTCTGTGTACGTGATCAGAGGGCCAAACATTTGCAGGGAAGGCAGCGTGCTTTCTTGTGGTAGACAATGAGCAAAGTACAAAGATACCTGCTAAATTTATAGTCTAGCTTTGAAAGAGATGCATGCAGTGGAATATAAGAGGGAACCAGGGCACAAGGAAGACGGAAAAGGGCAGCACTATGAAACTGGACCACCAGACTATCTATTTTGGCAAGCTGATGAGAAGGTGGCATTGCACCTTGCAAAGCCCCCTTAAAAAATTCATGCCTACTGCAGACTTCTTTCTCCCACCCAGCAAGGGTAGGAAAGCACACAGATCAAGAGTTCTTGCTGGAAATTGCAAGAGGGTGTTTTCTGTTTTGTTCCATCCAGCCTGACAGTGCTCCAGAAGAGGATGGTTCCGTTTGACACCCCTCAAAAGCTATTTTGATGGGCTAAGCCAGGAGTGGGGAACATTTTTTCAGGCCAGGTGCCACCTTCCTTCAAATCCAGCCTTCTGGGGGGCCACATGCCAGAAGAACAAGGAAATGGAATAGTGGGTGTGGTGAAAATGAAAGTGGGTGTAGTCAGAGCTGATATGGGATACATATAGGCACACAACATGTGGCACACACCACACATATTAACACAATGCACGGGCACAAAATAGCCAGGAGAGCCAAGATGGAAGAGTCATAAATAACTGTCCCAGTCAAGGAGGTTGGCAGGGATGTTGGTGGTGGGGTCACTGCTCACAAGGCTTGTGGGAATAGGGGGAAAAAAGAAGCGAAGGGGAACCTGCAGAACAGAACAAGACGGTTCCAATTATCTACTCAAGGACGTGTGGAATATTCATGAATATGGGATGTACCTTAGTAACTGGATCTGGGGCTGCAGCTTCTACAAACGTCAAGTGAAGCTGCGAAGGACACCTCAGGGTCACGAACTGGGCTTTTCTATTTAGTGCAAACAACACATTTAAAATGGCTGTTGACACAGTACACGAGTAGGATTACCACTGTCAGGGCAGCTTATGCCAAGTACACAATGCTTTAGCAAAGTACTAAAGCTGGCAGGACAGAAGGGAACGAGCAACAAAACCACTCACAGCCATTGAGGTCACTTCTGACATCATTACGCCATCATTTTCACAATCTGTCTTCAGTCCACGTTATTTCCTGCAGCTGTCAGGGGTGGGGAAGTGATGTATCAGGCGCAGAAAGGGGAAATGGAGCAAGTTAAAGAGCCAGGGGGTCGCAACACGAGACTGCTTCTGGCATTGTCAAGTGTTTCGTAAAAATTGAGGCTCGAGACAACCAACCTCTTCCAGGTCACGTCTTAAACCAGCTTCTGATGAGATATTTAAACTGTGTGAAACTCTTCTGCTGTTAGTAACCAGGAGCATTTGACTGCAGTCTACTTACAAACAAGTAGCGTCTTGTTCCATTGCGGGATTGAAACATAAAAAATACTCAGCTTCCAGGTCACTTGAAAGCTTATTTGAGAAGCCAAGACATGCATGAAGACTCCCTAGATTTGCAGCACCCTTCAGTCCCTGAAGAAAATACCTTTTCCTAATGGTTGTGGTTTCTCTGCAGTGCCTGCAGTGTATATGGTCCTATAAACTTCTACAGACCCTCTAAGTGCCCGTTTTTTCTAGGGATAGTCTCAGATTTGCAGAAGCCATCCCAGCTTCTGATTTGATTTCAGAATGTCCCACATTTCCTTAGGAAATC
The DNA here is from genome assembly GCF_964106915.1 of Podarcis gaigeae. Taxonomy (NCBI): domain Eukaryota; kingdom Metazoa; phylum Chordata; class Lepidosauria; order Squamata; family Lacertidae; genus Podarcis; species Podarcis gaigeae. Next base: position 57,691,381 of record NC_139682.1, on the reverse strand, counting down.
CCTATTTTCACTTGGGAAATGTTGGAGGGAATGGAGTTATGTGACCCCCAAGCCAAGGAGATAAGTAACTCTACAATTTTTAGAAGATATCTGAAGGCTTTTAATGTTTAATGTTTTATTGTGTTTTTATATCTGTTGGAAGCTTCCCAGATGGGTAGGGTATTATTATTATTATTATTATTATTATTATTATTATTATTATTATTATTGAATAGGGCGTCCCTATTTTCACCAGAGGGTATGCTGCTATCTTAGGGTGCAGGGGTTATTATTAAGATTCATTAATCCATTCAGAATAAAATATTTTATGTGGTTCCCAAAGCTGTGATGCTAAGCACAAGTTGTTTGGCAGTAAGTCCTGTTGAACTCGATGCCATATTCCAAATGGTGTCTTTCTCTCCCCAAGGAACAGGCATGAGCGCAACTTATAAATCAGGCCCTACTGGCTTTATACTCAGATAGCCTAGCTAAGAGGTAGCCAACGCCAACCCTTTGGTTGCCTCGCGCTGTCAGTTTCATGGAGCTGCTGTCCCACAGCTGCCTGGGAGCTTGGCTCCCTCCCCATGCGGAAGAAGCAATCTGACAAGCTGAGCAGTTGGCAGGCTTCCGAAAGCAACATAATTCACTCCGGATTTTCCACTGCAGCAAGCAGAACTCCAATGGCCAAAAGGCATGAATCGGAGCAGAAAGCGGGACCTCAGAAGCAAAGGTGCTGAGGGCACACAATCCGCCTTCTGTCTGGCTGCTGCTGCTCCTGCACGTCAGCCACTCCATAGTGATCAGGCCAATTAATGAAGCGTGAGCCCTGAGCTGCTTTGGCACCCACACACAAGCACTTCTTAAACCTCTGACCAGTTCTTTTTCATGTTAAAAGTGTCGCTGTTTGGGATATCATCCAATCCCCAGGAACCACCACCATCGAACGTGTCCTCAGCAAATCAGTCCATGAACATGAAATACAATCACACCAATATACAGTCAGATAAAAGGTATCTACTGTGAACCAGGCAGAGGGCCTTCTCGGGAGTGGCGCCCACCCTGTGGAACGCCCTCCCACCAGATGTCAAAGAGAAAAATAAGTACCAAACTTTTAGAAGACATCTGAAGGCAGCCCTGTTTAGGGAAGCTTTTAATGTTTAATAGGTTATTGTATTTTAGTGTTCTGTTGGAAGCCACCCAGAGTGGCTGGGGAAACCCAGCCAGATGGGCGGGGTATAAATAATAAATTATATTATTATTATTATATCTTTGGATGATGGGGCAAGAATGCTAAAGGATTCTAAAAGACTAGAAACACATTTACGGTGTAATTCCGTGCATTTCCACTCAAAAGCACACCTTACTAAATTCAGTAGGACTTGCTCCCAGTTTTGTACATTTAGAAAATGGCAGCCTTAGAAGGTAAACGTAAAGGACCCCCGGACAGTTAAGTCCAGTCAAGAGCGACTATGGGGTTGCGGCGCTCATCTCGCTTTCAGGCCAGCATTTGTCCACAGACAGCTTTCATGTGGCACAACAGAACACCGTGATGGAAACCAGAGCACACGAAAACAGCGTTTACCTTCCTGCTGCAGCAGTACCTATTTATCTACTTGCACTGGTGTGCTTTCAAACTGCTAGGTTGGCAGGAGCTAGGACTGAGCAATGGGAGCTCACTCCATAACAGGGATTTGAACTGCTGACCTTCTGATCAGCAAGCCCAAGAGGCTCAGTGGCTTAGACCACAGCGCCACCCGCATCCCAATAGAGTATCATTTCATAAATGGCAAAGAAGCACCAAAAGATGATGTTCAAGCAAGTCATGGATCCTCCATCCACACTCCCAGGGAAAAGTCATGACTCTGCCCCTTGGGACAATATATATGTTCTCAGCAGGGGTGCCATTCTCATATACAGAGTCTGTTTCCCCTTCATAGTGTTTTTCTGAATCATCTCTCTGGCTGGTGAGAACTTTTAGGGGTTCAGTGCTACCCAGGTTTGATTTCCTTTAGAAGAAAATCACAGGGGGCTTATGAGATTTGGTGATATTTCACTTTATTTACAAATATACAGGTTGAGCATAAGTGGAGGGACAGCTTAAGACACTTCAAAAGACAGCCAAACTTGTGTTCTTCTGCTTTGGTCCTAACCCTTATTCTCCATCACTCCCTACAAATCCCCAAAGAGCAGGACCAATCTACGATGGCTTGGGCATCCCTTTTATTGTCTGACCCACTCCCCACCGCCACCCAACCTTTCATCTCTTTGGATTTGGACTCCCATGAGAATGTTCCCAGGCTCATTCCTAATTTTTAGTGCTTAGTCCTTTGGTTCAGAGACAGCACCGACCGATGAGGGGACATCTCCTGCTCCCTCTTTTATTCCATAGTACATGTCATCCTCTTCTACATTATGCGTAGCTCTGTGTTCCAGTCCTTCAGGCCCTACTGTAGCCAATGCCCCATCTCTTCTGGGGGCAGGAATAGGGCAATGGCTTTGGTTAGGCGCCGTTATCCTTTCATTGTTTTGACCTTGACCTTCTGCCGTCAGGGAATCGATCAGGGCAAAATCTTCATAGGAAGGAAGCTTGAATCTGAGCTGGCTTTCTGTTGGAGACATAGGCTTCGAGACATTTTCCCACCTCTGTAGAAATGGACTGTTGGCTGCAGATTCCACGGAAGAGGCGTCAGCTTCCTCTTGGAAAGAAGCCAGTGGCGCCTGGTTAGGAAACTTTTCTGACTCACTAGAATTTAAAGAGAAGGTTCATTGAAGGACATAGCTTCCAAGGCTGATTGTTGAGCTGTTTTGTGTTTCTACTAGGACGTTTATAGTAAATCAAGCTAGGCAGATGCTGTGCTTTTCACCCTGGTTCTGGAATGACCAGCTGTTGTTGGTTTAATTAACTTGGTTTCTAAGGGTAAATTAAATATTATTGACCATGCCAGCCCAACAGCATTGTTTTGATCTTGAACTCAAGAGTCACCAATGTGGTCCCCTCCAGATGTTCTTGGACCCAACTCCCATCATCCCCGACCAGCATGCCCAATGGTCTGAGTTAACAAGAGTTGCACTCCACCTGGAGAGTATTGCACTTGTGATGCCTGCTTTAACTAGAAGGAACAACACCGGGCAGTACAAACTGTGTTGGCTTTTCATTGATACAGAGCTAGCATGCATCTTATATTTAGCTCCACCTTCTATGGGGATGGTAACATTAGCTGATTAATCTAACAGATTAATCAACTAATGTTGCCAATCAGTTAGATTAATCAATTAAAGAACATATAAACGTAAGAAGAGCCTTGCTCTGGATCAGGCCAGTGGTCCATTTAGTCCAACATCATCTTGTCACAGTGGCCGACCCCTGTTTAGTTTTGTTCAGTTTGAAAGGAGCTCCCAGTTAAACAATCAGTGGCTTTCTCTCTCTCTCTCTCTCTCTCTCTCTCTCTCTCTATATATATATATATACACAGTGTGTGTGTGTGTGTGTGTGTGTGTGTGTGTAGTACATATACAGATATATATCATTGCACCATATCTCACACATAGAAAAGGATATAATTTACAACATAGAATATTATATATTTTCAAAGATTGTGTCGGTTCTGACACCTGCATTAGTAACATTGTTTTATGCAGATGTTCATTTATTCATTTTGTTTAATCAAGCAATGAAAATGCATACAACAACTAATATTTATATAATTTGACAACCATCCTGCCTTTGCAAACTTTTCTCTATCCAGAGTGCCTAACAGAAATCACCATAAGGTGACCATAAGGTTCAGGGTGGTGCGCTATTCAAACCAGCCCCTGAACGCACCGCATGAGCTACTCACCGGTACAACCTTGCAGCGTCCTTCTGGGACGTTGGGTCCTTGCAGGAGTCTCCATCGCTTTCTGAATCCCTGTGGACCTCTGCCTTGGCCTGTACAACAGGCTGGGTACATCCTTCTGCCCTGACTGGTGGGACTGGAGCAGACAGAACACCCACAGATTCTGCACCTGCCACTTTCATCTGGATCTGTTCGTAAGACGGCAGGCTTTTCTCATAGACTTCAGCTTCTTTCTGGCTGGTGTAAGGTGTCTGGGAACTGAGCAAACAACACGAGAAAGTGGAATATTACTTCACCAGATTTGTTACATCTGTTATTAACAGGGGACAGGAATCTGATTATTTGCTGATTCAGAAATTTGAGCAGCTTCAGAGGACCAGCATTTCTCTAGACAAGTTTGCTTCCTCTTAAGCGTGTTGCAGTTGTTCGTTATCTGGATATGAGCTGTCAGTAGACCTGCTTTTCTTACCTGTCCTCCATTCCCTCCTGTATGACTAGGAGAAAGGGACATACAAAACCCATCAGTCTGTATGCCAGGGCTATGCTGCCTTCAGCTACTTTAGTTTCACTTTCCTTTCTGTTGTTGGCAGTTGGAGTATTATGGAAAATGACCTTGCGCTGTTAAGAAACCTGTTTAAAGGAAGTTGATGGGTGGATGGAATGTGGTAGGAAGGGAGATATGAGCAAGTAAATGACATAGCCAGGAAAGGAATGGCCCATGGACGCCTCTGAGGCTGGGCTACTGCACAGTAGGCTGGTGCCGGGTCCAAGTTTTCAATCAGAAAAACAATTGCTTATGAAGCACATAAAATAGGCCTTCTGGCAGCAGGCTGTGGTCTTACCCTTAGTCAATGTTGAGAGAAAGGGAAGAAATGACCAATGAACTTGGTACAAAGCTCTATACAGCTCGGGACCAAAGATTATCTCACCCCTGGGACTCAGCTACATTAGTAAAGAAACAACTTTTGAATGTGCTATAAACATGCAACACCAGATGGTGCCAGAGAGCAGAAAAAATTTATATGCGATTTTCCATAGGGTTTTTTCTTTCTTTTATTATAACGGATCTAATTTATGACTTATTTATAGCGGTTTTCCCCTGTGTGTAGATCCACCCCATATATACCCAACCTGTCACTGCACTCTGCAGGAGACCACCTCCTACAAATACCATTTCACCAGGATTTATCCATCTCTAGGGTGAGGGAGGCACTGTTCTGAAGAAGCTTGGATGTGAGGTGGAAGATGGAGAAGAAGCTCTTTTAAGCTGCCATAATTTTATCTTGATTGACCAGTTATAGCTTCTGCACAGCCGAGAGAGACAAGGCCAAAGGAGCTGCTGTTCTTATGGCCAGTGCAGAATGAATCCCAAGGAGGCCCACATTCTTTTTCTGGATTGGATTATATATAGCAGGGCTAGACACTGAAATGAGATGGAGGTTGCAATCCTATACACACATCTGAGAGTAAGCCACATTGAACTCAATGAGATCTATTTCTAAGCAGAGAAGTATAGGATTGTGCTGTAAACGCCTTTTGCTTTCCTATGCATGGGTCTCCAAAGCTGTTCCATGCTTTACACACTAACACACATACCTCTGAGGAGCTTTATATTTCCCCTAAAGACACCGCTTTTCTCCTGTATAAAAATACACTTAAATTGTGCAATTCACTGCCCTGTGCCAGCGTTTCCAGACGTTGACCTTGTCCCTCTACAGAACACAGTTTGCAATATGCACAGGCAAGTACTGTATTCTAATTAAAAAGTAGATTACAGACTGTTGAGTTGAAGCTTACAGGCTTGGTTTCCGCAAACATACCTGTTCTTCTCGGGAATCTCATTTTGAACAGATGAAGCAGCAGTGTTCTTTACAAGAAACTTCTCAGACTCCACATCAACAGAAACAACTCTGATCTGGGGAGGGAAAGCAGGGAAGTAAGGGAAGATAACTCCTTGGAACAAGGGGGTTATTTCCTCCCATCAAATGAGCAGCTACACACAAACATATGCACAAACACTGAATTTAATTAAGAAAATGTGATGTATCATTTGGATCTCAAATAAAGCTCAGGAGGCAGTCCACCCTGGGCAAAGTGATTCTTTCTTACCTACCTCCAAGGAGATGTAGGGGTTCCCTAGAAGAAAGGCATTTTATTTTTATTTTTACATTCCGAACAGTGTCTTCAATCAAATCCTAGATTTTCAGAAAGAAGATCCAAGCTGCAACTCCAACAGGGAACAGCCTTAGATTTGCCATTACCTAAATTTCTCTTTCTACAGTTCCCACTGCATTATATTGTGGCACCATTCTAATATCTATCCTGCGACGGCATCATTACTTTTGTGGCAACTGTAAGGAAACCAATGTGTAAAGTAATTTCTTAATCGAGCAGATACCAAAAAATTGATTGCTTTGCAAGTAAAATATTTTTAAGTTTCTACTTCTTAAAAGGCTAACAAGCTCAAAAAAGAGTAGGGGACATATAATCCCGCAGTTTCCAAGAGCCCAAATATATTCTTGGGAAGTCTGAGTTTGTTGTTTTTTTTTTTAAAGAATATTTATTAAAGTTTTCAATAATAATACAGTAAAAATCAAAAAAGAAAAAAGAAAATAACAGAAATACAAAAATGAAAATAATTAAAAAACACGCAAAATTTCCATTACTTATTTCCATTAACTTATTTCCCAGACCTCCTCATACCTCCCTTTTTTTGTATTCCAATTCAAATTGTTAATTCAGCAAATCCTTATCAATAAATCATTGACCCAATTCTAAACCTTTTTTTCCCATATTCTCTTAAGGCATTACAGCTGGAAACCACTTAATTTCTATCCAACATTGGGAATTCTGAGTTTGATACCCCCCAAAGTGCAACTGTTGAAGGCACATTCTTTAGAAAAAAGAAAAGTAGACTTTTTTCCTACCTTTGGGTAGCACTGACACATGCTCCAAATGATCCCCGCAGCAATAACCAAGGCCCCTAAGGTACAAAAGGTGATGTAGATCTGGGGCTTCTCCACACTCATGATGAACATTCCGATCATCACCAGAAAAACTCCCAAGACGATGAGCCCATGGCGGAAAGTTTTCTCTTCAGCCATTGGGATCCAGGAAGAGAGATTGAAATTGAGGTAATTTCTGGGCAGGCTAGTTCATGGAAAGAACTTGTGCTGGAAAGGTGTGGGTGGTGGTGGGGAGTCCAGAAAGGCTGGGCAGCCCTTCACCTGTCCCTGACCCACACAAGGCCTCCTCAGTCTGGTGCACTGTGAGGAGATGGTGCAGAGAGCCAGCAAGGGGACGAGTGTCAGCTGCAACCTTCAGACCAGTCCTGCCCAGGTCTCAGCCAGCCAGCTTTTAATGGGTTTGTAATGAATGCAAACAAGATCCTTCCATTCACACATGAGTAACATTGCCCAGGGACACTTCACAATAACCTTCCCCCTAGGTATATACAGCACAAAAGCTGAGCATGCCTTTGCCAAAGGGGTGTGGACTCAGGAGGGGAGGTTTTAGGACCCTTCTAGAACCGGATCCCAGTTGCCAGGTTTCAGAGGCTCACTGGTGAATTAGGAAAACAGTACCCAGAGAGCCAAGTGACTGCTCCACAGTCCGGTCCTTTGTCTAGACCATAAGGGGACTCTCTGGTGGGACAATAACCTTCCTGCCTCTGTGCGTTGTCAGATGGCATGGCCTTCGCAGTGTGCAATCTTGCACGGATGACAGTGGTGGTTTCCCCAGGCTCTGGAAAATGAAATTATTGCTTATGAAAGACAAATAGGAAGGAGGCTTCACAAGATCACTTATTCCCCCCCCCCCCAGTGTGTTCTTTCAGACAGACCAGTTATCACAATGGCTACATTTTGCTCCTGTCACCCCCCCCCCCCACCTCCCCACCCCATTGCTTTCACAGAGGCAAGAGTCTCATAACTCAGGTATGTGGGGCAGGATAAATATAATCCCTCATGGAGATGAGCCATTCACTATCAAATGTCAATCTTAGCCCCACCCTTTAAAGCGCTTTCTCAAAATCATTCATTTACAATTATATTGACAAACTTCAGGCTGCATTCCCTGTACTAATTTACCTAGGAGGAAGCCCTGTTTAATTCAATGGGACTTACTTCTGAGTAGACATGCATAGGATTCCACTATAAGTCATTTGCCCAGCTTTAATAGTCTGCTAATGCATGTTGATAGAGTGAAAGTTTTTATTCATCCTTCCAAAAAAAAAAGTGTGTGTGTGTGTGTGTGTGTGTGTGTGTGTGTGTGTGTGCGCCTGCCTGCCTTGGGGACCATTCTCACAGTTCTTGTTGGCGCTTGCTAGTTTTGAGTTTATATGAAGGATTTTAGTAATCAGTCCATTTTTACAATTTTCTTCCAGGATGAATGAAAAATCGCCACCCTTTTCTTGCCTCTACACGGCTTTGCAATGCAGTTGCTCGTATCCTGTTTCCCACCTGCCAGGGGATATATTAGTGAAATCAGAAATAATAAGGATTTTTTTTTTTTTTTACGTTATGGTTAGGTGAATGGGCTTGGAGGCAAGGGAGATTGCTTAGGTTATGGCCTTTTCTCCTCAAGCAGCTGATAATATTCTGCTGGGTCCCCCCCCCCCCTTCCTTAAAAACCTTTGAGATTTGTAGAAGGAAAAAGTTTTGGGAGTAGGTTGCCATCTAGTGGGCATTTTACACAGCTGCTCCACCAAAAGTGCTGTGGAAAACTAGCCTAATGTAAGAAAGCCAGCCTAAATTATGAACCTTCAAAAATGGAAGTTGTTCACATATCAGAAACCTAAATAACCCTCCCCCCAAACCTTTCTTCTTATTGTTTCTTGATTCTTCAAGTGCATATATACCCTTCCAGTTTATTAGCAACCTACATTGACAGTGGGGAAAACTCTGGAGAGCCACGGCCAGTCAGTTTCAATGATACTGAGCTGGATGGACAAATTGTCTGATTTGGGGCATTTCTAAACTTACCAATTATAGATATAATTGCTGGGGGAGAAGTTTCCAGATATTTTGCCATGCTGGCACATGGTGTCAGCAGTATTCAGCCGAGTCTTCCAGAACAATGAACTCACAAACACACATTTCTTTTCTACCACGAAAAAGCCCTGACTTTTCTGAAAGATCTGTCATGAATCCCCAACATCTTCATTTGTGCGGTATGTAAACAAGCACCATCCTGGTTTCTGGGTTGAGGGGGTTGGTATGTATGGCTTGGAAAACATCTGTTTTACACCACCTCCCTCTGACCAGTGCAAGATGTCAGTATGTGAGCTCAGTTTAGAGGAAAGGCATGGCCTATGAAGATGATGCTACTGAATCCAAGCACTGTTTGTGACAGCAATTGTAAGCTGCAGAAAACAACTTTTCATCACAATAACCAGGTTCACCAAAGACATGTAGTTCCTCTTCTAATGTCCCATACTCCCACAAGATTAGAATCCTGGAATACTAGGCATAAATTTGTTTTAAGCCATGAAAGGGCTATTCCCCCTGCTCATGCTCATAACTTCCAGTATTTACTGTCTGGATGAATATAGGGGTATGTAAGAGTTGCGATGACAACCATGGAACTTCCCTCAACTCAGGCAAAACCCTCCATTAGTGTGGAAAGAAAACCCCCACATTCACTCTAATAGCAGTGGCATATGACCAAAGGGGCAGACAATCAGCTACAAATTCACTCTTAAAAGAATCTGATCACACAGCAACTGTTCCACCATAGAGGTAAATGTAGAAAGGCCCCAGTAAGATAACTCCCCAAGCTCCTAAGAAGTTATCTTTATTTGGCCATCCATATATTTTCAGTTCATATTTCTGGAGCTTTGGCTTCAGTTACTAGCCCCCAGTGGAAATATCCTTCTCTAACAAGAATAGCTCTTGAGAGAGTCAACACCAGAGGAGGCATGAATCTTGCTCCAGTAGTCATTGAAACACACCATTATCAGCTGTTGACATTACTCACAGCTTTTACAGCACACATTAGATACGCAATAGACCCTGAAGAGCAGTCTGGGAAGTCCAGCTTTTAAAAAGATGGATGCAACTGAGCCAACATAAGCTGATGTGTGAAGTGTTCCTCAATCTTCCATCCCACCATGACCAAACATACGCCTCTAAGACAGGGGTGAGAAACCCATGACCCTCCAGATTTTGGATATCTTCTTATCTTTGGTGATCACTCGTAGCCTAGTAAGACTGTCTTCCATAAACACGGTTTTAACAATGAGTCCGTAAGTGACTGTGGAGGCCAATTCTGGATCCACACGACCTTCCACAGTGGGGACATCTGGGGCTGATGGAAATAGGAGTCCAGCAACATCTGAAAGGCCACAAACTCCCAATCCCTGCTTTAGAAAGCCTGCAAGCAGGGCATGGAAGCTATAGGCCTTCTCCACAAGTGTTCCTCTGGTTATGCAGTGGTGTGCTTGTGTCCAAAAATGGAAATTCCACAGAATCATGGATTCTGTGGCCTCTCTCCAGCCCTTGAGGTGCCTGCACATTTCATACCACTCTGTCCCAGGTTATCAAGCGGTGAACAAACCACCTAATGCACCTTAGGAAAGAGACATCATAAAAGGAATTTCATACAAGCAAAATCAATCAATGATGCAGCTAAGTTTATAACCAGATTCAAGTGGGTGGTAAGCAACTGTCAATAACAGCAGTAGTTGCACTTCAGTTGCTTCAGGTTGCTTTGCTACGTTTACAGCTTTTTTATTTGGGGATTGCATTTGAGTTGTACATGTGTAGCATTTTTCAGCACAGTATATCATATGTGTATCCTATCTCAAGCAATACATCTATGCCACGTAGGGTGGGGGATACAGACTTTGGTGTAGTTGTTGGCATCTGCCTGTCTCGAGAGACAATGGAGTGTGCCTCCAGGGGTGAAGTCAAACCAATGTGTTAGCAGCACTGAAGTGACCTTCCCAGGACACAAACATGGGCAGTGTGCATATAGGTCCTGGGCTTGCTGGTGTGGTACAAAGGAAAGCAGAGCAATACCTTTGGCACCAGCTTGGCTGCAGGAATTGCCTGAAGGATGTGTACAAGGCGCCATCCAACCATCTTAGGGACTCTGCTCCTGATTGTGTAAGGTTTACTCCTTAGCCTTTTCTTCTCCCGAAGATGTCCCACAAGGAAGTGGAGGTTTAGGATCAGAGTTTTCCTTCTCTTAGATGGGCTACCTTCCTAGGTTGACAACCCCCATCTGTACCTCACTTTCCTCTATAGTGCATGAAGATGCCACCTTCTTGACCATTGGACCGCTCTTGGTCTTGTTCACTCAGTCTGCCAGAGCCTGTCTTCACATGCAAAGGAAATCCCTAACTCACCAAGGGTTTGGGGCCAATCGGGTATCCTCACCTGGTTAGCTGGCCAGTTGAAACCATTTCCTGGGGCTGCTGTCGCATGCGGGCTGCTTCCAGGAGCCACAGGTGAGAGCTGAATGCAGGGTGGGGACCAAAAGAAGACAAAAGAAGCATGCCGTGCCCCCCACCAGAGGTACTACCCGTCCCCTAGCACCCCATGCCACCCTTTGGCATAGTACAGGTTATGCAAATCCATCCTTAAATCTTTTCCAAATTTTGCCTGAATCACTTTAAGGGCAAAGGAATTAAAGTCATTGTCCTTTGTTTCCCGCAAGGTTAATCCTCTGTTTTAAAAGCAAGCAAAGTCTTATCTTAAAAAGTCTCTTGAACTTTTGCTTCTTGAAATTGTGTGTAATCCAGCACAATGGAATGCAGGAAACTCACGATGAACCTAAAAGTTGGCTGCCGGCTGAGTGCATGATCCACAAGAGGCATCTTTGCAATGTGTGAAGTAGTCACTCCTCTGCACAGAAAGCTGAAAAATCAAGATTAGACGCTCCTATAATTATTTTCCACTTGATCTGGGGTTTCCCTTCTCACAGTTTATGTTGCAAATGGCTGTCGCACATTCCCTTTCAGTAAGGAAGCATGGGAATTATTGTTGATGAGGCTGGTCTAGCTGGATATTTCAGTCAAGGAAGAAAGGAGTAATAATTATTTAGGATTCCAGAACTATTTGTACCACCCCTTTAAAGCTGTTTTCATAAAGTGTTTCACAAATCCTCTTGATCTTCATGATAGTTAAGTCAGACATAACACCTCCAAGCCACTGAAGAATTACCAATCCTAAAGTGTTAGGAGAGCTTTCAACAATAATTACAGCAACAAATCAGGAGTAAAGTATCATGGGAAATGTTATGTACTGAGCTGAATCCTAGAACAATAGGATCCAGAATGCAGCAGTCTGATTGGTCCACAGGAGCTTCCCAATCCAGCTCCAGGTGGAAGTGAATCAGCGACCTGATTGGCCTGCAGGAGCAGCCAATCAGGCTTCTGGAGGAGGTGAATCCGCAAACTGATTGGCCTACAGGAGCAGCCCGGAATTAGCCAATCACGCAGGGCCCATTGTGTAATTAATGTATATATAGCTAGACGTTTTGGGGAGATTCATTCATTGCTACTATGAGCTGAATAAAGAGCATGAAATTCACACTCAGGAAATGTATCCATGCTAGGTTTATGTGGAATCCCTGATAAATTTCAGAGCTGCATTTAAAGTCCATTTCATTTGAAATGATCACTAGCAAAATCCAGCATGTTTTAAGTGCGGATGTCCCCCTCCCCCTCCCCCTTTTCAGCTTTTTACAAAGAGATTATATTCTGTCTCTGAAGCACTAATGTAATTTTACTGCAGAAGGATTAACTTTTCAATGAAATTAGAGATGGTAAATCAGATGAAGAGAAGTGATTTCACTGGCTTGGCATCTTTCATGTCAGGGTTGCCAGCTTTTCTCCTGGCCCTGATCCTGAGCGCTGAGCAACAGCCCAAAGTGAAGAAATTAAACAAGTTATGCTTGCCTCATAGAGAGACAAAACAATGGGGAAAGGCACAGGAGCAGGGCTATTAAAACACTGACAGCCCTTTATTCATGGATGCATAAGGTGGTTGTGGTTGCTGCTGTTGCTGTTGTTGTTTTATACCCTGGCCATTTGGCTGGGTTGTCCCAGCCATTCTAGGTGGCTTCCAACACATATTTAATGTTTGATGTTTTATTATGTTTTTATATCTTCCTGACACAGGGTTGCCTTTAGATGTCTTCTAAAAGTTGCATGGTTAATTATCTCTTTGACATCTGAAGGGAGGGTGCTCCACAGGGCAGGCGCCACTACTGAGAAGGCCCTCTGCCTGGTTCCCTGTAACTTTGCTTTTTGCAGTAAGGGAACCGCCAGAAGGCCCTCAGAGGAGTTCAGGCTGAACGATGGAGGTGGAGATGCTCCTTCAGGTATACTGTGCCAAGGCTTTTGGGGGCTTTAAAGGTCAGCACCAACACTTTGAATTATGCTCAAAAACATATTGTGAGCCAGTGAAGATCCTTTAGAACTGGTTTTATAAGGTCTAATATCAAACAGAGTAGACTTTACTTCTGGGTAAACTTGCATAGGATTGTGCTTTACATTTAACTAGGTAGCATGGGGAAAGATTAAAGAAGATAATCTAATATTGTGTGCAGTTAATTTCCGAGTAGAATATTTCCCTTTAACCAATAAAAGGGTGCAACCCTGCTAAAAATACCAGACTTAATTGCATTCCCGATGCTGCCAGATCCATTGTCTAACACCCACATAACCTATTCTTTAGTTTGAAGGAAGAATTGATCGAACATGTGACAGACAATACCACGCTGCACACAATGCTGCCTTTCCCCAAATTACCTGAAACTTAATTTGAGGGTTCCAGATGTGAAGTTTGCCAGATCTTTGGTTGCTGAAGGCACTTCTTAAAGGAACATTAGTATGTGTCACCTTGCCCCTTAAGGAATTATAATTTCAGTTATTTATTGTAAGCAATCCTCAAGCTGAGGCAGAAAGAAAGAAAGAAAGAAAGAAAGAAAGAAAGAAAGAAAGAGAGAAAGAGAGAGAGAGAGAGAGAGAGAGAGAGAGAGAGAGAGAAAGCTTTGTAAGGGTTCTATTTTATGTGGCAAAATTGGCAGGCTACAAATATTGAGTAATCCAAGCTGTCTTTTATGTGGTAGTGATGCATCCTAGGATAACTTCACGCTTGGCTCCCAAATCAACCCACATTTACTATCCACTGCAGAGCCACCCAACATGGCTGAGCCATAAACGTGGGTTGATTTGTGAGCTGAGTGCACATATTATGAGATGTCCGCAGACTCAGTGCTGCTTTACTTCCTACTGAATTCGGCCACACTCCACTCAATCCACATTTCTCATCATGGCAGTTTGATCATACATACTGACCTAATTCTTAAAATCAAATCAACTCCTTCTTAACATTGGGGGTTTCCCCCTCCCCTCTTTTGCCTTCAAACCTTTAATTTTGATCCCATTTGCTAAAGTCTGGATTCTTTGCTTGGAATTGTTTTTGCCTGAGCAATTTTTGTTGGAAAGTTTGCTTTTTTTTGCTGTCCTTCTTAACCTTTCCTCATAGATTTGCACCCCCACCTAAGGTATACTTATGCTTCTAATGTTGGGGTGGGCTGAGTAGTACACTGAACAACGACACCCGTAATTTCTTTACACAAGGAATCATTGTGGAGTATTATCACCTAGGCACCTTCTCCAGGCTGGGGAGCAATGGTTGCAGTGTACTGTAACCACTCAATTGTTGGTGTTGCAAAGGGGAGAGGACTATCTCAAATTGACATTTACAAGCAGATGACATAAGAAAACCTGAATAGCTGGGCCGTCTATATCCCTCACAGCGATCTCTTGTTTCTTCACTATTTAGTAAACAAACATTTGGGGGAAAAAGGTGTCATGCGAAAAGGTTACAACTTCCCCCTTGAGACACACACAGGAACAATTCTGTTCTCTAAAGTGGCTCTTGGCTTCAGGACAATTCAACGCCAGCATTGTCTTCCATGGAGCTAAGTGACCTTAGGGCTGCAAATGGAGAACTCCGTCCCTTCTTAGGCACTATATCAACATACAACTATTGGTTATATTTTTATGTATAGCAGAGGGAATCTTTTTCTCCTTCTCTCTCTCTTAACATTTAGACCACCTTTTGGCATAGTGTGGGAGCAACAGCACATGTTCTGTTTCATTGGTTTGTGTTGTGGCTTAAATATTGCGCTATGCCACCCACGCTAGCTTACTTTTTACAATATTAAACCAGGTTTTATATCAGTAAAGTTTGTTATGGTGTCCTATCCAAAATAAAAAAAGCAGCAGCAGACATCCTGTGCTCTGAATTCCTGAACAAGGTTGCTACCTTTGTTTCTGAGAGTCTCTGTACTTTAATAACTGTGTGATAACAACATTCAGATCAGGTGATTTTATTTTCATACTGTGGAGATGTAGTGATGTTTCACCTATTGAATGCTTGCCTGTCACCTGCCCAGTTAACTCTTGGATGGAGGGGGCTCTTCACAACATGACCTCTGTTGGGCTGGTTCCCTCATCCGCCTGTGGGTCCTCAAGGGTTTATCTGGTGGGGAGCGGTGTCAACAATAACTCAGGCGTAGCTGCCATTTTAATTTCTCACAGTAGCCTAGCTTCATGGCTTCCATTTATATGACCAGTAATTGATTCTTGTTGTTTGCATCTGATCACATAACACACAAAAGCCAGGATTATGACACAAACAGGCTCTTAGCCTTTTCCTGTCTTGGCTAGGACAGGGCAAGGGTTCACAGCTAACTGGGAGCAAAACTGCAGCCTGCCCACTTCCAAATACTTCATATCAGAACTTCCATTGCAGTCACACTTTAGAATCAGGAGTGAACTATTGTAGAAAAGGCAAAAATTCAACAGTAACCTCTTTTGCCAGCATGGAGATGCAATTGAGAAATATTTACCTGTTGGATTCCTGCCTGTTTTGCAACTGGTAAAAACACAGAAGTCTTGGTGTATCCTTTCTCCATACACTGACTAAATAAATGTCATTAAACATTTTATGAAATAAGGAGATTAATAGGAAATAGGTATTTGCACAGAGTACTGGAAAACGTCCAGAGGTCTTTTGTAGCTTAAGGGTAAACAGACTACTGTTAATACTTTGGGGGGAAATAAAAAGGAGAGTAATAGGTGGAACTGAGTTGAAGAGAGATAAGGCAGGCTAAGAGAAGAAGAAAAAACTTCTCCTTACCAAGATTCAAGGAATTGGTTTGGGAAAGGATAAAGCCCCTGCTTCTGAGATTTTGACCACCTCATCTTCACATGAAATTGAAATTTCTCCTGTGTGAGAATCACCAGTTACCGTGTCATCAGAGAAAATGTTATTTCTAAACGGTTTCCTTTTACGTAGTTAGCCGGAGATTTTCATGTGGGCAATATTTGAGACAAATAACTTCCCAAGTGAAAATGAAGCAGTAAAGTCATTGCTTGAAGACTTCTATCACCTCAAAATAAACATGTGACTCAGTCCTAATACTCCCCCGTAACAATTACTTTTTTAAACATAAAAAAACCTAGGAAAATAAACTGTTCATTCTCATCTGTTAGATCCTCACAGAATCCAAATATAGATGCACACAGTGGTTCCACTAAATCGTGTTACTTCCAGGGAAGGCAGTCCTGCTGCCCTCTTCCTTCCCCCCATGTTTCAGATGACATGGGATTCTTCCTCTGCAGCAGAAGTAGCATATTATCTTTGGTAACTTATGAGTAACCATCCTAATACGAATTGGGGATTGTCTTCCCTCCCACACCTTCCCTGGGCCTATTAAAGACTTCTATGTCCTCAGGCATAGATGGGCAATCTCAGCCTAGGGGCTAAATGCAGCTCTCCAAGGCCTCTCTAGCCAGCCCTTGAGACTTTCCCCAGTCATGCCCTCTTCTCAGGCTATGCCTCTCACTGGGCTTGCTCTGCATCCTCCTGCTTTTGCCTGGATGAGGTGTCTCTGAACTACGATAATGCCTCTTGCTTGCCTGCATGGAGAGCTATATCCATAAAAACCACTGAAACCAACACCACCACCCTCTCCATCCCAGCTCACAAAAACTCTCTCAGTAACTCATCAGCAACATTTGCAATGCACCCCCAGAAACACTCCAGAGCCCAGACCTACTGATGACCATTGACTCATCATAATTATGAAAGATAATGTGGTCTCGATAGATAGTATAGTGGTACCTCGGGTTAAGTACTTAATTCGTTCTGGAGGTCGGTACTTAACCTGAAACTGTTCTTAACCTGAAGCACCACTTTAGCTAATGGGGTCTCCTGCTGCTGCCGTGCCGCCAGAGCACGATTTCTGTTCTCATCCTGAAGCAAAGTTCTTAACCTGAAGCACTATTTCTGGGTTAGCAGAGTGTGTAACCTGAAGCGTATGTAACCTGAAGCATATGTAACCTGAGGTACCACTGTATTTATATTCAAGACTGGGATGCTGGCTTGAAACTGAATTTTGTCCCCATTAAGTATGACCTCATTAAGAGTAACGTTTGGCCAAATATAATCAAAGAATGGCTTCTAGGGGCTACTTAGGAAACCTTTCTCTGCCACAATACATGGGGTTGTAATCCAGCAGAGTTGTACCAATGCCATGGGACTTCCATTTCCTTTCTTTCTCCTTCCCCCGAACCCTCCCCAAAAGAAATCTGCTTCACAAGGTTCCCAACCCTCTGGAGGTGATTTTGAGAAGCTGGAGGCCACAGGAGAGGAAGAGGAAGTTTCATTGCATGCACTGGATTTTGCCTTTGGTGTTCAGAACTCAAACATGTTTGCCTATATCCCCGCTATGCATATAAAACAATTCAGAATTGATAGTAATTTTATTAAGAGCATTTCAGAACATTTTCAAA
Organism: Podarcis gaigeae; assembly: GCF_964106915.1. Classification (NCBI taxonomy): domain Eukaryota; kingdom Metazoa; phylum Chordata; class Lepidosauria; order Squamata; family Lacertidae; genus Podarcis; species Podarcis gaigeae. Next base: position 57,673,750 of record NC_139682.1, on the reverse strand, counting down.
ATGTCATATATCCACAGCCTGGTTACCCAAATTCGCTGTGTACTGTCCTTAAAGGCCTGTAACCTTTGAAAGCAGTTCTTTCATTTAGCGGAAGTTTGAATTTTCTATGCACTTAGTATGTGCTTCTGAAGCATCATTCTCGGCACATGAAGCATTGTATTCACATTAGTCGCACACTAAAAAAAAGCAATGTCGAGACTGACCTCCGACAATTTGGCAGGGACCCCTACGAAAAGACAAAACAGTTGTTCGTATTTTTAATAGCTATTTAGCTTTTCCACTCCAGCTTGCCACAAATAACTAATTTAAGAAAAAGGCAGGTGTCAGCTCAAAAGTAATCTAGAGATTCCCAAGAAAGGTGAACCCGATCCCAAGATCATCCGTCGCACGAGCGAACACTCTCATAGCTAGGGGGCGGAGTGTCGCAGGCGACGCTCGAGTCGTCCCACGATGCTGACTCCAGCCTCGGCAGAATATTCCGGAACAAAACGCTATCAGAGGAACTGCGCCTACGGCCGGCATGGCGTGTGTCATTTTCGTCCACCACTTGATACAAGGGGGGCCTGCTTTCCTTCAGGCTGTTGGGCTGTGTGCTGTTTGGGACGTTTTCAGCAGGCTGACAATTCAAGGCTTCTTCATAAGAGGGAATACTGCTTGGATCCCAGGTGCTGAAACAAACCAAGGCAAAATAAAAACCAATTAATCATTATTTTTTAAAAGAGGTATCTTGATGCAAAATAAGGTTTGCAAGGGCATATGCAAGCAAGATTAATAATTTTAGTACAATTAGCAATCTTTCCACTCCACAGCTGTAGCTACTACTCTTGAAGTCTCAATGTCAAATGTAGAGAGAAAAAGTCAGAGAAGAGAGAAAAAGGAAAAAAACCCACCACCCTCTTTTCATGTGTTCCTCAAGGACAATGTCACACGTGGCGTGTAAATGCAGCTGCACACTTACCTGGGATATGCGTCTTATTGACCTTATTTCTTAGTGGGTATATACAGGATTGCACTGTGGGTCTCTTGTGCACTATATAAGAACATAAGAAGAGCGTGCTGGATCAGGCCAATGGCCCATCCAGTTCTCAGCAGATGCTTGGTGGGAAACCCAGAAGCAGGGCCTGAACACCAGAGCAGTCTGCCTTCCTGCAGTTCCCAGCTACTGGTGTTCAGAAGCCTATTGCCTCTGACAGTGGAGATGGGACACAGGCATCAGGGTTAGCGGTGGCAGACAGCTGCATCCACCACAAATTTGCCTAACCCTCTTTTGAAGGCATCCAAGTTGTTGGCCATCGCTGCCTCTTGTGGGAAAACCCACATGAATAGGTATAGACAGTGCTTTTTTCTGGGGGAATGCATATCCCTAGACATTTTGTGAATCTAACTTTGGCCTCATTGAGTAGGAAAATGAGAGTTGGAAAATGAAAGTACCCCTAAACTTTTTTTTTTTTTTTTTTACGGAAAAAGCACTGGGTATAGAGAAAGCACAAGAGAATTTTCTTTAGTTGAATGTACCTTCTGTGGATATATTAGAATTACACAGACAGGAAGTGCAAGAAATACTAATAAATGTATACAACATCAATTTAAGTGAAGAATTTGTCCCTGCATCAGATGCTTCCAGCACTTTAGCAGTACCCGTAAATTACGGAGACTTGTGCCCTTTCGCAATATTTATAATATCAAGTGTCAAACTTGACCACATTCCCACTGGTTAATGTGCATTTCATGGGCCACTGATCATCACCAGGCCGCAGCGATTACTTTTTCCATTGTGCTTTGCTAAGCAAACATGGCTTGTATACAGGTGAAACTTTCACATAACCTTTGATCATTTGACTTCCCTTTTCTTTTCCAATGGGTAAAGGGTTTATGTGTGGGAAGCAACAATATACTGAGATCGCAGAGTTCACCTTGAAACAGTGCTAGCCAGGGAAGATGCTACGCTGTAGATCAAAAGCAGCAAATGGAAAAAAATGATACCAAAAAGCAATATTTTATCATTGTATATCACAGGCGCTGTATCCTAGTTTTAGCTGAGCATCAATCTACCCCCATCAGGTTTGGGCGCAAAGATTGTGCTGACCTGCAGGTCTGTTTCTCAAGAGGCTCCACGGTGGAGTAATGAAGGTCCCTTGAAAAATGGTACTGATAGCGGCGAGAAATTATCCCTGCATTGGCTGACCACAGAAGGCCAAAAAGGAGGAGGAGACCGCCAATTCCACAGCAGAAGAAGCTTATGGACCTGAGCAGTGCATTAGATGAGGAAGAAGAGCTTGCCACTGGTCCGACCTCTCCATCAGGCATGATCTTTGGCTCACTGCTAGATGGGGCGGCTCCCATCTCACCATCACTCCACCAAGCAAAACAGAGAGTCCCCGTCACCAGCAGGATAGCTCCAGTGATGGTCATTCCATGGCGCAAAGTAGCACTTGCCATTTTAAAAACAGAGGCTGCAGATACAGGTCATCTAAAGTTTCACCAGGAAATAGGTCTGATGTCCTGATTCATGCTGGGGGTGAAAAAAAAGGGAAGGGGAGAAGAGAAACCATCACAGTGGGAAAAGAATAGGGGGGAAATAAAAAATACAAAGCATGAACTGAGGACGAGAGGAATGCTGTCCTCCCAACACACCAGGAGCAACGTAACGGCCAGTTAATTATTGCAGGTAGCAGTTTTTGTCACAACTTTTCATTAAACGTGCTGCTGCCATCCCTTCTGTCAAACAGACCACTATTAAAGCAAACCATTTTGCTTGTTACTATGTTGTGTATTCTTGCGTTTTTATATTGTAAACTGCCCCGCAATGCTCAAATGAAGGGTTCTATAGAAATGTAATAAATAATAAATAATAACAATGACTGATCCTTCTGTGTGAACATCAACCAATATCTGACTTTGGGCATTTCCAGACTAGCACTGTTTTCAATCACATACTGGCAAATTCGGGTGGCCCAATGAAAGCTGATTTGGCCATCTAGTTCAAGAAACCCACTGCCCCCAATATTGGACTTTTCGTGATAAGGAAAGTGACAGGAAAATGCACTGGAAAGTGTGGGATAACAACTGTTTGATGCCACATGGTATAACCTCCCCACAAACAAATCAGAACAAATGTTCAATGCCATCTAACCTCCCTGGAAACTTAGTGCAAACAAGTAAGGAGGAATGCTCAGTAAACAGGTCATCTGGAAGCGACCCCAACCAGGTTCCAATCCTAGATTACCACTGAGCTTGCCCAGGCATTTATTACTTAAGAGTGGTGCTTAAATTGCAGGTGCCTATAGTCCTGACTCACTGTTTTAGCTGCCCTGCTGAATTTTCATCTGTGAATATATTTTATTAGTTTGTATGTCCCTGGCCCTGGGATTTTATTTTATTTTTTACTTGATAAAGAGTGTGTTAGAAATCCTATTAATAAATAAAAGAGTTTTGCAGTCCACTACTAAGATTCATTGTGTGGAACAGACTGGATGAGTATGAAAATAACCCTAATCTACTGGCTCCCATGGGAGGCAGTGACAGGCGCCATCTTGGATGCCTTTACAAAAGGATTGGAGGACAAGGCTATCAATGGCTACTAGTCATGCTGGCTGTGTTTTACCTGCACCGTCCCAGGCAGGTTGCCTCTGCATGCCAGTTGCTGGGAATTGCAAGGAGGCAGATGTGCTCCTGTCTTGTTTGTGGGCTTCCCACAGGTATCTGATTGGCAACTGTGAGAACATGATCCTGGACTTCGATGGATCATTAGATCAGTGTTCCCCAACCTTGGGCCTCCAGCTGTTTTTGGACTACAATTCCCATCATCCTTGACCACTGGTCTTGCTAGCGAGGGGTGATGGGAGTTGTAGTCCAAAAACAGCTGGAGGCCCAAGGTTGGGAAACACTGCATTAGATGGACCATTGGCCTGATTCAGCAGGTTCTTCTTATGCATGAGCTGAAGGCCACTGCCGTTACCAGCAGATTCACACATAATGGCAACTGGCTACTTGTCGTCTATTTATGATACGAGAGCCATAGCTCCCAGGTCTTCATAATTCCATAATTATTGATGCCACTCATGCTATCTAGATTTTGGAGAGGAGGCTGCACAGGATGTACCCCTAGATCTACGGTGTAATAATCACTGTAATTGCACAGTTGAGTCGATAACCATGCAAAAATGAATATGCTTTGTATGAATCAGGTGTTAATCATAATATGCAAGGTTTCGAGTGAAGGGAAAGCGCAAGATGAAATGGGAGAAAAACGTATTCCGAGGACTAAGTGATTTAGCAATTATCTTAAAAGGCTTACAAGTTGTATTGCTGCGGGGAGCCTTAAAGATTTGTTTGGATATTAATTTTTTTCATTATAATTTTCAAACACCTGCAACAATTAGACAATGCACAAACGATTACAGTATTTCAAAGCGTGGCCCAGTCTGAAGGTTAACAGCAACCTATAAAGAGAGAAAGGGGAGGGAATTGTTTCGATAAATCTCTAGGAGTGAATAGCCCTGTGTTTGTTCTGAAATATGCAATCTCAGATCTGATGCAGAGGAAGAAACCTAGAAACTGGGATTAATTTGTCATCTTCAGGACGAGTGGAAACTGCACTTTTCACATGAGCTGGGCAAGCTAATTGGGAAACTGAATTACGAGGCAGTGAAAGAAATCCTGGATGATCTTATCCATATTTAATGAAGAGATGTGATGAAATCAGATTTATTAAAGCTGCAGACAGATTGGATGAATCTGAAGTGTATTAATCTAGTGCCTCTTTCAGCTTTGGGGAATGCATCCCTGGCACAGCTCAACGATTGTTGAATCACATAAACATGGGACTACTCTGGAGCTGATTCTGTCCCATATGACATGGCCAAGTCAATGGTCTTTGTCAGGAGTGCAAAAACAAAAATGCCTAGCCATCGCTGGTACCTAAAAAGCTGGATCTGGGGACTGGTATCTGGGCTGCTGCAGACGTTACCTCCAGACTCCCTTTTACTAAGATGTTCTAAAGACGCTCTAAATTTTGGATCCTTGGTGTGGGCCAGGGAGTCCAAGTGTTGATGGGTTACAATTCCTACCATCCCTGACCATTTGGTCATGCTGGCTGGGGCCAATGGGATTTGGAGTCCAACAATGTCTGAATTCTGGAGAGCCACAGATTGCCTATCCCTGCAGTAAGGTTTCCGTACTATATGTCAGAAAGAAATTGAGAGGGGAGATGGGAATTACTGTCAGGGACTGTCAGGTTTGTACCTTGCAAGGTCAGCAGAACTGATGCATTGTCTGTTGCACTCTCTAAGGTCCTGGAAATACACCTTCCAAGTCTAAGAAAGGATCTCCCGCAGCACCAACAATTATATTAGTATGTGCCCCTGTGGGCAATGGTGGTATGAGACCACAGAAGACAAGCAGTCCCAGAAGACGTTGCCTTGTGTGCTCCTGCTTTTCAAAAACCTGAACAGCCAAAAAGGGGTATAGCAGAAATAATAATAAGGTGGTAAGATTGTCTGATATTCAAAGGTTCTTTGGAAGACGGGCAATAGATTCGAATCCAACCCCTAGAATGGAATAGTCCTGTGATCAACAAGTCCCAACTGTAGAAGGTATTCTACTTGTGCAACTGGGCTTCCCCCCTGCTCCCCCAGAAACAGCTTGGGGAAGGGTCAGGAGAACCCTGAAAACAGCACAGCAAAGAGGAGAGGGGGGGTTGTTCTGTCTGGCAAGTTGAAAAGTTTGCACTGACAGAATGTTCAACAAAGCACAATGCTGAATTCATCCCAATATTTTTAGATTGCTGCAACCCACCCTGGTCCCTTTTGGTAAGTAACTGAATTAATAATATTCAGATATGCTGCAAATATAAAAGAGATGCTAAAATGTGAGCTACCTTTGTTGCTCGATCCAAGATCTAGCTTCATCGCCAACAACGGTTTCAAAGGAATATCTACCTACCTGCTGGGTCTACAAAATGTGGGTGAGTCAATCCCTTCTTAAATCCACTTGAAGGATTATACAGGGCTTAAGCCGTGGTACGCTGCCTGTCTTAACAACACCAAGTAATTAACCTCACAGAGACAGTCTGCTCACAATAAATTGGATTACAGGATAAGGCTCCTTGCATACCACACATTTCGTGGGATGCCTCTGTGGCCACCAGGAGCAAAGCCAAGAGATGCGACTCAACCATTTTATTAACTAAGATGCTTCAGTCAATGCTTCCCCCCTTCAGGCCCCTCTCCACCAAACAAAGAGGGCAAAAACAGATCACATTGTTATGAGTTTGTGGGTGCCAGACACTTGTAATCCTAGCCAGCTAATCAAGGGAGGCTACCTTCCTGATGAGGTAACTGGCCATTAAGAGAGCAAAGGAAAGGGCTCTGTGCCAGATGTAAAATTGGGGGGGGGGCTTCTTCTCCAGCTCTCGGATAGTTAGAAGGACAAAGCTGGGGTTTGAGGGAAGAGTTTGCTGTGATGTGGCCTAGAAGAAAAAGTGGCAGGCTGGAAAAGCAGAGAGAGCGCGCCATGGCTGATTTTTGCTAGAATCCACGGCTGTGGCTATGGGAGAACAAGACCCTTTGGGGACATTGATGCTGTGAGCCCCTCCATCGCAGGCTCAGGTTGCATATATGTGTGAACAAACCATATATCATCAAGACACTACCGTCTCCACAGTGCCTCATTCCCAAAAGGAAACACAAACCCTGGGCGAGTGCCTGGAACCCCTCAAATCTCGCACCGCTTGGAGATTGGGGCGGCACGCAGAAATATATTATATCATTTACTAACTGGAGGAAAAGCCATAGAACCCAAGCCTTTAAACACTATATAAATGTGGAGGAATTGTGATGATAATTATAATAAATGCCCATTCTTTCTCTCAAAGAATACAGGTCCCTGTAGTTTGTAAAGAATTCCTGGGAATCGTAACTCTTTGAGGGGTAAACTACAGTGCCCATAATTCTTTGAGGTAAAGAATGATGTTCTTTGACTGTGTTTTAAAGGTATAGTGTTGTGGACACAGCCTGTTGGTTACTGCTAACACTTTGCATGCCAGCAGGTCCCAAGTTCAACCCTCCAAAAACAACAAAATCAGGTGGTAGTAATGGGGAAAGATCTCTGCCCAAGATCCCAGAGAGCTTTTGCCAGTTACAGTGGACAGTAGGCTTGGTGGACAGTCTGAACTGGTATAAGGAGGGTGAAAATATTGATTAAGAAACCACAAAGAGTCATGAGAGGAATCCATCTTTGTGGACAGGAAGGATGGTGACTCAGTCAGGTATGAGAAGTTAGAATTGGAGAGTTTTTCTACGAGTCAGCTGAAGACCAGCTTGCCATTTGTTTTGCATCTGAGGCAACACAGCGAACACTTTCCAGTTCAGCCTTCTAGGATGATTTTTGTGGGGGAGGCTAACAGCTTAACGCAATTTTTATCGCTTACAAAATAATAAGGGAGATTGACAGTTTCATACGGGAAAAAGTCCTCTCTTCCCCCTTGCATAAAAGCTGCAGCAGTGACATTTTCAGCATCCTCTGCCCACGCTTCCAGAAAAGGAGGAGGGGAATTGTAGTGGATCCCTCCTCACACCAATGGCAGCGAGATCAAATCCCAAAAACTTATCAGCGCGATCTTACACTTACTTCACAAGTCAGTTCTACTCAATCCAGGGCTTAGTTGCTAAGTTACATGTATTTAGAACTGCACCTTTACAGTCTTGTTTCAGCTATTCCTTACCCTCATAAGAGATCTGCATTTTTTTATTTATTTGTATTTCATCTTGGTTTCACACACACACACAGAGAGAGCTATCCACACACATACTCATATCCATGTGTTTTGTTAGCTGTCTTAGGCAGCACCAGATGAACAGGAAGGGTATACATTTACTAAAATACATAAATACAAAGGCTGAGAAAGTTCAAAGCTTTGAAAAGATATGGAAAGGGAGAATACTGAAAAACTGGGGGGGGGGGTGGTAAGAGCATCCTTGAAAGGGGCTGCTTAATGGCAGGAATTAAGTGCAGGGGTCCACAGGTCTTCACTTATATGTCAATAGACTAGCTAGTAAGGCTGCAATCCTAAACCCACTTAACCTGGGAGTAACTGCCATTGAACTCAATGGGTCTTACTTCTGAATAAGGCTGCTGCTGCCAGGCTTCTATTCCAAACACACTTACTAAAGAACACAGAGCATAGTTAACATGCATGAAATTGTGCTGTTGCGGATACTAGTCTTAACACTCACGGGCAAGACTTAAGTTGCAGGGTGGGTGGGGGGCTCAAGCTCAGGGGTGGGTGGGAGACAGCCCTCTAAGCTTCTCTATCTGATTCTTGGGACTCTCCCAAACCATGCACCCTCCCCAGCCACATCCTTTCTGCCCAGGCCTTTACACCACCCTTGAGTCTCCTGGACTGGCAGGAATGTGTCCCTGAACTGGGACTGGACCTTGGCTAAGTAGGATGTGTGTGTGTGTAAGAGAAACTAGCCTCTGCGCATTATTGCCTTGTTCCCCACCCAGTACTGGCATGGGCCCACCAAGGCCAAGGTTGTTGAGAGGGGAACGCTGGCGGCTTCTAAATCAGCATTCAGATACATAACGGTTTGGGCTGATCAGGGGCATAGAAAGGGGGGTACAGGGGGCGCAGTCCGCCCTAGGTGTCATCCCTGAGGGAGTGACAAAATGGCACACCAAGGGGGGCGGCACTTACTGCGGGGCCTGGCCTGCAGTGCGCCTGAGCCACACATATCTCCTGGGAGTGACGCAGTGGCTCAGGGCCCCGCGCTGCCCAAAATGGCAGCGTGGGGCTTGTGTCTGCCCAGCAGACTCCCTAGGCGGATTGCTGCAGCGCCCCTGTTGAGTTCCTTGCCCCACCCCCGTTGCTCTGGGGGCTGGAGCAGCTAGCTATGACCCTGAGGCTGATGCCTTTGAGGAAAGAAAACTTTTCTGCCACCAGGCAGTACTTTTTACACCTACTAAGACTCCCCTCCTGCTGCAAATTCTGGATGGAAGTAAACTTTAAAAAGTTTTCAAGGGCAGGGGGTCCCAGGAGAACATATTGGGAGTGTCTAAAGATGGGTTGCACTCAGGCTTCCATAATCGTTATTACAGGCACAGGCAAACTCGGCCCTCCAGATGTTTTGGGACTACAATTGCCATCATCCCTAATCACTGGTCCTGTTAACTAGGGATCATGGGAGTTGTAGTCCCAAACCATCTGGAGGGATGAGTTTGCCTATGCCTGCATTATTAGTTATCACTTTTCATCAGCTGACAATTACTTGAAATGCCACTCCTGTGGAGGCATTTTTGGATGGTTTTTGTCATCTGCCTGTTCTACGTATTGCCCCGTCAGAAGCAACACACTGCCACATTCTTTTCTTGATCTCAAGGAAGAAGAAAAACCTTTGCTTTGGGAGAGGTGGAAAGTGGAGGCAGAGGGCATGCTGGGGCTAACATATTGTGTAAAATATAGGAGCTACCTTATAAAGAATCAGGCTATGAGTTCCATTTAGCTCAATGTTACTGACACGGACTGGCACCACCTCCCAGAATTTCACTCAGGAGTTTTCCCCATACCTACTTGGAGATGATGATGATGATGAAGAAGAAGAAGAAGAAGAAGAAGAAATCATTTATACCCTGCCCATCTGGCTGGGTTTCCCCAAACCAAAAACTGAACCTGGGAACTTCTGCCTGTAAAGCAAGGCCCTCCCACTGAGATACTGCCCTCTTCTAGTGTATGGCTTCTATAAACAGCTACAGGATCCTTAATATGTAGGGTTATCCTCCCAGATAACACCATCCCAGCAGGGGAAACAAAACATTAGCATGCACAATTCTTTATTTGAGGTCTCGCCAGTGTTAGAAACTTGAGATATTAAAGCTAGGAGCTAAATGGCACCTTAAACCTAGGTTATGGGTGCAACAATGGAATGGCTAGGCACACTTTTTTATAACAAGAATACAAAGCTGAAAATGAATGAACTGCAGCTAAAATTTTTCATGTGGTTTCGTCCTTCCCCTGCCCGCCCCTAATATTCTTAGGAGGGTCTCTTCTCCAGCCTTCAGAGAGTAGCTGGAAGTGCGGAGGCAGAAAAAAGTCCTCCTTTCCTGCCACTCTGCAGTTTTAGTCTGAAATCTTAGGCGCAGCACTCCTCCCAGAGCTCAGAACCTGCTCACACTGATGAAATTCCCTGTCACAAAATGTGCCTAGAACAATGGGAGTTTTGAAAACTGGGTGTTCCAATCCCACCTTTTGCCATAAAACCGTCACAGAGCAGATCACAGAAAGCCAATTACAGATAATGAATCCAACACACCTGGATACATCAGAATCAAACTGAACTCAATCTGCATGCTCCTCCACCACCCATTAGGTACCTGAAACAAACTAAGCTTCAGGTGGCTTACCTGTGTAGGTATAAGCACTGAGCTGTGATGAACCCTCCTTTCTCCACTACTGAGGATACACCATTTATGCAAGTTCAGAATATTGGATATATTCAAGTACACCATGCAAGCACCTGTGTGCTACACGTTTGGGAACCCTAGCTCTATATTTTACTAATTACAGCTCTGAGATGCTTTCTGTTACAAGTGTGCAGTGGCGTAGCGTGGGTTGTCAGCACCTGGGGCAAGGCAAGTAATTTGCACCCCCTAAGCCGTGGATTTGCACCCCCTAACCCTAACCCCCAGATGTTGCGCCCGGTGCGGCTGGCCCCCCCTGCACCCCCCACGCTACGCCACTGCAAGTGTGGGCTATTCTTAATGGGAAATGTCTTGCAGGAATAGATCTAAAGTCACTGTGTGCATGGCAGGGAAGGAAGAAGATATCTGATCAATCCAACAAGCTTAATAGTTGTTGCAGGGTAAGTGCACAGAACAAGTTGTGCAGAATGTGGTCGAGAGGCTCCGCTAAGCTTTATGATTCATCAGCAAACAGATTAAACTGGGTTTATACAAATATGGGTCTAAACTGGCTTCACCAGGCTCGAGGATCGCACTCTTTACTAAACAAAATCTAAGGACGCGAGATTCTTGGCTCCTCCGTCCCACTCAGAAAACGCAAGTGTGATGATGGCATCTTCCCCCGCCAATCTTTCTGCTTTCTGCGTCCATCCAACGCTATTAGCAACCGCAGAAATACAGCAGGGAGGCGAAGAAGCGCGATGCGAAAGCACCCATCAAGCCTAGATGGAAATGGGTTCTGTATCCCCCCCCCCTTCTCACCCGCCCCAGCTGTACTCAACTCTTACAAAGAAAATGCACTGGGCTTTTAAGATACAGGATGAAAAAGCTCTGTTAATGCTATTATCATCTCCGCGAGTGCCGGCTGGAAGCAAACATGCAAAACAAAAAACACACACACAAACGAATGAGGCTTCGAGCAAAATAATCGTGCTTGCAAAAATAAAATAAAATAAATTGCCAGAGTTGCCACTGATCTGGGAGTCTTGCAGACCATTCTGAATCCCTTACTGGTTGCAGCGTCAACGACGGCTAACTTTTAAACGATTCGAGCAAAGGGCAAGGCGCAACTACCGAAGCGGCTGGTGCAACGTAGCAAGACAGCGTAGCATCGCCTGCAACGCCCCGCGCAATCCAAGCGTGCTTCAGCAAGAGATCGAGCTTGCGAAGTACGCGTGCAACTCCTCGTCGCGCTTTGTCCCCTTGCAGCCTCGGCCCTGCCATACTTACTTCGCTCGGCGGCAGCTTCGCGGGTTTTCCCCGTGCACTTCAAAGGCAGGCAGCGCAGCCGTGCAAAAAGGCGACTATCCCGAGGGGCAGAAAGAAAGCGCCGCGCGCGCAGCAGCTCGGCTGGCGAAAGAATGCCGCCTTGCAAACGCAGCTCCCGCGGGGAACTTGGGTTTAGCAGCAGCGCCCTCCGGAGGACAAAGAGAGAACTTCCCCCGAAGTACACCTGGACGTGTTTTCTGCCAGTCAGGCGGATGGCGGTGGTGATAACGCCTGTTTCTGGCGAGTGCCTCGCATAAATCAGACATGAAGAGGAAAGGAAAAAGGGCAGCTGCCAGAAGGATAAGGAGATGCTCGGCTCCTACTCCTGTCAGCCCCAGACAGCACAGACATTGGTCTGGGGTGATGGGAGTTCCAAAATGCCCCTGGAAAAGTTTCTTTCCAAAGTTTCCCTCTTTCCCTACCATACTAAAAGACCACATGTCTTCGGTAAGTTTAAAAATGGTTCACTAACAAACTCTCCAGGTTCGATTGCTTCAGAAAGTTGCACAGAGGCAGTTAGAACTTGGCTTAGTTATGAAGTAGTGAAAGTTCCTAAAGTACAGTGGTACCTCAGGTTACAGAAACTTCAGGTTACAGACTTGGCTTAAGAACTTTGCTTCAGGATGAGAACAGAAATCGTGCTCCAGAGGCACGGTGGCAGCAGGAGGCCCCATTAGCTAAAGTGGTGCTTCAGGTTAAGAACAGTTTCAGATTAAGAATGGACCTCCGGAACGAATTAAGTACTTAACCTGAGGTACCACTGTATTGGCATATAGGAACTCAGGAATGGCTGGTGAAAGCCATGTGGCTGCGCTGGAGCAACCAGCTCAAACCTCTTCACACTATGAGGCTCTCAGGTAGACTGGGGGAGAACAAAGGCTTGGTTGCCTCCCAAGGTGAGGGGAAGTGGACATAGCTAAGCCTGGCAGGACTGCTTACTCTATGGTATTAACCTCTTCATGTGTTAATTAAACTTAATCATGTTGCTTATATGAGGCTGGTAATCCCATCATTTGGCCCTACACTGCAGGTTCCAAGCATCTTTGATGGGACTGAAAATAAATAAGATTTTTTTGGGTTAAAGTTATTAATGTAATATAAAATTTTAAAGAGAATAGATATAAACCAATCCCAAAGTTATTTCACTTGGTAGATTGGATGGGTGGGATACTATCTAAACACAAACAATCCGTAGGGAATAAGTTAACTTCTGCTGAAAGATTAGTTGGCAAAAGGCTGGAAGAAACTCCCGTTACTAGAATGTAAGAATAAGCACATAATAGTACATAATATTAATGCCCAAGATTCCATATTATAAGAAACTCTGGAAAGGATAAACACAAGGATATTAAAAGTAACTATGTTGGTCCATAAGAAAAAGCCCATACCAGGGCAATATCTTTATTACGCCAACAAAAATGTCATAAAATAGTGTACAGTACATGCTTTCAACAGCCTCTCCTACCCACCACTATTAAGTTGGGTCCTCCACCACAGCAAAGCCTCTCCCCACCCCACCAGCAACAGTTCTCTCCCCCAGCCCAGGCTGGCAAATCAGACAAGTGGTCCATCAAACTCAGTACTGTCAACACTGACTGCCAGTAGCTCTCCAGAGTGACCCTGGGACCTTCTGCATGCAGTGCAAAAGCTCTGCCTCTGAGCTAGGGCCCTTCCCCTGCAATGTGTTGTGTGTCATCCTAATACACACAGTCAGCCGTCAAAGGGATGGGGAAGGCAGAACTGCCCTCAAAAGTGTTAAACCAGGACCATATTCTCGGTCACTCAGTATATGACAAGCCAGAGAGAAGGCTTCATGTTGCATAATCAAGTGTTCTACTCAGCAATAATTCTTACAGCTTTTTTAATAGATCTAAAGGACTCTGCCTCCTGAAACTCATATACTGTACCTTCCCTCCCCGCAACCTTCTCTGCAGCAAAGAGCTCTATTTTGGGAAGTTTTGTGTGACAGGCATTATCTCAGGCCCTTGCAGTGATGAATTGAACGGGGACACAAATGCAGCGCTTTTCCCTCCCTCCTTCCTTCCTTCCACCCAGCTCCAACTAACTTGAATTTATAGGGGGGGTTTCCCCACCCCGCAGGGACCAAACACCTCATATGTATCAGTTTAGAGGAAGGGAAGTGGCCACAGACTACCCTTGCAAAACTTAGTTCTTAAAAGGAGAATAGTGTAAATAAGCAACCTCAAGAAGAGTCTTCGTTGAACTGACAAATCTCCAACTTGTGAATGTTCTGTTTCCATGGCACAGATGCAACCACTAGGACAGGAGTGGTCAAACTGCAGCAGCCCTAGGGCCACATGAGGCCTTTAGCCAAATTTTATGTGGCCCTAATTTCAAAAGCCCTCTATATGCAATCAGCTGAAGATCTGGGTGGAGGGAGGGAGGTAGCAGAAAGAAAGTGTGAGGAAAGGGGTCACCCCACCCACTTTTGGTTTCGGTCTCTGCCTCCCTGGGATTAAAATAGAATCATATAAAATATTCCACACTGTGCCAAGCAGCATCTTCACAGAAACTCCACTCTGCGCCACTGCATGTCTCCCCTTGTCCTCTATCACCATTGGTTGAGTCAGTGCTGATTTCTGTGACCTCGCCAATGGAGGACATCTTTGGGTTGTTATGGATGAGCACAGCAGTGATCAAGAGGTAGAAATGGTCACCACTACTTCAGCGAATGCTGTCGCCCCCAAATTGGACAAATGCTTTTCATCTAATGGCCTGCCTACTACTGTAAATAGTGACAATGGACCACCTGTTCAAAGTGTGTAATTTCCTCATTTTTAGACCATCTTGGATTCAAATATCAAAACATTGCCTCTCGTTGGTCTCAAGCAAATGGGGAAGTTTAGAGATTTATGAGGACGCTTGAGAAAGACTTATGAATTGTCACAGCAGAGGCAGCCAATATAAAACAAGAACTGTTTCCATTTCTCTGAAGCTCCGAAACCATACCCTCAGAACTTGCATGGCACCAGCTACCATGTTTGGTGGAAAGGTAAGAACAACATTTGCTCAAATTGACTTCCCACACAGGGATGCACGCTGCACCAACATGATAATAAGGCAAAGCTAGCAATTAAAAAGTATACAGACCAATGCAAGTGAGACACAGTAGTGCCTTTCATAAGGGAGAGAGCTAGGTGATCTATGTTAAGAGCTTTGCAGCAAACTTTCAATGCCTTTCAATCTTGTTCCATATGAAATCACAATGATAAATGGCAGAATGGTCACTGCAGAGGCGTGCTCATAAAGTCACCAGAAATGTGTCTCACAAACCATTTCATAGCATCACTCAGATTCAAAGACCTTACGATAATGATGACTTCAGTAACTTCTCATCCACCACTCCTGCTGCCTGGAACCCATCAACTCCATGCATTCCATGGAAATCTCTGGAAACAGAGATATGAAAGCTAGGAGCTAAATGGCACCTTAAACCTATGTTATGGGCGCAACAGTGTAATGTATAGGTGTGCTTTAAAAAAACAAACAAGAATACAAAGCTGAAAATGAATGAACTGCAGCTAAAATCTTTCACATGGTCTAGTCCTTCCCCTGCCCACTCCTCTAATATTCTTAGGAGGGTCTCTTCTCCAGCCTTCAGAGAGTAGCTGGAAGTGGGGAGGCTGAAAAAGGTCCTCCTTTCCTTCCATTCTGCAGTTTTAGTCTGAAATCGTAGGCGCAGCACTGCTCCCAGAGCTCAGAAACTGCTTGCACTAATGAAATTCCCTGTCACAAAATGTGCCTAGAACAATGGGAGTTTTGAACACTGGGTGTTCCAATCCCACCTTTTGCCATAAAACCGTCACAGAGCAGATTACAGATAATCTGTAATAAAGCCAATTACAGATAATAAATCCAACACACCTGGATACATCAGAACCACCTGA
The DNA here is from genome assembly GCF_964106915.1 of Podarcis gaigeae. Taxonomy (NCBI): domain Eukaryota; kingdom Metazoa; phylum Chordata; class Lepidosauria; order Squamata; family Lacertidae; genus Podarcis; species Podarcis gaigeae. The sequence continues at coordinate 57,658,115 of NC_139682.1, read as the reverse complement.
ACTCAATCCACATGCTCCTCCACCACCCATTAGGTGCCTGAAACAAACTAAGCTTCAGGTAGCTTACCTGTGTAGGTATAAGCACTGAGCAGTGATGAACCCTCCTTTCTCCACTACTGAGGATACACCATTTATGCAAGTTCAGAATATTGGATATATTCAAGTACACCATGCAAGCACCTGTGTGCTACACATTCAGACAGTAGCAGGAAGTAGGGAGGCAGAAAAAGGCCCTCCTTTCTTTCCACTTTGCAGTTTTAATCTGGTATCTTAGGTGCAATACTGCGCCCAGAACTCAAAAACTGCTCGCGCTGATGAAATTCCCTGTCACAAAATGTGCCTAGAACAATGGAAATTTCAAACACTGTTCCAAAGATCTCGCAAGGTGTCACTGGAAGCCATCACTATGGATCCCTGGCAGCAGGGCTGACACTACCCTGTAGGTTTCTGCTGCCTAAGGTGGGCTGCTTCACTCTGCCCCAAGCTGGCTCTGTTTTGGCTGGCCCTGCCAGTTGGCGTATAAACAATGATTTTGCAAAGAAGTTTAAAAGGGGAAGAAGGGAAGCAGATCTGAGGCTCAGAGTAAAAGACCCAGAGTTCAGGCATTATTTGTTGTGGCAAGGGGAGAGGCTGCTTTTAGAGTGACACACACACACACACACACACACACACACACAGATACACACTATTTCGTGTATAGCTCTGGAATGAGATTGTGGCATATTGTTATCATGGAATGTGGAAAGTGCTCTGATGGAGTAAGATTGTGAAATATATTGTGCGCACGCCCTTGGTTTGGAAGGTTAGCAAAACAATACATGACTGCTGGTAAGAGAATGATTCAAGTAATTATTTATGGAACTCAGTGTACTCCTGAGAGTACACCAAGTAATTTTTCAATAAACCAGTGGCAACAAGGCTGATCTGAGCAATCCTTGAAACTTTAGCCTTAACCTTCCAACTGAAACTCAGACATAAGAAGCAGCATTTCTCCTCCAGGGGGTGGGGGGAACCAGGGAAAGAAAACAAATAGATTTTCAAGTTGCTTTCTGAGACAGTGGAGACACAGGTAGGCAGCCTGACAGACAACTTCTTGTTTTCTTCACAAAGGCATTTAAGCAGCCCACAAAGAGGCAATATAAAGACTTCACATCTCCCCAGCCTTCAGAAATGGCTTAAAAGCAGAGCTTTGGAAATGGGCAAATATACCAGGCTCCAACAAGCAGCATCCATATCTGTCTACTCATAAATGAGGTTTCCGTTCTTCAACTGTAGATCTGTCTCTTTAGCTGCTAGTAGAAGAGTCCCTTTAAAGCCAAGGCCAAAGAGACACCAGCATCTACATTCCTCATGGACAGTCCCATGCCAGGTATGACTTGGTTTATTCTGTGCCAGAATGCTGATATCTATTATATGGTAAACTTTCCAGTAGTCAGAGTATGAGCCAAATTTCATCTTAACCATTTGTTGACATGCTGATACCTCCATGTTGAAAGATATATAAATGCTCCTCACCCCATGCGTGAGAATGTGAGGTTCAATTGTGTATATCTATCTAGCAATCTGAAGAGAAATGTAGCAGTTTGGAGTAGCCATTGTAGAGATGAACTTTATGTAATTCAGCATATGTTCTTGTACATGCATTTGGCAGTATCTCACAGCCGGTGCACTATTGAGGAATGAAGTAGGCCTCCCTTCTCTAAAAACTTCTCAGCCTGGAGAAGAGGAGACTGAGAGGAGATATGATAGCCATCTTCCAATATCAAAAAAGCTGTCACATGGAAGCTGAAGCAGGCTTGTTTTCTCGTGCTCTGGAGAGTAGGACTCAAACCAATGGATTCAAGTTAAAGGAAAGGAGTTTCCAAGTAAACAGCAGGCAGGAAGAACTTTCTGACAATAAGAGCTGTTTGACAGTACTGTAGAATGGACTCCCTCAGGAGGGTGTGGACTTTCCTTCATTGGAAGTTTTTAAGTGGAGGTTGGATGGACATCTGTCATGGATGCTTTAGTTGAGATTCCTGCACAACAGAGGGTTGGACTAGGTGACTCTTGGGGTCCCATAAAACTTTTCGATTCTATGATTCTATGTATACACAAACACATTATACTGTACTGTGGTACCTCGGGTTACAGACGCTTCAGGTTACAGACTCCGCTAACCCAGAAATAGTACCTCGGATTAAGAACTTTGCTTCAGGATGAGAACAGAAATCGTGCTCCGGTGGCACGGCAGCATCAGGAGGCCCCATTAGCTAAAGTGGTGCTTCAGGTTAAGAACAGTTTCAGGTTAAGAACGGACCTCCAGAACGAATTAAGTTCTTAACCCGAGGTACCAATGTATTACAAAAAACTATCAGTGGTGCTAGATCAACGTTTAGCAAAATTGTGTTTTTAAGACTTACAGAATATAGAAGGTTGGACACAATTTAGCAGATATTTGATGGTAAGCTACTTGATTCTCACAACAAGGTCAATGCAGGGTTCATCTGACTGTAAGAGCTGGGATAAAAAAAATTTTCAAAGATGCTAAAAGAAATATTGAATACATGAAGAATTTTAAGTCTGCTGTCTGGTACAGTGAAATCAAACCAGACCATGAAAGGGCCACCTATCTATCAAAATTTACTCCGCCCCTACCCCTGTTCCAGACATGCTTTTACCGAGTTTGGATTCCAAGCCATGCCTATTGATGTCTAGATATGGTTGTAGATTTTCTAACAGACTAGCAAAGGATGGTTTGGGCTTGTGCAGAAAGGCCGAATTGAAGATGTGATGCACTGTATCTTGTACCATCCATTATATAATTATCCGGTGCTTATTTTTATTCTTCCCTTTCAGGCTTTCTTTCAAGGCCAGATGATTTTAACTTTGATAACTTTATCTGAATCTCCTATTTTCATTTCTGTGTTTTAATGGGATTGTTTTATTGCGTGTTTTAATGATGGATGTTTATCTTCTAATGTTTCAATGGATAGGTCAGCTGGCTAGAGCATGGTGCTCATAATGCCACGGTTGAAGGTTCAATCACAATAAAGAACAGCTGCATATCCCTGCATTGCAGGGGTTTGGACTAGATGATCCTCAGGGTCCCTTTCAACTCTACAATTATTTTATTCTATGCCGCTCAGTTGCATCCATACATAGATGAAAACCTGCTCGATTGCAGGAAGCCTTTTGCAAAATTTGGTTGTATATTAACAGATGTCCAAACAACTTTCCAAAATATATAAAAGTAGTTAATTATGGATTTTTGTTTTAATGTTTTGTAACTGCTTATTTAGAACTGCTTAGAAGAATGTTTTGGCATTAACTGCAGAGCTTTTTGTTACAATACTCACAGGCACAGAAAACAAGCACCTCTCTTTTTGCTGCCCATGGCACCCACAACATGCTTACCAAGATATGAGAACTGGTATACATCATTTATTTTATTTTATTTTATTTTTAGAAGAACACAGTATGTTTGTATCTTGCTGTGTGTGCAAACTTTCAAAAGTTGCAGTTCCCCACCTGCAATCTAGGGGGTACTGTTACAGAGAATACCAATAATTCTGCCAACTCACTCATCCCTCTCCTTCTGCTAATTATTATTAATTTATTCAATTTATATACCACCCTTTATCCAAAGATCCAAGGGCGGAATACAACACTACAAACATAATTTAAGCAGAACAACAACAACATAACACACAGCATAACAATACGCAGCATCATAATAAAACGAGCATAACAATAATGCGTAGGATTGAGTTCTGCTTTCACAAAGAGCTCTCTGTTTAGCAAGCAACGTGAAGATTCAGAACTTGGACACGGCTTCTAACATGGCGAACGCCCAGAGGCTGCAGATGGTTCGCCTCGTGCCGCGGCACTGTGCCCCGGACAAAGGGGGCAGGATTACAACGTTCCAGGCGAGGTGCCACCAGGCAGCACGTGGCCTGAAAGGATGCCCCCCTGATGCTGCTCCAGACCCTGGCTGCCGTTTCACCCCAGCGTGCCAACTGCATTTCCGAGCCCACAGAACTGTATCTGCGTGTGCAAGCAAGGCAGGGCAAGGCAGGGGAAAATCTCCCTTGGCACGCGAGTTGTCCCATGAGCAGAGGAGGAGGCACATTTGCCAGAATACTTAAGCGCAATCCTATACCGATCAACTCTCAGGTGCGTAAAGGATTGCAACGTTATTTCCCTCTCCTATGTTTTGGTATCCGAGCAAGAGGCCTCTTTCTTCTGACTGCAATTTAGGACGGGCATTCCGCCGTTGCATGGCTTGCAGGGAACCCTCCACAGTACCAGAGACGGGTCACTATTCGTCAGTTCACGAACAGAACCGGGGGTTGGGTCCTCCATACAAAAAAAAGCATGCCTTGCAGCGTCATCCCCCCCCCCTCCCAAGGCGAGAGCACCTAGCCTGCATGCCTGCCTAGGGCGGGGAGGCGGCGCGCGGCGCTCGCTCCGTCAACTGGCCTCGTGCTGCTCCGAGGCACCCGGCCGGTACGGGTGTTTAGCTCCTCGCCCCCCCCGAGCCAGCCAATCCCGCCACTCGGCGCCTGATCCGATCCAAACGGCGCCACCCCATTGGTTGGACGCCGTCCCTCTCCTCACCGCCGAGGAGCCCGACCGGCCAACCAGGAGGGAGGTGGGCTGCGCTTCGAGTCGGGCCGGGGGCGGAGCGCCGGGTGTTAAGCGCCGAACGTTGGCTCGGTTGGGGCTGTGCAGGGGAGCGCAAGGAACGGTCGACTCGCGAGCTGGGGGTGACGCCGGTCCGCGAGCGGGTGTGACACGGTCGTGGGGAAGGCGCGCGCGTGTCCCCGACGCGGTTCTTCTGAACCTGGGTCTCCAAACATACTCTGTAAAGAGACTTGCCCGCCTTGCTTTGCACAGGGCGGCGGCGCTGCTAAGACGGTGCTGACCGTTGTACGTGGGAAGAGGCGGCGGAGGGTAGCGGGGTCTCGGGGGTTGTTGGAACAGGTGGCTGCTAGGTGAGCCAACTGGGGACTGAAGAGGCCGGCTGTGCAAAACAAGTTGTGGCGGCTTGTTGGGTGCTGCGGGAGTCGAGCGGATCCGAGTAGGAGAACGACTTGGGTTGTTAGGCGCGTTGCGTGTGCGTGAGTGCCGGCGAGGGTTCGCGATGGGTCCTCTGCTGTCTCTCGGGGTCGGGCTTCTGCTGCTCATCCTGTGGGCCCGCTACAAGGGGCTCGGGTACGTGCTGGTCCACCACCGCTGGGTCTTCGTCTGCCTCTTCCTGCTGCCCCTCTCCGTGCTCTTCGACATCTACTACCAGTTCCGCGCCTGGATGGTGCAGAAGATGCACAGCGCGCCCCGGCAGCACAACCTGCGTGTTCGCAACATCCAGGAGCAGGTGAGAAGGGCGGGCGGAGGGGGAAAGTCCCCACAAAAGGGTTTACAAGTTGGAAGAAGCGCAGGCTGTTCAGTTTTCCTAGTAAGACTCCGGGTGTTCCGGCCTTCCTTCCCTGGAGCAGAGGTTTTCAAGCATGGAAGTTGGCCAGAGGTTTGAATGAGGCTAAATAGAAGTCTTGAGTTGCAGATCAGGACTACTCACAGCAACCATTGAGTCTGGTGCCCCCCCTTTTTTTAGCAGTTTTGTGATATTGCTGATATTGGAAATTTTTCTCATACAAAAACTCAGAGGAGATATCCTGACAATTATGTTGTTGCCCTGTTTCTTTGGGTTGCATCTCTGGCTGCACCCTTGGACCAAAGCAGGGATGGGAAACCTGTGGCCCTCCAGATGATGTTGGACTACAACTACCATCATCCCAGCTATTGGCTTTGCTAGCTGAGGCTGATGTGATTTGGAGTCAGTTTCCCCGTTCCTGACCAATCAGCTGTGGGCCTGTAGCAGTGATACAGTGCTAAATTAATATCTTATTTACTTATATACCATGTAATGCTAGAGTAGGTTTCTGAGCAGTTTAGAAAATATTTAAAAACCTAGCCATTAAAATACACTAGAAAACAGTACCATTAAAATTAAAAGGTGGGAAAATCAGATGATGCTCATCTAAGTGGGTTGCCCCAGATGAAGATATCAAGGGACACATCTTGCAAACAGGTGTGTTTTCAGAAACCGGCAGATGGTCAATACAAGTAGTGATGTATTTCAGCAGAGAAGGCATTCCATTACTGTTACACAAACCAATTGTAAGTGGAAGGAAAGGTGCTGCAAGAAAGCAGTGCCAGTATTTGGCACATTATTGCTCTCTAGACAGTATCTTCTTCATAGAATCATAGCATTGTAGAGTTGGAAAAGACCACAAGGGACACCTAGTCTTCAGTGGTCCTCTTGTTTATGGATAACAGGCATAAACATTAGTGGAGTCCATATGTGGCTTGCGTAGGTATGTGCCTGATGCTAGGGAAACCATAAATCAGGAACATTCAAATTGCAGAGAGCCTATTCTGTGCCATGTGTCTCCCTGACAGGTAATAATAATAATAATAATAATAATAATAATAATAATAATAATTTTTATTTATACCCCGCCCTCCCCAGCCAAGGCCGGGCTCAGAGCGGCTTACAAGCAATAATAAAAACAAGTTGAATGATTACAACATTATACCAAACAAGCCTTTACTCTTTCGTTCCTGTTGATGAAAATAGCAACTTCCTGTGTAGAAAGGTTACAGCACTTGGGGCTTTTTAGTGTAGAGAAAGGCCATTAATAGGAGACATGCTAGAGCTAGAAGAACACGGTGTGCACCAATGGCACTGTATAATCATCATCGTGGGGTTCATTAGCATGAGATACTTTAACCTCACACTGCAGTTTTCTGCTCATCACAGTGCAAACAAGGTCAGACTGGCCTGTGCTGTCATGCTTTTCAGATAGTAGAGCGTGTTCACATTACCACTTTAAATCTCAGTGAAGTCCCTTCCACTGCCCCAGTGAATTTTGCAGCACAGCTCATTCTATACCCCTCCCCAGCTTTTCACATCAACATGGCTCCACTAGTGTAAGATTTGTGTCTGTTTGTGTACATACTAGAGTGCATTGGCAGGCAGTGACACCTTTTCCCTATGTAGAAGTGTTCACACCTTGGCTGGAGATGAATTGCGAATGGCTTAAGGACTCAATCAGTGTGAAGCTAGTTTGGGGAGAAACTCATAAAACAGTAGTGTAACAAAGTCCAGGATGCATTTGCACCGGAATGGCAGTGAGCACAGTGGGAGTGTGAACACAGCCCTAGTAGGCTCTTCTTCTGTCTTAATTGCAATACCAATGCAAATTTTAAAACCTTTCCTGTTAAAGGTACTATCTTGAGAACAGGCAGAAAAACCATTAAGTGGTCCACCAAGACCCTCAAGAATTTTCAAGTAATCTGGGGGAGGGGGAGTTCAGGAACTGTTGGCTTAGGTTTTCTAAATTAAGCAGTATATAAATTTTGTTAAGTAAATGTTTGCTTTCAGTTGCCCCATTATATTTAATGGGACTTCCAGGGAAGTGTACGTAGGATTCTTCTAGTCAGAATCAGTTTTCTCAGATGCAGATCTGTTTACTTGCAAAAACAACATCAAGTTGTTATATATAAGGTGTTAAATTAATCTTTCTTTCTTGCAGGTACGAGAATGGAAAAAAGAAGGGCTAAAAACATATATGTGCACAGGACGTCCTGGCTGGCTTACAGTGTCTCTTCGTGTTGGAAAGTACAAGAAGACGCTTAAGAATATAACAATCAACTTGATGGATGTTCTGGAAGTGGACACTGAGAGAATGGTAAGCTTGGAATTGATCCTTCTATTTAAGTGATGAGCTTTTGTTCAAGGGATGTGGCCATGGCTGAACATCATTGAGCCTGTTGGTTTCTGTGCTTTCTGGTCCTCTTTGAGGTGCCTGACCTCTGGTGTGGCAGTACTACTGAGGATGTTTCCCCACTAGCTGGTGTCTTCAGAATTGCTATCTTTTGCTCACTGTGTCTTAGTAGCAGGCAGTGGGGCAGCAGCACTTACCTGACCTCATGTCACTCCAGCTTACTGCAAGGGGCCAGGTTGGCGCAGTGCAAACTCATTGGTGGAACCAATCTGGCACTGCTTGCACCTTCCTGTGCAACAAATTTCCTATGGGCTTGCTTCGCAAGATGAAAATGTCTTGCGAGTTCCTGCGGGTTTTTTTTCCTCCCCCCCCCTTTTTCCCAAGCCGCTAAGCCGCTTAACAGCTGATCCGCTAAGCCGCTTAACAGCTGATCCGCTAAGCCGCTTAACAGCTGATCCGCTAAGCCGCTTATCAGCTGATCTGCTAAGCCACTAATAGCGCTAATCCGCTAAGCTGCTAATGGGCTTGCTTCACAAGATGAAAAAAAACGCAAGACGAAGAGACTCGCGGAACGGATTCTTTTCGTCTTGCGAGGCACCACTGTACATCCAGGATAGGCAAGCATGATTGCAACACTAACCTGTTTAAAGTATTTCTTTTCCACTGTATTTCCTGATTCACAAAGACCGAGGTAACTTTTAAGGTGTGCACCAAATGATGGGGCAAAGTGCATTTCTGTGTTATTGCTTTGGCATCAGATTTGTATTGATGGCGGCATTCAGTCTTGGCATATAAAATGTGTTCTTCCTTAGGTTGTCCGTGTGGAACCCTTGGTCACAATGGGACAATTAACAGCACACCTCAACCCCATAGGCTGGACTATTCCCGTGGTACCAGAACTTGATGACCTTACTGTAGGTGAGAGGTCTTGGGATTTGTAAAATATAACTACAACTCTTAAATATTTCAATACAGTTCCACTAAGCAATTAACAGCAAATTATTTTTATACTTTTCTGTGATGCATAAGATCTAATGCTCACTGTATGATTCCCAAGCTGTGAAAATTCACTTGTTATTTAAGTAAGTCCTCTGGAAAATGAAAATACAATTCATGTAATTGTTGTGCAATGATCTCTTGTTCAGGTGGTTTGATCATGGGGACTGGTATTGAATCGTCCTCCCACATCTATGGACTATTTCAGCATTCCTGCGTGGCCTATGAACTTGTTCTTGCTGATGGGAGCCATGTGAGATGTACACCGGTAAGATAACATTCTAATTTGCTGTGGTTTGTGACATTATGCCTGCTCTGTATCTGTATGCGCCTTAGTGTTGCGTGCTTTTTGCAGGAGGAGAACTCAGACCTATTTTATGCAGTTCCTTGGTCTTGTGGCACACTGGGCTTCCTGGTGGCAGCAGAAATAAAAATGATCCCAGCGAAAAAATATGTGAAGCTGCATTATGAGCCTGTGAGAGGACTGAAGACAATCTGCAAGAGATTTGCTGAAGAATCTGAGAAGAAAGAAAACCATTTTGTGGAGGGTCTGGTTTATTCTTTAGAAGAAGCTGTCATAATGACCGGAGTTTTGACCAATGAAGCTGATCATAGTAAGGTAACAACATTGATTCTTTCACTTCTTCAGGTAAATAGGACACCGGCGGGGGGAGAACTAGCCAAACTTGCCTTTGAAAACCAATCTCTGCACTTTGTTGATTCTAAAGTTAAGAGAGCTCATCTGCAGTACAGGCTTCCTTTAGTTTTTATGGTATTTTTAATGCCATAGCTTCCCCTAGAGAACAGTAGTTCATTGAGAGTATTGCGAATTCTTTTTTGGAGCTCAGCCTCCCTTACAGAACAGTAGTTCCCTCGGTTCTCTGGATGGAGGAGTGACTGTTAAACTAGTTTAACAAAATACTGGGCAGATCAATTCCATGAGTGGAATGTCTTGCACATAATTAATCTGGTGGGAGAGGTCATTCTACAAAACTATTTCTCCCACAGGCCTGGGGCAAACCAATCTGCCTGATAGAAGTGCACAGAATTGGCCTGTAGGCAGTTCTTACCTACAAAAAAAAATGCCAGTGTTGATTGCATACAGACATTTGCCTGTAAATGATGTACATTGCATGACTTGACATCAAGGATAGACAGTGTGTCACCCTACAGACGTTGTTGGACTGAACTGCCAGTCGGCCCCAGCCATTGCTGGCCAATGCTTAGGGGTGGAGGGAATTGTAGTGCAGCAACATCTGGAGCAGCAACCCTCATAGCGACCCTTGATCAACACAACCTGTTGTTGGTGTTTCCTTGGCAATCTTACTCTTAACAGTTGCAGAAATGTGCTGAACATTAAAAGAACTTATATTCAATTGCAGCTGTAATTAGAGCCACGTTATGGTGTGTTCATTGTGTTTCTGTTTATCTTAAGATCAACAGAATTGGATGCTACTACAAGCCATGGTTTTTCAAGCATGTGGAGAACTATCTAAAGGCTAACAAGACGGGAATGGAATATATCCCTGCAAGGCAATACTATCACAGGCATACACGGAGCATATTCTGGGAGCTCCAGGTAAGGTTCCAGTTCGTGCCATATTTGTTGTCAGTCAAGCCCACAGACACATCCTTATCAATTCAACCCTCTCTCTGGTAATGATAAACCTAGTTTGCAAAATAGCTGACTAGGCCAAACTTCTTCCCCATATTATATATCAGGGTAGGAACTAGATCTGACCAGCTGACGTGTCCCAGTTCCCATGGGCCAGTTTGACAGCTGCCTACCTGTTGGTTGCCTGATATCAGTTGATCAGCAGCTAGGGCAAAAAAAAAAAATTCATTTGCCCACGCCCTTCGATTTCAAGCCACAGGAGCAAAGGGTAGGCATTTCCCCTCAGGGCTTGTCGTAAGCGCCAATGTGAGCAAACTGGAAAAATGGTTGCGGTCATTCCCCAGACTGAAAAGCATCATATTGATGCAGCTCACTGCACAGAAGATCCTTCCAATGTTATGTGGGATTAGTCGCTAATTAGCTAAATCCATATGTGCAGTAGCTTTATTTTATTTTAAGTATGTACTAATTAGTGCCACTAGTAATTGTAATCGACTTGATTTTTGTAAACTGCATACAGTGGTACCTTGGGTTACATACGCCTCAGGTTACATACGCTTCAGGTTACAGACTCCGATAACCCAGAAATAGTACCTTGGTTAAGAACTTTGCTTCAGGATGAAAACAGAAATCATGCGGCGGCAGCGCAGCAGCAGGAGGCCCCATTAGCTAAAGTGGTGCTTCAGGTTAAGAACAGTTTCAGGTTAAGAACGGGCCTCCGGAACGAATTAAGTACTTAACCCAAGGTACCACTGTACAGGTTTTATTTCAATCAAGCAGCATGTGAATTTTGTTAAAATAAATGAATGATGAAAAAGAGTTGAGGTGAAGTTTTTTAAGGCAGACAGTTATTTCTGAAGTCGGCAATCCAGATTTGAAACGCGTAGCTTTCTCACAACATGCATTTGGTCTGTTTTCTAGGATATCATCCCATTTGGCAATAACCCTGTTTTCCGCTACCTGTTTGGTTGGATGGTTCCTCCTAAAATCTCCCTCTTAAAACTGACCCAAGGAGAAGCAATTCGGAAGCTCTATGAGCAGCATCACGTTGTACAAGACATGATGGTCCCCATGAAAAGCCTTGAGCAATGTATCGAAACCTTCCACAGTGACATCAAAGTAAGAGCATCTTTCCTACCTTCTAGGTTCTTAGTAGCAGTAGTTAAACAAAACATGTCTCAACTACAGGATTCAGAAGGGTGGGTAGTGGCTCCCATGTATTGCTTTGTCGTGATTTTTTTTGTTCTTCCGTTGTCTCTAGGTTTATCCTCTGTGGCTCTGCCCCTTCATCTTGCCCAATAACCCTGGCATGATCCACCCAAAAGGAGATGAAGCAGAGCTCTATGTGGACGTGGGAGCCTACGGAGAGCCCAAAACAAAATACTTCGAAGCTAAGGCTTCCACCAGGCAAATAGAAAAGTTTGTAAGGAGTGTTCATGGGTAAGGGTCTAAGTCCCAAAAGGGCATTCTCTCATGTTGTTAGGAGAACTCTCTTGCAGTTACCTTTTCAGCTTGCTGCATGACAATGTTGCAAAAACAAAAAGAATTTTAACTTAATTTTTTATTGGTCAGGGTTTTTAAGGATCCTTTTTACCTGAAGGCATATATTATTTAACAAAAACGTGCTTCATTATAAGCTGCTATGACAGACTTCCCATTTGGGGCTACTGGGCAGTCTGAAGTGTTTTCTGTTCTAAAATTCAGAATTGGTTTCATGGGTTTCTATTGGAGTACTGGGGACTAGACAAAAGGGTTCCTTTAGGATAAGATCTGAACGTTTGTGCTGGCAAAATAGCCTGCTCTAAGAAATGAGCAATAGTTTCTGCGGCCTTCTGATGCAACAATTTTAAGATCTGTTTTTCGTTTTTCCTTTTAGTTTTCAGATGTTGTATGCTGATTGCTATATGACCCGTGAGGAATTCTGGGAAATGTTTGATGGCTCGCTGTACCACAAGCTGAGGAAGCAACTTCATTGTAATGATGCTTTTCCAGAGGTGTATGATAAAATCTGCAAATCTGCAAGACATTAAATCGGACTCACCTGAGCAAGAAATTGGGTGAAGCTGGATTTTACAATAACTAATTGCTCTGTCCTTAACGAAAGCATGTTGTTGCTGTCCCAAAGACTTCAAGCATATTTGTGATTTAAGAGATATAAACTCCTGCCTTTATATGAAAAAAAATCTACACTTAATAATCTTATAGCTTAGAAATTGAAATTCCTATAAGGTTTAATTATAGGTTTGCTATAGATCTTTTAGTGGTTTCCTGTAGAAAAATGGGGAAAATCTGAGTTTTGAGGATGCTAGAACTCCAGTCTAGCTAGCAATTGCCAGTGGGAGTTTGATAGGAGCTTCACTACTACCAATGTAATGGGCTGGGATCCTGTAATTTAGAACATCACCTCTCCGTGAGGGTAGTGCCAAATACCTGCCAAATGAGACTGCCTTTAAATTACGTCACTGTTGCCTATACCATATCACTAAGCTTTCCCAGGATTTCCATTTGAATTGTTAAGAGTAACCATGCATTAGATTCACAGTTGTAGACCTGTCTGTCTGAAAGCGTTGGAAGTTATGGTTTTCAGGCAATTTGAATTGTTCAGCCTCTCTCTTTTACTTTGAATTACATTTTTCTTTAGTTGTGTCCCATCAAGGTTTCTTTGATGCAGGGGAAGACTTGCTGGTATGCACTGCGGAGGGATTGATGCATTTTTCTTCCCTGTTTATAAATGATGTTGCTTTTGTCTGTTCTCCCTCTTGCCCCCAGTTCTACAAGTCTTCAGTGCAAACTGCCGCTGGATGGCCTTTGTTTGTTTGTTTTCCTGTTTGGTATCGCTGCTGCTGCTGCTGCTACAAGATACAGAATATGCTATGATTGTCTGTTTTTTTGGGTAACAAACACTGGATTAGCAGTTTAAATGGATTGTCAGAAATGCAAGATTGGCCTCATTTTTCATAATACACGGAGAAGATCAACACTGATCAGACACTGAGCAAAGTGGTTTCATTTTGTTGCCTAACTAATTTAGGCTTTATTTTGTTTTTGAAATGTGTAGCAAATTATGGGTTTTGTGTGGTAGATGATGCACATAACTTTAGTTTGAAAGGCAGTATTCACCATGGGTATCTTTTATTTTTAGGAAGTTTTTATTTTTATTTTTAGTGCCTTAATCAACTGGAAGAGACCTGGATCATTTTAGCCATCCTATTTTTTAGACTTCATTAGCGTTTGGAAATGCGGGTGGGGTAGGAATAGATATCCAGATTTTTAAAATGTCGGAACATGCACCCCACATGTAGATGAAAGGAAACTTAAGCTTTTGTATGATGTAACTCAATCCTATGCACATTTACCCACAAGTCCCACTTTCAGTAAGCCTTAAGAGAGCCACGTACATCCAGAAGCCAAACTTGCACGCAGCCAGCCTTGTAGGAGGACGGATACCATTTCTTCATCCTCTTTACCCTCATCCTGCCCAACAAAAGGCAGAGGGTTTGGATGAAGCAGAGCTGTCCTTCTGCCTAAATCTGTCAGCGAGAGAGATCTGTTGCCATCTGTCAAGCCCTCTAAAGTGCTCGCTCAAAAGGTGGGTAACAGATACAGCTGGTGATATTCAGCAGAATCCTGGGGTTGAGAGACCAACACATGATCAACTGGATCCTGAGCCATCCCAGCTGCTGGCAGCCACAGGCCTGAACTAGGCCACCAGCCCAGCCCTGGGAGCTGTTCTAGTGAGGGGGAATTTTGCCCCCTGCTTCTTCCACACTGGCTGGTGTGTTGTCAGTAGGGCTGTGGAAGTAGCAGTGGCTACAATTCATTAAACCTAGCCCCTAGGTCCAGGGGTTTGGGTTGCACACTAGTGAGAGAGGAGCGGGCCTCAACTTTACTTTTATGTGTGCCCCCCTCTTCCATACATTCTGATTAATGTAAAATGTTAACATGGCTGTTTTCTTTTTCACAATTCTACAAGCTAGTGGTTTTTCTGTTAGGGTAAAGCTTCTGCACTGAAGCAATAAGCCCCCAACGCCTCTAACATCAGTGCTTCCTACAAACTTAATGTAATAGCAATAGGTTAAGTTTAGCTGGGGCCATAAACTTCCCCATAATAAAACTCGCTTCACATCTGTAATCAGTTTTACAGGGGTTAAGTGGGTTTGGGTTTCTTCTTTCCTTTTCATTGCACCAAGTTTAACCAAAATCTGATCCAAAGACTAGCCAAGACTCAAAAATTCTCACGTGGAATTATTTATCTGAACATAGGGAGAAATGTTTGGCTTGGTGAGACAATATGAAAACATCTTACTGTCTGTGGGGTTTTATTTATGACCAGCTGATGGTTTTATTTATTGGAAGAGAATAAACAAGAGCATATTTTAGCTACTCAGTAATGCACATGCGTTTAGACTGATGCATCTGATAACTATTCCTTGATGGGGGAAAGACCTGCTTACACTGCTGTAGCACATCTGAAAACCATTCTCGTAATGTTTGTGAGAGTAGGAAGTGGCAGTAGCAGTAAAAAGCCACTGTAGCTGTGCCAGATTGTTGGGCATAGGTTGAATCCAGAAAGAGACTGAGAGTTGATAGCGCAATCCATGCTTGCCATTATTTATCTCTGCAGGAATGAGTTCTAAAGGCAAGGGGGGGGGGGGGAGTGCCAGAGTCTGTAATCTGTAGAGTATGTCTTTGTGTCGCACACGGTTCTGTTTCTCATCACAGGCTGTATCTGCAAGTGTGTTTGTCCTCTTGCTACAACCATAGTGAAAAAGAGTCCCAACCACTCAGATGTCCTAATTTTATACCAGCAGCCACAGTGTACTTAGGTTGCAACTGTCAGCTGTTTTGTACTGCTGCTCTTGGGCAGAACTTGCGCTACGACCATAAAAAAAATAATGCTATTTTGATGTGACTGAATAAAATGGTGTTGAGAAGATCTTTGCTGTACGTCTCTATTATCTCAAGTCACTTTGAATGGAAGACGCATTGGAAATGTCATTTATTGAGCAGAACTCTTTGAAAACATTCAAGTAGGTCTTCATAGAAGCTGGGTTCAGGAGCTTTTTGAAGTGCTCATAGGATTTTTGAAGCTATCAAAATTCAATCTTTAGCTTTTTCCTAGACTTAACTGTTATTCCTAATCACATCCATGGATCACATCCATATTTATAGAATATGTTGTATTGCATCCTTTTTTTTAAAAAAAAAGAATTTATGCCTCCATTAGACTATAAAATGTCTCAAAAGTAAACCTTGCCATAAATTCCTACAGGGTCTTGCCTGGCATTATTTTACCACATTATGTGCAAGTTAACATTTATTCAGAAGTATAATAAAATGTCCTTAAAGGAATTGACAGAATGAATTAATACTTCAATTCCTTGTGCTTCAGTACTATCTAATTCAGAAGTAACGAATATGTGCCCTCTTAACATTGTTGACCTCATGTTCGGGGATGATGGTCCTTGTAGTTGCATCAACATCTGGAAAGCATCCTGTTGGCTCATGTTGGTCTAGTTAAATAGAATTTTTCATACACCAAATAGGATTGAACCATTTAGTGTTCAAATGCTGTGACAGTCAATGCTACCCTATGAGATCTCTAGGGAATATGCCCACCCACAAAAAAGCAAGAAAATGTTCAATGGTGTTTATCATCAATGAAACAACAAATTGATAGGAAACACAACTACTTGTATTCATGCCAATCATCCCTGTCGGGATACAGTCTTATATCTCTAGCAACTGCTGCTATTTCTGTTCGTGTGACTGCACTGAAGGATTGCACAAGGTTTATATGTGCACATACATTGTACACCTGCCAAGTTAACTTCAGGTATTACACTGGAGCCAAGAAGCTCTTCCTCCTCCTCCATCACCATCAACCAGCATGTATTGGTGCTTCTGATACGCGTTCAGACTTTCCAGGTAGTTCCCTGGCAGAGGAGAGGCACTTTAAAAACACCTGACCCTGATTGTCTGCAATATTTGGAGGAACTAGTAGCAACTGCAAACTGTGATTTCTTTACTCATACAACTGACCAGTACAATTATTATTATTTTTTGCTGGTGTTGACTACTTGTAACAGTAAGCAGTTCAGTTTGTGTCTAGCATTTTTAATATTGATATAATTACATCAGCATGCTGGTTTTCAAAAAACACATTAACCATATTCCACCAAGTGTCTTGATTTGAGTGTTATACATAATTACCAAGAAATGATTGTAGGTGGGTACGGGATACGATATAGCAAATGTTGAGGTGTCTGTGTCCTCTTGGTAGGATTTTTTATGGACATTAACTAGAAATGCAGCTGATACCTGGTGACTTAACTATGTTTCAGGAAGCAATGAGTCTTCAGGTAGATTAACAGAGTCTTTGGAGGCCTTTATTAACAGGCGTAATCCTCTCCCTGAAAAAGAGGATTGAATTGTTAGAAGAGTAAGCCCGCAAAATGTTTACCTTCAAAGAGATGCAAATGAGCTGGAAATTGCACCCAATTCAAGAATTAATTTTAGGAATTCTAGTTAAGCTCCACTCCTTCTGGGTTCTAGTTTATTGTTCCCCTGGTTTGTTTAGCCTTATGGAAGCAGAATGGGCAACATCTTTTTATCTACACATGAGACATTTTCACTCTAAACGCTTCCTGTCTCACTGGCCTGAGCCAAATCCTCAACATTTCACAAGCCCAATTCTATTACTATTCTAGATCCTGAAAAGTTTCCAAATTCTAAAACTAAGTTACAATCAAAACTTGTCATCCAAAACAAGGCATGCAAATTAGGCCAAGTGTACAAATTCGAATGAATTGCTCAAGCACAATTTCAGGTACTGCTAGAACTTAGAAGTTGCTGCTTCCTCTGTGTTTTGTAATTTTTTTACTTACTGTAAGCACTTGTCCCTCTCCAGGTTACTAAGGTAACGCTGTGTATCATTCATATAAAGCGAACGGTATCTGATCTTCTTTCGGTATTTTTCATGTTTCATAGTATCATAGCGGCCAACTCCAACTGGGTTCTATAAACAGGAAAGCAGACAAGGAGCAGCTTTGGGTATCCTGAGATGCAGATCTGTAAAGCCCTTGAGCATCCACTTCTTGTCTGGCCAATGGAATGAAAGTAAGCTCATGCTGGGGAGATGAATGGGCATTCAGCATTCCCTCTGTGCAAAATCCCCTTTTGGCATTAGACAGTAGAAGTGCAAAATGCACAGGTTTGGACTACTTTCACAACTGCTTGTTAATGTTCCCTGTTATGTCTGAGACTTTCTGATTTTTGTGAGTGACATCATGAATGTTCAGCTGCACTATAGTGAAGATGATACCACCTCTCATCTTTATAACACTGGAACAGCCATCCACCTCATTGATACCCAATATATACTGTATCTACATATCTTGTCATAAGGTCCTTCAGATGTTGGTGGACTACAACTTCCATCGTCCGTGGACATTGGTCATGCTGGGGCTGATGGGAGTTGTAGTTCAACATACAGAGAGCCACAGACTCCCCCCACATGTCTTAAAGGAAGACTTCTGATCCTCTCAAAGGGAGAATGGGTTGAAAGAATTGTGAACATAGCCTTAAAGGCTTTGACATCACAATCCAAAGGCTCACTCCACTTGTTCACGAATCTCTATAAGTGCAGTGGATTAGTCTAATGAGTAGAATGATTTCAAACCAATCTATTTGGACAATATACCAATGGCTTGACCCTATATTAGGCCATTCCATCTAGTCCTCCAACAGCCCCCCCCCCCACGATTTCACACTGGGATTCCTGTCACCAGAAATGTCAGTGGCCCTGCTAGAGGGAAATGTTCCATAACCCACCTAGCCTTTTATTGGGGGCAAAGCCTTCTCCCTTGCTGCTGTTAGGAAGTTGCCTAAAAAATAAATTGGCCCATGTAATTCAGCACTGTCTGCACTGACTGGGAGCCGCTGTCCAGGGTTTCAGGTGAAAGTCCACCCACCCACTGACTGAGAATGACAAACATTGGACCTGGGACCTTTGGCATGCCAAACACTGGCTCTTCTTCTGAGCTATGCCTCTTTTTCAATGTTGCCATTAGTACAATTGCTGTAGGGAGAGGCCATGCATCTAAATCGCCTCTGCAAAGGGTCCTCCCCGTCCCCTTGGGGTAAGAATGGCAGTAGAACAGAGAGAGGCTGTTCCGGCTATCAACAACACTCCATTTGCATGTTTTATACTTGAGAACATCAATCCCCTCTTTCATTTCCATACGTGTACAAGACTTCTCATTCATTTCACCAACTCTGGCTATTTGAACCCAGATCACTGAGGAGGCCCCTCTGAAGTAGGCTTTTTTTAGATGTCCCAGTGGCCAGAGCAAAACGATTTGCTCCTCCGTTGCATTAAAAACTCTTGAACCGCCGGCAGGTAAGTTCAGTTCTCTGCCAACTTTATCTGCGACACTTAATCACCACCAGCAAAGTTCCCCATCAATTATGAAAGAGCCCTTCATTCTTGACCTCTTTTAAGTTCCCTGCTCTCCAGGATCAAGGAGAGAGAACAAACCCTGCCTGGGAGTCCTTACCTGTTCCCTAAGTGGAAGTGAACTCTTTCAAATGAAAGCTTTCGCTGACTGAGTCCTCCCAGCTTTGTTCCAGTTCACCACAGGAACCCAGAAAAGATGAATGCAGATGATACAAGAAAGGGCACAAGGAGAAGGAGGAACAGAGCCAGAGCCATCCCTTTGGCACATCATTACTAAAAGGAGTTTTAGCCTATCAGCAAAAGGGATGCGACACTATCAAACAATCTAAAATAGATTCCCTCAACCCAGCACAGAGTAAGGGGCACTTGAGCCTAGTGGAGACAAAAGTATTTCATTTGAGCACTGCAAAATTCCTGATCTTAAATGTGTTTGCTTGGGGGGAAATAGTCCTACTTCTAAGTAAGTACACATAGGAGCATGGTCAAAGTATAAGGCAGGGATGGCCAGGTGTGTGTGTGGCCCCACCTACAACTTGCCAGTGGCAGAGGAAATGTTTCCAACCAATCCGATTCTCTGCCACTTCACCATTCGTGCCTTTGCCATGCTTCCTGGTGGGCTCATGTGAGATGCCCATTGCTCCATTGAGCCCCTTCTCAGGACAGGCAAATCGATCCATTTTGGTTTCTCTCCGTTTCTCATTTTCCCATTTAGTACATACATTACTTGGCAGGAGAACTGCACTGGAATATCTGGAGAAGTGCAAATTTTGAAAGATGGGTGTGTTTCGCTTTCCATAGTTTTTCAGGAAGGGCAAGTTAGGTAGCTGCACCTTTATATGCAAACTGAATTCAAATTCTCTCCCTTTCTGCCACTGGGAAAATTACGGTAAGCGGTCTTTCTTAGTAAAACTCTGATCATATAATTTCCCACTCACAGCATTTCCAACAAACAGACGGTATGCTTTCCTGTCAAATCTTTTTGCACCAATCCAGAACGGTGGCTGATTTTCATACTCTTTTCTCTTGATGGGCTTTATGTCGTATGAGCCTGGCCCTGTCAGGTACTGTAACAAGTAAAATAAATTACTTTGAATCAGTGAATGCAACAGTTGTGTAGCAGCACAAAGAGTATAGAAAAGCATCCTGGGGGAGATACAGCTAGCTACATTGAGCCAGAGACACAGCACTACGTTCTGCTAGAGATTCCCCTTGTTCACTTGACTAGCAATATTGTGTGATTGAGTGTTTACCAGTTTGGACACCACATAAAATACTGGCTTCTATGTACTTGGAGCAAGATATGCCTATGACATTTATGAAACAAAGGTTGAAACACAACCTCCAAAACATATATTAATTTGACGCTATCTCAGAATGGCCTGGGACGCGGGTGGCGCTGTGGGTTAAACCACATAGCCTAGGACTTGCCGATCAGAAGGTCAGTGGTTCGAATCCCCGCAATGGGGTGAGCTCCCATTGTTCGGTCCCAGCTCCTGCCAACCTAGCAGTTTGAAAGCCCGTCAAAGTGCAAGTAGATAAATAGGTACCGCTCCGGCGGGAAGGTAAACAGCACTTCTGTGCGCTGCTCTGGTTCGCCAGAAGCGGCTTAGTCATGCTAGCCACATGACCCGGAAGCTGTACGCTGGCTCCCTCGGCCAATAAAGTGAGATGAGTGCCGCAACCCCAGAGTCGGTGACGACTGGACCAAATGGTCAGGGGTCTCTTTACCTTTACCTTTACATCTCACAATGGACTCTGCCCCAAACCCCTAGACTCCAGGTGCATGGCTGGTTGCCCTCAACTCTGCTTGGTTGATTAGCTGCAGTTCGGCATCTACCTAAAGCTGGGGAGTTAGTCCAGCTCTTTGGAAAGCCTGGGGCCCATAGTAGACTGCCCTAGCAGCCTGTTTGTTCTTTGTTGTTTGTTCTCCACCCACCCTTTTCACATCACATGACATCCCAACCCGGCCATCTGGAAGAAACTGGCACTGTGATTGCAACCAAGAAGCAATGGAAAGTCACCTACTTGTTCACGTGGACACTGGCTGATAGTGGCCCAGAAGATCCGATCGGAGGGGCACTTGGGATTCCAAACATGACTGCCGAAAGTGCCGTGCTTCCTTTTATCCCTTGATTCTAGTTCTTCCAGGAAGCTCTTCAGTGTGGTGCCACTCAGTTCAATGGACTTTTTCTAGAAATATTAAACAAGGAAAGGAGATACAGTTGTACCTTGCATCTCAAACGCCTTGCAACTCAAATGTTTTGGCTCCCGAATGCCGCAAACCCAGATTCCGTTCAACAGCCAAGGTATGACTGTATGTGTATATCAAATCTGTGCAATTTTACAAAAGAATAAGAAGGAAGGAAGTCACCTGAGGGTACTCTTGTTGCTGTTCTTTCATGGAATACAGTTATAATTTTCACACACAACCCCCCCCCCCAGCTCAATAATCTGAAGGAAGATTGTATCATTGTATCAATGATCTTATATAAAATGAATTTTCAACATGCATTGTGTAGGCTTACAACAGTTAAAATGCACGTAATGCAATTGAATTTGTTGAACTGTAGGATCTGCCCTGATTCTGCTTTTCGTCTACCACTGCTGACTGGCTTCTTTTTCTATACTGTTTTCATTCAACCTGTAAATTTATCCATTTTGGAAAAGGAAAGCAATGCAATATTTATCACTGGCAGAAAATTTAGAAGAAAGGGCCATCCCCAAGATTTCCTATGCCCACCCTCCTCCAAACAGCTGCAGTTATTTGCATTGTTCAGCCTCAGATCCATCTGTAGTATTGTATAATACAAGATTTGTTGTAAGGGTGCTGAGATAATTAATGGAATATGCAGTATATTGGAACACTTGTGACAAAATGCTAAATAAGTACTTAATCATCAATATAATCGGAATAGTTTGCTCTCCCTGGTCCGGAGTGTTAGAAACATTAAAAACAATATTGCAGTGGAGACATTTGAACTCTTACAAATGCCTGTTTAATAATTTAGACATTTTTCATCTGAATCACCAGTGTTCCAAGTAGCAGAACCTGACAGATCACAAAACTTCAAAATTTAACACATACAAAATTATTTCTTTTTGTGTTTCTATATTTTCTTCTTTTTAAAGACAATCAGAATCTTCTTTAATTCCATTACTCCAAAAGTTGGGGGCTTAAAAGAAGCAGTGTGGGGAAGGTTCATGGACTTTCTGATGTTTTGCCAGTCACTCTGAAGTCTGGCAACTCTATCACTTGAATTACTAACCAGCAACATGACGCTTTAAAAAAAAATTGCAAGCAAAGAAGATGAGCGTACATACATCAGTAGCATAATGCCCACAGACAATAGGCTTTGACCTGTCTCCTGTGAAGGTTTCATAAGGGCCTTTTAAGCTGACCACGCGTTTCAGCATCTCATCCACCCCATTTTTGATATTGTAGGTGCCAGGTCCCAAACCACTTCCCTGAAATCAAGGATTAAGAAAGTATTAGGGAGAGGGAGAGGCTTCTTAAGCAGTTTGCAAAAGTGTAGCATCTGTTGCGTTGAATAGGCGAGGACTTGGACCTGATGTGGCTGTAGTTGTATGAAACTACATGGGATCATAATCCCGTGCCAAAGGTGTGGCATGGGAATGCAATCCCGTATCAGCAGCACAAGCCAACTCCAGCCAGTTCAAGAGGAAGACTTTGAAGATCGAGAGCAGCTAAGCAGAGAACTAAGAAACTAAACTTGCCACATTGGGAAAGGCGAAGCATTTTGAAGTTTTACTGTCCATTATTCCAAGTGCAGTCACAGAGCGTTTTTCCTTTTTATCTAGGGCAGCATAAGGATTTCCATAGGTTCCTGGGCCAGGATAACATTCCTAGGATGTTAGGGTGGAGAGAAAGAGAGAGAGAGAGAGAGAGAGCATTAACATAACCACAGCAGAGCAATGCCCATCTCTTATCTGGACTCCACATTGTTTCCAATGGTGCTTCGAGACTGCTGCTGTTTTTGAGCTGAATGCAGCCACATGCTGGCAATTTCATGTTATGCAATTATAGTTGATTTTGAGCTCCTGCTCACCAAGTGCATCTTACCAAAATACTGGACATTTTGCATTAAGAGAAATGATGGGGAATTGCACTAGAAAGCACATACATAGTCACATTTATTATGACACCATGTCACCTAACCTTCCTGCAAACAAATCAGACTCTATGTTCATTAAATAGCTAGTGTCGTCTAATCACCTGGCAAACTAATTAGGAGGAATACTCAATAATTATTAGCGAAGTCTTGGGCTGGTAGTTCTTATTTGGTAGGGCTCGTGTGAAAATATCAGGCATTCAAAGGGTGGAGCTTTCCCCAGCAATTGGATGGGGCAATGGGAAAAGTTGAATCTACAGAATGAATTTCTGCTTGTCACACTGCTGTTAAAGGTACAGAAGGCCTGCCAGAGGAAAAACTCTAGATCAGGGATGGGAAACGTGTGACCCTTCAGATTTGTTAGGCTACAACTCCCATCATCCCTGACCCTGGGTCACACTGGCTGGGGCTGACGGAGTCCAACAACATCTGGAGGGCCACAGGTTATTAATCCCTGCCTTGCTGTTTTCTGCCACATGTACATAAGCTGGTTCTTCATGTCTACCAATTGCTTCCTAGTTGCCTCTTGCGGAGGAAATAGCTCAGGTTCTTGTAGGAAGGCAAGGAGCCTTCCCTTGACTTCAGGAGCGAGGAGGTGCTATGAGAAAACACCCTTTTAAAAAAACCACACACACACACACACACACACACACACACACACACACACTTTTACTGAGATTTGTATCAGCTACAAAAACAACCAAAACCTCGCACAGACAAGAGTATTACATATGTCCATATCCTTTGATACTTTAAGACAGTTTCCCTTTTGTGGTACTATTGATATCATCTTTGCTACTGTGACATAAGTGAGGGTAGAAAAACCTGGCTTTTTGGAATATGTTGATTATAGAAAAACATTACAAAAACAATTCCTGGAAATTCTGCACAATAGTTCAGAACAAAGAAATCAGTACAACGCAATGAATAATACTGCGATTAAAGGTATTTTGCAGGCAAAGCAATCTTTCCAGCAGTTAAGAGTTGTAGTATTTTTTAAAAAAATGTGTTTCACCTACTAATCCACTGTGAGTCACTCTTGCTTCATAAATGTGTCAGTCCGGTGATGAATAATTTTTATTTTGCTGGTGCTAAACCACAAAACCGTTGGAAGGCAGCCAATATATCTGTCCTTCATTCCCACCTCCATGATTCACAAGGAATGGAAGATGTGCGGACAGCTGAATCTTGAGCCTTTCACCACGCCAACTCTCCATCTACATCAAAACCTTTCTTTTTTTACGACACAAGCTCAGTTGTTGTAGCACTACAACTCCCATTATTCCTCACTGTTGGCTATTCTGGCTGGGAATAATGGGACTTGGGAGCCCAATACATATGGAGGACCACAGGCTTCCCACCCCTACTTACGGACTCCTGAGGTAATGAGCAGGTGGTAGACTCTACAGGTGATAGGAGCGGAGGAAGGAGGAATGTACACACTGAAAGGAGCACATAGCAATGGCAGCCATTAGTACATGCATAATGGCTGCAATCTCATTTATGACACGTTAGAACAAGGGGGTTTTAGATGTTGAGCCAACTGTAAACCCAGAGGCGGTTTTAAAGTAGTGTGACCAGTTCGGCTGCACTGGGCACTGTGCTGCTGGGGGCATAACAACAATGCTGTAGAGCGGAGCAAGAGAGGTGGAAGATGCCAAATTTTAGTGTCACACAGAACGCCACTGTAATTTGAGAACCCACGGTCCGCCTCTGGTAACCCCCCTAGTAGGAACAAAACCCAAATGGTTGACTTCTGTATGCTGATGCTGCAGTCCCACCCACCTTTCTTGATCCTCTGGAGAGACATAGGCTCACATTACTGGGGACAGTGGCTTCATGGTGTGGTTTCTCTAAGCCTACTTTTCAGCCTAGACCCATAACGTAGGTTTTAAAGACCGAATGTTCTTGGTAGGTTGTCAACTCTCCTTTTTTAGCAGAGGTTGGATGGCCATCTGTCATGGATGCTTTAGTTTAGATTCCTGCATTGCAGGGGGTTGAAGCAGATGAGCATAGAGTCGGGCATCCCTTCCAACTCTATGATTCCTTTAAAATGGAGACAATTTCTTCTAATAAAAATCTCTATTATTTTCATAATGGAGTATGTTGGCATGGTGAATGGCTCTAGATTCAGCTGTCCACACATCTTCCATTCCATGTGAATCATGGAGGCAGGAATGCATAATGAAATATGTTTTGCATCAATACGGAATTGCACCACAACTGGTGGTTTGAAAGACAGGATCAAAGGAACCAAGGCAAACAAATAAAACCCCACAATCCAGGTAGCAAAGTTGGAGACTATACTAAAAATAGCAAATTCAAAGTAGATATGGCAAAAACCAATCGCAAAGAATGTTGCATTTCACACAATTCATTCCGACAAGGACAGATGCCTACCCTGATGCGGTCTTTAAATCTCACTGCTCCGGTGTCACATATTCCTCTAATGCTGTGTGGACGTTTCTCTTGGAGTTGTAGAAAATCTGAGTACTCATAAGTCCCAGGACCCAGCTTTGCTTTCTTGGAGAGAGAAAGGATGCACGTGAATAGGGTTAAGAGATGGCATGTGCAGCTTTAAAACAGCCATCTGGTATGTGGCGTTTGTGGCAGCACAGGAATGAGGTGGAGCATAGCTCCAGGCTTTATTTTATTTTTCACAGCAGATTGTGCCCCTGGCTAGTGGCAGAAACTAGGGTGGGGGTGATTGAAAGGTAGGTCTGACCTGGTACATGACCCCTTTGTTAGGGAAGCCAGGCTCAGATATGAATGTCATAATTCATCAGGAGTTATTCTGGAGTGTATATGCCAAATATTGGAAATAACTGTGTTATATATAATTGGCAGATAGAAGAGTGGAAGCACCTCTTTTGTATCTTTTTGGTTTTTGCTTCCTTCCTACTTAGTTTTTGATAGTATTTTATTAATATTAAATAATACTGTTTATGGTTAAGGTAAAGGACTCCTGGATAGTTAAGTCCAGTCAAAGGTGACTATGGCATGTGGCACCTCTCACTTCAGGCCGAGGGAGCCGCCATTTGTCCACAGACAGCTTTCCGGGTCATGTGGCCAGCATGACTAAACTGCTTCTGGCACAACGGGACACCGTG
This sequence comes from Podarcis gaigeae, assembly GCF_964106915.1. NCBI lineage: Eukaryota > Metazoa > Chordata > Lepidosauria > Squamata > Lacertidae > Podarcis > Podarcis gaigeae. The sequence continues at coordinate 57,632,037 of NC_139682.1, read as the reverse complement.
ACAGAAGCCAGAGCACATGGAAATGCTGTTTACCTTCCCGCCACCTATTTATCTACTTTCACAGGTATGTTTTTGAACTGCTAGGTTGGCAGGAGCTGGGACGGAGCAACAGGAGCTCACCCTTTCACACAGATACGAACCACCGACCTTCAGGTCAGCAAGCCCAAGAGGCTCAGTGGTTTAGACCACAATGCCACCCGCGTACTTGCCTGCGAAATAGACAGGGGTGACAAGATTCCCCCTTACACTTGCCTGATGCCCATTGTTACGCTTGATGGGCCTTTCCTTTCCTGATAACATTCTTGGTTATGTAACAAAGACAAACCACATGCCATTTGGAAAATACTCTTAAAGTTGATACCAGTCTCGGAGAAAACTGTGGGCCCGTGTCCTCGGATGTATCTGAAATGAAACTGGCCAATATTTTAACCCCTTGACTAACCAACATGTAATAAAGAGCTCGAAGCCAAACACTCACCAGAGCTTTCGCCCTGCTGCATATTTCCTTAAAATTGAAATGTGGCATTTTGGTGAGCCTTGCTGCCTCCTGGGCTTTCGCCCAACTAGAGCTTGACATCTTCTTATGCAGATGACTAGAACTGAAGCCTCCATAGTCAATACTGTAGGTGCCTGGTCCTAATTTTCGGTGCTAAAGGAAGATATGGTTATTTTCTGCATTTGCTTGCATAGCTACAGTTCTTTGGAAAAACAGCATTGTCAGGGCTAGATAAACTATTAGGTGAAAAGTCTGTACATTCTGAAGCACCCTGGTTCAAAGGGTATCCTTCAGCATTAGTTATCCCATTTCAGCAGGATATTTTAATATGCTAATGAAGGCCTCAACTGATATCTGTTAGATTACAGATATTGCTCTTGGATCTCCACCCACCTACCCACATCACTGATTAATAGACCTCTGACATCCACAAATGAAACCATAATACTCCGTTTCCAGCGTAGCATAATTCATATTCTAGAACGGAATGGTATGAGGTTAGTTGCACCAGTGGGAAAGACATAGAATTGTAAAGTTGGAAGGGACCACAAGGGTCATCTAGTCCAACCCCCTGCAATGTAGGAATCTTTGACTTGAACCCATGATCCTGAGATTAAGAGTATCATGCTTTACTGACTGAGCTATCATTGTAGAGCAGAAGCAAGTAATAAAATGAGTGGGGGGGAGGAGAGAAACAGAGGGTATCATAAGTTTCTTCCTTCCTTCAAAAAGTAATGCTACCAGGTGAGGGACTTAGAGGATAGGTGGGGTCAGTGCCGAGACAGTTATGAAGATTTCCATTTAACATGTACCTATAAGTAGTTCAAATTTAACCCACTGTTTACCATCCCTTCTACTTTGTAACAGCTTTCTTGTGGTAATATTCCTCTAAGGTTTTTGACAGGAGGGGTTCAAAGCATTACACTCCCAGAGGGTCCTGTTTCTCCCAGTGCTGCTGCCTTGGATTCAATCTCTCTATCCACATAACGCTTTGACCACCCTTTTGTTGCATTTAACAGACTGACACTTTTTTCCCCTCGGTCACACCACAGCCAACTGAAATCCTAAAACTTCCTCTTAACAAAAACTCTGGCATTATCTTCTGACTAACCATCACAGGGAGGGGCTCTTCCCATTTGTTGGCTGCCAGAGAGTCCGTTGCTTTCTTGATGGCTCTGTCCCTTCTCTTAGCCCTCTTTTAATAGTCTGTCTCCCCAGGTGATTTACCTGCCATGGGAAGCTGGTTTGACGTGTATTTTAATATGCTAAATCCAGCATCTGGCAGCCCACAAGCATTGATTCAATTCTAACACTTACTAAATTCAGGAATGGTGGCTGCTTTGCACCCACAAACTCTGGTACCCAAACTCATAACAATATGATGCCGTCGTCCTTCTGCTCAAGGAGAAGACAACTTTCACCCTCTCCAATAGCAAACTCGGGCTGTGAATGCTGACAGAAATGAGGCTAAAACACAGGCAATGAAAAACAAGGAGGTGGCGTCATAATGCTTTGAGAGACCCCGAGGTTTCCAGAACTATAAACAGTGCTATTTCCTGGGGGGATGCAGGGGTACGCATACCCCTAAACATTTTGTGAATCGAAGTTTGCCCTCATTGAGGGGCAGTATTTCAATATGAGTAGGAAAATGAGAACACCCCTAAACATTTTTTTAGACAAAAAGCACTGACTATAAAAGATATTAAAACAGACCCTCAGGGGGCAAAATATCCGCCAAAAGGGGAAAAAAGAAGGATCAAGCACATTTAGTAGCCACAGAATGTTGAGTATCAGTTGGAAAGGAAAAGAAAAACTGAAGTGGGGGTGGAATAGTATATCCTGAAGGAAAGCATGGCTGGATAGAACCATGAAAAAGAGCACTCCTATTAGGACTCGGAGTCCCAGTCCATTTCATTAGAGAAAAGCCAAGTATGTCTTGACCGTGCTCTAGAATGATCAAGGAGTGGAATCCCTCTAGGGCTAGGCAATGTACGTCTAAATTGGCTTGTATGATACTCTACACGGGTGGCATGCAAGCAACTGCTTCTATGAGCAGACTACTCAAATGAAATAGTTTGACATCACAACAGCAAACTCCCAAGAGATTGTCCCTCTGTAAATAGTCAGTTTGCAGCTATAGTGGGAGACAAAGTTCTGGATGGTCTAAAGTAGATGCAGGGTAGGGGTGGTGGTGGTGGAGGGAATACTGTACATTAAAAAAATATTGTTCAACCACGCATACAGTAAAACTGAAGACTAGGTTTGCTTTGTGCATGTGAGGCACCCTGAGATATAGACTCACCAAGTCTGAGCAGACCGTTTTGGTGTATGGGGCCTGCAGGTAAGTACTTGGTCTCTTGACATCTGGATAAATTGCTGACACATCAAATCTAGCCAGAGAAATACAAATATGGAGAGCTGAAGGATCCTGCTAGGGCCATTTGAATCAAAGTCATGTAACACAGTTGCTTTCAAAACAATTTTTGACACTCTAGCTATATAACCACAATAATGGCTTATATAGGCAGCCAACCTGTGTTTGGAATGATGCAGAGTGCTGCTTCAAAATCCAGATCCTGCATCTCAGTGTCTCCAGCAGTGCTGTTATTCGAGAAAAAGAGGTGCCAGAATTCCCCTTGTTCTCTTAGAAGGGCAATGGCACCCACCTGAGAGGTGCTGGAACTTGAGTTCCGGCAAATTCCAGCTGAGAAAAAGCCCTGGTCTCCAGTTAATCTGTCTATAAGGTTAGAACCAGTCCAGGTGTTTTGCTGTCTGACTTGGAGCCTGGAGGACAAGATGGTGCCTCCCTCCCTTCCTCCCCCCACTTCCATATACAGAAGCTAAGCAGGTGGGCACTTGACTCTTACTTCAGTGCTGCCTGGTAATGATGAGCAGCACCCCCCCGATCATACCTGAGGGCAGCAGGACATGCCACTTGATCCTTCAACACCTTCACACAACTCCTTAGCTACCAGCATCTGCTGCCTGAGGTACTTGCCTGTCTGCCTAATAGTAGGACCAGCCCTGTATGAGGTTGTTTCAGAGCTCGATCTGACTTGCAGAATTCTGGCACAGGGTAATCTACATTAAAATCCTTCCCCCTATATGCCCCCCTGCCCCCTGAAATTGGTTCAAGGGGCTGTTGGGAGGATCCCCAGAACAGCACATGAAAGGCGGTGTTTGTTTCATCTGGCAAGCTGGTGTGCTTACAGAGATAAAGCATTTGTAATAGAATTTGTGACCCTGCAGATGTTGTTGGACTCCTTTTTAAAATGTTTGATGTTTTATGATGCGTTTATATGTGCTGGAAGCCACTCAAAGTTTTTGGGGTAACCCAGCCAGATGGGTGGGGAATAAATAATAAAATTATTATTAGTAGTATAATTATTATTGTTTTATTGGCACCAGCCAGTGTGGCCAATGTTCTGGGATGATGGAGTCAAACATCTGCAAGGCCACAGGTTGCACACTCCCGCTATGGAAGGAAACTACAACCCTATTATGTCTTATTATGAGTACATTTGTGCGGTTGAAGTTCTCTTCTATTAAGGATCTGTGTTCTAGGTTGATGTGATGTGCAGAATGCAGTTCTGAGCAGGTTCAGGGGTATGTTTGTTTGCTTGTGTAGGATTGTGACTTAGGGCATGTCTACATGGACTTTGAACCAATGCAGTTCTGAGCAGGTTCAGGGGTATGTTTGTTTGCTTGTGTAGGATTGTGACTTAGGGCATGTCTACATGGACTTTGAACCAAGATAAATACAGATCTACAAGACAGAAACTGTATATGATCCATACTTGTGTGAATATTTGTATGTGACAACTTACATTTCTTGCAAAATTAAAATCCATGGTGAATTATTTGTAAGCATTGTACCACGAACACAAGTGGTATATGAACTGTGGTTTTTAAAACACAAAATGCCTGCATTACTCAAAGCTGCCAGCAAAGAGTGCCCTCTGCTCAAAATCCCAGAAATCTGGAAGGGTGGCTGTGGTTTCTCTCTCTCTCTCATATTTTTTTTAAATTCAGCATCCCAAGAACATAAAAGAAAAAGACAATAACAACATCCTCAACAACATCTACATCAAAAAGAAAAAATCCTAAGCACAATGTTAAACACAAAATGACAAACTGAAAATGGTCTTATTACTATAGACCCGACTTCTCGTCCACTCCTTACCTCAGATAATCTTCATTAGTTTACTGCCATTACACCATACATTTGATCAAAATGTAAATATGATTGAGCTATGTTATCTCTCACTGCAAACTTAAAACTGCTACTAAAGTTATTCAAATGCTGCGACAGAATTTAAACTGGGATAATTATTTTTCAAGTATATTTTAAAGGCTTCCCATTTTGAAATAAATGCTTGTTTTGATTTGTTCTTTATTTTTTCAGACAGGCTATCTAATTCTGCATATTCCACTAATTTTGAAATCCATTCTTTCTTTTAGGGTATTTTATCACTCTTCCAATTTGCTGTTATAAGAACTCTTGCAGCCACCATGGCATACAAAAAAAAATTCTTTTGCTTTTTTGGGAATATCCAGGTCTGTAATTCCCAAAAGAAAGGCTTCTGGTGTTTTTCCTAAGGGAAGGATGGCTGTGGTTTCTCAAGTGGGAAAGCCACTCACCACATGCTCAGAGACTCTTATATTTTCTGTCTTTCAGGACTGATCGTTGATAAGCCCTAGCACAAGTTATGCCCTGTCTTCGAGAAGGTGTAATCTTTTTTTTTATTTTGAAAAAAGAAACCAACCCGATTCCTGTGGGAGCAGCCCTTACCTTGCCGTTTGACTCCAAAAGGGGGCACCTGTGAATCTCTTTGGCTCCTCCATCCTCTGATGCTTGGAGCAGAAGGAGGACAACCCCCTTCCTTCTTGGAGATTGCTTCTGACAAGAGCTCTGGAACTTCACTGCCATGACAACACTAGATGCTTGGCTTTCTGTTTCCAAGTGGCTGGGAGGAGCAGGTCTTCAGACAGCCTGATATGCTCATGAGGATTTCTCAGTGCTGAAGGCACCTGTGGTGGTTCAGTGCCAGAAATCCCACGTGATACAAAAGGACATTGTTGTGATTTAGGGCTTCCACAGTTCATCTCGAACTTTAAGCTAAAGTAAAAATATAGGAAAGGTTTAGGGAGTGGGAGAGGTGGTGTACAACAGTTGCTGTTTCGGGACTGTCACCACTTGTCTTGATCCTGACATGTGGAAGGGTCAGCCCCTCCATCCAACCTTCAGGAGCCAACGCCTTTCAGCTAAAGGGAGAGGCAGAGAAATAGTTGTAGTCTGCAGCCAGTTTTGCAGCAAATAAAGAATCATTTATCTGTTTATGTTACACCAGGATTTCTATATATTTGTATAATATATATATATATATATATATATATATATATATATATATATATTCTGAAGACCTTTCTGCATGGCCTCCAGGCTAGATGACAGTAACTGAAAGGTGATAATAGTACAAAATAATACAACAACGAGGTTCTTTGACAAGGTAGTAGTGTTTTATAAACTTCAGGGTGGGGAGGTGATAGTGGCAGTTATCCCTCTCCAGGCCTCAGCTGATGTGGCAGTTTCAACTGCCGCTTTTCAGAGGTTCCGTGGGGAGCACAGAGGAGACTAGCACCCCCATCCATGAAAGCTCCCCAGCAACCATGACCAGGTAGTACCAGGTGTTTTAATCACTGGGAGAAAGGCATCTCCTCACACATGCAGTTAGATCAGGCATAGGCAAACTCGGCTCTCCAGATGTTTTGGGACTACAACTCCCATCATCCCTAGCTAACAGGACCAGTGGTCAGGGATGATGGGAGTTGTAGTCCCAAAACATCTGGAGGGCCTATGCCTGAATTAGACACTCTGCTGTTGGGAGCAGTGAAGGATGATAACCAAAACTATCCACATCCCAGCCTGGTGGTGATGGTAGTGTGGCTGAGAGTTCAGATCAGTGGTTTGGAACCTCTAGCCTATGGAACTATTCAGGCCTGCTAGGCCTCAGAAATTGGACTGCCAAGCCATACCTACCTTTCCCGTGTCTGCTGTCATATATGACATCAAGCAGGGGAAGTTCAAGCCATGAGGTCCTCATTTCTTCCTTGGTAGGGAAAACTGGCACTTTCAAAAGATGCCAAATATGAAAAGAGCCAAGTCTTGGCTGCAAAGGAAAAACCAGGAGCGCATTTCTGATTCGTTATTTGCAGCTGCAGCTTGAATTCAAGCCAGGGAGGCAAAGGTAGAGTCTTCTTAAAGAGCTCCAGCTGCAAAGGGAGCTTTTTCCTTCACACCTGAAGGTACAATCACCTGATAGACAGATCCAGTTCCCCATCCCTGTTTTAGATGGAGGTAGGTAAATGGGGGTGCAATCTGAGGCTGTATCGGCTGCACTCTGATGCAAGGTTAGCAGCTGCCCTACCTGCTGAAGGAGTGTTTTTGTCATCAAAATACAAGCAATAAAATTCTTATGAAGACACCATCCATCCCAAGACTACCTCTGGAACTTCCCACCCCTAGGGGAAAAGGAACAAGGAATGGTAATTTGTCTTTTATATTTCTGTGAGTTTGTGGGTGCCAGGCTCCTATAACCCCTGGATCCAGCAAGCGTTAGCATTTAATCAAGGCTGATATTGTTAAACTGGGTGCCAGACCCATTCTAACCCCTGGGCCCAGCAAGTGTTAAAATAGAATGGCAGGCTAGCTTCCTGTGCTTAGGTGATAGGCCGTTAAGAGAACCAAGAAAAGGGGTTTTGTGTCAGGTGACAAATGGGTGGGGCCCCTCCTTTCCTACTTCTTAGATAGTAAGAAAGACAAAAACCAGAGATTAGACTTGAAAGTGTGTGCAATGTGACCGAAAAGTTAAGCTGCAGGCTGGACAGCCAGAGAGGCAGAGCACAATGTTTGATCTCTGCTTGAATCCAGGGCTGCAGCTTTGGGAGAAACAAGGCCCTTTTGAGACGCTAATGCTGTGAACCCCTCCATTGTAGGCTTAGGTTGTGTATAGATATGTAAGGTAGGGAAAAGCAGTGCATTTTTTTCTAAAAAAATGTTTAGGGGTACTCTCATTTTCCTATCCTATTGAAATACTGCCCCTCAATGAGGCTAAACCTAGATTCACAAAATGTTTAGGGGTATGCATACCCCCAGAAAAAAAGCACTGGAGAAAAGTAAAGGTAAAGGACCCCTAGATGGTTAAGTCCAGTCAAAGGTGACTATGGGGTGCTGCACTCATCTCGCTTCCAGGCCAAGGGAGCTGGTGTTCATCCACAGACAGCTTTCTGGGTCATGTGGCCAGCGTGGCTAAACCGCTTCTGGCCATGATGGAAGCCAGAGCGCATGGAAGTGCCGTTTACCTTCCCAGCGCAGTGGTACCTATTTATCTTCTCGCACTGGCATGCTTTCAGACTGCTAGGTTGAGAAAAGATGAGACAGCAACAGGAGCTCACCCCGTCGCTCAGGTTCGAACTGCTAACCTTCTGATCGGCAAGCCCAAGAGGCTCAGTGGTTTAGAGTCTCCGCTGTGTCTCATTTCCAAAAGGAAATGCAAACCCTGGGTAAGTTCCTGGAAACTCTGGGATCTTGCACTGCTCGGAGATTGGAGTGCTGTGCAACAATATGGTTTGTACTAGGTTGCATCCCACTCAGTTCCAAACTTGACATTCTAAAGCATTTCTCGTAATGGGTTGGCATTATGGGTAGCTGGGGTGAAGCACCATTTGCTCTCCCTGCTGCTAGCCTTTTCAAAGGCATGTTAATAACGTACTTGAAATGCAAGTTTGTTCAAAGGAGCCGATCACTGTATTTGCCATACACTGGTAGCCTTCCAGGACCTGGAGCTTTCTCCTTTATTGACAAATGAGGGGTTGCTTGAGCAGTTCTTGTCTTTGCTTTCTGCGATTCACTGACCAAATGAGAACCCTGAACCAGCTGGTTGTCTGTGGAATGACAAGCGTTCTATTTTGCTCCTCCCTTCCCAGACTTCATGTGAATCAGCTAAACCAGAAATACAGGTAGAGAAAGAGGTGGAGGATTTCCAAAGGCAAATACCCTGACAGGACAGTAAAAAAACAAACAAAAAAACCACGTCTTGAATGGAAAAATAACAGGGGAAAGTAGCTGTTCGAGAGAGCCTGGAGTGGTTGATACTCTTTCCAACGTGAAAATGGAAGAAGCCGAGGTGGACATTGATACTCTCATTGACGAGATGGATTACATTCCAGGTCACTTTCACTTAGATATGAACTTGAACTTTGAGTCTTCTTCACCTATGAATTTCCAAGGGAGAGACTTGAAGCTGAAACGAGAGAGCCTAACCTATGAGTTAGAGCTTGAAACTGGCTTGCAGCAGTATGCCATCAGAAACCTCCTTGGGGTCTTTTCTTTCTACCTGGAAGAAGTGGAGCAAGCCAAGGAGATTTTCCTCTGCATCTCTCAGGAGGACCCTGAGAATCTGAACACTTGGGCCAACCTCGCCTACGTTTATGATAGGCTGAACAACGAGCAAGAAGAGGCTAGGTGCACCGAAAGACTCTCCCTCTTAATGGGCTTGGATTCAGAAGACCACAAGCCGCAAGGGGACCCCCAGCTCAGAACAGCCCGTTGCTTGGCTGAGCAGGGCTATGCTTACGCCTTCGACGTTGGGCTGGTGAACGAAGAAGAGAAGATGGAGAAACTGACTGCAGGCCTCACTCTCTACGGCAAGGCTCTTGCTTATGGGAAGCAGGTAGGCAGGCTGTTTTACCTTCTGATGTCACTTGCCATTCAATGGGTCATTCGTTGGAAGAGGGATACTAGCCAATACACACACACACCCCTTTTCATTTTCTGTTTCAGAAGGCTCACCATACCCGTCTGTTGTCTAGAAATGTTTTAGAAGTGTGGGAGCTGCATTAGTTGTTGTTGTTATTTATTTATTGCCTTTATATCCCAGCTTTTCTCCAAAGAGCTCAGGGCGGCATCCATGGTCTTCCCCCCTCGTCATTTAATCCCCACAACAACCCTGTGAGGTAGGTTAGGCATCTTAGCTGTTGATCTGTGTAGGGAAAGGTGCTTGTTCTTACAGCAGCAATTGCATCTCCAGTTAGCTTGCTAGGCTATTTTGGAGGGAAACAACCCCCCGGGGAGCTGAGTCAGGCCAAGAGAAAGCTCTTCGCATTAAGAACCACCGCTTCATTTAAACCACTTGTAGCCTTCAAACACCTAATCCTGCATAAATGTGCAAGAGCAAACAAAAGGAGATGCCAATGGATAATATTGATAAGCCAACTTTTAGAATCAGAGCCCTAGATCCTCACGGCCTCTTATGAGGCTGAGAGGTCCTTTTGTCCTGCTATGCTTCAATGGCGCCTCAGTTCGATTGTGAAGCTCCCTGCTTTGGGAGGTGGCTCAGAGGGAGAGTATCTGCTTTGCGTGCAGAAGGTCCCAGGTTCAGTTCCTGGCATCTCCAAACAGGCCCCTGTCCCAAATACTGGAGAGCTGCTGCCAGTCAGTGTTGACAATACTAAGCTAAATGGACCAATGGCCTGACTCTGTGCAAGGCAGCTTCCTATGGAGGTGTCTCTGCTCTCTATCTCCCCTGGCTTCTCACTGTTGACCAAGACTGTTCTGTTCCAGCAGGCATTTGACCTGATGGGTTGAAGCTTTTTTGTATGTGTGTGTGGTTAATAACCATCCTGTTAGGAAAAAGCTGCTACAATATGTCAGACCCATAGTCTTTGCAGCAGATGAAATGCCTATAGAATGGCTTGCACATGTGTCACAATCAGCCCATGATAGTTTTCTGGGGCACATCAGGTTACAGCAACTCTTGCCAGCCGGGCAATGCATTCTGCTACCCTCGTTCACCACCATGAAGCTGACACACAGGTACAAAGTCAGGGCATGACACTCACCTTTCTAGCACAGTGCTGCATAGGAGCTTCAGGTCTTTAGGTTCTTTTGAAAATGTGGCTTCAGAATCACAGGGAAAGGTTGGAGGAACTTAATCACCTCATTATTATGCACTCTAAAATCATATGTTTAGAATTCTACCCCTCTAGTGACTCATTTTTTGGTTGGTCATGTCATGTTTTATGATATGCATGTACAATTTTTTGTAATAAGAAAATAATAATAAATCTTTTTTTAAAAAAGTTGGAGGACTGGAAACAGCTATGGTCACTGGCAGAGGTGGGGCTTGTTTTGGTATCCTCCCAGATGGGAGGAGCATGCTGCCACAGGGGAGGGTGTAAATTTAAACAAGGATTCTGTAACTGGGCGCAACCTTGATCAATTTTTTAAAAAAATAAATCTAAGATGCTTTAGACATGTGGCTTTAAGAAAGAACCAGACATAACCAAAGATGAGGCCAATTCAAATATTTTATTTGGAATGTTCAAACCTATTAGAGAAGTGGCTGCAGTGCTCCCAATAAGTCCCTGAACAGTCCTCTGCAACAATTTCTAACACTATCCAGTTTTCTGATTAGATGCTTTTTAAATATTCTGGACTACTTGGCTCAAGCTGTCCAAACAAAGGTGCAACCTTTTGCACACCCAGTTTATCATCCCCTGCAGCAACAGACAACAGGGAATATGCAGGTGGCTGAACTGGAGCACTGTTTGTCAAAGCAAAATGTTTGCACTGAGGGGCAGGGCTATATTTATATTTAAACTACAACTGTGCAGAGTCCAAACTTCTTAAGACATTAGAGAAAGCAGCAGCAGTGGGGGGGGGGGGGACATCAAACTAACCATACTAGTAACGACAAAAGTATTTCAGAAAATAATTGCCACCTTGAGTCACAGAAAAATGTTGCTATTCTACCTGTTTTGCTCAGAGCTTCTTTTAGCTAGAACCCGTTTCCTGTTACTCATGGCTGCCCAATTAAATAAATCTTAGCTAATTAGTCTGAGTTGTTTATTGATCAATCAATAATCAATTGAATGTGAATCAATGTGTATATATCAGCATATATACAGACACACAGAAAGACAAGAAAAAGAATATGTTCCCTGGATTGTGCTCCTTGGAATTAATCCAACTGATATCAGTGGGATTTACTTCTAGAAATGAAAGAATTGGTCAGTTTTGATTTCTCTTAGTTTCCCATTTTCCCAGTCTTAGGTTCATTTCATCACATTCCTGCATCAGTTTGTGGTTTTCTTGTCACCATTTAATGTGCATCTCTCCTAAGATGCATTGCATTATTAATATTACATCACTGAACATGGCGAGGACAGGAGTAGCTGCCAAAGTCCTTGATTTAATGGAGCAACTGGTGTTCAGCCCAGACCTGAAGGCACCTGAAGCCCATCACCTTAGAGAAGCTAAGCAGGTGGCTGGTTGGGTGGCCACTGCTTGGGAACCACATGAATGCCACCTTGGATTCCACAACCGAAGAATGGTTGGAAAATAAATAGAAGGCAATGATATTTTAAAATGTATTTGCAGGGAGGCAAATACTGCTTTTCTAAGAACTTCTCTCTCCCTCTTTCAGATCCCTTTGGAGGAGAAACGAAGCTGGTACTTCACTATGGCCACCCTGCACATCAGGTGAGGCAAGAATCAGGACGAAAAGCCACCTCAAAGGAAACAGAAACAAGATGGGCTCTGAGGGGCAAGTCTAGAACTTTTTGTGATGGGATCCACTTAGGGCTTATCCACATTTCCTTTTTGCCCCATGCTTTCTTGGGCACAGGTCTGTGCTTCCCCGGTTCCTGTCTCAGTGCTTTTAAAAAGAAAAAAATAGCCCAGTGCTTTCCCCAGGAAAACCCAATATTTACTGCTGAATTAGATCAAATGGTAGGGTTGCCATAGTTTTTGAGCTATTTTTCATTAAATTTGCCAAAATCTACACTACCGGCGTGGGCCGCCATATGTCCTGATTTCCCCAGACATTTCAGCGATTTCTGACTATGTCCAGGAAATTCTGGATGCCCGGCAGCCCTAGCAAATGGCAACTCATGTTTTCTACGGATTGCCGTTTGCTCCAACGCCAGTGAGTTTCGTGGCTGAGTGGCCCAACTAAACATCACTGCATCAGATTCCTAGCATGCTTTTCACTCATAAATTCTGCCATCGCCAGACTTGGATCAGAGGTGTGGTCCTATGATGTCCTATTCCCCTACACTGACTGAAATTTGTCTCACAAGGGACAAGTTGCAGGTGATGGGGGAGCAATTCAGGTCAGGAAAGCAGCATTAGAAAAGAGTTAAACAAGAAATAAAAAAACCCTAACACTGCTGCCCTGATCTGAATCAGGATTCCTGTGGCCGTATTTACCGTTATTCATAACTGCAAGAGCTCCATGAGGGCATCTGATCACATACTTTCCAGAATTATATGGTTTGATCCATAGTCCAGAGCTGTAGTCCAGTCTACGCCAAGCAGGTACCTTCCAGCTATTTTGGACTACAACTCTCCATCAACCTCAGTCAGCATGGCTGATGGGGAGTCATGGTTCAAAACAGCTCAAGGGCAGCAGGTTGGCAAAGGCCACTATACCACACAAGAACATCTGGAGTGAGTTAAGGCCCAACAGGACACGAAACATATCACTTTCAGTTGCAAAAAGAAAGGGAGAGGGCAGGTTCAGGAGGGGCAGCAGTTGGCACTGCCCCCTGGCACAGCACGAGTCCCTAGCCTGCATCCCTGTTCGCCAAAGCCGGGTGCAGGCTAGGATCCAGGAAGGGCATCGCTGTTCCAGTTCCCTCGTTGGTGCTCCCATAACGCTGCTGCACTAAGAGGGGTGAGTGGACTTTGCAGCAAAAAAACAAAACAAAACCACCCTTTACCTTTTTAGCCTTGGAAGGAAAGTTACTTACCTGGAAATAACCCCCACTGAAGTAGGACTTACTTCTGAGTAGATGCACTATTGCACTATTATTAGAGTTAAGCATTTGTGGATTAGGGCCTAATTTATCAGCACTACAGTCTTAGAACCACCATAGCGCACAGGAAAATACTGGTTTTGAATGAGCGTAAGTACTGTTGTTAAGGCTAGGTTGAGTGGGTGGGGGGTTGTTTTCCATTTACTTCTGCTATGTTTCTTGTTAGCTGTATTTCATATATTGTGCCGGTAGGCACCTTGCACCATACAGAACTATGAACCAATCAGCATTAGATCAAAGACAACCACAGAGATTTTGATCCACGATCTTTCCTCCCTATGTTACATCAAAGGGGTTTTGTTACAAAATCAGAGATAAATCAATTGTCATGGAAAGCACAGTGTCAACAATATAGAACAAGGATGCCCACTTTCTCCCTTCTTATTTATCCTGGCTCTGGAACCCTTAGCAATCCGCATCCGAGCAGCCACAGACATCAAGGGAGTGGAAATAAAAGGCAGAACCTATAAATTAGGGCTCTTTGCAGATGACCTAATGATGACAACACCAGACCCCATAAGCACAGCAACCTCCCTAATCAGAGAACTCAACAAATTTGCAATGGTGTCGGGCCTACAGGTAAATTTTACAAAGTCAGAAGCTATGTGCTTCAACACCCCTCCTCACATCCAAAAAGAGCTCACGAAGGTCACCAAAATAAAACTCTGCCACACCAAGTTCAGATACCTAGGGGTACAAATAACCAGAAACCTCAACAAATTGTACCTCCACAACTACAAGCCCCTGTGGCGACAAATTAACAAAGACCTAAAGAGATGGAATAACACGAATTTCACTCTCTCAGACAAAATAGCCATGATCAAAATGATCACACTCCCCAAACTAACCTACCTCTTCCAAACCCTCCCAATCTGGATCCCCTCAACCCAACTCCGCAGTTGGCAGAGAAAACTACACTCTTTCATCTTCTCACATAAAAAACCAAGAATAAGCCCCAAATACCTGCACCTCCCCACCTCAGAAGGAGGATGGGGAATCCCCAACATAGAAGCATATTACATTGCCAACCAAATACGTCATATAATTCCATACATACTAGAAGATGAGACAAAACAATGGGTACACCTAGAGAGGGACACAATTGAAAATACCTGCACCACAACATACCCACTCCTCCCAAACAAACTAAAGAAAATTCCCACAACACTTAACAGGTACACACAGACCATGCTCAAAGCATGGAAAACACAAATAGGCAAACTATCCCCAACCCCATCCCCACTAATCCCCCTGGCGTACCACACATTATTCCACCATGCAGCACAAAACCTCCAGATAAAAGCCTGGCGAACCAAAGGCTTATATCGCCTAATAGACTTTTATAAAAATAACAAACCCTTGTCAACACAAGAAATACAAGACAAACTAGAAGACACCCAAATGCCCTGGTTAACACAACACCAATTACATGCCCTCTTAAACAACCCAACAGTAAAATCAGCAGCAACTAGGCCCCTGACAACCTTTGAAAACCTCCTCCTAACAACAAAGGGAAATGGCAAAGGGACGGTATCCGCAATATACAAAATACTACTCCAAAATCCCGCAAATCCCCTAGACGCAATAAAAAAACAATGGGAGAATGACATAGGCTATGAGATTAACCCCACTCAATGGACCAGAATGTGGTCTAAACCCCCCTTTAAATCCATATCAACGAAAAGAAAAGAACTCACACTGAAACTCACCTACAGGTGGTACCTAACACCAAGGAAACTAGCGCTAATACACCCAGGAACCTCACCAAAATGCTGGAGAGGGTGCACCTCCACAGGCACATACCTTCACATGTGGTGGGAGTGTCCCAAAATCCAACTATTCTGGACAACAGCCATACAAGAAATATGTAAAATAACAAAGCAAGTATTAGACTTCACCCCAGAATTGGCCCTACTAAACATCTTCCAAGACAACAATGCCCATTTACACCACAAAGAACTCATAACCCACCTACTTTCAGCAGCCAGAAACACCATAACCAGACACTGGAGAGACCTGTCAGGAGTAAGCATGGACCAATGGTACCAAATAGTATGGGAAACAGCCCTACTAGAAAAATTAACTAATAAACTGAAACTGACACGGGGACAAACAAAAGAAGACACCTTCACCCCGGTATGGCTCCCCTTTATCACATACACAGCCCAACAGGACAATGACAATAATCCACCAACAGCATACAAATCAATATGGCTAACTTGATCCAAAACACCCACCCACCTCACTCACACACGAAAACAAAGATCACCACAGCCAATCACAAACAAACAATCACATCCTAGGCCAACCCCAACCTCTCTCACCACCAAAGGAACACAAGTGAATAACACAAGCACGCTGACACCAAACTACATACATTAAGCATAATAGAAACACCGCTACCCTACCCCCATCCATCTCCCCTCCCTCCACCCTCCTTTCTTTCTTTTTTTTTTCTTTTCTTTTTTCTTCTCCCCCTAATGCCTCAACAAATGAAATGGATTTGTAAAAATGTAAAACAAGAAAACCCTTAATAAAATATATTTAAAAAAAACAATATAGAACATGAAAATTAGAAAGGACAAAGAACAATGCTTTGCAGAAAGACTTGCCAAAGCATCATTCATTACTGTATAGGGTGCAACATTTGACAAGATTTAAAAACAAATGTGCCTTAATCTTTCCCTCCTCAGTTAATGACCACTCCCAAAGCTGTTTCCCAACACTGCAGCTAGCCTAGAAAAAAGCCTTCTATTGGCTACAACCAATGGCTTAGCTATAGCAAGTGTTCCTTCCTATAACTGAAGTAGAAATGGTATATTTTTTAAAAAAGATTAATCATACTATATGGGGCAAAGGCAACCTGACCATTAGGTCCAGTTGTGACCGACTCTGGGGTTGCGGCGCTCATCTTGCTTTATTGACCGAGGGATCCGGCGTACAGCTTCCGGGTCATGTGGCCAGCATGACTAAGCCGCTTCTGGCGAACCAGAGCAGCGCACGGAAATGCCGTTTATCTTCCCGCCAGAGCGGTACCTATTTATCTACTTGTTCTTTGATGTGCTTTTGAACTGCTAGGTTGGCAGGAGCTGGGACCGAGCAACAGGAGCTCACTATATGGGGTACTATACTACTATAGACATATAATTCTAAAGTTCTTCTTTTTTTCCCTCAGTCACTCCTCTGTTTTCTTCACTTCTTACTACCCTCTGTGGCCCCCCATTTACATGACTTTCACCTGTGCCCCCCTTGGAATATCCTTAAGGCCCCCAGTTGAGAAACACTGCAAAGGGTTATTTTGCAGCAGATGGTGGTTATTTTGGGGAACTATATATTGCATTTTATGTCTTTTGTATTTTATATTAACTGTTTTGAAATATTGCTGCCAAACCCATTGGATGGGGGTAAAACAGTGGCATTTGGAATAAATCGTTTGCTTGCCAGTTTTAGAGCTCTGTATATGCAGAACAACAAATCACAATAGCCTTTTTCTCTCTTCACTTCAGGTTGGATGCGATGTGGATGAACAAGGGCAATGATGAGGGGAAAAGGTTGCCAGCCTTCAACAGAACCTTGGTTTTGCTTCAGCAAGTCCTGAAGTGCTCCAGCCTTCATTATAGAGGTAGGAGACGTCACTTGCACAATCAAAAACATGTAATTACATGTGTAATTCACACATGCAGCTCTGCATCCCAGAAGACTGTTGCAACCCAGGTGTGTGTAACTGGGCTCTTCAGCTCAGCTAGAAGACGTCCAACGGAGTCTTCATTGCTGCAATCTCCATGCCCAGTGAGGCAAACCACTCTTTATTTTCACAAGTAGTTTGTTTCATCAGCTGGGAAACCTCAGTGCTTGGTTTAAGCTGGCATAAAATGTTCCTTTGGAACTTTTCTACTATTACCCAACCTCAGTAACTGTCTGTAAATCATTTTGAATTGCTTTGGAGAAGGTAGAGTAGAATTTACAATGCCGCTTCTAATATGTTGCCCTGCTTTCAATTCTGTTCTCCTCCTCTTCTAGCCTTGGCCTGGTGCTATCTTGGGATATTGTTTGAAAGGAAATATTCCTTCTCAGATACCCCGATGGCTATTCATGACTGTGGGTACTCTGGGACAGATCCCCTCGACTGCTTTGGAAAAGTAGGTTACGAGTTTTTTTTGGGGGGGGGGGCTATCTGGGGGGATAGAATGTATAAGAACAAGCTTTCCAAACCAGTTCCTTTGTCAGGTTAATGGCTTTGCCTGGCTAGTTAAGGACCATGATTTAGCATAATCAAAGAAGTTGCTCTGTACCATAAAACAAATAAACAAATGGGTGAGATTTTCCCCACACACCCCTCACCCAGCTGCAGGGCTGGATTAACCATTGAGCAAAATAGAGGGGGGGGGCACCAGAGAAATTTTCCATTGATGGATTTTTAACATTAATAGTCACAATTGCTCAGCTGAGATTCCATTATATTAAAAATACCAACAAAACAACTATGCAACAAGGCAAGCTGGGTACCTTATTTCTACTAAGTTTAGAAGCAGATGTGTTGCGTAAGGTTAGTTTTGAGGATCTGATCAAAGACTTTGCAATTAGAAAAAGTAGGAGAAAAATTCGTCAAATATAAATAAAGTGGAAGTACTGTATACAAAAATAAACATTGTATTCCATCATACTGTGGGTTTTGTTTCATTTTGAAAGATAAAATGTTATTTTACTGTTTACTATTGTTTATATTTTGAATAAGATATATATGGAGGCCCTCTAAATTATCTTAATCTGGCCCTGCCCTGCTGCTAGCAGAACAATAGCCAGAGTGGGTGGAGCTGCAAAGCTGAAGCTAGAAGCTGCAGAGAGAGATGTATTTGGCCTGTGCTGGATCCAAAGCTGTGGCCAGTGGAGAAGCAAGATCTGTTGGGGTATTAATGCTGTGAGTGTTTCAAGTGGTGCTAATTATAATTAAGGATAATGCGGGTGTATTATAAAACAAAGACCCCTTCTACCCTTCAGGAGAGGAGGATGGACACAAAACTAGAATTCGTTGACTCTGGGTGTACCTCTTGTTGGCCTCCCTGTCTTCCCCCCTTTCCAGTGGTGCCAGCTGCCACTTGCTTATGAGTAGATATATATAAGGCCGTGCTAGAACTGACAGAAGGGAAGAGATACCCTCTTTTGCTCATTTCCTTCTCATCCAGAGCAAGGTGCCACCTCAGTTCATGTCCTCGCACACTTCAGTCCTTTCAAAGGGCATAATGTACAATGGCGGCCAGGCTGAATGTTGACACATAAATTTCTCCTTTCGTTGCCCATTGTTCAACAGAGCAAGGAGAAGTTCACTAATGGAACAATGTATTGTGGATTTGTTTGTTTTTAAGGCAATAGAGATAGCTAGAGAAAACCCACTGGTTCTGAACCGCCTAGCAAAAATCTTCCACTTCCTTGGCAAGCAAGAAATGGCAATGGCAGTCTGCAACATGGCCTTAGATGTGCTGCCAGATCCAGTACTTAACTGGCAGGCATATTGTATGCGTGCCAAGGTATGTAATTCTCCTTTAAAAACAAGGCCTTTGTAACATAGAAATGCTATGGGGGACCAGCTGGGGGTTGTTGTTTTTTTGTATTAATAGGGGTAGGGGTGGTGGGTAGGGGTAGGGGTAGGTGTGGGTAGGGGTAGGGGTAGGGGTGGTAGGTGTGTCAGCACTGTGCTTCCTGAAAAGCCATTAATGCAGCTGCCTATCTGGACAGCATCAATTATTTTGGTTTAACTGCATGAACAAAAAGTCTCTTCTTGTAACTTCTCCTAACGACGGCACTGCTTAAATTCCAGTGCTACCAACTCTGGTAGAACATATGAACCTGCCTTGGTCCATCTAGCTTAGTAATATCTGTGTCTATTTGATATAAGCTGTTTATTTTAAAGTTATTGTGACTTTTTTGTATTGGATCAGATAGTTATTAAGTGTGCAGTCTTTGTTGTCCATTTTGTCTATTCTTCAGCTTGTAAACCACCTTGTGTATAGTAATTATAGGTGGTATCCAAATTAAAAGTGAATGAAGGGCAGTATCTGGCAGAGGCAGTCATTTACTGAATTAGACTCTGAACTTAACACACTTATGGGAGGGGGCTTTAGATGGCCGTATACATTACTTCACTTACTTCCATATGTGGTAAGTCAACCTTGCTGTGTCTGAGGCCTCCCCTCCTCATTCTGAGGAATTGGGGGGGTCCCACACTTCAGCCCCAAAGTCCTACCTTGATGGTACCACTGGGTCTTTCCAAGCTCTGAGCCCTGAGACCCTTTTAACAAGAGAGGTTGGGGAATATAAAGAACAGTCATACAAACTAATGCGCAGGGAGGGGAGGGCAAAAAAGTGTTGAATAGCTCTTTATTTTTAGATGCTGCTTAAACTATATTTGCGTGATTTGGATCGTGTGAAGATGGGCCTGGGAGGAATGCCAGACCAGAGAAACCTCTCTGATGCCAAAGCTGATCTCGAGAACGTCATGAAGGTGCATCCATGTCTGAAGACTTACCTTGACCTAGGCCAGGTGAGTGAAAGCAGCCACCTGGTCCAGACACATTCATGGTCTTCACTTTATTTTATCTGTATGATAATAAAAGTGGTGTTGTTCATTCAGGATTTAACAGGACTAAGGCTGGTTTCTTAACTTCAGTAACTTGGAAGCGAGCGCTATTTGAATCCAATAGGATTTATTTTTTAGTAAACACTGTTAGGATTGCACTTTTTAATTATTTAATTTTAGAGTGTTAATTCTAGAGAGATCTCAGAAATGTAATCAGAATGTGATGAGAGCATATCCATTTTTTAAAAATAATATTTTATTAAATTTCACAAAAATTAACAACAATAAAAACAACCCAAATCACAAAAAACCAACAAACACATACAAAAATGCCAACAAAAAACACATACAAAATGCCAACAAAAAACAACAACAATAAAGAACATAACAAAGAAAATTCAAGATTAAAAACAAACTCTGTTTCAAATTAATAACCTTCCAGATCTTATTTTCCTTGCTTCCACCCGCTTTCCTTTCATGTATTCCATTTTAAAATTAGTTCAGCAATTATCATATTATTCAAATTCATTTTTTATCTTTACCTTTATGCTCTTATTTATCTTAATCACTGGAACCCCTTCATTTCATTTACAATGCCCTTAACATTCATAAATTGTACAATGTTTTTGTAGATAAACTTTAAACTTCTTCCAGTCCTCTTCCACCTGCTCTTCTCCTTGATCTCGGATTCTGCCGGTCATTTCTGCCAGTTCCATATAGTCTATAACTTGCATCTGCCATTCTTCCAGGGTGGGTAAGTCTTGTGTCTTCCAGTGCTTTGCGATGAGTATTCTTGCTGCTGCTGTGGCATACATAAAAAAGGTTCTATCCTTCTTTGGCACCAATTGGCCGACCATGCCCAGGAGAAAGGCCTCTGGTTTCTTCAGGAAAGTATACCTAAATACTTTTTTCAGTTCATTATAAATCATTTCCCAGAAAGCCTTGATCCTTGGGCAGGCCCACCAAAGGTGAAAGAATGTTCCTTCCGTTTCTTTACATTTCCAACATTTATTGTCGGGCAAGTGGTAAATTTTTGCTAGCTTGACTGGGGTCATGTACCACCTATAAATCATTTTCATAATATTTTCTCTTAAAGCATTACATGCTGTAAATTTCATACCGGTGGTCCATAACCGTTCCCAGTCAGCAAACATAATGTTATGACCAATATCTTGTGCCCATTTTATCATAGCAGATTTAACCGTTTCATCCTCAGTATTCCATTTCAACAGCAGATTATACATTCTCGACAATATCTTAGCACTGGGTTCTAACAATTCTGTTTCCAACTTCGATTTTTCCACCTGGAAGCCAATTTTCCTGTCCGAGTTATAGGCCTCTCTTACTTGGAAATAGTGTAACCAATCCTGCACCTTATCTTTAAGTTTCTCATAACTCTGCAATTTCAATTTGTCCCCGTCCTGTTCCAAAATTTCCCAATATTTTGGCCAATTCGATCTCATGTTAAGTTTTTTCAAGGCCTTAACTTCCATTGGTGAAAGCCACCTTGGGGTTTTATTCTCCAAAAAATCTTTATATCTGACCCAGACATTAAACAATGCTTTCCTGACAATATGGTTTTTAAACGCCTTATGTGCTTTGTCCTTACCGTACCACAAGTATGCATGCCATCCAAAAACGTTGTCATGTCCTTCCAAATCAAGAATGTCTGTATTCTCAAGAAGTAGCCATTCCTTCAACCAGCAAAAGGCTGCCGCCTTGTAATATAGTTTAAAGTCCGGCAGGGCAAACCCCCCTCTATCCTTTGCATCAGTAAGAATTTTATATTTAATTCTGGGCTTTTTGCCCTGCCAGACAAATCTAGAAATTTCTTTTTGCCACTTCTTGAAACAGTCCATCTTGTCAATTATTTGTAAGGTTTGAAACAAAAACAACAGTTTTGGCAATACATTCATTTTAATAACTGCAATTCTACCCAGTAAGGAAAGCTTTAGGTTTGTCCATATTTCAAGATCTTTTTTCACTTCAGACCAACACTTTTCATAATTGTCTTTGAATAAGTTAGCATTCTTCGAAGTCATGTTCACCCCTAGGTATTTTACTTTTTTCGTTACTATTAGACCTGTTTCTCCCTGAAACCTTTCCTTCTCTATTGGTGTCAGGTTTTTTTCCCAGAACCGTAGTTTTTAATTTATTAAGTTTAAACCCTGCCACCTGACCAAATTCTTGTATTATTTCCAAAGCTCTTCTAGTACTAGGGATTGGCTCCTGTAGTGTCAAAACTAGGTCATCTGCATAGGCTTTCAGTTTGTAATGTTTGGCTCCGACCTGTATACCCTGAATCTGTTGGTCCCTTCTAATCATGTTCAGCAAGACCTCCAGGACTGAAATAAAAAGCAAAGGGGAAATTGGGCAGCCTTGTCGTGTCCCTTTCTCTATCTTAAATTCTTCTGTAATCGCATTATTCACTATCAATTTTGCCTTTTGTTCTGAATAAATCGCCCCTATACCGTTTCCAAACCTTTCTCCCACCCCCATCCCTTGCAGGTTTTTCTTCATAAAACTCCAAGAAATGTTGTCAAAGGCTTTCTCTGCGTCAATGAATATCAGTACTGCTTTTGTATTAATATCAACTTGTAATTTTTCCAAGATGTCAATTAAGTTCCTTGTGTTGTTTGTCATATGTCTGCCTGGGAGAAAGCCTGCTTGGTCTTTATAAAGATAAAGAGAGCATATCCATTTTTCACCACTAGTAACATCTGGAGAAGTTCTTGTGTGTGCATGGATCTCTGAAGGGATGAGCAACATAAGGAGCTATTCTGAACTTTTAGTCCAAATTTCTGCTCTGGTTCTATTTGGTGTGACTCACCCATAAGCCAGGTGCTTGGGAGGAAGCCTTGTTGAAGTGGCCATAGTTTGTGAATTTTTTGTTTCCTTCTCTAAAATAATACATTAATTTAATAGAAAGTTCCTGCCTAGCAGCCTACTTAACCAACTCAAGGTTCCAATGGTGTTGACCTATGTAAAGCCCTGACATTGCCCTGGAATAGCTTTGTCTCTGTGGAGTGCGCTCTCTCCCTCAACTTGCCCATTCTGAGGGGAAAATGCTTTCAGATAAAAAATGAAGAGCTGAATGTCACTGAGGTCCTGTTTTAGTTTCTTTAATGATTGATCATACAGGGGCTTCTTGACTATAACTCTGTTATTACACAGCCTCACTCTACAAGCTTTTAAGAAAGGGAGGGGAAATCTATGGCCCTCCAGGTTTTGCTGGACTACAACTCCTATCATGCCTCACCACTGGCCATTGCTGGCAGGAAATGCAGTCCAACAACTACAGGAGTGCCACAGGTTGCCCCCCCCCCATGCTTTAAGAGAAAGTACAAGATATTCAAGAAAGTTTTTTTATGATTCATTACCATTATATTAAAAATGTATTTTCTGGTTGTTATTTAACAGTGAACATTTATGGATTTGTTTTCTGCAAGCTGTAAGCCATCTTTGTTCTTTTGACATGTTTAAATAAATACTGAGTGTTCCTCCTTTCCCTCCCTGCCCATCCACTGCTCTTCCAGGTATGTTACTACATGGGAGTAGATGCCATGCAGGAACTTTTACTTGTAGATGAAAATGCCGTGAACAATGCCCTTGTGTTCTTTGCTAAAGCCATGGAATTAGACCTGGGGAATGTTTTGCCTGAAATCCAGCTGCTGAGGGGGAAATGCCTTCGGATAAAAAATGAAGACCTGAATGCCATGGAATGCTTCAAGCAGGCAATAGAGCTGGATGATGTGGGTTCTGTTTACACAGAGAGCTTCCGTTGCTTAATGGAAATGCTGCTTGCCTTGTTCAGTCAGAAGAGGATGAATACAGAGATGCTGATGAAGGAAGTAGAGTTGTGGGTGAAGAAGGCTGAGGAGAAATATCCCAAACAGCGAGTGCAGCAGGAGCTCAGGCTGGTGTGTCGTCACTACACAGCTGAGGTGCTTGAGCTCTCCAAAGCCATGGTGGCCAGAGGGAAGACTGAGCTGGTGAAATTGCTCTTTGAGACCATGAAGTGTGACTTTAACAAAGGTAGACGGAATGAACGCTCACTCTCCTTTTGAATGGCTGGTTTGCTTTTCAGCCACATGGCACAGCAAGAGGTTTAGCTCTCCCCATAGTTTGCGGAAAGAATTATGAAAAGCTATATAATAAAATGTGATACTTTCTAGAGCACCCACCAAGTATTAGTCTCCCATATACACTATGTATGTATGTATGCAAAGCACACAGAAGCAGGTCAACAGGAGATAAAATAGCCTTCATTTATTACTGGGAAGCAGGTAAGGTGTAAGTGATTTACAGCAACACTCTGATAATGTTTTACATGTATCATTTCTCAACCATCAAAGCTTAATGTGACCAGATATTGATACCTATGCCCTTGCTTTGGATATATACATTCATTTAACTTAATTGTAGCAACCTAGGGATGTGCTCTTCCGTTTGGAAGAAAACCACCACCATCACCCCATATTTTTCACTTAATGAAAAGGAGATATAATAGCAGATGTTTATTTAGAATTTTTTAAAAAACAAGAATATGTAGGTACCTGTTTGGTTTTGTCTGTTGAAAATATAGAATGAAAGCCTCCTGCCTTTGAATCAATTGTTGTCTTCACATATCATGTGAGCTTCTTGCTAGGCCACATACTGAACTCACAGAATAGATTAATTCTGAACGGATTGTGGAGCTGTTCTTTTGTCACATTTCCAGAGCAATTAATTAAAACCACCAGATAAGTTAACAGTCATATTCAGAATCACATATTCAGTAACTTATTTACTGATCTTATCAAGTATGCAACCCGTGGGTGCCAACTCCCTGAGGCCCTGCGTGGCTGAGCACCTACAAAATTCCCCATAAAGAGGACGGGAACCCACACATTTCAGTGCCAAGGCCATACACGCTGCATGGCACCCATGGCCACAGGGCCAAGCTGGCACTCCTGTGCAACCAATTACATTGGTGCTGCTATTCTGAGATGTACTCACTGCATTTAAATAATGAATTTCTGGCGGGACTCTCCAAATAGCCAACACCTGTTGATTCATGCTTGGACATTAGCTCATGTAATAGTTTAAGCTGTTCCTGGTAGCAAGACATGTTAGCCTGGCAAGGAAAAGACAGTCTCTCAATTGTCAATGCGCCCTTCATTCTGATCTTATAGGAATGTTTCAAGTGATCTAATGTGGCATTATAATAGAAGAAAAACAGCACATGCTACACAGCGAATATCAACCAGGAGAGAAAAGCACTGGGCGATGTTGAGAAGGATGAAACCCAAGCTCTCAGGAATGACAGTGCACCTCTGCTCAGAACCCTCCATTCTGACTCTGCGCTGAATGCACAGATCCATTCTTCAGGAGTCCTTTAGCGACAGGGCTGCTGGGATATAGCCGGGAAAAGCGGGCAAGTGCAAGGATAGGGAAGATGATTCGGTAGGCATTGTAATGCAGAGTACCAGTTTTGTAGAATGCTGTAGCGATGTCACCCTGAGGAGAGGCAAGAGATAAATTCCTGAACAATCGACATGCAGTCTTCTGCCCTGACTACATGGTGACTAAATTCCATTTGAGAACCCAGTTGTATGATCACTGTAACCTCTTTTAAGAGCAACTGTCACATACAGTATCACTGAGCTTTTGGCTGGCAAACAAGACTCTGGAAGCAGGAATCAGAGACCAGAGCCAATTAAAATGTAGGAAAGGTGACTAAAGACATTGTGGCATCTCAGGCAGAATATGCAAATGGTTCCATGATTAAAAAAATAAAATAACTAACTGGCAGTCTAT
The DNA here is from genome assembly GCF_964106915.1 of Podarcis gaigeae. NCBI lineage: Eukaryota > Metazoa > Chordata > Lepidosauria > Squamata > Lacertidae > Podarcis > Podarcis gaigeae. Next base: position 57,606,289 of record NC_139682.1, on the reverse strand, counting down.
GGCTTTTTAAAAGCACCCCTCTGACCTGCCACATCTAACAGTAGGGCCAGCTGTGTCCTGTGCTCTGATACCACACAAACTCAGTCCTGATGGCACATTTTGATGCCACAGCGGTAACAAGACAGGTGCATGAATCACTTGGGTGCCTAAGGCAACAGAATACTTCCCACAGGAACATCAGAGTCTCCAATAGAGGGACAACATGGGCAGCACCTGTAAGATCTAACCTGCCAATGCCACAGAAGTGTCCATGTGTGTCCACAATACATTGCAGCCATCTACGAAAAGCATCTTTATGACAGCAACAACGCCAAAGAGAGTACATTTGGATCTGCCTCATTTAGTAAGTGAGGGGTGGATAACCTTTAGTCCTCCAAACATTGCTGAATTGCAACTCCCATCATCCCTGTCTATTGCCTGTGTAGGCTGGAAGGCAACAACTTAGCCACCCCCACTCTCAGTACTTGGTGGAAAATGCTCTGCGTTCATTCATTTTACATATATTTGGAGAACATGATCCATTTCATAGCTGGCTGAAATATACTGTTTCTGTGAACCTTTAAATTATATTGTTATGAGGATATTTGATTAGGAAAAGAAATTAAAAGTATTAACACACCTGAGGCCACTCCCCAATCGATGTCTGTCTGTCAATCAAAACTTGTATTCCTCTTTCCAGAACCCGAACATCAGGATATCTGCAAAGCCACAAAAATACTGGTCATTAGTTTTGTTATCAGCACCCAGTGAGGGCTGGGGGCTGGAGCGAGGGGAAAGCCTATCAGTTTTCTTCTGGGAAGAAGCTTATATGACTACAATTTCTTTTTAAAAGAAAGAAACCCTCATGGGCTCACAGAAACTCAATGAGTCCCCCTAGGGGAAAGACCTGTAAGTGCATGAGTCCTTCACACAAGTTCTGAAAAGTGAAGAAAGTAAAGAAATGAAATTTCTCCATCTCTGCCCTTAAGACGGCCTTAGCTGCCTCTTTGTTTGGCATTATTTCAATTGTTTGGACTAAGAAGCACCTGAGAACATCTACATACCAAGCTGCAGGAAAATTCAGTCCTTTGTAAGTTTACAAAAGCTAGCTATGCAGCATGAGGGACACAACATGTGAGAGGGAAGTCTGTGGCCTGTTTTTCCATAGGTTTTCAAAGGAGTAATGGCACCCAACGAAAATAAGCACAACCAAAGATACTTCCAGAAGGAGGCGCCTCTTGTGATGGAGGATTAGGCTGCTAACACACCGTAGGTTTAGAGCAAATTACTTCCTACAAGGAATCCTGGGAACTGCAGCTCTGTGAAGGATAAAGTACAGTTCCCAGGATTCTCTAGGGAAAGTCATGTGCTTTAAAGGTACACAGCTCACTGCTTTTGGGTGCTGGTAGCTCCATCTCCCATGGCTAGCCTGCTTCAGCCAACAGGCCCAGAACAAATTTATGCAAGTGGTGCAATGCACTCATAGTGAATGGATAATGTGTTTTTGTGAAAAAGACTTTGGAGGAAATGGACTTGGGGCAGATCAGCTCCCTCTTGCCAAATCCCATGAACTTAGAAGCATGTTTCTTTAGCACGCCTTAATTGGTTTGTCTAACTGCTGCAGAAACCACTTGGGCAAAAGCAGACGGAGGCCTTTGCTAAGGTAGGTAACTGCCATCTTCTGTGCTTACCTAACAGCCATCAACCCCAACAGAGCCCAGGAGGTTTGGTGGATCTGGGATACGGTGTGCTGAATATATTTGCGAAACCTGTAGGATTCAAATTCCTCTCCCCAGCCACCGTCTTCCATTTGCTTGGAGACTAAGAATTCACAGGCTTTGGTCACTTCCTTGCATGCCTCCCTAGAAAATATGAGAGGGGAGAGAGAAAAAATAGCCCATGAGATGCCTCATTGGGTTTTGTTCCACTGTTGGCCTTGACTGCATCCAAATAATCTTATGCACACTTACCTGCAGGTAAGGCCCACTAAGCTCAGCTGGATTTACTTCTGAGTAAGCATGCATAGGGGCTGGCGCTGTCAATATTATATGCACATGACTCCCCTGCCTTTGATATTTTGGGTGGAGGAGCCTGACGGTCTCTCCACTTCACACACACACACCCCCCCGAAGCTCAGCTCCATCAAGGGCTCCCAGCAGAGCAACATTCATACTATTCTTCTACCTGAAAGGCTGCTTACTCACCCACCACGGTAGATGTAGCCCATACATGCAAATGCCTCTAGTCCAAACCAGGTGCCATATGTGAAGCATACGCCCCATTGCCTGTCAGGGAAGAAAAACCCATCAGCTGCTGAATGAAAGATACTGAGACAAATGAGAGACTACACCCTTTGAGTATACCCTTTCATTCACTGTTTGTTTCATAGAATCATAGAGGTGGAAGGGACCATGAGGGTCATCTAGTCCATGGGTAGGCAAACTAAGGCCCAGGGGTTGGATCCGGCCCAATCGCCTTCTAAATCTGGCCCACTGACGGTCCAGGAATCAGCATTTTTTTACATGAGTAGTATGTCTCCTTTTATTTAAAATGCATCTCTGGGTTATTTGTGGGGAATAGGAATTCGTTCTCCCCACCCCCCAAAAAAATATAGTCTGGCCCCCCGCAAGTCTAGGGGACTGCTGAAAAAGTTTGCTGACCCCTGATCTAGTCCAACCCCCTGCAATGCGAGAATCTTTTGAATTTCATGTTCCTAGTCAAAATCAGAATCTCTTATTGCTATATAACTTTTTATTTTATTTTTTTCTTGTTGTACATTTAACTAGATCTAATTTATATAACCAGTTATTTTTCTTACTGGCTGTAGATCTAAGGGTGTGAATTCTCATGATGACTCATGAAGGGATCAGTATGGGATCAGTACATAGTGTTACCGACAGTACAGTATGTTTTCTCTCTAAGCCTAATGACAATGTGAAGGTTTGTGCAACTACCTAATACAACTACATTGTTAAAAGACTGCTCAGTTTAACGGTCACAAAATCTTGCCTCAGAACAGACATAGATTTACTGAGGGTGGAAAAAGCTGCTGATGCCTAGATATTGGTACTACATTTTAGGCTGCTGGTTTCAAATCGCTCCTCAGACAGGCTAACATCAGTTATTTGTTGTGAAGAAGACCCCTAACTGCCCTCTTAGCTGTCACATGCTGAATTTGCCTATTTCATGCGCCAGGGTTAAGTCTGATCCAGCTCTGTTTATTTTTAGGATCTCATTGCATCAAAAAAGAGGCTGCATACTCATCCTTTCATTCCCGTGCATAGAGTTAGGCTGCAGCATTCCCCTCCACAGCGAGAAGGCAATTCTGTGCATTTATGAGAAATCCCGTTCCTTGCTTGTGTTTTACCCTCCATCCCAAAATAGTTTCATATTTGTAGATCATACCAAAAGAGCAAGCTGTTGCCAGTGCAAATGCAGATAAACAGGCCTGTGCCTGTGATTGGTCACCTCAAGACACAGGTCAACCAAACTGACCCCCCCCCCAGGCCACCAAATGAAAGTTCTATGCTTGTCTGCCCCCATCTGGACTTCTGGACAGAATCTTCTACCCAAACCCCTTTACCAGGGTTCCCTGAAATAAGGCACCAAATGAAGGGGGTGATGCACCATTTTACCCCCCAAGAAATAGACCAAAAATTCATCCCATGCCTTATCCACTGAAAGTTGTGACAATTGCTATGAGAAGGCAAAACCACCAATTGGGCCCAATTTGTCTGCATGCAAATTCCTTCCTGGTCCTGAAAACAGTGACCGATTATCTCCACAGCAAGGTCCTCCATACACATTGCCCACTTACCTCAAAGGCAATGCCAATTTTTAGGTGGGTGGGATGATCAGCTGCCAACTATGTTGCTGGCTCCCAGTGCAGATGGCTTAAATACTCCAGCGGAGGACTGGAGTGAACCCTCAGTATCTATCTCTGTTGCTGAAGCCCCACTCCACCACCAGGTCACTATTGGCCAATTTATATTTAAAAAATTGACAGGCGTTCCCATCATCCCCTCTGGTGAGTTGAAGAAAACAATTGGCCATGAAGGACAAAGGACCTGCCCCATCCCCCGAGGGGTTGCACTGGGCCACAATCATAGGCCGTATCAACATAGGACAGCTGACTGTTAACTACACTACAAGTGGTCAGCTGATCCACAGCACTTCGTCTACTAGGATGACACACCAGCTGAAACAATGGAACAGCGTGTTGCATTAGCTAGTTCTCTCCTTTTTATCTGTCAAACTGTTGTGTAGGAAAGGCATTCAAAAGGTGAAGGTTTCCACAGCTCAGTCAGCAAAGTCATTCTTTGAGAACACTATGTATGCATTCAGAAACTCCGCCAACCAGTGCCACAGTCAAGTTCAGTGTGGGATATTTATAAGCCACTCACCCTAGCCAGGAGCCATCAGCTTTCTGCATATTACGACAAAACTGCAAAGCCTTACTTAGAGTATCACTGGGAAGAAAAACAAATGAGTCTTCTTACATTTCAAGCTAACCAGGTTCTGGATAAGACAATCATTAAGACAAGCTCCGTGTAATAATGGCATTCAACGGCCTAAAAAAGCCTTCGACTTTTTCGGAACTTGGACCCACCCAAAACATTCATTTAGTGGCCCACTTCTTAATGTTTTAACAACGTTAGTGTTGCTATTGTAACCCACCTTAGAGCAGGCTGTGATCCAGTAGTGGTCCTACCAGCCTCCCAGGTAATGGCTAATTAAGATCAAGAGTGTCCCTCATCAGTCTTTGTTTAAACCACCAGCAACAACTTTACATACTGTACCACTTCTATGTTGGAAATAACATGTATGCTGTAAGTTACATGTACATAAACATTTTCGGAGGGGTAGATGTCCTGGTTTGCTGCAGCAAAAACAGCTAAGAGTATTGTGCCACCCTAAAGCCTAACACATTTTATTGTGACAAAAGTTTTTATGGACTGGAGTTCACTTCAAATGTACCGTGTGATCATTAGTTGCCAGGTATGTAAGCAGATGGAGGTATATGTATATATTTTAAATAATGACTGGAGATGCAATCAAATACAAAAAAAAATTCAGTCTTTGCAACTCCTGAGCTCTTAACAAGGAATATTCTCTTAGAATACAGAATTCAAGACTATATAATATGAATTCATGCTGTAACAATAATATCCTACTCAGCTTCTGGGGATTTCCCCCCATACCTTTACCTGATTTCATCTTCCCGGTGATTTGGGAATCTTCCCCCAAAATGTTTCAATCCCTGCATTATGGATGAAGTACATTCTGTATAGGTGTGGTCGACCATACAGTCAGCTGAAAATCATAAAGTGAAGTATTTTACTTTATGTTTCAAGGTGGCTTACAGATTTATAAAATGCTAGCATCCCCAAAAATATCCTTTAAAAGGGAGCCAAAACCTAGCAGTTTAAACAGCAGAAGAAAAAAACAACTCTATAAAAACAACAGTCAAAATGTCAGCCCTTTGCCCACCAAAAGCTTATCAGGAAAACCGGTCATGCATTTTGTGTAGAGGACTATCAGCGAGATCCTTCTTTGTCTAGATCAGGGGTGGGCAACCTGCATCCAGGGGGTCACATACAGACCTCAGCCTATTTTTAGAAGCGCAGGAAGAGCCCGAAGGGAGAGGAAGATGGTGGTGGAGGTGAAACAGATGGGGTGATATGAGAGGAAATCCCTTTGCAAGCAAACAGTTGAGAACCCTGCAAGAATTTTTGGTCTCTCCCCTAGCAGCCTGTTGGGCACAGAGCAAAAGAGAGAGAGGAAGAGAAGAGGGTGTGGCAAAAGGAGGGAGAGATGGCTCTGGCCACACTCCCTGCTGGCATGCAGTTCACAGCAGAATGCCCTCAAGGGAAAGTGTCCCCTCCCTGAAGGCTGTGAGGTGGTGGGGTCATCCTGGGAGAGGTGGCTTCAGAGTTTTGACAGTCAGACGATGTGTGATGTGAGGAGACCATTGATTTCTAGCTGACTTTGTGTACCTGTTTATCATTTTGGTTCCATGGTCAGAGCCACATGGACTGTCTGTATCACGCCATCTTTGTTCTGCCTGTTCCAGAAACCAACCACCAGCCTGCCTTAGAACATCTCCCCTATCAGTACCTACAGTGGACTCTGACAACGTAAACAATTGCCAAGGTCCTATGGCCAAAACAAACTGCCTTCAAACATGTGACTTCAGTTCATGGTCTCTATCCCCAAAACTATGAAATTGTAAAAAGGACCAGAATTCACAAAAGATTCCCATTTAAGTTGTACTGATATCAAAGCTGTGTTCTTACCATATATCTCTGTGCAGTTCATTATGTCTAGTAGTCTACTCCCTCGTCTGGTTTCATAAGAAGCAAAACCACCATCAGAATTTCGCATGCTCAGAATCTGCAAAAAAGTACAAGTGGGATGGGGGGGCGGGGAGAGGGTTTAAGAACAGGCATGGTGTTCCTTGTCCTACTTGCAGAGGAACATGGCTAGTCGCTCCTGTCCAGCCCCACCAGCCACTCCTGTGCCCAGGGGCGCCGACTTATAAAAAATATTGGGGGGGGCGGGGGCCCATACCGACTTATAAAAAATATTGGGGGGGCCCAAGACCTCCAAACCGCTGCTGCTGGGGGAACGAAAGGGGCGAGCCCCGGGCTGCCCCGACCTTAAGTGAACCTGTGAGGGCCCGCCCTTTGCGGCAGCCGATTGGCTGCCGCCGTGGGCGGTGAATATTAATGAGCTAGGGGGAATCCCCGCTTCTCGCGGGGCTGACGCCAGCCCCGCGAGATTGTTGATGGGTTGAGAGCCCGCAACCCCACCCCCTCTCTAGATCGGGAGTGGCTTTGTTTTAACTCATTACTGAATGTATTTTAAAAGGTAACTATCGTCAAACAAGGAAAATAAAAAATACCAACATAATTTTGTGATTTTACAAAGCATAATATAACTAATAATTTTCTTAAATTATTGGGGGGGGCAGAGCCCCCCCAAACAAATTTTTGAGGGGGCTCGGGCTCCCTCAGGCCCCATGGAGTCGGCGCCTATGCCTGTGCCCCTTCCTCACTTGCCTTTTTTATAAACCAAAAAACCCCAAATGTTATGGAGGAGATCCTCCAACTCCTTCATCATTTTAGTTGCCCCTTTCTATGCAAGAATTCCGATGATTCATGTGGCCATTTTCTGTTTTTCAAGTCTGGATAGATTCCTGCTGTTTCAGACTTTGCCACAAGCACCAAATGCAATTCAGGCGCCACTCCACCCGGCTACAATGGTGTGTAAAATCAGAGTCTGTGCTCTTGACAAGCTAATCTCTTTATTTTAAGTGGAACTAAACAAAAGGAGAGTGGCTCGCCGTATATATGTAGTCGTGCCAGTTGGCCCTCTCTCACCATATTAGGCCAATGGAGAACTCAGTGGATGGGGAGATTCTGTTGTTCTAGCAAACCCTAGAAAGTGTCATTGCTCTTCATGACTATGATGAGGATTCCAGGACAAAATTTGCTAATTTGCACTGTATCTCCAAATTACTACTGTAGGAACGATGCAATAGCTACTTTCTATTGAACAAGATCAATGGTCCATCTGTTGTCAATCCTAATACCCAGTGAGCTTTCAATCCAGTTTACTGGGGGAGATTGCTCTCAGTCCTGCTACCTTACAACCCTTTACCTGAGCTTAAGGAACTCAAACTTCAAGACTGATCATCCTTCACAGAGGATACAATGCTGCCATAAGGACACTTCCACCAATTCTCTACAGTCCCACAAAGCCAATATTCTCCTCAGCACTATTACTGAATGCTAGATGACCTCAGTCTCCCCACAATAGCTTCCTCCTGCCTGCTTCCCATTTTCTCTTCTGAGCTTTCCCCCATCTCACCACATTGACAGCATCAAAGAGGCGCTGAGGTGCCACATGATCTTCTATGAAGGGGCATTTTTCCTCCAGCAGCATCAATGTCCTCATGGCCTCAGCAGTGCAATCACCGACTATCCAGTCATTCTCTCGATTGCTGAAGGGGAATCCACCCTGGATATTGAAGAAAATACATTAGGACTCCTTGGGCAGCAGTCAGTGTAGAGGCATCTCCTCCCAAAAAGATCCCAACCAGGGATTTGATGGGTGATCCATATTTCTTCTTCAGGACACTAGACTAGATGGGCCCTGGCCTAAACCAGCAGGCTCTTCGGGTTCTCAGAATTAGCACTTAAAGACTCTTTTTTTATTGGCTATGGGTCACACAGACAGGACACAATTCTGGATATACCTTGTTCATCTGGCGATAATATCTCTGGTAGTTAGGTGGGTTATCTACAATCTGAAAAACAGATTAGCAGCATATTAATAAAAGATAATCAGAATATATTTATAACCAGAGAAAGCCAGTGTGGCATAACAGTTTGAGTGTTGGACCTGAGAGACCAGGATGCCAATCCCTGCTTCCTCTCAGCCTAAAATTCCTCACAGTGTTGTTGTGTGGATTCAGTAAGGAGGAAGAAAACCATGTATGCCACCTTAAGCTCCTTGGAGAAGAAGATGGGCTATGCAATAATTAACAAACAATAGAAAATAATAAATAAATTAACTCAGTCAGAAATATGCTCTGTAATTTAGAAGACAGAATATGGCTACAACCTGATGCAATGGCAGCACATAGGGTTGTGTCCGGTGCTAACGCTACTCAAAGCAAACTCACTGAAATTTATGAACTCAAATTGGGCAGATTTATTAACCTGAATTGGTTTGCTCTGAATAGGATTCATACTGCGTACAACCCATAGTGTCAGTTGAGGTAAATTGCAGTGGATATACAAGGTTTTACGCAGGACTGAAGTCACACTATAAAACCGAATTGATATTACTTGTCAATGTTACCTTGCAAAAAGAGACAAGTGTTTCCCTCCTGAGTCATTTGCTGAGACAGCTGAAAGCAGTATTGAGTCCCTGTGTATGTTATTCCAAGATCAGTGCTTTACCTGAGAGGCTTTCAAGAATTCATGGGCTTTTTTCAGACAGGATGCATAGTCAGGATTGTTCTGAACCCCAGCCTAGAAAAAGACAGAGGTTATGCTTAAGGATTCTGACCCAGGAAAGTCACAGAGAAAATCTCAGACACTTACACAAAATCATCACTTTGGACAGCCACAAAAATAAATGCAAGTTCTTCAGGGATAACTTCAGTGTTACAAAAGGAATACTCATTGTGTGGATTTCTGGACCTCATGTCCTAAGAATCACCTGGAGAACATGCCTTTCTTGGTTAACCATGACAGGCATACGAGGTGTTCGGATCTCGTAATGTGTGTGCTTTGGTTAAATAATGAACACACACTCTCTACATGCCAGTTCATTCATCTAAAATATATATGTAAATGGAAATTATTGTGGAAAGAACAAAAGCAGAAGATTTGACAATATAAAATGATACCTCCAAGAAGCCTTGAATGGCAAACGTTGTATCCCAGGTCTGTGATCCCATGACCTGATATAAAAAAAGGAAGAACAGTTTTGTCCATTAGATCAGAGGTGCAAAACCAATGGCCTGGGATCTAAAGGCAGTCCTCTCTAACCAGCCCTTTGGATGCTTCCCCAGTCATGTCCACTTCCCAGCCTACACCCTCCCCCACTGGCCTTGCTCTACACCCTCCTTAAGGGCTGGAATGTCTCATGGAACTGTGATAAGCCCTGCTGCTTAACTGAGTAGAAGATGGGGAAAGATGTGGGTGGACTGGTGTGGAAGCCTCTGAAATTTGTGTGGTCAGAATTGTGTGGGAGTGGTGAAGAATTGGTTTCCTCCCATTTTTATTTTATAATACACTATTTTAAAAGAAAGCAAGAGCACTGGGAGTAAATCAGTAATTAAAGGGCTCTTCTGCACCTTCGTTTGGCCCTCGTTTTGATTGTATTGTGTACTGATCAATTCCTCCTGTTCTCTCAGTTAAGCAGCATGTGTTTTGGGATTCTTGGCACATCAGATAAGATCTGAATCAGCATTTTAAAAAGGTGCTACATGACCTGCTATTATCTTACATCTTATCTCCTAGCCCTAACCCTGGGGTGAAGCTACACTTTATGCAGGAGAGCCATGACTGGATCTCCTGATATTTTGATATTCACTTCAAATAAGCTGGTGCTGTCAGGCAAGGAGAAGGCAGCTGAGCTTCAGAGTCACCAAAGCAATGCAAATTGCAGCCTATAATATTTCCCAACATTTGGTTCACACTATTGTACCTTTATTAACATACCATCTTGTCCCATCCTGCAGAGATATAAAAAGCAGAGATTATAGCAGACACAAGACCATGTAGTTACCTATCTGCATTGCATAGTAGGAAACCCAAATCATCCATGAGATCTGCCTATACTGCAAATAAGGATATGTTCACATCACTGGCAGCAAGGTCATTTTATCCCACTGCACTGCAAGCCACATTTGCACAGGGTTGTTCACATAAGATAGGGGGCAGAGATATCTTTATAGAGTGTGCATGCCCTTTCTGGTTTCCCCACCCCTGCAACCCCCTGGAACTCCTAGTGATGAAACTGCCATCTGAGCATCTGTGCTCATCTGTGCACATATGACAGATGTCACAGGTATAAACACCTTTCTGAAGTTCGATGTGAATCTGAAAGTTCGTTTTCTAGTCTGGTTGATCCTTTTTTGAGGAAAGATCAAGGTCTGCAAAACCACACTTATGCAAGACCATGTTCAGGACACTACAAAGATGGGTGGAATAAATATGCCAGCCTTACCAAAGGTAGTCATAAATTCTGGAGATATGTTCTTGAAAAGCTGGAGAATTGGCTCCATCAACATGCCGTCTTATTAGCATATGAAACGCTTTACAAATCTACAGGACAAAAGAGATATCATTCCAGTTAGAAATTCTCCTCCACTATACCTCCATGCTTAGCACACTCATCTGCCACATGGCTATGTCTCTGCATGTCACCAGCCAAACACAGAAACCCCTTCAAGTGGGCAGAACAAGATTGCCACAAGCATAGCTCTACCTTTGGAAGTATACTGGTTCCTGGGGGAAATCTTCCTCAGGAGAAGGAACATATGCTGCCATCAAAAGTAATTTGGTCCCGATACAATTATTTCTGAAATACATTCACAAAGGACCTACCGGACTAGAATTGGTGGCATTTGAGAATATGTCATCAGCCTTTATTTGTTCATACATTTCTGCGATGGCTTTCTTTCTGAAACTGGTGAAATGGTATCTCTCATACAAATTTAAGGTAGCTGCAGAAGGAATAAGAGAGACACTATGAACATCACAATCATGTTAATGTTGTTAATGTGGTTCTATCTTCCTCGTGTGTTTTGGGCTGCAATCTTCCATGCAATTACCTGGAAGAAGGCGCCATTGAATTCAATGGCACTTGCTTCCAAAAGATCTTTTGGCTCAAAATAGAGGCAGGATTTCAGCCCCCAAATTTCAAAGATGATTTCGAGGGGAATCTGCAAAAGTAACATGGGTGTGAACAAGGGGTTTACCAGGGAGTGGGAACCAGTGGTTTAGGGTCATTTGGTTTTTTCCCTTTGCCTTTCAAACAAGTGAGGAGCTTGCATGCCAAGTCACCATGAATGACCCCATTGCCCCCATTACAGTGAAATAACCAGACAGGACAAAGAGAGTAAATGTAAAATGGGTCAAATAGGCCACAACTTTATTGATTACAGATGTGAATGTTAGCCATAGGCATTGGGTATATCATTTGAAGTCCAACCTACCGACTGGAAGTTTTTCTAATGTCAACCCAATACTATGACCTACACCAAATTGGGGTACCCCCCAAAGGGTCCCTGGTCAATGAGTGCTATAACCCTAACCCCCGCCTGGATGTTCAGACAGAAGCAACTCCTTGTGGATCCCTTTAATGGGACACCCTCTTTCATGTGTGGACCCAAGTGACACCACTTAGCAGATTTGTGATTGGCCATCTTGTTACCCATTTAAAGGGTAAGTGGAATTCTCAGCAGCTGCAAGCTGACCATTTTCTTTCCCCCAGAATTCAGTGGGAAAAGGAGAACAGCTGCTACCACACCAAAATTGTGCCCACCAATGGTGGTTACTGTGGCAGCTGACATATCCCCCAGAATTCAGGGCATTCTCTGTAGATGAAAATGGCAGATACCAGCCAGAGTCTGCCAAGACAAACACAATTTGGCTTTCAACAGTTAAAGATTTTTTAAAAAAATAAAAAATCAAATTTTTAACACAGAGGAAAAAACCAAAATGCCATGCCTTCCATCTGTGGTAACCCCCGCCCACACTTCCATGAACATTTTGCAGATCCCCTTCTCAAAACCTTTCTACGATCGTTTGTCCCGAACTACCCTGTAGTCTGACAGGCAAAACCACAGTGATGATCACCATGAATGGTTATGAGACAACAAAATCCATAATTCCATGGCATATGTCCATAGCATGGTTCAGGCTTCTTGCTCACAAAGCAAGGCTCTTACTTGTATTTGCTACAAAGGTTTGTATTGTGTTTGTTCTCAGAGCTGACTGTTTGCTTCCAGCTAACAAACTGTGATAATATGAAACCTGGAAGATGTTGCATGTTTCCATGGATATATGTCTGGGCCAAGGACATGCAAAACATCCACGTCTTATTCCTCAGACAATGTGTTTGTCTATACCAACAGAAGTCTCTTCCTCTCTTTCTCTGTGCCAAGTAAACCCTAGAAAACCTACATTGAAGACCCGAATTCCTGGAATAAGACTTGCCAAATCTTACATCACTCACCAAAAGCGGCATCCAGCATCCAGCTGTGTGCAGAATGCAAATCGGCTTCATAAATATTGTTCCTCTGGGCTGGCCAATCAATGGTGGAGAAGTCCTCCACATAAATCTCCTAGAAGGAAACCATGAAGTGAAATAACTTTCTTAGTAAAGAAGAAGCAGGATATTAGTGTACTTGACAACTGTCATTTCAGAGCTTTAAAAACCCCAGAAAATTCATGTTAGTGTGGCAAAATCTGCTCTGTACCCACACAACGCAATGCTTTGTGCTAGGAAGGGAGCCCACCCCTCCCTGTGTTATGGCATCAGCTTTCACAGTCCACTTCATCACCATTTTGATACTTATATGAAAAGAGGTATGTTATAATAAATAATATTTTAATCAATTAATGAATTAAACATTAGAGGAGGGTACTCCATAGATTAATGATTCAACAGTTCTTCATTAATTTGTTTTTCAGTAATTCTGAAGAGGGGAGGAGAAAACACCTTTTACCACCCAAAAAGAAAGGGAGAAAGAAAGAAAAAGATGCATCAAAAAGGGGGAGTCTGGTATTACGGTACTGCGATGGAGGAGGCAACATGGGTGTTGTCTGTCAGTTTTTAGGAGAAGAGGCAAAGGTCTAAAGCAATTATCTGTGGAGCACGAAGCACAGAGCCATTAAAATAAATTAAAACAAAAACATGGCATTTTGAAAACACCAATGCTCTGAGCTCGGCTTCTGCCTTAAATGGAAAAAGGACACCCAACTCAGCCTTCTCCCTGTCAGATACAAGCAAGCAATCCCCCAAGTGCAGATCCAAGGGAGTATGAGGGTCCCACTTTGACCAAGGATGCTGGGATGTTTGGAGAATGTTGCCTTGCCTGTCTTAGACTCTGGATCAATTCATCTTCTTCTATAGTCAGGCGAGTGGCATAGCAGTAGCTCATCACAAGGGTGATATGGCGAGCGTGACACCAGTATGTTGAGGGATGTCCCGGCAGCCATGTAGGAAACAGCCTATTTCAGAAAGAAGGAAGAAACAGGTTCATGGAAGACAATGTCAGGAATCCTGGATGTAGTGGTAACACTAAAAGCAGGTTATATTGCCCTTCATCTGAGGATCACAGGGCAGTTTACGGTATAAAAAGACAAAAAAGCATAACATAATAACAAACAAAACAATCCACTATATTTTTTGTGCCTTATTTTGCTTTCCAGTATTGTCGTTTTTATCTTCATTTTTATCATAGCTAGGGATCTCAAAAACTGGCCTCTTTGGACCTCTGAGAGTGCCTGCACTCTGAGCTTGGAAATGAAGTGTGGAGGGGACCAGTGCAGTATTGCCATGATGTGCACATTTGCATAATGTGCACCAAACATCTTTGTAGCTGTGTTTTGTAATCCCAAGCATATAAAAAAGGCAGAGAGATGGTTGCACATGAGCAAACTATAATATAGGTAGAATCTACACACATATAAAAAATGTTCTGAAAATGCTTTTAAAAAATACCTTGAATTTTCCATAAGGCTCACCATCGCCATCTTGTGTCACATTGTATATTGCTCTTAAAACACACTTAAAACATTTTATTTGCAGCTGTATAGCTGAGTCCATAGTCTCTTATATATACAGATTGAAACCCTGTTATACCCTATTACCAAAAAAAATGTGATAGACAAGAATTCACTGGTCACAGAGACCAAATGGTCTCAGCATTTCTTTACACACGTAGTTCCTGAAACCTAGTATCTTCTGCAAGCTTCTGGTTACTTCTTTCTTAAAACCAGCGCTTCTTTTCTGGGGGTATGCAGGGGTGCACATACATCTAAACATTTTGTGAATCTAAGTTTGGCCTCATTGAGGGGCAGTATTTTAATATGAGTCAGAAAATGAGAGTACCCCTAAACCATTTTTTAGGGGGGAAAGCACTGCTTAAAGCAGCCCTAAAATCATTTCCCAGGCCTATGAGCTGCAGTTTGAGCTCCATTTGCGGCTTGCAGTTTTTGCTCCTTAACATGCAGCATATACCACATCCATGACATGTGTCTGCTCACCAATCAGGCAGAGGTATGGCAACCAGCCATACCTCACTCTGACTCATGAGTAGATGTTCTTCATCTGAGTAACCTCTACATGAAATCCTGTGAGGAACAGGTTCTGTCACAAACAGACATGAAGTAGTGAAGATTAATATGGATGTCTCCGTTTCCAAGTCATTGCTATTTAGTGAAGGATCCGCCTACTGTGTCATACTGTTGCAGCAGAGACCTTTCTTTGGCAATTCATGATCGGCAGGGTGGGTTGGGGATGAGTAAACTTTAGGACACATACCATAGCTCAGGAAACAGTGTATTCATTCCCTCCCAGCTGTACAAATTCATAGTAGCCAGCCAAGCTTTGCCCACATGAGGGATTCCAAGAGCACCACCTGAAAAGAGAATTAACAAAGTCATTGTTTCCATAGACTGAAGGGGAAAAGTCAAAGAAACCTTCACTGAAAACCGAGATATGTTTATAGCCTTGTGAGATTGAAAGCTCAACTTGTTTAGAGTTTAGTGATGCAGTGCCTCAGAATTCCACTTGAGTGCTGTGCTGCAGCCTCCTTTTGATTGGTTGTGGGTACAGGTAGCCAGAGGGAGGTGGTGACAGCACTTAGCGTAGGCACGAGAAAAAAGCAGTTAAGGAATTGGCGTTCTGGCATTCAGCTGGATAGTTGTATAGTTCCTGAGCTGTGTGTTAAATCCACTCTGTAATCAGAAAAAAAGTATCTGAACTTAGTTTGAGAGACAGTGATTAGTGTATTTTAAGAGTATATAGACAAGAGAAAACTGGGAAGCTGAATTGGGAACAGCACATGTGAGAGGACATATTATTTGGATTCTCAATTCAGTAAGAAGGGGAGAGATCTTCTTGAAAGAGAAGAATCCCAAACCATTTGGACGGGTGAGCTGATCCCCTGGTCTGTTATACTAGAGGAGCCTCACAAGTAAGATTTATAGAATTTGGGAAACTGACAGAAAGTACCATCCTGAATTGCACCCATGAATTCATGGAGATCAGGCCGGTTTTTTACCAGGTGGATATATGAAAGATAATTTACGGAACATTATTGATGTGATTGAATATCTAGAAGTTAGAACTGATAAGCAAGCAGCTTTGATTTTTATTGATGCAGAGAAAGCTTTTGATAATATATCATGGACATATATGAAAAAAGTAATTGAAATAATGAAATTTGGACAGGTCTTTGCTAAGGGTATTGAGGCAATTTATTCTGAGCAACAGGCTAAACTAATAGTAAACAATACAATTACTGAAAAATGTAATATAACAAAGGGAACAAGACAGGTTATTTATTCTGGTGTTAGAGACTTTGTTGAGAAAGATAAGAACAGATGAAGAAATCAAAGTCATCACAATTGGAACTAGGTCATACAAACTTAAGGCATTTGCAGATGAGTTAGTATTAACGGTAGAAAATCCTTTGGAATCGGTACCAAAAGTATTAGAGAAATTGAATGAATTTGGCCAAGTGGCAGGTTTTAAGTTAAATAAAGGAAAATAAAAAATGCTGGTTAAAAATATGACAGAACAAAATAAAAATGAACTTGAACAAATAACAGAATTAAAGATAAAAAAGTAAAATATTTAGGGGTCGGTTAACATCAAAAAAAATATAAACTTATTTCAAGATAATTATGTAAAAGTGTGGAATGATATGTGGAGTAAATGTCGAGTACATGTTGGAAATGTAAAGATAAAAAAGGCACATTTTTCCATATGTGGTGCACCTGCAAATTAGCAAAAGCATATTGGGAAATTATATATAATGAATTAAAGAAAATGTTTAAAATAACTTTTATTTAAAAACTAGAGTCTTTTCTATTAGATATAATAGGAGAAGAAATCCCAAAGGAGAAAAAGGTCTTATTTATGTATGCGACAACAGCAGTGAGAATGTTATATGCCTCATCAAAAGAAGAATGGATAACAAAATTAATGGACTACGCCGAAATGGCGAAATTGACTGGGAAGATCAGACACCAAGAGGACAAAATATTTTTTTAAAGATGGACTAAATTTGTAGAATATCTGAAGGAGCATTGTAAACACATAAAAACTTTAGCAGGCTTAGAATAGCACTGGTGATATAATTAGGGTAAATTTTGTAATAAGGGAAATGAATAAATTAGAGAAATATAGAAAGATGCAGAAAAGACAAGTGGTAATGATGGGAAACCGGGGAGGAGGATGGGGGGAAATCTGGGGGTTGAGAACCTCCAAAAGGTAGTGTTTTGAATGTAAAATGTAAGCAACAAATTATTAAAATAAAATATTAAAATATATATAAAAAAGATATTACCACCGTTTCAGAACCAAAGTATTACGTAAGTCCTAAGCTGTAACACCTAGGCAATTAGCTGAAGAAATTGAAGTGAAAATAAGCTGTGTTTTCCACATTGTTTAGATGCCTGTAACAACGACTGAATTTAATATATTTATATATGTTAACTGCCCTGTCATACCCTCATTGCCTGGCTTGGCCACACTCCACACATTGGAGGGCAAGTCTAGCAGCAGCTGCACAGCTGTCAGCTACATTCAGTGTAGAGTTTCTGAACAGGTTTGAGCCAAAGGGTCCCCTCTTCATTTCTATATTGGACAGAGTGAATGCCCTGATCATCCTGGAACCATATGCATATGTTTCTCAGACTGTATCCATGCAGAAGTAACTACAGTGGTACCTCGGGTTATAGACGCTTCAGGTTACATACGCTTCAGGTTACACACTCCTCTAACCCAGAAATAGTGCTTCAGGTTAAGAACTTTGCTTCAGGATGAGAACAGAAATCGTGCTCCGGCGGCCCGGCGGCAGCAGGAGGCCCCATTAGCTAAAGTGGTGCTTCAGGTTAAGAACAGTTTCGGGTTAAGTACGGACCTCTCAAACGAATTAAGTACTTAACCCGAGGTACCACTGCACTTCACCTCCCACTGTGCCATTAAACCCTATGTATGACTGCTACTGCAATAAAAAGGCTATAACTCACCTCATTCTTTGTATTTATTAAATAATATTTTATCACTGCATTTGTGCTTTACGAAGTGGCACAAAAGGGCCCATGTCCAGACCCTCCCAAGAATTCCCAATATAAATTTTGGAGGAGGGAAAAAACAGGAGGGAAGATATAACCAGCATCTTCTGTTTGATCATAGAAATGGTGTCAATGTGCCAATCTATGGAGATTTCTAAAAGGACCCACAAAGGAAGGAGGGAAGGAGGGAAGGAGGGAAGGAGGGAAGGAGAGAAGGAAGGAAGGAAGGAAGGAAGGAAGGAAGGAAGGAAGGAAGGAAGGAAGGAAGGAAGGAAAAGAGACAGAATAGAGAGGTGCTCCCAAATAACTGTACAACACCAGGACCCCCAAGTTTTGCCTGGGTACTACGCTCAAGCAAAATGGATTGATCCAGCCCTGCCAGAGATTTCTGCCTTACCTTTCTTGTGGAGATTTATCCGAGCCCGCACTACATCTGGATGGTCAGGCCCAAGTCCAAGGATTCGCATAGCTATGTAGCTAAAGGTTGTGCCAAATACTGATGACTGTTCTGTAAGATGGCTACCATAAAGAGAGATCAAAGAGCCATTAGAAAGTACACCAGAGTGTTTGGATGTCTAAGAAGCTGTTTGAATTGTTTAGTTTCCATTCTTCTGGTGCATTAACTTAAATTCAAAAACTTCTCTGAGAACTTGTCAGAATACAGTGGTACCTCGGGTTACATACGCTTCAGGTTACATACGCTTCAGGTTACGGACTCTGCTATCCCAGAAATAGTGCTTCAGGTTAAGAACTTTGCTTCAGGATAAGAACAGAAATTGTGCTCCGGTGGCGTGACAGCAGTGGGAAGCCCCATTAGCTAAAGTGGTCTTCAAGTTAAGAACAGTTTCAGGTTAAGAACGGACCTCCAGAACGAATTAAGTACTTAACCCGAGGTACCACTGTACTCCAAGAATACCCAGTTGGGTAGCCATTAGCCGGGATACCACAGAATACCTACTTTTGTTTTCTATTTCCTTTTTTTAAAAAAGTAATGCCGTAATGAAGGACATGTAGTGCTTTGAAATGTTTCTTTTCAGGAGACAGCATGGGCTTGAGAGCAGCTCATAAAGCCAGAATACCAGTTGAAATTCCATTCCAGATAAATAAAGCTGATCTTGGTCAATGAGAATGTAGATTCTGAATTCAGATTCAAAGCTGAGTCAAACCCCGAACCATTTTGTGGTTTGCTATTGGTTTGACAGGATACATTTGGATGGAGGCAACCTGGCCTCACCAGACCATTATCAATAGTAATACTTCCTAGAGATGGTGCTTTTTAAAGGAAAGAGTGATGTCGGATATCATTGTGGTGATCACACAGGGTCCTTGGACGTTTCACCGTCTATTGATCCCTGTGCCACCACTATATTTCCCACTGCCACCACCCAGGCTCTACCTCGTACAACCCTGAGTCCAGTCAAGGTTAAATTGGAACATAAACTTTTGTTTATTTATTGCAGTTTAACAAGCGTGTGGTTTAATAAACGGTATCAGTCAATTACAAACATGGGGTGCCTATCCAGACCTATAACTTCCACTACATGCTCTCGCTCACTAAACCACCTCTCAGATATTTACTTGTCTTCCTAGCCCCTAAGTATTCCTGACTCAGCTTATTTCGTTACACTAACTCAACCTACCCACAAACTCTAGCCCAATTCACTCCCACTCCACCCAACCACCCAACTCCCAACAAACTCCCCCCTTCACCCCTCCCAGAGCTGGTTTTATAGTCCCTCTGACTCCACCCCCCTGGGTCCTGATTGGGTAACCTGTTTAACTATTTCACCTCCAGCACTCTCTCATATGTTAATGTCACAATCATGTCTTCATTATTGTTGCCTCTCTCCACCCCTCGTGCCACAATTCTATTTTTCTCTGCCACAGCTGGGCAGCTTCAGTACATGCTGAGGCCAGCTGGCATTCTGGTCATCTGCCCTGCTGCCCAGTCCACATGGTGAGTATTGCTCATAGTCAAAAGACAGCAGAATGCCGAAGTGATTTAAAGAAGCCTTTATGGGGGAATTGCATCATGGACCAGCCCAAGACAACGATATGCAGAATTAGAACATCACTCCCTCCTTGGACTACTCACAAATTCCAGCCACCATCTGGAAGCTGTTTTGAGAGAATATAGCGCAGGAGCTCTCTCTCGACCTCTTCTGGCAGTGAGATCTTGGCAGCATAGCATGACATCAAAAAACCTGTATGATTTTTCAAAAAAGATAACAATGTATAATACTTGACTATCTCAATTTTGGTTTGATTTGTTTGGATACCACCTGATTGGATGTCAAAATGTTATTTGTGCTTTTGTACCCCTGGTAGATGGGGGATTTTTTTTCTATCTTGAAACAGAAGAAAAAGGTCAAACATAACAAGATTTAATTACACTGGTCAACAACAAATTTGTTGTCTGCGTTTTTTCAGTTGATTTAGGACGAATCTGATGCGCTGAATCCAAAAATCACATTGGTTTTGCTCAATCAGGTCAAGTTTTTGAGCTATGGCCACATGTCGTTTTTTTACGTTTTTGTTCACATGTACGCTTGTGTGGAACATTTTAGAAGAAGCTGGTGGGGGTAAAATGCCATGTCGAATAATTGTTTTGATTGGAAATGATTATTTTAATGACAAGAAGTATTCAGGTCCGATAGTTCTGGGTGATTATGTCGAAAAGGGATCAGTTTGAAGTCATAAAACCTCGAAATCTTCCATAAATTGGTGCGGCAAAGCATAAAGTTGGGGGATCAAAACTAAGTTAATGGGGCAGCCGCCCCATGAAGTATCCTGATCTTCAATCAGCGCGTGGTCCTGTAGCTCATTGTGATGAAATTCCAGTGCCTATCTTCGGAGAACTTCCTGACAAAGATGCCTCCAGTGTTGAAGGACATGAAGAAGAAGAAGTGGTTCTTGAAGATGATGCTCCACATCCATTTTCCCAAAAGGAGTTGAATGATCTAGTTCATGACCTCAGCTTGTCAAAGGACTCTGCCGAACTGTTGGCATCCAGATTGAAGGGAAAAAACCTCCTCTCTGACAGTGCTCACATCAGCTTCTTCCGCAACAGGCATCAAGAGTACCTCCGTTTTTTCTCGGAAGAGAAGGGCTTGGTGTACTGTGCAGATATTGCGCAGCTTCTGCTCAAGCTTGGAGTGCCACAGTACGAACCCAAAGATTGGAGACTGTTCATTGGCAGCAGCAAGCGATCACTGAAATGTGCTACTACACAATGGCAACCAGTTTGCCTCTATACCCCTGGCTCACTCGAGTACACTGAAGAACTATGAAGCGGTGAAGTATGTGCTGGAGAAAATTGGTTATGATCAGCATAAGTGGTTTATTTGTGTTGACCTGAAGATGGTGAACTTTTTGTTGGGACAACAGTCTGGCTTCACCAAGTACCATGTTTTCTGTGCATGTGGGATAGTAGGGACTGTGCTCAGCATTACACGAAGAAGGACTAGTCTGTGCGGGAGGAATTGGTGCCTTGCAAAGAAAGGAACGTCATCAATTACCTTCTGGTGGACAGAGACAGAATACTCTTCCCACCGCTGCACATCAAGCTCGGCTTAATCAAGAAGTTCACCAAGGCTCTGGACAAGGATGGTGACTGCTTCGGACTTCCGGGTTAGCGCCTCCGGTAATGGCAGAATTCCTCTGATCGGGAGGAATTTGCTTTGTAGGAATTCGGGTCTGGCCGCCACGGTGAAGGCGGAGACCCACTAGAAATCACAGGCGGGTGAAGCCTGTGAACGTGGGATTCGACTGGCACCTTTTGTGCCTCTCCTACTCGCGGGGAAACCCGGTTTCGGGGATCCAGAGCGACATGGGGTGAGCGGCACAGTGCTTCGAATTGACTGCTTCTTCCACGGAGCGAAGCCGCATAGCTGTTGCCGGAGAGCGCTGACTTTTTCCTGTGGACAATTTGATCTCAAAGTAACTACCCGTGAGTAGAGCGGAGAATTGGATTTTTTAAACGTCTTAATTTGGTGCCGAAACGGGGAGGTCTAAAGCAGGAAGTCCACCTTCCTCTTTTGTAAATAGATTGAAGCAATGAGGATGCAAGCTGAAGTATCGGAAAGCCTATCTTAAAGGACTAAATTTCCATCAGTAAAAATACTAAACCCCCCTTGGTGGCAGGAGAAGAGGGGGGAAAGTTTTGGATTGAGTATACCTGCAGGAGAGAGCGAACAAAGTTAATATACCACCGCTCTGATCCTGGAAACGGGCTGCCAACAGGACTGACCGTGATTAGAACGTTCACTGACAGTTAGTCAAATAAGAGGAATACATTGTTTCCATGGTCTCCGTCTGCGTTTAAAAAGGAGTAAAAGTAACAGAAAATTGAAACTAACCTTATTGTTTGAATTGAGTTAAAAGGACTAATATAAATAGAAACTGTTTCCCTCTAGAGGAACTGTTTCCCTCTAGAGGAAGCTTTTGAAACTGTCACAAGAGTTGAGCTGGGGGGATTTCCAGCTGCAAGATAAAAACTTGTGAGATTCTGGGGACCTTGAATCGGTTAAGAATGTTGACAGAAGAGGCTTTAGTGGTTGTATTATGTCAGATAAGTGACTCACTCTTATGTAAGATAAGTGACTGGAACAGCTCCACAAAAAGGTGGATCTGGTAACTACCAAAATTGACAATTTGGGACAAAAAGTGAACATCAATATAGAAACTATTCAGAAACTGACACAGGAATCTACTTTGACATGGCAAACTGTGGAAAAGGCTAGGGAGAAAGTTATTGCTGTTGAACCTAAAGTAACACAATTGGAGAGAGAGAGAGACCCAACCTTACAGATGCAATTTGATGACCATAAGTTGATGCCTGCTATGATTGAATTTAAAGAAAATAAGATTTCGAGGATCAGAGCCCTACCTGAACTGGAGAAGGAAAGTTTGATAGATTTTCTTACACAGGAATTTGACGACTTTTGGGACCGGGACTTAGGGTCAAGAAGAGAGTAAAACTGTGAGGGCTCTTGGACTTGGAAGAGGAGGGGAAAAAGAGAAGAACAAAATAAGAGACTGTTGTAACTACCAGAGGAACTTAGAAGAACAACAGTCAAGAGTGGAAATTCTGAAAGATGTCCTGAAATACCTTTCGGATCTTAGATTCAACTACGGAGGTTTGGTTGCCCTGTCGAGAAGGAATAAAATCATCTTTAGGTGGGAGTTTCCCCGAGATCTACTCTTTAGCTTCAAAGGAAGGAAAATGAAAATAAGATCAGCGGAAGACAAAGTAAAGTTCATGTATAAATATGAAGAAGACTCGCAGAAGGGACTTGGAAAAGAGTTAAGAGCATCGGACAGAAGATCACCAGGTTGATGGACTATAGGGAATTGGCGGATATGACTGGCAGAATCCGGAACCAGGGAGAAGAGTCAGTGGAAGAAGATTGGAAAAAGTTTAAAGACTATTTATAAAAATATTGTAAAATTAATGAGTTTTTAGAAAAATGTTGGAAAGGAGCTATATGGCTTTAGTTGAAATGTTACAAGGAATTAAGTACAAATAGAATATTAGAGTATTAAAGGGAAAATAAAGTTAAAATATGTTAAGACAATTATATATTAAAGGGAAAAATAAGGTTAGAATATGTTAAGATAAATTACAGGACAGAAAACAGAGGAAGATGGAAAGGAATTGCTGAAATAGTTAATTAAAGTGGAATACAAAAAGGGAGGTGCGAGGAGGTCGATGAAACAAGTAAATGAAAGTTAAGATACTGAACTTTTAAGTTTTTTTAAAAATTGTGTTTGTTTGGTTTTGTTAATTTAATGTTTGGGGGTTGGTGTTGTGTGGTATTTTTGTTTTTGTGTTGTATTGTTTTGCTTTGTTTAATCCTTTGTCTTTCTTTTGCAGTTTTTAAAATGTTAATAAATATTATTTTTTTAAAAAAAGGATGGTGATTGCTTCACTTACTTGTGCCAGGCTTTTCCAAGATTGACCATGGAGAAGTTGAAAGCTGGCATCTTTGACGGTCCTCAGATCCGTCCACTCATCAGAGATCCAGAGTTCGGAAACTCAATGAACGAAGTGGAACTGGAAGCGTGGAAGGCATTTGTTCTGGTAATGAAGAGCTTTCTTGGCAACAATGACCGCTCCCCACTTAAAACGGGGGGCGCCCTTTGCGGGGACGCGTGCAGCCCTGGATCTGGAGTGGCCCCATCAGCATAGGCTTTGCCTTCCCTCAGGTGGGATACCTGGAGGTCCCCGCCTACCCCAGTGAGTTGTCCAATCCCACCTGGGGGAAGCGTTGCCAGGGAAACCAGGCCAGGTAGGGGGAGGGATTACCTGCCCACACAATAGAGGGTGGATCTTAATACTACACAGAACTTGTCAACAACATGCTGACTGCTTTCAGAAACCTGGGCTGCAACATGAGTGTCAAGATGCACTACCTATTTTCACATATGGACCGGTTTCCTGAGAACCTGGGTTCAATGAGTGACGAGCAGGGAGAGAGATTCCATCAGGACATGAAAGAGATGGAGACCAGGTATCAGGGTCGCTGGGATGCAGTCATGATGGCTGACTACTGTTGGACTCTGAAGAGAGACCTCCCTGCCGCTGAGCATTCCTGGAGTTCCAAGAAACGGAAGTTCAAGCCGTGAAGTTTGAAAAATGGTGAAGCAACATACAATTTACGTGTATGTACCTTTATCAATGCCCACCATTCAGTTTAAGGTAAACCTGACCTGATGGAGTGAAATGGATGCCATTTCCTGATTCAGCAGTGCAAAAATACTCTAAATCAGTTGTTGAAATCTAGACAACATTCAAAAAGTAAAAAATTGTTGCCCAGTGTTATCTAGCAAGTTTAGGCAAAAGATCATCACTTCTGCCCACTTACTAGAAGGTGCATGATTTCATTCTGGACTATTCAATGTTGGATGCTGCTTACAGTGATTGCCTGGAGCTGTATGCACATCCCCTGTGTGGTGAACCATTGAACAACAGGCAGCAGGATTCTCAGTGAATTTTCTTCAGACTGCTGGGGTCTTACCCAATCCTGTCAGGTGATGCCAGAGGACAAACCTAGGACCTTCTGCATGCAGGGACTGAACTGAATTCAGCTTCTCTCACTTCTCTCACTTCATTTCAAAGTTTGGTTCACTTTTTCGCATCGGTTTGTGATTTTTATTTTTATTTTAGTTCTCATGAAAATTCACCATCCCAATATACAAATTTTTGCAAAGCTATTATTGTTTTTTTCTGCTGTTGTTGTTAGTCTAGTATATGCCATTCTACACATTATGTGACTGGAGAAGTGCACTACAAAATTCAGTGAATAGCAAATATGCCTGTGTTTCAATTCTCATGCTGTTTCTGAAAGGTGAGAGCTCTTTGCTCCTTTCATATTAAAGGCTTACAGGTCCATTATTCTAGATTATTCTGACTTCATTGGAAAGAGCGATAGCTTCTGCTTTGTTGCAGAAAATCCCAAGTTGGATCCTGGGCATAGAGCTGGGGAAACCACAGAGGGTTGCTACCAGTTCAGTGTTGAGATAAATGTGCCAGTGGGATAAGGCAGCTTCCTATGTTATTATGATGAACAACTTTGTACAGGCAAAAGAAAGACAAGTGATTTAAGCAGCTTCAGAGGTTTCTCGAAATGTCCACCAATTTGTGCCTAGCCTATCTGGTAAAAAAAGAAATAGATTTATAGAAAATATACAGGGAGGCCCGTTAATGTATTTGTGGTAAGTCTGTTAGCATCCCTATACCTGGTCCAAGAGCAACGACACCAGAGCACTCCATGGCCCAATGGCCATCTTCCACTTGCAGGCCAGAGAAGAATTTAATCGCTTTCTGGACTGCTTCCTGGGCTGTATTGGCTTTGGGCAAGTCTGGAAAGAACTTACTCTGTAAAACAAAATGGGGGAAGTACAGAAATTTAAAAGTCTGGCTACAGTACAAAGCATGCATAGTGTTAAATGTCCCGCTACATTTAATGCAACTGTTGGGTCATTTGAAAATAAATATAGCAAAGAAAGGTAGTCAGGATAGGGACCACGGCAGATGGGGAAGTGTCATTTAATAATTCCCCTCTCAGCAGTAGTCTCAATGAAATCCCCCCGCCCCTCGCCAACTGCTATTTGTATGTGCCTGGGGACACCAGCAGGCGGGGAAAGGCAAAACTCCCTCTTTCCCACCCACCACAATCCCCATCCTGACTGGGTCCTCATGTAGTTGAACAACAGTCACGTTAAATACAAAAAGTTGTTTAATGTAATGAATAGTTTGTTCCTGAGAGAACATTCCAAAATAAAGTTTTACAACCACACCGTGATTCCACAAGTAAAATCAACATCTGCAAACATCTCACAATGCTTCACATCAGTGGGAGATCACAGCTGTTCAGAAATCCAGGAGTCTTTCTCTAAACAAACTGCATAGAGAATGCATGTTCTTCAGTATTTTCACACACATAAAGTCCCTTGTGCAAATGCATCATATGTGCATCATGGAAATAATTATCGGAGAATAATCATTGAGAGCAAGAAAGTGGCTTTCTAGAGAACATCTCTGAGCTCTTAGATCAGAGAACCATAGAATATCAGGGACCAGAAGATCATGTAGCCCAACTCCCTTTCCACAAGTAAGAACCCTACACTGACTCTGGCTTGCATGTGAACTCACTCAGCTTTCTAGGTATCAAGCACAGAGCAGCTACCTTGTAGAAAGTGATAACCAAGTTATGTATTTCAGTATTTCCTGCAGATTGTCATATTCATCTTGCAGGCTTGTCTTTTTTCAAGTAGGGTTTCATATTCAACCCTGACATTATCAAGTTGCAGTTGTACAGCACCAAGTGACAGGCGGTTGGAGGAGATGACCCTCATGATCCCTTCCACAATTCTATGATTCTATGAAAGCAATCACCAAGCTTCCTGTGTTCCTAACTGAGGTGTCAGAAGATGAGGAGCCAAAAGAAAAATGACCCAGCCCTTGGGAAACTGCTGCTAGGCAGGGCCAAGCCAGCAGTCCTCATGCCCTGTGCTCCTTTTGTAGCCTTTCCGTGTTGTACCATCTGTTATCATTAAGCCACTTACAGTGTCCAGCCCTAAAGTGTAAGCCTCGAGTGCATTCTGTTCACGGACACATTCTTCACTGTCTGCCACGTAGTACCATCTATGCCGCCCTTCCACAGAGCTGAATCGCCAGCGAGTAAGATCAGTTTGGGGTTCTATTTCCTGTGCACCTTTTCTTCTGCGCAGACATCTACCAAAGAACACAGAGGAGGTGGGGAGTTTGAAACATGCAGGCAGATTTTCAGTTTGTTATCCTACCACAGGAAATTATTCTGAAACCAATTTTGTGGTCCTTCTAGCCAGAAGTGAGGGACAGACTTGTCCATTCATTTCAGTGGGTCTATTCATGACTAATTTGTCCACTGATTTCAGTGAGTCTACTCTGAGTATGGCATTTTCATATACCACCAATAGATCCTTTGCTTTTTCTAACCAGCGCATGATGGAAACACTTCCTATTCTCTACAACCATATTTTTGTCCCAGTAGTTCAGAGCAGACAGGGATGGCTTATGAGTTTCTTTTATATCCTGCTTCATTCCAATGACAGAGCTCATTTTAGGGTTCTTAAGTATAGAAGTCCCAGATTGATCAACATGACTTATTTTCA
The DNA here is from genome assembly GCF_964106915.1 of Podarcis gaigeae. NCBI lineage: Eukaryota > Metazoa > Chordata > Lepidosauria > Squamata > Lacertidae > Podarcis > Podarcis gaigeae. The sequence goes on along the minus strand of NC_139682.1, from coordinate 57,578,819 downwards.
GATAATTGGGCATAGGGCCACACCTTTAATTTCCACTCTGTCCACCTATGTTCATTTCCCCAAGTCTGCTCCTAAAACTGCCCCCCCTTCTCTTAGTTATTTTACAATATCTCTTCTAACTTGGAAATGATGAATTTTCACGTGTCTGTCTTTCACATTATCTCTTTGGTGGAATCTCTTGCATACCTTTCCTGAAGAAAAGCCCCAGTGAAACAGTGGTACTTACTTCTGAGTAAGCATGCATAGGATTGTCCTAGTAGACTATTCCATGTTTAAAATTTACGGGTGGTTTTCTCATAATTGGCCTATTATAGGCCTCCACTAATTGAACTGTTTTCGACCTCAATAATTGACAAATAATAAGGACCACTGATTGAGTTCCAAAGAGAGTTCATATGTATGTACTGTGCTGCACTCTGCTTTAGTAATTAATTTATATGCAGCCAGATATTTTGCCCATCTTCTAGTTATTCCCATCATTTATCAAATTGGGTTTTCTAAGTTTAACATCATCAACACATCTAGTTTCATGTCATTTCTCAACTGCATATCTTTTACTTCAAAGTTATTATAACCAATGAAACTTCATTACACCAATTTTCATTTCTGTTCCTATTCACAATAAAAAATTTCTATTCTATTTTCCACAGTATTTCTGAATCAAGAATAACCAAAATGCTGCCTTTTTATTACTTAATACATCAGGTTAATTGCCCTTCCCATCTTATTTCTGTGAACTTCTCCTGTGATAAAGCTTGCTTAATCAATATGAATGAAGTCAAGCAACTGGCACACTTTGTTATTTTATTTAACCATCATCCTAATCAAAGCATATAGATTGCACACAATGTACTTACGTCCCATCAGACATCTTCTTGGGTTGATGAAACTGCCTCAGATTGTTCTGGTTATATTTTAGATGTTGCCAGACACGCACGCAGGACACTGAATAGGACACTGAACTCTTGGACTCTGGGCTAGAGTTCCTGCCTCAGAAGCTCCACAGTTTCTAAAACATTCAGGCTCACATCCAGTAAAATACTTGAAGGTTATATAAAGACTGACCTAACCAATCATAGCAAGAATAATTTTACAGGGTGGGATCAAGAGTGTTAATGTAATCAATGAAAGGCACACCCACAATTACAAAGGCTATCCTTGATGCATTGCACAGACTGGTTCTGGAGATAAAAATCTACCATGAGTAAAGTAACTTCCCCAAAAGATGTGAGTTGAGATTTCTTCAAAGCCAGACTCTTAGCTATGATATCTGATCCTTCTACCCTAGTGTCCTATGAATGCTAATACAACAAAACATGAAGATTTCCAAAAATGAAAACAACATCCACATATGGGAAGGAAGCAAATTGTATCATACGTAGAAATTGTGAAAGTGCCTCTTTTGCAGTGATGGTGACTGAACAATGACTGAACATAACTGAATTTGCCACACTTACCCTAGGATAGCCTGAAAATGCCCACTCAGTGCATGTCTATTTTGCTACCACCCACGCCTTTCCCCCACCCCCATGTTGTTGCCCTGAGGAAACCACCCAGTGCTTAAGGAAGAAACAGAAGGAACTAGTAAAACTTCCTCATATTGCCAAAACTAACTCTAGAAGAACAGATAACTTTATCCTTTGCTCCACTGCCACAGTGCTCTGCTGTTAAGAGCTTTTCTTGAGGTCCGCAGTTGCATCAACCACCAAAGCATTTATAAATATCAGCTCACTAAAGAATCCACCCAAAGTTATACCACCTCAGATTAAGAGATGATTGAAAGAAAAATGTATTAGGTTGATAGAACCGGTTTTATCTCCTTCATGCCAGAATGCTTTAATTCAGGGGTAAAGCCAAACTGGTTGGTTTGCAATGCATTGTATTCCCAGTATCAATCACTCTCAGAAATCCCATTGCCCCTGTGCTGTCAATACAGTCTAAACATTACTCTTTTGAGGGATTAATCTTAGTCAAAGATCTACAGGGTTGAGTCACCATTTGAACATCACTGTCTCGTGCTGAGATCCTGCACTGTGCATCCATGAACATAAGGAAAACCTACTAGGAATTATCTCTTGCTTCAAAATATTTGATTTCAGATTTCTGAATCACTATTTCCCCTGCACACAGCACACTTTTATTCAATTCTGATGTACGGTAAATAATCACTGATTTAGGTGTAGTCCTTTTCGTTTCTGTATACGCTATACTGACTAAATAATCTAGGCTTGGCTTTGGCTTTTATTTCATTGTAACCACTGTAGCACAGGAAATTCATAAAATAGTTTTTTATACTGTGTTGTTCTGAGTGTATCAGGGCCAAAACAGAAGTCAAAGAGATGCCAAAGATGGGTGTATTGCCAGATTATATGCTTCTACAGCTGGCTAAATGTTTGACTATTGTCACTCATGTGAATCTACTGTTTCAATTTATTGATTTCTTAATTTCCCCATTTTCTTCACATGCCATTCTGTTGTAATTGTCCACTTGAGGATTCTTCCACAGAGCCAACTCTTCATGGAAGAATGGGGCTGCATGTTCCTTATGATGTGGATACAGCTCTATTCTTCTATGTAGAGTTGACTCTGTGGAATAATCCTCAAGTGAACATTTAAAGCCCATTTCTCTCTCCCAAAGGATCTTGGGAGATGTTGTTTGTTAAGTGTTCCTAGGATTCTTTGGGAAGGATGTTCTGAATGTGTGGTGCATATGTAGCCGAGGTGGAAAAGACAGAGAGCTACAAAAGGAATCCGAATTCATATCTCATTTGTCCTCACCATAACCTGGTGGTGTGGATTTAACTGAGAAGCACTGTCTGGCCAAAGTCATCCATGCAACTTTGGGTGAATCTGCACTTGAATATGGCTCTCCCATGTTGACACCCAACACTGTGTTCCTACTAATAAGAAAACTTTATCTGAATTGGTTCTACCCTGATGTAATATTGTTCAGATAAACTGAAGAGTGCAGATAGACAAAACGCCATGTTGCATCTGCACCAGCGAAGCCAGATATCTTCTGCAATAAAACATATCTCTCCCATATTCATCTCTACAGCCATGGCAGGCACTATACCTCTCCTACAGTTTGACTTTACCCCCAGTGGCGCACTCTTCCATCAAGACAGGCGGATGCCTTCAAATAACTTTAATCACTATGCTCCACTGCACAATCCTACCTCTTCAAATCTTTACAGTAGACTTAGCCTTTATACCCAAATCCCAGAATTCAATTGTCACACTCCTACCCCTTTTTGCTCATGCATGTCACACAGCCTTTAGTCTAAAAACAAGGAAAACAAGAATTGCGTCCAAAGACCAGAACAGTTCTGTGAAGAATTTGGAAAGCCAGGAGTTTTGTTGTTGTTCCTCATTTATCCAAAGCTATTGGTCATTCACTTGGAACATAGTGATTTCATACTATGTTATATAAGGCAGGATTTATTAGGAATATACATGCCTATTGCTCATTGGTTCATACTCCAAATCTTCAGGGGTTATTTATTACAGTATGTCAGTAATTACATTAATTATGACACAGACATTATTTCAAACTATCTTGCTATACTCATATATAACATATCATACACACACACACACACACACATAATGTAGTAGCAAACAAAAACAATACCCCAACACACACCACAGTTTAAAAGCCATCGGTTGTTTAAGTACCCAAAAGTTAACCAGCAGCAAATTAACCTGAGCCTTGTCTTTGGGAAGGGGAATGACTGGTGAAGGGAGAAACAATCAGGGAGAGTGGTACCCATGACACGCTTTCAAAATTCAAAAGTGATAATGGGCCCCAAAATGTTGTCAACCCTTGATGTAAAATGAAGCACATTGGAACAAAAACAATAGCCCTAATGACTGCACATAACTGAATTTGCCACACTTACCCTAGGATAGCCTGAGAATGCCCACTCAGTGAAGGAAGGTCAACTTTGCTACCATCCACGACCTTCCCCCACCCCATGTTGTTGCCCTGAGGAAACCACCCAGTGCTTAAGGAAGAAAGAAACAGAAGGAACTAGTAAAACTTCCCCATATTACCAAAACTAACTCTATCCTACAGCTACCAGGCTTCCTCAATTTGAAGAAAAAAATCTCAGTGCTATTATGCCTGATCAGATAACGAAAAAACAAACCTGAAATATATGGCTGATCAGGTTTTGAAAAATGTATACTGTATTGTGCAAGTAACAGTGAAGCAAGCTTTGGAGAAGAATCACCAGCATGGAGAACAACAGTGTGACAGACTTCAGTGGGAAAAGGTTTAGAACCAGAAAGTTGTTGACAAGAGAGAGACAAGCAGCAAGCCAACTGAAAGTCTCAAATGGAGCTACTGAAAGAGCAAGATTTTTTACTTTGGTACACAGCCATATAAAAGGACTGCCAGTCCTTTAGTTATATGGATCCCAGATCATGTAAAGCTTTAAAGATCACAGATAGCACCTAAATGGGCCCCAAAGCATAGTGATAGTCAGTGCAACAGATGCAAACAAGCTATATGTGAATGCATAATAAAATAAATATCATCCTCTCTTCTTACCTTCCGTTCCTTGTGTGTGATGTCTTTTCTCCAGACAGGGACTGTCCTAACTGCTGATCTTTAAAAATCATTCCAAAAGCTTCCCCTGTGCTAGGCTTCATTCAGGGTGGGGAGTATCCTGTCCTCCCAAATTATTGCCTAGCATGTGCTGCCTTCGCCACTGAATCCACATCTCTTGAATGTTACATACCCTCTGTCATTCCTCCTCAAGCACACAAATGTAAGCTATATTTTGTGTTGCGCTGGGGGAGGGTCATGGTCAAGAACCACTCAGCGAACAAAGTCTTTCTTAGATTTCTGTCAATTTTAGTACTTCCTACAGATGGTGGTTTTCAAAGGCAATAGTGAAGTCCAATATCATGTCTTCATTATTGCTGCCCATCTCCACCCGTCATGCCACAATTTTATTTTTCTCTGCCACAGCTGTACAGGCTGAGCCCAGCTTGCATTCTGGTCACCTACCCTGCTGCCCAGTCCACATGGTGAGTATTGCAAATGAAAGGCTCACAGTCAAAAGAGAACAGAATGCAGAAGTGATTTAAAGAAGCCTTCCCGTGGAATTGCATCATGGACCAGCCCAAGACAAAGATATGCAGAATTAGAGCATCTCTCCCCAGGCCAGTCTAGAGAAGCTCCTTGGACTACTTACAGGCCCCAGCCACCATCTGGAAGCTGTTTTGAGAGGATATAGCACAGGAATTAATTAGACTAAATTAAAAGACGCCTGCTTCTTGGGAGAAAAGCAAAGGCAAACCTAGAGAGCATCTTAAAAAGCAGAGACATCACCTTGCCGACATAGGTCCGTATAGTTAAAGCTATGGTTTTCCCAGTAGTGAGGTATGGAAGTGAGAGCTGGACCATAGAGAAGGCTGATCGCCGGAGAATTGATGCTTTTGAATTATGGTGCTGGAGGAGACTCTTGAGAGTCCCATGGACTGCAAGAAGATCAAACCTATCCATTCTGAAGGAAATCAGCCCTGAGTGCTCACTGAAAGGACAGATTGTGAAGCTGAGGCTCCAATACTTTGGCCACCTCATGAGAAGAGAAGACTCCCTGGAAAAGACCCTGATGTTGGGAAGGATGAAGGGCACAAGGAGAAGGGGATAACAGAGGACAAGATGGTTGGATAGTGTTCTTGGAGCTACCAGCATGAGTTTGACCAAACTGCGGGAGGCAGTGGAAGACAGGAGTGCCTGGCATGCTCTGGTCCATGGGGTCACGAAGAGTCGGACACGACTAAACGACTAAACAACAAAGCGCAGGAACTCTCTCTTGACCTCTTGTGGCAATGATATCCTGGCAATATAGCATGCCATCAAAAGACCTGTTTGATTAAAAAAAGAAAAAGAACAATTTATAATACTTGACTATCTCAGTTTGGTTTGATTTGCCACTAAATCACCTGTTTGGATATGAAAAATTATATCGTGCTTTTGTATCACTATTGGGTTTTCTTATCACCTTGAAACAGAAGAAAAAGGTCAAGGATAACAATATTTCATCATCCAGCAAGTTTAGGCAAAAGATCATCACTTCTGTCACTTTACTTGAAGGTGCATAATTTGTACCTGCAATTTTCAGTGTGAGATGCTGCTTACAGAGATTGCCTGGAGGTATATGCACTTCCCCTGTGTGGTGAACCACTGAACTGCAGGCGCCAGGCTTCTTTGTGAAGCACCTTCAAACTGCTGGTCCATCTGGGGATTCAGAGAGGTCTTACCCAGTCCTATCAGGAGATGCCACAGGACAAACCTGACCCTGAATTCAGCTCCTCTCACTTCCTCATTTTAAAGGTCAGTTTTCACATCAGTTTGTGATTTTTAAGAAAACTCCTCATGAAAATTCACCATCCTAATATACACATTTTTGCAAAGCAAGTTTCCTGATACTATGCATTTTTTATGTTATTTTCATGAATAAATGCATTTATATGCACACCTTAGTCTAGAATATGCAGCTGGACACATTACTTGGCATGAGAACTACACTACAAAATTCAGCGAAGAGTGAATTTCAAAAACATGCCTGTGTTTCAATTCTTGAGCTGTTTCCAATAGTGCTAATAAGGCCTCTCTCTCATCTCAATCTTCATGCCAATAACATTTATTTATTTATTTATTTATTTATTTATTTATTTATTTATTTGTTTATTTGTTTATTTATTTATTTGCCAGTTCGATGTAGTAAAACTTCTAAGTGGTTTACAAGAAATATTAAAATTATCCATAAAAACAATAGATAATTCAGATTGAGAGTAAAAATTAAAAAAACACATCCCCTATGTGATACCAACAATGGACAATATCCTGCCCAATGGACTCAATGGATTATCCCCCTGTTCAGAATGTACTGAAAACATATTCTGCTTTGTGAGAAAGGCTTAGTTTTCCTAAACAGGGTGAAGTGTTTTGTTTAAAAGATAAAACATTGTTGTTGTTGTTTAGTCATTTAGTCGTGTCCGACTCTTTGTGACCCCATGGACCAGAGAACGCCAGGCACTTCTGACTTCCACTGCCTCCTGCAGTTTGGTCACACTCATGCTGGTGGCAATTCTGAGACTCAAGAATATTCCAGAAATGTGACCAAAGGCAGTCTGAACTGGCTTGAATAAGATAAACATCTCTGCTTACCCAAGAAGGGGAAAACCTATTTAGCTGTAAGGTCACAGGTAAGATCTCTTTTTTCCTTTCATAGATAAGACTCACAGGTCTATTCTTCTAGATTATTCTGCCTTCATTGGAAAGAGTGATAGCTTTTGCTTTGTTGCAGAAAATCCCAAGTTCGTGCTTGGATATCTCCACATAGAGCTGTGGAAACCACAGAGGGTTGCGACCCGTTGAATGGACCAGTGGGATAAGGTAGTTATTTTGATGAACAGCTTGGTACAGTCAAAACTAGTTTAAGCAGTTTCAGGGGTTTCTCCAAATGTCCAACTTTTTGTGCCTAGTCTATCTGGTAAAAAAAGATAAATAGCTTTATAGAAAATATACAAGGAGTTCCTTCTTAGCCAGTTAATATATAAGTAGTAATTCTGCTGGTGTTCCTGTACCTGGCACAAGGGAGAGGACACCAGAGCAGTCCATGGCCCAGTGGCCATCTTCTGCTTGCAGGCCAGAGAAGAATTTAATTGTTTTTTGGAGTGCTTCCTGAACCGTGTTGGCTTTGGGCAAGTCTGGAAAGAACTTGCTCTGTAAAACAAAATAGGGAAAATAGGAGAAATGTACAAACACTATAAACACTATCTACAACACAAGGTACGGAAATGTAACATTTGTCTTGTTACATTTAATGCATCTGATCGGTCATTTAAAAATAAATATAACAGGGAAGGGTAGTCAGGATTGGGACCATGGCAGATGGGGAGGTGTCATTTAACACTTCCTCTCCCAGAAGTAGTCGCAATGAAATGCTGCCCCTTACCGGCTGCTACTTGTATTTGCCTGGAGATACCAGCAGGCTGGGAAAGAAGCAAGTTCCTCTTCTCCAGCCACCACAATGCTCATCCTGATTGCCCTTGTTGTTTTGGTTTAAAATAATAGTCATGCTAAATACAATAAGTTGTTTGATGTAATGGATGGTTTTGCTGTGAGAGACTGTTCCAAAATAATGTTTTACAACCACACCATGATTCCTCAATTGAAATCTACAGCTGCAAACATCTCACAATGCTTCACATCAATGGGAGATCACAGCAGTTCAGAAATCCAGCAATCAGTCAGAGGCCTTTCCCTGTATCTTCACACACATCAAAATGCCTCATGCAAGTGTACCATCTGTGCATCGTGGAAATGAGTATCAGGCACAGTATATTGAAGATTGATCGTCGAGAGCAAGAGAGTAGCTGTTTTCTAGGAGAAGATGACTAAGCTCTCAGGTCAGAAAACCATAGAATAGGAGGGACCAGAAGATCATGAAGCCCAACTCCCTTTCCAAAGGTAAGAATTGCAGGCTTAGGTACTTCAGTATTTCCAGTAGATTGGCCTATTCACCTTTCACGCTTGTCTTTGTTTCTACAGTGGTACCTTGGGTTACATTTCTAGAGATCAAAAGGAAGTGGTTTTGTGCCAAAGAACACATGGGCATCTCTTGCCAGCGGATTGATCTCTGCTGCCATTCAGGCAAAATGGAGTGGTGGGGAGGGCGAGGGAGCAGAAGAGGAACATTCAACTGGTCTTCTGCTTGCTGGGGACCAAGTACACACTGGCAATGGAAGTTGGTGTGTCAGGTTGAATGGGGCAGTGCTCCACCAACTTCAGCCAGCACCCACCTGCCTGCGTTCTTACAAATATCCAGTGCAGGGGGTGGCCTTGGTTGTGCCAGCTTCCTCTCGTTGTGTTGTTGTTGTTTAGTCGTTTAGTCGTGTCCAACTCTTCATGACCCCATGGACCAGAACACGCCAGGCACTCCTGTCTTTCACGGCCTCCCGCAGTTTGGTCAAACTCATGCTGGTAGCTTCGAGAACACTGTCCAACCATCTCGTCCTCTGTCATCCCCTTCTCCTTGTGCCCTCCATCTTTCCCAACATCAGGGTCTTTTCCAGGGAGTCTTCTCTTCTCATGAGGTGGCCAAAGTACTGGAGCCTCAGCTTCACAATCTGTCCTTCCAGTGAGCACTCAGGGCTGATTTCTTTCAGAATGGATAGGTTTGATCTTCTTGCAGTCCATTGGACTCTCAAGAGTCTCCTCCAGCACCATAATTCAAAAGCATCAATTCTTCGATCAGCCTTCTTTATGGTCCAGCTCTCACTTCCATGCATCACTACTGGGAAAACCATAGCTTTTACTATACGGACCTTTGTTGGCAAGGTGATGTCTCTGCTTTTTAAGATGCTCTCTAGGTTTGTCATTGCTAAAACTCAGCAGGGAAGGAGGATGAAGGCAAAACTAGAATTAGTTGGCTCTGCCTGTCATTTGCTCTGGTGCCGCGCGCTGCTGGGCTCCCTCCCTTCCACCCTATCAGTCCCAGCAGGTGCCAGCCACTACTGGAACACACAGACTTACCTGCTGTGGTGGTAAATCTTGTTCCTCATGTGCTCACAATAAAAATATAACAAAATTGCGGGAATACTTATGGTCATGCTTTGGCGTCTTGCTCTGAATCTTCTTTAGTATGCATGCATGTAAGCCTTATACCCTATGAAAGGCCTACCTCCTCCTCACCTAGTTTTTCACCTCCCACCCCCCACCCCATGGTGTGTCCTGCTGGTGCTTTTCCAAAATTTATTTTAAAGTTGGTATCCTATGCACACTTGGGACTAAATCAAGAAGTGATTTTGTTCTGTGAACCGCCCTGAGACATCAGAATATAGGGCGGTATATAAATTCAATAGATAAATAAATAAATAAATAAATAAGCCACATTATCGAAGTGAAATTTATTTTCAAGTTGACATGCATAAAAGTGGACTACAAGACATGTAAAACCTGCTCATGTGACCCCTTTCTATGCTGCTACGAAAGTTGTATGTGCATGTACAAGTGCATGATATAAAATCAGAGAAAAGAAAAATGCTTGATAAAACACTTCCGCAAGGAATTGTAAAAACTGATAAACATTTTGCAAAACTGAGAGGGTGGAGGGAAAGTTGAAAATAGGTATCAGTATCTGCAGCAAATAAATAATAATGAGTTAACGGACGGTGGAGGTTGGAAGTAGTTCTTTGGGGGGGTGACAAAAAAAAAAATCAGCACCGGGTACCACCTGACCTTGCTTTGCCTCTGCCTAGCATATCCATCATAGCATATAGATTGCACACAATGTACTTACATCCCATCAGACATCTTCTTGGGTTGAAGAAGACTGTCTCGGATTGTTCTGGTTATATTTTAGATGCTGCCAGACAGGCACACAGGACACTGAATAGGACACTGAACTCTTGGACTCTGGGCTACAGTTCCTGCCTCAGACGTTCCACAATTCCTAAAATATTCACGCTCCCAATAAAATACTTTAAGGTTATATAAAGACTGACCTAACCAATCACAGCAAGAATAATTTTACAGGGATCAGGAGTGTTAATGTAATAAATTAAAAGAATGCCTATGGACTGGTTCTGAAGATAAAAATCTATCATGAGTAAAATAGCTTCCCCCAAAGATGTGTGTATAGATTTGTTCAAGGTCGAACTCTTAGCTATGCTATCTGAACCATCTACCCTAGTGCACTATGAATGCTTATACAACCTAACATGAAGATTCCCCAAAATGGAGACTATATCCACATAAGGGAAGGAAGAGAATTGCCTCATATGCAGAAATTGTGAGAGTGCCTTTCTGAAGTGATGACACTTTCTGCAAGCTGCCAAGCACTTGAGATCCATGAAAATGTATTTACCTGTATCTTAAAACTTGGCTAGGAGAGTGCAAGTGTAAAAGAAAAATCTGGGAAATCTGGCCCCGCAGCAAACCAGAAGAACAAGTAACTTTATCCCTTGCTCCACTGCCACAGTGCTCTGCTGTTAGAAGCCTTTTTGGTGTCCATAGTTGCATCAAGCACAAAGCATTTCTAGAGATCAGCTCACTATTAAGTATTGGGAGAACCCATCCTACACTCCTTCAGATTAAGAGGTGATTGCAAGACAAATGCATTATGTTGATAGAACCAGTATTATATGCTTCATGCCAGAATGTTTTAATCTGGGGGTAAAGCCAAACTGGTTAGTTTGCAATGTGTTGTATTCCCACTACAGTATTAATCACTGTCAGGGATCCCGTTTGCTCAGTGCTGTCAATGCAGTCTAAACATTAGTTTTTTGAGGAATTAATCTTATTCAAAGATCTACAGGGCTGTCTCCCTGTTTGAACATCACTGTCTCATGCTGAGATCCTGCGCTGTGCATCCATGAACCTAATAGGAAAACCTACTAGGAATTGATTATCTCTTGCTTTGAAATACTTGATTTCAGATTTCTGAATCACTATTCCCCCTGTGCACATGTACACTTTTTTTGGATTTTGATGCAAACAATCAATCTCCTTTATTGGCATAGAAAAAGTGCATTGTATACATGGATCAGAACACAAAACAGAGAACAAAACATAGTAGGAGATACTTTAGCATAAAACTGTCCAGACATCATGAGGTACAAAAATGGCTCTTAGGACCTATGGTAACGTCATTTCATGGCATCACTCAAAAATCTTGCCACATTCTCCACTACAACTATTCAGCAGAAAAGACCCACTGGAAGAGTCAGTGTGATAAATCCCCTCCTTCAGTAAGGGGGCCAAATACTTAGCACAGGGGTCAGCAACCTTTTTCAGCTGTAGGCCGGTCCACCATCCCTCAGACCATGTGGTGGGCTGGACAATATTTTTTTGTGGGGGGGGGGATGAAGGAACACCAGGCAGGCCCCACAAATAACCCAGAGATGCTGGGCTTCATTCACAGTGGATGTTGCCTAACGGTATCCCCACTGAATCCACCCATTAAAGGGAGAGCAACATATCTTGAATTTTCCACACCCTCTGTTATTCCTCCTCAAGAACACAAATTTAAGCTGTATTTTGCTTTGTGTAGGAATGTGGATCGTGGTTATGAATCACTCAGTGGGCAAAGCCTTTTCTAAATTTCTGTTGCCAATGAGGGATTTGAAGTGGTGCAAATCGCTACCAGGAAATTAAGCTAACGTGCCTCTTTGTCCACTTTCTTTTGGGCATGTTTGTGCATTTCAAAGTGCAATCGTGCTACAAGGGGAATATCAGCCAAGAGAGAAAAGCACTGGGTGATGTTGAGAAGGATGAAACCCAAGCTCTCAGGAATGACACGGCACCTCTGCTCAGCACCCTCCATTCTGACTCTGCGCTGAATGCACATATCCATTCTTCAGGAGTCCTTTAGCGACAGGGCTGCTGGGATATAGCCGGGTGAAGCGGGCAAGTGCAAAGATAGGGAAGATGATTCGGTAGGCATTGTAATGCAGAGTACCAGATTTGTAGAACGCTGTAGCGATGTCACCCTGAGGAGAGGCAAGAGAGAAATTCCTGAACAACCGACATGTCCTGACTTCATGGTGACTAAATTCCATTTGAGAACCCAGTTGTATGATCACTGCAACCTCTTTTAAGAGCAACTGTCACATACAGTATCACTGAGCTTTTGGCTGGCAAACAAGACTCTGGAAGCAGGAATCAGAGACCAGAGCCAATTAAAATGTAGCAAAGGCAACTAAAGACATTGTGGCATCTCAGGCAGAATATCCAAAGGGTTCCATGATTAAAAAATAAAATAATTAACTGGCAGTCTATGGCTTTTTAAGGGCACCCCTCTGCCCTGCCACATGTAACAGTAGGGCCAGCTGTGTCCTGTGCTCTGATACCACACAAACTCAATCCTGATGGCACATTTTGATGCCACAGCAGTAACAAGACAGGTGCATGAATCACTTGGGTGCCTAAGGCAACAGAATACTTCCCACAGGAACACCAGAGTGTCCACAATACATTGCAGCCATCTATGAGAAGCATCTTTATAACAACAACAATGCCAATGAGTGTACATTCTGATATGCCTCATTTAGTAAGTGAGGAGTGGAAAACTTTTGGTCCTCCAAATATTGCTGAATTGCAACTCCCATCATCCCTGTCTATTGCCTATGTAGGCTGGAAGGCAACAACTTAGCCACCCCCACTCTCAGTACTTGGTGGAAAATGCTCTGCGTTCATTCATTCATTTTATGTATATTTGGAGGACATGATCCATTTCATAGCTGGTTGAAATATACTGTTTCTGTGAACCTTGAAATTATATTGCTACGAGGATACTTGATTAAGAAAAGAAATTAAAAGTTGTAACACACCTGAGGCCACTCGCCAATCAATGTCTGTCTGTCAATCAGAACTTGTATTCCTCTTTCCAGAACCCGAACATCAGGATATCTGCAAAGCCACAAAAATACTGGTCATTAGTTCTGTTATCACCAGGGAAAGCCTAACATTTTCTTCTGGGGAGCTTATATGACTACATTTTCTTTTTAAAAGAAAGAAACCCTCATGGGCTCACAGAAACTCAATGGGTCCTCCTAGTGGAAATACCTGTAAGTGCATGAGTCCTTCACACAAGTTCAAAAAGGTGAAGAAGCTAAAGAAATTAAATTGTGAGGCCTCCATCCCAGTCCTTAAGACAGCCTTAACTGCCTCTTTGTTTGGCATTATTTCAATTGTTTGGACTAAGAAGCACCTGGGAACATCTACATATGAAGCTGCAGGAAAATTCTGTCCTCTGCAAGTTCACAAAAGTTAGCATGTTTCTTTAGCACGCCTTAATTGGTTTGTCTAGCTGCTGCAGAAACCACTTGGGCAAAAGCAGACAGAAGCCTTTGCTAAGGTAGGTAACTGCCAGCTTCTGTGCTTACCTAACAGCCATCAGCCCCAACAGAGCCCAGGAGGTTTGGTGGATCTGGGATACGGTGTGCTGAATATATTTGCGAAACCTGTAGGATTCAAATTCCTCTCCCCAGCCACCGTCTTCCATTTGCTTGGAGACTATGAATTCACAGGCTTTGGTCACTTCCTTGCATGCCTCCCTAGAAAATATGAGAGGGGAAAGAGAAAAAATAGCCCATGAGATGCCTCATTGGGTTTTGTTCAACTGTTGGCCTTGACTGCATCCAAAGCATCAATATTATATGCACATGACTCTCCCGCCTTTGATATTTTGGGTGGAGGAGCCTGACGCTCTCTCCACTTCACCCCCCTGAAGCTAAGCTCCATCAAGGGCTCCCAGCAGAGCAACATTTATACCAATCTTCTGCCCGAAAGGCTGCTTACTCACCCACCACGGTAGATGTATCCCATACATGCAAATGCCTCTAGTCCAAACCAGGTGCCATATGTAAAGCATACGCCCCATCGCCTGTCAGGGAAGAAAAATCCATCAGCCGCTGAATGAAAGATACTGAGACAAATGACAGACTACTCCTTTGAGTATGCCCTTCCATTCACTGTTTGTTTCATAGAACCATAGAGTTGGAAGGGACCATGAGGGTCATCTAGTCCAACCCCTGCAATGCAAGAATCCTTCTAGTCCCATGTTCTATCATCTGAGCTATCTCAGCTATGCTTTTTTTTCTGCATTTCTTCCAAAACTTTCATATCCCTCCATTAGCTGCACCAAACAGTGAACAACTAGATGAGGAGAAGGTTTCTTCTTGGTGGCAGTTTTTCGCCTACAGACAGGACTCTCTTCAAAGTAGTGAAAGGAAGGATGGAGCCAAGTTCATTCATCATAAACCTGCAGTGAAATTCCTGGTCAAAGCCAGAATCTCTTGTTGCTATAACTAGTTGTGCGTTTTTCCTTGCTTGCTATTGATCTAAGTAGATCTAATTTATATAACCAGCTATTTTACTTAGTGGCTGTAGATCTCATGGTGTGAATACTCCTGATGAATCATGTAGGGGTCAGCATGGGATCAGTACATAGTGTTACCGACAGTACAGTATGTTTTCTCTCTAAGCCTAATGACAATGTGAAGGTTTGTGCAACTACCTTATGCAACTACATTGTTAAAAGACTGCTCAGTTGAACGGTCACAAAATCCTGCCTCAGAACAGACATAGATTTACTGAGGGTGGAGCAAGCTGCTGACACCTGGATATTGGTACTACATTTTAGGCTGCAGGTCTCTAATCACTCCTTAGACATGCTAGCAATCAGTTGTTTGTGGTGAACAAGATTCACAACTGCCCTCTTAGGTGTCATATTCTGAAATTGCCCATTTTACACATCAGTTTAGGATCCCATTACCTCTAAAAAGAGGCTGGATGCTCCTGTGTTTTCTTTTCCATGCACAGAGTTAGGCTGCAGCACAACCCTCTACAGTGGGAAGTGAGAAATCCCATTCTCTGCATGTGTTTTACCCTTCATCGCAGAAATGTTTCATATTTGCAGAATACTGAAAGCACAAACTGCAGACTGCAAATGCAGATGAATCAGACGAAGCTCTGGAGGTCTCCTTCTTGGAGGTAACAGGCAGCCTAGGGATGCTACTAAAGGCAAGAGTTCCACTAGGTGTGTCACATTCCACACAAGGCAGCAGTCTGCCAAACTGTTGTGCAGGAAAGTCATCCAAAAGGTGAAGGTTTCCACAGTCCATCAACAACCTCTTCAAGTCCTACTTTCAGAATGCTATGTATGCATTCAGAAACTACACCAACCAGTACCACAGTCAAGTTTAGTGTGGAATATTTGTAAGCCACTCACCCTAACCAGGAGCCATCAGCTTTCTGCATATTACGACAGTACTGCAAAGCCTTATTTAGAGTATCACTGAGAAGAAAAACAAAGGAGTCTTCTTACATTTCAAGCTAAACAGACAATAATTAACCCAAGTCCCTTGTAACAATGGCGTTCAGCCGCCTGAAGTAGCCTTCGACTTTTTCGTAACTTGGACCCACCCCAAACATGCATTTAGTGGCCCACTTCTTAATGTTTTAACGACGTTAGTGTTGCTATTGTGACCCACCTTAGAGCAGGCTGTGACCCAGTAGTAGGTCCTCCCAGCCTACCAGGTGATTGCTGATTAAGATCAAGAGTGTTCCTCATCTGTCTTTAAGGATATTTAAACCACCACCAGCAGCTGTACATGAGATGAACATCTCACAAAAGTATCACTTCCATGTTGGAAACAACATGCATGCTATGTAACATATACATTTTCCCAGTGCTTCTTTCTGGGGGGGGGGCGCAGGGGTACGCATACCCCTAAACATTTTGTGGATATAAGTTTGTCCTCATTGAGGGGCAGTATTTCAATATGAGTAAGGAAATGAGAGTACCCTTAAACAGTTTTTTAGAATATAGAATATGTGTATTATAACGTAACAATAACATCATTCCCAGCTTCTAGGGATTTCCCCTCATACATTTACCTGATTTCATCTTCCCGATGATTTGGGAATCTTTTCCTAAAATGTTTCAATCCCTGCATAACTGATGAAGTACATTCTATATAGGTGTGGTCGACCATACAGTCAGCTGAAAAACAGAAAGTCAATAATGTTACCTTTCAAGATGGCTTACAGATTTATATCCTTTAAAAGGGAGCAAAAAGATAGCAGTTTAAACAGTGGGGGGGGGGGAGTTTATAAAAGCAACAGGTCAAATGCCAGCTCTTCACCCACCAAAAGCCAATCAGCAAAACGGGCGTGCAAAGGGTGTAGCAAAAGGAGGAAGAGTTGGCTCTGGCCACAGCCACTGCTGGCATGCAGTCCATAACAGAATACCCTCAAAGTAATGTGTCCCCTCCCTGAAGGCTGTGAGGTGGTAGGGTCATCCTGGGAGAGGTGGCTTCTAAAATAAGCAAGACCCATGTGGTGTAGTTGAAAACCAATTATGTTGAACTGGGTCCATAGACTCATTGGCAGCCACTGTCAATGGCACTGTATGAGCCCTCATGTCTCCTTCCCAAAGCCCAGTAAGTGCTTCCCCCACCTTTGGGAAACGTGGCGCAAAGGCTCTGGGATGCTGCCAGAACCCTTGCACTGCCTTCCCAAAGCTCCCACACATACAAAGCTGTGACTGCATGACTTGGCATCTATCCCCAAACTAGGAAACAGACTTTTCTTGTGAAGATGACCAGAAATTCACATAAGATTCCCATTTAAGTTGTTCTGATACCAAGGCTGTGTTCTTACCATATATCTCTGAGGAGTTCATTATCTCCAGTAGCCAACTCCCACGCCTGGTTTCATAAGATGAAAAACCACCATCAGAATTTCTCATGTTCAGCATCTGCAAAAAAAAGTACAAGTGCGATTGGGGAAGGAGCAATGCAAAGGGTTTAAGGATGGGCATGGTGTGCTTTGTCCTACCTGCAGAGGCACATGGCTGATAGCTCCTGCCCAGCCCCACCAGCCACTCCTGTATCCTTACTTCACTTGATTTTTTCCTAAACTGAAAAGTCCCAAATATTATAGGGGAGTGTAAAATCACACCTTGAAAAACCAATCGTTTTACTTCAAGTGGAGTTTAACAAATGGAGAGTGGTTCTCCGTACATATGTAGTCGTGCCAGTTGGCCCTCTCTCACCATATTAGGCCAAAGGAGAACTCAGTGGATGGGGAGATTCTGTTCTCCTAGCAAACACTAGAAAGTGTCATTGCTCCTCATGACTATGATGAGGATTCCAGGACAAAATTTGCTAACTTGCGTATTTCTATCAAATGTGATTTAACTCCAAATTACCACTGTATGGAAGGAGATTAACTCATTATATATTTGACTTCAGATTGATTAAGTAAAGCGTAAGCATGTAATAGCAACGTTCTAATGAACAAAATCAGTAGTCCGTCTGTTGTCAATCCTAATACCCAGTGAGCTTTCGATCCAGCTTACTGGGGGAGATTGTTCTCAGTCCTGCTACCTTACAACCCTTTACCTGAGCTTAAGGAACTCAAACTTCAAGACTGATCATCCTTCACAGGGGATACAATGCTGCCATAGGGACACTTCCACCAATTCTCTACAGTCCCACAAAGTCAATATTCTCCTCAGCACTATTACTGAATGCTAGATGACCTCAGTCTTCCCACAATAGCTTCCTCCTGCCTGCTTCCCATTTTCTCTTCTGAGCTTTCCCCCGTCTCACCACATTGACAGCATCAAAGAGGCGCTGAGGTGCCACATGATCTTCTATGAAGGGGCATTTTTCCTCCAGCAGCATCAATGTCCTCATGGCCTCAGCAGTGCAATCACTGACTATCCAGTCATTCTCTCGATTGCTGAAGGGGAATCCACCCTGGATATTGAAGAAAATACATTAGGACTCCTTGGGCAGCAGTCAGTGTAGAGGCATCTCCTCCCAAAAAGATCCCAACCAGGGATTTGATGGGTGATCCATATTTCTTCTTCAGGATACTAGACTAGATGGGCCCTGGCCTAAACCAGCAGGCTCCTTAGGTTCTCAGAATTAACACTTAACTTAAAGACTCTTTTTTTTGCTGGCTATGTGTCACACAGACAGGACACAATTCTGGATTTACCTTGTTCATCTGGCGATAATATCTCTGGTAGTTAGGTGGGTTATCTACAATCTGAAAAACAGATTAGCAGCATATTAATAAAAGACAATCAGAATATATTTATAACCAGAGAAAGCCAGTGTGGCATAACAGTTTGAGTGTTGGACCTGAGAGACCAGGATGCCAATCCCTGCTTCCTCTCAGCCTTAAATTCCTCACAGTGTTGTTGTGTGGATTCAGTAAGGAGGAAGAAAACCATGTATGCCACCTTAAGCTCCTTGAAGATGGGCTATGCAATAATTAACAAATAATAGAAAATAAATTAACTCAGTCAGAAATATGGTCTGCAATTAGAAGACAGAATATGGCTACAGCCTGATACAATGGCAGCACATAGGGTTGTGTTCAGTGCCAGTGCTACTCAAAGCAGACTCACTGAAATTTATGAACTCAAATTGGTCATGTTTATTAACCTGAATGGGTTTGCTGTGAATAGGATTCATACTGCGTACAACCCATAGTGTTGGTTGAGGTAAACTGCAGTGGATATACAAGGTTTTACACAGGACTGAAGCCACACTATAGAACCGAATTGACATTACAGTCAAGGATCACATGGGCTTCAGATTAAAAACCTATTATTCTATAGTCCCGCCATGACACATTATTCAGCTGAATGAATCTCATGCGACCAAGAGGCAGCTGGACCACACTCAGGCTCAACATTTCATGACCACAACACCCACACATTAAGCTTTGCCTATGCAGGCATCCATGTCTAAATGCACGGATATCAGAGGCAGGGCTGGGGGAAACCATACAACCTTGGAAGCTGCCCTTCAACATCTAGGTCAAGTAGGCCCGTTGCCTTTGATAACCTAATAGCTCCTTCTCGTGATGAGTAACACATGAAAGGGGCTCATGTTACTTTGCAAAAAGAGACAAGTGTTTCCCTCCTGAGTCTTTTGCTGAGACAGCTGAAAGCAGTATTGAGTCCCTGTGTATGTTATTCCAAGATCAGTGCTTTACCTGAGAGGCTTTCAAGAATTCATGGGCTTTTTTCAGACAGGATGCATAGTCAGGATTGTTCTGAACCCCAGCCTAGAAAAAGACAGAAGTTATGCTTAAGGATTCTGACCCAGGAAAGTCACAGAGAAAATCTCAGACACTTACACAAAAGCATCACTTTGGACAGCCACAAAAATAAATGCAATTTCTTCAGGGATAACTTCAGTGTTACAAAAGGAATACTCAGTGTGTGGATTTCTGAACCTCATGTCCTAAGAATCACCTGGAGAACATGCCTTTCTTGGTTAACCATGACAGGCATACGAGGTGTTCGGATCTCGTAATGTGTGTGCTTTGGTTAAATAATGAACACACTCTCTCTACATGCCAGTTCATTCATCTAAAATATATATGTAAATGGAAATTATTGTGGAAAGAACAAAAGCAGAAGATTTGACAATATAAAATGATACCTCCAAGAAGCCTTGAATGGCAAATGATGTATCCCAGGTCTGTGATCCCATGACCTGATATAAAGAAAGGAAGAACAGTTTTGACCATTAGATCAGGAGTGGAGAACCAATGGCTTGGGATCTAAAGGCAGTCCTCTCTAACCAGCCCTTTGGATGCTTCCCCAGTCATGCCCACTTCCCACCCTCCCCCACTGGCCTTGCTCTGCACCCTCCTTAAGGGCTGGAATGTCTCATGGAACGGTGATAAGGCCTCTTACTTAACTGAGTGGAAGATGGGAAAATGGGGGGGGGGGAGGGTCCTGAATTTCATGTGGTCAGAATTGTGTGGTAATTGTGGGAGATCTTAAACAACTGTTTTTTTCACATTTTTATTTTCTATTTTAAAATGTATGTTCCAGTGCACTATTTAAAAAGAAAGCAAGAACACTAAGAATAAATCAGTAATTAAAGGGCTCCTCCACATGTTTACTTGCCTGTTTTTTATTGTACTGCTCAATTTCCCTGGGTTCAAGAACTTTTCCCTTTGTTCTGCAGCTATGACTTGCAAAAATCTGAACTTCTCTGCTGAACTGAAACTCAGTTAAGCAACATAAGTCTTTGGATTTTCAGCATATTAGATAATATCTGGTTCAGCATTTTTAAAATGTGCTACATGACCTTGTGTTATGTTACATCTTGCCTCCTAGCCTGATCCTGGGGTGAAGTTACACAATATGCAGGAGATCCAAGACTGGATCTCCTGATATTTTGATATCAGGCAGGCAGAAGACAACTCAGCTTGAGAGTCACCAAAGCAATGCAAATTGCTGGCCATAGCAATTCCCAACATATTGGTTCACACTACTGTACCTTTATTAGCATACCATCTTGTCCAATCCTGCAGAGATATAAGAAGCAGAGATTATAGCAGACGCAAGTCCATGTAGTTCTCTAACTTCATTGCATAACAGGAGACCAAGGCTTGACAAGACTAGAATAGGCTTTAAGAATAGCCAAAAAGCAAAATCTCCCTGAAATCTCTTCCAGACAACACAATGAGTGGGACGCAGGTGTGCATGACACCCTTCTGAGTTCCACCTATGCTGCAAATAAGGATATGTTCACATATGCAGCTTAAAACACAACAAGGTGATTTTTTCCTACTGCACTGCAAGCTGCATTTGCACAGTGTTGTTCACATCAGAGGCAGAGATCTTTACAGAGTGTGCATGCCATTGCTGGTCCCCCGCACCCTCCCAGAACTCCTAGTAATGAAGCTGCCATCTGAGCATCTGTGCTCATGTGTGCACATACTACGGCTTTCACAGGTGTACACACCATTTACGTTTCCTAGTCCGATTGACCTTGGTTTGAGGAAAGATCCAGGTCTGCAAAAGCACACTTATGCAAGACCATGTTCAGGATTCTACAAAGATGGGTTTGAATACAAATGCCAGGCTTACCAAAGGTAGTCATAGATCCTGGAGATATGTTCTTGAAAAGCTGGAGAATCGGCTCCATCAGCATACCTGCTTATTAGCACATGAAACGCTTTACAAGTCTGCAGGACAAAAGAGAATATCATTCCAGTTAGGAATTCCCCTCTGCTATACCTGCATGCTTAGCACTCTCATCTGCCACAGGACAAAGTGTCTGCATCTCACCAGCCAAGCACAGAAACTCAAGTGGGCAGAACAAGATTGCCACAAACATAGCTCTCTGTTTGGTTTTTGAGGCAAAGCTTCCTCAGGAGAATGAGTATATGCTGTCACCCAAAGGAATTTGTTCCCAGTACAATTATTTCTTCACAAAGGACCTACCGGGCTAGAATTGGTGGCGTTCGAGAATATGTCGTCAGCCTTGATTTGCTCATACATTTCTGCAATGGCTTGCTTTCTGAAACTGGTAAAATGGTATCTCTCATACAAATTGAAAGTAGCTGCAGAAGGAATAAGAGACACTATGAACATCACAATCATATTAATGCGGTTCTATCTTCCTCGTGTGTTTTGGGCTGCAATTCTCCATGCAATTACCTGCAAGAAGGCACCATTGAATTCAATGGCACTTGCTTCTGAAAGATCTTTTGGCTCAAAACAGAGGCAGGATTTCAGCCCCCAATTTCAAATATGATTTTGGGGGGAATCTGCAAAAGAACATGGGTGTGAGTGAAGGGGTTACCACGGATGGGCACCAGTTGTTTGGGGTCATTTGGTTTTTTTCTTTTCATTTACCCCCAACTTCCATGAACCTTTTGCAGATCCCCTACCAAAATCTTTCCCAACAAACCTCCACCCTGGACCCCCCCCCCCAAAAAAAATGGAGGCCCAAAATCACAATCCCTGCCAGATTTTCTCCTTTGGCTTGGGCAAGGTTACATCTAGAGAATGGAGGGGGGTCATTAAGCACCATAAAACTGCTGCTGGGTCCCTCCCACTAGCTCTCATTGGGATCAGTAGGGCTCCCAAACTATGAGAATGTAAAGAAGCAAAACGTGTCTTTCTTCATTTGTGGGCCTTCCACCTTATGCCGGAAAAGAGGACACAAATTTGTATGTTACACAACACACACACATTTTATGCAAATCTGTCTTCTCTTTGGCAAGTGAGTCAGAGAGCCCAATCAAGGTACAATGCATTGGACCCAGATAATCCTGTTGGCACCCCTGCATCAAGTAGTTACATATCTTGTTCTTCCTTAACTGATCAACAATGGCCAATTCACAGTGTAAAAGGAATGGGTGGGGTAGAAATCTCAATTCAGATCGTGTAAGAGATCCCACACACTGTCTTCACAGTGTGATTCAATATCCCTAGTCCTTGTAATTGGCTAAGTACCGTATTTTTTGCTCTATAAGACTCACTTTTTCCCTCCTAAAAAGTAAGGGGAAATGTGTGTGCGTCTTATGGAGCGAATGCAGGCTGCGTAGCCATTCCAGAAGCCAGAACAGCAAGAGGGATCGCTGCTTTCACTGCTTTTCTCCAAAAGCAAGGTGTGTCTTGTGGTCTGGTGCATCTTATAGAGTGAAAAATACAGTATTTGCTTGCTACATGTGATAATATGAAACTTGGAAAATGTTGTGTTTCCATGGATATCCTCTGATGAAAAGTGTTTGCCTATACCAACAGAAGTCTCTTTCTCTGTGTGAACTAAACCTTAGGAAACCTACGTTGAAGACCTGAACTCCTGGAATAAGACTTGCCAATTCCAAAATCACTCACCAAAAGCGGCATCCAGCATCCAGCTGTGTGCAGAATGCAAATCGGCTTCGTAAATATTGTTCCTCTGGGCTGGCCAATCAATGGTGGAGAAGTCCTCCACATAAATCTCCTAGAAGGAAACCATGAAGTGAAATGACTTTCATAGTAAAGAAGCTGCAGGATGCTGGTGTACTTGACAAATGTCATTTCGGATCTTTAAAAAACCCCCAGCAAATTCATTTTAGCATTTTCCCCTCCCTGTGTTATGGCATCAGTTTTCATGAGCTATAGTCTACGTCATCACCATTTTGGTACTTAAATGAAAAAAAGTATGTTATAATAAATAATAAATAATTATTAATAAATAAATAAAACATTAGAGGAGAAAGAGGAGGGTACTCCATAGGAGATTAATGGTTCAACAGTTCTTCGTTGCTTTGTTTTTCTGGTAGTACAGAAGAGGGGAAAAGAAGGCTCCTTTTACCACACCAAAAGAAAAGGGAGGAAAAAGAAAGAAAGAAAGAAAGAAAGAAAGAAAGAAAGAAAGAAAAGCATCAAAAAGGGAGATTGTGGTATTACTGTGATGTAGGAGGCAATATTGATGTTGTTCACCAGTTTTTACGAGAAGAGGCAAAGAGTTAATGAATACCTCTGTGGCACAGGAAGCACAGATCCATTTAAATAAATTGAAATAAAAGCATGAATGGAGACTTATGTGATTTGGGAGGGTGATGCCCTGGGCACCATCTCCACTCCAAATTCTACCCTCCCAAAGTTGCCCTCCCCTATGGAATAGGGATGGTCAAGTGCT
Organism: Podarcis gaigeae; assembly: GCF_964106915.1. NCBI lineage: Eukaryota > Metazoa > Chordata > Lepidosauria > Squamata > Lacertidae > Podarcis > Podarcis gaigeae. The sequence continues at coordinate 57,554,834 of NC_139682.1, read as the reverse complement.
TCATGCTTCCATGCTTCCATGCCCCCGCCTCTCTCCAAAATAAATATTCCCATGGCATTTTGAAACACCAATGCTCTGAGCTTGGCTTCTGCCTTAAATGGAAAATAAGACATCCAGTTTAGCCTTCTCCTTATCAGATACAAGCAAGCAATCCCCCAAGTGCAAATCCAAGGGAGTATGAGGGTCCCACTTTGACCGAGGATGGTGGGATGTTTGGAGAATGTTGCCTTGCCTGTCTTAGACTCTGGATCAATTCATCTTCTTCTACAGTCAGGCGAGTGGCATAGCAGTAGCTCATCGCGAGGGTGATATGGCGAGCGTGACACCAGTATGTTGAGGGATGTCCCGGCAGCCATGTAGGAAACAGCCTATTTCAGAAAGAAGAAAGAAACAGGTTCATGGAAGACAATGTCAGGAATCCTGGATGTAGTGGTAACACTAAAAGCAGGTTATATTGCCCTTCATCCAAGGATCACAGGGCAATTTAAAGTATAAAAACACAAAACCCGGTAACATAATAACAAACAAAGCAATAATCCCCCACTATATTGTTGGTGTCTTATTTTGTTTTCCAGAGTTGTCATTCTTATCTTTATTTTTTTTATGGCTAGGGGCCTCAAAAACTGGAACTAGCCCAGGCCTCTTTGGACCTCTGAGAGTGGTGAATATTAATATGGATTAATTTCAATTTCCAAGTCACTGTTATTTAATAAAGAATTTGTCTACTGTGTAACACTGTAGACATTTTTTTTGGAGGGGGGGGATTTCATGATTGGTGGCGTGGGGTGGGGATCAGTAAACTTTTGGACACATACCACAACTCGGGAAATGGTGAATTCATTCCCTCCCAGCTGTACAAATTCATAATGGCCAGCCAAACTTTGCCCAAGTTAGGGATTCCAAGAGCGCCACCTAAAAAGAGAATTATCAACATCTTTGCTTCTGTAGACAGAAGGGGACAAAGCCAAATAAATTTACAATGAGAATCTAGATATGATTATTGTCTTGCTGTGAAGATACTTTGCAAAACTATAAAAAGGGAAATGTGTACTTAGAAAGACTCTCTTTCGTACAGGAACACGACAAAGACATTTAATCCTAGGTTTCTTTTTTCTAGGATTGTTCTTATTATTTAGAGAGAGCCACATGGCATGTGGTTTTTCAGATTTCTTCTTACCCATATCAGGAGGAGACATGAGTATAAGAACTGCTGTGGTGTCCAGATTTAATACCACCCAAAACTACCTCTATGCAGGTTTTATGTCCTCATCACATGAGGGGGAGAAAGAGAAGTGGGCTTACTGACCCAGTCCCCCCACCCCTGCCCCATCACACCCTCATTGCCTGGCCCGGCCACACTCCACACATTGGAGGGGAAGTCTAGTAGCAGCTGCACAACTTTCAGCTATGCTCACTGCAGTGTTTCTGAACTGGCTGAACCCAAAGAGTTCCCTCCTCATTTTTCCTATAACTGCACAGGTTGAATGCCCTGGTCATCCTGAAAACATATGCTATGTATTTCTCAGACTGTATCCATGCAGAAGGAACCACCTCACCTCCTAGTTCCATTAAACCTTATGTGAATGTGTGACAGAAAGCTCAGCTAGACCAGAGTTTAGTGATGAAGTGCCTTGGAATTCCACCAGAGCTGAGCTGAGCTGTAGCCTCCTTCTGAGCGGCTCTGGATACAACTAGCTGGGTAGAGGTGTGGGTGTGTATGGAGTCCGCACTTAGGGAGGAAAAAGAGAAAGCCGTAGAGACAGTTGGGGAGAGAAGAGTTGAGAGTTGGCGTTCTTGGAGTTCAGCTAGATACAAACAAACTCAGGACAATATCTGTAACCAGAGATGGAAGTCTGTTGAGTTTAGTTTGAAAGAAATTTATTAGTGTCTTTTTAGGAGCGTACAGACAAGAGAAAAATTGGGAAGCTGAATTGGGGACAGGATAAGTAGAGTTATGAGGGGGACACTCTACCTGGGGTCCCAATTCAGAAAGTAAGTGACAGAACTTCTAGAGAAAAAGCAGATTCCCAAACCAGTTGGAGGGTGATTACCTGTTATCCTATTAGAGCCTGAGGAGTGTGATTTACAGAAAGTTGGGAAACGGACAGCAAGCACCACCTTATTTAAGACCCCAGGTATTAAGACCAAAGCTGTAACATCTATTCCTTTAAGTTTTAGGAACTGAAGTGAAATAACTGAAAAGAAGCTGTGCATCTCCCACCTTGTTTCTGTAAAATAAAAACCTTTCCCTGTTTAACTTTCCTAAGTCTCCAAGTACCAGAGAGTTTTCTTCATAAAACCAAAAAGATTAAGCAGTAGTTAAGAGGGGGGTTCACCGCAAAACGCTACTGCAGAAGGGAGGTTAAAATTCACCTCATTCTTTGTATTTTCTAAGAATACAGTAAAATAAAATTTTATCACAGTATAATGTGCATTATGGAGTGGCATACAAGGGCAGGTCCATGTCCCCCATCCCAAGAGTTCCCAATATAAATTTTAGAGAAGGGAAAATGGGAGGGAAGATATGACCAGCATCTTCTACTTGGGACACACACACAATTTCTATGATCAGTCTATGGTGATTTCTAAAAGGACCCACAAAAGAAGGGAGGAAGGGGGGGGAGGCAGAATAGGAAGATGCTCCCAAATAACTACATCAGGGCCCCCAGCTTTGCTAGGGCACTACACTCCAGCAAAATGGATTGATCCAGCCCTGCCGGAGATTTCTGCCTTACCTTTCTTGTGGAGATTTATCCGAGCTCGCACTACATCTGGATGGTCAGGCCCAAGTCCAAGGATTCGCATAGCTATGTAGCTGAAGGTTGTGCCAAATACTGTTGACTGTTCTTTAAGGTGGCTACAGGAAAAGAGAAATCAAAGAGCCATTAGAAAGTGGACCAGTGAGTCCAGAGGTCTGGAAATCTCTTTGAATTGTTTAGTTTCCATTCTTCTGGTGCATTACCTTAAATTCAAAAGCTTTTCTGAGAATTTGCCTCACCCATACCCAGCTAACCATTAGCCGGGACACCACAGAATACCTTCTTTTGTTTTGTATTACCTTTTTTGAAAAGTAATGCCTCAATGAAGGGCATTTGGTGCTTTTAAATCTTTCCATTCACGAGACAGGAGCAGCTTGAGAGCAGCTCACACAACCTGAGTACCAGTTGAAATTCCATTGCAGCTAAATAAAGTTGATACTATGCTACTAAAAATTCAGATTCAAAGCTGAGTCAAACTCTGATCCATTTTGTGGTTTGCTATTGGTTTGACAGGATACATTTGGATGGAGGCAACCTGGCCTCACCACACCATTTATCAATAGTAATACTTCCTATAGATGGCACTTTTCAAAGGCAATAGCAATGTCAGATAACATATCTTCATTATTGTTGCCTCTCTCCACTCCTCATGCCACAATTCTATCTTTCTCCGCCACAGCTGGGCAACTTCAGTACATGCTGAGGCCAGCATGCATTCTGGTCATCTACCCTGCTGCCTAGTTCACATGGTGAGCATTGCAAATAAAAGGCAGCAGAATGCAGAAGTGATTTAAAGAAGCCTTCACAGGGGAACTGCATCATGGACCAGCCCAAGATAAAGATATGCAAAATTAGAGCATCTCTCCTCATGCCACTCTAGAGAAGCTCACACCCTCCTTGAACTACTTACAGGCCCCATCCACCATCTGGAAGCTGTTTTGAGAGGATGTAGCGCAGGAGCTCTCTCTTGACCTCTTCTGGTAGTGAGATCTTGGCAGCATAACATGACATCAAAATAGCTGTTTGATTAAAAAAGAAGAATAATATGTGTAGTACTTGACAATCTTAACTTTGGTACGATTTGCCAATAAACCACCTGTTTGGATATCAAAACATAACTAATGCTTTTGTACCCCATTGTTTGTTTGTTTTTACCATCTTGAAACAGAAGAAAAAGGTCAAACATAACAAGATTTATGTTTTTACTCTAGTATATGCCATTGTACACACTACTTGGCTGGGGAAATGAACTACAAAAATCAGTGAAGAGCAAACTTCAAAGAATGCCTGTATTTCAGTTCTCATACTGTTTCTGAAAGTGCTAATAAGACCTTTAACTGGAAACTGAATCAAATTTCTCTCTCAGAAATTGCACGCAAATCAAATTTTATTATTTATTTATTTATATACCACTTCAGTGGCATAATCCCGCTAAGTGGTTTACAGGAAATATTAAAATTTTCAGTAAAGACAGTTAAAAATAATAATTAAGATTAACTGTAAGGGGAAGAAAAAAAATTCAATCATCTGTTCTACCACAACCCCATACAGCTGTATGATGCCACCAATGGACAGTATCCTGCACAATGGATTCAATGGATTATCCCCCTGTTCAGAATATACTGAATAAGTATTCTGCTTTGTGAGAGAGGCTAGACTTAGTTTTCTTAAATAGATGGGTCTAAAAATATATATAAATTTAAGTATAGGCAATTCTGAGAATGAAGAATTTCCCAGGCAGGTGACCCAAGGCAATCTGGCTTGAAGAACATACACATCTGATGAATCAGACTTCCAGGGAAGGTAATGGAAGACTGAGTGTCGACCCCTGACACTCCTGTCAGCAGAAATAATTATGCAGTGATGGAAGATAACAGGGATATATATCTTAGTTACAAAAACTCCCTTCTGAATTAAGAGGGTTCAAGGTTTAGCCTCTCATGCATGGAAAGAGACATTCATGACACTGAGATCAAAGAAGTTTTACAGAGAGTGGAGAAGGGTCTCGAGCGAGGAACATTCACACACTGCATAATAGCTCTTAAAAGAAGGCCTCAGTTTAAGAGGTTTCTCCAAATATCAACCTATTTGTGTCTGTCTGGTAAAAGAAGATAAACAAATTTATAGAAAATATACAGGGAGGTCCTCCTTAGCCACTTAATGCATATGTGGTAAATCCGCTAGTGTCCGTGTACCTGGTGCAAGAGAGAAAACGCCAGAGCACTCCATGGCCCAATGGCCATCTTCTGCTTGCAGGCCAGAGAAGAATTTTATCGCTTTCTGGACTGCTTCCTGGGCGGTGCTAGCTTTGGGCAAATCTGGAAAGAACTTGCTCTGAAAAACAAAATAGGAAAAGTAAGAGAAATGCACAAAAACTAAATAGATTATCTACAAGACGAAGTATGCATTGTGTTAAATGTCCTGCTACATTTCATGCAACTATTTGGTCACTTAGAAATAAATATAGCAGGGAAGGGTAGTCAGGAATGGGACCATGGCAGATGGGGAGGTGTCATTTAACACTTCCCCTCCTAGCAGCAGTCTCAATGAAACGCCCATCGCCAGCTGTTATTTGTATTTGCCTGGAGACATGGGCAGGCTGGGAAAGGGATAACTCTCTCTTTCCCACCCAGCCCAAGTTCGGCCCTCATGAACTTGTTTCGGTTTAAAACAACAGTCATGTTAAATACAAAAAGTCATTCAATGTACTGGATGGTTTAACCCTGAGAGACGGTTCAAAAACTATGTTTTACAAACATATCTCAAATGAAATCTACACCTGGCAACATCTCACAATATGGGATATCACAACTATTTAGAAAACCAGCCGTCAGTCAGAGGCCTTTATACAAACAAGCTGAATATTGGATTCATGTGCCTCAGTATTTTCCTGCACATCAAAATGCCTCATGCAGATGCATCATCTGTGCATCATGGAAATGAGTATCAGGCACAGTATATTGGAGATTGATCACTGAGAGCAAGAGAGTGGCTGTTCTCTAGGAGAACACTACAGAGCTCTCAGGTCAGAGAACTATAGAATATGAGGGACCAGAAGATCATGTAGCCCAACTCCCTTTCCAAGGCTAAGAACCAAACACTGAGGCCGCAAACTGCTTGCAGCTGAATTCAGTCATAATTATAGGCAAAAACATGAAGAAGCTGCCTTGTAGAAAGTTAAAACCAAGTTATGTATTTCAGTATTTCCTGTAGATTGTCATATTCATCTTGCAGGCTTGTCTTTTTTCATGTAAGGTTTCATATTCAACCCTGACATTAGCAAGTTGCAGTTGTACAGCACCAAGTAGCAGGCGGTTGGAGGAGATGACCCTCATAATCCCTTCCACAATTCTATGATTCTATGAAAGCAATAACCAAGCTTCCTGTGCTCCTAACTGACATGTCAGAAGATGAGAACCCAAAAGAAAAATGACCCAGCCCCTGGGAAACTGCTGCTAGGCAGGACCGAGCCTGCAGTCCTCATGCCCTGTGCTCCTTTTGTAGCCTTTCCGTGTTGTACCATCTGTTATCATTAAGCCACTTACAGTGTCCAGCCCTAAAGTGTAAGCCTCGAGTGCATTCTGTTCACGGACACATTCTTCACTGTCTGCCACGTAGTACCATTTCTGCCGCCCTTCCACGGAGCTGAATCGCCAGCGAGTAAGATCAGTTTTGGGTTCTATTTCATGTGCACCTTTTCTTCTGCGCAGACATCTGCCAAAGAACACAGAGGAGGTGGGGAGTTTGAAACATGCAGGCAGATTTTCAGTTTGTTATCCTACCACAGGAAATTATTCTGAACCCCATTCTGTGGTCCTTCCAGCCAGAAGTGAGGGACTGACACGTCTATTGATTTCAGTGGGTCTATTCATGACTAATTTGTCCACTGATTTCAGTGAGTCTACTCTGAGTATGGCATATTCATATATCACCCATAGATCCTTTGCTTTTTCTAACTAGCTCATTATGGAAACACTTCCTATTCTCTACAACCATATTTTTGTCCCAGTTGTTAAAGCCATTTGTTCAGAACATAAAGAGGTTAACAGGGATGCTTTATGAGTTTCTTTTATATCCGATTCCCTTAGTATAGTATTTTTAGGAATGCAATCCTATACAAAAGTCCCAGATTGATCAACAGGACTTATTTTCAGATAATTTGGCATAGGATCACAGCTTTAATTTCCAATCTCCCCACTTCTGTTCATTTACCCAAGTCTTCTCCTCAACATTTCCCCCCTTCTTCTCTTAGCTACTTCACAATATCTTTTCAAACTTGAAAATGATGAATTTTAACGTGTCTGTCTTTCACATTACCGCTTTGGGGGTTTTCCTTGCTGCAATCTCTTGCACACCTTTCCTGGAGAAAAGCCCCAGTGAAACAGTAATATAATAATAATAATAATAATAATAATAATAATAATAATAATAATAATTTATTTGTACCCCGCCCATCTGGCTGGGTTTCCCCAGCCACTCTGGGCGGCTTCCAACAGAGATGAAAAATACACTAAAATGTCACATATTAAAAAACTTCCCTGAACAGGGCTGCCTTCAGATGTCTTCTGAATGTCAGGTAGTTGTTTATCGCTTTGACATCTGATGGGAGGGCATTCCACAGGGCGGGCGCCACTACTGAGAAGGCCCTCTGCCTGGTTCCCTGTAACTTGGCCTCTCGCAGTGAGGGAACCGCCAGAAGGCCCTCGGAGCTGGACCTCAGTGTCCGGGCAGAACGATGGGGGAGGAGACGCTCCTTCAGATATACTGGACCGAGGCCATTTAGGGCTTTAAAGGTCAGCACCAACACTTTGAATTGTGCTCGGAAACGTACTGGGAGCCAATGTAGGTCTTTCAAGACCGGTGTTATATGGTCTCGGCGGCCGCTCCCAGTCACCAGTCTAGCTGCCGCATTCTGGATTAGTTGTAGTTTCTGGGTCACCTTCAAAGGTAGCCCCACGTAGAGCGCATTGCAGTAGTCCAAGCGGGAGATAACCAGAGCATGTACCACTCTGGCGAGACAGTCTGCAGGCAGATAGGGTCTCAGCCTACGTACCAGATGGAGCTGGTAAACAGCTGCCCTGGATACAGATTTGACCTGTGCCTCCATGGACAGCTGTGAGTCCAAAATGACTCCCAGGCTGCGCACCTGGTCCTTCAGGGGCACAGTTACCCTATTCAGGACCAGGGAATCCTTCACACCTGCCCGCCTCCTGTCCCCCAAAAACAGTACTTCTGTCTTGTCAGGATTCAACCTCAATCTGTTAGCCGCCATCCATCCTCCAACCGCTTCCAGACACTCACACAGGACCTTCACCGCCTTCACTGGTTCTGATTTAAAAGAGAGGTAGAGCTGGGTATCATCTGCATACTGATGAACACCCAGCCCAAACCTCCTGATGATCCCTCCCAGCGGCTGCATGTAGATGTTGAAAAGCATGGGGGAGAGGACAGAACCCTGAGGCACCCCACAAGTGAGAGCCCAGGGGTCTGAACACTCATCCCCCACCACCACTTTCTGAACACGGCCCAGGAGGAAGGAGCGGAACCACTGTATGACAGTGCCCCCAGCTCCCAGCCCCTCAAGACGGTCCAGAAGGATGTCATGGTTGATGGTATCAAATGCCGCTGAGAGATCCAGCAGAACTAGGAAACAGCTCTCACCTTTGTCCCTAGCCCACCGGAGATCATCAACCAGTGCGACCAAGGCAGTTTCAGTCCCATGATGAGGCCTGAATCCCGACTGGAAGGGATCCAAATGGTCCGCTTCTTCCAGGCGTGCCTGGAGTTGTTCAGCAACCACTCGCTCAATCACCTTGCCCAAGAATGGAAGGTTTGAGACTGGGCGATAATTGGCCATCGTGGCCGCATCTAAAGATGGTTTTTTAATAAGCGGTTTAATAACCGCCTCTTTCAGCGGGTCTGGGAAGGCTCCCTCACGGAGGGAAGCATTCACCACCCCACGAAGCCCATCGCCCAGTCCTTCCCGGCTAGCTTTTATAAGCCAGGATGGGCAAGGATCCAGGAGACAGGTGGTTGGCTTCACTCATCCAAGCAGCTTGTCCACATCCTCGGAGGTAACAGATTGGAATTGATCCCACACAACTTGACCAGACAGGACTCTAGCACTCTCCCGCCCCGGCCCTGCTCCCACGGTGGAGTCTACTTCTTCCCGAATCTGAGCGATTTTATCTGCAAAAAAATTTGCAAAATCATTGCAGGAGAACATGTGGCCCGTACTGGGCCCCGATGTTACAGGTGGTTCCGCTAAATTGTGAACCACCTGAAAGAGTCTCCTGCTGCTGTTTTCTGCAGATGCAATAGAGGCGGTGAAGAAAGTCTTCTTCGCCGTCGCTATCACCACTTGGTAGGCTCGACGTTGAGCTCTAACCTGTGTCCGGTCAGATTCAGAATGAGTTATCCGCCACCAGCGCTCTAGCCGTCTCAACGATTGTTTCATTGCCCTCAGATCCGTGGAAAACCACGGGGCTCTCCGGGCTCCATGCAATCGGAGAGGGCGCTTCGGAGCCAAACAGTCAATAGCCCTGGTTAACTCCACATTCCAGCGGGCCACCAGGGAATCGGCTGAAAGGCCATCAACATGGGATAAAGCATCCCCTACCACTCTCTGGAAACCATTTGGATCCATTAAGTGGCGGGGGCGGACCATCCAAATCGGTCCCACATCCCTGCAGAGGGGATGGGTCGCAGAGAAGTCCAGTTGCACCAGGAAGTGGTCTGACCATGGCACTTCTTTCGTTTCACTTTTACTTAGTGTCAGATCACCAACATCCGTAGAGGTAAACACCAGGTCCAAGGCATGTCCGCGGCTATGGGTTGGGCCAGACTTATTCAGGGACAGCCCCATGGAGGCCATGCTTTCCACGAAGTCCCGAGCGGCCCCTTGTAAGGTCGTGTCGGCATGGATGTTAAAATCCCCTAGGACAACCAAGCTAGGTGTCTCCAGGAGAACATCCGACCTGAAGCAGCTCGGGCAGGGAATCCTTGGTGCAGCGGGGAGGTCGGTACACCAAAAGGAATCCTGTACTGCCCCTATTGCCCAACTTCCAGAACATGCACTCAGAAAACTGGGTCTTCCCAATAGGACGCCTGGTGCAAACTAATGACTTCCTAAAAATCACTGCAACCCCCCCTCCCCGCCCACATGACCTGGGTTGCTGTGCGTAAGAGAAACCTGGTGGACAAGCAGCGGCAAGGACAGGCCCATCTGCTTCATCCAACCAAGTCTCTGTTACACATGCCAGGTCAAGTCCTCCATCCATGATCAAGTCATGGATGGCAGTGGTCTTATGAATCATTGACCTGGCATTGCAGAGCAACACTTTCAGGTCATGTGGGTATCCCTTGCTGATTCTAGTATTCATCCGGTCAGGACCAGACCCGGAGGCAGGGATAGTCCTCAGACAACGACTAAACCTGCCTCCTCTGTAATGACATGGTCTGGTCTTAGCGTAACTCCTCCTCCTACCCATGATCACTGAGATCGGTTGTCCCAGTGCATTCCCCCCTGTGAAACATATCCCAGCCATTTTGTGGGCTGGGGCCCATTCCCCGGCAGCCCTGACCCCTCCCCTTAAGAACAAAATAACCCCTTAAAAAAAACACACACACAAATAAAACAGTACAAACAAAAAACAATAAAAATTACAAAAATTACAAAAACATAAAATCAAACAAATTCCCAGGCCCAATAAACATCCACCCCCACCACCCCCCCACATACAAAAAATTCAAAATAAAAATTTTAAAACATTTTAAAAGCACCCTGCACCCCTCCAGCAGTAACAGCAACTGTCCTAGTGAGGCCCGTCAGGCCCTGCCCTGGGCCAGGTGGTAAGTGGCAGGAAGGAGCAGGGCCCTCAGACACTCACATACAGGAGAGTCCTCCTGGGCAGCAGAGCGCAGCAGTCCTTATGAGGCTTCAGGCCCCGCCCCAGGCCAGATGGTGAGTGGCAGGAAGGAGCAGGGCCCTCAGACACTCACATAGAGGAGAGTCCTCCTGGGCAGCAGAGTCCAGCAGTCCTTATGAGGCTTCAGGCCCCGCCCCAGGCCAGATGGTGAGTGGCAGGAAGAAGAAGGGCCCTCAGACACTCACATAGAGGAGAGTCCTTACTTCTGAGTAAGCATGCACAGGACTGTCCTAGTAGACTATTTCATGTTAGAAAATTTAGGTGCAATTTTCTAATAAGTCTTTCATTGGCCTCCACTAATTAATAACTGACAAATAATAAGGACTACTGATTCAATTCCAAAAAGATTTACTATTTATGTACTGTAGACTCTGCTTTACTTAAATTAATTTTTTATTTTTTTATTTTTATATAAATATTTATTAAGATTTTTTGTGAAAGAAAAACATAAGTAATAAACAACATTGCTTATATCATAACAAAATTTCATAACTTGTTTAGACTTCCTCGCGTCTCCTGCTCCCACTTACATTGTTGAAAAGTTTTTTCAAGCAAATTATCATCTTGTTTACAATCTTATATCCACTCATTTAAATATAGTCTAATAGTTCTCCCAAAGGGTTTGTATTTTCTTTGATCTCACTTATCATCAAATTCCAGTCTAATTTAGTGGTGGCCAATTATTTATGATCAAGCATCCTTCTTAACATTCAACCAAATTACAATATTTTTGTAAATAAATCTTAAATTTCTTCCAATCTTCTTCAATCCTTTCTTCTCCCAGGTCTCGGATTCTGCCGGTCATCTCCGCCAGTTGCATATAGTCTATCAGTTGCATCTGCCACTCTTCCAGTGTGGGTAGATCTTGAGTTTTCCAATTCTTGGCAATGAGTATCCTTGCTGCCGTTGTTGCATACATAAAGAATGTTCGGTCCTTCTTTAACACCTTCTGGCCGACAATACCCAGGAGGAAGGCCTCTGGTTTCTTAGTAAAGGTATACTTAAATACCTTTTTCAACTCGTTATATATCATTTCCCAGAAGGCCTTCACCTTAGGGCAAGTCCACCAGAGGTGAAAGAATGTTCCTTCATTCCTTTACATTTCCAGCATTTATTATCAGACGAATGGTATATTTTGGCAAGTTTAACTGGGGTCATGTACCATCTGTATATCATTTTCATTACATTTTCCTTCAAAGCATTACATGCAGTGAAGTTCAGCCCAGTGGTCCACAACCTTTCCCAGTCCTCAAACATAATGTTATGCCCAATATCCTGTGCCCACTTTATCATAGCAGATTTAACCATTTCGTCTTGTGTGTTCCATTTTATCAGCAAGTTATACATTCTTGATAGTACCTTAGTCTTTGGTTCTAACAATTCTGTCTCCAACTTCGATTTCTCCACCTGGAACCCTAGTTTTTTGTCATTTTTAAAAACTTCTTTAATCTGGGCGTAATGTAACCAGTCTCGCACTTTACCCTCCATTTTCTCCAAACTCTGCAATTTCCAATTGTCACCGTCTTTTTCTAATATTTCCCAATATTTTGGCCATTTGGCCTCCATATTGGGTCTTTTTCGGGCCTTAGCTTCCAGAGGGGAGAGCCACCTCGGAGTTTTGTTTTCCAATAAGTCTTTGTATTTTGTCCAGACATTGAATACTGCTTTCCTGACAATATGGTTCTTAAAGGCCTTATTGATCTTAACTTTGTCATACCATAAGTATGCATGCCAACCAAAAGCGTTGTTAAAACCTTCCAAATCCAACACATCAGTGTCTTCAAGAAGTAGCCAGTCTTTTAGCCAGCAGAAAGCTGCGGCTTCATAATACAGCTTTAAGTCTGGCAGGGCAAAGCCCCCTCTTTCTTTCACGTCAGTTAATATCTTAAACTTAATTCTGGGCTTTTTGCCCTGCCAGACAAATTTAGAAATATCTCTCTGCCACTTCCGGAAACACTCCGTCTTGTCCACAATTTGCAATGTTTGAAACAAAAACAACATCTTTGGCAATACATTCATCTTAATAGCAGCAATTCGGCCTAACAAAAAAAGCTTCAATTTTGTCCAACTGTCCAAGTCTCTCTTAATTTCAGACCAACATTTTTCATAGTTATCCTTAAATAGACTCAGATTTTTTGCTGTTATGTTTACCCCGAGGTACTTTACTTTTTTGACCACAGTTAGTTCTGTTTCTCTCTGAAACCGTTCTGACTCTGTATCTGTCAAGTTTTTCCCCAACATCTTAGTTTTCTGTTTATTTAGTTTAAATCCCGCCACCCGACCAAAGTCTTGAATCAGTTGTAATACTCTTTTTGTACTAGATTCTGGCTCCTGCAAAGTCAAGACTAGGTCCTTAAATTAATTTTTTAACCCATCTTCTGCTTATCCCCTTCTGTTATCAAATAGTGTTTGCTAAGCTTCATGTAACATCATAGTTATTTTCATCTCATTCCTCTTTTATTGCAAATTTATTATAACTAAACCATCAGTACATTGGGGGGTTGAGAATCAGAGGCCACACCTGTCTTGTTTCTCTTTCCAATGAAAGACCATTTCCTAAGGCTTACAAGTTAGTTTTTGCAGGTTGTTTTGCCAGAAATCCAACAAAAGCTTTTTACACCAATTTTCGTTTCTGTTCCTAATCACAATCAAAAAGTTCCATTCTATTTTTCACACCTTTTTGTATCAAGAAATTGTGGACTAAAGTACAGGTGCATGCTAGAAGAAATGAGATCATAAACCACGGAACAGAACCAGCAAAAAGGTTGTTAAGGTTTGAACTTGAGAGAAAACTTCATTTGGTGCAAAAGATGGGGGGGAGGGGAGCCTACAGCTTCTTGATATAAAGTTTTCTTCTCTACGTTTATGATTCGGCAACGCTCCCTTGAATGTTAGTTCAAATTATATATGTACAAGTGAGGAGGGGTGAAACTGGATTATAGATATGGAATATACTGTGTTTGTAAAAAAAGGAAAAGGGGAGGGAAGCTCTATTTTGCAAAAGGTTTACAATGGAAACTTAGAACTGACTCTTCCCCATCCTTTATTATCTACGGAGTGAACTGAATAACACTAAAAGGACTTGGAATTTAATTTAATTGGAAGTATAATTGCTCATTTATCTTCAGTTGGATGGTAGGATGAAAGGAGTCTGTGAACTTGCCAAGGAACTGATAAGGTTCATTACTGAGTCATCTGCAGTTCGACAGACCACTCTTCTTCCCAGGCTGAGAGGGAAAATGGTGAAAACAGGTTATTTATTGGGACATAGTGATTTTTACAGCTGTTGTTAAAGCTGCAAAACAACGAAGCATGGGACAGAGCAATGGAGACTTTTCTGAAAAACAATGGGATACAATGGTACCTCTAGATACGAATGGGATCCGTTCCGGAGCCCCGTTCGCATCTAGAAGCAAATGTAACTAGCAACGGCACATCTGCGCACACGTGTGTCGCTTTTCGCTGCTTCTGCGCATGCACGTGACATCATTTTTAGCATCTGCGCATGCGCAAGCAGCGAAACCTGGAAGTAACACGCTCCGTTACTTCCGGGTTGCCGTGGAGTGCAACTCAAACACGCTCAACCCGAAGCGCATTCAACCCGAGGTATGACTGTATCAGCTCCATGCCTGGCATGATGGAGAACAGCAACAATGGGGGAAAGATAGACATAACATTTTACAAGGACAGGAAGAAACACCACGAACAGAATAATTGCCACACACAGGAAAAACAAGGATATAGTTTGAGTGCCTCACTTGTAGTTCTATAAATAATTTAATGTGTCAACACGAGCAGACGTTATTAATACTGCAGTTGTTGTATAAGGGATTATTTTAACCGGAATTTAATTGAAATTAGGAAGATTTTGGAACGCAGAAATAAAGAAAACCATCAAACCATCAAATCTAGCATGTGGGGGGCCACCTAAATTATATAATACAGTATTTGAATGATTGGTATTAGTAATTGTATTATAATTTGGTATTGTTGCAAATGAGGCTATTATTGGATTGTAATTGAAAATTAATAAAAATTATCATCAGGAAAAAAGAAAAGCCAAATTGCTGCCTTTTTATTCCTTAATACATCAGGTTAATTACCCTTCCCATCTTATTTCTGTGAACTTCTCCTGTAATAAAGCTTGCTTAATCAACATGAATTAAGTCAAGCAACTGGCACACTTTGTTATTTTATTTAACCATCATCCTAATCAAAGCATATAGATTGCACACAATGTACTTACGTCCCATCAGACATCTTCTTGGGTTGATGAAGACTGCCTCAGATTGTTCTGGTTATATTTTAGATGGTGCAAGGCTTCAGGTACACAGGACACTGAATAGGACACTGAACTCTTGGACTCTGGGCTAGAGTTCCTGCCTCAGACGTTTCACAGTTTCTAAAATATTCACGCTCCCAATAAAATACTTGAAGGTTATATAAAGACTGACCTAACCAATCATAGCAAGAATAATTTTACAGGGTGGGATCAGGAGTGTTAATGTAATCAATGAAAGGCACACCCATAATAACAAAGGTCAGTGTGTGGCAGGGCTATCCTTGATGCATTGCACTGACGTTTTCTGGAGATAAAAATCTACCATGAGTAAAGTAACTTCCCAAAAGGATGTGTGTTTAGATTTCTTGAAAGTCAGACTCTTAGCTATGCTATGTGAACTATCTTCACTAATGCCCTATGAATGCTAATCCAACCTGAAATAGAGATTTTCCCAAATGTAGACAACATCCACCTATGGGAAGGAAGCAAATTGTATCATATGCATAAATTGTGAAAGTGCCTCTTTTGCAGTGCTGATGTTTTCTGCAAGCTGCCATGCACCTGAGAACCGGAAACATGTTTCAAAACCTGGTTGAACTTTAAGTTAGCACAAGGGTAAAAGTAAATTCTGGGAAATGTGATCAAGCAGCAAGCAAAAAGAACAGATTACATCATCCCTTGCTCCATTGCCTCGTCAAATTGCAGTGGTGTAGCGTGGGTTGCCAGTGCCAACGGCAAGACGAGCATTGTGCCCCCTAAGACAAATATTGTGCCCCCTAACTGGCGCCTCCATACTGCACACTGCTGCTCGCAGAGGGAGCTGTGCAGCAGTGGTGGGACATGCATGCACGCTTCTTTGTGCTGGGGATGGGCTGCTGCTGCTGCCGCAAGACTCCTGTCTACACACCTCCTCCGCTGGTGGGGATACCAGACAGCTGAGGGATGCAAGGGCCCATTCTCACTACAGCTCCTGCTCAGCATGCTGCTTAGGTAAGGTGGGCGGGGGGGGATAGGGAGGGCCTCCAGTCGGGGTGGCAGCTGCAGAGACGCACCCCAAAAATGTTTGCAACCTGGTCAATCTCCCCAGTAGACCCCCCTACACTATGCCACTGACAAATAATAATAATTATTATTATTTGGCACCCTTTATCTGATGAGCAAACATTAGTTTACAACATAAAAACAAACAAAAAATAACATAGTAACAAATAAAAACAAAACCCCAACCAGTTTAAAAGCCATAGATTGGTACCCATGATACTCATTCAAAATTCCAAATGTGACCACAGCCCCAAAATGTTGATGTAAAATGATACACATTGGAACAAAAACAACAAAAAACCTGATGACCGCACATAACTGTATTTGCAACAATTACCCTAGGATAGTCTGAAAATGTCCATTCAGTGAAAGCCAATTTTTCTACCCACCACTCCCTTCTCCTACCCCCATATTGTTGCCTCGAGGAAACGATTTAGTGCGTAAGGAAGGAAGAAAACAGGAAATATTAAGTTAAACTTTCCCATATTACCAAAACTAACTCTATCCTACAGCTACCAGGCTTCTTCAACTTCGGGGGGGGGGGGAGGAATCTCCCTGCCCTTATGCCTGATCAGATAACAAAAAAACCGCCCACCCAAAATATATGGCCAATCTGGTTTTGTAACCTGTATACTCTACAGTATTGCGCAGTTAACAGTGAAGCAAGCTATGTAGAAGAATCATTAGCATGGAGAAAGTGACAGACTTTCACAGGAAAAGGTTTAGGACCAGAGAGTTGTTGACAACAAAAAGACAAGCATCAAACCAACTGCAAGTACAGCATCACATGGAGAAAGAAAGATATTAATTGACCAAGTAAATTTTAGTGAAAATAGTTTTGGAAAACTGCTACAATGATTTATATGGAAGCTCAGCCAGGGGGATTCGAGGAAGTCACCCAATATGTTAACAAAAGTGGAACTATTACAATTAGGATAAATGTTTGTTTGTTTGTTTTTTGATGTTCTTTTTTCTATTTGTTTGTTATAAATCTGGAAAACCAATAAAAAATTGGGGGGGATAAAAAATGAAAGTATCACATGGAGCTACTGAAAGAGCGATATTTTTACTTTGATACAGATAGCATCTAGCCTGGGCCTCAAGCCATAGCGATAGTCAGTGCAACAAATGCAAAGAGGCTATATGGGAATGCATTTTTCCCACCCTTAAAAAGGTGCCTTCTAGACCAAATGATGCTTCAGAGCTGTCCTTAAGGGCACAGCACCCTACACAGCACCCTACAATAGCCAAGCCTAGAAGTTACAAAAGCGTGAGTAAATGTGGCACGGCCAAGTGCAGTCAAAAAGGTAAATATCTCTTCTCACCCCCTTTTCCTTGTGTGCAATGTATTTTAGAACAGGTGTGGGGCAACCTTTGGCCCTCCAGATAGTACTCAACTTCCACCATCCCTGGCCATCGGACCAGCTTGCTGTGGCTGGTGAAGGTTGTAATTCAGCAACACAGGGAAGGCCAAAGGTTGCCCATACCTGTTTTTGATCGTAATTTTCCAAGCAGGGACCGTTTTAGGCACTCATTCCGAGAACTTCCCCAGAACACAATATTTCAACACTACAGATAAGGTGCTGGGCTTCATTTAGGGTGGAGGATGGGGAATATCCTGTTCTCTCAAATGGTTGCCTAAGGGGAGCAGCCTTCCCCAATGAATCCACCTAATAAAGGGAGAGCAGCATCTCTCGAAATTTCCATATCGCCTGTCATTCTTCCTCAAGCACACAAATTTAAGCTATATTTTGCTTTGGGGGGGGGGGGGTTGTGTGACTCGGTGCGCGAAGCCTTTTTTAAATTTCTGCCAAATTTCCGTTTACCAATAAGGGATTTGAAGTGGTGCGAATCCCTACAAGGAAATTAACGTGAGTGTTCCTCCAGTTATTTCTGGGACTTGTTTGCGCACTGAAAGCGCAGAAACTAAACTTTTCCTGCTTTGGCCTTTTTACATAGGCACCGACTCCATGGGGCCTGAGGGGGCCCGAGCCCCCTCAAAAATTCGTTTGGCTCCGCCCCCCCCCAATAATTTAAGAAAATTATTACCGTAAATTTCGCTCTATAACATGCAGATTTTTTCTCCTAAAAAGTAAGGGGAAATGTCTGTGCGTGTTATTGAGCGAATGTGTGGTCCCTGGAGCTGACTCGCCGGAGCGCAGGGGCAAAAATAGGCAAAAATCAGGCAAAAATAAGATTGGGCGGTCGGGCGGAGGGAAGGCGGAAGCTGCTGCTTTCCTGCATTCTGCATCAGGGTCTTACTGCCCACCTGCTTCTGTTGCTGCGTTTGCTCAAACTCAACAAAGAGCAGGGAATCCCCTGCCCTCTTAGCAAGCAGAGGGTTAAGGAAAGGATCGAGTCCTTCCTTCTAATTCTTTCCTAGTCACACTGCGTGCAGGCTCCAGCCCACCACCTCCTCCTCTCCGTGCTCTAGGGACTGGCAGGTGGGAGAGAGAGAGAGAGAGGGCTGGCTTGGGGGGGGACTTTTGCCTTCCTTTCCTCCCCCCACCCCGTTAAACTCCTCCCCTGCATTCTTAGCCAGCTGCTTCTCCGCACACCCCTCTTGTGCTTCTTGTCCCTTCTGTGTTTTTCCTTCCCTTCCCATTTAAAACGTGGTGACAAAGCACAGATCCACATGGATCCTCAGGATTTTTGCATTGGGTCACTCCAAATTCACCATCAGATCACATTACATGTCCATGGCTACAGCCTGCACCAAAAAAATCACGCACCCACTGTGGCCTGGGGCCACAATGGTGCAAAAACGTGGTTACAAAGCACGGATCCACATGGATCCTCAGGATTTTTGCATTGGGTCACCCCAAATTCACCATCAGATCACATAGCATGTCCATGGCTACATCTTGCACCAAAAAAATCATGCACCCACTGTTGCCTAGGGTCACAGTGGTGCAAAAACGTGGTTACAAAGCACGGATCCACATGGATCCTCAGAATTTTTGCATTGGGCTACTCCAAACTCACTGTCAGATATTAAAAATCTTTATAAAATAGAGAATTAAATACATACAGAATGTTAAATTTTCAGTTTCGAAATATTAGTACTAGTTTAGTACTGTATTTCTATATTACTATAGTACTGTATTAGTTATTTTCAAATACTTAAATATTTTTAGGGTGTAAGACCCAATTAAAGCCCGTTATTTACATACAGTATTACAGTATTTACATACAGTATTAGGCATACTGTATTAACTTTATTAACTGTATTAAAGCATTAACTTTGAGATATTATTTTTATTTAATGAACCCTCAGCCTTATTCAAAGTAAGCTTAAATTAGCTATTTTACTTATTAATCAAAGTGCTATTACTGTGCGACAGCAATATTTTATGTTTTATTATTTTAATGATAGTTTAGGATTTATTTAAATATCATTTCAGTCTTTTCAGAGCTATATATTCACTGCTCTGTAATAGTCTATAAGCATAATTGTTACTGTAAATTAAATTAGCTTTTTACGAAAATACCGTGCGTGTTTATGTTTTGTTTCTTTTTTCAAAGCCAAAAAGTGTTTCAGGCTTGTCGAGTTTCCCGGAGTGTGGAGTTATAGAGAGTCGAGTTTTCGGGGTTTTAATGTTGATCATATGACTCTAAAATACTTTTAAAAAACTTTAAAACTCACTAATTTTCATCTAAAATTTAGAAAACTTCCCGGGACAGGACTCTGGTATGGGCCCCCCCCAATATTTTTTATAAGTCTGTGCCCCTGCCTTTTTAGTTAGTAATTTTATTAATTCATATCTATTCCCATTACTCTAGGCCGGCAAACTGAAACTTCTGCAACAAGGAGCCTAAAAAGAGGAACATTTAAAGAGTCGGGATGCTATTTAGCAAGGCTTCTTCACGTGTCATGAGAGGCTGCATGAACCTGAATCGCCATGGTTATTGGCGGACTTCATCTGCACGCCCGAGACGGAGGGGGAGAGAAAGAGCGTCGCTCTTTCTTCTTCGTTTCCTTCAACTCTATGGTTCCGCCTCCGTTCCGAAAGGGACGGGGCATCGCTGCTGCGCATGTGCAGCTGCTGCATACTGTGTTGCTCGTCCAGTCCCGCCGCCGCGTGGTTTCTGCCACGGGCGCTGCAAGAGCTGGAAAGTTGCAGCGCAGAGTGGTAACGCCGGCGACCGTTGCAAGGACGAGTCTGGCCCTGCAGGCTTCCCCGGGGATATAAACTGCGTCCTGCACTTCAGCGGCGCTTATGGTCGCTTTTCTTCTCAAGGAGCTGCTCCGTATGAAACTTGACTCGGCTGCGCTTCCAGTTCAGCGAGGTTCGTGCAAGTCCAGTGCTTTTGTGTTTTTTCTCGGAAGGAAGCCCTGCTTGTGCTCGGTGGGACTTCCCCCCGAGGAAGCTCTTGCAACTTTGCGCCCAGTCCGCCGGCGTCCCTCTTCGCAGAAATGTCAAAGCAGGCACCATAGAGATAGGTGCCTCGTGATGAAAATGACGGGAATGTTACAATAGCAATGTAATTGGAGGACGAGCAGGGGAATTCTTATTTCTCTTTTCCTTCTTCCTCAAAAAGTCTCTGGAGGCCATTGCAGAATAACAGATTTGGACAATTTCTTAATTTGGACCGTGAAGACACTTGGTTGCTTTTCGTGGCTCTTCAAATGTTATCTTTGCAACTATAGGAAAAGCTAGCTCATTGTTGGTATTAAAACATGCAGCTTCTTGTATTGCAGCAGGGATGAGGAAGACTCTGGCCCTGCAGGTGTTGCTGGGTGCAGCCCCATCAGCCCCAGACTGATGGGTCAGGGATAATGGAAGGGCCATTACGCCTTTTTATGTACTGCACAGATGTATACTCTAAGTGGGGCAAGGGAAGCTGCACAGCTGTTGTGTGAGCATTGCAAATGTATATTTTTGTGCCTGTGCATACATTTTGAAGGTGATGAAGCAGGTCTTAAACATCATTTGAGGCAGTTGTGGGAAGCGCATTCTTCTAGAAACTCCTCATTTATTTGCCAATTAACTGAATCGGCTAGAACCATTTAGCCCCATGTTTAGCCAAACAGGCTGTGTTCAATGCATTCGGCTCTCACAGTAGCTAAAATATGTGGGGAATCTTGGCTAGATATAAAATGTGCATCTGTTTATGTGAAATGATTTGCTTTTATTTTCTCTCTCTGCCTGCAGATTTGAAAGAGAAGCTTTATCTGTGAGTCTCGAAATGGATGGGCTTCTCAGAAGAGGGAAAATGATTCTTCCTGCTTTGAAAAATTGGATTGTATGGTGCCAAAAGCAGCAACAGTGTTGCAGGTTTTATTGTGATCTTCATGCAAGACAAAAGTGTGTATCCCAGCACTTCCAGTCGATGAATCTGCGGGAGGATAGCATAGCATCGCAGCAAACCAGCAAACCAGGTGAACTGACATGTAAAAGTCAGAGATTGATGTTACTAGCAGGACTTATCTACCCGGCCAGTCCCGGCTGCTTCCACTATATGCCCTACACTGTCCGAGCACTGGAGAAGCTCATCAGAGTGATAGACCGAGAAATGCAGGCTATAGGGGGTCAGAAAGTGAACATGCCCACATTGAGCTCAGCAGAGCTCTGGAGAGCCAGTGGAAGGTGGGAACTCATGGGCAGTGAACTATTACGACTGGCAGACAGGCACAATCAAGAATACTGCCTAGGACCTACTCATGAAGAGGCCATCACAGACCTAATCGCTTCCCAAGGCCATTTGTCTTACAAGCAGCTTCCCCTCTTGCTGTACCAGGTAACAAGAAAGTTTCGAGATGAGCCAAAACCACGCTTTGGGTTGCTGCGCGGCAGAGAATTTTATATGAAGGATATGTACACCTTTGATGCCTCCAAGGAAGCTGCCCTCCAGACCTATGCCCTTGTGTGCAACGCTTACGGCAACATATTCAACAACTTAGGCCTTCGTTTTGTGAAAGTCCAAGCAGCTACTGGAAGCATTGGGGGGACGATGTCTCATGAATTCCAGCTGCCCGCTGACGTTGGTGAGGACCGATTGATGATGTGCACAGGCTGTGACTTTGCAGCCAATGAGGAAACGATAAACCCAGATGAGAAGCATTGCCCAGTTTGCAAAGGGAAACTAGCTGAGTACAAAGGGATTGAAGTTGGCCATACCTTCTTCTTGGGCACAAAATACTCCTCTGTTTTTAATGCTACCGTCCGCACTGCAGAAAATAAGCATGTTCCGGCTGAAATGGGCTGCTATGGGCTGGGTGTGACTCGGATTCTTGCAGCCTCCATTGAGGTGCTTTCTACTGAGGATGCCATTCGGTGGCCAAGCCTCATTGCACCATATCAAGTCTGCCTTATTCCCCCAAAGAGAGGGAGCAAGGAGGAGAAAGGGGCAATGCTCCTGGAGGATTTATATAACTGTATTGTTGAAGCAGCCCCTTGGCTTAAGGAGGAGATAGTACTGGATGACCGGACACAATTCACGATTGGTAAAAGATTAAAAGATGCAAGTAAACTTGGGTACCCGTATGTTATAATAGGTGGCAAGAAGGTTTTGGATGAGCCTTCTCTATTTGAAGTATGCAATCAAAATACTAATGAGACTTTGTTCCTTAACAAAGAAGCCATTGTTAGCTTGCTGAGTAAAGTGCAGACTCGCTGAATACTGGATGTGTAGCTTTTGAATACTGAAATGTCAGTGTTTCCCCTCTGCCATCTTAAGCATATGGCTATGGGAGTCTATGGGAATTATTTTTATTTGTATCTGCCAGCCCAAGGATTACTGTGAAGGCAGATATGGCGCTGCCTATATGCCAAAGCCTCATGTGCAAACTTGGTTACCCTTTGATTTCAACAGCAGACAGTTCCATCTGTACATTTGGGGTCTTCTGCAAAGGTGAGGATCCTGTAGCCCTCCAGATGATGTTGGCTGCACCTTCCATAATCTCCAGCCAGCATGACCCAATGGCCAGGAGTGATGGGAATTGTAGGCTAACAATATCTGGAGGGCCACAGTTTCCCCACTGCTTATTTTGCATAACCAAAGGCTGGCCTTTCGTTATGCAAAATAATAATAGTGTCCTGCTTGACAATTATTTGGGGGTCAGCAGCTTGAAGCTAGATGTGATAAAGCCTTAAGATAAAAAGAAAATTTGCAATAATGTGTTTGCCAGTGCAGCTGTGGTCATGGAAGCAAAAGGCGAATCACCACCTCTAGTTTTTCTTAGGTGTGCTGTGCCTCTGTGTGACGGACTCTCATGGTCCGAGTACTTAACTGGATCTGTCCCATCTGATCATCAGCTACATGAATTCAAAGACTGAGTTGCTGCTTACGTACTAGTGGGTCTTGATTATACTAGCCAAATATTTCCTGGAAGGATTCGAGATGGACTTTGCTAAAAAAAATATACCAAGTTGATCTTTGTAAACTTTTTTTGTGTTTTTTTAAAAAGAAAAATCATGCCTTCTTGAGTAGAGTATACCCCCCCTTTTTGCATGTTGATTAAAAGTAAATTTTCCTCTTCTGACTGTAGGGTTCAATTTCTAAGTATGGAAAACAAATTCCAAACAACAAAATTGATGGAAGCTGGTTAATGCTGAGCTTCTGAGTGAGCCAGTTACGGTAAATTGGCCATTATTCTGAAATCCTGACACTTGATTGCCAAATAGGCTGCTGCTGTTCTTCCCCTTTTTAAAATCATGTACTGTAATCTGAATTTTCAGTCTTCATAAGCATTTCACTTAATTAAAAGATATACAGCTAAGTTTGAATATCGTTTTGCTTTAAATATGACATACCCACACTCCTGTAACTTTTTCCCAATGGTAAAGCAGTTGTGAGCATTGAGCATGGCTAAGAGAGTAAGGCTGCACTCCTAGCCCCACCTAACTGGAAATAAGCTCCATTGAATTAAACAGGATTTGCTACTGAATAGCTATGTTTAGGATTGCACTAGGAATGGAAAGCCTGTGACCCTCTAGAACAGCCTTTCTCAACCTGTGGGTCCCCAGATGTTGCTGAACTACAACTCCCATCACCCCTAGCTAGTAAGACCAGAGCTCAGGGATGATGGGAGTTGTAATCCAACAACATCTGGGGACCCACAGGTTGAGAACCGCTGCTCTAGAAGGTGTTGGCTTATACCTCCCATCTTCCCTCACCCTTTGCCATGTTCAGGGCCAATCAGAGGGCCTCAAGCTTAAAGTGGGCCTCAAAAATAGGCACTTGTTAAGTTTTGCAACTTGTTTTTATGTGCAGCGGATCAAATTGCAGCACACTCTAAGTTTAGAACTGCAAATTTAAGCAAATAAAAGATGAGATTTGATAAAAGACATTACAAGTACTTTTTTGTTAAGTGATGCAGATTTTGCCACATGCTAAATGTGACATTGCATGTAAGCAAGGTTTTCCCTCAAGAATAAGTGCATTTGCACAGAAAGAGACTGGATAAGTATTCTTTTTTAAAAATCAAATTATGTCTTATTTCCACCTCCCCCGCCCACATGCCTCATTTTGTTTTTGCATGTTGTCATATTTCCATGACTGCATTTATTATTATGGGGCCTTGGGCTGATGGGAGTTCAACATTTGGAGAATCACACATTCCCCATCCCTGTACTTGTTCATGTAATGTAAAAACATAGTTTGTTACATCCAAACAAGAACTACATAGGTGGAATGCTTTGAGTACTCTGAAATACCATTTAAGTGCATAACCATTTAACTTAGATATCTGGTAGGGATGTTACCATTATTAGTCATTGTTCTCCCCCCACCTTTCCTACCATCTCTCACACATTTTCTTGGGAATAAAAGCATCCTTACAATAAATCCTATTCTGTGGAATTTAGCTTCAGTCTGCTTAGAGCATCGTTGTTGTCAAATTGTACAAATCTCAAACCAGCAGCAAACTGATCACTTAGGACAGTAGTTTTCAACCTTTTGAAATCCAGGACTCTCCTTTAACCCCAAAGTGCATTGGGGAACCCATTTCTCTCTCTCTCTCTCTCTTTTTACCAGATATTTGTGTGGTGATAGTGCTGCTGCTGTGTCCCACTTTGGAGCAGGATGTGACCCAGGCTCTGGCTCCCCTTGGGTGTGCCAGGCATAACCAGGCATGGTTCCCTGTGCTTAGAATTACTGCAAAGGAAGTCCTGTGCCCACTAACTTTGGGTGAAAGCCCCACTGAATTCAGTGGAATTTATCCCCAAATAAATATGGCTTGGATTGGCCTGCTTGAAGTTCAGCATGTAAGCAAAAGCAGCCATTGCATGAAGCCAGCATCTCTTGGGATAATGACTCTGGTTTCGTCTGGGGTTGTAGTTACTCTTGCTGGTGTGCTGCGAGATGAGAATGAAGTGTCAGGTTGCTTCCTCCCACTGTGACTGGGAGAATTTGGGGGAGATCCCCCTGACGGGGTGAGCTCCCATTGCTTGGTCCCTGCTCCTGCCAACCTAGCAGTTCGAAAGCACGTCAAAGTGCAACTAGATAAATAGGTACCGCTCCGGCGGGAAGGTAAACAGCATTTCCGTGCGCTGCTCTGGTTGCCAGAAGTGGCTTAGTCATGCTGGCCACATGACCCAGAAGCTGTACGCCGGCTCCCTCGGCCAATAAAGCGAAATGAGTGCCGTAACCCCAGAGTCGGCTACGACTGGACCTAATGGTCAGGGGTCCCTTTACCTTTTACCCTCCCTTTTTTTTGGGGGGGGGAGGTCTCTCTCACCCATCCTCCCTGGACAAGTAAAGCTGGAGGGCTCCTTCGGAATCATCCTTCTTAACAGAAGAAGTAACTGAGAGGTGGAAGTATGGATGATTCCCTACCCCAAACAATAGTGTACTGCTAAGGGATACAAGGCAGGGCCAAGGAAAGGACAGTGCTCAAGACAGCAAGTATTACAGTATTCCACAACCATGTTCAGCTCCCTTACCTTATCTTGGATACAATGCAACCAGCAGTGTTGTCTTGAATGATGACACAAACCTCTCCATTGTGACATTGACTAGTAAGCCCTTTCTTCCCTCAGCGGAAAAGGAATGTGAACCCAGCAAACAGCTGGGAGCATTCACCAACAAGTAAGCAAGTGTATTTCTTTTTCTGATCTGCTCAACTGAGTCTCTGGTTGAGTCCATCAGTTCCTCAGTATCTGGTCTAATACCTTTATCTACAAATGTGTCAGCATCATTTAGGTACTCGGCGAAGTACATGACTAGGTCACCTTGGTAATTCTACTAATTTTCAGTCCCATTTTTCTGAGATACTAAATATAAATGTAACAAATCTGTTTGGCATGTTTAATTACGGATTATTTCTATGCAAATCCCAAGAAAGAGATGGAAGTAGGGATGATTCCCTACGCAAAACAATAGCATACTGCTAAGGGATACAAGACAGGGCCAAGGAAAGGGCAGTGCTCAAGACAGCGAGTATTATTCTACAACCATGGTCAGCTACCTTACCCATTGTGTTCAGGATCTTAGATACTGTTCAACTAGCGCTGTTGGCTTGAATGATGACACAAACATCTCCATTGTGACATTGACTAGTAAGACCTTTTTTCCATCCGAGGAAAAGGAATGTGAAACTAGCAAATGGCTGTGAGTGTTCACCAGCAAGTAAGCAAGTGTGTGAGCTTTCTGTAGGGATCAGCTGAGCCTCTTATAAAAGAAGTATACTGCCCAGATCAAGAGAAGTAATAGTACCGCTCTATTCTGCCTTGGTCAGATCCCACCTGGAGTCCTGTGTCCAGTTCTGGGCACCACAGTTCAAGAAGAATATTGACAAGCTAGATGGTCTGCAGAGAAGGGTGACCAGTATGATAGTGTCTGGAAACCAAATCTTATGAGGAACAGTTGAGGGAATTGGATATGTTTAGCCTGGAGGAGAGGAGAACTGATATGATAGCCACCTTCAAATGTCTTAAGGGCTGTTACATGGAAGATGGAGCGAAATTGGTTTGTGCTGTTCCAGAGCATGGGACCTGAACAAGTGGGCTCAAATGATTCTGATGAAGCATTTGGGAGAAATTTCCAATTGTAAGAGCTGTTCAGCAGTGGAACGGGCTCCCTCGGAAGGTGGTGGACTGTCCTTCCGTTGAGGTATTTCAAGAGAGGTTGGATGGTCATCTGTCAGAGATTCTTTAGCTGTGATTCCAACCACAAGGCATATTGGTTTTCACATTCCCAGCACTGACTACTGCTTTCCAAACATTTCGTATCAAAATCTGAATTGGTTGTCAACTTTTCTTTTTACAAAGACACTAGACTGTCTCTTATACTTCCTTCTCTTAAAGGGACTAGAAGAGCTGCCTATGGAACCAAAATGTATAGGTCTGGGTTCTGCAAGGATCTTGGACTGCGTAGGCTTGAGCCATTTTCTATCTAAATTCCATGGTTAGAGTGTAAAAAAAGCATAAAGTCAGCATAAAGTTTAAAAGGTGAAGGGCTTTTGACCACCAATGCCATTTTCCTTTTTATTTTCCCTTTTCTTTTCAGCTAATATCTTGTGATCTTTCATTAATCAAGTTGTGATAACATCGCCATCTCTATAAAAGCTGATAACTTCTGTATGTACACAGAACTCTCTACCGATCAGCTCAGAAGAGAGTCTGGCTGCTGGGATCCTCTCCAATACAGTTGCTTTGTTTTTAATAGGGTATTGAACAGACTTCAACCCTAATCACAATGTGAAGGCTTGATTCCTCCACCACCCTATATGCCCTAGTTTACACGTAAGTCAAGCCATGGTTTGATGTGAATGCATGAGTGTGGAAGCTACCAGATTGAGGCCACTTTGTTCATCCACAAGTCCTGCTGTGAGTAAGCCATGCTTTGGCTTAGCATGTTGCCTGAGTTTGGGCTCATGAGTTGTTTCCTCCAGAAAAACCTTGAGCTATAAACTGAAGACAAACCTTAGTTGTGGCATGTAGTTTGTCTGGAGCAAGAGAAACTATGAGCCCAGATTCAGGTGACACTAAACTAAAGCATGGCTTAAGCCATCTCACAGCAATGCAACAGCGGGAGGACCAAAGCCAGCCGAAAATCTGCAAGGCAAAATATTTGAAGTTCACCAGTGAGGCATCACTGACATTCTAAATTCCTGACCCTCATACAGGAACACTGCTCATGTCGTGAACATTGGTCTTCAAGACTGGAACGTCTAAGTCTGGAGAAGTCAAGCTATGGGTCAAGATTTTCAAAATGGATCTTTATATAGATCTTTGTGAATGAATGAGGGAAGGACAATACCATCAATCTTTTTCTAGCTGGTGAAGAATCAGTTGCTCTTCTGGTACTTAACAAACAAAAACTCCCTGTGATCCCAAAGATGGAAAAAGAAATAAAAAAAACTGAGAATGAAGAGTCAGCTGAAGTCCAAACAATTCAACAGTGCCCCGTGACGACAAAGAGACAATTATCCAGGAATCCCCTATTGTTGGAAAACTGCCTGCCAGATACAATTTCTGAAGGTGAAGACAAATAACCTCTAGGGTTTGGAGAGTAAATATGTAGAGTGAAGAACTAAGTACAATATATAAGGCATAAATACTAAAAGTCAAATCTTTTAGCTCATTCCCCAATGTGCGTCTGACAATGCACAAGCTTGAACCTTAGTTGCCTAGGTTAATGCTTCTAGATGGTTATCTTTAGGGAACCATAACATCCAAAAGACCTTGGGAAGCCACTGCAAGTCAGTGGATGATACCCAGCTAAGTGACACTCAGAGTAGACCCACTGGAATCAAGTCCGTGGAATCTACTCTTATGTTTACTCACATTGGATATCACCCAGTTCTGTTTAGTTAATTTAAATAATTTCTTACTTTTTATTGCCACCGGCAATTCCAAAGTGAGACAACAAGTTTTAAAATAATGTGGTAAAATAAAACACAGGTGCAACAATGCATCTGTTACTACTTTAAACCACCAGACAGAACTTACACAATATTGAAACAGCAGGCTCCTCACTGATGCCCACCAGGCACTTGTGTGAAAAATTGTAATCAAGTACTGAGCTAGATGAACCAATAGCCAGACTCACTATAAGGTAACTTCCTAAGTACTTGACCAAACAGCTTTAAACCAGACAGGGCCTGTGTGAAGTCAAGAAATATTATCTGTCCTTTTTGACTCTGATTTTGCCGTTGTACCAAAATTAGACTGGCAATTTGATAGTTAGATTTTTACCAGTCTACTAAAGCAACTGCCGAAGAAGGGGCAGAGACTGGAGAAAGAACTGTGAGTGGGATATTTTTTATATATTAAGTGGAATGGAAATAATGTTGGTAAGTAGATGATAGATAGATACCAAAACCCCATAGCTCTTGCTATGGTTAGATGAAGTTAGATGAAGATTGCAGTTGGAGGATTTCTACTTGCATAGAACCCTTCCTCAGCTGGAAGTCTTAATTTGCACCATGAAACTATGTTTTAACTTCCTGATAACCTACTATTGAGTTACAAAGAAAAAGTTTTAAATAAATGGCTCAAGATTAGAAATGAACAAAAGAGCTGTGTTTGAGGGAAGGAGATTTTTGCACAAGTCTTAGTAAACCTCGGCTTATTATCACACACCCCAACAGCAGGGGTGTTTGGCCCTCAAGATGTTGCTGAACTACAACTCCCAGCTCTAGCAAGCAGGGCCAATGACCAAGGATGATGGCAGCAACATCTGGGAGGCCAAAGGTTATCCACCCCTGTGTTAGAGTAACAGTACCAGGGGACATTTTCGTACCAACTGCAACCTCAGTTCCATTTACTTTTTATTTGTAACAGCTTCAGTAACCTCCAGCAATGCCTATGGAATGATGCTGTATGACGCAAAAGGAAAGGAAAAGGAAACACCACTAGCCTCTGATGACCGTGATAAAATGGTAGGAACCTGTTCCTAATACTCTGCTAACTCTAACATTGCCCTTCCCTGCACTTTCCTCTCAACAGTAAATACACACCTGCAATATTCTGCATATACCTGAACCTTAATATTAGATACATTCAGAACTTATTTCAGTGCAAAAGCTCAACTTTGGAAGGCATAAAGTTTTAGTAAATAGTAGATATTTTCAATTTGGGGTAAGGTGCTAACGGAGGAGATCAGACTATACCAGTATAATGAGGGTCTCTCTTCTCATGGGCCCATCCCAGTCACAGACTCACCTTCCATGTTAGCTCACAGATCATTTGCTGACTTCAAAGTCTTGCAGAATAAAAATATTCCTCTTTTTTTTTACTATGGTGACATGAGCTCTTAGAACTTAGTCTTCCCTTTCCCATTCAGATGACCTGGCCCTTGTATAATCATAGGGATTACTTTTTTGCACATTGTTCAGGGAAGACTAAGGGAAAGTGAACTGATTGTGAGTGATGGAAATAGAGGAAGCAGAGATAGTACTGATTTCTGATTATTATGTTCTAAGTATTAGTAAGCAGCTTTCCACGAAAAAGGTATTGCTCCCTTCCTGTATCCCAGTACTGGCTGGATGGGGACACGGGTGGCACTGTGGTCTAAACCACTGAGCCTCTTGGGCTTGCTGATCGGAAGGTTGGTGGTTTGAATGACCATAAGGGAGGGAGCTCCCGTTGCTCTGTCCCCGCTCCTGCCAACCTAGCAGTTCAAAAGTATGCCAGTGCAAGTAGATAAATAGGTACCACTGCAGCGTGAAGGTAAACGTGCTCTCTGGCTTCTGTCATGGTGTTCCGTAGTGCCAGAAGTGGTTTAGTCATGTTGACCACACGACCCGGAAAATTGTCTGTGGACAAATGCCAGCTCTCTCGGCCTGAAAGCGAGATGAGCGCCGCAACCCCATAGTCACTTTTGACTGGACTTAACCGTCCAGGGGTCCTCTACCTTACTGGCTTGATTTTCAATGTGTGTTTTCTGTGTTAAAGCAGAGAATACCAGGCAATCAACAGAATGACTCATGCCAGTCAGCATTCTGTTGCCCTCCTTTCACATGTTATGATGCAACTGGAAACTGGTTCTGAACAAATACGGTCATATGTGAAAGTGCTATTAAAATCTTACACCCTTTCCTTGCTAGTCTCATATGGGTTCTCAGGAATTCGATTCAAAAATGAGTGGGAACGGTAATCAAAACTATCAGCATGGGAATCAGAAATTGCAGCTGGTGGAGCAAACAATGGTGAGTCAGATGCAATGCACATCCTTTATTTGTGTATTTAATAGCTTGTACAATTGGTGTAAGTGTTTGACCAGTGCGGGGCGGGGGGAAATCACACATTAGTGCAGCTGTAGCAGAAACTTTGGTGAACAGAGCAAACACGTGAAGAGTTTTTCCTCACAGAATTTGCTGCTGCTCTTTCACAGGCACAGATTTTAGACCTGCCTCTGGACAGCATCGACTCGCGCTCCACAGCTTTGCGCTGTCAGGGCATGCTTCTCATTCAGGAACTAAGGTATGTCGGATCTACAACCCAACATCCTCCCTGACCTAAATGTTGAAGCAAAGCTCAGAAGAAAAGGGCTAAGAATAGAGTTGAATAATGCCATCAGGAAGAGACTACCTCAGATGGGTGGGGTATAAATATTATTATTATTATTATTATTGTTGTTGTTGTTGTTGTTGTTGTGGGTGGGGTATAAATATTATTATTATTATTGTTGTTGTTGTTGTTGTTGTTGTTGTTGTTGTTGTTGTTGTTGTTATTATTATCATCATCTGTATCTGTGGAATTATTTGAAACAAACTACACAGAAAAGCCAAACCTGTCTCAGCTCCGTTGATATGGAAGGGATTGTCTTGCTTTATTGCGCTACTGACCAATCACATGACCTACATTGGTGAGCATGGAGTCCTCTGATCTTGACCCTGGTAGTTCTGAATTCCAGTCAGAGCCATGGGCTCAAGGCAGGCATACTCACACCAGATTCTGGTCAGTGGCTACCCCTTTGTAGCCTGCCCATTCCAGTAGGCACTACACAGCTCAGACATGGTTTATTTTCTTTCCTCAGTACTCTGAACTTTTTCTGTGTTAAGCTCCATTTCCGTAAGGAAGAATCGTAACGTACATTGAATGTTCTGTTTCTTCTCCCCCGACCGCCATTCCTCAGCCAAGTGGAGCCTTCTCACTGGCCTAAAGAGAAGCTGCTCAGCACTTGCATTGCCAGCGTCTTTGCCTTGCCCTCGGTTGAAACTTTACAAAGTCAGAGCAAAGAAGAAGTTGACGTACAGGTATTTTCTCACTTTGTTGCAGGTGGGGGGGGGAACTGTGTCCCTCCAGATGTCTCTTGCTGGGTTGTAGCTCCTATCATTCCTTGCCTTTGGCTATTCTAGCTGGGGCTGGTGAGATTTTGCGTCCAGTCTGGGGGGACGTAAGATTTCTCATGACCAATTTACTGCTTATGGAGAGGGTACGGTATGTGCCCAAATAAGAACATCTTGCTGTTTGAATCTATACGGTTTAAAAAGAAAAGAGAAAGAACTGTACTGATTTGGGGAAGGGGGCAGCAAAAACATGACCCTATGTGGAACAAAGATACATCAGTCTGGTTAAAGGAACCCAAATTTGATGTTGATGATAACAAGCCCTAAGTTCCCTTTTTGAAGCCATTTTGTACCTCCTATATGTTCACGATGACCATGTGAGCTAGGTGAAGCTGGGTTGGTGACCGGCCCAGGGCAGGAAGTGAGCAAAAACAATGAGTTTTTGTTTATCATGGTTCACAAAAAAGAAAAAAAATATGCCTGCCGTTTGCTGAGAGTGTGAAAGAGGGTTTTTGTGTGTAGTTCAAGAAAGCTAATGCCATTATGAACATGTTAATCTTTGAGATATCACAAAACCTATCTGTGGGACCTTACTTCATGCATTCCTTTTTTTAGTAAGAAGGGGACCCTATTTTGGGAACTGCACCAGGGCCCCCAACCATCTTAACCCATCCTTGGGTAAAAGTAGGACGAAATACACTGAGCATGTTGTTCACTGTTAGGCAACCCGTATGCACTGTAATAGGGCTTATGGGGGAGAGTTACACTCACTTTTGAATCACAGCTTTATTAGTTATGTCAGTTCATGGACACTGTTGGCATCCAGCTGTCTCGAGAGACAATGGAGTGCACCTCCAGGGGTGAAGTCAAACTGCTGGAGAAACACAGCTGTGGCCCCAGAGACTGGTAACTTGAATCTGCTGCCTCCCGTGTTGCTTTTATAGTGGTCCAAAAGAAAGCAGAGCAATACGTTTGGCACCAGCGTGGCTGCAGAAGTTGCTGGAAAGAGGCGTACAGGGTGCCATCCAACCATCTTAGGGACTTGACTCCAGATTTGTGTAGAGTTTACTCTTTAGCCTTTTCCTCTCCCGAAGGTGTTGCTCAAGGCAGCGGGACCTGCAATGTTATAGTAATATATTATGCAACTTTTTTTTTTCTTCTCAGGCATTGTACAAGCAGACCTTAGAGGCTATAGAATCAATGCTGAAAAGCTTATTAGCAGAAAGACCAAACATAGATGAACTGGCCACACTCTTAGAAGTAAGCTCCTGTTATCTATTTGTGGCTCAAAGAATCACAAGTGATGAGAATATGCCCTATAGCTAGGTTCATGAAGTAGTCTTTCTTTTCTTTTCTTTCTTGGTGTATATGGTTCTCCTCGTGCCAATACAATCCTCACAACAACCATGTGAGTCATCGTGGAATAAGAGATACTCACTGGCCCAAGATCACCCAATAAGGTTCATGACTGAGTAGAGATTTGAACCAGTTTGTGCCTGTTATAGTCAAACAGTGCAATTGCTACACCACGCTCTCTCAGACAGTTCTTTGGCTGAAATGGCATTTGCTGCTCAGGGAGCAGAGAAATGCCTCATTCACCAAAATCTACTTGTGGGGTTTTTTGTTTTTCTTAGGAGGTGTTAAAATTAATTTTCAAAGGTGTCCACTCAGAATGGCTCCTTTCAGTTTGGTCAGGAAGAGTTACAACAACAGGAATAAGAGGCCAGACAGCAAGCTATAAGATTGTTGACAGTACTTATCATGACATTATTCAGAACTTTAAAGACCGAAAGGAAAGCACCAAAAGTGGAATTTGGATTTCCTTGACATTGGGAAGTAACACAGGAAGTGCCCTTTCCCCATGTTCTTTAATCTTTGGAAACCAGGAAAAGTGTCAGGGTGGGAGGGGAAATGAGGGAGGAAGTAACCTAGCTTACTTCCTCTCTGTGAGGTTTTGACAGCTTTGAGAGAGCAACCTGAAGGGTCTATGCCTGAAGTTCCCCACCCAGGTTTTCCCAAACTTGGGTCTCCAGCTGTTTTGGACTACAGTTCCCATCATCCCTGACCACTAGTCTTGCTACCTATGGATGATGGGAGTTGTAGTCCAAAAACAGCTGGCGACACAAGTTTGGGAAACCCTAGCGTAGCCAATAGCGAGCTTAATGAAATGATGGCTGGACTTGGAATAAGGCAGCTTCCTGGGTTCCTTTCTGAAAGACAAAAGCATGACTTTGAAGAATTACAATAGTATGCACTTTCTCTTCTTATACAGTTGCTAACAGTTTGCTCCCACTACCCTTACAGCATTTGATGCCCTGGATGATATCAGGACAAGCACATGAGCGGGCAAGAGCAACGAACACCTATGTATCCCTGTTAAAATTTGCAGCCACCTGCCCCACGTTTCATGTGAGTTCTGCCCTCTGGCTTGAGGCGACTGGGCAATGGGTCTTGTGAGACCTGCAAATGTTTAAGACAGAAAATGGAGGTAGATAGATGTGAATGGCTCTGTAGTGTGAATATTGCATTCCTCTTGTGCTCTGAAGTGAGTGGATAGAGACTGTGAAAAGGTTAGAGGGGCCTAGGATGGGTTCAAGGGATGCACACACCAAACAAAAGAGCAACCCTATGTCTCTTCTCTTGACTGTGCTAGCAAGTTTAGGGACTGGTACTCACTGTAATCTGGTGCTTTATTTCTGCATCACTATTCTTCTATTGAAAAAGGGGGTGGGGAATTAGTGACTAGAGTCTGGGATGGCCAGAAGCAAATGAACAAGACATTTTCTAATATCCAAATGGTCTATTAGAGACAAAACTGGCCTATTATAGCTTGAATCCCTTATATCCTGCAAAAACCATGCTACAGCCATGAGCCATAGCCTTTTCACAGTATGGCTGCTACAAACTGATAATGGGTATGAATCTAAACCCTGTGAAGGTGTTCTGCCCCACGCTCAATTAGGATCACTGTGGGAGAGCTAGCCAGCACCTCCGCCACATCCCCATTGCCCAGCCTTGCCACCCCTACGCAACATGGGAGGGCAAAAGTAAGACCATAGACAGCTGTACAACTTGGGACCAGTTGATCTAAAAGATCATCTCACTCTCTATATATACAGGGAGAGAGCCTTCTGCACATGCCTTCTCATCAGGAAGCCCATTCCACATGATATAGGAATTGGGCCCTGAGTTTGGTGGCACCCAACCACTGGAACTCCCTTCCACTAGATATCACACAGGGACCTATGGAAGACCTTTTTTCTTTAACAAGCCTTTTAAGTGGAGGTCTGTACCCCAGTTCTATCTGAATCAGATTTGAAATTGTTTTAAAACTGCCTTTATCTATTGTTTTTCATTGTTTATGGTTTTTACTGTGAAGCTGTTTGGATATAAAATGGAATCAGATAAATATAATTATTATTACACTTATATCCCACCTTTTCTGTAAGGAACTTCAGTTGGTGTACATAGTTTCTCCCCCCCCCCCCCCCATTTTATCCTGTGAGGTAGGTTAGGCTCATAATCAAGATCAAGCTTTGTGGTCGAGTGGGGACTAGAACCCGGGTCTCCCAGTTCTTAGTCCAACACTCTAACCACAAAAACACATTGGCACTCTGCAGTGTCTGCAGCACAAAGCCTATTGTCTCTGTGGAGGCTTCCCTCATGACTCAGAACCCCCTGATCATGCAAGGCTTGTTCTCATTAAGAGTGCAGCAGACTTCCTGCTGCAGTTGTTTGCTCTCCTGTCTGTGGAGGGGTGGCAGAGCTGTCTGTTGGAGGCATGGTGGAGCCAGTAGAGGCAGCTAGCATGGTGGCCCTGTCTCCCTCTCCTTGTGTGAGGAGAGTACAAAGTACAAGGAACAGGGTACAAGGCTCATCAGAAAAAAACAATATAATTCCAAACATCAGTTCATCCAAACAGGGGAACTTTTTTCATTCAAGAACCACAAAGATTCCTTCTCTTCCCCTCTGTGTCAAAAGACAGCACTCTCAATTTCCCCATTCAGGTATCACCTGATGGATGTCCTAAGCTTGGGCGTCTGATTGGTCAGCTGTGTCTGCGTCTCAATGACCCCCAAGAGGAAATTGGTGAGCAGGCTATGGAAGGCATGTATTTCCTGTACTCGCTTATGCTGCGCCAAAAGGGTAAGATAGGAGCTGTGAAAACTCCAGTATCCAAACTGTGCATCTATATAGAAGTAGTAGACTG
Organism: Podarcis gaigeae; assembly: GCF_964106915.1. Lineage (NCBI taxonomy): Eukaryota > Metazoa > Chordata > Lepidosauria > Squamata > Lacertidae > Podarcis > Podarcis gaigeae. Next base: position 57,518,434 of record NC_139682.1, on the reverse strand, counting down.
TACTTTATTTGGCAGCCATTTGCTTGTTGCCCTTGACACTCTCTTCTCATGTCCTGTATTTTATTATATCTGGGTAATAATAATAAGAAGAAGAAATATATATTTATACCCCGCCCTCCCCGGCCAGAGCCAGGCTCAGGGCGGCTAACACACAATAAAATCACAGTAAAAACATAATGGGGGGGGGGGCAATTTAAAATACAGGTTAAAATGCAATTTAAAATGCACCCTCATTTTAAAGTAGCCGATAAATCAAGACCATAAGGGGAGGGAAACATAAAGGTCAGACTGAGTCCAAACCAAAGGCCAGGAGGAAGAGCTCTGTCTTGCAGGCCCTGTGGAAAGATGTCAAGTCCCACAGGGCCCTAGTCTCTTGTGGCAGAGCATTCCACCAGATCGGGACCAGTACTGAAAAGGCAGTATTGCATTATATCAGGAATCCCCAATTCTCTCCCTTCTTCTTCTTCTTCTTCTTCTTCTTCTTCTTCTTCTTCTTCTTCTTCTTCTTTGGCCCAAGGGCACATTTGGAAATATATATTTTTTGTCAAGACGCCTTGAGTGCCTGCAGTGAGAGAAGGTGTTTAATCAATTTAATAAAGAAGAAGAAGAATCAACTGTTGTTGGCACCACATAATACCCATTTCACAGAAGAAAAAACAGGCCTCCTGTTAGAAACTCCAGGCCTCCACATTAGCAAAAGACAAAACACCTGCACACACATGCAGACAAATAACTATAGGAATACTGTTATTATAAGGTGCCTATTTTCTAAGCACTGCACATATATCAAAAGGCAAGATTGTCTCTGACCACAAGTTTGCAATCTATTAGACATAAGGAATGGGGAGGGAGAAGGAACCTTCACTAGCCAATGGGTGGAGCCAGATTGGTCTTCCCATTGCTGCAATGTTCTTGTTGTGAGGCAGGAGGTGCAGCCTCTCAATGGTATCAGAAGCCAGTGTGTGCTTTCCTTCAGCTTTGCAGCTGAATAATCGCACACCAACTTAAAACCCACTTAAAGTTTTCAAAACAACTTTCTATTATTTCATGTGGAAAGAAGTATTCTGGAATTCTGGAAAAATCCACAGCAGAAGACTATTAATTTGATGCATTGCATCATTGTTAGCGGGTTCCAAAAATCTGGAGAGACATGTCCATTTTGTGCAACAGCAAAGAGTGTTTTTATTTAGTTAGCTGTTCTGCAGACACTGGTCCGTTTGCCCTTGATGCTCCTTTTGTCTCTGCCATAGTGCGTTGGCTTTTGTGCTGACAACCCCTGTAGTCCTCACTGTGCAGAAGCTGGGGAAGATCCTGCCTAACGTAGCTACAAAGTGGGACTTTGAGAGAGGTCCCTGGTGGAGAAGATATTCTTGATCTATAGCTCAGTGCCAAATCATGGGTGTCACATCTCAGTTGCAGCAGGATACCCGCTCTGCAGTTTCCAGAGCTAATTTGGGAATAAATGAGGATTTTGGAATGGGGCAGGGTGACCCAGGTTATTGTTATGCATCCCCACATCTCCAGGTTCCAGGGGCAATGCTATCCAGGCTTTGACTTCCTTTTGGAGAAGAGACGCTGAGAGATATATGCCATTTCTGTAATATTTGCTTTATTTGCAAACGTTCAAGTGGAGCATTGGAGGAGGCAAACAGCTTATTTTGTTCTAGTTACTTAACTGTGTTGTGGCTTGTACAATGAGCCGTATGCCTATCATCTAAATAAACAACCTTCACAACTTTAATTAGTTGGCATGCAGTTGATTCTCACCTGCAAAATAGTGGCTTCCTGGGGGGGCAGATTGTGTCTTTCTGCCTTCCTTTCCTGTTTCAAAACACACTTCTGTTGTTGCTGTCATACACTGAACCCAAGACCCACCTTAGCTGTGGGTGAGTCCCAAAGTGTTTGTTGGCCATTCTGTGCCATTTTCCTGCAATTTCCCTAACAAAAGATGTGGCTGGAACAGTATGTGTCATTAGCCAACCATTCTGGCTCCTTCTCTCCCTTTTTTCCGAATTCCAGACACCCACACAGCAGCCTGAGAGCAAACTCTCCGCTTGGAGAAACTTTAAAGTCACTCTTTTTCTCGTTAGGCTTCGAAAACAAAAGTGACTCCCTGGAAACAGAAGAGATCCAACTGTATGAAGAGATTCTGGGTTCCTATGACCCTACTACGTCTCATCAAAATATCACCCATATTATTCAGGTAATTGTTCAGTGCTGGATATGATGCAACACAGAGGATATGCAAACTGCAGAGGCCATCGTAACTTAGTCTGATAGGGTGTAAGGTAGGGGTGGAACCATAATTATTACTACATCTTTGTAGGGAGTTTTGAGGCAAAGATTTCCACTTTCAGATCATAGGTCATCAGTGCTGCAATTCTACATGCACTTCCTTGAGAGGGGAAAGACCCATTGAACTGTGTGGCACTTCTGAGCTTGCATGCATGGGATCTCCCCCATTTTCAGTTTTCTGATTTAAACTTGTGGAAGAGCTGTAAGATCAGTGGGAGAGCACATGCATTGGGTAAGAAAGGTCTCAGGTTCAGTCCATGGGATTTCCAGGCCAGGCTGTGAACATCCTTTGCCTGGAACCCAGGAGACTTAGTCAGTGAAGACAGTACTGAGCTAGAAGAACTCTGTAAGATGAAAAGCTGAGAACATCAGGTTTCGAATCTGTACACCTTTACTTGGGAGCAAATTCCAGAGTAGCTGGTTGAATTTAACTTCCAAGTGAAGTGGCAGAGGAACGGGCTCCTCCACAGAGCCTTAAATTCTTTCCTGCAAAGGTCTCTTAGAACAAGGAAGCCATGCCAGTTGAGCTTGCCTTGCTGTTGTCCTCTCAGCTGCTTCCCCTACCACAAAGTGCTGCTCTGTGTCTCCTCTCTTAGGAATTTCTGCCGTACCTCACAGCCCTACAGATCACAGAGCTTTTGTTGACCGCTATAGACTGTCTAAAGGAAGCCAATAGGAGCACCACTGCGGCATCACGTGACATCACATCTGTAATCCTGCAGCGATACATGCACAGGTTACATGAGCAGGTAGGAGATGTTTGGAGCCTGCAGAGACCCCAGCAGTGACAGAGGCGGCTTCTGGAGAGCCACCATTTCCATTTTATACCCTGAGATAAACCATAAAACCCATTTACAGTTTATCTGTGGTGAAGGACCATTAATGGTCTTGGCAAGGCTCTGTCAGTGCTCACAGGATGTTTTCCTGCGTCATTGCCTAATTATTGATGAGCTGACACGTGCTCCCTGTACCATAGAATTGCAGACTGGGAAGGGACCCCAAGGGTCATCAAGTCCAACACCCCGCAATGCAGGAATCTCAGCTGAAGCATCCATGACAGATGGCCATCCAACTTCGGGAGAACCCAAATGACCAGAGCAGGGGATCGTTGCGCCTTCTCACCTCCAGGACCAGCCTCAGATGTTTTGCTGACTGAGCAAATAGTCTCCCCAGCCTAAGTCCAGTCACATTATTTTGGCACTTAAGACGGAAAATCCCACAGGCACTTCTCCCCCTCCCTAGCAGTGAAAGTACAACAATAATAAATATCTTAAATACCCTAAATAATCAATATCTTAATGATTTGTTGCTTGGCCATGAAAACAGGGGATCGCATCCATACCACACATTTAAAGCACGTGGCTTCCCTCAAATATTCCTGGGAACTGCAGTTTACCCCGACAAAGCTACAGTTCCCAGGATGCTTTGGGTGACATACTTTAAATATATGTTTGCTTTCCGCTCTTTGAGGGCTCTGGTTTGTACCTTGTGGTGTGGTCCCTGCCCCAGCGCTGCTTCCCTCTAGCAGGGCATTTAACTGAAGCATGCTTGTTTCTTTCAAGGTGCCGGAAATTGTGGATAAGATCTACCAGCAGCTTGGTTCCATTTACCAGTACCAGGACAGGCAAATAATGATGGGGGTCCTGGTGCAGCTGGCTCATACCTACATGGCAGAAGTATGCAATGCCCTTCTCCAGTGCCCTTTACCAATTGACAGGTACATAGTTCAATGATGCTTAGCCCTGCTGGATCAGCCTTCAATCCCTGGACACCTTGGGGTGGGGGGTGGGCAACATGGGAACACGGGTTCCCATTCTCTCCCACCTGCAATCAGGCCTCAGTGCTCCAGGAAATACAAATCAGAAAATACCTAAAGCCAGCAGGGAAGATTCTTATGAGTGCCACCTTTTCCCGCAAGGAGAGAGTGGGAACCGGAATGGCCTCCCGTGGTCATCCTTCACAACCAGTTCCCATACGGAAAAAGCAAACAGCTCCTGGATTTAGGAGGGTTGGAGCAGAAGCCTGGTGTGGTTATGGAAATGTAGGAAGGCTCTGGATTGAGGTGAAATAGAACAAGGGAATTCTGATGCTAAAGAGGCATGGCTGTTATTTGAGGGCAGAGGGGGAAGTAAAGCAACAGAGATGCATTCACACGCCTCAGGGGTCACATCTAGTTTGGCCCCCAAGTCTGCAGAACACCTCCTCCTCGCCATTTTACAAAGTGCAGATTGGGACTTTCCTCTCGCATGCCACATCTCTGTGAATGTTTCCCTTTGAGGACCAATCAATAATTTCTATTGGTCTGAATAACGGTATTGTACCTCAGTCACTTAAGCATAATGTATCCTTCCTGGTGGATTGGTTTCCATGGTATACTTTTGATCCCACCACTGCAGCCATTGTTGCTCTCTGTGGACTCTTCGAAGTCTTCATTTATGCCAGGGTTGGGGGAGCTGTGGTCCTCCAGATGTTGCTGGACTGCAGCTCCCAGCATCCCTGTCCCTTGGCTACGCTGGATGGGGGCAGATGGGAGCTGAAGTCCCATCAACATCTGGAGGACTACAACTTCCCCATCTCTGATTTATGCACTCAGAACAGTTGGGGCGGGGCAACTGACATGGTTGTGGGTATACAACCTGAAATGTTTCTGTTTCCCTCCCCTGAACTTGCAGGTATGCTTCTGAGATGTGGCATGTGTTGACCAAAACATGTTCGAATGATGACCTAACTCTCCTTGTGAATGTACTGCTGAAAAAGCTGCAGCTGAGCCCAAAGGTCACGGGAAACTATATCACACCTCTGGCTGTAAGGAATTGTTCCAACTTGTCTGGATGGTTTTTGCAAATGAGCTCCCTAGAGAGAAGGAAGGAGGGGCATAGCTCAGTGGTAGATCATCCGCCTTGCCTGCAAAAGGTTCCAAGTTCAATCCACAGCATCTTCAGGTTGGGTTGGGAGAGAACCCTACCTGAAGGCCTGGAGAGCTGCTGCCAGTCAGTGTATGCTATACTGAGCTAGATGGACCGATGGTCCACTCAGCAGAAGGCAGCTTCTTCTGTTCCTAAAGCAAGTTCCAGTACTCCTTCGGCACAGGACCTGCTTTGGATGTGACAAAATCCCTTGTAGGAAGTAGCGTGCAGCCTATACAGGTCGCATCACATAGTGATTGCATGCCCAGGTATTTTCTAGCATGTACATTCATTGCTGCTTCCTAGCAAATGTAAACCCATGTGAATAGCAGTCACGTTAAACAAATGTGCCGTGCGGTGTCCGACAGGGAGCATTCTCCATGCAGGGAGATTGTAAAGGAACAGTGATGTTACTGCAGAAGTGTTGAATCCAGTGACTGCTACTTGTGAATAAATAGGCTTAGGGTTGCGTTTCTTTCAGGCGGTGCCCATTCTTGCCAAAATCACATCCTTGTTAACTAGGCTTTCAAATCAATTGCAGTTATTATACCTAATAATATATACCTAATTATACAGAGGTTGCATAGACCGTTGACCTGACTCGGGAAGAGGTGTTTACATTTAAAATTAGTCCAGGAAGGATAAGTGGTTCAGGAGTAACAACCCCCAGAAACATAAATGAGCTCTGCAGAGAAAAGATCTTACCACAGTCTCTCTCTCCCTCTCCCTCTCCCTCTTCCTCAGGCTGCCAGCGCTTTCTCGAAGCTGTTATCTATGCCCAAAAGTTCGGAAGTGGCCCTCTACATCTACCCCCGGCTGCTGATGGCGCTGCTTGTTCAGGTGCACTATAGCATCAGGCACAGCGTAATAAAGAACTCAGATTCTCAGGAGGAATTTGAGCCTGTGGGGTAAATATGAGAGAAATTGTTATGGTAGGGGTCAAACGCACTCCCAAGAACATGTGAGCGTGCTCCTTTGTAACGGCATGCTTCCATACGCTATGTTCTCTTGAGTACATCTCACCCACACAGAGCAGATCGTCAGTGGGCGTAATCTAGCCCTGGCATAGGCATCCTCAGGCAGCTGCAAGAACCCATCCCCACAAAAGGGGCCCACCACTTTTGCCTTGCCCTGAGTCCCAGCCCTTCCCTTTGAAAAAAGCAGGTGGTTTTGGAGGCCGCCATTTTAATTTCTGGCAATGCCCTTGAAGGGGCACTGGTGGGTGGACACAGCATCACACACATTGGAGGAGCCAGCATTCTCCAATGATTGTGATGGTAAAAGTGGCAGTTCCCAAAGATGGCTCTTTTGCAGGAAGTGGGCAGAGGAAAGGTTGCCAGGCAAGCAGAGATGCTGAAGAGAGGGTAATGGGCTGGTTTAAAAGGCCTGCAGGCCACCAAGTCTCCTGGATTAGATGTGGAGGGAGTGGTGTCTTTTCAAAATGTATGTCCTGCAGAAGCAGTTCAGGAGTACGACTAGGCAGCCATTCCTGAATAGGGACAACCTGACCACTGTAGTCCATGCATTTGTAACCTCAAGGCTTGATTACTGCAGTGTATGCTATATACGGGGCTGCTCCTGAGTCTGATTCAGAAGCTTCAGCTAGTGCTGAGCAACAGTGTTTAAATTGTATACCGTCATACCTTGGTTCTCAAACGGAATCAGTTCCGGAAGTCTGTTTGACTTCTGAAAACATTCGAAAACCAAGGCGCGGCTTCTGATTGATTGCAGGAGCTTCCTACACTCAGGCAGAAGCCACAGAAGCCGCGTTGGACATTTGGCTTCCAAAAAACGTTCACAAACCGGAACACTCACTTCCAGGTTTGTGGCGTTCAAGTCAGAAGGCGTTCGAGAATGAAGGTACAACTGTATAGAATTTCTCCAAAGTGCTCTAGTGCTTTCATTGATAATCCTACAGTGACCCTGTAAAGCAGACTACCGTATTTTTCGCTCTATAAGACACACCAGACCACAAGATGCACCTAGTTTTTGGAGGGGGAAAACAAGAGAAAAAAAATTCTGAATCCAAGAAGCCAGAACAGCAAGAGGGATCGCTGCGCAGCGAAAGCAGCGATCCCTCTTGCTGTTCTGGCTTCTGGGATAGCTGCACAGCCTGCATTCGCTCCATTCGCACACACATTTCCCCTTACTTTTTAGGAGGGGAAAAAGTGAGTCTTATAGAGCAAAAAATATGGTAATATTATCCCCATATTGCAGATGGAGGGTTGAGTCTAGCCTTACCTAAGGCCACCTAGTGATTGGGTTTGTGGCAGAGGTAACATTTGAACTGGAGACTTCCCAACTGGGAAGTCACCACTGTGCTACACCTGCTTCTTGATGTGTATCATATTTTATTTTTAAATTCAGCTATATTGTAGCAGCACTGAAGATTCTTCTCCTAGCTGTGAGGTGCTATTGTGAGTTTACTCTTATTGAGAAGGAGCGGGGCTGGGAGCTCCTCACCAGCTGTGAAGATCACCATCGGGGAGTAGGCCTTATTGCAAGGTGCGCGGTGGTAAACATTTGGTTAGAGCACCCCAAACATTTACAAAAATTCCCAAGTGTAGAGTTAACCACTGGCCATAACGGTGTACATCTGCATTGTCTTTCCTAACCAGAATCATGCTTCAGACCTCCAATTATGACCTTTTGAGGATCTTGTACCTCCTAGTTCCCTTCCTGGAGCGAGGTGATGAAGAGCACCAGATCACAGGATTGGCTTTCTTCAGCGAAGTAAGGAAGATGCAACTTCTGCACTGTGGAACCATAGAGGCCTTTCTGGGAATGCAGAGTGGCTTGTTGGCCTTGATTCCAAGGATGGTTGTACAAACATAGTGATAATGCCCACCTGTGACTCTGTGGTTATGTTCTCAGATAGTTGTTACTGGTGGTGTAAGTGGAGTTGGATCAAACAGAATATATTTGTAACAGTGCATCTGAAGAGCCGCTTCATCCTGTTGCATTTTGTGTAGGATGCTGGCAGAATAAATTTGATAAATAATATTTGGTCTATTAAAACAACACAGTTTTACTTATTCAAAGCAGAAAGCTGATACCAAGAACAAACTAAGTTGGTCTCTAAGGTGCTACTGGACAATTTTTTAAAAAAAAAAATAATTATATATATTTCTACTGCGTCAGACCAACACGGCTACCTACCTGAAAGCAGAAGCTGTTCAACTGTGGCAAAATAAGTAACAACAGAACTTGAGAAAGTGCATGATCTCTAATGCTAGGTTGGTCCTTATTTTCCCTACACATTTGGCATCAGGTCATGTCACATATGACATCAGATGTGCGGCAAGTAGGCATGGCTCAGGGGAAATGGCCTCATGGGACAAACTGGGACCTGTGCTGGCCAAATTTGGTCCACATACTGGAGATTCCCTACCCCTGCTGTGGTTGATTGCAGCACAAAGAATAAACAATATACGGTAAATCACCGGAAGGCAGAAGAATGGATGGGTGCAACTACTGCAAGCCATTTTTGCTTAACATGGACGAAGAAACAGATTGTGCATCCATTGGAAGGGCCACTGTGTACTTTGGAATTTTGGGGAGGATTGATAACCAAGTGCCAGAAACAAGTTAGTACATTTTTGGCATCTGAAGCAGGCAGTTGCTTGTGAACCAAATTCTCATGGACCTCTTCTTTGTCTTTTAGCTTCTTTGTATGTCAGAGGCCAGAAGACTTCCCAAACAATATTCTTTGTATCGTCTGAAGCGAGGACTGGCTAATGAAAACCCAGTCATCCGGGCATTGTGTATCAAAGGACTGGTTAACATTGCATACTGGATAGGAAAGGTAAACAACAGGGCCCATCATATGATTTCACTGGATTTAGTTGATAAATTCAGGGATATCTGTTGAGGATTTAATTGCATTCAGCTCAATTTGCACAAAATTTGTGGAGCAGTTAGACAACATGAACTATTTACTGTACTGATCATTCATTCTGATTTGTTTGTGGGGAGGATCTATATTGTTGTGTCAATCAATAATTAGCCCATACTTTCCAGTGTGTTTTCCGATAATTTTCCTTATTACAAAAAGTCTGATTTTGGGTGAAGTGTGTTTGTTGTGCAAGAGCACAAAATCAACTTTAATTGAGCAACCTGAATTTTCCAGTATGTTGAATTGAATCCCATCCAAAAAATAGCAGTAATCTCCAAAGCCTATGAGTTTTGGCCACAAATTCTCCAGTACGTGACATAAGCAAATTATGCCCTAAACACCTATAGACACATGGACTGCTCTTCAGCATTTTGCATGCTTAGCATGAAGATTTTTTTAAGTGTTCTCAGTTGAATGCACTTATAAAATTTTCCCAGAATTGGAAATATTGATGTGCCAGTGTGGCTTACTTCTGAGCAGGCATGTATAAGATTTTATTTTTAATAGACTTTATCACTTGGAGAAGGTGAGTACCATACATTATATTACAATGAAATATTAATTCTCCATTGCTATTTCACTTTCTTTGCCTTAAAATTATGTTTCTTGTCCACTGCTTCATGCTTAAACATAACATCCAGATAGCTTGTTATCCATAGGTCTGGTACAATGAAACTTCAGTTTTCGAACGTAATCCGTTCCAGAAGACCATTTGACTTCTGAAACATTCAAAAACTGAAAGCAGAAGCCTCAATTCAATAGGGAAACTCAAAACGGAAGCTGCGTCAGACGTTCAGGTTCCGAAAAACATTAAAAACCAGAGCATTTACTTCCATGTTTTCGGCATTCGGGAGCCAAAACGTTCAAAAATGGAGCCATTTGAGAACCGAGGTTTGACTGTTTATTAACTTAAATTATGCCTTTCTGTGCAGGAGGAAGTAAAGATTGTATTGCCTGTCATGACAAAAGGTCTTTCTGGGATGGATGGGCAGCTGTTTGTAGAGGCAGTTGCTGAAATTGAGAAGATTCTTAATGGCCCAGAAGGAGCAGACTGTATTTGCGATATCAGCCTTTCTCTTCAGGAACTATTCAGCAATGTAAGAAAGCAGTGTCACACTAGCTGGGTTTTGTTACAAGCCAAGAGGCAGGCCTACCCTCTCACAGAAGTGGTTTTCTCTTGAGGTCACGTTGACAATGAGAACCAATATGGTGCAGTGCCTGGAGTGTGGGACTTAAAGACTCTCAGGTTCAGATCCCTAGTCTGGCAGTGCCATTAAAGAAACTCGGTGTCCTTGTGGCTGTCGCTCTTTTTCTTGGCCTAACCAACCTCACAAGGTTGCTGTAAGAATAAAATAGCAGGGGAGAATCATAGGTGTGACACTGAGCGTAGGGGAGCAAAATAAAAATTTGACAGCTGATAACCCTGCCCAGAGATAGATGCTGCATAGCTTCAGTAAGGTAAAAAAATGGAGATAACCTAATAGCTGTTAAAGTCTGAGGCAGAAAATCCTCATGCGGTGCCAAAAATATAGTAATAAGGTAGACAACTTGTCATCCTTTAACAATACCCCAAAATCAGAAACCCCCTATGGGGGGCAAAATGCAGCAGCTACTATTCACTCGTATGAACCGTTCCATATAGCCCTATACAGCTTGGGACAAGGATATCTGAAAAATAATCTCATCCCTTACATACCAAACCAATCACTGCACTCAGCAGGAGAGGACATACTGCAGATTCCATCTTATCAGAAGGCTCATTCCACATGAAGGGGAATCTGGCTTTTAGTGTGCTGGTATCTAACCTTTTGAACTCCCATTACATTTCAGACAGGTGGAATCTTTATGGCCTTTTCAGCATCTGCTGGAGACTTTCCACTTTCAACAAGCCTTCTAAGTGGAGATTTTTTATCCCAGTAGTATTACATTACATACATATGCAGTATATGTGATTATTTTTAACTGTTTTTAATATATAATGCTTTTGGATTACTTTTATGTGATTGTTTTAGATACGTTTGTTGTTGTTGCTGGCATCCGTCTGTCTCGAGAGACAATGGAGTGCACCTCCAGGGGTGAAGTCAAACTGCTGCATTAGCAGCACCAAAGTGATCTCCCCAGGATGCAAGGCTGGGCAGGGTGTATGGAGGTTCTGGGCTGCCCAGACGACAAAGACCCCACCTCTCAACCTCACTGATGTGGACACCAGAGCAATACGTTTGGCACTAGCCTGGCATATGTTTTTATCGTATTGTGAAATCGCTTTGAGGTGCTTCATGAAATGAAATGATCATTTTAAAAAATAATGGAGAAATGGGATTACAAATTTTTAATCAGGCTCAGTTTGCATGTCACTCTCTACTGAAACAATCTCACTGCCTTCTTTTGTTTTTGAGACAGGAAAGAGCAAGTGTCCGTGCTTCCGCCATATGTCTTTTTGGGAAAATGGTGAAATGGGCTAAGAAAAATAACAAGCATGCAATGAGGCATCAGGTACTAGAAAACTTGGTTCCATTACTTCTGCATCTCGAAGAGGAGGACCCTGACATCCACAAGGCAAGCTTCTGCCAACATTTCTTTGTTTTCAGGGGAACCATCATGCTTCTCACCAACCAGATAATTTAAAAAGTTCTATCTTCTAGCCTTTTCTGCCTCCCATCTGAGTGCATGTCTTGCCAAAGGCAAGGTGGTTCTTTTAAAATGAGATTCAGAAGCAATTCAAACTACACAAGTGAGTGAGAAGATTAAAGATTTTATTCTAAAACAGCAAGCAACATATACATACCAAGCAAGCACTTCAGCCTGCCACTTGGAAGCCCTCAAGAAGCAGCGAAGCGACTCCCCCAGGTAGCCTCAGTTTGCACGGCTCTGCAGCCAATCAGTCTGTGCATGAGCTTCAAAGAAACTCTACCTGAACTGTCCAATTTTATAGATAGCCCCCCCTCCCAATGCCTCACTTTCTCAAAAGAATGTCCAACATGGAAGAGGGTACCCATCATTATCCTTCACAACAGATGAGGCAGCTGTGGGGGGCGGGCTTCACCTCCTCCCAATGTTCTCAGGACATCTAAGACTGTTCTCACACCATCAAAAAACTTAACAAGAGCAAGAGAGGGGGAGAAACAGAGGCAGGAAGGGCTCTGTGTCAGATCACTAACTCCTCAATACATTTTGTCTTCAGGGTGCATTTCCCATACAGTGTTTTCATGCTTCCTTGAGTGTAAATATACTAAACCTCAACATTCACATTTTCTGTCCCTTGATGAGCAAATACCAGAAGGTGTGTCCCTTCTAAAGAATATTCAGTAGTTGGCCGTTTTGTTTTCTGAATGCTGTAAAAAAACGATATATCATCTCCATATCTTGCAGGAATGTAGTTATGCCTTAAATGAATCCTTTCAGTTCCTGGGATGGAAACTACCAAAGCAGGTTATCAGCAGGAAAGCTTGGCCTGAGCATGAAGAAGTTCTGGATGAAACCTGCCAGTACCTTGTATGTTGTCTACTAGTTCTGACTACTGCTTTACATTAAACAGCATCCGTTCTCCAGGATGTCAGAGTCTTCTCCAGCCCTGTCTTGAGATGCCAGGGGTTGTCCCCAGGGTGTTTTGCATGGAAGATATGTGCTCTACCACTGAATATAAACCCTTCCCAGTGCTTCACTGAAAGTTCTTTGCTGGTACAAAGGAGTCTAGAGACAAGGACAGCAAGAGAGGCAGAATACAAGCCTGATTGTGGCAAGCGTAAAGACCTTGAAGGAATTAAAACAAAAACAAAAAAATAGGCACAATTTTTTCCTTTTATTTGTTTTTTATAAATGTCTAGATTAGATTAAGGGCAAAGTGGGGTGATAATCTTTTTGAAAGATTATGAGCTGAGGGACATCCCTAATTGTGACATTTTGGAATTCTGGGGTGGAATTTGACACTGGCATTTAGCTCACATAATGGCTTTCAATCCAAATGTTGCTTCTGTGTAAGAGGTGATTTTCAAAGATGCTCTCCTCCTCTTCTGTTAGTCCAGCCAGTTGCAGGAACAAAAGCCATGCTGTGAGTTGAGCAGCAGCACTGAGATCCCTCCTCCTGCTCATCGCTATGAAAGACTATGCACAGCTTTCTTCATTTGATTCTTCACAGCAAGCTGATATTTGTCCATTTAAAAATCAGATATGATGATGACGATAATGGTTGCATGTTTATTTATGTAGCTCTTTCCCAACTCTCACACCAGCTCTTTATTTTTATTTTTAATGAAGCCAATTATGCATTTCTTGAGTTTCCAGGTGCAGAAGCAAGAGGCAACTCTCCAGAGATTCTTGTACCAGAACCTTTACTACACTCAGAGTGAACTTCTTCCAATAAAAAGGGCTTCCATCGTGTTCCTTGGTAAATGAAAAACACAAGTTCAACTGTTTGCATTAGCTCTTGCCAGGACCTTTTAATCTTCGTTTTATTGTGGAGAGGATTCATTAAAATCATGCAAACTCCCTACAACAAGTTTAGGGAATTTATTTAAACCCAAGGGCCAAATTCACTTATAAGCAGCTTTCTAGTAGTGGGTGTGCCCAGAACCAAGGGGGCATGGAACAACGGATAGGCCTCTTAACTTTTGTACAGTAGGCTACATTCCTGCAACATCAAAGCCAGAGATTTCTATACAAACACACACACACTTTTATCCAGACAAGCAAGAGGCATTGTCACAGTTCAAACGCACAGCCTCATTCAGCTCAGGAGCAAGGTTTACCACTGCTATGCTGAAAGGATGCTGATAAAGCTGCTTTGTGGACATCTGTTTGTATGAAAGCTTCTACTCAGCAAATGCTAGCTTCAGAACGCACACCCAGTCCTCCCTTCCCCTGATAACCAGTACAGAGTTACATCCTTGTCCTTGAGCATATAACAATTTTAAACCCACTTTAAGACATTTCATTGAAACAAAGGGCTTGTTTTCAAGTAGAATTAGTTACACGCGTTGCTACCAGGCATTGACCCAAGTAAATGATGACTAAATCCTTGTGTGTTGCCTTTAGGTTTTCTAGTACAACATATGGACAGCAAGGCAGGAACTACAGACTTGGAAATGATCATTCATGGTAGGTTAAATAGAGAAATTGTAAGATTATTGCTGTCATGTCTTTAGGTACTAAATGAAGAGAGTGAACACAAAGGAGAGACAATTAGATGTAGACACTGTTACACTTGTATATAGTGTATATTTCCCCCTTTCTTCCTTCATTTTTATTAAAATGCCAGAATCGTGAAAGATAATATAGACACAAAAAAGACAGAATATAAGCAACAAAGTTCAAAGACTTATTGGTTGATAATTTATGAATTAACTCACATCAATTATTCTTGCTATTAAAATACTGAAAGCACCTTAAAACATTATGAGGCCGCCCTGAGGCAGCAATGTATTTTTTCTTTAATATTCAACAAGTGGTGCTTAAAGTAGAGCACATCCTTTCATATGGGATACATAAAATCACGCTATATAATCAGAAAAATCAACTTTGCTTTTTTCTCCCAGTTGCATTCAGAATTGCACAAACTGCTAGATACTTAGGGAGGGGAAGAGATCAAAGTGCGTTTAGGGTAATATATAAACACCTTTAAGTATTTTTCAAATCTCTATTAGACATAAGAAAGTTTACCGTCTTGTTTTTTGTAGGGTATCAGTTTTAGAAAAAGAGGCTGTAAAAGGGTGATTCTATGATATGGTTTTACATAATGATTATATGGACACAATTATGCTGCAGTTCAGGAAATTAAATCTGCCGAAAACTCTGCAGTATTATGGGACTGTCATATTTTCCTTCCTAAAATGTAAACCCTGGTCCCCACAGTTGCGGAGAAATAACGGCTAATGTTTCGGTAGCTAATAGTTGTAGGTAAGGCTCTTTCCCTTCAGGACTTGTGCCTTTTCTCTCTACATCCAATCTCTCTATTACATTGGTCCCTAATAATAAGCTCCATAATAATAATGTGCAACTCAGGACTCAGGCATATTACTAAAGAAACAGTGATTTGAATGCGCTACAAACACACAACACCAGATGGTGCCAGAGAGCAGGAAATTTTAAAATGTGATTTTCCATAGAGGGGTTTTCTTTCTTTCTTTTGTTATAACGATCTAATTTCTGGCTTACTTATAGAGGGGGGTTTTCTCTGTTTCAATCCACCCTAAAATGAAAGACATGAATAAGCAAATTCACTAAATATGTCCAAGTCATAAAATTTGTGGAGTTATTTTTAAAGATATCCACAACAACCACAATGGACATTAAATAGCTGAAGGTTTAATGTGAAAGGTTTAGCATTTATTTGGATCAGAGTCCCCTTATGTGTTAATGTGTCCCTTTCATTTTCAGCTCTTGAAGGTTTAATGCACGACCCAGATGCTTCTGTGTGCATAGCTGCAGCACATGCCCATGAGCGCGTTTCTTCTGTTCTCTCCAGTCAGAAGGAGAGGCTTGAAAGCAACTGCAAGACGGAAGCCGGCGACACTGCTGCTGAAAATGCTCTAAGGAGTTCCAGAGCCCTGAATAGTATCCGCCACACCCCTTCCAGACTTCTTGCTGTTATAAACCTCTGGAGATCGGCCAATGGAAATTAATAGTGGACTGGAAGAGGAGAAAGGATCTTGGTGTATAGCTCTTCCTAATAGCAGCAACAACAAAAAGGCTGTGAATATCACTCTTCCTATACTGAACCTCAGCAAGAACATTATAAAGGACCATAAAAGGAATTGATAATTTACCAGCTACCTGGATAATAAAGAACGTCAATTCCCTACAGAATCCAGCCTCCTGGACTTTTGCTTGCTATAGTTACATCATGATAGGCTTTTCTATGAAGATCAAGGCATGCATGCCCTAGTCACTTATTAGCTTGTATACAACACTCCTGCAAGCCCCTTTTAAATACCAATGTTGTTGTTTAGTCATCTTAGGTAAAGGGACCCCTGACCATTAGGCCCAGTGGCCGACGACTCTGGGGTTGTGGCGCTCATCTCGCTTTACTGGCCGAGGGAGCCTGCGTACAGCTTCTGGGTCATGTGGCCAGCATGACTAAGCCGCTTCTGGCGAACCAGAGCAGCACACGGAAACGCTGTTTACCTTCCTGCCGGAGCGGTACCTATTTATCTACTTGCACTGTGTGCTTTCGAACTGCTAGGTTGGCAGGAGCAAGGACCGAGCAACGGGAGCTCACCCCGTCGCGGGGATTTGAACCGCTGACCTTCTGATCGGCAGGTCCTAGGCTCTGTGGTTTAACCCACAGCGCCACCCGCATCCCACAGCGCCACCCGCTTATATGTAAATCCGGCACTGGTTTTTCCTCAGCTCGCCTTTTCCCGCCTGCAACCCCAGACAACTGACGCCCCCACAAGCGAAATAATTTAAAACAAGGGTGGACGGTGATAGAGCGATCTTGCAAAAGCCCCGCTTCAGCACCGCGTTCCCCTTGCTGGCCCAGGGAAGCAGCGTCGAGCTCCTCCCGCTTCGGGCTCAGCAGAGGCGGAAAGGCGCCGCCTCCGGAAGGGCGGAGCGAGCGAGCCTGGCTGCGACTGGAAGGGGAGCGCAAAATGATGGCGGAGAAGGAGGAAGAGCACGAGGCGGGCTGGGATGCCTTCCTGGACCGGTTCCGCGGCCCCGAGCGCTACGCGGGCGCCCTCAGCCCCGACAACTGGGAGCAGGTGCGTCTCTCCGGGCGGCGGGACGAGGGCGGAGCCGGTGGCCGCGCTCGACTGCACGGGCTCCTGGGGAGATGCCAAGTTGGGGAAGAGTCTCCAGCCTCTTAGTTTAGTCTCCAGCCTCCACTTTTCGCCGGCCTCTTGTCCCCCCCCCCCTTTCCGTCCTCTCTAACAGCCCTGACAGGTTGGCAGAGGGTGAGCTTTTGGGGGGGAATTGGTCTGCAGTTTTGAATGTCGGGATAGGACCCGAGTTCGAAATCTCCCACTCGCCCGGGAAGTTTGCTGGGGTGGCTTTGAGCCGGTCACTGCCTCTTTCAGCCTAAACGACCTCGCAGGGTTGTTGTTGTTTTTAGGATGACATGTGGAAGGGGGTTGGATCATGCGCGCTGTCTTGAGCTCCTTGGATGAAAGGTAAGATATAAACAAACACTGGCTAGCCTTCTGCAAACCACTAATTCCCAGTCTTCCTCCTAACCACTGCAAGGCGAGGGTTGATGGTACAGATCTTAATAGGGTTATTTGTTGTGAGCATTGCTGGTTAGCTCTACTAAATTATGATTGAGCCAGAGGTCAGTTCTGGAGCCTACTTTCAACTTCAAGGCATATGAGCCAGCAGTAAAGATGAGAGTGCCTCTAGAGCGTGTGCAGAATGCCTTGCCTCCAGTGTTAATAACCAGTCATCTCCCACACCTGGATGTAGAGTGCAGTTTTAGAGAACATGACCGACTTCTGGACAGGTTTTCCTGACAGCCGTGGGTTTTTGCAGCACAGTAATGTTTCACATTGACATTTAAAATATTGTCACCATTGTTTTATCATGGAGCAGTTGTTGGTATATACTGAATCTGCACGTAACAACAGAGGCCACTTGCAAACTATAACTGTTAGGTTGGCACAATGTTGTCAATACAATTTGGCAACTGAAACTTACAATTTGACCATGTACAGTGGATGTTGACTTTCTAACCAAGGGGTGGGATGTGTGTTGTGACATTAGAGCAGGTAGCATTTTAAACCTGCATATTGGGTTGCAAGTTCACAATACATGTCAGTGTATCAAAAAATATATATATTTTTATTGTAACCTGAATTTGGGAACTTGTGACTCTGCAGACTTTGCTGGACTGTTCTCTCCTCTTTGCTGTCCCTTGACCATGCTGACTGTGGCTGATGGATATTGGAATCCAACAACATTTGGAGGGAGGGCCAGAATTCTGGAGGGAGGGCTAGATGTTGAATAAGATGATGAATTCTCTAGTCACATTTTTCCATACTGTTTATTAAACTAGTTTATTATTAACTAGTTTATTGATGATACAGTTTAATAAACTGTAGTTTAATAAACAATGGTTTAGCATTATGTGCTAACCTCACCAATGTGTCTTTCTTGGTAAACAAGAATTGACTTGAAAGAATAGAGAAATTTAATATAATTCAATGACGGATATTACAGGATCTATATCTTACATTCCTTTTGGTTTGGTTTTGTGTTTTTGTAACAGGAAAATGGTGGGTTTGAAGGTTTAGCAAGGGCTGATGCTAAGTCTGAAATTACTTACCTAGAAAGCCAAGAACTATGAATTAAGTGAATTCTTTAGAAATACCCAAGGACAAAATTCAATGTATGGGAGGGAAAAAATGCAAGTTCTTCTGTTAAGTATCTCGAATAAAGGCTCTATTTCCAAAGACATGTGGCTATTTTGAACCCTTTTCTTCTATCCTTGGTAACTTGGGCTGCCTGCATTTGTTGACAGGAATTTGACCAGATCCCAATGTTCATGAGGAAAGCTCCTGCTGAAATAGATCCTAAGCAGAATCCTGACCTTGCTTGTCTTCAGTCTATTATTTTTGATGAGGACCAAACAACTGAAGGTAGTCTCCACTTACATACTGTAAATGTATCAGCTGATGAAATTTACATTGTTCTCGCAACACTTTCTCTAGGAATCAAAGGGCATAATTGTTTCATTTCAATCAGTTCAATGTCTTGAAAAGAGACATCCCAGCTTTGTCTTACCAAGGCAGGTGCTATGTTGTGTCCCATTTGAAGGAGAAAGGGTGACAGTCAAATACAGCCTCTGTCATAACCTTTGTCCAAATGCTGCAATAGGTGTCCACAGATAAATGAGCTGACGGCCCTACTGTATTCCCATTTTGAAAATAAAGATCTTAAGCCAGAGCTTTAAGGTTGACAACCAAGTGTTTATCTTGAAAGGGCACTGTCCCATTTCAAAAAATACATATTGGGGCTCATAGGACTTGTAGAAATTTAACTTGGCTGGCACACACAGCTCCATAAAAAAATGAGAGGTTATCATAGCATTAAAAACTTTAATAGCTGCAGAAATATCCTTGACCCCCTTTGGTATAAAAGCAAAAAAGCATAGTGTAGCAGGCTGATTAGCTTGAGTTTTCTGGGAAGCATAAGATCTGTGCTTTATCTGTTATAGATAACTTGACTTTTAAAGGAGTGCTTATAATTGCTTTTCTAACGTTGCAATGTTTATCTTTATTGGTGTTTTTCAAGCCCAGGCCTATAAGAATGAGGGCAATGATTATTTCAAGGGAAAGGATTATAAGAAGGCTGTGATATCCTATTCAGAAGGATTGAAAAAGAAGTGCAATGATCCAGAATTGAATACTGTTCTTCATACAAACAGAGCTGCAGCCCAGTTTTATTTGGGTAATGTATTGCATTCAAAATTGTGCCTAGTTCAAATTCTATATAGCAGAAGAATATCAAAGGTAGGACTGCTGTTCCAGCAGTCATAAAGTTGTTTTTGAATTTTTTTTAAACAAACAAACAAGTAGTATTGTGGATGCTAAATTTTAGACCCTTATCCTTGTTAGATGTGAATTTAGCAGTGTATGTGGAGCTCCCCCCAAAAAATAGGCAGCACTGAGTTCATTAGGACTTACTCTCAAATATGCATAATATTGCATCTGGTTTGGCTGTCACTGTCCACATTGCAGTGCTTTAAATTTTGTTAGACATAATTTGATCCAATGTATTCCAGGTCCCAAGACTCAGTATGTGCAAGCAGAGATGTCTCTTGAGCAGCTAGTCTGGATAAATAAAAGAATTGAGGGCTGTTGGTTTTTAGTAGGGATGAATAGCCTCAAATACAGAGTCTGAAAAGAAAGCCAAGAAGTAATAGGTTGTGTTGAAGTTTTTGCAACAAAATCAAATTATTATTTATCAAATACATTTATAAAAAAGAGGGGCAGCTTTTGAAATCTGTTATAATGCCTCCTCTTTTCATTACCCATATAAATTAATGTCATATTTGAAGACCTTGTGTGTCTTGCCTCAGTGTAGCCCAGTGTTTCTTAGGGAGCAATTTGCCAGCCTCCTTTACAAATCCAATGTAATGACCCAGGTTTTACAGAGGTATGTTTTGTTTAGGTAACTATCGCTCTGCTCTCAATGATGCTATCGCAGCAAGAAAACTGAAACCCACTCACCTCAAGGCAATTACAAGAGGTAAAAGAACGTTCAACAGTTGCATTTTAATAAAGGCCTCCGTGTAATTAAGAAAGTGGGGGCACTGTATAACAGCAATAAAAGTAAACTTCTTGAAAAGTAAACTTTCAAAGTGCCATGAAATATTAACATAATGCAACTTAAAAGGGTTGTGTCTACTTGAGATAGAGAGAAGAAAGAAGCATGGGAACCTTGGAACAAAGTTATTTGTAGTATGTTAGGGGCAGCATGTGGTCTGAAGGCACATGAGACCACCACCATTCCAATGAAGCAAAGCAGGTCTTGGTCTAGTTAGCATCTGGGAACCATGGGAGGATGCTGAATGCTGTTTGTGCTCGCTAGTAAAGAGAGAGATGGGAGATGCTCACAAATCCACCTGCCGCATCCTTCCCAGCAGCCCTACCAAATTTGAGCCCTGTGAGTTTTGTTGGGACCAGGAAGAAGAAATAAACAAGAGTTGAGGCTTATTGCCACCCTTGTCTTTTTTTCTTCTTCTTCTTCTTTTGTGGTGTTGCTACTTTGGAAGAGGTGTGGGAGATCTTTGCAATTGCTGCCCTTATTGTAGTTTAGCTGTAAATTTGTTATTATTTACTGGACATGTTTTTATTATTTGTTATGTGGCTCCCTGCTCTGAGATTGAAAATAGTCGGTGAAGAGTGGGTTATAAATACTTCTAAAAGTACCGTAATAATAAATGTAGGGTCATGCTAGGTTATATGATGGAAGAAAAGTAGGGCATAAATGTAAGAAAATAAATAAAAGTCAGCCTAGAATTCAGGCCTCTATGGCTCTTCAGTGCCTTCAGTCTGGAAACAAATTGACCAGTGTAAGTGTACCTCCCTGTTTGCCACACTGATGTTTTAAAAATTAGTTGAGTGTATCTGTGTTTGCTGCGGACATATGTGAAACAAACTTGCTTTTCTAGGAGCACTGTGCCATTTGGAACTTAAACACTTCTCTGAAGCCATAACATGGTGCGAGGAGGGATTGAGAATAGATCCAAAAGAAAAGAAACTTCTGGAAACAAGAGCTAAAGCTGATAGACTAAAGGTTAGAAGGGGGCAAATGGAAACCTGTTTATACAGTAGACTAAGACTGGTGGAACAGCAATCTCCTCCCCACAGTTACGATGTAGCTTTGTCTTTCAGCGCACTGAAGAGAGGGATTTCAGAAAAGCTAAATTGCAGGAGAAGAGGGAACAGTCTCGGAAGGAGGCCTTACTCAAAGCTATCAAGGTAACTTTTTCTTTTGGTGGGAAGAATTGCCCCTGGAAATTTTTAATGTGTAAAGATGTGGATACTTGCCTCATTATTTTTTTCTTTTTTCTTCCGATATAGGATCGGAACATCAAATTGTCTCTAGCATCCTCTAAGGAAGACACAACAATATCAGCAGACCTGGCTGAGATGTCTTTAGATGGACTTGGCTCAGAAAATGATATCGGTGCCAAAGTCTGTTTAGATGAGAATGGCAGCCTAACCTGGCCTGTGCTGTTCCTGTATCCCGAGCATGGGCAAAGTGACTTCATCTCCTCTTTTCATGAAGAATCGAGGTGGTTGTTTTTTAAAGCTGAATTTATATAAATACAAATGAACATAATATGGAAGGGAGGAGACAGTGGGTTCAATTCACACATTTTATTTGATGTGTTTTCCAGTACTTTGGTAAGACCATTGAGATGCTCTGAATGTGAAGAGTAGGAGCATGCCTGCCAGCCTCATCTGCTAATCTCAGTAATGTCTGAACAAGTCTTCCCCGGCCTGATGCCTTCCATCAAATGTTTTGGGCTACAACTCATTTCAGCCCCAGCCAGCATGGGCAATGGACAGGGATGATGGAAGTTGTGGTCCAAAACTTTTGGAGTCTTAGAGCATGTTTATATGAAGTGGTGGTTGTGAGCTATTTTAGAGACTCTGAGCAGTGCTGTGAGAAAGTAGTTATTTTTGGATTAACCTTAAATAAGAGAATAGATTTATGATCTTCCTGAGCATGCCTATTTTGAAAAAAGCATTGAATAATTTAATTTAAAAAAATACTGCGTTGGTTAGCAGCCTTTAATGAAGCTACATTGCTTTGAATTCCAAAAGCGTCAGTGTACAGTATCTACTTGAATTCAACTCTAGTAGTTGCTGAAGCTGAACTTAATGGCTTGGAGAGTAACATGATGCATCTTGTGTTTCAGATTTATTGACCACTTAATGGTCATGTTTGAAGAACTACCTCCCTGGGATGTAGAAAAGAAATATATTCCTAGTGAACTGGAGGTAAGATACAACGCCTTTTGGCATTTATCTGTCCTTTCTTAAAATGGATATTCTAATATATATAACCCTGAGCAGTGTAGCCCCATGTGGGATGCCTGGAGTCTAGACCTTTTGTACCCTAAGGAGGGGCGGGAGGGGAGCAATGGGCTCTAGCAGAGGTGGAGAGAGAGGGGACAGAAAGACTGAGGTTAGAGGGAGTAAAAAGGAGCCTTCCAGCAAAGATTGAGAGAGCAACCACACTTTTTGCCTTCACACAACAGTATACTAAGCAACAGCTTCATCGTGGAGTTTGACAGAGCCTAAGTCAGCCTCTACCTGCATCCCAGGCGAAGAATGGGAAACTTATGGCTCTTCAAATGCTGTTGGGTCTAAAATTACCATCTTCATTGATCATTGGCTATGCTGGGGTTAATGGGATTTGCAGTCCAAAAACATCTGGAGGGCCAAACTCCCCAACCCTGATATAGCCACAGATAGGTCAGACAGGCAGAGAATAATCTCAAATCAGAGGGTTGTGTTATCCATAAACAACTGCAAAATTGTTTTAAAACTTCCATTAAGTACTTAGATTTGTAGGCTTGAATAAAAATTCATTTATTTAGCTCTTCCAAAGGCTTGAAGTATATGGCAAGCAATAAATAGAAATAAAATTAAATCCGGTAAAAAACAACCCCTAAACTACCACAATTCTGGACTCCCAGAACTTGCCCTAATAAACTGCAGTCTCAAACGGAAGCAATAAAAAGGGTTTTCCATCACATGAGTTGTTGGTTGTTAGTATTACGGATGCCCTGCTGACCTGCATAAATATCGTACTAAGCCTTACAGGTAATGTTGCTTGTCCTCGTTCACATATTTAGTCGATTTGTCTCTCATATTAAATTGCACAGCTGTATTTTGAGGATGAAGAAAAAGGAGAGATATACCAGATAGACACAGAAACCACATTGCTACAAGCGCTGCAGCACCAAAGGTGAGATTCTGAGCTGGGGACTGCATGTTACTCATCTTTATTGTCAAAATGACACATGTGTAATGTTGAATCAACAGGATCCATCTACTTGCTTCAAAAAATCAAGAAGGTTTTTTTTTGTCTAACAGTAATCTGACAGAGAAATAATTGTTCGTCAGCAGATTCTGCTGTTAAGGATACAGTAGTCTTAGATATCAACAGCCAACAAAACTGCCCATATGTTGTCACTTCAGATTAGAGGTGTCCGCTTCAGCTGAAGCTTATTCATCCATTTCACTACAGGGCTGCCTCAGTTTTCTCTTAGTGGAACCAGCTAGACGTGACACGGGAATAACAATGCATAGCCATTTCACTGAAAGGTGGCTGTATTTTTATACTGCCTTGTAGCAAAAGGTTAGGTGATCAGCTTCTAAAGAAAGGGTAATTTGCTGCAGTTGCTCCTGCCTGAACTTTTAGAATGTCATGGATCTTCGCAGCGGGGACATCTCTTCTTACCAACCTAGCCTATTAGATTTTCCAACAGTCAAAGCAGGTGATGGACTTGAGCATCATGCCATGGTGAGCATTCCCTCTGTGCAAACATTTCAGCTTGCCAGACAGAATGAAGCCCACCTTTCTCTCCACTGTGCGCTATTCTGCAGGTTCTCCTGACCCCTGCCCAGAGCCAATTTCTGGGCATAAGAGCTTCTGCTGACTGGGCTTGTTAGGTGAATCCCACCCATATTATGTTTCTGTCCTATCTTCTTCCAAATTTGTAGAGCAGGTGAGGATCTAACCTATCAAGTTATTCCAGTATTTTTCAGTGTGGAATGGGGTGGGGAAATGGGATGGTAGTGTAAGCAAACATGCATGCACAAACACAAGCATATAGGTTATCTTAAAATGTTGTGAGCCAAGACTGGAGGTTGACTTTCTAATTGTTTCTGCAGGTACTTCATAAAAGCTGGGACTCCTACCTTTTTGGTTTTGGTGAAACGTGCACCTTTCTCTAAAAACTACTTCTTTGGGAAGAAAGTCCACTGGCTAAAGTGAATGAACATTTTGAGGGGGTTGGGAGTGGAATACAACACATAATGAAACAAGGCCTCTTTAGATTTCTAAACTAAAAGACGGAACATTTCGTACACATGTATCTTCTTCTACAACAATTGAGATGGCAGATTTCCTAATCCTAACCACAGAAACTGCACCTGCACTTCTATTTAATTGGAGTGAATAAGCATCGTTCACATTTCCTTAAAAGTGAAGGAATAGAACAAAACAGGGCATACGTTAAGTAGAAAACCTCACCCTCCACTGTCAAAGGCAGTTATGTCTCTGAATACCAGTTGCGGAGTATCACAGGTGGGGAGAAGGCTGTGGCACTTCGGTCCTGCATGCAGGCATCTTGCATGTATCTGCTTGGGCACTGTGAGTACGACATGCTGGATTATATGGGCCTCTTTTTCACCTGATTCAGCAGGGCTCCTGTTACATTATTCACTGAGTTTCGCTTGAGAGAAACAGATTCTCCCTCCCCCCCCCCCCCTAATATCTGATTAGTTCTTGAAATATCCAATTTGCCATAAACCGTGTTAATCTTAATGGGGCTTCTACTTGCAGCTTGGGGCAACACAGTATAACTTTACAGATTTAAGTGCCATAAAATAAGTGTATCTAGGGGTCAGGGAGCATACTTGCATCCAGTGCTATGCAAGCACAGCTAACAATTCTGTTTTAGGAATAGTTAGAATATGGAGGGGGACCCCTAAATGCCTGCCACCTGTTGTTACTTTTCCAATAGATTCATTCAGAGCGTTTGCCTGCTCAATAGGCACTGAGATTAAACCACAGCTGCGATTTATTCACTACTGTCTTGTGCACTTCAGCATAGGAATGTGGAATGCCATTGTTGAGAGCTTTACAATTTTGCTGGCTTTTTGCTGTGACACGATCGCATTAACCTATCCAAAATAGGTTTTAAAAGGAGCTGGGCACATTTTATATGTTCTAAATTATGGTTTTAATTTCCGGAGGTACATTTCTTACGCCTACCCAATTGCTAAAATTGTGGCCACAGTAGCATCCTTCTCCATGCTGCTAATATACAAGAAGTAAAAAAAACCACATAAAATGACTTGTTTCAAGAGTACAATATCTCAAGGATGCGCCTTCACACTGAGTCTATCTTTGGCATCCCTCTGTATACAGCTTAATTGTTTTTGAAGTGCTCTCATACAAGTGCTTTCTGAACTTGGAACTCACGTCACTTTTCATGGAGGTGGGAAGATCCAGTAAACGCAACTTAAGGCATATAAGGCAAGGGATGTGCTGTACAGCAACTTACTCCTGAGTTCAACCTATATAGAAGGGCAAGTATTACCTGAACAACCTTGGTTAGTGCTTGTCTCCAGGGAAAAGGAGGTACCAAACTGCTGCTTGAGTTTTGAAACTAGACCTCTGTTGTATAGCAAACAAAGAACAGGAGCGTTTTACAATAAGGCACTTTCGGCTGGGAAACAAATTCATTACTTCAGTTAGATTTCGTTTTATTACCTCATCTGTTGTTGCTCTTTGGAACGTAATGCTTTAATATAATCCATGGTAGAATTAAAAACCAGTCACCTTTTGGCTGGGAAGAGCATTTTACCTTTTCAGAAGTTGGGATCAAATATATTTGATATCAGAAGAGATTTTCTCTGGACTAGAGCAAGCACAGTTAGGAAGTCATAGGTGCCCTTAAGCTGATACCCATAACTATCAAGGCTGCAGCCACCTTAAAAGGTTAATATCTGGTCCTTTAGAAGACTAAGGTGAGCAGAGGGCAGATGAAGTGACAAATCCTTTTTCAGCTGTAGGTATCTGCTTACGAATTTTTCATTTTCAAAAAGAAACCTGTTACTTGCATCAAGTATTTGGGTGGCATTTAAATTGTCTCATAATTGTGTGACCAAGTATTACTATTACAATGAGATGTCTCATTGATCAACAAGGAGTCCAGTGTTCTATGAAAGGTTGATTAGTGCATGGGCCGCCAACCCAATGATGGCTGGAAAATGTATAGCATGCTACACTCAGAACAGGGTGATCCAAGCACCTGTGAATCCTGCTTGGAGGAGCACTCTACAGCAACCCAGGCCATGGCTTCTGCCATTTGCAGTCCATCTTTTCACAATCATGCCCATGCAGGTTATTTACCCATGTGCTTATAATGTTGAAAGGTGAGCAGCCATATAGTAGAGGCTCAAGCCATTGCATGCGATGCAGCACAGGTTGCAGAGGGAAGAGAAACCATGATAGATGCTCAGTCTGCTTGTCAGCTCCCTGTAATGAGAATCCAGTTGACGCAGCCGCATAAAGGACTTCTGCGGGAACCACCCAGCATCCTCTCCCAAGCCATAGCTTTGCTCAATCAGGTGCATTTCGGCCATAATATCTGAAGTCACTTGCCCAAACCACTGAGCGTTTAGAGCAGCAACTATGACACAAATGAAGAAGACTGTAATCTGGAAAGGAAAGATAGTTATACTATTCATTGTCTGGTAGCATCAGCTAGTATGTGGGGGTTTTCATATCACATGTAGCTGCAATCGCTTTGCAGGAATAATATTTAGATTCATGGCTGGTACCTAGGCAGGTTCCTGTGGCCCCAGCAGTTCATATCATCCTTAAAATAACCCTGTGGGTTGGCCCTGCCATTGCATTTTCAAATTAGGATTAATAGGGTATATTTTGGTGCAGGATGTTCCGTTCCTGTGCCAAGTCACCAAACTGTGCTCCTTTGCTGCTCTGCCCCACCACCTACTGTCTCAATACTACCCCCTACCAGCCGTGGTGGTAGTTACAGGAAACACAAGGAGTGCCCTGCTAGTAAGCGTGGGTGGCTTCTCAGTCCAACCACTTCTTCCTAAGGCAGGCATGCCATCACAAGCGAGGCCATGTAACAAAGCAGAATGGCGAACGAATGGATGCATGTGATATTTAAAAGAGGGAGCCCACTACCTGCATGGTTTCTTCCTCATTGAGAAGTTCGCTGGGGTGACACATGGCAAATATGGTCAGGTTGATGAAAGCACAAGCTGAGCCAATGTGGAAGTAATACGGGAAGAGGCAACTCTGAATGAATCCGAATGTATGTTGTGAGAGATTGTTGCCCATCACAAAACCTGCAAGAACAAGTGGGGCGAACACAAAGGAACAAGGTTATTTAAATGCTAAAAATAATAATGAATAGCTGTTTTTAAAAAAACCATTGGATGCAAAATTAGCAGACGTATACAGTTTTAGATAATCTCTTCTAGCTTCAGATTGGCTTATTTCCGTAGCTGTCAACATTCCCTTTTTTTGCGGGAAATTCCCTTATTTCAGCGCTGCTTTCCGCTGCTATCCCGGATTGTTAGATATCCCATAGACTGTCCCTGGGACAGGTGAGGCTGCTGATCCCTTATTTTCAAATCCAAAAGTTGACAGCTGTGCTTATTTCCATTGTTTATTAGGATTTTCCACACTTGGTGGTTTTACCTTCACATCATCATCATTCAGCTGCTTGGTGTCTAGGAATATAGACTCACCAATCCAGAAAGTAAATCTTCTTGCCGGCCAATGTTATCCCTATTTGCCCAGCCTACATCTTACTGCCAAGCTAAAGTAGCCCTTTTCCCCTTTCTGAATTCACTGCATATGCCAGTGCAGAGCACTCCCATTGCTCCAAATGTTGAATCCCTCCCTAAATAAATTAACTGTGATTAATTTGGCCTTTAAGCATCTGTGTGCAAAGAGGGGGGCTGTGGAACGGTCCCAACCTACTGGCTATAAAAGTCACCCAGATCTGCATTCCCCAGAAAGTTGAAAGGAAAACCAAGTGGAGCACTTTCACTAAGGTCGAGGGATCAGCATCTGTGGACATGGTACTTCAAGAAGATAGTCGCTTGCAACTCCCTTGGCCAAACTTCAACTTGGGAGACACTGGTTTTACCTGTTCAGACACACTGAGAGGCAAAAGAAAGTTACTTTAGCTTCAAAGTAGTCAGAAATGTCCTGTCCCCTCAAAATTAAAGTGTAATTGTCACATGTGTTCTCTCTCACACCACATTTCTTAGGGGTATATGTTTTGTATTGCTGCTGTGAAGGAGTTGAATTTAAATGGACCAGCTAATAGTGCTTAACAAAATTCTCAGCCAGTGCTCCCAAGAGAAAGCTATTCTGAGACATCTGTGAACAGTGGCACTCATAGCCTCCCCTTTTAACTACACTGATAAAAAGATGGCCAGGTCAGCACACCATATGCCACCATAAAGCCAGGTGCAGGTTTTAAAGGCTTTGGGCAACACCTGGAACCATTAATGCCAATGAGCATTTAACCAGTGATTACAGAGGGATGTGGGTTGCATTCTTAAGGACTTGGAACACAGGCTTCTTTTTTATTTATTTTTTCCAGCATTTATTCCATGGCCTTCAAATTACAGTGGAGGGAAGCTTCTCTGTTACTTCAGGTAAATTCTGACCCCAGTCAATGCTTAGGCTGCGTAAAGTTGGTCTGGATTTAGTTCAAAGCAATTATTTCAGCCTACCAAAAATTAGGGCCACTTCCAATGTCACAAATTTATGTTGTAGTCCCACAACAGCTGGAGACCCAAGTTTGGGAAACCCTGCTAGAGGAAATGTTCCATGTGTGGTGGTTGCCAGTGAGGGGCACATCAATTATTATGGAGAAATTCTTTAAATGTCCAGAGTGCTGTAACAAAGTGGATGCAAAGGGCATAAATGTAAATTTTAGTATGGGCTAAAACCATTAGAATGGTGTGGGCTAACAGAAACTCAAACTCCTACATCATTAGTATCTAGAAAGCCACAAGCAGGGATGAAAAAAATTATTCAGTAATTGTCTGTAGCAGGTCCTGCAGCCATCCCACCTCGTCATCCTCCAACCACCTACCAAAAATACACTTGCCGTTACAGACCCCCAGGTGGAGAATCAACTACAAATGTAGATCCCGACTGATAGCTGCTCATGAAAGCCACTTGCTATAACAAAAGAGTCCATACCTGAATTTATTTGAAATGGTTTTACATGGTTTTTATTGTATTGTGAAACTGCTTTGAGAGACGTCATGGGAAGTGACTCAAATTGTTAGGGATTGCAGCAACATGCTCCTTATTCCAAGCAGTAAAATATTTTCAGCAGGGTAATGCACATCCTCATCTGAACAGAATACTGCATATAATATAGGAAAAGCAAACTAGGAGAGTAACAGGTTTTTCCCACTCCTTAAACTTCTAAGTACCTCAAGATGGGCAGTTTACTTTCAGAGAAACACTTAAGCTGACACTTGTCTTCCTCATCCCTTCAACCTGCAGCACAAAAGGAAAACTTGGAGGCTAGTAAAAGACAAATACTGTATTCCCCAAGGGATTCTCAGATAAATTGCAATTAGGAGTACATGAGCAAGAACTCTGCATAAAGGAATCCCACGATTATAAATTGCACTCTTGATCCTTAGTATAGCAGTACTGTCACGTCCCTTTAGTCTGAAAGAACAGCAGGTGCTGCAGCCGAGTGGGTGGCCAAAGACATTTCAAACGGGTGTTCAGCGACTAGCAAGTTGAAATATTAACTTCAAAACAAAACTTTGCTTACCACCGATGAATAATGTTGCACTGGTGCGTTTTTCAGTGTGTCACTCAGACTCCCCGCCGCCTAATGCTAGAATCTCAGAAACACAAACACTAGCAAAGCTGCCGGATCAGATCCCAAAACAAGAATGGCATCTTTACCATCAAAATAAGCAGGGTCGGAAAGGATACGATCAAGAACCAAGCACAACACTCAAAAGCAGCGGATCCACCACCACAGATCCCACATCAAACGGTCCCCAAGCGCGGCCAGATAATCTGCATGGAAAGCATTTCGCTGTGCAAACAGACGGAACTACATCCCGGAACTGGGAAGAAAGTCCCCCTTGCGGCGGGAATGCAGAGACAGACTGGACTGGGCGATGGGGAAATCCTCGTGCTAGTGCTAAAAACGAGTCAGAAGCGCAAGCGGAGGGGGGCGTGTCGCGATGTGCAAGTTTGCACAGGGGGACTTTTCTCTTTTGCAAGTGCTCTTTTACCTACGACTGGAGGAAACTTCAGCCCGTACCCCAGCAATCGTGGGAAAACGGGTGCCAATCCGAGAGGGGAGCGGCCCCCTCGTGGCAGGCAGTTGCTCAGGCGGGGTCTTTTGGCCAGGCCACACTACTGGGTGCTCAGCCGGGGGGGGGGGGGCGGCGCAGGACTGGTCGGCGCAGGGCTTGCAAAGATCACCCCAGATCCTGCTGGTTCCCCACCTACCTTAGCCCGACTGGGTGGAGGCGAACCTCCCTTACCCGACTCCCTTCTGAGGTTGCCCACCTCGTTCTTCCGACGGATCTCCCCAGTTCTCTTTTTCCCACTCTGAGGCGGGGCCAGCGGTGGGTGGGAGTCTCAGCCTCTGGAGAGACGTCGCCTTTGCCCTAGTTTATTTTTCCTGAGCCCCCATCATCACCGAGGCTTTTACAGCTGCTCCTTTGCTGAGATGGAAGCTCTGGACACCATAAAACCCGAGGACAGATGACCCCAGACAAAAACAAGGGAGTTGCGCCATATTCAAAGCGCCAGCTTCCCAGTAGCACAGAACGCCTGCCTTTTTGAAGAAGAGTCCTGTGCAGCTCAGCTGCCTTATGTCCAACTTTAGTACCTTGGTCTAGTAAAAGCTATCACGCATCTCAACCATCAACCATGGGGGGTCATACTTGATTTCACTTATGGCACCTCAGCCCTGAGCCGCTTTCCCTAGAGCCAGAACAAGCTGGCAGAGCTTTGCAGATGGGAGGAAAGTACCCCTGCATTGGGTAGCTGGAGTTAGCAGAGAGTCATGTTTGTTTCTGCAAAAGCAAGTAACTAGAGGCGTCATAACTCTCCAGTGAGTAACGTGGTGCAGAAAGTTCAGGTGTAAAGGATGGTCAAGTGCAATTCTATATATCCAAAAACTGTGCAGGTAGAGAAACACTATTCCCTCTGTATGTTGTTGCAGAGCTAGCAAAATGATGCAACGGGGGTGTCTGAATTAAAAAGAACCACAATGATTCTCTGCCATGGGGGAGACGCCCTGCATTTGAGGACAATGTTCTGGGGGTGCATCACCAGCCTCACATCTTATCCCCATGTTCCCCAAGTACAACCCATGAGGATAGGAAAAGTCTAGGGTAACACATATTCCCTGGTTTCCTGTTTTAGGCTCTCCATTTATACGGTAAGACTGCTAAGAGCACAGCGTGTGTGATGCTTCATACAACATGCTGGCTGCAGTTGATGGGAGTTGTAGTCCAAAATATCTGGAGGTCAACAGGTTGGTGCAGTCTGATGTTTGTGAACTGAGCCCAGCATGTCTGTGTTCAGTTGAGCTTTAGGTTGGGAAGCAAAGGAGGCAGAAAATTTAGCTAAATTTCCCCATACAATATGTTTTGCTTTTTGAAGGATATATTTTGCTGTGGTGTCTGTTTCCAGCATCACTGTGTGACGAAATGAGCTTATTTGAAATATCTTTGTATCCTACATAACTGCCTGTATCTTGGCAATACCTGTGTACTCTGTAGTACGGCAATGAAAGGGGCATGTCAGATGTTTTAATTCACCAATAAGAGGCTGAATAGGGGGCAGTTCTTAGGATTGTTTATTAGAGAGCTATTATGAGCCATTGTCTGTCAACCTTAGCATCCATCTGAAATGCAGAGTTCATGATACACATCGGTTATAATTCCCACTCCATTCTGCTATGTGGGCATATAAATGGCAGATAGCATTACATCATCATCAGTTACTTGGCTGCAGCTTTTTCTATCCACTTGCAATATGGGGATATATGGTAGACATTCCAGGGTTATAGTAAGCCACATTTTCAATACAGTGGTACCTCGGGTTAAGTACTTAATTTGTTCTGGAGGTCCGTTCTTAACCTGAAGCTGTTCTTAACCTGAAGCACCACTTTAGCTAATGGGACCTCCTGCTGCTGCCGCGCCGCCGGAGCAAAATTTCTGTTCTCATCCTGAAGCAAAGTTCTTAACCCGAGGTGATATTTCTGGGTTAGTGGAGTCTATAACCTGAAGCGTATGTAACCCGAGGTACCACTGTATTTGCCTCCCAGCTCCCATAGCATGTACATAATATCTCACAACCTCCCCTTTCCTTGTCCATCAGTAATACAGGGTCTATAGTATTGAACAGTTTGTTTTTAGAAACAATTTTAGAAATGCTTTTTCACATATAAGAAGGCAAGTGTTTGGAAAGGCTAGAAATTGTTTCTTTGTGTCTATGTCCTGTTTTTTGTTTTGTTTTTTGCAGCAAAAAAGCCTTGACTTTCTCCATGAGCGGCTTCCAGGTTGGCGCCTCCGGCAATGGCGGAGCTCCTCCGATCGGGAGGAACTTGCTCCGTGGAAAGCAGGGTCTGACCGCCACGGCGAAGGCGGAGACCCACTGAAATCACAAGCGGGAGAAGCTTGTGAACCTGGGATTCGGCTGGCACCTTTTGCGCCTCCTCTACTCGTGGGGAAACCCTGTTTTGGGGATCTGGAGCGACGTGGGGTGAGTGGTGCGGTGCTTCAAATTGACTGCTTCTTTCACGGAGTGAAGCCGCATTGCTGTTGCCGGAGAGCGCTGACTTTTTCCTGTGGACAATTGGACTTTAAACAACTACCCGTGAGTAGAACGGAAAATTGGATCTTTAAATACCTTAATTTGGCACCGAAACGGGAAGGTCTTAAACAGGAAGTCCGCCTTCCTCTTTTGTAAATAGATTGAAGCAAAGACGTTACAAGCTAAAGTCTTTGAAAGCCTTTGGCAAAGGATTAAATCTCCATCGGTTAAAATTACAAAAAACCCCTTGGAAGCAGGAGAAGAGGGGGGAAATTTTGGACCTAGCGAGCCTGCAGGAGAGAGTGAAAAATCAAATTGCCACTGCTCTGAACCTGGAGACGGGCTGCCAGGGGGAGTGACGTTTTGGGAGAGTTCATTGACTGCGAACAGAACGTATTTGACAGCTAGCTAAATAAGAGAAAGATACTGTTTCCATTGTCCCCTTCTGCGTTTGAAAAGGAGGAAAAGTAACTGAAAATTGAAACTACCTTTATGGCTTGAGTTGTGTTTGAAAGGATTGATACAAGTGGAGACTGTTTCAGGGATTGATACAAGTGGAGAGCTTTTGAAACTGTTACAGGAGTGTAACTGGGGAATCTCCAGCTGCAAGATAAGAAATTGTGAGAACCAGAGATTGACCTTGGATCATTTAAAAATGTTGACAGGAGAAGCCATAGTAACTGTATTATGTAAGATAAGCTATTCGCTGGAACAGCTTCATAAGAAGACGGATGACATGACTTTCAAATTGACAACTAGGAACAAAAAGTGATTAATTTGAGACAAAAAGTGAGCACCAACACAAATAATTCAGAACTTGGTACAGGAATCTACTTTGGCAGTACAAATTGTGGAGGAGAAGGAGAAAGCTGTTGTTGTTGAACCTAAAGTAATACAAGTGGGATCCTCAGTCTTACAGAAGCAAATTGAGGACTACAAGTTGAAGCCTTTTATTATTGAATCTAGAAAAAGTCAGATTTCGAGGATTGGATCCCGGCTTGGACTGAAGAAGGAAAGTTGGAAAGATCCCTCTATGCAGGAATTAACTGACTTCTGGGACATGGACTTGGGTCTGGAGAAGATTGAAGTTCTGGGGGCTTTTGGATTTGGAGGAATCTTGAAACATGTCCTGAAACACTTTATGGATCTTAGCTACAACTATGGAAATTTGGCTGACCTGTCCAGAAGGAATAAAAGTATTGTTAGGTTGGAGTCTTCCCGAGATCTGCTCTTTAGCATTAAAGAATATGAAGAAGACCTGCAGAAGGGACCTGGAAAAGAGTTAAGAGCCTCAGACATAAGATCTCCAGGTTGATGGACTATATCGAATTGACGGAAAGGACTGGCAGAATCCGAAACCAGGGAGAGGAGATGGTGAAAGAAGATTGGAAAATTTAAAGTTTATATATAGAAATACTGTAAAATTAATGAGTGATAGAAAAATGGTGGAATGAAATTTTATGGCCTTAGCAGAAGTGTTATAAGGGGTTAAGCATATATAACTATTTTAGTTTTAATGGAAAATAAGGTTAAAAATATGTTAAGATATTTATAATATGATAGAAAATAGAGAAAGATGGAAAGGGTTTGCTGAAACAATTAATAGAAGTGGAATACAAAAAGGGAGGTGAGAGGAGGTCGAGGAAACAAGGGAATGAAAGATAGAGTATGGAAATGATGTAATGTATGTTTTTAAATTGTTTTTGTTTTGTTTTATTTAGGGTTAGGGTTAGGGATAGGGTTTTGTTTAGTTTAGTTTAATGTGTTTAGGTTGTGTTTTGTATTGTCTATATATTGTATTGTATTGTTTTCTTTCTCTTTTGTTTTTTTCCTCCTGTCTTCTTTTCTTTTCTTTTCCCTTCTTGTAATCTTTAAAAGTAATAAATATTATTTATTTATTTTTTTAAAAAAATACTTTCTCCATGAGCGACTGTCATGTTAGCACTCTAATGAGAGAGAGAGTTGCATTGTCAAAAATTACCAGCAAATCTGGTCTGCAGACAAAGGAGCTGTCAGCTGTGCTTCCTCTGCCTGCACTTTCCCCCAGAGAAGTTAATGGCTGCTAAATGGCTTCTACAAAGCAGAAGCATGCCTGGAATTCTCCTAAAGACAGGAAGGTGCAACATACTGGAAGCACTGCACAAGTAACAGACAGAAACCAGAATAACAGGTGGTTATTATTATTTTAAATCAACTGTATTTAGGCATTTTCTTGTTTTTCAAAAAGCTAAAAGGCCCATTTCTTCCTTCCCTGTCACACTTGCTGCTTATTTTCCCTCCCCCAAACATAATACACTATGAGGGAAAATAAGAGGGGGTGGGCAGAGAAAATAGTTGGAGTATGGCAGGTGTCATCAACCTTTCTGGACCAGGGGCATATTTTGAATTTTGAGGCAGGCTGTGGGTGCCAGTCACAAAATGGCTGCCATGGAGGTGTTGGCATAACACAAAATGGCTGCCATGGGAGCATGGCATAGCACAACAGAAAATAGAAGGACTGGACCAGGGGGACTTTAAGCCTGTTTCTTCAGATCAGGGGCACCGTGCCAATCATGATACACCAAAACAGCCTTTTGTGTCATTGCTTCCAGAGTCATGAGGTTGAGGAGACTCAACACTCATTCGGTATGGTCCAAGTCACTGAGATGAATGTACAGCAGGATCACAAAGCACTCGAAACAACATTTAAGGGCACTACCCCAAAATAGCATTTTAATGTGGAATCCTGAAGTGATCCAAAAAGGGGATAGAACTTACACTGGAAAGAGGGCAACGGCACCTGTCACTTTTAGTCTGATGGATGGCAGTCCCTCTATTCTCTAATTCTCACAACATATCTGCCATGGGGGACATGCCACAACACAAAGTTAGGGAGAGCGCAATCATGGTGAAGCCATGTATGTGTTTCCGGACTAGAAAATGCTTAAACTGTTGAAATTCTGTCTGCCATACAGCTGTTAAAGGTACATGAACCCTGTGGCTGCCATCCTTTACCTGTTTACCTGTGAGTAAGCCCCATTATACCCATTGGAAACTCCCCTCCCTCTTCTTTCCACCCCGTGGCAGTTAGATAAAGGCAACCAAAAAGCAGTGGGGGAAGCACCAGTATTTCATTTACTATTTTAGAACACACCAAAGCAGCAGCAATGGAACACAGTTGTTTTTTGAAGAGAAATTCAAGAAGTGCAGGAGACAATTGTATTAGAATATGAGCTACCATTTACTGAATTTACTATCTTCACCTGTGTCAAAAAGGGTAATGAGCAACTGATTCTTAAAAGCCTACTGAAGGATTTCATAATAGCAACCTGTGTTTGTTATTCTGGATATATTCCCATAAAGGAATTCAGCGAATAGGAGGAAATAGCTAAGCAGAAACTGGCTTCTTCTTTCCTTTGATGGGGGTTCCTACTTCATGGTATCAGTTTAAATGGAAACATATCTTTACAAGATGGTTTGCATTTCTAATAAAAGATCTTTGGTTAAAGCTCACTATATTTTACAAATTGACCTGATAAGAAGTAAGCATCTGAGTTCAATAGGGTTACTCCCAGGTAAACTATGCAAAGGATTATGAGCCTAATCAATAGAACATTGTGTGGTGTTTGTGTGTGTGTATGTCTATAGATAATGGATTAACACAGTTGCTTGCATTTTTTGTGGGATAACCAACCTCATATAACCAGCATTCTTAAGTCAAATTAATGCATGAAGGGCTTAATACCATAGAGTAAGCTGTCCTGCCAGGCTTAGCTCACCTTGGGAGGGACTAGTAATCAAGCCTTGATTCCCCTTCCAGTCTACTTAAGAAGCTCAGCTTGTGAGGAGGCTAAGATGATTGCTCCAGCTTAGTCACATTGCTCTCACAAGCCATTCTTGAGTTCTTGTAGCAATAATTTAGGAACTTTCTCCATTTTGACTAAGCCAGTTTTTGCTGCCTGTACAACTTTTCTGACTGATGTATGAAAATGTACATGAACCTAACCTTTGAAGAATTTGTAAGTAAACCAATTTTTTATTTCCCAAAGGTGGTTTTTTCCTATGCTGAGGGAAGTGGGAAGTTTTAGAACTTACAAGGGTATATTTTAAAGGTCTAACAGCCTATATCTCCATGCTTTACTTGCTGCATATTTTGTGATTTTAAATCTCTGCTGGGGTTCTCTCACCAAAGAGTACTTGCTCCAAACTTGGATCTTAGCATCCTTTAATTCCCCCCCCCCCCCTTTTGCACCAACATTTTGGACTCTCCTTTAGAATATTGCTATGGGGACTGTCCTGATGATCTCCTGTACTTCATTTTTCCCCAGTACACCACTAGAATCCTGTAAAGAATATTGTAAAATGGAACAAGGTCTAATTAAATTGTCCCAGCAAGTCAGCCAGAAGGTGGCAGTAGAAGGGAAGCTTTGAGAAAAGTGAATCTGACGCATAAAAGCTTAGAAATGAATTAAAACGAGGCTTCTCAGGAGCCACCTGTCCAGCCCATAAATCCTGGATCCGACTTTATTTTCATTCTGCTGGTCTGCATGCATACTACACTTGTGTTTTGATTGTGGTATAGAAATGGAACAATGTTTGGACAGTGGTAGCTTGTGCTCATTGGGGCTGGTGGGGCAGAAGGCAGGAAGACCAACATTAGATGGAATAGAGCCAATGACAACAGAGTTGCCTTCTGGCTGGTTGCAAGTAAGAAGGCGGGCAGGTGGGGCCTGGCTGATGGCAGACTGAGGTTGGCTGGAGCAGTGCCCCATATGGCCTAATGGACCAATGTCTGCTGCGTTTGGGTGACAGCTTTGGAAAGGATGTAGTAGTCTTAAGAATGTCATGCTCCCATAGCAAGTGCATGTTCATAAATTTATTGATAGCATGATAACTATATTGATTACATTCTAACAATATAAGTTGCAAATAAAAATGATCAGATCATGCTGTAAACAGGGTAGAATTACCGGATCTGTGATGGACACTACTTTTATCCCTAGCAATAAGGTGCTGCTTGAATATTAAGATGCTGATTCTATGCAAACTTCAACAGGGAGTAAAGAAACTGCATAAAAATTGCCAAATAAGCCACGCAGGCTGTTGATTCATGGTTTAACTGCACAGTGTCCCTGAGACGTGAGGCTGGCATTGCACCTCCCCACTGGACAAGGAGATTCCTCAGCCACATGGAAGCCTTGGGCCTCTCCAAGTGTCCTTTTTATTGTGCGTTCAGTAGAATTTGTGCTTATGGTGGTATCGGGACTGTTGCATCATTCCGATACCATTCATGCTTGCAAAAGTTTTGGGAGTAAACAAACAGCTAGGTTTCCAATCAGTGCATAGCTTCTTGCTGAAGTCATGTAAAGTTTCATCCCATGCTGTGTGTGTGTATGTTCCACCTTCGTTGTGCTGTAGCTCAAGTGTGCCCCCCTTCAGATGGCTATAATTAGGTAACAAGTCAGTAACGCTGAGGAAGCATTGCAGAATGAAGCAGAATGAAATTTGGACGGTCCAGTATGAATCCACCTCTAATGCACTGTTAACAGCATCAACGACATGTTATATACGAAAAACACAGCACAACACCAGTTTTGTGGTTTCCCTTTGTTTTTAATCCAAGGATGAGCCATGGGCTTGGAAACTGCACACTACAGGCAGTCTCAGTCTGGCAGGACAATGGAATAATCGCTTGGCCACTTGGCATTGCACACTGACCTTTCCTGCCTGCCACATATAGAACAGATTGTTTGATCATGTGAACTGTCTCGAAGACGTTCATTCAAGAGTTTAACCTTAACAAAAACTGTTGTGCCCCAAACTAAACTACTGGACAGTTTCCTTTTCTGCTAGCGAGAAGCCGCCAAGCTGGGGTTCAGTCGCCTCTGCTTCTTATTGGAAAGAAGGAGAGTGACAGCAGCAGCCCACTGGGATTTAGAGAAAGGAAACACAAACTTGTGCAGCAGAAACACCTCCGTTGTAGCCGTCGCACATGCCTGCCATTTGAATCGGCTTGAACCTGGTTGTCATGGTTTTCACTAGGCAAAGCAAGAGAGCACCATGAGGATTTGGCCCAGCATACACAGTGTATACCCAACCCTGTCTTGGGATATGTAAAGCAAGCACAGTACTTAAGGGCTTTAGTGGGATTTGCAGAGGTATGTCTCAGGTCTCCTGTATCTACAGTGGGATGAGTTCAATTGTTATGAGATCCTGAACCTCTTGCATTTACGTGTGTGTGTGTGTGCGCGTGTGTGTGTGGCTAATGCTGTAATTTTAAAAGAAGCTTTTCAGAGGAATATATTCTCTTAATCTAGTAAGGTCAGGAAAGCTTAGAAGTGATAATGTCAGTATTATTTCAAACCTGTTAATTTAAAACTAGCAGGCATAGTCTTTCTTTCTTCCTTCCTGGTGGTGGGGGTCTAATGTGATCCAGCATTTGTATGTGCAGATCTGAAGAGGGAGGGCCCATCTTTACGTAATCTCAGAACAGTTGCCTTCACACACATGGCATTAATATAACAAATTCTTGGAGGGAAGGTTCCCTCCACCCCCAGCACATATCAAGTAGATGGACTTTGGCCTCAAAATATTGCCCTGATGGATTTTTCATAGGAGCACAACCTCAGAGAACTTCAGTAAAATTATTTCTAAGCTAGAGAGATCATCACCAGTGCCTTTCCCCCCTCTTGGTAGAAAACCTATAGCTATTGCAGAAACTTAGCCTGTTACTCCACAATGGTGATCTTTGATTGCCAGGAGATAAATCCTGCAAGGAACACAGAACTATTTTTTTAACAAAAAAGAATAATTATTTTTTAAGGCAGTGCCAGATTATCAGAAGAAAGGAAGGCCAGGAAGGTGTGTTAGAAAAGCAATTCTTCAAGAAAGTACCAGCTTCTTAAAAAGAAACACCTGCAAGACAGCAAAACATCATTAGAAGGAATCTCCTCTAAGACAGTAGCATGGTATCGCAAGTGACTTGTCCAAGGCAATAATTATTAAAGTGAGAAAAATCACAAGTTATTAAGAGAATCCCTTCAAGGCAACAGTGGATTATTGGAAGGAAACTTCTTCAGAACTGTTCTGGATTTTTAAAAGGAGAAAAAGAATACCACTGAATTAAGATCCCTTCGTCCTGTTTTCGGGGGGCCAAGGCTTTTGGCTGGAGTTTAAACATTCTGGATTGCCTCTTCACCTTCATTTACTCTCTCATCCTGTATTTGGAAGGAAACTGCAATTGTATAGGTGAAGCTGCCAAGGAGCTGGCACACTTAAAGAACATGACAGCTTCCAGCATGAAGTGTCCTTCCACTGGAAGAAAAGGAGTTGTCATTGCTGTGATCACTGCCATGGCAGTGATTTCCGTTTGCATAGCTCTCACCATAACCCTGACAGTCAACAGGAAATCCCCGCAAGGTACTAAGCAAGAAGACCAGGGTTTGCTGGAGGCGGGGGCCAGTGAATTTCACATAAGTGCTGTGATTGCTGGGTTAGAATTCATATTGCATTTCTTATCTATACGTTGACATGAGAAGCTCTCTGTTACAGCTATAAGAATAGAATTGTAGAGTTGGAAGGGAATCGAAGGGCCATCTAGTCCAACTAGATTGCAACTGCTTTTGGCTTAGGTTGATGCACAAGTATGCAAGCTCCCTGTTTTGCTGAACTCTTCCTCAGGCGGAAGGTTCTATGGTAAAATGTGAATGCTTACTTATTTTGAGGCCAGTTGGTTCAATGAAATGTATTACTTCAGGTCTTTTAGCCTCACAGGATATTTCTGGGGCGGATTCCATGAAATCGGTATACACAAGAGGTGGCTGGGTAGTGGGAAGGTGAGCAAACTCAGTTTTGTTTTCCCTAAGATGTGCACAGCCTCAACCCAACCCCTGTGAAACCCTCACAACCTTGCCTGATATTTTCCCTGGGCTATAGTGGAAAGCTCAGTGGCACAGCATCCATGCCCCAGTTTCAGTCCCTGTGTATCTCCAGATGTTTCTTGTCTGAAGCCCTGCCAGTCAGTGTAGACAACACAGAGCTAGATGGATCAATGGTCTGACTCTGTATCAAGCAGAGTGTTAAGTTATAACACTCCATAGGTTGAGTGTCTTTCTTCTTCAATACTTGGAATTTGCATAGAATTTTGATTAAGGATCTTTACCCCTTTTTTGGGGGGGGGGTTAAAACAAAAGCACTTCTACATAGCAAGGAAGAAAGCGAAGCCAAGAGCTCGTAAGCCCATGAAGGGGAAGCCAAGATGTGAACTGTAACATAAGACCCCTCCTCACAGGATTTGGATACCTGATGCTAAACCAGTCAATCAATCAAATGTTTATTACAGTCAACTAACCATTAGGCAAAGTACAAAATACAAAATAATTCAAAATCACAACCTCAGCAGAACTGATTATGAATTACTAAAGGTGACAAGTTAGTAAAATAAAAATCACAGCATGTCTGAGAGATACAGTATTACAACCTTCAGATATATTACCAACACCACCCCTCAAGGAAGAAACTCAAAAGGTTCTCTAAGGTTTGACCAGAAATCCATCTGTTAATAGGATAAATTATTCTT
This sequence comes from Podarcis gaigeae, assembly GCF_964106915.1. NCBI lineage: Eukaryota > Metazoa > Chordata > Lepidosauria > Squamata > Lacertidae > Podarcis > Podarcis gaigeae. Next base: position 57,476,736 of record NC_139682.1, on the reverse strand, counting down.
TCTCAAACCCCTTGATAAATCTATAGTTAAAGGACACACGAGAGACCATTTCAGGCTTTAACTGGTTGCAAGGACAATTCCTATCCTTGAAAATAACTTTGGCAAATCTGATGTCTAGTTTCATGGAGGATAAAATGTTAAAACCTGCCAACAAAACTGTTCTTACGTATTGTTGTAAAATTTAGGTATGGCATACTGTACATTTGTTGCACCAATTCTGGCCCTTCTGTTAAATGTCATCTTGTTATCAGCCATATGTATATTTATTTAGAAAGGAAATGTTGACCCTTCCCTTCTTGAAATGAATGAAATATGGTATGTTCCTTCAACACCAAAGATATGCACTAACTGGTTCTAACTACGAAGAATAACACGGGAAGTTGCGTTATTTTCTTATTTGCATAAAGCTTTTGTTTTGTGTGTAGGTTTAGTTTTTATTAGGAGTAACCAGTGCTTTTTTTCTCGGGGGACGCAGTGGTACACATACCCCTAAATATTTTGTGAATCTCTGTACTTTTGTCCATTTACTGTATTTATTTTCCCCAATTTAAACTATAAAATGGTGATATGAGAGTACCCCTAAACATTTTTTTAGAGAAAAAAGCACTGGGCGTAACCCATGTTTATTTGTGTTCAATTTCCTGTTTAGATTCTCAAGCCTTCAGTACAGGTGGAGATATGTTGGATTATTTGTTCAATCTGAGGAGAATAGACCGGAAAGATGGGTTGCTGGTCAGCTGGTACCATGCTGCAAACCGGAAGAGTGAAATGGAAGAGGCATTGAAGAGTAAGACACTGTTTTCTTCTCCCAGGTTAGATCATGCCTGGCTAAAAGTACCATAATCGGGAACAAGTGCACCAGCCTGCCTCTTCAATTGTGTGGGGTTGGTGCTTTGTGAAGTGTGCATGCTGTGCGCACACCGTGTGACATGCTGATGTCACTGACTTTGGCAGTGTTTGTTGGGAAGGGGGTGGTGGTGGTTAAAGAGGTACATTTGGACTTTAACTGCACATTGTGAAGGTGCTTCCACACCGACTGCTCTACAGTTGTTAGACATCATTATTTCTTTACCAGACTTACGGAGATATTGGTCTCATTTGTTGCAAGTGTTGTTCTGTACAGTTCCCAAGGAACAAACTTTCAAGTATGTACACTGTACCGTAGTAGCAGGGAAGAAGACGGCTTGAGTTTCAAGTCCAGCTGAGGGTTTTCCCTCCCTCAAATAATGCTTTTCACAGATACATCAGTGCTACGAATTCAGAGTAAGTCTGTATTCAACCACCTACATGGAGGATAAAGGGGTATATAGGCTTGCTAATGGGTGTAAGAACTTGTCAATATCCCTCAACTGACAGAAAAACAACTGCAGTTTATTTGTCAATTTATGTGCTTGAGGGGCAAGTGACAGAAGTTAACTTTAAGGGGCTCATTCTAGGTTCAGAAGTGCATTTTAATGCATTCTTCTTCCAATATACCTTTTGTATTTTTAAGGTGGGTTAACCACCATGAATTAAAAGTTCTGCTAAACTTTAACATATTAACTACACCATTCCTTACAGTTAATCAAGGCAGAGAAATCTGTAATGATAAGGGGGATAGGATGGCTCACATTGTAGCGATAAGAATGAGCAATTGATTCTAGTTGTGTGAGATAAGACAACTCCATCAACATGGAATGCTACGGTTTCCTACTGCGGTCTGTCTGAAGGGGCTTATCACCTTGTGATAATGAAACTAGAGGAATGGGCAGAAAGCTCCAGGCTGATATAGAACTCTTCCACTTCCATTATCAGCTCAGGCACAACTTACATCAGACATCTTATCTGAAAAAATCAAGTATTTCATTGGGCCTTGGGAATCCTTCTTGAGGAAGGAACTGGAAGAGAGAGGTTTCCACTGAGTTGTCTATCAGTTAACAAGAGGAATCAAAAGAACATGGCATAAAATTGGAGGACCTCTGCACTTTCAGGAACACTGCTGTCCTGGTGATCAGAAACCAAATATATATTTATTTCAGTAGGAATTTAATATGCTGAGTGTTGGGTATTTCTTTGTGGTGTGAACCCAATTAGTTTCTTCTTTTCTTCAGATAGCACTTTGTATATTGTTTAAATTGGAGGGAGTAGAAGCCCTTCCCGATGTTGTTTGACTTCCAATTCCCTTCAATCCCAGCCAGCATGGCCAGTGGTTTGGTCCAACAAGATGTGGTCCAACAACTAAAGGCTCCCCAACTAAGCTTTAAAATAAAAAAAGTTGATGTTTGTTTATTTATACATACATACATACATACATACATACATACATATATACCCCACCTTTTCCCCTGACAGGGACTTAAGGCAGCTTACAGATAAAAATAAAGGTACCCCTGCCCGTTCGGGCCAGTCTTGCCAGACTCTAGGGTTGTGCGCTCATCTCACTCTATAGGCTGGGAGCCAGCGCTGTCCGCAGACACTTCCGGGTCTCGTGGCCAGCGTGACAAGCTGCATCTGGCGAGCCAGCGCAGCACACGGGACTCCGTTTACCTTCCCGCAGGTAAGCGGTCCCTATTTATCTACTTGCACCCGGAGGTGCTTTCGAACTGCTAGGTTGGCAGGTGCTGCGACCGAACGACGGGAGTGCACCCCACCGCAGGGATTCGAACCGCCGACCATGCGATCGGCAAGTCCTAGGCACTGAGGTTTTACCCACAGTCATAGGCGCCGACTCCATGGGGCCTGAGGGGGCCCGAGCCCCCTCAAAAATTTAACAAAATTATTAGTTATATTATGCTTTGTAAAATCACAAAATTATGTTGGTATTTTCTATTTTCCTTGTTTGATGATAGTTACCTTTTAAAATACATTCAGTAATGAGTTAAAACAAATAATTATTACGGTAGTAAAAGAGGCGGCGCGAGTAGTTTTGCTCGGTGCGTGCGACTGGCCCAGCCCCTTTCCTTTTCCTCTCTTCTGCTCTCCCGCCGGGCGCCTGAGGGAGAGTTACTTAGCGGTTCTGAGGAGCCGCTGTTGTTTCGGCAGGGGAAAAGCCGCCGCCCGCGAACCGCCGAGCTCCCTCTCTCTTTCCAGCCTCTCTCTCTCTCTCTCTCTCTCTCTCTCTCTCTCTTTCGCTATGGCCAAGGAGGAGGAGAAGCCCTTCAGCCAGTCTATGGCCGAGTGGCGGAGGTTCATCTACAACCGCCAACAGCGGCGAGTTCCTGGGGCAAACGGCCAAGAGCTGGGGTGAGGAGAGCGAGTGAGCGAGCGAGTGCGGGCGGGGAAGGGAGGGGAGGGGGCGGCCGGCACGAGGGGCGGTGGGAGGCGAGGCGCGGCGGGCACTTGCCTTGCCCACCACGCATCTCTCTCCTTCTCGGTCTCTCTCCGTCCCTCAGCTGGCGAGGGGGCCACGAGGCGGGCGGCAGCAGCAGCAACGGGCCGGGAGCGGCTCTTAGAAAACTTCCCGGGGCAGGACCCCGGTATGGGCCCCCCCCAATATTTTTTATAAGTCGGCGCCCCTGCCCACAGTGCCACCCGCATCCCTACAGATAAAAATAATAACCTCTAAAAACAAACACACACACAAAATCTATTAAAACTATACAAATAATAATTTATCAAGTGAGAAATTAAACTCCTTTGGTTGCTCTATCCTGGTGTCTGATTGGCCTCACTCGTAGTTGCTGTTGGGTAAGAAAAAGGACTCAGCTGACAATGAACTCTGGGTGGATATTTTTCTCATAACACCACTGAAATTTCCAGAACTCAACTGTGTTGAGTCCTCATTCAAATTAAACCCTCCTTGCAATGAGAACTGCCTCTCCCCACATAAACTGACCTGAACCCTGCAATCATCACCTGACACCCTTCTTTGTGTGACACCCCCCCCCCTCCATGGGAGGTTTTGAGGATGCTATTTTTCTAGAAAAAGAGGTGCTGGAACTCACCATGAGCGTCTCCCTTGTTCTCTTACAAAGATGGCCACCTGAAAGGTGCTGGAACTGAGTTCCGGCGAGCTCTGGCTGAAAAAAAAGCCCTGGAACAATATGAGAATGGGCCTTTTTGGTAGTGGCCACCTGCTTCTGGAATGCTTTCCCCAGGTAGGCACACCTGGTGCCATCTTTATCCAGCTTTAGGAAGCAGACCAAAGTTTTTTTCTTTGTCTGGGGCTTTCAGCCCTTAATTTCATTTTGGCCTCTTTAATGTGGCTAGGACCTAGAGTCCTGCCTTTTATTCATATAGGTAAGTTTTTTTGGGGTGGTTGGTTTTGTTTTTAACTGGTTTTAATGTACCGTATTTTTCGCCCCATAGGACGCACCGGCCCATAGGATGCACCTAGTTTTTTTTTGGGGGGGGAATAAAGGGGGGGAAAGTTTATTTCCCCCCAGGTGAGGGGCTGGGGTGGGGGAAGCCCGAGCTTCCCCCGACCCCAGCCCCCAGAACAGGCTGCGCGAAGCCTGAAGCTTGGGGCGTGCTGAGCTCAGCGCGCCCCAAGCTTCTGGGTGCTGGCAAGCTCTCCGCTAGCCGTGGGAGAGCTGCGTCTCCCACGGCTAGCGGATAGCTTCCTGAAGCCTGGAGAGCGAGAGGGGTCGGTGCACACCAAAAGCCTGCATTTGCCCCATAGGACGCACACACATTTCCCCTTCATTTTTGGAGGGGGAAAAGTGTGTCCTATAAGGCGAAAAATATGGTACATCACTTTGAGTTACTCCATAAGAAAAGCAACTGGCAACAGCAATAAAGAAATAATATTAATAATAAATGCACTATAAATAAATCCCTTTGCTTTATAAAATTATTGTCTGTTCTGTATCAATAATATTTGCTGCAATTATTACCTTAAAAAAATGATAAGAGAAGTGCAGCAAACAGTTTAACTATAGCACTTTTCCCACAGTTGACTGAATGCATCTAGAAGCAAGCCTTTAGACCTTGTTCCAATCCCAGACCCTAAAATCTGAAATGGTTCCTCTGGGTGAAAGCTGCCCATGCCAAACTCCCACCATATTCAAATAGACTGTGCACAGAACTTTCTTCACTATGAATTCTCTCTCTCTCTCTCTCTCTCTCTCTCTCTCTCTCTCACTCTCACTCTGTGTGTGTGTATGTATGTACAGGTGACATTATGGCCTTGGAAGCTGATGTCACCGTTGAAGCACATAACACACCCAATGAGACAGACACGCCCATCATGGCCCACCCACCTGACATCTACAGTGATAACACTCTTCAGGAATGGCTGGAGGCAGTCCTTAAGTCATCCAATAAAGGTATGTTGGTTGAAAGGAGACGTGCCAATTGAAGTGGATAGGGAAGGAAATTATAAGCTTCAAGCCTATGGTATTGGGTTTGTTTTTACTCAAATTGTTTCATCTGAAAAGTATAATTTTTTGTGGGGGAAAGATTATTTTATTTAACTATATTTATTGTTGTCAGCCTTATGATCTTGCCATATGCCACATGCATGGAAATGGCTGAGACACGGTGCATAACGGCCCATTTTTAATGTGGATCTGAGACTCTACACCATTAAGATCTTATATCCAGTACTTTACATTTGTGCCGAAAGCATCTCCCAGGAGGGGGAAGTAAGTTATGTATAAAAGAGGCCCTGGGCAGCTTCCCTGAGAGCAGTCCAAGCAGAGTAGGTGTATTTTGAGCTTGGATGTAGCAGCATAATTTATTACTGGGTTGAAACACCTCAAAAAGAACATGCACCCATTGAACATGGCAGGAAAACAAGGAAAAAACTTGAAATATAGAGGGTGATTTCCTTTCACGTTTGAGCAACTTGCAATCAGGAATGAAGGTTTCATTATTTATTTACTTTATAGCTTGCATTTTGTTTACCCCACTTCCTGCTCAATAATGAAGCAACTTACAGGTCACTTCCAGATGGAAACTTATTGAGCAGTTGTCCTGATTTGTTTTCACAAAATTTGTGCAGAAGTCTTATGCTGCCACCAACACGCCCCCTACCCAGTGATTATTATTATTATCCTACACTTTTTGTGGACTTCTATCTGTTTTTTTGTTTTGTTTTGGAGGGAGGCGAGTAGATTTGTTGCACCAGAGCTCTACTTGGTCATTGCTATTTATTGTGATGCGCCCGTTTTCTTTGTAGAAAGTTAGGAAAGTATGTTCTCAAAGGCTGCCTACCTGACTGTGGGAGAGATCCACGCAAAGGGTGACTTGTGCCCACAGCAGACCTCTTCATGTGTTGCCTCCATCCATCCATCCATTCTAGAACAAAGCAGGGCTGGTTGAGTTCGCGGCACTAACTGAACCTGATGGATTTCACAGGAGTTTCTTCCTTTTCCAATTAGCCATCAAGCTGGATTTCAAAAGCATCAAAGCTGTTGGCCCATCTCTGGATATATTAGTAAAAACCTCCTCTCAAATGAATATCCACAGACCTGTGTGGCTAAATGCAGACATTCTGAGAGGCCCAAATGTACCTATTAATATTGCAGTCAATGCAAGCCGGTGAGTAAAATGAACTTCTATTGTATTTGTATCAGGATGCGTTTTCTATCCTGGGGTGGAGCATCTGTATCCAGAAGTACCTGTCTACAGGTCTATCACACACTAACATTCGACACATGGTAGGAGTCGAGTCAAATCAAAACCTGTGACTTTTTCCTAAGCCTCCACTTGTGTAAAGCATGTGCATACAGGGGACCCTGTGAAAAGCAGCTGGAGGTGAAGGGGACAAAGGCTGGAGAAAGAACTATGAGAGGAGGGGTGCCCTTTTCATATCCTTGGGACCCCCTTTTATTTATTAACTGTGTATTTTTGTAATATTTGCTGTTTTAAGTTATCTGTTGCTTTAGTTTTCTGTATACTCCTTAGAGGGTGTGTGTATATATATATATATGCTTTCGTAGATTTTCACGGGTACAGGAATGCGATACGTGCATTTATTCGTGGACAAACAAACAGACGAATAAATGCACGTATCGCAGAACACAAGAATGCCGTCAAAAAAGAAGAAAAAACTTCCTCTCTTTTCCAACACATGAAAGAAACAGGACACGAAATTAATTTTGCAGATTCCAAATTGCTCTTTAACACGGAACATCACCACAAGAGAATAATCATGGAAGCCATCGAGATAGAGAAACACCCTCACAACATGAACAAGCGTGACGACACATCCCGCTTGCCAGACATCTGGAAATTAGCCCTCCCCACAAAAACTGACACCAGATCCAGAGGCACACAGAACGCCAACACCAATCAACCACACCAGACCCAAACCCAGACCCTCTCCACAGATGAATTACTGACACCATCCAGTAGCCAATCCATGGTGGCACCTCCGGATGCTGCACCCCCCTGCAATCCCTACACAGATCTGGCTGACACAAGCCACAAACCACAGCTCGCCCCTATACACGAAGCCAAGCCAAAGCACAACTAAGTGCAATACAGCCATCTTCTCAGGAAAACTCTTCACAAAGTTCAAGAGGTCAAGACACAAAGACTTTAGCAACTAATCCACACCTAATGACCCACCTAAGTGGTACTCAGGATATCACTCAAGAAATCACTCAAGGTATCTCTCAAGTAATTAAGGAACAAAAGAAGAAAAGGCACACTAGCCTGGGAACTTCCTCTCTGCCCAGAACATTGGAGGCTAGACACCACACCCCCTCTACAGTATTTATAGGAACTCAAACATTGAGATCCCGCTCTGTTCCAGTAACAAGAAGCCGAAAGCACCAGCCTGAAGATGACGAGTGAGACCTCGTCGAAACGTCGCCTAGACACCCCAACTTTTACACGGGAAGACACCCGAGGACACCAAAACCTGCATATATATATATATATATATATATATATATATATATATATATATGCTTTCGTAGATTTTCACGGGTACAGGAATGCAGGTTTTGGTGTCCTCGGGTGTCTTCCCGTGTAAAAGTTGGGGTGTCTAGGCGACGTTTCGAAGCTAATCCAAAAGGAAACACCCCCCAAAAACCAAGACACAGAAGAAAACAATGGCATGGCCCTCCTTCCTTATATCAAGGGCACTACAGATAAAATTAGCAAAATCCTCCATAAACACAATATCAAAACAGCCTTTTGCACCAACCAAAAAATAGCCAATATCCTCAGAAACCCCAAGGATAAAATCCAGTTGGAAAACCAAGGGATCTATGAAATACCCTGCAAAGTCTGCCCAGCCACGTACATTGGACAAACAAACAGACGAATAAATGCACGTATCGCAGAACACAAGAATGCCGTCAAAAAAGAAGAAAAAACTTCCTCTCTTTTCCAACACATGAAAGAAACAGGACACGAAATTAATTTTGCAGATTCCAAATTGCTCTTTAACACGGAACATCACCACAAGAGAATAATCATGGAAGCCATCGAGATAGAGAAACACCCTCACAACATGAACAAGCGTGACGACACATCCCGCTTGCCAGACATCTGGAAATTAGCCCTCCCCACAAAAACTGACACCAGATCCAGAGGCACACAGAACGCCAACACCAATCAACCACACCAGACCCAAACCCAGACCCTCTCCACAGATGAATTACTGACACCATCCAGTAGCCAATCCATGGTGGCACCTCCGGATGCTGCACCCCCCTGCAATCCCTACACAGATCTGGCTGACACAAGCCACAAACCACAGCTCGCCCCTATACACGAAGCCAAGCCAAAGCACAACTAAGTGCAATACAGCCATCTTCTCAGGAAAACTCTTCACAAAGTTCAAGAGGTCAAGACACAAAGACTTTAGCAACTAATCCACACCTAATGACCCACCTAAGTGGTACTCAGGATATCACTCAAGAAATCACTCAAGGTATCTCTCAAGTAATTAAGGAACAAAAGAAGAAAAGGCACACTAGCCTGGGAACTTCCTCTCTGCCCAGAACATTGGAGGCTAGACACCACACCCCCTCTACAGTATTTATAGGAACTCAAACATTGAGATCCCGCTCTGTTCCAGTAACAAGAAGCCGAAAGCACCAGCCTGAAGATGACGAGTGAGACCTCGTCGAAACGTCGCCTAGACACCCCAACTTTTACACGGGAAGACACCCGAGGACACCAAAACCTGCATATATATATATATATATATATATACATATGTATATATATATATATATATATATATATATATATATATATATGCTTTCGTAGATTTTCACGGGTACAGGAATGCAGGTTTTGGTGTCCTCGGGTGTCTTCCCGTGTAAAAGTTGGGGTGTCTAGGCGACGTTTCGAAGCTAATCCAAAAGGAAACACCCCCCAAAAACCAAGACACAGAAGAAAACAATGGCATGGCCCTCCTTCCTTATATCAAGGGCACTACAGATAAAATTAGCAAAATCCTCCATAAACACAATATCAAAACAGCCTTTTGCACCAACCAAAAAATAGCCAATATCCTCAGAAACCCCAAGGATAAAATCCAGTTGGAAAACCAAGGGATCTATGAAATACCCTGCAAAGTCTGCCCAGCCACGTACATTGGACAAACAAACAGACGAATAAATGCACGTATCGCAGAACACAAGAATGCCGTCAAAAAAGAAGAAAAAACTTCCTCTCTTTTCCAACACATGAAAGAAACAGGACACGAAATTAATTTTGCAGATTCCAAATTGCTCTTTAACACGGAACATCACCACAAGAGAATAATCATGGAAGCCATCGAGATAGAGAAACACCCTCACAACATGAACAAGCGTGACGACACATCCCGCTTGCCAGACATCTGGAAATTAGCCCTCCCCACAAAAACTGACACCAGATCCAGAGGCACACAGAACGCCAACACCAATCAACCACACCAGACCCAAACCCAGACCCTCTCCACAGATGAATTACTGACACCATCCAGTAGCCAATCCATGGTGGCACCTCCGGATGCTGCACCCCCCTGCAATCCCTACACAGATCTGGCTGACACAAGCCACAAACCACAGCTCGCCCCTATACACGAAGCCAAGCCAAAGCACAACTAAGTGCAATACAGCCATCTTCTCAGGAAAACTCTTCACAAAGTTCAAGAGGTCAAGACACAAAGACTTTAGCAACTAATCCACACCTAATGACCCACCTAAGTGGTACTCAGGATATCACTCAAGAAATCACTCAAGGTATCTCTCAAGTAATTAAGGAACAAAAGAAGAAAAGGCACACTAGCCTGGGAACTTCCTCTCTGCCCAGAACATTGGAGGCTAGACACCACACCCCCTCTACAGTATTTATAGGAACTCAAACATTGAGATCCCGCTCTGTTCCAGTAACAAGAAGCCGAAAGCACCAGCCTGAAGATGACGAGTGAGACCTCGTCGAAACGTCGCCTAGACACCCCAACTTTTACACGGGAAGACACCCGAGGACACCAAAACCTGCATATATATATATATATATATATACATATGTATATACATATATATATATATATATATATATATATATATATATGCTTTCGTAGATTTTCACGGGTACAGGAATGCAGGTTTTGGTGTCCTCGGGTGTCTTCCCGTGTAAAAGTTGGGGTGTCTAGGCGACGTTTCGAAGCTAATCCAAAAGGAAACACCCCCCAAAAACCAAGACACAGAAGAAAACAATGGCATGGCCCTCCTTCCTTATATCAAGGGCACTACAGATAAAATTAGCAAAATCCTCCATAAACACAATATCAAAACAGCCTTTTGCACCAACCAAAAAATAGCCAATATCCTCAGAAACCCCAAGGATAAAATCCAGTTGGAAAACCAAGGGATCTATGAAATACCCTGCAAAGTCTGCCCAGCCACGTACATTGGACAAACAAACAGACGAATAAATGCACGTATCGCAGAACACAAGAATGCCGTCAAAAAAGAAGAAAAAACTTCCTCTCTTTTCCAACACATGAAAGAAACAGGACACGAAATTAATTTTGCAGATTCCAAATTGCTCTTTAACACGGAACATCACCACAAGAGAATAATCATGGAAGCCATCGAGATAGAGAAACACCCTCACAACATGAACAAGCGTGACGACACATCCCGCTTGCCAGACATCTGGAAATTAGCCCTCCCCACAAAAACTGACACCAGATCCAGAGGCACACAGAACGCCAACACCAATCAACCACACCAGACCCAAACCCAGACCCTCTCCACAGATGAATTACTGACACCATCCAGTAGCCAATCCATGGTGGCACCTCCGGATGCTGCACCCCCCTGCAATCCCTACACAGATCTGGCTGACACAAGCCACAAAACCACAGCTCGCCCCTATACACGAAGCCAAGCCAAAGCACAACTAAGTGCAATACAGCCATCTTCTCAGGAAAACTCTTCACAAAGTTCAAGAGGTCAAGACACAAAGACTTTAGCAACTAATCCACACCTAATGACCCACCTAAGTGGTACTCAGGATATCACTCAAGAAATCACTCAAGGTATCTCTCAAGTAATTAAGGAACAAAAGAAGAAAAGGCACACTAGCCTGGGAACTTCCTCTCTGCCCAGAACATTGGAGGCTAGACACCACACCCCCTCTACAGTATTTATAGGAACTCAAACATTGAGATCCCACTCTGTTCCAGTAACAAGAAGCCGAAAGCACCAGCCTGAAGATGACGAGTGAGACCTCGTCGAAACGTCGCCTAGACACCCCAACTTTTACACGGGAAGACACCCGAGGACACCAAAACCTGCATATATATATATATATGTGTGTGTGTGTGTGTGTGTGTGTGTGTGTGTGTGTGTGTGTAAGAAATGGTGTAAATAAACTGTCCCATGTAGTCAAATTCAGCCCCATATTTGCTCAAGAGGGGACACCTGTGGGCAAATGTAGTACAAGGTGTACTCAGTAGTCCCACTGCACTAAAATGCATTGCAAGACATCAGAAAAATATGGATCAATTGCTGCAGATAGCTTAGGAACCCAATAACCCCACAACCATCTATTCTCTGCATATGTGGCATAAATTCTCCTCTGAGGCAGACCCAACTTAATCTGCAATGGAGCCAACATTTTCCATCTGAAAAGCTTCCAAATCATCCCACAGTCTCTATAGTCTTCTTCTAGCACAAGACTTCACTGAGCCAATTTTGCAACGACACAATTATTGATAAATGCCAAGTGTCTACTCGATTGTGTCAAATGGCCAAGTTGGCTTGTGCCTTGAGACAATCTCTTAATCACCACTAAGCAAAGCAGGGTTTCCTTCTAGATTTTAGACTGTGTTTTGCAGGCTAGTAGCGTCTCAGCTTGTATTGGCAAAAGATGGCAGATCAGAAAATACAGATATATGTAATAAGGGAAGGCTTTGGGATCAGGATTATGGGATACTGAAAGCCAGGTATGAAGGTTACTAGGGGCAGATCAAGTCCCAGAGTCATTAGTTGCCAGAGTCATTAGAGAGGCTTCCTAAATAGGCTCTGAGTCTTGGCTATCCTTGTGTGAAGAGAAACTAGAATGGCTTTAGATGTCTGCAGTTGCAGCTATATTGTTGTTGTTTGTCCTCAGATTCCTCTCACTCATCCAGGAGAAGTTCCCAGACTGCACTCTCTCCCTAGGATGGTCAACCCTCTATTTACCTTTCTTTCCCAACAAGACCTACACACAGAAAATGGTTGAGGACATGCATAGCCTCGTAGGGAACCTGCCTCAGCGAATCACCTTCCCTATAAGAGCTGTCATGGCAAGACCAGCCTGGCCTCATTTGAGCTGGCTTCTCAGCCAGTCTGACAGGTAAGAGATTTACAGCACACTTATTGTTTATCTCCACTGCAACACACAGAGATTAATTCAGAAATCTTGGTTTACTCACGCACTAGAAACTTGCAAACTGTATGCAATAGATCAGATTAAAACAGAACTGCTAATATTAGAATGAATTTACATATTCCCAGTCACAAAACATTCCAACCACCTTTCAAAAAGTGCTGTCTTGGGAACAAAGAATGCATTGCCCACAAGGTACAACACTGATCTCCCTACAGTGCAACACAAGGACACAGCCAGATTAATCACAGCAAAATGGGAGTAGGGGGAAGAGGAAGTGGTTGCTAAGCACTCAGGATGCTTGAGGAATTTGATCTTTGGGGATTCTGATCCTAACTGCCCTGCTGGGTTACATCTCTTGGACTGATGTGCAGATTGGAACATTATTATCCTTCAGAGCTGCATCCCTGTAGGCATATCCTACAGAATCATTTCTGTAGTGAGACATCACCTGTACTTTGGAATGCCTTGTCAGTTGATATTAAGCAGGTGTCATGACTGTATCCTTTAGATGCCTGCTGAAAATGTTTCTCTTTTGGTGGGTCAGCTTGTGATTTGGTTACATCTGTTCTTAAATTTGTGTTAGATGTTTTATTGTCTTCAGATATTTTTAACAGTTTTTAAAATAATTATCACAGAAGTGTTTGCTGCCCTGGGCTCCTTTGGGAGGAGGAATATAAATTTAATAAAATATATACTAATCAGACTTTTCTGAATTTTGCAGTACTGTTCTTGGCTCCCCATCCCCTTCTATGCCATTTCCTCAAATCAAACCACACACCCCAAAGCCTCTCAGGTATTAAGTCAATTGCAGCCTAATCATGGATCTCCCACTTAACGTATAGTTTGGACCTTAGCACTGAATGATTTCCTGTTTAACATCCTAGACTACACAGCTTCCAAAAACTTCCTGTACCCCCCAAATGATTTCTCTTCCTAGGTACAGCCTGACTCTCTGGCAAGGGAAGACTGATCCAGTTACAGTGGATGATCTCCTCTTTATCCGAAAGAATAGCCAACCTGAACAAATCTATTACGACCTTTTTGAACCTGTGTTGACTCAGTTCCGAGACTTGGCATGTGAGTATTAAATTTTACTTTTGAAAATGCACCAAGATACAGGCAAAATTCAAGTAAGGGTATGAAATATTTGCATATCATACAGCAACAGCTACACACTCCCCTTTTCTAAGCAACCAATTCAGCAGGCTTGTAAATAGGCACTTGCCTAGTTTCCTGCACTGACTTTCAGTCTAACAACCATTTTAGACAACAAATGACTAAGGCTGACCATGGTGATGCTGGCTAGGGTTTATGGGAGCTGTAGGCCCTACCTGGCCAGGAAGAGAACCTGGGACCCTCTGCGTCCAAATCAGATGTTCTACCACTGAGCTGTGACCCTTACCTACCAGGGATGGGAACCTGTGGTCCTCTAGGTGTTGTTTGACTGCAACTCCCAACAGCCCCTGCCCGTGTGGCCACTGAGCCATCCAAGAACATATGAAGGATTTGTTTTATAGTATAAAAGTCATTTGTGTTTGTTTTCATGAACAAATATTTCAACTCCCTGTCATTTCAGTTGAGACTAAGCACCAAATCTTTGTTATATATCTGATATGCGCTGATCCAGCAAAGTTTCGAGTTTTTCATTTAATTCTGAGACCAGTAACATTTCCCCTCTGGGCTCATTGGCCAACTGAAGAGCTCCAGAATAGCTTTGATACAGCAGAGATTCACATTGGGCAAGGCTCTTCTTGCTTTGCAGCTTTTTCCTGCCCAGAGTCAGATCGCCAACAGTGGTATGCTCCAGAATCTGGTTCACTTCCTTTGTTTTGCAGCTGGATTGGCAGTTTAGCACATGGATTAGATGTTCAGGTCCAAGTGTGCTTGTTCTTGGTTCTCAGCACAACAGGAAGTTCAACGTGGCAAGCACCTAGGCTGATATCACCAGATCAACTAATATGTTTAAACTCTGCTTCTTCAGTCAATGTGTACACACCAAAAAGGAACCAATTCATAGTCCCTGCAGCAACTTCTACAACAAATAGTATCCTCAGCTTCTTGCCATCTGGACGGTGCTGCTGCGTAAACAGCTTGGAAATGCCATCCCATTTGGCTGAGACAACTTTCAAACTAGTGTTAGCAGAGAAGGCAAACGTGACACACAATAACATGACAAATGAATGAAGTTGAACTAAACTCATTCTCAGACTGTGGATGTAGACACTCTGAGGACATGGCTGGAGCATCACCATGGGTTTGTACATTACAAAATTCAGTAGCTTTAGACATTTCTTTAAACTGTCCCATTTTAGCTGATGATTAAGGTTTAGAAGAAAATAAACAATTTTATATTCTCTATCACAAGTTGTGCTCAATTCACTTTCACACTGATTGGTTTACCTGTTTACCTGTTTTTATCTTCTTTCTGGACCTTAAAGTACTAGGAACTTGATTTCTTTAAAATTAATCCCAAGGTACTGAATTCTGTATTTGACCTCAGCTTCCACGCTTGCATAATGTGAATGCAGAAGCCTGACATACATGTGCAGCAAAGCAAGAAAACCCTAGAAGCAGGCTGACTTTGGCAGACATCAGTGGTTCTTGGGGGACCATACATTGTTACACAACTGCTACCCATACAATGTGATCTCATGTACAAGAAAGAGATCTACTGCAGTTCTCAGCTCTGCTGCTGAAGCATGTAAACCAATCCTTAACCAGAGTTAACAGCCTCACTGATATACCATCCATGTTATGGGCAGCTTCAGAACCCAGGAATATATGTTATGTGCTTAACAGTGTCAGCACTAAACCCTACGGAGCATGAAATGAGAATTTGTTAACATGCACATATATAATTATAAAATGGAGGTATGCCACCATAGCCTCCAATAGCACCTGAGCAGTTTGTGCCCAATAAATGCAAACTCAGGAGCTTTTAAATTTTTAAATATTCTTTTATTGAGAGAAATGTCAATAAAGTCCCACAGCTCTGTCAAAAAGATTCAAAACCAGAACTGGCAAACTTTACTACAAAAGAGTAAGAGAATATACCCACCTAGTAAAACAGAAGATGAGGTACTTGGTTTATGGATCAAATAATAGATTATTCATCCTCCTTCATTCCAAGTACTAGAAGGGCAAGTTTGAATGATTTTTTACATAAGAAGGACAGCACCGCCAGGGCAAAATAATTTAATCTCCCTCAGGCTCAGACTGATGATAAAAAAACTTCCAACATTCAAGAAAGACACATTGATACTAAATAATTGTTAAAGAAAAGCTAACATGTGACATGATTTAATATTGTGCTGATTTTGTGCAATGTGCACTGTAGGTAGTTAAGAATGCCCTCCACCAATTCAAAAATTAGTTTGTAGATTCTTCCAATGAAGAACAATTGTTGCAATGAATTTGTTCTGAATTCTTGTGAAGCTCATTAAAAAGCACTTTAAAAAACATTTCACCTCTATATGAAAATTCATTTTTAAGCTACTGATTTTTCAGTTGAAAGTTGTTCTCCCACCTAGTGTTCTGGACACAGAAAGAAACAGTCCATTTTCAAGTTTTTCTTGACATCACATTTCTCTGCCAATCAAATATATACAAGGCTTCAACAGAAGCCAACACAGGTGCAATTAAGGACATGTAAAACCCAGGACAGATCAGAACAAATTGCTTCCTGAAGTGCAAACATGATTGCTAAGTTATTGATCATTAAATTTTACTGCATAAAAATCTTCATTCTGATCATAAGCCAATAAAAGTGACTTCCCTCCACAAGTGAGGGCTGTGCAATTTGTGCATTTGAATAAACCTGTTTCTTTCCTCTCCTTTTATCACATACATTGAGCCGTCATTTCAATATTTACAACGATGCTCATTGTCAGACAAAGATGACTGGTTTCTGTACAACTAAAGATTCTGAAGCCCAACCGAGAGATTGTCTTTGTTTTTCTGGAGGAACTGTTCACAGGCTTGAAAGGTGGAATGGAAGCTTGAAGAGAGGCCAGCAATGTTAGTTGTAATGTAGGCCAAAACACCTGAAGTGGCCTGGTGGTAATACGACACCTGGAAACAAAAACAAAAAAGCATCTTATCAATTAGTTCCTGGGAAGGCTTCAGTTTACTGACCCCAAACTAAGAATGGATTTCCCCCCTCAATGTAATAGTTGAAAGCAATGCCAGAGGACCTTTGGCTCCTTGAACTCAGTTCTAATTCCTAACTTGCACAAGACACTGGTTTATTCAGAGGAATGCAAAGCAGCAGCAGGCGTCAAGGTACAATGCAAAGGCAGCAAACAAGGAACTAGTTAGTGTACATCTGTGGGTGCATGTATCAGGAGAGACACCATGTGGATTTTCTGCCTTAAGTATCAGAACATCTTGAGCCATCTCTGGAAATGATTGCAAGAATCCTGGAATAGCAACCCACAAACTCAATCCAAACCATTACACTGGTGGTGCTTCTTCTTTTGTTTTTAGGGTTTGTGCCCATTTTAAATCACAAAAACCTACAGCCAGAAAAACCTTGGAGCTAGAAATGGGCAGAGGCTAAAAGCTGGCACACACACGCAGGTCCCTGACTTCTTTTTCCACACAACCATTCCCAAATACATTGGTATATGTGATTGCATAGAGAAAAGTGTTGCGTTAACCAATGGTACATAAAAGGAATTCACAGCAAGTGATTTGCTATGTCTCAATATTTCACAAACAGCATCTATTCTAACATCAGGAAAAAAAGATTTGTAACACTTTATAAAGGTAATCTGGTACACAAAGCTACTCTCAGAACAAATAGGGTGAACTCATGCTATAAAATACATCCCTGGGAACTGAACCAGTTTGGAGAACAGAGGCTCATAGTCTCCAGCCTCCACTGTTTCCGAGTTGCTTTAGCCATAGTTTCCCATGGTTTCTTAAATTGGGCAGATTACAGTTAGTGCTGACTTCCAAACTATGCGTTTAGAAACCATTGTCCCTAGTTGGAAATCATGGCCAATTATTATTATTATTATTAATTAAATGTTCATACCACCCTTCATCTGGACAGGACAGTTTACAACTTAAAAATACAAAATGAGAACACAAAATGCGTAATAAAAAACAAAAGCAAACCAATAACCCCACTCCCCACAAACACATTTAAAAGGCCATAGTTTGTTTAATCAGCCAATAGCCTGGTTATAGAGAAAAGTTTTCACCTGGTGCCCAAAACCTGGAAATGGAGCAGAATCCTTGCATAAGTAGGGAAAGGGGATCCATGGGACATTCCCCATTATCCATGTCCAAACTGAGCCACTAGCACTCATTCCTCTGCTGCACTTTTAGAAAGCTTAATGCCTACCTTGGTGAGCTCATCTGTTTCCTGCCAAATACAGAAGCCAGAACACAAGGTCTCCCCACGGGTATATTCTGGTTTTGCTGGATGTGTTGGCAGTGTGACAGATCTGAATGCTACAACATATGGATCACTGGAAAGAAAGGAAACCCAGTTAGAACAAGTGCACTGAACTTTTCCCTCTCTGCTTTGACGTTCACCATGCCCATAACAACCCCCAAATAAATCTTGTTCTGCTTACTCAATAGGCTGAACCTGCCCTGAGCTAGCCTAGTTCTTGCCTTTAGCTTTTGTTCAAAACTGGTGAAATGAAGTTTGCAGAAGAGATTTTGAAAGGCCACCTGGGCACTGGTCTCTTTACAGATGTGTGTGCACCATATCTGAAGCGGAACAGATGCCCAAAAGTTGCAGTGAAGAGGTGATGTTTGGCAACATACCCTTTGCTGCAAGGCTTCCTTTGTGACACGAGGATGACAAAGTCCTGAGGCTTGTTTTCCTCGCTCATAGTATGGCTAACAACATGATAGATCATGTCCTCTTTATCAACTTGTTGAACAAGTTCAGAACTCCTGCAAAAAGGAAAATCAGAAGGTGAACAACTGGAGATGACAATTGCCCTTTTGCATCTGGCTGGCCGCTGTGTGATACAAGATGCTGAACTTTGACCAGGAGACCTTATCTTAGGTTCTTATATTTGTGCAACCGCAACAATAAAGAGCAACTAGAGCTAATTGGATAACTTTTGGGAGTGATCAAAGTTGTGAGGGCATAAAGGAGGAGGCCTGCTATTGTATCTAGTATCATTGGTAGAGTAGCTAAATAACCTCAGATCTGAGTTATGCCGAGATTCTACATGAGCACAGAAAAGAATGTGCATTGGGCACAGAATCTACTGTTCCAAGAATCTCAGCTTCTGGGTTTGTTTGTTTTTAACTACATGAGCACAAATATCTCAAAATATGAAAATGGGAATTGTGGATACCATCCCTAACTAAAAAACAATTGTTAACCACCAAAGTACTTACGCATAATGATTGTCCCATTCGTGCCTGTGTCGCAGGTCCGAGAGCAGCAGAAAGGCCTGCATGGCATCAATGCAGATGGTCATCTCTATTCGGATAGAGAGGAATTTGTCCTCTTCCAGTGTGTACATCTTGACCTTAGAGAGCAAAGGCAGGGGTGATTAAAACCACAAAAATGGCACCTCCAACAAAAAATATCTACATTCCAGTTCAATGCAAATATAGTCCAACAAGTTTCATTGTATGCACAATTCTTGAGAACAAAAATAATAGTGCTTGCAGTCTGAAAACCATGATTCCTACCACAACAAAGATAAACTGGGATGAGATGCTTGGATACTTGACTACATGTTTTGCATTTGAGACTGAACAGTTGCTTGAGGATGGGGTCAGCTACCTTGTCTCTTTCGGAGGTAAGCACCCAGTTGGCCTTTGCTACTAATGTCTTCAGTGCAGTAACATTGTTGTAACTCAGGTAAACCTGCATTTTAAAAACACACAAGAAAATAGCCCATCAAAAATAGCTTCTAATTGTAATGTGTCCAGCACCAGCATGACCTTCTCCCATTTCTTCCTCTCACTGTTCGTCTTATCTTTATTAAATTACACACTTGTGTGTAGGGACTGCTGTGAATTTCTCTCTATTATTGTAAAGTATTGAGGGTCCTAGTACGTGTCATTTGCTCTAGAAATAAAAGACAGTGATGAGGACTTCATTCCACTTTAAAACTTTGCCTTATATACTCTTTCTGACACAGAGTTCCATGATCCCAGAGATTTCACAATTCTGAAGTCTTGGGATTTTTTAGCAGAATTAGCCAGACTTTATATAATTTATTTAGAAGTTGCAGGGAGTCGAGTGCTAGGAGTCAGTGAGGACTCTGTGATAATAAAGCTTGCAACAATAAATACATCTTCCTCTTCCATTTCCAATTGCTCCCCCATCCACCCTGGCAAATGGCCCCTATACTTTGTGGAACCTCCTTTATACCATCTAGTATCACCAAGTTCCTGTCAAAATATTCACAACTTCAAACAAAACTTCCTTCCACAAGAAGATTGTAAAGGGTCCTCCTCTTTCCCACCCCTTAACTTGCATAATATATTACGGCAAGAGAGTCTGATTTACTTTCCATCATGTGTATTTCTTTGTTGAGGAATGGGGGAATTCTAGAGGTGCCAAATATTATTCACATTTTGATAACGAAATACATCTTAGCAACTCTCTCCACTGTTTCCAGGCCTAATTCACTGCTGGTTTTAACTTTTAAAGCTTATTTGGCAGTCTTGCGCAACAAACCTGCTTCTCTCCAAAATTGGGACTGTTTTTGAGACAAGGCAAGTGATGGAAAAATAATGTAATGTCCTCGCAAACAAATCAGAATGAATACTGAACTGAATAAATAGCTGACTTTGCCTAACCACCGCCCAAACTTTGTTAAGCATTCATCATAATTTGTTTTGAGCAGTCATTTTGAAGTGACTTAGGATAAGGACATTCTAAATAATAGTCCGTCTCCTTAAACACCTAGGCAGATTTTCAATCATCACCAGAAGCTCTGCTTTGAGTGCCACCACCTTTGGAAGCAAGCTAGGAGGGCAATAAGCTGAAGGCCTTCCATCAGTGGTATGGAATTCCTTCCCAGCAAGGCCCAAAATAGCCTTCTGAAGGTATTAAGAAGTTTATGAAAGCCTTTGCAGGGAAGAGAAAGAGTGTTTACATGGAATGTGATGATATTTTCTTGCGTTTATTCTGTTTTACTTTTCTCTTGCATCAGCTGCCTAAGAGACCTGCTGTCAGACTGAAGGAGGTATAAGTAAATATTTTAAGCAAACAAAAAGTAAACCATGGGTTTAACAAATCAAATGCTCTAACTTTAATCACCAGCCAAGGTTTCAGTGGGTTTTGTCCTGATTGCATAGCAACAGACACATGTCCGCTTCTAAATATTTAATTTCCCAAGGTACAGGCAAAATGTCACGTCTGGCTGAAAAGCCAATATAGAAGCTACCTGGAGGCCAGCTTGTGTTCTGAGACAACAGCATGGAGTCTCCTTCCTGGAGAAAATGGCTACTAGTTGCGAGGGCTATGTTACCTCCAATATCAGAGGCAGTATGACTCTGAATGCCATTTCCAATGAATCACAAGTGGGGACGACACTACTGCACTGACATCCTGCTTTTGGCTTCCCCAAAACACCTGTTTAGCCACAGGATGCTGTACTAGATGGGCTACTGGCTTGATCCAGCAGGGCTCTCCTACCGTTCTAAACCAGCACACAAAGCTTCTAACTTTATCTTTGCTCATGAGTAGCATTTCTTGTTCCCTCCCACAAGAGAGCCCTTATTCTTTAAGACATCTGAGGCACAAACAAGTTCCATGGCAGGTACGGTTAAGTTTTTGGGGCCTGAGGGCAGCAGTCCCCCTTGGTCAACCTTCTCAGGGAAGTATGCAGATAACGAGTATGTCCAAAAATGGGCACCTCCCATTGGCACACCCACACAGATGGGACTCACAACACACACCCCAAGCTGATTTGTGCAGATCAACTGATGGGGGAAGGGGTTATTGTCCACTCTCCACCCATCAAATGAACTTTCTGATAATTAACGATTTTTGTTAGGGAGGGCATGACTTTTGTTGGGGAGGCATAACCGATGTGATTGGTCAGTTAAGTATTTCTATTGTTTTACTTGATCAGGGGTGGGGAGCTGCCCCCATGCGGCTACACCCATGGGTGGGCGTAGAAACTAGTCTACTGTACAAAGGTAAAATTCATATTTGTTGCTCTGTGCACTTCTGCTTTTGGCACCACCCACCACTGGCATGTGGCCCCTGGAAGGCTGCTCCACGGGGAATGTGGCCCTCCTTGCTTTGGAGGAGTCTAAAGGCCCCCTGAGATGCAGGTGTTAGCAACTTGTGGAGCACCAAGCAACCTCCATGCTTATTTTACCTTATTGCTTTGATCCCAAGGCACAGACAAAGGTACTTCTGTATGCTTGCAGGAAAAGACGTATTTTCTGCAGAAAGGAAAAGAATGCATCGGTTACGCTGAATGTTGACTGTCAACAAAAGGTAATTAAAAAATGCTCCTCATAAAATTGGCACTAGAAAGGAAATGGCAAGTATGCTTTGAACGTGACCTTGAACGTGACCTTCCAAAGATATTATCTAAAAGAAATAGGTTGTCTTGTTTTTAAACATAGCTTTTAAATTAGCCACCAGACTGAATCCAAGTATGTGCAGAGGAAGGGAGAATAAATCTTTTGGTTCAACAGAGACTCACTGGGCAAGATAGCTATATGGTCATCACAGAATCATAAAAATGATTAAGGTTAAATACTCTTAGGGAAATCTGCATAGGGTACAGAGGCAGGAGTCGTTCATTTTCAGCCGGATCAGATTGGCATGTTACCAGATCTGGGATCTGGGCCCTCAATTTCCACGTGTGATTAGAATCACATGAGGAAGAGCAGGAAGGGTGGCTGGCCCACAAAGCGTCGCACGCCCACTTTTCTCTGCACACTGGGAGAGCAAACAGACTGCAGCAGGAGCCTGTTGCACTCACGGTGCCTCCCTGCATGATCAGGACTCTAAATTGCACAGGAAGCCTCCACAAGTGCAGTAAGTTCCTGCACCTGGAGGATAGCAAGGGCAGGCACAGGGACACACAGAGGAGTTCACCCCCACTTTTCTCATCATATGAGGGGGAGACTACCTGAATGTTAATCGAGGCACTCTAGAGCAAGCTAGTTACACAAGGTAGTAGTGTCAACATCTCTCTCTTTTTGTACACAGAGTATTATTCCCTATTATTAGTCCTTTTTCGCAATAATTCATATAGTTCTCCTTACAAAACTTCTTGCAACCCTACAAGCGATGTCAATTGATTACAATTGTCTTTCAAATATATCATAAATTTCTTCCACTCTTTCAGGAAAGTCTGGTCTTGCTAGTCCCAAATTTTCCCAATTAATTTTGCCAACTCGGCATAGTCCATCAGTTTCATCTGCCACTCTCCTTTTGTTAGTAGTTCTTCTTGCTTCCATGGCGGGGCTATTAGTATTCTTGCTGCAGCAAGAATCCTTTTCCTAATTATTCTCAGACACGTCAAAAGGGACCAAATCAAAGACTGGTAAATACTCCCCAGCTGAGAGCAAGTATGAGATTATAGATGTATTAGGGAACACTGTGCTAGTTTGTGGGATACCTTTTATCTCTCGTGTGGGGCACATTGTGTATTCAAGGTATAGTATTGGGTTTGTTTTTCAGTTAAGTGAATTCCTTTGCTTGCAATCATTTTTGGCAAAATCTGTCTTGGTTCATTCTGGCCTTTTGCTGGTGCGAGGGAGTGAAGGCAGGCAAACACCTGGAGAAAATCACATTCAGGTTCGCTCTAACACACCACAATCACATCTATTGACTTCTTTCATATGTGGATCAAGAGGCCCACTTGCGAATAACTACTTATGCAACTTCCTGCCACGTCCCCCAACACAGAGTGCCCTAGATTCCTTTTCCCTAGTTGCAGGGTTAAAGTCAGAAGTATCACCTAATTGCACTAACATAAAACCTTGCACAGGATACAGCATCTCTCAAATTTAGACGCTGCTATTGAATTTGGGTCTATTTTCAGATAGGATTTGCTGCACACAGGTGAAATGTAATGGGATTTAAGGTAGGGGCTTGAGGAAATGGAAACTGGTTAGTATGGTGTGCGTGACTCAGCTTGGTAGAGTGCATTTCTGCTATAGACCCAGCAGTAGCCTTGGACTCAAGTGACAGAAAAATTGCTTAGTGCTAACAGCAGGGCACTGACAGTCATAAGATGCTCTTGTTCTTTGCTCAACTGTATCACTCCCATACAATCTCATTATCAGGACCTAAGATAAGGAAATGAGAAGGAGGAGAGATCTGACTGATAACAACTGATCTATGACCTTCAAGGTGACAGAGCCATGGTAAAGTGGTCCAAAGTACCCAATAATAAGAGGTCTTGCCTTGGCAAGCCATATGACTTAGAGACATTTTAAACTTCTTAGGAAGAGGAGATCAGACAGAACAAAGTCCACAGGTTTTGTGGAACAAGGAGATTCAGGTACATACACAAAATGCACACTTGCACATCAGTTCTCAAGAAAAAGAATTTGCTCATATTCCTTTCTCCCCCATATTAAAAGGCACCCATGGAGTCCCAGCATCATAAACAGAACATTTGGTCAGATAATATATAGTAGTAAGTTACAGACATTACTATTTAGATTGCAAGCCTTCAGTTACAGCTCTATTCTGTGTTTCGTATCAAATAATGCTCTGTGTGTGTGTTTAGTTTAAAAATAAATAAATATTATTAAGAAATTCCCTGGATTTGCAGCTTGCAAGACCAGCCCTAACACAAGATGAAGTAAAATCATGATCTTGGGACACAAATCTAAATAACCCCTTTTAAATCACTTAGAGACAGGATGGGGAACCTGTGCCTCTCTGTATGCTGTTGGACTCCAGTTCCCCTCACCCCAGTCAGTGGGGCCAACCAGCAGGGATGATGGGAGTTGTAGTCCCCCAGCATTTGGAGGGCCACAGATTCTCCTCCCTGACTGAAGGCACCTCAATTCAGCATTCACCAACCTGATCCTCCTGCAGCAGTACTGAAAAGAGAGGGAAATGGTACCTCTAAGCTGAAGTATGTTTGCAGTCTCTCTCTCTCTCTCTCTCTCTCTCTCTCTCTCTCTCTCTCACACACACACACACACACACAGATGTTTTAAGAGTAATGGAAGCACAATCTAAAAGCTGTTTGTAGTGGCAGAGACCATTTCTCCCAATGTGCTTTATGCTGTATAACTGAAGCACCTTCGCTTCCATTCAGGCACCATAGCTAGGCGGCCAGGCTGATGTCATGCATTGGTGTGGGCCAAAACTTTGCTTAACAACCCACCAGTTGCAAGATAGTGTTATGGTAAGCCCCGACCAGGGTGAGGGGGCAGTGGGAGGGAGGCATATATGTGCTTACACTCCTGGGAGGGTGAAAGTTGCACAAGTGCCTTTATTGAGCTTCTGTGGCTTCCAAATATATTTAATCGCAGCAAGACAGGCCCCCGTGTGGTTTTCAAGTGTACTACAAATGCTTTCCCCAGAAGAAGGCTCTCTGTGGGTAAAAGAAATACCGAACATGAAGCAGCCCCATAACAGAAATCAGGACTTACTCCACTTTCTCTGTATCCACCACAGACGACACAAGGAGGCCCTCAAAGTGACAATCTGGTCATTCCTTTGATGGTGAGGATTACACATGCATTTCTGAACCCCTACTAGCAGGCAGCAGGCAGGTCTGAGGTGAGGTGTGGGGCTTCTGTGGTCTCTCTCTATGTGCTCTGTCTAGAATGAATTTTAGGGCAAAGAACAGATTGCAGGAGAGTTCTGTGTGGCAGGATATTGAGAGCTAAGCTGCCAGCAAGGATGCAGAAGCCACAGGCCTCCGTCTCTACACCAGTACGCAGAAACATAGGAAGCTGCCTTAGAGAGAGTAAGACCAATGGTCTATCCAGCTCAGTATTGTTTATACTAAATGGCAGCAAGTCATCCAGGATTTTAGGCAGGGAACCCTTCCCAGCACAAAGAAGCTGCAGAACTGAATGTGGTACCTTCTGCATGTAAAATAGATTCTTTACTATTAAGCTACAGCGTCCCCTCCCCCTATGAAAAATTAGTTCTTAGTTCGTTGACTTGTGGGGGTGGAGGGCAACACAAACTTTATTTTAATATTGTTTTCAAATTAAGGATGTTTTGCAAGGTACAATGCATTTTGAGATGAGCATCTCATAAGTATGCATACGCAGAAAGTTTTATTAGCTTTAAAAAAAAACATGTTCCCCCCAATAAAGATTTTAGAAAAGCTTTAGAAGAGTAAAGGTTACTATTGTGAAAAATTGTGACCTGTCCTACACCCGAAGGTCCCAGAGCAGGTTAAAGTAAAATTGTAAAAACAATTTAAAACAACTTGCAATCACAGAAATAAATTTTAGGGTCCTAAAAAAGATGGGCCAGAGAAACAAGGTGAGACAGGCAGACACCAGAGACCACAGCTACTCACCAGTTACCTCGTGAAGTTGTGGCATATTTAAACCTGAGGTTATCCTGAACTGACTCTTCTCCCCACCACAGAAGTGTATTTCATTCTAAGTAGGCTTTGCAGTAAACAGCACTGCTGCTCAGCCAAGCATTTTGTATATCCCCCCAATGATTAGGATAAATAAAGTTACCCTGTAGATTATTTGACTACTCTGCCTGCTACGCTCTCCTGATAGGATGATGTAGCTGCGGTTCACTAGCAGGCACGGGAGAATGACAGAGACAAATGGCCAAGCCACCGAGATGCCAGAAAAGAGGGGACTCCTGAGCAAGGAAGGTGCCACAAACCCCTAAGTCAGAGCATTCTAAGCACTGCTCATGATGCTCTGGCAGCCTGCCTTCTTCCCTGCCTTCTTTCGCTGCTCTCAAGAGAACGCATTGATCTGGCATTAATGCTCCGAGAACTGTGGCCTTAAGGATAATGCATGCGGTCTCAGTCTGTGTTCTGCAATAAATTATGAATTAGAGACAACCAAAGAACAAAGCTATAAATACGCTATGAGGTTTTAGTGACATAACAGGAGGCAAACTGGAAGGGGCTCTTATGTCACCGCAAGGCAAAACTAGAATCAGAATGAAAACACAGAGCTGGACGAGGGTTTATTTTATAAATAGGACTGGCTGTAGAAGAAAGGAACAGACTGAGGATGGGGGGGGGAAAACATTTCTCTGAGCTTTGCTGGTCACTTTTTCCAGCTTTCCCTTTCTTCCACGGAAACTTACACTTTCATTTCTACCAAGCTTTTACCTTTCTGACAAATTTTGCTACCAGAACACAGTGGGCCGGATATAGCCAGTGAATTTCTTGCTATTGCCTTTCCTTCCCTGCATTTTCAGCAAACATATTTTGCATCAAATTTAGTAATCAGCACAGAATACAGATTCTGAAGGATCTTAACATTTGCAAAAAAAATTAAAAAGCTAATTTGTATCCTCCTTCATTGTGGAAACAGGCTTGCGATCAAACCAGAAGTGCCCATAAAAAACTCCAGCGCTGAAGAAATGGAGTCCGTGTGCCTTGCCTCATTTCCAGTTATGTCATGACTGCGTTCTACAGCCAGGCAGTGCTGTTCAACCCACCATCCTCCTATTCCAAAGGTTTAATGTCAAGGCCAAAGTTCAACCTTAGAATGTGAAGTAATTACAAAAAAAGAAGTGTGTGTCTGAGCATGTGCAAAGTACGTGTCCCTTCCTAGGAAGGAAATAGGAGAGAAACCCAGGCATGCTGTTCTGAATGCACATAAGAGATTTCGCCAGTGAGATCTAAAAGTTGTCAGTTACTGACATCATCAGAATGAGTCAAAAGACAGAGCTTAACTTCTCTGTGAATAAATAAAAACAGCACGTTTTTTGGAAACTGCCTATTTAAAGTCAATTTGAATAAACTCACAAGAAACACCTTGTCCTCTCTCCTACCTCCTTCCCCTCAAAATCATCTCCATTTGGTAGCTGTTACCTCTGCTGTTTTCAAGAACGCCACCATGGGCATTTTGCTGAGGCACGGAGAAGAGCAGAAACACTACCTGTGGATCAAATCCAGGGGCCCCATGTGCAGGAAGACCTGCTTATAAGTAATTGTTTCAGTCTTCAACATATGAATACAATTCTACTGCAGGAATGTACAATGAGGGAGGAGGAATCACATATGGTCCTAGTTAGGGAGAGAGCGATGCAAGGAAGTTGCCAGAATAATACTTTTTCACTTACCTGTCCAGTCTGATTTTTTTCCTAGCGCTAGCTTCTTTGAATCGTCTTTCTCCATCCTGTTAAAGGGAAATAAAATGGATGGATGACATTTGGAAGACATATGAAGCATGCATAGGAACAAACAAAGCGAGGCTTTAAACTAAATAGATGGGCCAGATGTTAAGAGTTTAACTCAAAGGAGTTTAGGTTGCCCTGATTTTCCTGCAGTAAAAAATTATGGGCCAGAAAAGACCATCACAAAGGCGGGATCCACAGACAAATAGTATCAACACCGTGAACTGGTATCTGCAAAAAAAAGTTGCAGCACAGAAGGCCCCAGTCAGTTAATTAGACTTTTTAAAGGTCTCTTCCTCGCACCCTGGTGTATTCTAAAAAGTTGCCTTTATATATATTTTTTGCAAACCTTGGGGTTCCCTCTCAATATTTCCCTCTTCTGTGTGAGATGTGTCATTTTGACTACACAAGCAGTGGTACTAATGCCTGAACATAAGATATAGAAGGAATGATATACTCTCCCTCCTCCCCATGTATAAAGGCAGCAACCATTTTGCGTGCGTCCAATTGACGTGTGACCACCAACCATCTGGCCTTGAATGGCGCTATATAAATAATACTAATAATAAATGGTGGTCCTCATGCTATTGCAAACCTTCCTTAAGAGATTTCTTCTTACTTCTAAGCTGACACAAAAAAAAAATTCACAGTTTCCCCAAGGAGAAAGCTGGTTTTGCATGGCTAACATGCTACAGTGTGCAGCTGAGTGAGTTCATGCAGGGTTACCAAATTTGATTCAGGACCACAATCCATCACTTTCAAAGCCATTGCTGCTTCTTACCCCAGGCTCTGGTTTCAGCATTGGAAGTGTGCGTGGCTGACCCTCATCATTCAAGACCACAAAGGTCATGAAGGCACTGTTGATGTGTCTTCGGCTGACTTCCATTTCATGTCGATAAGCCTCTACACACACCCCAACCTCCATGCTGAAATTAAGAAGAAGACATTTTTTTTTAGCTGGCACACATCAAAGTATATGTAGAACTGTGACAAGTAGGAACAGATTCCATTTTTTATTTAAAGGGCCTTTTTGTTAACTCCGCTTCTTTGGGACTTGTGAATTTATCCAAATTGATTTTAAATAGGCAGTCGTCCCCCCCCAAGTGCTGTTTTTATTTATTCACAGACTAGTTAAGCTCTGTATTTGGATTCATTCGGATGATGTCAGTAACTGACAACTTTTAGATCTCATTGGTGAAATCTCTTATGTGCTACATGGGGGGGGGGGGCGAGTAAAAGAAAATAAAACACCAAAAGCTTCAATCTGTCATCTTCCTGTTCAATGACTTTGCATTTCTTCTGGTAGATCATAAAATGGTCTAATTTATACAAGTGAAGTAAGTTTTCTGAAAGGCAATACCTGTTCTTGAATGCATTGTTGACAATGGCCTTGAAAAGGAGGCGGTCCCCAACTTGAGATGGTCCCCTGAAATGGAACATTTCGATTGTCTTCAGGGTGGGGTGAGCGTGGCACAATCGGCTAGGGAAGAGAGAGTATATTATGAGCACTGAAAAACCAAAACCAGTATTCTTCTGCAGGACAAAATATCCAAATACTACTTCCAACTAGTAATGGGTAAGCTGTACTCTCACACAAGAGATATTATCAGTTCTCCATTCACAAAACAACACATTTTTACCATGACACAGCGAGAGTCAGACCTAGGCTATCCAGCAAAGGTCAAGCCCACACTATACATTTAAAGTGCACAGCTTCCCCCAAAGACACCTGGAAACCATAGCTTGCAAAGGGTACTGGGAATTGTAGCTCTGTGAGGGGTATACGATAGTACCCAGGAAGCCATGTGCAGTGTGGATGAGACCTTATTTTCCCTCTGGCTTGTTGCTGTGGAGAAGCTCTTTCTCAATCCATGAATACACAGGGAATCCCTAAAAATGAGGGAGTGTGGGAAGCTTGGGAAGTACCCAATTTAAGTTTCCCTTCATCTCTCTTCTTCACAAACTTATGTCATCCAGATCCCCAGAACTAAGTGTCACTGTGTCACCTACAGGGAAGCAGCTAGCTTGTCTCCGCTAACAGTGAAGGGCGATCTTTGGCACTGCTCAAAGCTTTGGACCCTAAACAATTACACAAGGAAGGCTGCCAGTGCTACAACAAACTGTCCCCGGTGAAGAGAGATGCAGCGCATCTGCTTAATTATGGGGAGAAGGCAAAGGTTATGCACACCAGCCTCAGCCAGAGTGAAGTGCATAAAGGGAGATGCATTTCTGCAGCAGCCAGGGAAATATTTGGGTAGGGCCACAATCCAGCATGCAATCTGAATGCAAAAGGTCCCAAGTTCAACCACTGGAATCTCTAGGCAGGGCTGGGAAAGACTCCTCTCTGACGCCCTGAAGGTCCAGGGCCAATCAGTATAGATGATACTGAGCTGGACAAACCAATAGTCTGACTTGATATAAGGCAGTGTATATGTTCTATGCTACTTCTCCTCACTAGAACAACAACTCATAGAATTTACTTTCAGAAGTAGAAATGTAAATAGGCAGAGTAGGCACCGACCTACGGGCCCCACACTTTTAGGGGTCCTGTGGGACAGCAGTTAAAATAAGTCTTGTGGGACAGCAGTTAAAATAAGTCCTGCTTGGCTTCTGCAGTACCAGAGAAAGATATGGGATGGCATTCTGCTACGTTTTACGCAGAAGAGACCTGCTGAAATGAATGAACATGACTAAGCTAGGTTCAGTAATGTCAACGGGTCTTCTCTTAGTAAAACTTAGTTAAATACCACCCAGGATGTCTAAGCCATTAGGATGTAAAAACAAAAAAAAATTCCTTCCAGTAGCACCTTAAAGACCAACTAAGTCAGTTCTTGGTATGAGCTTTCGTGTGCATGCACACTTCTTCAGATACCATGGTATCTGAAGAAGTGTGCATGCACACGAAAGCTCATACCAAGAACTGACTTAGTTGGTCTTTAAGGTGCTACTGGAAGGAATTTTTTTTGTTTTGACTATGGCAGACCAACACGGCTACCTATCTGTAACTGGAACCATTAGGATGTCTCGTCCATACCCTTTGAAACCAGGATGTTGCTATAACTGGCTATAATGTGTGTTATGGTGCTGTGCAGGCCTAGTCAAGTTCTATGGAAAGGAGCTAAACCTTTGCCAATGGGTTTGCAATTGTCTGCATCCAGAAGGTCCCAGGTACAGTGGTGCCCCGCAAGACGAATGCCTCGCAAGACGAAAAACCCACTAGACGAAAGGGTTTTCCATTTTGGAGGTGCTTCGCAAAACGAATTTCCCTGTGGGGTTGCTTCGCAAGACGAAAAAAATCTTGCATCCCCCGGCGGGTTTTTTTTGCTTTTTTTGCCCTTTTCTTAAGCCGATAAGCCGCTTATCAGCTGTTCCGCTGATAAACCGCTTAACAGCTGATCGCTGGAAGCCGCTTGACAGCTGTAGCGCTAATCCACTAAGCTGTCAATGGGCTTGCTTCGCAAGACGAAAAACCGCTAGACGAAGAGAATCGCGGAACGAATTCTTTTCGTCTAGCGAGGCACCACTGTACAACCGCTGCACTGCCAGGTAAGACTGGGAGATGCCCATTCTGAAACCTTGGGGAGACGCTGCCAGTCAGCGTAGTGACAATATTGGGCTAGGGTTGGACCAATGGTCTGACTCTGCATAAGGCAGCTTCCTATGGTCATCAAGAAACATTGCTAAATTTTGGTAAATAGGTAACTAAATAGGTGTTACAGAGCAATGCTTTCAATGAAGGACACTTTTACAACTGTGGAAGTAATAACACCTCTGTTATTGGTAAATGATGGAACAGAAGTACTCCAATGAAGAGAGTAGACGTCATAGTGACAAACTCATCTCTTCATATGGAGGCGAGTCCTAACCATGCACAAAGCAGGGGTCGCAGGGTCCAAACTTAAATAGCCAGGTAGCACCATCCTGCCTAGTTCTTCCCCCCAAACCAAGTAGACCACCTTGCCGCTATTGTGGCCACATTTTCCATCCAGGCCATGATCTGTCCTCCAAATGTGTTCCCCTGGTGGTTGGCATGTGGGGGCAGGATGAGTTCCACACTTTCCACTCTGGTCTTTTCTGCAGGTACCATCATGCCACACTCTCTATTCTCAAACTCTGGTAAGAAAAAAAGGACACAATTTTATCAGAGAGGTGTCTGGAGAGGAACAATCTTCTCAGGGTTGAATCCCCACACCCTTTCCAATTTGCTGGGAGCCACGGTCTGGCAGGAAAGTGGGCAGGAACTGCTGCAGAATTATCCGGCACAAGAAGGACACAATGGTTCCTGTTTACAGCATGCAACCCTAGGAAGCCACGGAGAGTCAGCATTTGTGATAAACTGGGATGTGTCTAAATGAATAAACTGGTAGGCATGCAGATACCAGGAGCTAAGAAACAAGTGGCAGCCAGTGTAGTACAGTGGTTAAGAGTGTTGGACTAGAAACTGGGAGTTCAAATACCCATTTGGCCATGAAGCTCACTGCATCTCTGCCTAACCTAATTCACAGGGTTGTTGTAGGGATTAATTGGGATGAGGGAGAGCCACCTTGAGCTCCTTGGAGAAAAAGGTGGGATATAAATGCAACCAATAAATAAAAGCAAGGACCCATGAGCCCCATTGCCTGCTCTATACCATCTCTTTCAAAAATTGCATGGTGTCAAGCTTGCCAATTTCTTCTCTAGGCAACAAACCAGGGATTACTCTCATCTCTGCTTCTGTTCACTCCCAAGCTTTATACTTCACTCCTGTTCCATTAGGTTCTATCTATAGTAATTCAAAGTGCTTATTTCTTTGTTAGGGGCTTAATGACTTTTTAAGAAAGGTAGTGATGATTAAGGTAAGCTCTGCAAAAGGTGAAGCCCCTAACTGACAACCACTGACACCTCTGTTGTGCCTCCTTAAACAGCATGGCATGGACAGCATATGGGCTTCAAGCCTGCAGCTGAGCACCTTCTCTGCAGCAATTGTGACCCCTTAGGGATTTAGCAACAGGCCAGCGATATGCTCTCAGTAGCTTCTTCCACTGTGCCACCCATGAGGATATCTTCTGGCAAAACCTCCAAGTATTCCTATCCGCTAGGAAATACAGCTGCTGTAAATGCAAGGACAACACAGAAAGCAAGGCTGACTGCCATTGAAGATTACATCTTTAGCAAAACCCAATTACCTTCTTTCTTCTATGCGTGAGAATACCTTACATAAATATTGCTGTGGGAAACCCATCATGTAAACACTGTAACACTGTAATTTGAAGAAGAAATACATCCATGTATATCTATCTGGCAGGAAGCTGTAGCTGGCTATGCAAACATGTGGTCAAAGATACATACTGCTTCATGCACCAGGTGACTGCTAGAGACAATGCTGCCTGACAAAGTGTGAGGCACTACTACATAAACATCTGCTTCTATATTCTGTGGTGGCCACCCCACAATTATAGGTGGTGCCACGCTCTCCAGATACAGGGCTAGCTTCAACTCTCAATGTTCAGTTGCTGATGGTTCCCTTTTCCTGCTTGTGAACACACTTTGTTGTTTCTAACCCTGTGGCAGGATTGATGTACTAGACAAGTGCTGCCCGTCAGCAAAAAGTACCTGAAAGGAGCCTGGGGATTTCTGTACCGGACTGGACAGGGCTGTTAGTAACAAGGTCTTTGATGGTCTCTGTGTGGGCCAGTCGCATGCGGCGGCGTTCAGCTGCAACGCTGTACTCAATCTTCTCCTCTTCGGTTTGAGGAACCAGGGGCTTTAACTTGATCTAAGTGTATTATGGAAAAACAGCATAAAATGTTGTAGAGAGCCTTTGCCGGTGTTAAGCATCCTGACCTGAGATTTTCCGCATTCTGAGAAAGTAGTTCAGCAATGACCTGCCATTTATTTTAAATCTAAAAGCTAAGGAAGTATCTTTCAGCTGCCTCTTCGGGCACAGACCTCACAATGTGGTTGATATAAAACCACCATAAAATAATATTTAATACAGTATGTCAATGACAGCCCCAATTTACAACAACAGTCACTCGAAAACAATTCACAGGCCACCATCACACCATTATAATTCAATAAAACAACCTTTAAACAGTTTCTGGAAAAGCAGCACTCTAAATCCTTTTAAGGAAAGGGGAACTGGAACAAGTGAGTTTTCATCGGCCCCTTTAAAAGCTTGTAGAGATGGGGCAATACACAAATCACTCTGGAGGGAGTTCTACTAGCTCTGGAAACTTGCTGAACGAAAAAGTTCAGGACATACCCAAAGCATTACCAAACCACATTTTACCTATTTTGATGCTGATATTCTCTGTAGTCTGCATAGCTCTAGCG
The DNA here is from genome assembly GCF_964106915.1 of Podarcis gaigeae. NCBI lineage: Eukaryota > Metazoa > Chordata > Lepidosauria > Squamata > Lacertidae > Podarcis > Podarcis gaigeae. The sequence continues at coordinate 57,442,409 of NC_139682.1, read as the reverse complement.
TAAAACAATAAATGTGTTGTTCACTTTGACGGGAGTGTGTGCGCATGTCAAGGAAGGCCTTGCAGTTCACAACAAACGGCACCATGGCCTTGTTTTCCAAACACCTTTGTACAGTAGGCTACATTACAGGCATGCAACAAGCTTTCTATTTTAATCGATAGAGGCAAGCAAGAGGCATTATCCACATTCTGACCAGGCAAAAGCACTCAAGGAGATTCAGTGAGGTGTGCAGTCTGAGGAGAGTCCCAAAGGTCAAACAAAGGGGCCTGAGGTTTCCAGCCCCTGATTTACACCATGGTCCTGGGTGTGCTTTCTCAGAAGTCCAGCACGTTCAATCCTTGCAAGTATGCAGAGAACTGTAACCTTCATATAACTTTCATCCACTGCACAATCAGCCAAAGTTCTGTATGCCACAAAGCCAATAACGTTGTTGTTGTTGGCAATGGAGTGCGCTTCCAAGGGTGAAGTCAAACTACTGTGTTAGTAGCACCAAAGTCCAGGGTGCAAGCCTGGGCAGTATGTATGGAGGTCCTGGGTTGCCCAGAGGTTAAGACCCTCCCCTTGGCCTCACTGATGTCCAAAGGAAAGCAGAGCGATGTGTTTGGCACCAGCTTGGCTGCAGGAATTGCCGGAAGGAGGAGTACAAGTCACCATGAAAGCAATCTGTATTTATATCTGTGTGCCCCAATTTGTATTAAAAACCATGCAATGCTATCCCATTTGTGTACTGCAGAATTCTAGACCAGCTAATAAGTTATGATTGAATTAAAATATCTTTATTTTTCTCCTAGTCTCAACATTACAAATTAGACCTCAGCAGAGCTGCACCAGCAACATACCATATAAAATGATTTGTGTGTGTGTGTGTTATTTTTATAAATAGTTGTTAAGGACCATGATAACATAGCGAAAGCAATCAACAAGAGTCTTTATACATTCTTTAAATGCACAGGATAGTCTCTATAAAGCAAATCTCAAGGGGGAAAGCGGGTTGAAGGGATGGAGCAGCAATGCTATTTTTTTCCAAATGCCTAAACTGAAGATTTTAACTCTCTGTGCCTACCTTAGCAGACGGCTTGCCTTGTGCCACAAAAGTTGCATAGGCCTTGCAGACATTCCACTGCTCCCCATTGCACAGGTCTTCATAGCTGACCTGTACACCAACCTAGAAACAATCACCAGAGGGGAGGAGGAAAAAATGAAGGTGAGGTACTGAATTAAGAATTTAGTTGCATTTAGAAAAAAAAAAAACACCTTCCACTATTTCCCATTCAGAAAAAGGAACATCTGAAACAACTGGATAATATTTCAAAAGAATGCTTTGTAGCACCTGAAGGAGTTGCACTGCATAATAGCTCTCTGTGTTGTTCTAGTTCTTAGCTCTGGTTTGGCAAGTCATACTTCTGAATATTTAAAGGTGAACAGGCGGTGTGATTATTGCTTTCTATGTACTGCTGCTCTCCTAAGCAAATGAATCACAGAAGTTTGTTCCCTGGGGCAGAAAAACGAAAACCAGGCATCCCCTGGATAACATTCTTCCCTTTTCCAGCAACAGAAGCCACGTTATGGGAATCAGGGTGCTGTTTGGGTTTCGCCTGGATAGATTCTTGTACTGTGAATTACAGAAAAGCTTTTTACAATTGATGGGAGCAATGAATATTCCACAAACCAGGGCCATACATATTCTGTGCCCTGCAAAATGTGGTCTCTATATAGCTTCCAGGAATAGCTGCTTTTAAGTTTTCATTTTTACTTAAAATCCAAGTTTCTATCCCTTATGATTATGAAGGACAATTTGATGACTTGGAAATAGTATCACAATCAGGATACCACTCTGGACCAATTGCACAGAAACAGTGACAGCTCTACTTCCCTTCAGAAATATTTCATGGGGGGGGGGCCTTACGAATTCATGTATGTTAATATTATTATTCAATAGAGTATTTAACATAATATTAACATATAACAATAACTGGTTCTGAGGACATATTCCAGGATTCACATGCACATGGAAAAATAGCCAAGAAATACAAGGCTTTGCGACAGGAATGTGGCACCATTCTGGCACACAAATCTTGCCAACATGCTTCAAAAGCTCAGCAACTCACAAGTAAAATAGTACTTCAGCTGTAGCATGATCACTGTGCCTAGCAAGTGGATTTTGTCCTCTCCTGCAAAACTCCCATTTTACTCTACATGTTGCTCGACATGGAGGACTGGTGCAGATTCACATGAACCTGCCCAAAAGCTGAGATAGTCTTTGGAGACCCTTTTCTGGAAGCTCCTCCTACCATGATTAGTGAGCCATAACCAGAGACAGAGCTGCTTCTGCAGTTGTTTCTCATTCTGCAACTCCCTCCTAAGAGACATCTACCTGGCACCGTATTTGCAGTCTTTTATTAAGCACCTCTTGAAGTCTGTTCTGTTCATTCAAGTTTTTGGTGGTGGTTAAATTGTATCATTTAAGTCCTCATTGTAGCTGGTATTGTCCCTGCTTGTGGTTTTATTACCTGCTGCTCTGAGCCTATATGCGCTTTTTAAATTTTCTCATGTGATTCGTACTGGCTGTTAAAATTGCTTTTGTTTCATACATTATTGGTTTTGCAATTGTTTTTATGGTTATTGCTTTATAGATCATGTAAGTGCCCTGAATTTGATTTGATTTTTGCCAGATATGTGGGGCATGTTTAAAAAAATGAAATGAAATGAAATAGGCTGCCACCTATCCACTGCACTACAGTGAATTTCAACCCACTGACAGGGCATAGGAAGCTGGAAATAAACCTGAAACCAAGATTTACTTCTACAGGAAGACACAGAAAACAGCCTTTCCCTTATGTAGCATTCACTCCAAATAGTTGAATGTTATTTCTGTGTCATGCATTATTCCTATAGAACTCCTTATTCCTAGCCCTCTCTGTTTTCCTTTAAACTATTGAACCCCTTCTTTTGCCAAAAAGATTTCAAGCTCGACAAAGAAAACAATGTTTAGTATTCACATAACAAAGCTTGCACTTTTTCATTTACCCTCCACCACCTATCCTCATCCTCTACAAGTGGTTGTGACCATCCTTTGATATATTAAATAACTTAGGAAAACAGATAACAACTTTTTATGAAATATATTGGTACAGTGGTATTTTGGAAGTTGAACGGAATCCGTACCGGAAGTCCTTTCAATTTCCAAAATGGTTCAGAAACCAAGGCGTGGCTTCTGATTGGCTGCAGGAAGCTCCTGCAACCAACCGGAAACCAAGGAAGTCGCAACGGATGTTCAGGTTCCAAAGAACATTTGCAAACCAAAACAATCACGGCATTCGGGACCCAAAACATTCGTCTTGCAAGCGGTTCAAGATCCAAGGTATGACTGTGTGTGTGTGTGTGTGTGTATCCCAGCAACTCATCTTCAATTCAAATTAACTGAATAACTGCCTGTTTGCATTATCTTTTTGGAGAACAAAATTTGAGTGCATGGTACTGGCAACCATAGGGCTGAGATCCTAGCCTTCTCAGAAGTAAGTCCCACTGAATGCAGCGGAGCTTGCTTTCAAGTGAGTGGGGTTAGGATTGCAACCTTAGCTGCATATTGGGCAACAAATGCAAGTCCTCCAAAATAGCACACTGAAGCATACAAACCTCCATGCTAGAGTTAAATGCTCGGTTCACTTTTGCTTTGATGTTGACAACCTGCCCAACACTAGGGATAGGGGAGAAAAGATAAATAAGATAAGAAACATTAAAATGCAATTGGTAGAAAGCGTCCTGTGGTTCTGATATGCAGGAGTTCTACCTGACTGGTGGGCCCTGCTCGACAATACTGCTGTCATGGTCCATTTGTTAAGATAGCTTTCTGCTCAAATCACTCCCACCGGGTGTCTAGAAGCAACACAGTCAGATTAATTCCTGAGGCCTGTAAGTTAGGTCACCCGGACAGTTCACGGAACGGCTGAGAGGAAGCACTGGATAGGGCTAGAGATTTATGGGATGGAAATTATTTTTCCCCCTCTCCACCAGGTCCCAAGTGGAAGACTTCGTAGGCCCAGGCCTCGTGTAGTTTTCTGGTTCATCAGAAAAGGGCATATAGATAAGATTTCACCCATGGCTAAACACACATTTAAATCATATCTACCTCTCTATAAAGGAAGCGGGATGTGTCATCCCTCAAAAAGTTATCTGCCTGGGTTCAGAGACGCTCCGCTTTAATATAAGCTCTCAAGCGCAATGGCAAGTCTCTCTCCCCTTTCAGTTGCTCAGTAAAAAATGAAATAAAATAAAATCCCCCAATGGTGAGAACAGAATAAGGTTAGGCAGGATAGTCACAGCCTGCCTTAAACACTTCATTTCAACACAGGTCTTTCCTTAAGCTTCTCCACCAGATCAGCCCAGATATGAGATGTAGGAGTTCGTTAAGCACACCACAACATTGATATGGATAGTGAAGGATACCACCACCCTCGTGCTACAAGCCAAGTGAATCTGCTTGGCATGAAGCCAGGCTCAAGTGCTCCCACGTGGTGTTTTGTCTAGGGGTGCTTCCAGACAGCTGTTCCTTGTGGAATCTGTGCTCTTTGTGCATGCACATTTCTGCCAATATCACTGGCATTAAAAACCCAGCCCACAATTTCTCCCATTTAAATCTGCTGCAGACAACCCACTTACAATATCCCAATGACCCATTTAGAAAACTGAGCCCACGTCTGGAAGCACCTTATGAGTAGACACAGCCTCTTTAAGGACACATCCTCTTACTGCCACCTAGTGCAATTGCTGATGAAACTCAAAGTGATGTTTTTCAGGTAGGGTCAAACAGCAGTATAAAAACTGAATTAATAATATTTTAGAATCACACGCCATTAGCTGGAGATTAACTCTCACAGTTTAAGTGCTATATTCTGAAATGGAAGTTGTCATAGGGTGCAGGTGTGTGTGTGTGTGTGTGTGTGTGTGTGTGTGTATATATATATATATATATATACACACACACACACACACACACACACACACACACGTGGAAACAATGGATTTCAAAAGCAAACTGCCTTCATACTGGCCTTAACACCCAAAAGGTATACTATTACAATAAACACAGATCCCAAGCAAAGATTCACCCACTAACCTAGTTTCTTTCACACAAACCCTTCATTTCATTGACTAAACTCTCAGAAATTATATGCAGACAAGTAATTATTTTGCAATAAAGGCATTTGACATGCAAAAGGCACGCAAGTAAGATCAAGAACTAAATTAAATGTCTCTGTCAGAATATTGAAGATTTTGCCCCATTTCAAAGGGACGTGTTACTTAAATCAGGGAGTGAACAATTTACGAATGTTATTCCAAAACAGTTTGCTTCAAAGCACATTTTTTAAAAAAACAACAGAAGATTTAGAGAGGATCAACTTCCTTCTTCTTAGAGTTGTTGGTAGTTTGTTGACAATTCTGAACTGGAAAGAACAGTCAAGAAACTAAGCCAGAAAGGTGAAAGCAACAAAACTATTCAGCTCTTTGACAGACTATGCCAGAGGCAAGCAATGTTTCTGGACTACAGCTCCCATCATCCTTAGCTACTGGCCATGCTGGCTAGGGCTGATGTGTGATGTAGTCCAACAGCATCTGAAGGTAACCACATTCTGAACTGCAAAGCCCAGAGGTAGCCAAAAAACATGCACTGGCTCAGTTTTACTAAATGCTATGCGTGCATATTGATTCTTGTGTGAATTATAAAATGATGTCTGATCTGAATGATGGACTAAAGAAAGAATTTTGCCCCACCTGGTATAGCATGACATCTCTCATGAAGCACAATCCAATGCATGCTTCTCCAGAAATAATAAAGTCCCACTGTGCTCAGTAGGACTTATACCGCAAGACCCAGGAAAATGCAGAAAGGATTTCAGCAATGCTTTGGGGTATAGCTTCTCCCAAAAAAATTAGCACATGTAGATGTATGTATGTGTGTGTTTAAAACAATGGTTTGCATAATGCATAAAGAAAATACATAATGAAAAAAATAATAGTTGGGGGAAGCTATTTTTAGAGTCCCTGTGCATGACCAGAGTATTCCTAATATCTCTGGATGACACTGCAGGACTGGGTTACATTTGCCGTCAGTTGACATTCAGGAAATGCATTCATATGACATTAAGTAGAAAACATTGCTCATCTGAAGCACAACTCCCAGAGAGTTGTGTGGATTTCAGATTTTCTGGATGATTTGGTCAGATGATGCTTTTTGAACTCCTACTTTGCACTTAGGGGTCTAATTGCAGTTAATACATAACAGTTTGAATCCCTGCCTTTTTGAAAGTCATTCTTCATTCTGGTAACTAACAGGCTCCGACACTACTCACTCTTCCCCTTTAATACTCCTGAGCTGGATTTGGGACATAGAAATAAAGAGCTATTAGGGGCTGAAGTCCTCCTAATGCACCTTCTTCGTCCCGCAAAACACAACCTACTCCCTTTCCATCCACTCATAGAGTACTATGATGAAAATTAAATTGCTCCCATAAAACGAGCCCTTCATCTGGCAACTGCATCTTTTCTAGAAGCCAGAACAGCAGATGGACAAAGCATCCCTTCATTTTTCACACAACAATTTTATAGTCCCATGTGCACCCTGTGAAGAGTTACAGTTTGTTTTAGAGCCGGAAAGATGGAAAGAACATCTGCAAGCCGCAGAAAGTGAATATTACACTTTTTGAGAACCACCTCTGTGCACAGGAAAAGCAGGCTAGTAGGTGCATTCTGAATACCGTGTCAGTTAGGTTAATTAACACCAGTATCTCAGGACATCAGTGGGTTAGGAGATCAGCAATCTAGTCTATTGCTGTAAACATTTGTACTGCAAAGGCTCATACCAGGCTTCGTCCTTCCCACATAGGCACCAAGGAGACTTTACATGCAGCTGTCTAATACAAAAGGATAAGGAGGGAAACAAAGCAAAGTGGAGCTGAAAAAGAAAGAAGTCGCCTCTCGCAATATAAAATATACATTTGCATAAACTCTGTGGGACCTAAGGGGTGTGTTTCACTGCAGGACCTTAACTGTCCAACCCACCAGGTCAACATAACTGAGTGGCACTGGAACATTCTTATAGATGCTTTCCAGCTGTGGGAGAACAGGGAGAAGGACAGGCTTAAACGTGGACAGACAAAAGGCCAGCAGGCACTGCCCATATTTTCTATTCATATCAGAAGGGGAAAGTTCAGTCTACTGGACAGTGTCCGACATGAACCCAGATCAGAGTCCAAACCCCAAAATTCACTAGCCTTGGGCTAGTCTCCATCTAGCCCACCTTACAAGTCTGTTGTGTCGATTAAAAGGTGCTGAATAACCTGTGCTGATTCTTGCTCCCTCCCCCCATGTTTTTAAAGTGAACATTATTGGGCTTCTGATCTTGAGACAAAACACTGATCCAAGAGTTCCTGCACAGACACACCTTGCTTGTACCCAAGAAGCCAACCCAAGTTAGTGGGCTACTGGTCTTAATTTACTCCTCATTTTTAGCACCATTCAAGCTGCTCTCAGGTGTGAAGACAATCCTGGCTCATATTTCTCTGCTTATTTCCAATCTGCATATGTTGTTTGTATGCTGGCGTTGATCTGTGAATATGTGGCTTGCAGGAAGTCTTGCACCTTTAATTTTTTTTTTTTTTTTTTGCTTCCCTGGAGCGTAATAAGCATGGATACGAGTTCTACCGCTGCTCAAGTACTAAAGTACTGTTTAGAAGTTCCAGTGTTTTATATATAGTACACTCTAACCATGATCATTATCACTTAATAGAGCACTCACAAAACATAAGTTACTGTCTTCCACAGCATATGCAGCCATGCGCTTTGGCTCAGAAACATCTCCCTTTGACTATCTTTTCAAGGTTTGGGGTGCTCTTTGATCCAGGCTTCCATGTCTTGAAACACCTGCCTGCAGCTGCAGCACTAGCGGCAGCCTCTTCTTGACAGAGATAGCCTGGTCATAATTATCTACACTCTAGTAATATCCCATTTAGACTACTGTAATTTTTGCTATATGGGGGTGGCCTTGAAGACCGGAAACTTCTCTTGCTTCAACCCATAGCAGCTAGAGGACTAACTAGGCAGACAGAACGCCCTTTAAAAAAAAAAAAATTAAAAAGGCACTGGCTCCTTGTTCCTCTCTAATCCCAAACCACTATGCTAGTTTTAACCTTTTAAAACCATAATCTGTTTGGGTCCAAGACTGCCTGTTCCTTCATGGACCTGTCCAAACATTAAGAGCATCCACAGAGGCCCATCTCTGGGTTCTCCCCCTTTGAAGGAGAGGGAAGTGGTGGCTGGAGGTAGGGTGAACCTCTCCTGGCACCAAATTTGATGTCCATTCAGTGCCAAGTAGAGACCTTTTTATATGCCATGGGGTTCTTTAAAAAAAAGTTTCCTTGTTTTAACTGTTGCTGCTCTGCTGCACTTTTACTGTGACTTGTATTTTTACCATTTCATTTGTAAACCACTCAGAGATCCTTTGGGCCTGAAGTGGCAGAGTATAAATATCTGAGATAAATAAAGGATCTCCATGCATAGCTTCTCTAGAAATTTGTAAAGGCTGACAGTGCACCTGGGTTCCCCTAAAACAGAGGTTCCCAAACTTGGGAAACAACTCCAGTTGTTTTTGGACTACAATTCCCATCAACCCTGACTACTGATCCTGCTAGCTAGGGATGATGGGAGCTGTAGTGCAAAAAGAGTTGGAGACCAAAGTTTGGGGAAACCTGCCCTAAAAACTATATGAAAGCCACGTTCTGACAAGCTCCAGAGCCCACAGACAGACCTACAACCACAGGAAAGGCTAGGCGACGTTTGCTGGAAGTGGCCAGGGTACATTGTTTGTCTGTGTAAATGACAAGGAAGTACCAGAGGCTCACAGCTAGCTACTACTGACAAGGCTGTCAAGGAGGAGACATGCCCTTTCCCAAGCATCCAAACTTTGGCTGAGAGAGGGCATCCAGGTGGTAGTAAATGGGACATAATAATCTGTGGCAGGAATAGAGAACCTGTGGTCCTTCGGAGTCTGTTGGACTACAACTCCTTTCTGCTCCAGACCATTGGCCACACTGGCTGGGGCTGATGGGAGTTGAAGTCCAACAACATCTGGAGGACTAACGATTCCCCATTCCTGATCTGAAGCCATATTGAGAGTCATGCAGATTGTTAGTAAATCCACACATCTAAAAGAATCAAGATGATGGGTACTCAAGTGGAATATAAAAGTTTAAAGTATTACCAAAAAAAAGGCAAAACTCCAAATTCACCCATTCTTCCGACAGCTTTCCCAAAAGAAGGACACGACCACCCACCCCGTAAGCTAGAAAAAAGGACCTAGGTTTTTACATACCTGCCCTTTGAAAAAGAAGCCCGCTTAATCTCTCACCGCGGCCTGAAAGGTGCTTTATTAATTTTTAACACACAGGTATGCCACAGAGCTTGCGCTTACCATAATGATTTCATGTCATTTGTGTAACACATGAATATATTCAAATACGAACGGCAGGATAATAAAAATTCAGCGTGAACGTTCTGTTTCAGAAAATTCGCTTCAAGGCTTTAAGTTTAAATATAAGCACCACGGGGGAGGACCATCGGTCAATGGTAGGGCGCCTGCTTCGCATGCAGAATGTCCCAGGTTCAATCCCTGGCATCTCCGCGTGGGCCTAGGAAGCTGCCCTATACCAGGTCAGACTCTCCATCTATTCTAGCCCAGTATTGTCTACACCAGCTGCTTTTGGACTACAGTTCCCACCATCTCTGACCACTGGTCCTACTAGCTAGGGATGATGGGAGCTGTAGTCCAAAAAAACAGCTGGATACCTAAGTTTGGAGAACCCTGGTCTACACTGACTGGCAGTGGCTCTCCAGGGTTTCAGACGGGGGACATTCTGTGTAAACCCCCTAGAGCCAATGGGGGATCAAGCAGGATATAAATCCTGTTTGTTAATTAATTAATTAATTAATTAATTAATTAATTAATTAATTAAATTCCCAGCACTATCAGGAGGTGACTGGGATTTAACCATATGCCTTCTGCACATAAGGCAGTTGCTCTGCTGCCTAATAACAGCCCACCTCCAAAGTCCTCCATTGGGAAAGACCCATCTGAAACCCTGGAGAGTTGCTTCCAGTCCGTGAAGGCAATTCTGAGCTTGATAGGCAGATGGTCCTCATTCAGTACAAGGCACGTTCCTGTGCCCTGAAGGAGTTTGTTTTGTGACCTTCCTCTAGAAGAAGATGGAGAGGGGTCATCGCTGAGTGGCAGAGAGCATGCTTTTCGTGCAGAAGATCCCTGGCATCTCCAGTTGAGACGACCTCAGGAAAGGCCTCTGCTTGGTGCACTGGAGAGCCATTGCCAGTCAAGGGACATCATACAGGGCTAGAGAGACAAATACTTTGACCTGGTATATTAACAGGAATTGAAATAAATAAAGCTGGTTAACAGAAGAACAAATATGTTCTTGCAGCTGACGCACATGTCTCTGTGTAAGATGATGCAGCTGCACATTTTGGCACCGGCTCGTTTTCTAAATCAGAGAGGTGCAGAGGCTCAAGCCCTCTGAGAAGTCGTAATCCTATAATCCCCAAAACATCCTCCCCAAACGCCAGATGTGTGGGGTGGGCTGTGGTCAGTAGAGAAGGCAGCTTCCTGCAAATGCTCCAAATACTCTCTTTGTTCTTGGAACAGAACCGACCTTCAAACAGAACCGAATTCAAAACAGGTCCCAAGGCTGCTCCAATTAAACCTTCTATCTGGGATGTCAACTTGTGTGTAATGTTACTCTTAAATATAATATCTGAAGGGAGCTAGAGTAAGTATGTAGGAGGACAACGGGGACATGGGTGCTAGTGCTACACCCCCATCCTCATCACCCTCCAAATTGTCAATGTAGTCCTGGATACTCCCTGAACACTTTAGGAAACCCTAGAAAAACAGGATTCTAAAATGCATAGGGAGACCCCTAAAGTACAGGGGACTCCCCACTTCAGAGGCCACTCTTCCCTGAATTGGGGAGAGATAGGATAAACAGGGGTTGGAGGGAGTATGCCTGCCCCCCTGTCTTCCCCAAATGTGCTATTTATTTGCAAGCAAAACACATGAATAAGGATGCTATAACAAGGGAATAAAAAATTTCCCAGACCCTCCGCATCTGCACTGCATTCTTTGTTAAGGGCACGCGCCAAAGGTGAGGCCTGTTTTGCAATACTGCACTGAAACAGCAGAGCTGGAGCACCCCATCTTAATGGATAAGGAGAAACCATTGATTTTTCAACCTAATATTTTTCATTGGCTGTCCCAGTAAAAGGAAAGGAATGGGAGGGAAACAACCCAGAGAAGTTACCCAGGCTCAAAAGGGCTAATTAACATGGCACATATTTCTACTACTTCTGCATTTGCTGAAGGCACATTTTAAAAAATCCAGTTAAAAATCCAGTTAAACTGCAATGAGGCAAGGAAGTGAGGCAGTTACCTAATTGTGTGCTCAAAATAGATATCATCCACTGAAGCTGTGACGCAGGGGCAGCCAGCATGCCTCTCGGCTGAAAAGGCAAACAAACCACATTAGTTATGTACATCACTGCAGCAAACAGGCTCTTTCTGTTCACAGTAATTACAGTTGCAGGCTTAGAATGGAAACAGGAAGCCTTGGTTGCAGGAACAAAACTGACACCATGGTAGGACGCATAAAACTGCAGAGTCCAGCACATGCGCCTGCTATGTTAAGAAGCACTCTCACAATTATCCCCACATGCAGAATTGGGGGAGGGGGGGGAATCCCAGGCAGGTGATCACCCAGTTGCCTAAAAAGCTGCTATTGGAACATAGGCATTCAAAATGCTTTTTCAGCTCTTTGCAAGGTTGGCTCTTAAAGATTTGATGCTGGGTCTTTGGTATCTGAAATATTGTATTCAAAAGGCTACGCTTCTCTTCTAGAATGGTGGTTTACCTATATCTAGAGCCCCCAACATGCCCCCTACCAACCTCAGGCTTTTTACTCATGTTTTTTGGCTTGGGAAGTTATTGAAAGGTTTGCCAGGTTTTTTCGAGGGTGTGGACTGCTTTTATTTTGTGCTTTATTTTGGCATATGTGTAGGTGTTTTTGCCCTTTGCAGGAAGGGTGGAAGGGAGGTGGCTCTGAGCACTGTCAGCTTTTCTTCCGGGAGGTGAACATTTTGTGGTGCCCAAAACAAAGACTTCCGAACATGCAGATGGGCCCCCGAAAATGTTGGTGATCTCTCTAATTGTATGATTATTGTTACCTTCCAAGCCTCATTTTAATTTAAGATGGTATCTTTCCACTGTGCAAGCAGCTCCATAAACAGCAATATACCCTTCTCAATTGTTTTTCTTTGCATCAAAAGTTCAGGACAGTTGAAGTATTGGCGCTAAAAAGCCCGTAAGTTGTAATCAGTTTTAATTGACAGATTTAATCAATTAAAGGTTTACTTGATTAACGGTGAGTGCTAATTTAATTAGCAAGGTCAAATTTTAATTTGTGGAGTAAAGGTAAGGGTAGGAAATCTTCTGTAGCCTGAGAGCAACATTCCATAGTATAGTGGTACCTCTAGTTAAGTACTTAATTCATTCCGGAGGTCCGTTCTTAACCTGAAACTGTTCTTAACCTGAAGCACCACTTTAGCTAATGGGGCCTCCCACTGCTGCTGCGCCGCCGGAGCACAATTTCTGTTCTTATCCTGAAGCAAAGTTCTTAACCTGAAGCACTATTTCTGGGTTAGCGGAGTCTGTAACCTGAAGCGTATGTAACCCGAGGTACCACTGTACATTCAAGTGGGGGAGGGCAGAGCCAAAGTGGGTGGGACAATGGGTGGAATACTTACCTTTGTATGATAGGCTACATTCCAAAATTCATTCACATAGAAATTAGAGGTTTCTACACACAACGCTCTTCATCTAAGCATGTACCAGCTACAGTGCTAAAGAGAACCCAATGGAAGTGTTTGCATGTCGCCTCTCTAAAGGTGTCTACCTAGGGACACCCACTTTTGAACCATTTGCTCTGATGCAGCAGTAAAAGGAGGGTTTTCTGGGGAAAGCACCAGGAGAAAACAACATTTGGGCATGGAGCTCTAAAGCTCAGACCTGTGCTTAGCAACATAGCACAAAAGAAAGTGTGCATGAGCCCTTAGATTGCTTTAGAAAGATTGGACAAATTGAGAGAACATATCAGAAGCTATTAGCTATGACACCTAAATGGAACCTCCCAGGTGAGAGGCAGTCTACCTTTGAATGCCCAGTGCTGAGCAAAGTATATACAAGGAAGAAAGGGCATTTGCTTGTATGTCCTGGAAGTGTCAGTGGTATAAGTAGTGTCTATCAGGCTACTGTGGGAAAGCAGGTTGCTGTAGGGAATAGGCCTCTGTTCTGATCCAGGGGTTGTTCATATGGATTGTGCAGATTCCTCTGCGGACGTCTGGCAGGTGAGCAATTCTGCCTGTTGGTGTACAGTGCATTAAGTCTTTCCTAAACCTCTTATCATTACAACAGCTTGACTTGGGCACATTTAAAGTGGAATACGCTCATTGATTAAGCCCCTCAGATTCATCTGCTTTCAAAATGCAAGCTCCTTTATGAAGTTCCTCAGTAGTGCTTCTACAATGTAGTTAAAGGTTCTAAAGGCAACATGCCCAGAGGAAAAAAAAAAATCAGCTGAGCTCCATAATAAGGACCAATAATAGTGGGCATGGCTGCTCTGGTTTGGTTGGGGGTGGTTTCCCCCTAGCTTGCTTTGAGATATATGGCTTTTCTCCACCAGCACTTTTGGCCTGGTGGTCTTTCTCTCGGGGGGTTCTCTGCTTGTGCAGTTACACTCTTGATCTGCTGATCAGCATCTAGTTTTATGATAGGGAAGCTTTGAGATGAAGTTGGACACTGGTGGGACATGCACCCCACCACCACCATTGCACCCCATGAACCCTCTTGTCACAGCCCTCCATGCCCTTGCCTCTGAACTGGAAATGGGGATCTTCTTGGTGCCAAAGAAAGCCTCCAGCTGCCAGCCCAGCTTAATTCAGAATTCAAAACTACACTGACCAACTGCTCATTCATGTTTTGTTTTGTTTGCCACTTCGGTTGTTCTCCCTGTGTGCACGAACATTATTTTTATTTCACAGTCCCCACTAGCTCAGGGAATAAAATATGAAAAAAAAGACAAGGTTCCAAACCAGACTGACTTTAGCTCAGAGACGTTTCTCTCACGGTTTTGTGTTTGAGAGCGGTAGGGAAGGGGGATAGAGGTCTCTAAGTGGGGAGCGCCAAGTAGTACCCCTTCCTCTGTCCCTCTGCAAGTCCACGGATGCAGGGAGCCTTTCACGTGTACATGCTTCCCCACGGTATGGCGTCCCGTCCGACGTTTCCGCCCGCGCTCCCGTCCCCAGATTTATTGGCTATGAAGGAAAACAGGCGAGGCTCGCCCGTTACCCTAAAAGCCTTTTTTTTTTTTTTTTTTTGCCTTTCCCTTGCGCGGCGAGGGCTGCGGCCGCAACTCGCTCGGTCCACCTTAACAGCCAGCAGTGAGCAAGCCGAGGTCGTGCTCGCGCGCGCGCGCTTTAGATCCAGCCCAGGGCAGGTTGCCAAGAAACGAGCTCCCGCCCCTCCGCGTGCCCGAGGCGAGTCCGCGGCGGCTCACCGGAGAGGCAGGCGGCTGTGTCGATCCATTTGAGGAGCTGCCCGATGCTGAGCTCGCGGCGGTGGTTGGTGTGGCAGGGCTGCACCATCTGACTCATCTGCACCTCGGTGGCATTCCGGTAACTCTCCATGGGCGCCTCCGGCGAGCTCTGAGGGGGAAAGGAGAGAGAGAGAGAGAGAGAGAACAAAGCAGAGAGTCAGCGCGGAGAGAAAGCAAGACGCCGCCGCCGCCCGCCTGCAGTCTGGATGCCCGATTTCCTCCAGTGTGTCAAGCTATGCAGCGCGTTTAGCACGCTTATTCACACACTTATGGACGCTACATCCCTTCTTGACCCATCAAAACGGGAAGCCCCCAAAACCATGGGAGTAGCCAAGCGGGGAGCAGGGAGGGCAGCTGCCCCCCAAATCAAGCAAATAAATAAAAATACTTAACTAAAAGTAGAAATGGTGAAAAGCTTCTGACAGGTTTTTCTCAGCACTTGGGGTCAAAAGAAAGTAATTAAAAACCACTGTTGTTGATATATTTCATTCTGAATCTGCTAGATAGAGCCAGGCAGAGGATGGTGACAGGTGAGGACACCTAGGGGTGGGCCAATGCTTTTTAATATCTATGGCAACACAAACCTGAAACCCGTGCTTTTGGGGGACTGAAGCCACCTCAAAAAAGGTTAGTTAATGGCCACCAAAGGAATTATTTCCCAAATAAAGCACCTTTTTTCTGCCCCACAAATTCAAGGCAGTAGTGAAAACTATTTAGCAACTGACCAATCGCAGGCAAAAGGAGCTTCCGGTTAAACCAAACACTTCCACCACATCTCCAAAACCGGACACTTCTACTCCCCCAAATCTCTCCAACATTTACCAGCCCTAATCCTGGGACAGGGAATCTGGCCCTCCTGGTATTATTAGACTACAGCTCCTGTCATCCCCAAACACCAGCCATGCTGGCGAGGGCAGATGGGAGTTGGGAATCCAACAACATCTGGAGGGCCACAGGTTCCCCGGCCCTGTTCTTTGGGGCAAGTTTGGCATGAGCTAAATCAAAAGCAGCTGTCAACTGGGAGCCAAAGGATGTGTCAGAATTCCTGATGCGTATGCAAGGAATAAACAAGGACAACACGAGTGGCAATGCAATTCCTCAAACCAAGAAGCAAAAAAATTAAAATGGTCTGAACCAATTTGAGTTGCACAATTATTATTTTTTGATAAGGCTGGTCTCTCCAGCTGTCTTTCCATGAAAGCACTGTGCATAATGCCTGCTCAGTGACTTGATGCTTGTGCAAGCGTTGTTATTGCACCCTAAAAAAAAAAAATACTAGTTCCTGTACAAGAGATGTAGCAGGAAGAGGTTTTATTGAATCCCAGTGACCACTTTTGAAAATATTAATAACAGCCAGTAACACTTTCCCAAGACTAATGTATTATTGATGCTTCCTGATTTTCATTTGTGACTTCCTACCCAATGACCCACCTTAAACCAGAGGGTCATTGGTGTTAGTCTGTTCAGGAAAACACAATGTCTTGCAGCACCTTAAAGACCAGCAAATCGGCATAAAATCTCTGACATTTAGTTATTGTGGGGGGAAATAACATGACTTATGGGTCTCAAAGGGACAGGAAGATTCTGGCCATTTCTACTCAGTATGGTGGGATTTATTTCATATAGTTTATAGTTTCAGATTTATAGGTATCTCTCCCTGCACAGTCTAGATAAATATGGATGTCATGATCTTAGATGGCTGTTATTATTTAATATGTTTTGGGCTCTGTATGCTAAGGCTTTAGTTGGATATATTATGATTTTGTTGTTGTTTATCTGTGGTTCTATCTTAATTTGAAAACTAATAAAAATAAACTGAAAAAAGACTTATCAAATCTAGTCTACCAAAGTGCATGCCACAACACAGTCCATCAGATGCATGAAATGTAATCCTTAAACTGCAGGTAAATATGCACACATAACATTTGCATTATTGGATTCTACTCACAAAACAGGGTTGGTAGTAACACAAACGTCTTGGCATTCGTAAACTACTAAAACACATAACACAATTTTAAAAACCCAAAACTTTACCAGCTTTGGGATAAAAGCAAGAGTGGAAGCTTTTCTTTCACCTCAGTGGACTAATTGGGATGTCCTTTCCTAATTGGGATGATAATGGCTAGTAGTCCTCATGACATGGAGAGAATTGTTTTCCTGCTCACAACAGGATATTTCAGAAACAGCAGCACAGAATTCACCCTCTTCTCATGCTCCCGTCCACTTGTTCAATGCATGGAGGAAGTGACCTCTGCACATCAAACAGAGCACAAGAATGGGCTATATCATACACAGCGTATACAACGGAGTGTACAGGCCATACATACACTGCTTATGTAGTGCCTAACCCATGGAGGTCAAAGGGCACAATCTCACTCCCCTCCACAAACTGATTGAATGTGTGGAGCAGAATGTGATAGTGGCACTCTTGGCTATAATAACAAGCTGTGCCATGTCAGAACACAGGTAAGGCTTAAAGAAAAGGTTTAAAAATGGCACAGCATCTTTGAACAACTAGCCCCCAAGTTACTGTGCTGAGCCTCAGTGGTGTTGAACAGTGAATGCGCCTATGAGACTTGCACAAGTACATTCCCTGATGCAATCAAGATGACAATGAATGAGTTATCTGGGCAAAGGATCACCTTTGCTCTTTAACCCTTTGGAAATGAGGCAGTGTTGAAACAATTGCATGCTGTAAAAAGCAACGTTTGTGGAGTACAGGCAGCATGCTTTAAGCATGCACTTTTAATGCACACACAAAAAAAGATGGCATGAAGAACTTAAGAAACATATCCTTAGCAAGTGTCAGCCATGCACATGGGAGGTGGAGAAAGAAAGAGGGAGGCAGGCTCTCCTTGCAATCTTCCTTTTGGCACTGGGAGTTCAAGCAGAGGACTGAACTTGCAGGATATACTCCAGACAAGACTACGGATTGCTCGGCATTACTGTACTTTCACCCAATATGGATATTAATACTGGTCTTTGGAAAATAATATATTTGATGTTACAAACATCCATTTTGTTTCTGATATATGTGCTAGAAGGCAACTATATAGAGTGACTTCCTGATCAGTTTTTTCAGAATCAAAAGGTATTTGTGACATCATTACCCTATTCTATTTTACACTTTGTCTAGGATACATTTGTTTTGTATATTAGAAAAAAAAAACATAATACAGTATTATTTTAGGCACCAATAACAGCCCTGAGGCGGAGCAGGGAATAAGAAAAGGTAAAAGGGAGGCCATCAGGGGTTTGCATTGAAACGAAACTTCTCTCTGGCAAACTTACTACACCCTTCCTAAACATAAGCTATTCTACTTCACTGCTGTTATAACAGACTCCCCTTTCACATAAGCTTGGACACGAGAAGCTGGCAATTATTTGCTTTGCTGAAACACAAAAGCTAGGATTTGCTGAGAGGGTTAGGCGCTCAACAGCCACTGAAGTTCAGTGATTCTCGTAAGCCACATACACACAAAGCGGGAGTTGCCCTGGCTTAGGGGTTAACCCCCTACTGTGGTCTACCTGAAAATTAATTCATATAAGCACCTGAACTCTTGGAAGTGCTCTTTTTTATATACAGTGGTACCTCGGGTTACAGACGCTTCAGGTTACAGACTCTGCTAACCCTGAAATAGTACCTCAGGTTAAGAACTTTGTTTCAGGATGAGAACAGAAATTGCACGATGACGGCACGGTGGCAGCGGGAGGCCCCATTAGTTTGGTACCTCAGGTTAAAAAAGTTTCAGGTTAAGAACGGACCTCCAGAATGAATTAAGTTCTTAACCTAAGGTACCACTGTAGAGGGGTCCTCCATCACTGCATCACTTTACAGAAGGACCTTTCCTGACTGAGAAAGGTGCTAGAGTAATGCAACATGGGCTATCCAAAATTGACCCTGGAGCAAATATGCATTTGGGGGGGTATAAGCATAAAAGACTTTTCCACACAGACCTTTTCTCATTATTTTTGCTAGGGTTTTGGAAGACAGTGGAAAAAGTCGGTTTTTTAAAAGGGCTTGAGTTTTTGAATGTATGGGGGTGCGGTGTGGGGAGGTGTAAAACCAGAATCTTTCGAAAAGAATAGTCATAATGTTTAAATTGGAAAAAATAACCGTGAATCCAAATAGCAGATATGAGGGTGCTCACATACTAGTATTACAATAAAAAGAAAAAAGAAACAAAAAGCATATATGCTCCCTGAAGCATTGGTCAAAAGATTAGATTTTTTTCATTAAAAAATGTTAAAATAACACACTTTGTTGCAATTTGATTGGTCCCAATAAAGGTACTGCCCAATTGCAAATTTTAGAGTTTTTAAGAAACTGTAAACTTGGAGTGTGTTTTGTGATATGTAAATGTGTTTATTGGAACTGTACACATAGAGCATCCTTGACAGATACATCAGCACATGATCATTCCGAATGACTCATCTACTATTTAAGGTAGATCAAGTTACTAGCCTGAAATCCTTTCTCCTTTCTGTATTGCATGCAAGTTGAAGAGTTGGAGCCAACTGAAAACTGTATACATGTTTGTTTCTAACAAACCATCTATACATTAACAAATGTTTTTGGTGTTTTTTCAATTGCCCAGATAGTTTCTTTGGCCACTGTCCTGCACAGTTAAATTGCTCTTATCCAACTGACTACAGTCAGGGTGAAGGTGCCTAACTGTGCAAAGGCTACCGGCTTTGGCTTCTGCATTTAGATTTCTCTCTCTCTCTCTCTCTCTCTCTCTCTCTCTCTCTCTCTCTCCCCCTTCCCCTCCCCACTCTCATATATGTTACATACACATATAGACACACACACATTACATAAAATTTAAATACTTATAAAGATTATCAGTTGTCTTGTTGGAATGTCAGTAGCTATGGAAATACAATCAAACACACACAGTGCAATTTCACAAATTCTAAAATTCTAAAGTCCAATATAAACAAAAGAAACATTGTTCTTCAGATTGTTTTCTACAGAAAACACCTTGCAGGAAAAATGGGGAGAAGTGCTTGTAGACCTCAATCTCTTGATTGTCTTTTAATTTTTAGATTTTGACCCAACAGTTCCCTTTTTATACCAATATTGCAGCAAAATAATCTGAAGATGAGTAATTCACTAGACATCAGACACTAGCCTGGAATTTGGCCTGAACTTCCCTCATCTAGGCCTAGATGTGCCCCACTCACTTGTATCATCAGGAGTTCTTTGTCATAACAGCTTGGAATTGACGCAACAGGGAAATAAAGGAAGCAAATACAAGCTGCAGTGGGAGCAATCTTCCCATTAAAACAGTTTCTCTGGGTCAACAACAACAACAACAGAACACATCCCCTCCTTTTGGACAGATCCCACTTTTCTCAGTACTTCTAGGAGTGTTCCATTTAGATACCGTAACTGCTGATACAACCTAAGGTTCTAGAAGGACTGGTGTTTCCAAAGGCAGGTAGATCTCACCATCCTGCAGGAAAAATCACTTCCAGTTTCTCTCCCAGCCATTGAATAACTCAGGGAAGCCAAGACCCTTTCACTGATAATTAACAATACAGACATGCCACAATAATTCTACCGGGCTGAACAAACGTCTGTTACAACTGTATGTAACTGGCAGCCACTTAAGTCAAACCTACTATCCAATTTCAAGTCAATTCCATGCCTACACACAAGTGATAAGCCAGGATACCTATATTTAGCAGCTTTGGGGCCACTTACAGAGACATCAGCCAACCAAATCTCCCTCTCCCTCCCTCTCTCTCTCTCTCTCTCTCTCTCTCTCTCTCTCTCTCTCTCTCACACACACACACACACACACACACACTTTTGATGTCATGTAAACTGTCGACTTGGCAATGTGGTTCTCAAGAATTTTGCTACATTCAAGTGCAAATATGTAATAGGCAGGTTGCAAGTTGTTATGAGAACAAAATTCTACTGGAAAAACAAAAGGCAAGCAAACTTTTGAAGTACACATTCAACAATAATGTTTTCATGCAACTTCCTTTCCAAAGCAAAGAAGTCAAGCTGCTTCATTCCACTACTGCTCTGTCCGCTGCTGACTTTGCTCTTGGGAGCAACAACCTGAACTGCTCCAGGAATGCTGCTGCTCCTCCCTCCATCTCGGCTTCAGGCACACCTTGCTCACAGGTCTTTTCTCCTGGAAGCACAAAACCCAACTCCTGACATGAGTGTTACACGCCACCCCAACCTCTGTGTGGTGCAAAATTCCAGGAGTCCAGCTGCTTGCCCAGGGTTCGTGTTCTCCAAACCTTGATTAAATTCTAACATTTACTAAGTCCAGGAATTGTGGGTGCTTTGCACCCACAAACTCTGGCACCCAAACTCATAACAATACAGCAATAAAAAATATAAGCAGCACAGAAGTGGCCACACATAAGGGAACATTGGCAGTGAACAGGACTGAGAAAATGGTCAGTTCATGGATTCTAGGGAGAAATAGCTCTGCTCTCTGCAAAAGCACCAGTTTCAAAACAAAAACTAAAATCATACAGGCCACCCCTACTTTCAAGCAGTTACCAGATCAGAGGCTTCCAGTTGTCTGAATACACATTACTATGACAGAGATTAAAGTGGTCTGGTGCTCACCTACAAGTAATAAGCAATTTAGGTCCATAACCATTTTTCTGTGCAAGAGTATTTGCGGTCATAATGATCTAATAGCATTTATACGGGTGAAACAAAAGAACGTTTGATATGGCATTAAACATGCTGCACAGTGCATGTTTGATTTGATTAGGAGTAATGGTGGTTCCTTTATCCGCCAGCCAAGTCTAGTGAAGAGTAATGTGCAACACAAAAACTTGCACATTCTCTTATAACCAGTTTGTTAGTTCCCTAAAAAAGGAATAAAGCACAATCCTACCTTACCTATTTTTGCTTTCCCATACTTCATTCTCCAATATGGTAACAATAATTTAGACTTATTAATCAAACTACTCCAGCCTAACAGAGATAAAAGATTTGAGCAGTGACACATGGATCAAGCTTTCTGGGAGTGTTTTGGAGAGCAGGTCAGTGGCCGCCTGTTTTCTCTGACGAACAAGTTTGTCTTGTGCTCTGCCCAGAAATCTCCACATGCCTCACATGACTTCAGCTGCAATGCTAGGAGTGAAACATCCAGGAGCTGCCGAAGGAGAGCAATTGAGTGACAGCCCAGGCGCCCACATGAGAGTGAATCAGAGCGAGCCTCTAGGGTGGTACTCCAATTGAAAAGGGATTGCTGGGTGTCATTGCAACAGCAAATGGAGATAATCAAGGGCATTGTTTTTCCGAAATGAAGCATGGGAAGCGTTTAAAAATAGAAGAGAAGATTCGGACAAAAACAGAAACCTCAAGCCCATACTTTAGCCCAAATTGTTCACCATCTGACATTCCACCAACCTTCCTTCCTCAGGCTGCTGTTTTGGAAACAGGCCGGCCAGTGCCAGAGACACAAATGCAGCAGCATGAGAGGGAAAGAGAAAAATTCAGGTTTATTTCTGATCTTTGTAACCTGGATTCTCGTTGAGTCTAGCAGTAGAAGTTTGCATCCCTAGAAGTTGGCAGTCTTGGCACAAATCAGGAAAGAAAGCTTTAGAAGGAGCAAGAGGGAATAGAAAAGATGATTGCACCAACTTGTGCTTCCCCTTATAGACGTAACTTGAAGCAGCCGTCAACAATATTGAATCAAAAGGTCTGTTTTAGTGCAAATCCAAGTCCTGTATAGCAAGATGTCTGTCTTCAACTGCCACAGCTCCAGCACAACAAGGAATGGCTCAAAAAATCAAGGATGGTATGAGGCAGTCCAACTTTCACTCTAAACCAGTGGTGACAACCCCTATAACCACACCCCCAAATAGTGTCCATACCCATGCCCCCCCAGGATTCCTGGGGGCTGTAGTCTGTTAAGGGTGCTGAAAACTGTTAGGAGACCCCTATTCCCCTCATAGAGCTACAGTTTCCAGAATTCCTTGGGAAGAGGGATTGTTAAACCACTCTGGAAACTGTAGTTCTGTGAGAATAGGGCTCTCCTAACAACTCTCAGCACTCTTAACAAACTACAGTTCTCGGGATTCTTGAGGGAAAGCCATGACTGTTTCAAGTGGGATGATACTGCTTTAGATGTATAGTGAGGAAGGCAAAGAGCAGTGTAGTGGTTAGCATGGCGTACTTGGGCTGTGGAGAACTGAGTCCACATTCTTGATGAACCATGGAGTTGGTAGTGCAACCTTGGCCCACTTACTGGCCTGAGCCTAGTCTGCCTAAAAAAAGGTATCACGGGTAAGGCCCAAACTGTCCTCCAACCCCCAAAGTGAGACCCACTGACAAATTTTATTTACTTAATAAATTAATATACTGTATTGTCCTTCCTCCTAAAGGAGCTCAGGACAGCAGGTACTGCTCCAGCAGATATTGCCATTGCTTCTACTTTGCATTTTGCCTCTGCTGCATTCCTGCTTTCAGTTGCATGCATAGGCTGCCACAGCAGTTGCATTTGGCTTGCAACATGGATCCTCCATCTTAAATGCTCACTGTTCTAATACCCTGTCTATTGATCCTTTGGTGGTCATGTGGGCTGAGGAAAAGCAGAAGGAAATAAAAAAAAAAAAATCTGAATGCCCACCACCAACCTTTGCACTTTCCATTAGCACCTGGCCGGAACAAGAAAAAAAAAATCAGTTGTGCGGACCAAGACCACCCCTAAAAGAATAGTCATTCAGAGCAAAGACTTCCCAACTCACAATTTCAATAGGAAACGCCGCTCTTTTCCCAGGCGAGTCATCACATCCTGAAACTACGCAACAGGAGGAAGGAGCTTTTCTTAAGAACTGAAATGTCAACTAACTCCTTTTTGTTGTGGCAGCAGGATTCAAGACAACTGAATTATTTCAGCATATGAACGAAAAGGCTTCCCTCAGCTTCAGGAGAACCAAATTCCTAGAACAGCCCCTTTGACACCACTGCTCAGCGGACTGCGAAATAAGTGAGAAGTGCTTACCACAGAATACAAAGAGCACACAGTACGACGACGTCATTATTTGACCACAGGACAGCTCGCATTTCTATGCCAAGGGCTTCCAGAGAAAGGGTCTTTGTCTGCATTATGAAGTCTAGATGTGACAATTGTGCAGCTAAAGTGTATCACATCACAAGTATACCAACATTTGGTATTTTCACGGTGCAGCTTTTTAAAAATAAGTCTCTACTCCTGCACGCCTCCCCTAAGCAGCCCTAAGGGGCTGTGAAGAGTTGTCTGGAAACATGTGGAAACACCTGCCCCATAGGCATGCCACCGCCTGGGCCAAGTGGGCCACAAGGTGGAATCAGTGTGAAATGTAGGTGCCAGGTTCTGATGAAGATGCTGGCTTCCAATGGAACTATCATTGCATTTCAAGGGCATTATGCTTTTTCATCGTTGTGAACCTTAGCACGTCCTGTGAGCCCCTTCGACTCTTCGTCTTTGTTTTCTATTAGTCTTGGCTCATCACACTTGGCCCTTCTTCAGAACGAGGTGGTGAGACTGCCAGTGCCCCCTCTGCTAACACAACAAAATGCTAAGTGGAGTGAGAGGGGCAGTGTGCGTGTTTGCATGTGTGGGTAAAACTGCTACCCGCCAGCCCTTCATCTGGCTAAGAGAAACAACCAATGCAAACCTTCCCAGCCATGGATTTCAGTGGTGGTTCTGCCAAACTACAGGGTCCTGAAAGCAGCAAACCACAAAGAACACATGGCACATGTTGAGCATACCTTTGAAGTACACAACAGAAAGGCTGCAAAACAAAAATTTGAGAAGCGCCATGTTTGGGGGGGGGAAATAATCAATCAAGATCCTTTATTAGGCATAGCAAACCACACATTATCAAACAGACAGGATATACAAATTGTGCAAAATACGAACTCAACGTAACAAGGTTTATCCCAGTCGTATCTAAAAAAAGAATAATGATATCACATGTACATTAACCTGGAAGTCACTTCCATTGGATATAGTGGAAGCTGCTTCAGAGCAAACATGTGTAGCTGCATGCCTGATACCTGCCATTCCTGATCTTCCAGCAGCTAAACCCCAAGTAGGAAGCTCCCTGGAACTAAACTAAGTACAGGGAGGGGCTCAGTGGACTGTCATAAAGAATTCTATACATTGCAAGCACATAGCATGCAAGCAACAGAGTCTAGATTTTCCAATTGCATGTGAATACTGGCTCAGAATGTGAAACTGACATCCCTGGCAATGGCCCTTGCGATTTGAACCTCAAAGAATGACTTTTTTCAGGACTATTCAAACAACCATTCTGAGAAGGACTGCAGGTGCCAAGCAAAGGCATACTTGAGTTCTGCTCAATGTGAAATAGTTGGGTAGTTCCTTTGCCTCAGCGCTGCCTGCCTTTGCTAATTTTAGAGCAATTGGATTGGACTGGGAGTCATGCCTGCAGAAAAGGAGGCACTTCTCCTGGTGCCCCCACCAAGTGAGGCACAACATGTGGAAAGGGCCTTCTCAGCGGTGGCAGCCTAATTTTGGAATTAGGTGTCTTCGCTATGGACTTTACACAGCACCAAGAGAATACTTTTTATATTTCCAGGCTTTGTAAATTTCTAAATCCACTGAAATTTAGATGAGTTTTAGTGACATTGTTCTGCTGCTGAATGTTTTTTACGCTGGAATTTATTTAATGTTTCTATAGTTCTGCAGTTCATGGATTTTAATGCTTTCATTGCTTGTAAGCTACCCATTGTTTGGGTGCCATATAAAAGCTGTCAATAAACAAACAAGTTGTCACATGATGACTTCACAATAAGCATAAAAGCCCATGTTTTCACAACTTTAAATACTCATTATTTGTTTGTTTTGTATTTAAAGCCCACCAAAACTGTCACAATTGAAGCAAGCACAATTCAAACTAAAATCTTAGCAGCAAACTACAAAACTAACCAATAACAAAATTAATGAAACAGCAGCAGAGAACAGCAATATAGTCAGAGGGAAGACACCTATTCAACCAAAGACTTGGGTAAAGAGCTGTGTTTTGACCAATCGTCAAACAGCTGACAAGAGGCTCCTCAGAAGGGAGGCCATTCTGCAATGTGGGGGCCACTTCCAATAAGACCACCTCCCAACAACACTGCTCCTCGAACAACAAAGTGTGGTGGCACTGTCAGCAAGGCCTCCATTGCAGTGCAGTGAAGAGAGCTTTATATTCCTTCAGCTTGATATGTGGAGAGACCCACCGTTTTAGGTATTTAAAGCAGCTCCCACATGGCGGCCATAACATGTGCACAGGACTTGAGGCAGCTGCCACATTTCTTGCTGAAGGAAGCCTACACTAAATGAGATTCTTAATCAACGATATGTTGCAAAACACAGTTAAGGCTCTTCTCAATGACCTGATATTGGTCATGACGACTTCTATGTCGTAATATCATGGGAGGAGTGTTTCCAGCTCCCCTGCCCTTGGAAGCCTTGTAAGAAACTGCAGCAGGAGGGGAAGCTGAGTAACACCACAGGAGGAATTGCTGCCCGACTGGTAACGTCAACAGGGCAGTGGTTTGTGGAGGAAGTCAAGACAAATATATTTGATCACACTGACTTGATCCTTGGCTAATGTGCAGCAGACACAACAGCAGTGGCTGGAACATCTAGGACCAAGGCAGAACTGTTCAAACTACTTTGCTATTTTTGCTATTGCCAGGAAGAGTAATGTTGCTACATTTTATGTACTGAAATGCTTTTTAATGCAGTAACATTTACCGTATGTTATTGTTTTGACATTGCTGTTATTGTGAAGCCTATGGACCTGTTTGTGATACCTCAGTGGTCCATTTACAATATTAAGCCAGCTTCTGGAAGCACCCTTGAGCAAGGGAGGCAAATAAAAGCACCTTTAGCAACAGCACTGGCTGTTGTTGCTTCATGTCAGGGCTCAGTTACACCATCAATGCTGTTAGTCCTAAATGCTGTTAGATTTTGGGCTCAGCCACACTTCTACTTGCCCCATACCTAGAATGCATGAATCCAATCGGTTTCCAATTGGGTTCAAGCAGTTCTGTTTTTGCCCCACCACTTTTCCCTGAAAACCCCGCTCTTTAGCGCTAAATCAGAGCAAACATCAATCCAGAGAAAACATGAGGGACATTTGCTCCGATTCATGTGTAAAGAACAGGGAAAGCAGAAGTGCGTGGGAGTCCTTACTGGACAACAGACAACAGTGAGCCTTCCAAAGACCACAGGGCACTAGGTCTTGTGTTTCTGAACCCTCTTCAGTGTCACTGCCTCCATGACTTCCCAAACCACCTGACTCTTGTGCATTTGAGAATTCATCTTCCAACAGCCACAGTCCTCTTGTCTCCTCCCCCCCCCTGTAAATAGTAATAGTAATTTATTATTTGTACCCCGCCCTTATGGCCGGGTTTCCCCAGCCACACTGGGCGGCTTCCAACAAAGATTAAAAATACATTAAAATGTCACACATTAAAAACTTCCCTGAACAGGGCTGCCTTCAGATGTCTTCTGAATGTCAGGTAGTTGTTTATCTCTTTGACATCTGATGAGAGGGCGTTCTACAGGGCAGGCGCCCTCTGCCTGGTTCCCTGTAGCTTAGCTTCTCGCAGTGAGGGAACCGCCAGAAGGCCCTTGGCGCTGGACCTCCGTGTCTGGGCAGAACGATGGGGGTGGAGATGCTCCTTCAGGTATACTGGGCCGAGGCCGTTTAGGGCTTTAAAGGTCAACACCAACACATTTGGTAAATCTTTTGTCACTTTCCTGCTGGTTCTTCTGCTACATCACAGTGGATTATTATTATTATTATTATTATTATTATTATTATTATTATTATTATTATATTTGCAGGAATTTTATACTGGCTAAGTGCTTTTACTCGAGCCATCATTCAACAAAGATCTTCAAGAGATTTTCACCTCAGAGTCTGGTGCCAATTCTAAGGACTAGATGATACGGAAAGACTATCCCAACCACATAATAGCTTGTGCTTTTTCAGAGCCTCTTGTGGTCCTGTTTTAGGGCCAAAACACTAAGGCAGTAGTAGTAATAGTATAGCAAGCAGCAGCATGTGAAATTCCCATTCAATAATGTGCTTGGAAGCCCTGTCACCAATCAGTTCTAAAAATGTAGACCTGGGTGGGAGTCGACAAGCAAGCTAGGCCATTTGATAGGTTTTAGACAGCTCTACGATGCCAGCTCAAAAATGTAAAAAGAAATGCACACCTAGGAATAAAAATGGAAGAGGTGCAAAATGCTAATTTTCCCTGCCTGAGAATTAATTCTAACAGAGGTTTTGATCAGTTCTCAGAAGATAGGCTTTTGTTTACTTGCCCTTCAGGAAAGGAAAGCTAATGACACTAATAAATGACTATTCAATATGAACAATAAGAGAAAGAAAAAGTGACAAGCTGTTAACTAGACAAGCTGTATAATTAAGGCCAAGCTGGTGGTGGAGGTTGATTTTTTTCCCCCTTCAGAGAACAAGGACTCTGGAGCTACAGCAAAATGTCTCAGTTCTGGAAATTAGGCTTTAAAATGAAGAACATTTAACGCAATGAAGACAGAAACTTGACATCACCTTTGTTGTCATATTAAATTGCCCTCTCTTGAATGTATTTAGCTACATAAAAAGGAATTAAGGACAGGTTCTAATTGCTCCAGTCTCCTACAAGAAATTTCTTTTCCCTTTTTCTTTTTAAGAGAGGTTGTGTTCGACAGGATCTCTGCTATTAATCAGGTGCCTTCCCCTGAAGTTAACAAATCCTGCTTAAAGAATGGGATCTGGTGTTAACATGGGGTGTGATTAGAAAGGACAGAAGCCTTTGAAAGCCAAGGCA
Source organism: Podarcis gaigeae (assembly GCF_964106915.1). Taxonomy (NCBI): domain Eukaryota; kingdom Metazoa; phylum Chordata; class Lepidosauria; order Squamata; family Lacertidae; genus Podarcis; species Podarcis gaigeae. Next base: position 57,413,873 of record NC_139682.1, on the reverse strand, counting down.
TTGAAATCTGGCCTAGCCAAGCAGGAGTCAGTCAGTTAAGTCCGATTCTTTCCTTTTTTAAGTCACAGCATGTCTCTGCAGAGAAGACATTAAAAGCCAGTGGACAAAATCCTAGAGAACACACTGCAATAGAAAACTTTGTATTCCTAACAGGAATTAGACATCCTAACGGGCCTTTTCCCTTCCCTTCAGAGTGTGCAGGATCAGGGCAACAGCTTCTGAATGTGCAGGAATGCAACTTAATATTCACTGTGCAACATTCATAAGAAGTCACAGCACGTCTGTGCCACTGCAGAGATTGGATATTTATGCACAGCTCCCCCCCCCCCAAGTATTGTTGTGAAGGGGGGTGGGCTTGCTTTGCTTACGGCTAGTTTTTACTCTTCCCTGGCCTAGCAGAGGCAGGATGCAGATGTTTGCATCTGAGGGAGGGGAAAGTGGAAGGAGGCACAGAAGAGGATATGGAAAGCAACGCTGGCAAAACAGACCTATCTGGATTAGAAATTCTCATACATGAAGTCATGCTAACCAAGATGTAAAACTCCAGAGGCTCAATTCATGTAAACAAGCTTGTGGAACGGGAAGGGTCAAAATAAGCATGTGTCAAAAACGGGCATATTTGCATGTCAAATGGGTATATGGGTATACTGTATATGGACATTATGTTATGCATGACCATCTCCCACCCCCTGGTTGTTTCTAATGGGACCATCACACATCAGCTGATTTGTAGGCCAGAAATTATACAGCAATAGTGGGCAGCATGGAAGAGATGGATACAATCAAACCTACTTCCAGCCAACAACCTTCCAGCTCCTAAATTCTGCACTAGCTGCAGTTTCCCATCTTCAAAGGTAGCCCCATGCAGTGGATACCAGTCCACAAGGGGTGCTGGGTCACAGCCTGCCCAAGGAGAATGTCAAGCAAAGGCTGTTGTTGTTGCTGCTGCTGCTGCTGTGCCCCTAAGAGTTCAAAGCATCATGCTCCTTCCTGTCCCATACACATTTTACACTTCTAATTATATTTGGAGAAGCTCTGCAAACATTTTGTTCCACCTACTGTTATCTGGCCAATAAGGTCTCTGCAGCGTTCAGCCAATCTGAATTCAAAAGTATAGTTATGGCAAAGAGATCCCTCCTATGCGCATCTAAACAGAAAAACCATGTGACCGATCAAGCTGCTGGAAAGTCAGCCCGGTGCAAAAGACTCCTACTCCGTCTGTTATTATGACGACTCGCCAGCATTCACTGTATTGTTCTACTAGGGTAGCCTTGAAGGGTAGTTCAAGCATGCTCTGTTTCCTTGAAAGTCATGCCTCAGAGCATTCCTTGCACTAAAAAGAGAAAGGTGTGGTAGCTAGCATGAGAGATTGTTTTTAATTACTGTTTGTTAAGAGAGAGCAATAGCGGGCAGCATGTAATAGTATCTTGATAGAACTGCAACTTTTCCTTAAGGTAAAAATGCTCTCTCTATTTCTCCATCCGCTTAGAAGCCTAATTTGGCATTTAGCAATATATACATTACATAACAACAGCCTATGCTCAGAAATCTAGTGGGCACAGAAAATTGCCACCTGAAGAGCCTTTCTTACAGGTGCCTTTTTGTCATTCAGTAATTTGTAAACTCAACCTCAGTCCTGTGCTACAAGAAATTTTAACCCTCCGTGCATTAAAATTAAAATGGCATGTGCAAATTACCAATCTGGAGAGCAGAGGGGCAAACAGTCATTGGCCCACAGAAACCACATTAAACTAGGGGAGGGGGGGGGGGAGGCCGTGAAAGCCATTTACCAAAGCAGTCACTAGCATACATTTTGAACCACAGCAACCAAGCTGTGGAAGCAGCTAGCATCGCTCTGAGCACAAGGAGGTCAGAGATGACGGGTGGCTTCAGCTTACATGATGCATGCACCACTTGCGCTTTAGCTTTTGTACCATACTTCTACAAGTCCCTTTTTAGTTCAAGTTACTGGGGCTTTTTGAACTGGGGTTTTTAGCCAACGGATCTAAGCTCCTCATCAGTCATTTTAGCAACTGGCCAAAATTGAGCATCTTTTGCCTGCTATTCAGTGCACCGAGGCAATGCCTGTACAACAGGCAAGGCAAGAATTCAAGCTTGCAATCCCAGTGGTTCTCAGGAGAGCCAAGGGCGTTTTTACTTGTCCCTTCAAGTCCGACCTCCTTACTCTTCCCGACAGAGAAGACCAGGCTGGCGCAAGATTAAGCCTCCTCATGCAAAGACAGGTACAAGCTCTGGACTATTTTTAGAACCAATTGACTACAAAGCTAATGAACATCAAACTAAAAATGCCCAACAAAATAGCAGGCCCTGCTGCTGTAGGAGATGGGGACAGCGTTGCTGGTGTTCGCCAGAAGGCTCATTCTACATTGTGGCTGCAACAACAGGCATAACCCCTAACTGATTTGGATCACTCATCACTGACTGCTTTACACAAATTACTTTACCAGCTGGTGGTCCTCCTGACACATGGTGATCATAATGGCAATTAATGTGCAACTTGTGTGAAAAATTGCACACACACACTGCCAAATATAGCACTTCCAGAGCTGAAAAATGCAATATGGCAGTGTTTTTTCTGGAGATACTCAAGGGTCCAGAGTTCTAGCACCATTTCCTCCCCAAATGTTAAAAGTGTAGCACTTACTATAACAACTTCATGGTGAGTACTGACACCTTTTCCCCCTCTTAAAAAGCACTACATATGAGCACAACAGAACTGTAGCCTTGAATATGGACTGTGCATAAATGCAGTAAATTAAATACACCGCTATCGTGCAAGAAAGGTACGAAGAGCTACTGCTAACTTTAATCTAATCACAGGATCAGCCTCATAGCTGTCAACCTCAGGAGGGCTCAAAGAGAAGGTTTAAACAACAGCATTAAGAAATGGCAGACAGAATGGGAAACAGGAGCCCTAGTCATACACAGCTGTTGAAGGCTTTTACTCCCCCCCACCCCACCACCACCGCTTTCCTGGCTGCAGGCTGGCAGCTTTTGGCACTGGCTGCAAAGCAAACAGCAGTTGTGCTTCAAGGAACATACATATGTGATTCCACAAAGGCCAGCATTTCTATTTCAGTGACTTGTTGAACAGGCTGCTTTTTGTGTTTACAGCTTACTGACGGAGTAATCCAAGCACTCAGCATTTGTGGGCATGTCGCGCACACACAAATTCAAACTCTGACCATTGTGCTTTCCAAAGCTTTCATACTAAACATGCCTCATTAAACCATCTTCTCTGTGTGCTGCTTCTCCATGCTGTTTGTTGAGTTACACTCTCTCTCTCTCTCTCTCTCTCTCTCTCTCTCTCTCACACACACACACACACACACACACACACAAGTTTTGCTTTCCACAAAGACTTGTTGCATCCCAGTTTTTAGTTCTGGGACATGATGAAAGCAACTTTCCTGGCTGTGCAGTTTTACCGAAAACCACTTGCCGACATAGCAAGCACACTAGCTGGAGGAAAACCATTATATGGCTAGGAGTTACACAATGTACAATTCCCTATTAAGACATTATCCAAGACGGGTCATTCTATTATGATTAGAACTGTGTAACGTTTGCCTGGTTTCTCTCTTATACTTATATTCTGAAAAGCAGGAGTTGTGGAGAATTCACCACTTTCAGAAGCGCAGAAGAGGATAACAGGTGTGTGCCACATTCACATGTTAACTCACATGAAGGGCTTTTTACACGATCAAGGGGAACTGGGGGGCACCCCTGGCCTTGTTTCCCAGTAGTGGCTGGTGCCCATTTGGATTGGCAGACAGAAGGGCGCCAAAGCCAATGGCGGCCAGAGCCAACTAATTCTGTTTTGTCCTCATACTCCTCCCTTTTGAGTTCTATAACAGCAACACTGGGACTGAGGAGGAGGAAGCTGGCAGGTTGGGTCATTCCTTGGACTTGTTGTAAACAACACAACAAGTGGGTGAGGCCTGGCTTGAGGCTGTGGGACTTTGCTCCAGTTGCCCTCATAGACCAACCATCCTATCTGTGTATTAGAAATGGACATCTGCAGGGAGAACCGACACATATACACATCTGTACCTGTCACCTTCTCCAGGGCCAGCATGACCAAGGTTTCAAATGAGGTCTATGGGCACAGGCTTTGCCTCTGCAGACTGCCGCAGACAGTGCTTTTTTCTTAAAAAAATGTTTAGGGGTACTTTCACTTTGACTCAAGAGAAGCACCATTGTATAGTTCAAATTGGGAAAAATAAATACAGTAAATGGACAAAGTACAAAGATTCACAAAATGTTCAGAACAAAAAAAATTCCTTCCAGTAGCACCTTAAAGACCAACTAAGTCAGTTCTTGGTATGAGCTTTCGTGTGCATGCACACTTCTTCAGATACCATGATGTTCAGAGGTATGCATACCCCTGTGTTCCCCCTGAAAAAAAGCACTGGTCACAAATAAGATGCAGACAAAGAAAACCATGAAACTCTGGAGGCAGGGCCAACAATCTGGATGCAAAGCTCCTTGATTGTGAGAGCACCCTTCTTGAAAATTAACACATAAAAAGGGAACTAGGGGTAGGAGTATAGGTGGTTATTGAGAATGACTGGGAACTATCTGCAACAACAAAAAGTTCCTTGAGATAGGAAAATTAGGGCTGAAAAAAATCATTTAGAAAATCAATGTTCGTGACATGTGTTAAATCAGCAGTATCTGTTCATTGTAAGTACTCAGTGCCAATTTTCATTAACAGATTTCTGTACATCTCCCTTTGATGGATTTAGACCATGGGTTTAAACAATGTGTGTTTTTCATGTATTAATTAGCAAACAGAACTAATACTGGCTTAAATCGCCTCAATTGTGGGTCCATCCACAGTCCTGTTTGTCCCTTGATTCCAAGTCACAGCTACGAGAGGGTTGATTTTGTTGTTGTCCTGCCGCCTTCTTTGGGAAAGCACGTTCTTTACAGCTGAATCGGAACAAATGTCAAGCCACAGAAAACCCAATTGATGTTTGTTCCAATTCAGCAGTAAACAGTAGTTTTCCTGTGGAAAGTGGAGGGACAAAATACCCCCTATTGGAACCCTGACTTGAAATCACTTGAAATCATGAGACAAACAGAATTGTGGATGGGCTCAGAATTACTAATATTGGAATATAACATTGCTTTAACCGATGAAACTCAATTAAAAGTTAGACAGTAGAAAAATGTAAATTGGTCAATAACCTTTTTTAATGGATATACTTGTTCTTAGGAGAGGACAGCAGGCCACTCAGATCTACAGATGTGGTCCAAACATTTAAAAGCAACAATAGGAAAACACACTGCTTGAGAGATCCTACAGTGTACTAACAATTAATATAAAGACACAATAGCAAAGACAAATAATCTGCAATTAAGACCACCATTATGAAAATTATGGTGTTAACTACCCTCCGCGAGTATTACAAGATATTCACATCTGCGTTATCCATCTGAGAAAGCAATGAAGAGACAGAGGTCTTTCTGTACCAGCACAATAGTTATCTTAGGAATATGACAAAAGGACCAGCAAATACCACATTATGACCTCAGGGGCTTCATGACCAGCGGAATCCATATCAAATGGGAGAACCAGCCTAACATTATTATCCTTCAACAATCTTGCTTTGGAGTGTCAGGAACGGCACAGAGGGAGACCTAAATTATTAATTTACATTCTAGAAACATTAACAAGGTGGAAGAATATTTTTAGAGTACTTGGCTATTGAAACTAACCAAGTGTCTGTCCTCATTAAAACCTTCAGTCTCAGTCAGCTGTCAAAATTTTGAAAGCTGTTGACTGATGCAGCCTTTAGGGTCACCATGGCAACAAGATACATTACCTAGGTGATGGCGCTCTTACATTGTCACCCCTTGGGTGACCTAGTTCTTGCAAAAAAGAAGAAGAACTGTTTGCATTATATTTTGGATATAAGCCTTCAAGCTGAATATTGCACCAGTCATGGAGGTAATTAAGAAGAGCAGGATATATGTATTGTGGGGGCAGGATTTTTTTATATAAAAAAAGTAGAAAAGTTGGCCTGATCATTCAGTTCAGTGTCACAAGTCAAGCATGAAGTCCATTTCACTTGTAAACAGTATGCATTCTCATTGTTTACAAGTATCCAATCAACAATGAGTAGTTTTAAGTTATTTGAAGGACACACTATTAGGAAGTTATGATTTAAGTGGTCCAAATTTCTCAGGAAATTATCTGTCATTTTCCAGATTCATGCCAAATTACTATGACAAGCAATGCTACACGAAGCAAGCAGTCATATTGACTGGCAACGAGGTCACACGCAAGCCGCAGAGTGCCATCCTTTATAAGACTGTACCATCTCTGAATGCATGTAGCAAGCAGCTCTTTTTTAGAAAAAAAGTTACATGGCTGGAAGAGACTTTTAAAATAACATTAAAGCTCCTCCTAATAACATCAAGTGCTGGCTGCAGACAGAAATAAGGTCAAAATGGGATTACAGACACGAGTAAAGGGGAGTGTATTTGCATCTCAAGGAAACCTTGATGTTTACAGAAATACAAACAACATACAACCTAAGCCAGAGGGCAGGGGAGTGGGAAGAAAAACACCACATCCAATGGTATGATCAGCAGCCATGAATTGTTGAATGTCAGTTGCGGAGGAATGGTGGCTGGACAACTCTGTTCACCCTTGGATGAAACTGACTATATTTAATTCAAGTTGTTTTGAGGCCTGGTTTTGAAACACACTTACCTTTTGGCCTTTTATGTCATATGCCCCATAGATAGTCTGATAGTTACCGGGGGGGGGGGGGTGTCACCAACTCCTAGGTATGCATCTGCAAAGAATTACCAGCAAACAGGAGAAGCAGAACGCAGAGTGAATGATCAACTTTCAGCCTCACTAGCTCCCAACTTCTCCTTTGCAGCAACTGAATCTCCAGGTCTCAAGACATACGAAACATAAGGAAATGAACAAAACATTCAACCAGTCTACCCCACCACACATCCACTGTGGCATCCGGCAAGGCAATTAATTTTTCCAGTGATATAGCAATTCACACCTTTTCACAACGATAGAGGATGTCAGCTAAGGTGAAGCGATAGAGAATGTCAGCTAACGCAGAATCAAAGAGCCAAGTCCAAATGAAATTATTGCACTTATGCCAGTTAGAAATTGCAGGTGCAGGGAATCCTTATGCAGAATGGGAAATTTTTATACCTGACAGTGAGATAGGGTGGGTCTTGTATGTAACAGATACCCAACTTTCTCTAGAGGCAATTAATTGCCACAGGCAGGTACAATATGTTGGACAGCACAGAGATGAGACCAAGTTCACCCAGTCAATGGAAGGGGTTCTACTCAGCATCTAACTAACATTGTTTGGGTCAGAAAAGAGTCCAGGATGATGTTATATATTTCCACACTGTTCATAAACCCTGAAGAGTTCTTTCAGCATCTCACAAATTAACAAACAATAACAAACACTCAAAACAATAAGACAGAGCTGCAATATTTAGAAAGCAAGGTAAGACACTCACTAAAATAGAATCTAAAAGGTCCAGGCAAACACACACTCCTGGAAAGAGCAGGTCCCCTCACCATCACAAAAGGCAAGGGGATCCAAGGAAGGTCCTCTAAGATAGATCTCCACCTGCAGGCAGATTCATTTGGGAGCCAGTAGTTCCTTAGGTATCCTAACCCTAAACTGTACTTGCCATTTTTTTCTACCTCACCAGGCAGCATGTAACTTGCCTTCTTTGTGCAAACCTTACTTGTTTTGTAAGCACCTTCGTGGTGTACATATGTGGAGCCACACATATCTGAATTGCTTAGAGGGTCTCTGGGTGGATGGTCCTCCACTGCAGTAGGGTATCAGCCTTCTCCAACCCTTCATATGTTGTTGGACTATAACCAGCCCTTTGGATTAGTAGCCCAAAACATCTTGAGGACACCAGGCTGGGGAAGACTGGCCCAGACCAGGACCAGGGACAGGAACCTGTGGTCCTCCGTATATTGTTGGGCTCCAGCTTCCATGATCAGGAACGATGGGAGTTGTAGGCCAACAACATCTACAGTACCACCAGTTCTCCACCTGTGGCCTGGATGGGGACCTGGGGGAGGTTTAAAATAGCACAAGCAACACCATTCCTCGACACTTCAGAGACAGCTGCTTCCCCACCTTTTATCTTAACCTAGATTCTCAGTTGCTTCAGCTCATATATTCCCAGTTTTCAACCATCAGAGCTTCTTTTATACATTCTGGGAATATTTAAAAACAGAAAGATGAGCAGCAATCGTGAGATTCTCATGGGGGATTATTGGTGTATAATTAAGCAATATCCATAGTAACAAGCAAATCTGCATTAGCCTGACCTAGTTTGAAAAATTCCATCAGCTTGTTGAGGGACAATGACATATTATCTCCCAAAGTACCCCCAACTTTGAAAGCACAACAAAGGCAGGACTTTTCCAACAATGAGGCAGCCAGAGACAAGGAACTAGGAACTCCATGGCACAGAGCGAGTTTATGTAATTTTCTGTTCACATAATTTCAAAAAATGTCTATATAAGTTATTAAGGTGAAGGGAAATCCCAAACTTGTGTTTGCTTCACAGATGAACACATCATTATGTCACCTTGAACAGTTTGGAAAGGTGTGGAATAAATTTGTGAACTAAAATACATATTACAAAATCCTACAGAGATGATACTTCTCTGCATAAACATTCAAATATGAATGGCCTGTGCAAGATTATGCAAATATTCTTTGGGCCTAGCTGAAAATTGCAGCCACCACAACTCACCTTTCCTGCTAAATTCCTCCCAAACCCACCAGCTACATACATATTCTCACTCCACTCTACTCTTTTTCTTCCATTTCCCCAAAGGATGTCCCTCGGTGACTCAGAAAATGTGTAACTACTTTATGTACAACGTACATTTAAAGCACCCGCTCCAAAAAAGAAATTTGGAAACTGTAGTTTGTGAAGCATGCTTTGAACTGTACCTCAGTGAGGAGTAAACGACAATTGAAGGATTCTGGTTTTTTGTGGGGGAGGTTCCTGTGTGTACACGGAGAGTATTACATTCCAGAGGTGAAATGAGGTCACCAAAAGCTTATACCATTCTGTATTATTTTTATTTATTCTCTCTCTCTCTCTCTCTCTCTCACACACACACACACACACACACCCAGACACACACAAAAAGAGAGAGAGAGAGAGAGAGAGAGAGAGAGAGAGAGAGAGCATTGGGAAAGATACAGCATAACTCCTAAAGATATTGTAAATTTACTTCTCTCCCTCAGATTTTCAGCATGGGGAACAGCCAATCTCCACGACAATGCTGCTGACTTACAGGCTCTAAAACAGACACACTTTTTCCAGCCCGTTTATTTCTAAAGATGACTGGTCTACTGTTCTGATGTGCATGCACACACAGGAACCTGTCTGACACCGCCTCCAGCTGCCTTCTTCAAGAAAGAATACTTGGCAAAGGTCAGCTATTCAGATCCCTCATGGTCCATCCTCCCTGTAGACAGAAACTGGCCAACTAAACTTGCCTAATTGGTTTGCCCTCTGTGGCAATCTCTTTTTTAACAGCCAGAGTCACAGGGTTGGGACGGGGAAGACGTTGAGAGATCGTTCAGGCCAGTTTCCCATCTCACTACAACAGCAATAACATGCTTGAGAAAGTAAACAGAAAAGTCATTCAAAAGTCATTCAAGGAGGTTCAAAGTCCCTGTCATGCACTTTATAAATAACTAGTGAAACAAGAGGAGTGTATATGGATGTGTGGCTCAGGGACAGGAGAGTCCTTGCATAAAGGAACCATAAACCACAGGACATACCTTGGCTAAAGCTTGTGGTTAGTGTAGAGGGAGCTAAACTATGAGCCTGTGTTCAGACAACATGCTAAGTCAAACTGCGGCTTGCCTAATCATTTATTTATTTATAAAATACTTAAATAACACAATTTCATTAAAATATCAAAGCTGTGTACAAAAAAATCTATACAATAAAATAACAGACAAAATAAACCGAATCACAAATCACCAGTCAACAGTTTAAAACGAATCTCTGTAGGCCTGGCAGCAGGAAAAAAAATCTGTGAAGATTAAATATAAAATAATAATGCTGGTGAGATAGGACAGTGGCAGGTTCAGATTTTGTTCTCAGCAAACCTTCCTCTTCCTCCCAGCTGCCCCTTAAGTTGCCCTCTGTGCTAGATGCTGCTCCATCTCCTTATTCATCACTAGAGGGACAATAGCTGCAAGAAGGAGCAGCAGCAGAGAAGAGGAGGCAGCGGTGGCCCGAGAGCTATGCAAGCCATAGAGTAACCTCATTTCTAGAAAGGCAAGGGCACTAACACCTAGCTAGGTACATGTGAGACACTTCCTTCTGGATAAGGGTCAGTGTATGATTGTGTTGCTTTACGTATGTCCACACTGGACACACTGTCTTCCATTCATGTCTGCCAATGCAGCAAACAAGGCAAAAGGGAAAGGGAAAAGGGAAAAGGGAAAAAGGGAAAATAACTGAGTGTCACTCCCAGAAATTATTGGCACCGAGTTAGTGCATCCCAAGCGCCAAATAAATCTCCACCTAGTCATGGGGAATAATCTATGGAGAGCATTTGGTCATGCCATTCCTGACCCACAAGGACCATTCCAAATGGACAGTTTAGAGCACATTTACTGCAGGGAAGCCAGGCATCTTTCTGGGACAGAATTCCATGATATTATTGCAACTTCCACAGATGGAAACCGCAAGCAACAAGTGTTTAAATATTGCTCTTCAAATGCTGGGAAAGTTCTGTTCCCTGCTTAGCTCTATTTCTGCTCAATGAGTAGCAACTCATTGCATGAAAAACACGGTCTCCTACAGAAGCGTCAGGTCTATCAGCAGTTTCCATTGTGACTCAGCCATGTTTAGAAAGTGTGGAGCGTGGAAACTTTGGACCAGCTTTTGGTGGGGAAAGTGAAAGGCACATTTTAGACTCTTTTTTTGGCTCCAGAACCAACTTAGCAGTAATTCTAAACACCAAACAAACAAGATGGTAAAAATTGCAAGCCTCATTCACCTTGGAGATTATATACCTAACAGAGATTCTGAAGTCTCTAACCCCAGGTACCTGAAGAACCATCCTGTCATCCATATGAGAAAATTTAGCATAAGAGGGTAACTTGCAAAGTGGAGGTAGGAATCCTGAAAAAGGCCACAGATTTCTACTTGTGGGACTGTCAGGGAGTTTGGAAACTATTGCTGAAAAAGTGACGTCTGTAGGTAGATGTCCTCTTCCTTTATCTGATAAATGCCATGTCATGGAAGAGAAATAAGACGGTCCACTGCTCCATCAGGAACCTTCAGAAATAAAGTGTGCATTTCCCTCTTAACCACAGAAGTGTTGCTGTTTTTATCAGAACTGCGCACCGATAAAGAAGTTTGCTTCAAGTTCTGCCTAAAGGCAGCTTCATCAGTGCAGAGGTATTTAGCGCTAAACACACACCGCTTTAGCAGCCCTCCCCAAGATCAGGAGTTCACTGGTTTGAGAAGTCCTTTCCTCCACCCTTTATTATTATTTTTACCCAAAAATAATAACGTTTCTCACACCCCAGGAAAACTCTTAGCCGTGGCTAGGTCTCTCCCAACCTCCTCTGCCCCTCTCACCTTCGCCAGAGGAAGCTGAAAACTGCCAAAGATTGTTCCTGTGAAGCAGACAGGCACATGCACTGAGCGATCTCAGTTCAGGCTGCGACTCGCAGTGAAGGAGGAACCCCAGGCCACCTGCACGCCGGACTTTTCTGCCCCATGCTTTTTATTCTCTCTGTGTGAGTCCTTAGGGCTTTCCAGGCAGAGCCACTACCAGGGCTTTCCTTCGGATCACTGGGGAGTGGTGAACCCTCAACTTCCGTAAAAAAAAAAAAAAAAATCTTTTGAAGTTTTCTTAAGGTGGAACTTTGTAGAACTGTTCATCGTTAGCCAACTTTCCTAACCCTTTCATCAATCCCCTCTCCCATTCCTTTTAAAGTAACAGGAATTTTTCCATAATTTTCAAGAACCTCGAACACTGGCTACATACCACTCCTTACCAATCTGTAAGCAATAAACAAAGAAGCAGAGGAGCCTTGATTCTGAGGTTGCTTCCAGAAGGCCCCTTTAACGAACACCCATCATATTCAAAGTACATTCACCACACATTTAAAGCACACGGCTTTCCCCCAAATAATCCTGGGAACTGTGGCTTCCCCCTCGCAGACCTACAATTCCCAATACCCTGAACAAACTACAGTTCCCACAATCCTTTGGGGCAACTCACAGGCTTTAAAGGCGAGTTGGATGTGCCTTAAATGCACGGTGTGGATCTTAAGGTTGCGTCAATACTTTCCAGTGCATGTCCCTGTCATTTTCCTTATCACATAAAGTCCGTTTCTTTGGCGTTTGTTTTGCAACAGCTCCAGATGAAATTTAACACACAGCCTGAATTTGCCAGTGACTGTCTGGAAGCCAAATTGCCGGTGTGAAAAATTTTAAGTCAATTTAAAGTTTATATTCTATTACAAATCTCAGTATTTCAGCCTTACAAAATATTCCTAAATCATAAATATAGGAGGGGGGCATAGTTGGACAATATGGCCAATAAGCCATATAAATGTGAAGAGGAATTTGTTGACCGTGGCAGTAAGGAATAGTTATTCCAGTACGTTTCCGAGCACAATTCAAAGTGTTGGTGCTGACCTTTAAAGCCCTAAACTGCCTCGGTCCTGTATACCTGAAGGAGCATCTCCACCCCCATCGTTCAGCCCAGACACCGAGATCCAGTGCCGAGGGCCTTCTGGCGGTTCCCTCATTGCGAGAAGTAAGGTTACAGGGAACCAGACAGAGGGCCTTCTTGGTAGTGGCGCCCACCCTGTGGAACGCCCTCCCTTCAGATGTGAAGGAAATAAGTAGCCATCCTATCTTTAAAAGACATCTGAAGGCAGCCCTGTTCAGGGAAGTTTTTAATATTTAACGCAGTATTGTTTTTAATACTTGATTGGGAGCCGCCCAGAGTGGCTGGGGAAACTCAGCCAGATGGGTGGGGTATAAATAATAAATTATTATTATTATTATTATTATTATTATTATTATTATTATTCCAAGATATATCCTTTCCTCCCCTACCAGCATTACCTATGAGACCAAAGTTGTAAAAACTGCCACAGCCACAGTGTGAAGGATGAAAGCCAATCTCCAAAGAACTGACACTTGTTCTAAGTATAGCCAATAACTGAGGAAACAAAGAGGTAAGTGGAGGCTGCAGCTGTTGCACTTGCAGAACTACCAACTGTGAATTCATGACTGCCATTTTACACACACACACACACACACACACACACACACACAATAACATTAAGAAGAGCCTGCAGGATCAGGTCAGTGGCCCATCTAGTTTAGCACCCGGCCCTCACAGTGGCCAACCAGATGCCTGTGGGAAGCAGGACGTAAACACAAGAGCTTTCTCCCTGCTCCTGTGGTTTCTGTGGAGGCAGAGCCTAGTAGCCACTGATAGCTTTATCCTCCGTGAAGTTGTCTAATAGTGGCCATCCCTTCTTCCTGTGGGAGTGAGTGCCATAGTTTAAAACTATTTGCTGGGTGAATAAGTAATTTTATCTGTCCTGAACCGCCCAACATTCAGCTTCATGAGATGTCCACACGTTCTATTGTTATGAAAGACGGAGAAAACCTTCTCTCCGTCCACTTTCTCCATGCCATACGATAATTTTAAATGCGTCTAATGTATTAAATGTATTTAAATGTCGGCTGTGTGCCTGTGCTACGCACCCCCTTAGTCCGTCATGCTTCTCATTTTTAGTCTCATCCTTAAACAAATCAAATGTATATACTTAAGTTTGATTGAATAATAGGGAACAAATGTAGCTCTTTGCAGATGGTTCAGATCATCTGGATATCGTTGTCCCTCCGACCCATATTCCTCGCTGTGCATGTTACCCTCTTTTCTTACCCTCCCTTCAAACTCAAGCCAAATATGTGCAGTCAGGCAACACCCAGCTGAGAGACCCGAGGGCTCAAGAGTAAATATCCAAGTGTACAGGAAAAAGCAACTCTAAAGAAATATAAAGGCATTTATAGCAAAAACTAGCAGAAAGGTTTGGAAGCCAAGACCTTACCCTCTTGTGGCTCATGACAAGGTGATGCTATTGCCTTGTTCAATTCCTTTTAACCTTTTCAGTGTTTGAAATATGCATTAATAAAATTCCTCACAAGTACTTAGATTTCCAAGAGCAAAAACGTTTGTTCTGAATTGCTCTAGAATATCATCCAGGAATTACAGCATCCAACATCCACATCTGGCTTGAAGTAAAGTATGACTAGATGCAAAAATATCCCTCCTCAATTTCAAGATTCCTCTGGGATGGTGCATCTACTACATCCATGCCTAATCTGTTGCAGTGGTTGAACTTCCCATGTGGTTAGGAAGCATTTACAGCACAGTCTTTACAACACAACCCTATATGTTACTCAGAAGTAAATTCAATAGGGTTAGGGTTCCTATAAATGCATTAAGTTTATAGTGGCAACTTTTATTTATTACAGGTATTTGTAGGGTCCTATAAATGCATTGTTACTTTTAATTTCTGATTGCACAATTTTGTTTCTGACAGCAATGTGAAACTATCCATACCATGTATTTAAAGTACATGACTTTCCCAAAATAATCATGGGAACTGTAGTTTCACAGACCTACAACTCCTGGTACCCTTAATGGACTACAGTCCCCAGAGTTTTAAATCATGTGATTTAAATGTATGTTGGATCTGCTTTAAATGTATAGTGGGTGTTTGGGGAGGGGCGCTTTTTTCTTCAGTTCCCCCAATTTCAAACTCTCCGTGTCGTGCAAGTCCTCGCCTTTTAATTTTACTATGAGAGATGTGGAAAAGCTCCTTAGACAAGCAGAGGTGCAGTGTGAAAAACAGCAAGAGACCCTCATAATCTCCAGGTTTTGCCATCCTGGCAAGCATACTGCCACTGTTCTAGAATACAGACAGATGAAGAACTTGTGTTTATAATGCAAGTAGAGATCCAGAACTCAGGGGTAACAGAAGCAGCAAAAAATCAAAACCGGGTTTAGGGGTGGGGCCAAAATTTGGAGGCAGAAATTCTGAGAACAGTTATTCTATGTTCTTAAGATCCCTTTTTCAAACAGCCCCTTGATAAAAGTTGCCACTATGAATTATTCTTCCCTGGTACAGTGGTACCTCGGGTTACATACGCTTCAGGTTACAGACTCCGCTAACCCAGAAATAGTACCTCGGGTTAAGAACTTTGCTTCAGGATGAGAACAGAAATCGTGCTCCAGCAGCGCAGCGGCAGCAGGAGGCCCCATTAGCTAAAGTGGTGCTTCAGGTTAAGAACAGTTTCAGGTTAAGAACGGATCTCCGGAACGAATTAAGTTCTTAACCTGAGGTACCACTGTAATACCAAGGATGGGATGTGTCTTATGCCTTAATGTGCAAAGTCATCTTGCAATGCTTTCCTCTTCTTTTCTTGTTTACACGGTGAAGGGAATCGCCATTCCTAAGTTTCCTTTACTGCAAGGAATTGCATCTTTTCTTACAAGGGCGTATGAAAAATGTCTAAGAAATCCAGAGCCTCCAGCCTAGAGACTTGACATTATTCTTATTTAGGGAGCTGCACATCTTCCATTGTCCCATAATAAATATCGAACAGAAAACCTGTTAAGTAAAAGATGGCATTATCCACTGAAGAAGAAGAGCTTGGGGGGCAAATATCGCCACATTGTTTATGGCATACTATTCATCTGGCACAGATTTTATCTGGAATACATATCCAGTGCATCTCTCCAGAAGTGGTGTCCTCCAGAACATTTTATAGTATTGCTTCTCTTCCCTCCCACCCCCTCGCTCCCACAGGCTTGTTTACAATGTGTACACTTTTATGGCTCAGGAAAGAAAACAGCCTCTATAATCATGCATAGTAATCAACCCTCATTATTTACTCTTAATGATTTTACAGTATTTTTACACTAGTCCCCTAGAAATTTTAGTCATCCCAAAGAGAATAGCTTGCTTGTAACCATTTGCTAATTGCACGTATGGATGTCAATTAATTCACTTAGCTAATTATCCACTCTATGAACATCATGCACCAAAGAACTGTAAAAAGACAGGCATATGGTAATAGATTTGGAACAGAACATAGCATGTTGGTGGGTATTCATTTCATCAGATGAGGCATTGAGGGGGGGGGATGGACACATGTGTATTAAGTTAGTATGTCAGCACACCCTGGATGAAAAGGCACTGTCAGCTTGGGGAATACCAGCTCCATAAGCCATAATTACAGCATTATGCTAATTGTGCCTGAACATTGATCAAAATATCACTGGAAGGATACTGCAACAACACTACAACTTTGGTTTGGAGATCGCATCGCAAGTCAAGCGTTTAAGAGGTTCTAATCATCTTGCTCCTTTCAACATAAGCAAGAATTACGTTTCATCTAGGAGTCCTCTTGAAAATCGCTAATAGGGAAAATGCACACAGCTTAATTGGCGGAATTCCTCATAAACCTAATCCCAAAGAACCCAAATGTTTCAAGAGGCCTCACATCACATGTTTTGGTCCAAGAGATGTAACTGTATTCAAGTCTCAGCCTTTGGTTCTAGAACACTTATCGGATAAGGAGAGCAAAGCCCAAACAACTGATTTTTATCAATTTTGCTCTCTGGAAATCAGCAGCCAAGAACTGCAGGTTTCACAACAAGGTCACATCCACGCCATACATTTACGCCGCTTAAAGTGTTGTGGCTGCTCTAAATGTATGATGTGGATGTGACCTAGGCATTAACAACTAAAACTTGACAAATCTGTGTTTATCTGTGAGAGGAGGACAATAAAATTGGGCGTTTTCAGGCTAGCAACTCCTATTCAGCAATTGCTCTTCCACCGTAAGCATGATGAAGAAGAAAAGCATACTTTCCACACTTTGGGGATACAGCGCTTTGTGTGTACAGTGTACATTCTGCTATGCTCCAGCCACACTAATGGGGATAACATAGTCATGTGAGCATGGAAGGGACCATTTACCTGAGCGTGTCATTTACATAGGAATATATGACAAGTCAGATCATTGCTCCATCTAGCTCAGTACTGTCTACAGTGGTACTTCGGGTTAAGTACTTAATTTGTTCCAGAGGTCCGTTCTTAACCTGAAACTGTTCATAACCTGAAGCACCACTTTAGCTAATGGGGCCTCCTGCTGCTGCCGCACCGCCAGAGCACGATTTCTGTTCTCATCCTGAAGCAAAGGTCTTTCCCAGTCCTACATGGAGATGTCAGTGATCTTTTACATGCAAAGCACTTGCTCTACTCCTAACCTCCTTTCTCTTCAGCCCATTGAACTATTGTTATTTTTAAAATTTGCATGGAAATGTGTGTGTTTTTTTACTTACATGCTTTTGCATAACTTCTTCAATACTTTTTAAGGCAAAGAAAGTGTTTCAGTACAAGTTTTAAAAACTCAGTTTATAAACAACATACTGATAAAATGGCACCACCATGAAAAGGTAACTCTGGAGGGGCAGGGAAGCAACTGCATGGAAACGGACTCATGTGCTCAGTATGTCACTCCACATCCCCTGACCACATCTATTTAAAAAGATGGACGCATTCTGTGCCTTTGGATAATGAAAGGAGCCAAGAGTTCCCCAGACATCATTTCATATTGCTCCCCCACCCCGCCGCCACCTAATAATTAGTAGCCACTCACTTTGTTAACTTTAGTGCATAAGCTTCTCTGTCTGGTATACTTCCCTTCCCCCTTATATGCAATCAATGTACCATATATGCATGTGAGATGCTATCAGAAATATTTGAGGGCTAGTAACATCTGAATACCTGCATGTAAAGTTATTTCAGCTCTGATCTGCACATTCAACCGACAGAACTTCAGATTACAAGGGGCAAGGCAGGAAGATGACATTTGATGGTGATGGTGGTGGTGGTGATTAACTGTACCCCACCCACCTGACAAAATATAAAGGAACACAACAAATGCTCCCCTGCCTTAAACAAAAACAATCCCTGCCAGAAGATGACCCAGAATAAATGAGAGAGTGGTTCTTCTGTGTACTCTGCTAATTTTCCTATTTAGGGCAATATTCAAAAATTTTATCCACACAATCCCTGTAATCCACACAATCTGAAATGGAGCAGACCATGCTATCATCTCAAAACTCTACAACCTCATCCGCTCCTCATTCTGCTGCATGTGTAGCTCTGGTGGCACTAAATTCTTAATACAAGTAACTTAAGGTAATACCACCTTATCATCTTCTTATTTATGATGGAGTTTACCCAGGATTTGAACTGGAGAACTTCTACCTCAAAGAGATCATGCACTTAATCTCTCGCCCGTAAGGTTGGCTCATGTAGACTCTTTAAAAGCTGGACATAAACTGTAATCTCCTTTCACAGCTATAGAGGATGCTGAACCATCACAATTCCTTCCGAGATGCAAGAGCCCTCATTTACAGAAGCGCTCTCTCTCTCTCTCTCTCTCTCTCTCTCTCTCTCTCTCACACACACACACACACACACACACACTATGTTATGCAGCAAGCGTCCTACAACCTGGGAACTCTGTACTTCCAAAGTGCATAATAAAAGCAGTTTTGCAGACATCTCCAATGGAAAAGGCTCATTATGAAATAGGAAAGAGGCACTAGCTGGCGCATTAGCCTAATAAATCATAACCTTGTAGATTCTTTTGCATTAGCTAGCCTAGCCTCTGGGACAACTTGAGGTTCTGGCAGAGATGGAAATCCTAACCAAAGTAGTAAACCTTTGTGGTAATGCTAGCAAACCAGCCTGCCTTAATCCCTTCCAACCTACAACTGCCCCTTTTCTACTGAACTTCCCTTTAGATCCTTGGAAGCTGACAGACAGGCAGATACAGCTGCAGCCAGCAAATTAACCATTTAAAGGAAGTATCCACTTTTAGTCTTTAGTCATCATGACTGCTGGTTCTGTACTATATATAAAAAAGCTGTCCATTGTCATATTGTAACTTCCAGTGTTTCACAGAGAAGCATATTATTCTGCAAATGCAGAATAAGGCAGCCTAAGAATCTCAGCTTCTATTTAAGCTTTCTTTAAAAAGCGTTCTTTAGCAGTTAAACTAATCTGAAGTTTACCTATATGATCATGTGTCTTTAAAAATGACTCAAAAGTCAGAGCAGGGTTTTCTACAGGCAAGAGAGCAGTACTTCACCATCCTGTCTGATGATTTTCACCCCTTCCAACTATGTGTGTGTGTGTGTGTAATATATGCAAACATGAGCCAATGTGGTGTAGTGGTTAAGAGGGATAGACTTGTAATCTGGGGAACCGGGTTCGCGTCTCCGCTCCTCCACATGCAGCTCCTGGGTGACCTTGGGCCAGCCACACTTCTCTGAAGTCTCTCAGCCTCACTCACCTCACAGAGTGTTTGTTGTGGGGGAGGAAGGGAAAAGGAGAATGTTAGCGGCTTTAAGGGTAGTGATAAAGCAGGATATCAAATCCAAACTCTTCTTCTTTTTCATGCACTTCTTCTTTTGCAGAAGCCACATTTGCTTGGTTCAGAACCTGGATTCCTTCAATGCCCTAATTCGTTAAAAGGGGTTAAAAGGTACCTTGCCTACCAACAGATTGAGCATGCCTTAGCAAATTTCTGAATTGTTAAATTCAAACCCCCATACCACACTTTTGTACATCGGGATATTCATAGCTCAACATCTCAACTCCAGGTATAAAAGTACAAAGTACTAAAATCAGAATTTGGCTGAGAACCAGCTTCCAATTAAGATGGACATCACTGTTATCATCTGGCCGAGTTGCGTTCTGTATGAGGTACAAACTCAGTAGCCTCTGGAAACAGCATCTACAGTAGGTACATATATAGCATATATGTATCAATTGCTAAGCAGCTGCTGTTGGAAGGTATGAGAAAAACAGCAGTGTGCTGTGCACTGAGCACACTATGAATGCAAGTCAGGTAAATGTCACACTAAGATAGCCTGCAGAGTACCTAGTTTGCAATTTGAATTCACAAGCAGCCTGTTTGCAAATGCTGACCAAACAGTACTTGGACACACACCTAGAAATACACACATAAGTTCTTTTCCTTGTACCTAGACCTGTTCTGTGAATACCAGAAATCCCTCTGCAGAATTGACCAAACTGATTTATTTCACTAGAACTAATGTTTTATGTTTAAGTTGGTGGCCAACTTTAAAATCTGATTCGTTATTCTAAAGCTCTCCCTGTGGTTTAACAGCAGGGGGATTTCCCTTTCCAAAACCAACAGTATATGCAAAATTATTAATGCGGCTGATCCAAAACACACCCAGCTTGCAAGTCATTCCATGTTTACAGTACCACCACAAAGACGGCAAAAGCAGTTTATACTAACAATGCTTCTTAGCTTTAATCCACTGTTCTTGCTTTTCTGGTTTCTGAAACACATTTGGAATTCATGATGACCATAACAGATTGAAGAACTGGGCCCAAACTATCAAAATGAATCTCAACAGGGACAAATGTCAGGTTCTACACTTTGGCAGGAATAACCAGCTGCATAAATACAAGATGAGAAACACCTGGGCTGCCAGCAGTATATGTGAAAAGGACCTAGGTGTCTTAGTAGACCACAAGCTTAACATGAGTCAACAGTGTGATGCAGAAACAAAAAAAGCTCATGCTATTCTAAGTTGCATCAACAGAAGTATAGTGTCCAGATCAAAGGAACTAATAGTACAACTTTATTCTGCCTTGATCAGACCCCACCTGGAGTACTACGTCCAGTTCTGGGCACCACAATTTAAGAAGGATGTTGACAAGCTGGAACGTGTGCAGAGAAAGGCAGCCAAGATGATAAAGGATCTGGAATCCAAACCTTATAAGGAATGTTTGAGGGAGCTGGGTATGTTTAGCCTGGAAAAGAGACTGAGAGGAGATATGATAGCCATCTTCCAATATCTAAAGGGCTGCCACATGGAAGATGGAGCAAGCTTGCTTTCTGCAGGGGAAAGGACCTGAAAGGTCTGTTTGGGTGGGGAGTGGGGAAGCAGATTTATTGCACAAGGACTCCCAACCAGCTATTATTGCACAACCTGAATTTGCCAACACACAACTGAATTCCATCAGAAAATGCTGACAGTCCCATGATTGGAGAGGTTTTCACAGCAGTTTAGACCTATGGACAAAGAGAAAAGCAGTTTTAGCAGGCACTTAGACATCACTGCTCCAAACACAGCACTGATCATCTAGCACTGGCAGGAGTTAGGAAAATCTGAAAGGGAAAACACAAAAGAAGTTTGTAAAGCTTTGTAATTAACAAGCTTGTGCATGTAACTCTGCCCTCTCCTGGAAGGAACTAAATACTGAACTGACCGCTAAGCACCAAAGCAGCACCACCATGTTTACTAAATGTCACTTGTTGGAGAACAAGCAAAGGCATCATCCAGCAAGCTCATTACAAAAAGCCAAAGATCGTCAAGTCTGAACTAGGTTTGGGCCAATTACTAAAATGAGAAACAATCGAGACATGACAAAGGAAAAAGTAATTTTTCACTAGTAAGAAGCTTTATTTTGACCTATAATATGTCACTTAACTATTGCTAATCCAATATAGGAAGAGAACAAAACTATGCAGTTAATATTAGTCTGCATCAGTTTCTAGATACCAGGAATACAAAGGAATGACTTTCAGAAAATAACTTCAGACAAACCTTCCTTTTGAACCTAACTCCAAGAGCTCTGCATTTGACACTATACCCATGAGCCTTTACAGGATATTTTCATCCTAAATATTGATTAACCTAAAATAGCTATCTGAAATATCTGTGAAACAAAATGCAGGCTTTCTAAGTGAGCTTACTGCAGTGTAGCTAGACAGAGACTGCCAAAGTACTACACTCACCTACATATAAATATTTCTTACGAAAGCTTTGCAGAATTATTAAGTCTTAGAAACCTATTCATTACAACTGTATGATAAAGCAGGTGCCAACTGGACAATGACCTCCATGGGGAGGTCCACCAGACATAGATGCAAACATATATTCAGGTGGCAGGATAGAACCTAGGTAATTGGGTTATATTGATGCTGCTTTTCCCTTCATTTTTTATTTTGACTTTGGCTGTCGCTGGAATTTTGCTATTGTGCATGCTGGTTCCAGTCTTGTAGGGAAAACAGCATAGAATTGCAGAGTTGGACCCCCAAGGGTTGCAATGTCATGTAATAACCGAGATATATATGGCTATATATCTCAGTGATAGAGCACATGCTTTGTGTGCTGTTTCATTTATTGGTATCTCTAGGCAGAGCTAGGACTAGGAATGTTCCCTGCCTGAAACCCTACAGCAGCCTTTCTCAATCTTGGGTCCAAGATGTTGTTGGACCAGAACTCTCATCCTTCCTAGTAAGAAGGACCAGGGGTCAGGGATGATGGGAATTATAGTCGAACAACAACTGGGGACCCAAGGTTGAGAAAAGCTGCCCTAGAGCAGGGTTTCCCAAACTTGGGTCTCCACCTGCTTTGGGACTACAATTCCCACCATCCCTGCCCACTGGTTCTCCTAGCTAGGGATGGTGGGAGTTGTAGTCCCAAAGCAGCTGGCAAGCTCAAGCAAGGATGGCTAACGCATTGTCATCATACCCATACATAGGCCATGCTGGCAGGGGCTGATGGGAGCTGTAGTTTAGCAGCATTCAGAGTGTCACATGCTCGCCTCACACATCCCATGCGCTACACAGCGCTGCCATATTTGAAGCACTTTCTTTCCCTCAAAGAATCATGGGCGGACAGTTGCAGCTCCCAGCAACCCTTAACAAACCACAATGCCCAGAATTCTTTGAGGGGAGAAGGAAAGGTGTTTCAAATGTGCTTTACAGAAAAAGTGTGCACGCAACCTAACTGTACCCCACACTGAGCTAGAAATGAGCCGGTGGTCTGATTAAGGCTGCTTGCTACGTTCTGAAGTTCAGCCCCCATTAAAACAACAGAACCCCATCCCAAAAGGCTGGGAAACCAAAATTAAAAAGTTGTTGTCTCAATTATTGAGCCAAAAACCTTCACTATTTTAAAAAAGTGACTGAGATAAAATATGCTATTAACACTAGGGCCTTTGTCAGTTAATTCTCTAGGCCAGCAGGGGCCACTACCAACCAGCCCAGGCACAAACAATAATAAAATCTGCTTCAAGTTGCTCTACATGTGTTGAGCTACCTGAAACTGGCTTCCAAGGACAGCAGATTCCTGTGTTTTCACAGGGGAGGAGGAGCTCTCTGGAAACATATAAACACAGTGCACATGGCACAGCTCAGCATCCTTTGTGGATTCTTTTATATGTGTATAATATATGTGTGTATATGTGTATATGTGTATATATATAAAATATGCAACAGCTTTCCTTGTCCGTGTTGTACAATGTCTCCCGGCAACTGTGGTACTTTCCCCGGGCTACTCTGAGAGGCTTTTGTTGCCAGATATTCTTTTTATTTTATTGTATCCGCTAATCTCTCCCCTCTCTCTTTGAAAATGACAGATGTAAGCTCAGATCAGTTGCCTGACCCACGCCGTTCCTGCAAGACAAAGAAGTGTTCCCAGAGAGAATAAAGACCCGCTACACTGGATGCGCTTTCTCCCACCCCACCCCCCTTTCCTCCCTCAAAGTCTCCAGGGGTTTATAAACCAGTTGAGGGAGAGGGAGACTGCTTTTTTAAAAAAAGAAATCAAATTAGCGTGGCACCACGTGGACTTAAAAAAAAAAGAGGCACCAAGAGGCATCGCAGCAAGGATTAGCTGGCCGGCTTTCTCTCTCCCCCCCCCCCCGCATCCCTTCCCGAAGCCACACAGCTCTCCCTGCCAAAATTAATCTCTCCCGCGCCCCAAATTGGGGAATGAAATGCGGTTTTTGTGTGTGTGTGTTTGGGTGGGGGGAGGACCTGCCGGGTCTGGGTGCCGTGGGGCAGAGAGGTCTCTAGGGGGCAGTGTTGCTCCGAGTTCCTCTCGCGGCCAGTCCAGCTCGCGCGGCGAATATGCCTGTTCTCAGAAATGTCCTCTTCTACCCCGCTCCCTCCGCCCTTCATCCCCGGCTCCGCATCCTCTTCCCTCCCTTCCTCCCTAGTGCCAAGTGTCAGCCTCAGGAGGAATTAGCCATTGCAAAACCCCGAGGGAGTAGAAGAGAGCCGGTGTTGCAGAGCAGAAAATGCCAGGGTCTTTTCCACCGCTGAGCCTCTCTCTCTCCCTCTCTCTCCCCCTCCCGCGCTTTCCCACACCAGACACT
Source organism: Podarcis gaigeae (assembly GCF_964106915.1). Lineage (NCBI taxonomy): Eukaryota > Metazoa > Chordata > Lepidosauria > Squamata > Lacertidae > Podarcis > Podarcis gaigeae. Next base: position 57,389,526 of record NC_139682.1, on the reverse strand, counting down.
GCAGTGGCTCTAAAGCAAACCTGCTGCACCCCTCTTTTTTGGGGAGGGGGGGAGACAGAAGGGGCATCTTGCTTCCGTCTCCTCTTTGCGTGTTAAAAGGGGCAGGGGAAAGATGGGGAACCAGTTCGCCTCTCACATTAAGCACACAATAAATGGCTACGTTAGAAAGGATAGGGATCTCAGCACAAAATCTGCAATAATGGATTTCTACCCAAGCAAATGATTCTCTCTCTCCAGACTCGAAATTTTGGTTCTGGTAGGAGAGGCACATTTGGAAAAGCCCCCTAAACACACACACACCTCCATATGATTTATTCCTGCAGAGACAGGAAAAGGAAAGTACCCCACTTTTTGGGGGGTGGGGAGGCAACCTCTGCGTTTCGACTCGCTCTCATAGTCCGGCGGGCGAGAGAAAGTATTGATAACGCCAGTATAACATCCCACCCCCCCAACATTTACTTACAACGAGGAAATAAAAGCTGTTTTGTTTTTAAGCAGAAAGTTTTGCTGGACGGAAGAAGAAGAGGGAAAAAAACTTTGCATCTAATCACTGAGAGGAAACTTTTAAAAAAAGAAGCAAGCCACATAGAGAGCGCCTTTAATTGAAACCATCTCTGCAGTGGAAAAACACAGCCCCCCCCCTTCTCCCCCTGTGTCCTATGAAATCATAATAAGAAACGTGCAAAGGGGTTGCGAGGGGAAGAGAGCAGGGTTGTGGGAGGCTAGTATAAAATCCTGCAGACACTGGGACACAGTTTTGATACTATGGTTACTTGATCTGACCAAAACATGCAGCAAAGAGCAGTGACAACAACAATAGATCAAGCAGCAAAGGAAATTCCTTCCGGGATGGACAGAGTGGAGGGAGGAGAGCTGCATGGCTGGAACGCTGAGACACGAGGCTCCGCCAATCAGCGCGCAGCAGCCAGCAGTTTCAAAATGCCCCTGCTCTCCCCACCTCCCCTCCCTTTCCCCTGCTCTACACAAGAATTGCTGAGACGTTTCTCTACACACGTCTCTGTAACCCTGAGTGTGCTGCTGCAGCAGCGAGATTTCCAAGTCCCACAACACAGACACACACACACACAACCCCACATTCCTCAGCCCTAAGCTGCACAAGTTGGAATCATAAAAATTCTCTCCGCCCCCAGTTCTGGCTCCCTGCTAAAGCTTTTATGTGCAACTATATGGACAGACAGATCTATACTGTATGTATTGTAAAACAAAGACACCCAATGCAACTTGGGCCCCTTTAGGAGCAAGAAGGGTCAGTATGCAGAAAGGCCCTGTTTATTAATATTGTCAGGACTTGAGATCAAGAGACCGTGATGTAGGTGGTTTTGCTAAATATGGGGGTGGGGTGGGATTAACAAAACAATATATTAATATGGAAATGAGATACCATCAGTTCAGTGTATGTAGCGGACAATGCAAAGAGTTACATTTTTTAAAGAGCACATGAAATTATAGCATTGCATACGTTTAAAAAAGTGACCAGGAGCCTATGGTTCAACAAAATAAAAGAGGAGAGATAGAGAGACAGCAGGGCATGAGGTATCCAACAGAGTCTAACTATGCTTGTTAACAGAATGAATTCTCTTGTATAGCTTTTGCAAAAATAAGTAACCAAAATGTCGTGACATATGCCTAACTCCCAGCATAAAATCACAATAGCGCTGCACTCTAGTTGGTAGCTGGTACTTCATTATTTTTAACTGGGAATATCCCTATTTCTCCTACACTTTATGAATAACAAGATTGTATTAATTATGCATATACAGTAGCTGCAAGCAGATTGCTAGTTTCTTCATCTCTAAGTACTTGATTAAAAAAGAGAGAGAGGGACAGCAAACAGACCATTCATACTCTTAAAAGAGCTTAGGCTTTTTCTGCAAACCACCAAAAAACTTCAAGGGCCCTACATTTTCCAAAGGGAAGGAACAAACATTTGTAGGATCTTTCACCCAGGCTGGAAAATGGCTGGGGCAAAAGAAAGGTTGAGGCAGTGGAAGAGGGGGGAGAGAAAGGATCAAAACTTGTTAGGTGCCTGCCTTGTGTTTACCATTCAGTGGCTTGACTTGCCTAATACACACACACCCTTTGTAATATTCTCCATGCAGCTGCTCCAGTAAACAGGAAACTAGCAGTAGCTGGAGTGCCCAGCTTGCTGTTTTTTGTTTTAATTTCTGAGACAGACAGACATGCACACACACACAAATTCTGACTGACTGCGAAGTCTACTTTCCAGTCTTGACATTGAAAACACACACAAAAGTTGTCTCGTTTCTTGCACATTCCTTCCAAAATGACACACTACTGAAAACATCAAATGGGAACTTGCAGGGAACAGCGATTTTAGAACCAAGTAGATCAAGAAATTGATGCTTTTGAATTATGGTGCTGGAGGAGACTCTTGAGAGTCCCATGGACTGCAAGAAGATCAAACCTATCTATTCTTAAGGAAATCAGCCCTGAGTGCTCACTGGAAGGACAGATCCTGAAGCTAAGACTCCAATACTTTGGCCACCTCATGAGAAGAGAAGACTCCCTGGAAAAGACCCTGATGTTGGGAAAGATGGAGGGCACAAGGAGAAAGGGACGACAGAGGACGAGATGGTTGGATAGTGTTCTCAAAGCTGCCAGTATGAGTCTGACCAAACTGCGGGAGGCAGTGGAAGACAAGAGTGCCTGGCGTGCTCTGGTCCATGGGGTCATGAAGAGTCGGACACGACTAAACGACTAAACAACAACAACAGATCAAGAAAGGCATCTTCAGTGCACAGGCATTTTAAAAAAAAGGTTAGATGTGTTGTTTACTTGAATCAAAGACAGCAGCGATCATCAACCTACACCGGTCACCTTCCCTGCATGCATCAGCAACCAGTGCTATTTTTCTAGAAAAAGAGGTGCCGGAACTCACCAGGAACGCCTCCTTTGTTGTCTTATAATAGCAATGGCACCCACCTGAGAGGTGCCAGAACTGAGTTCCACCTGAAAAACCCCCACTGAACAGCACATAAAGGGGTGCACTGCTGGTAGAAAGCAGCACAGTTCATACAGTGGGGGTGAACTCTCCTGAGCCACCCTGGGAGGGTCAAAGCTCAATGGCAGAGCATCTGCTCTGGACACAGAAGGTCTCAGGTTCAATCCCTGGCATCTCCAGCAAGTGTTGGGACCCTGTCCAAAACAGCTAGAGAGCTACTGCCAGTCATTATAGACAGGACTGAGCTAGATGGACCAGTAGCATGAGCATAGGGAAGCTTCCAATGTTGTTTCTGTGCCTCACACAGTCATCTTTTATGCAAGGTCTTCTCAGACTTTCCTCCTTCCAACAGTGAACAAGGATGATGAGGTCACTGAGAAACAAGAGGGAGGCATTCACATGGGCTGTCATGTACTGTTTACAGAAAACAAACATACCTTAAGCGGATGCCGACGCCACCCAAAAAACTCACTGAAAACAGAGCATCCTAATTAGCCAAGTAATATTACAATATTACAATAATATTACAAGTAATATTCTGCCATGCAGAAAAAAGGAATGGAAACAGAGAAGGATGGGACAGAATGGAGTACCCTGAAGCGAGGCACGACTGGCTCTCTAAACTCCGCAAGTTTAGTATACATGGCAACATTTAATTGCAGCCAACGCTTATTTATGTTCAGTGCTAAACCACAACTCTGGGAAGAAATGCCATAAGGTTGCACCTTCATATTTCCGTGGATCTATACAGTGGTGGTAGGTGGTGGTGCTGTGGGTTAAACCGCAGAGCCTAGGACTTGCCAAATCCCCGTGACGGGGTGAGCTCCCGTTGCTTGGTCCCTGCTCCTGCCCACCTAGCATTTCAAAAGGATGTCAAAGTGCAAGTAGATAAATAGGTACAGCTCCGGCAGGAAGGTAAACGGCGTTTCCGTGTGCTGCTCTGGTTCGCCAGAAGCGGCTTAGTCATGCTGGCCACATGACCAGATGAGCGCCGCAACCCCAGAGTCAGTCACGACTGGCCCTAATGGTCAGGGGTCCCTTTACCCTTTACCTTTATACAGTGGTACCTTGGGTTAAGAACTTAATTCATTCTGGAGGTCCGTTTTTAACCTGAAACTGTTCTTAACCTGAGGTACCACTTTAGCTAATGGGGCCTCCCGCTGCCGCCGTGCCACCGCCGCACAATTTCTGTTCTCATCCTGAAGCAAAGTTCTTAACCTGAGGTACTATTTCTGGGTTAGCAGAGTCTGTAACCTGAAGTGTCTGTAACCTGAAGCCTCTGTAACCTGAGGTACCACTGTATACCTATATGGATGGTCTATACGCCTACAATGGATGTTTTCTAACTGCATCCTTCTGAACCTTGGGAACTGGTTGCAGAACTGGGCATGGTAGAATCATCTGCTGACAGCAATACTGAGCAGAAGCGAGTTACAAAACAAATTGCAGACAACAATTAAAGTATCTCTGTATCTGTAGTGCTGCCTACCCCTTAGGGTTATAGCACTGTGGGACCCAGACTTTAAAGAAAGTAACAGGCTCGGCTGTGGGCCTGTCCTGTGGCGTTAACTGGCGTCAATATATTCCTCAGACATGCATCAGTAATTACGTTCTGTGCCGTAATGATGCTGAGGAATTGCTAGAGATGTGAGACTTAAGTCTTACAAAGCCTGTTTTACCACTTGGCTTCTAATTACTATTTGGGAGGCCATGAAATCAGGATGCAGATCTCTGTTTCAAGCTTTACGCTCAATTCTGTGCACGCTTACTTGAGAAAGTAACCCCTTTAAATAGTATTTGCTTTTGAGTAAACGTGCATATATGATCATGCTGTCAAACTCCAAAACAAAATGATTACATTTGACAAATCAGCCCTTATTCCCAACCAGCAAATGACTCCAGCTACAGATATCAAAGACTGCAAAGTTCATTGAAAATCCGCTCTTCCAGGTTCCAAATAAAAATGCCAGTTCAGGAAAGTTCCATATCCCGTTCAAAGATTGTCCCTTCCACTTTACAGTAAAGTGGCTCAAATTCCCACTGAAATTGCTATGTGAACATAAAGTGCTAATGGCATTATCTGTATAGGATGACACCATACACGATACACTGTGTGTGACTATAAGCACACAAGCTGCTGCAAAGACTGGTCAATGCCTGCCACTACTGTATGTCCAGCCGTCAAGAGGAGTCCCTTACAATCCAGCCTGATGCTATCCTGTAGGTGGCAGTCTCAGCAACAGGTGAACAGTGGTGCTTAATTCAAGTCTCCATCTAAGGAAAAGCTTGCTGTATTACTCGGAAGTATACTACTTAAGGAAAGCTGCATCTCCATAGTTTCATTTTCAGGAGTTGAAATCTTCACGATGGACCCATTTTTTACTCTGTGAGCAGAGTCAATAAACCCCAGATGCAAAACTATGTAGACAAACATAATGCATGTAACTGGTGTGTCACAGAAAAAGACAGGCAAAGAATCCTATCCTAACAAGAGCATCTGAGGAAGTGCTACTGACCAGATCTGTGGGTTCATCTCACTTCCCTCCATGCAAATATGTGCGTCAGGACATGAACAAGAAACCAAATATTGCCTAAAGCAGACATAAAATCAGCACTCTAATCTAGACTGTATAGTCTACAAACCATATGATGGTTGGTTGGCTTGTCTGACACATAGCTGTTGTGAATTTCAGAGCCAAACTACACATGACATTGAAACATGATGGTTGTCCCTGCCAATCATTTTCCCTTTTTAAAAAAAGTGTAAATGCCAGCTGCTGGGGGACCCAATCAGGATTGACCATAGTGCCAAATTGGAGGGCAGGTTAACCCTTTTCTCCTGTGCCATGATCCCAATGTAGAAGCTATTGGTCATGAGGGGGAACTCCCTCTTGCCACAATGGATTAAACGCACACATACACACATTGCTGTCCCAGTCTTGATTAGATACTCCCACCTCAGTGGTGCAGCAATAAAACTGCTGCCACATTTGCAAAGCTAAGCAAGATCTGTTATGGTTTCAATCTGGATGGCGGACTGTGTTTAGATTCCTGCATTGCAAGGGGTTGGACGAGATCTTCCAACTCTACAATTCTATGATAATTCAGATACAAGCATGCAATGTTAAATCATGTGCTTTAACATTACAGGTATCTTGGCTTCCTTGTTAATATTTTCAGATATGTTTTGTGGCGGGGAGGGGGAATGATATTTTGCACATTCTCCACACTTTAACACAAGTGTTTTAATGAAGCAGGTTGCATATAGCACTGTATGTGAGTTACATAGCCCTCTAATAGTGATTTCAGGAAATTTAACTCAACAAGCACACGGTTGTCTTTTTATGTCTGCTACAAGCACTGGCACATTGATATGACTGGGGTTTTGACCACTTGAAAGGCAGCAGCGTGCAGTGGACTGGACAAGTATACCCAGCAGCAGAGCTCATTCCAGAGGGTGCTCACATATTGCATGGTCGCCTCACCTCAGAAGGGAAACTGTAGATCTAGAAAAGGTTCAGGAGAAAGGAGACAAAGCGACCAAGGGGATGGAGCAGCTCCTCAATGAGGAAAGGACACAACATTTGGGAAAAGAAAAGGAGGACATGCTAGAAGTGCATAAAATTATGAAAATTATGAATGCTCTGGAGGAAGTGGATGGAGTAGAGTTCTCCTCTCTCTCTCTCTGCTGGACAATTTAGGACAGAGAAAAGAAAACTTCTCACACTATTGTAAGAAGAGGAGGCTGGACTAGCCAGACCTTTGGCCTCTTACATCAGGATGCTTCTTAAGTTTTTTAATGCACCACTTGTGGTCCAGATTCCAGCTCTATTTTTCTATAGTCCTCCAGCAATTTGCTGATAAATCTCAAGAGGACAACCATTCCTCCTAAAAATAAGTGTGTCACTATAGGGAGGGCTTGGGAAGACCCCAAACCGGTATTGCTCCAAGGACTTCCACCATCCTAGTCTTACCTCACCAGCCATGGTACCACAAATGTCACGTTGCCCAAAAGGCGCTTTTGAACGCATACTCCACAAGCAACATGCCTATGTATGGGGCCACAAGTGATAAAAGCACACTCACAAAGATTTTACTTAGACATGGGTTACAAAATGCAGTTGTGTTGGTCTGCATGAAGATAACACAGGCTTTCAGTGGAGCCCCTAACAACAAAAGTTTAACTTCGATATTACTAACATAAAGTGTGTGTGTGTGTGTGTGTGAGAGAGAGAGAGAGAGAGAGAGAGAGAGAGAGAGAACGAGAACCTAAAGGAAGATATTCTGGGTTCTGTATATTTTACTCCTGAACTGTTTCTTCTGCCGGTCTTCCTTCTCCCTCTCTCTCTTCCAGTTCCCCAAAGCCATAAATCACATCCCTGCCCCCACCCCAGCTTCCCTCTACAGTCTTTCCCCCAACAAAGATGCAGGCTGCCTAAATGAAGAACAGCCTCTCTTTAACTCGGCTTGAATATTTGCAAGCGTTTTAGGGAATCAGGTAAAGATTTCAGCCTCTCCAGACAGCGTCTGGAACACCTCCTTTGCAAGACTTCATTTAAATGCAATCTGCGCTCAGCGTTTCCCACTGCCACTGAGGTGTGGAAGTCTCGCAGAAAGCAAAAAAACGGTCCAAGTAAATCCTTGCCCCAAAAAGGGGAGTAGAAAGACAAACAGATGACACAGACAAGTTTTAAAATAAAATAAAATCCAACTTATCTACATTGGGGTGTGTGGGGGGGGAAGAATGTTACAATTTGGAAAATGTTAAGCCTATGACATAGTGTGCATCACTGGATTCAGATTCATATAGAACATCATTCTGTGCAGCATTAGCAGAAATGCAGGTAACTGAGGTCCCTACATAAGGCTTAATCTGAATAATAGCCCCCCCCCCCAAAAAAAAACCAGGACTCAATTTCATAATTAGTTTCTAGTGCCAGGACAGAATCTGTGAACATGTGGTGTGCCTCTGAGCATGTTCAGAGTGTGTTCCGCCCCACAAAAACAGCAAACAAATGCAATTAGGGTTTAGGAACAGGCATTCCAAATGATATGACATTCTAATTTGCCTGAACCCTGGACTCTGTTAGAAATTCATCCCTGCTTTTAATGTGAACAGTGGAATGACAGCCTGCCCTAGTGTGTCTGAATTAATGCCAGCTGTGGCTCTTCCCCCTTAACCTATTGTTCTCCAGATTTGACCACAACGTGTTTTAAGTAGATGCCCTGTTAGGAATAGGCAAGAGTGTTTAAATTCTAGCACTACTATTCAGTGGTTCTTATTCCAAACAAACAATGAAACAAATAAAGAGCAGGAACAAATGGGGCAGAACTGGAATGCTCAGCTACTGCTTCTGGGTTTTGATTACTTAAACATTTAGATACTGATCATGGTAATATGTGTGTGTGTGTGTGTGTGTGTGTGTGTGTGTGTGTGTGTGTGAACTGCATTAAGGTTGCTGTAAGAAATTGCTTAAGAACAGGCATGCAACTATCTGAAAGAGATCCAAGGGATGGAAAAATAAAACTGTTGATACTGTAAATGGGGCGCCACTCCCACTCTCTGTCTTGACCCATGTGGTCTTCCTGCTCTTTCCCCCTCTCTACTGCCATCTAGCAAGAAGGTGGTACAGGGTTCCTCCCACTTGCCTTGTGTTCCCTGCACCCTCCCAGGCAATTGTGTGGAATGGGCCAGAGAGACAGGGCTAGTGGGCAAGGAAATTGGAAGCCCACAGAGGGAAGATTCCCCCAAAGCCCTCCAAAACCTGGAGTCAGCACTGCTGCATGCGTGGTGTGGGGAAATGATAGGAGAAGTCCGCCCCCCCCATAATAAAACTAGAACGCAAAGGGACTTGCAATCCATCAGGCAATGGCAGATGATTCAGGACAGACAGGCAAGAGACATGCAACACCAGATGTTCAGGATAGATGGAGAAAAGGATATAATTTCCACATGCAGGGCATAGTTCATGTATGGAAGTCAAAGTAAGAAGATGACCACTAGAATGGATGCCCTTAGAGGATGTCATGGAGGAGAAACCCATGTCTTCAAGTTCTGATGGTCATGTGGAAACGCCAGGGTCAGAGGCAGGATGCCAGGGAATACCAATTGCCTGAGAGCAGAAGAAGGCTCTTGCCTTCATAGAGGCCCCTGGCTGGCCTCTGTAGAAAAGAGTGTTGCTGGGTTAGGTGGACTCTTGACCAGATCCATCAGGCTTCTTCTCATGGCAGGAGGTGGAGGAAAGCAGCAGCTCCAAGTGTACTGCCAGGAATCTAGACTAACATAACCAGAAATACACCACTGCTCAGCATTTGACTAATCTTCCTCAGGGCTTCAGCATCATTTCAAACCCTAGTCTCCAGGCTTAGATGTAAGCCGGTAACCAACCCAGTGAGTTGGAAATATTAAACATTCATCCAGAGTTGCACATGACGCACTCCCTCATTAAGGTCCAAACACAGGGCCTGTTAGTATGTTTGGCCACAAATTTCATCCAGTCTTAGTCATGAAGGTCCTAATACCCTTCCTTACTTTTGCTTTCTCATCCCCTGCTATCTCACTACCTTGTCACTGGCTGATTTGCCCAAATATTGCAGAGAAGCTGCAAAATGCAACTTCTTTTTGATAACTGTAACAGTCAATACAGGTTTTTCTAGGTATTTCACTCAAATCACACAAAGGAGAAAACTACATCCTACTATTTCCTCCGCAATTGGAACTTCTGGGGACTGACTGACTGTGTGGTAGAAACCTGTACTGCTATCTGACTAATGCCATAAAAAGCAATGGTTCCCAACCTTTTGGGTATGGTAACTCACAATCCAAATTTACTTGGTATGGCGACCCATTTATTATCAGATGATTTTTGGACCTTAGGAACAGATAGCTGGACTGAGCAAAGTGGGAAAGAAAGTTATGTATTGTTAGAAAGTTAAGAAATGCATTTTTGTCTTCATAGTTTGGATTCTGTGTAATCTTCCCCTATGTGCCTATAGCATTTATTTATTCCCCATATCACACAGGTCTTATAGTAGAATTTTAATATAATTTAAATAGCTAGTGGGTTCAGCAGACCACATTTTAACTGCAGCAGCCTTCCCAACAACCCTTTGGATGTAGGTGAACTCCAAATCCCATAAGCCAGCAAGGCCCATGATCAGGGATGATGGGAGTTGGAGTCCAACATTTGGGTGAGGCAGACTGAATTATGGCAACAGCCAATGAGTACCTGATGATATTAGCTCGCACACGATCACATTCTCTGCATCAGTCATCTTGGAATTAACTACCAAGTCCGCTGCTCACAACTTGCAACATGCACTTCATCCATTCAAAGGACTTGGAAGAGATTGGTGGTGGAGACTCAGATTTGAAAATCACAGACCACTTGTCCATTTCAAGGCAAGAAACATCATCTCTATCCAGATACCCAGAGATGACATCCATACTAACAAAGCAAGTTTGAGATATATTGCAAGAGCCTCAGAGCAGCACAGTGGTGATTGTGAAACTAAACGGCAAGTGAAAGCAATTCTGGTCTGAAGGCCACCAAATGCACCGCCTGAATGGCTGAGATTTGATCTTGTATCCATTTCCAAAACTTCTAGTCACTGCAGCAGATGGATACTTGCTTATGGTTCACTGGTTTGCAAGAGCCTGCTCTGTATCATCTGAATTTGCTCAGGAATATGTTGCTTTAAATAGCAAATCTAGCTGGCTTTATTAGCACATGCATCATGGGACTGAAGCCTCAGCCTCAACACTTGGAACTGTGTAGCCAAGGAAGAAGTATACAGTTATGGGTCAGTAAGTACAGCCTCCCAGAGCTCTGATTTGCAAAGACTGCTCTAGTTTGACATAATAATTCCAGCTCCTTATTCAAAGCTGCCAGCCCCTCGCTGCTTCTCTCTTGGGCACACATCCCGCTCTAGGATCTATGCAGTGTATTAGCTTTTGCTGTGAGGTAAGCAGCATTGTGTGATAAGCACAAACTCGACAGCCCTGGAGGCCAGTGGTGGGCAGTGGGGAGGGGAAAGGGCCCCCAAAACAGCACAGTTCAAAACTGCATGGTTCAGACAGAAGTCCAGCTCTCTTTTTGCAAAAGGGTGTGCTTCAGATATTCAAATTAAAATAGAAATAAGCTCAATCCTTTAGCACTCCCACCATACTTTTAAAGCTGAATTCACAAACAGTGAAAGCTACGTGGAAGACCTTTACTACTATCACAATCAGTCTCAAGATGTTTGTTGTAAAGCGTGTTACTTCACATGTTTCCTTTGAAAATAATGAGCTTTATTATTATTGCTACCACAATTTTATTAGTTAGAAAACGGCAGAGGGAAAGTTAGAATTTGCTCGTTTTCCTGTCCAAGGCAGAATGTCAAGACAATTTGCTACAGGCAACACGCCTCTCTGGTGAGCCATGCTGCTGCTATGTATCTGTGTCTTTAAGTGCAGCTTTTGTTTTTTTCACAGGTTGCTACCATGGGAGGCCTGATCTGGATTGATTTCCTAGCAAGCAGTAAAGGATTAAAGCTTCCTTACCTTCCCATGCTGAGGAGGTCCCAACCAGGACTGGGACTTTACTAAGCAGTTTAAGTGATTTTTTTTTTTAAAGGCAGAGATATTAACTAATATACTGTTGAACTTGATTCTAAATAGTTCATATATACAGCTCCTGTTATCATTCTGGGTCAAACTATGCATTAACAACATTTTTATCATCATCATCATCATTGTAACAATAACTTATACCCAAAGGTCTCAAGGAGACTTACACAGTAAACAAGCAAATCTTGAAAACATACAACTAAAAGTGATCACACTATGTATTCACACACACCCATAAAGTTATCACAAGTGGTCACCATAAAACAGCAATGAGTGAGGGACCAATAGCTATCAACATACAAGTGCTTGAGGTCATAGAAAAATGATGTTACACTTGGAGTTAGGTGTACCTTCCAGGTGGAGATTGTTCCAGAGATGGGAAACCACTGTATAAAAGGGAATGTGGTGTAGTGGTTAAGAGCAGTAGACTCGTAATCTGGTGAACCGGGTTCACTTCCCCGCTCCTCCACATGCAGCTGCTGGGTGACCTTGGGCCAGTCACACTTCTCTGAAGCCTTTTAGCCCCACTCACCTCACAGAATGTTTGTTGTGGGGGAGGAAGGGAAAGGAGAATGTTAGCCGCTTTGAGACTCCTTCGGGTAGTGATAAAGCGGGATATCAAATCCAAACTCCTCTTCCTCCTCCTCTTCTTCTTCAATGGGAGCAGTAACAACTGTTCAATCATATGTCTTCCCTATTAATATAAATATCCCTTCTTATTTTTAGATCATAGGAGAGCTGAACTGTCCTAGCCACTTCTCCATGTTCTGTCACCCCAAGCCAGCTCCTATATTAGAAGCTGGTCAGAATAGGAGAAAAGTGCCTGGGATAATGATATTATTATTATTATTATTATTATTATTATTATTATTATTATTATTATTCACTTCTTCACAAGTGACTCAAAGTGACTTACAATATAGAAACAAACATTAAAAACAAGTATAAGAAGAAAAAAACTAAAATGTTCACACACACACACACACAGGCAGATTCAACTCAGCTGGTTGGATATTAGTGGAGTTGAAAGACTTTAGAGAAAAGTTGAGTGAGAGGTGACATGAGACACGTTTGTAACATCATGCATAGCATGAAGAAAGTGGATAGATAAAAGTTTTTCTGCCTGTCTTATAACACTAGAACTCGCAGACATCCAATGAATCTGAACGTTGGAAGATTCAGGACAGATAAAAGAAAGTTACTTCTTCCTGCAGTGCCTAGTTAAGCCTTGGATCTCACTCTCACAGGACGCAGTGATGCCCACCAACCTGGACTGCTTTGAAAGAGGACAGGACAAATTCATGCAGGAAAGAGCTCTTGGTGGGTACTAGTCACAATGGCAGCGATGCTTCTGAATACCAGTTGCTTGAGATCACAGGAGGGGAGAACACTTCCGTGCTCAAATCCTGCTTGCAGGTTTCCCACAGGCATCTGGCCACTGTGAGACCAGGATGCTGGACTAGATGGGCCATTGGCCTGATCCTGCAGGCTCTTAATATTGCCTTAACACACCCCGCTAAAAATATGAGCAGAACAAGAGGCTACAAACATACTTAGGTACCCTCTAGATTAAGATCCAAAGGCCTAGGTGAATTGATATTTTTCTGCTGAGTGCCTTAAAACAGATAAATGAAGGCACTGGGCTTATGTCCCTGGTAATAGCATTTGATGAATGGGGAGCCACCAATGAGAAGGCTTATGCTTGTGCCACCACCCTCATATCTCCCTCAGAGGGAGGCACAGATGATAAACACAGGGTTGGGGCTCATGTAGGTAGACGTTGTCCTTGAGGTACTGGGATCCTGAACCACAGGAAGCTTTTTAAGTCAAAACCAGCACTTGGAATTGAGCCCAGAAACCAATTGGCAGCCCATGCAGTTGTGCCAAGATTGGCTCAGAAAGCCTAGCTCAGGTTGGCAATCTGGAAACTGCAGCTGGGGCAGAATTTAGCTGCCAATCAGTCTTCAAAGGCAGCCCCACATGTTATACATTGCAGTAATCTAGAGTATGGGAAGGTTAGGACTTTTGAGGGAACTTCATCAAAGTTCTTCATTCACATTCTCCAAATACCGTAAGTCAAGACACATTAACAAATCCCATTTCTTTTCCCCCAGTGTTTACCATCAAATATGGACAGAATTTAAATACACACCTACATTCCACATACAAATCCTCCTTCCTGTCTTTTTCAGACTTTGCATTTTGTAAGCAACTCCCCTTCTCCTCCCCCTTCATATTTTTTTTAAGTCACAGAATTCCACAGTTCAGCTCTTTTCTCCAGCCTACTGCCAGAGCCAGTTACCACGCAATATCCAATCCATCAGGAAAGACTGGATACTCCTTTTTTCTGCCAGAAAATTATCAGATGGAGACACACTGAGTTTTCCTGATAGGATAATCAGGAGACAGCTTAGTACCATGACCCACCTATGCCTTGGAGTGAATCAAACTTTGATTCCTCCCCCCCTCCATCACAACCAATCTGGAATTTCTTCCTCTGTCTCTCTTGCTGTTGTGCAGCAACAGAGAGAACCAGCTCCAGAAACCAAGGCACAGCTTCCAATTGGCTGCAGGAAACTCCTGCAGCCAATAGGAAGCCTTGCAAGGCACACCGGATGTTCGGCCTCCAAAGAACGTTCACAAACCAGAACACTCACTTCCGGGTTTGCAGCGTTCGGGAGCCAAAATGTACAAGTGCCAAGGCGTTTGGCTTCCAAGGTATGGCTGCAGTCATTTCCAGGCTAAAACTGGATCCAAAGACAAAGGGCGGTATCTGACTAAGTTGTACTCAGAGTAGACCCATTGAAACCAATGGACTTAAGATTAGTCATAATAACTTATTCAGTAATTGACTAGTCTACTCCAAGTATGATTTAGTCAGATACCACCAAAAATAGATGTTCCACAAGCATTCAGAAGATGAAAACATACAGTACCAGTCGCTGCCCTGCAAGCCATCATATGGTGATGTCCAGTTACATTTTGTGCCTTACCAGAATGCTGATTTTCTGAACTCTCAGCAATTTTGCACCTCCTGTGCCCCAGAACCACCCATGCTTCCTGCTGGAGTTTTTCTTTTGTGGCATTTTGCTCATACCGTTTCCCAACTGATCACCTGTAGACAAAAAAAAGAGAGGAAGAAAGAACAAGGGAAAGGGTTTAGCACCATTTGGATGTTTGTAATTCATGGCTCAATTATCCTGGGTATTAGCCCTGCTTTTGCATCTGCCTGCTTTAACCGCAGCACCTCAACCCCAGTCTGGCTAGTTATTTTGCCAGGGTTATAAGGGAAAGCATCCTGCAGTTGCTAAGCAACTACCCATCACTTCCTGCCATTTGGAAAAAACAACAGCTTAGGGGCACGTAAACAGGGGGGTGTTGAAGCTAGAAGGCTGCCTCCTGTACTGAAGAAGCAAAGCCCATTTTCTCCTGTTCATGCACATCTGGTCAGCCTTTTCTGTTGACAGGTGGCGCCAAACAGGCTACGCAAATGACATACAGGCTTCCTGGGGCCATCTTGCAGAATATGGCATCTGCTGGAACAATTGCACACCTGTATGCATGCAGATGCCTGGTGCCATTTTGCCTGCTGCTTCAAGACCCAAGCTTTGGGTCTGGGTGTAGCATATTTTGCTCTTTAACCTCGCCCCAAATTCACCACTTGAGGTCACAATATGGCCATCCTTGCATTCACAGAACCAGATTACAAATAAGATGCAGAACTGTCTCCTTACTAGAGTGAAGGCTCTTGTTTGTGTGACCTCTTGACAAACACAGGCTTCTGGGATTTAGCCCAGAATGGCTTTAACTTTATATATATATATATAAAGAGGGAGAATCCTAAATATACATGCTCATGGTTTGCCATGGGTAGAACGAAAAGTTACAGCTGGTGCTATTAGCTAAGAGAGCCATTTGATTAGGCTCCAAACCTGCACTCACCACAGGCAACCCCTTTCCTACTGTGCAGGTTTTGAGAGAAGGAAAAGAAAAACTAATGTGAAAGTCATGAGTCTGTATTTGGTTATGGTCTTCATATAAGAAGAGACTTGCAAATGAGGCTCTATATTATTATTATTCTATTTATTTATATACCACCTTTCCAGACTGGAACTCGAGGCAGCTTGTACAAATTAAAACAACACTGATAAAATACAAAAAGCTAAAAGCATATAGAAGACAATAGTTAATTAAATAGTTAATTAAATAAAGTTAATTAATAGAGTAATTAAACTCTAATAGAATCAAAACCATATAGAAACAAATCTATTAAAATGCAGATAGTAAAAACAGTGCAGACTATTAAAAAACTATTTAAAAACAGTCCGTTCCCCCAAAGGCCTGTTGGAGGAAAACACAATGGCTGACTCCCCCATTCCTGAAAAGAACAAAAACCAATTGTTACCCAGGTTAGTCTCCAAGCTTAGAAGAAACACAGTTTCTCTGGCAGATTGCAACAGAAATAAATAAAACTAGGCAGCCTTTCAGGTGTGTGTGCTGGGTAAAAAACAATAGAAGACAAAGAACCTCTGCATCTTAAAGCTGCAGGATCATGGCTTCACCACCAGCCTGTTTTTTTACATGGTGGTGTAGCCTGAGGAAGCATTATGGAGAACTCAAAAGCTTGCATACTTATTTTGTGATATTCTTCAAACTGCTCTATGGAATATTCTTTGGAATATATATATTTAATGTCTCTTGGTTCCATTTATCAAAAGGAAAGGAAGCCTTGTTTCAAATACTCTTCATTTTAATTTGTCTGCAACTCTTCAGTTGGGTGGGACATATAGACAACACCGATAAAATAACAGAACTAGGAATGACGCTTTCCAAAACAGTTTCATTTTCTTAATTGATGGAATTCACAATGCTACACAGTGCTGAAACTTGGAAGACAGGAAGTGTGTTTGTAGGCAGGAAAAGGGACCCTGAATACAAGGGGATATGCAATAAAAGCTTAGACCACGATCACTACTGCTTTGCTCACTACTCCTGCACTATAGTAGCAAATAATGTTTACCAAAAAACACACACACACCCTGCAAATAGAGGCAGGCACAGAGCACGCAAACTGCAGCGCTTTGGACCTTATTAAAAAGATCCTCTTCTGCAGCCTTGGTGGAGTCACCAATTCCCACTTAACCCTCCGCTGCTGGAATCTGGACATCCTAACAAGGGTCTGTTTCAAAGAAACGGAGCCAATCATGTTTACACACCTATAAAATACACAAAGCAAACAGTCAAGGCAAAGCCCCAGTTCACAGGGGCTAATCACAGAGCAGACCTGTGTTATTAAAAGACTACCTTCGGAGCTTTGGACAGCACTGCTGCTGACCACCCCTAAATGATTCCAGTCTACCATCCAAATACAAGAGGAAAAGTCTTGTTCCAATTTTATCCTTCTCGCTCAACCATTTCTAAATTATAGCGAAGTGGAATGAGAACATACTGACTTGCCTACATTCCAGCCTGCCACAGAACAATCTTGTGTGGCGTTGGTTCGCAGGGCTTTTCCTTGAAAGCTGTGGCCAAATTATAAGCAAATCTTCTTTAAAAAAAAATAAAAATAAGGAGGAATGGGTTTGAGCTACAGATGTATAGATTTAGGACTTGGATTGGGATGGGGAATGCGAAAAGGATGTTGATAGGCCAGATCAGTACAGGAACAGAAAAGTGTGTAGGGAAACATGGAATATTCACTGTATGAGACCACAGTCATGTACCAAAATTGGGGTACATCTTTTTTGTGGTTTTAGGACCGGCGTGCATCATATCATACATATGAGGCAGGGCCTTTTCATCTTTACATTCCTGTAAGGGGCCATTCCTTGGCGATAAAGCATCTGCTTTACATGCAAAAGATGCCAGGATCTTCTGGTAGAACTAGGAATGTCCCCCATCTGAAGTCCAGGAGAGCTGAAGGCTATCAGGGTGGACAATAGTGAACTAGATGGACCAGTGACAGCTTCCTTTGCACAACTTAAATAAGAGATTACGATCCTGGCCAAACATGGGCTTCCTCTGGATTTGTTGGTGCATCTTCCTTCTGTTCCTTAGTCACTTTGGTTGGCATTTTGCTGCTACTGAACACCACAATTTCCTCTCACACAAATTTCATTGAGAACATGGCCCATCTGAGAAAGGGAAGACAATGGAGGGTTTTCCCCCCACATCTTGAGCCCCTCCAGACATCCTTTTCATTGCTCATTCCCAGTGATTTGTGCTCACTCTACTACCATGGCTATCACACATGATCTCACTTTCAAAACTATTTGAACCTGCAAAGTTTTGGGGGTGGTCATATTGCTCCCTTTCTAAGTTAGTGCCTATTCTATAAGTCCCTGCCGGAATTCCACAATTTCCCCTACCATAAATGTTCTGTTTGAGGTGGGGGTTAGTCAAGGCAGTCTTACCAATAGGCACTAGGGGTGCGGGGCACCCAGGCACTGGGCTCTCAGGGGTGCCAGACCGAGAGTCCGGGGCCTGAGAGTTGAGTCTGGGGAAGAGCCAGCCCGTCGGTTGCAGTGCCGCAGTGGGCTCTTCTGCTGCAGGTGGCTCTGCACCGCGAGTTCTGGGGCGACCAAGTCAGTGAGACGCTGAGGCGGCCGGCCAGCCAGCTCCGCCCTCCTGCTCGCCTGGGACTAGGCAACCGGGGGGGGGGGGCGCCGGGCGGATCTTTGCACCCCGGTGCCTCATATGCTTAAGACAGCCCTGGGGTTAGTCCAACTTCTGTGGTGCTACAATCCATCTGGACAGCAATAATGCAGTAGAATTGGGGGAGCCTCATAGAACAAGTAATAAAGCAGAATAAATCCACTGCTGGAAAAAAATGAAAAAATTGTCCAGTAGCACCTTAGAGACCAACTAACTTTGTTCTGAGTATAAGCTTTTGTGTGCATGCACCCTTCTTCAGATTCTTTTAAATCCACTGCTATTATTGTGTCAATCGCACACCAGTCTGGAGGAGGCTCTGATCTTATCCAGGCAAATAGTAGACAACAGCACCACTTAAAAAGGCAATGGTCAACTGGTGCAGGGCTGCAGGCCACATTTTACAGCCGCTCTTTCTCTCGCTCCCCACTTTCCTCCCCGTCATTTACCACTATCCAAGCCAGCCACCTCAGGTTCATGGCATGGGGAAGTACAGACAGCTAACTTGTACTGTGAAATTCTCAAGAGAAATACAGCACACAATACGGCCTCTGACCTTTACTGCATATTATAATCTGTGGGTGGGGAGTGGGGGTTGGGACCCAATTAATTTGCATTAATATAGACAACCAATGTGGTAGAAATCCTTACCATGTGGTAAGTGAACCACCCTGAAATCTATGTATAGGTATAGGGTGGTATACAAATCAACAACAACAACAACAACAACAATAATAATAATAGGATAATCCATATTTATCTATGGCTTCCAGTCAGGCAGATAGAAACAATCTTTCCAGATGTCCTTTTGAGTCATGTCCTTGGGAAGTAGGGCTGCCATATGTCTGGACTTTCCTGGACATTACTGGAATTTCAAAGGTGGAATTGATGTCCGGGGGGAATTTCCAAATGGGGGTGCTTTGTGCTGGATCTTAGGCAAGACAACTGCAAAATCATTTTGTAAAAACAAGCTCAACAACTTTGTGGTTTGTGTTTAAAAAAGCTCAACAATTTTGGAGTCTTCCTTTAAAAAAAACCAGGGTTCCTGGTTTTTACTTTTTGAAATAAGGCAACCCTATTGGGAAGGTGTTTCTTGTTGTACCTTTCTGAATGGTTGGTGTTCAGGGTAGCTAAATTCTCCTTTGGGAGAAGAGAGTGATGCTATCATATGGTGCCTTTATAATAACATTCTAAAACATGCACCAGGTTTAGCAGCCATTATGCAGCCACAGAAGCAAGTGCACAGGTGATTGAAACTAGTTTCAAAAGCAGCCTGAGCACCACAAACTCTCCCTGTAAATACAGTGGTACCTCAGGTTAAGTACTTAATTCGTTCCAGAGGTCCGTACTTAACCTGAAACTGTTCTTAAACTGAAGCACCACTTTAGCTAATGGGACCTCCTGCTGCTGCTGCTGCAGGAGGTTAGCGGAGTTAGCGGAGTCTGTAACCTGAAGCGTATGTAACCTGAAGTGTATGTAACCTGAGGTATCACTGTATCTTATTCCCCGGATCAGACAAAATGTGGTTTGAGGCTCCACCCTGCTCGGATGTCAGACTCTTGCTTCAAGAAGCTTGGACCTTTGTCCCCGTATAACAAAGGTCTTAGGTTCTCCCCAGATTTTCATGGCCAAGGCCAGCTTATGAACAGTTCAGGCTTGTCTGCTTGACATCTCTCCCTCTCTCTTCTATAAGAGCAGGACAAAACCCTAAAATTCAGGAACACAGAGCAAGTAATATGAGCTGCACTCTGTATGTTGATCGCCCAATTGCCCCTGGCTGTGCAGCGTCTGTGGGCAGAGATCAATGCATAGCGAACACAGGCAATAAGACATATGCCAGAAACAGATCCTTTTAAACACACTGGGAATTGCAGGTGCACCATTAGTTACAACTTTCAAGCATCTTCTAGCAGGCATTAGCAATATTAAGGAGGGATCCACACTGTACATTCAAACCACTCTTATACCATGTTGGCAGTCATGGCTTCCCACAAAGAACCCGGAGAACTTTAGATTGTTAAGGGTATTTACTGAAGGTTTTCCTAACAACTCTCAGTGCCCTGAAACTGCCGCTCCTGGCATTCTTTGTAGGAAGCCACGGCTGTTGAAGTGGTAGTGCTTTAAATGTAAGGTGCGGATGTGACCTTTTGAATGTTCCTCATTCAGGCTGTGTGCACATTACTGCCTTAAAACACAGCTAGGGCATTCTCTATTCTCAATTTGGACAGCAGCTGGTTTGTGGGGAAACACAGTATTTAATAGGAAATGACAAGCTAGATATGGATTGTGGCTAATTCCATGTGCATGCTGCCTCCCAAACCAGTGGTGGGAGCATGTTGGATGCAGAGTAAATGGGAGTAGTGTACACTGAAGCAGAATTATAGGAAAAAACCTGGAAGGGTTGGATATGGGCTGTGCATTCCTGATTCTGTGTGTGCTTTTCAGACCACAGGCAATTATTCTTCAAGAGCTCCTCCAGCTGTGAGGTTACTTTTAAATGCCACTTGTGCAAGTTTCCCCTCTCCACCTTTTCCAGCTTATTATTGTTTGATACTCCTCCAAGTGGGAGGAGGTTCCGCAAACAACTTCTCACACAGCCAGTTTCCTTGTAAGGGGAATAGTGGGGAGTTCCAATGATATTTTTTAATCTCCTGTTCTATTTAAGCATTGATCACACGAAGGAGGAAGCAGCCAGTCAGGCAGCACTAGATTTTTAAAGCACCCATCAGTTACACAACACACACACACACACACACACACTGCCCAAGCACCGGCCTACACCTGTGGACAGCCTCCCCTGCCCACTACCGCAGTTTCTCCTCGCTGTGCAGCTGCTTGGGGGTGGCAGGGCCAGGAGCAGCACACATGAAAAAGAAAGCAGCCACATCAAATGCATTTATGGTTATTGGCTTTTCCACAAGATTGGCAAAGCGGCAACATATGCTAACAAGCCCAGCATCAGAAGCAAAAAGGCCTTATCTCTTGAGTAAACTCATTCTGCTCTGTTCCAAAGCAAGGCTGCTTATGTTCCGCTCCTCCCCGTTATTCAAAAGACTTCAGTTAAAGCAGCAACACCCCAAGTTCCCTGCTGGGTTAGCTTCCTGTATACCAAATAAATCAAGTCTGATCTGACCACTGTGACAAAGAGCTACTGTTTCAATTTTAAAATGGGGGGGGGGCGCGTTGGAGAGAGAATAAACAGGCTGAGCGCCAATGCATTTTCCAGGGAACCCTTAACAAACAAACAAAGACATGAACTCAGGAGCGTAGCTTTTCATACCGCTGCGACATGACTGTCGTTATAATGTCAGATTTAAAAAGGGTACTGCAAATACAACAGTGGATTCAGCAATGGTCTAGCAAAGTATTGCAGCAGAATTAAAACAGAAAAGGGGTGCATCACACGTGAATAACAGCAACTGTTTGAAGCGGTTGGGCATATGGACTGAAAGCCGCAAAACTCTTCCCATGTTGGGAGGGGAGCTTTGGGTCAAATTAGATGCCACTGGGCAGCCAGGGATGGTGTTTCTGTTGTGGAGGGTGGGGGTGATTAAAAAACACAGTCCTCCTATCAGACTGGAAATATCCTCTCCCTCACCCAGTTTAGGATATTCCACCATTCTTCAGCAGAGTTTCTTTTCTTTCAGCAAAGCAAGCGGCTCAGGTATATGTCAAACAAAGCTTCAATAATAATAAAGAAAATCATAACACAATGACATACTATCTGAGAGAAACTAAAACAACATCATGAGGCGAGAATGAGCCCAGAATGACAGTTGGCCTCTCTAACTGAAGTTAACTGAACACCCGAAGGGAGGGGCTAATTCCAGAGCAAAACACAAAAGCCCTGCCCACCAGATGCCAGACATTCTACTATTCAAATTAGGCTGCAGTGTTTTCATAACAGTTTCATATGCAATGCCCATTCTGACATAAAAAGCCACAGTGGGCAAGGTGGTGGTGGGCCCTAATTATTATTTTTTAAACCTATGAAATGTATTGCATAGGTCTGGGTAAACCAGGCCATGCCTCTCCAACCACTTTAACCCACCGCACTCTATTGCTTCAAGCAATTTCCCCCCTTGCCTGGCACATATCACAGCTGGGGAGAAAATTACCTGAAGTGACTGTATGCATAAGGTACATTTAAAGCACAGGGCTTCCCCCAAAGAATCATGGGGACTGTAGTTTACTCCTCACAGAGCCACAATACCTAGCATACAAACTACCATTCCCAGGATTCTTTAGGGGCAGTCATGTACTTTAAATGTATGGCATGCATTGCAGTCTAAGGGGGGGGGGGGAGAGAAGCCTTTGATTTGCTTCCTTCAGCCATGCAATCCATTCCACATTTTGAGGAAAGCAGTTGCCAAAAATAGATGTAAGAGACTGGATGGAGCACAGCCTTGTTTCTCCTGGTTGCCTTGAGTTTGGTGCAGTGACTATGGCCATTGTAGGGAAGAAGCCCACCATCTGCCCTGTATCTTAGCAGGGCAAGAAACTCAATTGTATCACCTGCAGTTTGAATTGGGATGACAGTTTTTTATCACTTTAGTTCACCGACACTTGCTTGACAATTGTCACTGTATCCATTGCTCTATGAAACAAACACCAATGGATTTATTTTGACAGAGAGAGAGAGAAAGAACTACAGTGGTACCTCGGGTTAAGTACTTAATTTGTTCCGGAGGTTCGTTCTTAACCTGAAATTGTTCTTAACCTGAAGCACCACTTTAGCTAATGGGGCCTCCTGCTGCCGCTGCGCCGCCAGAGCCCGATTTCTGTTCTTATCCTGAAGCAAAGTTCTTAACCTGAAGCACTATTTCTGGGTTAGCGGAGTGTGTAACCTGAAGTGTCTGTAACCTGAAGCGTATGTAACCCGAGGTACCACTGTATACACATACACACACACACTTGCCAATTCAGGATTACACTTTGTCGATTTGATGATGTAGGCCAACTCTGGTCCATAAAATGGCATTTGTCATAATACAGTCATACCTTGGGTTGAAGTAGCTTCGGGATGAATATTTCCAGGTTGCGCTCTGCGGCGACCCGGAAGTAACGGAGCGTGTTCCTTCCGGGTTTCGCTGCTCGTGCATGCGCAGATGCTGAAAATGACATCATGCGCGGAAGCAGCGAAACACGACACACACACAGAGACGTGCAGACGTGTCTTACGTTCGCTTCAGGATGAGAACGGGGCTCCGGAATGGATCCCGTTCGCATCCAGAGGTACCACTGTACATTTGTTAAGGTACCACAAGACTCCAGACTCCCTGCATCTCAGCCACCCCACCCTGCTGCTGCCTTTCTACCATTAGAGAAGAATGTCAAATTATGAGGAGTGAATGAATAGTTGGAGGAAAAACAGTTGTGTTATTACTTCTTATTGGCAGTTCTTCTGAACATCCCTGGTAATACCGTATTTTTCTTTCTATAACACGCATATTTTTTCTCCTAAAAAGGAAGGGGAAATGTCTGTGCGTGTTATTGAGCGAATGTGTGGTCCCTGGAGCCAAATGGTGCAAGGGGAGGCAAAAAAAAGCAGGCAAAAATCAAATCGCGCGTCTCCTAGAAGGGATACCTGAAAAGAGGAAGCGGCTGCTTTCCGGCATTCTGCCTCAGGGTCTTACTGCCCACCCACCTCTGTTTCCTTGCTGTGTTTGCTCAAACGGAACAAAGAGCAGGGAAAGCCCCTCCCCTCCAGGCAAGAAGAGGGGAAAGCAGAGTGAAAACATGCAGGAGGGAGAGAGAGAGAGAGAGCGCGGGCGAGCTGGCTGGCTTGGGTGGGTAGGTGAGGGAAAACTTTTGCCTTCCTTTCCTCCCTCCCGTTTATACCCCTCTCCTGCATTCTTAGCCAGCTGCTTCTCTGCACACCCCTCTCCTGCTCCTTGTCCCTTCTGTGTTTTTCCTTCCCTCCCCACTTAAAATGTGGTTAAAAAGCATGGATCCACATGGATCCTCAGGATCTTTGCATTGGGTCAGCCCAAATTCACCATCAGAGCACATAGCATGTCCATGGCTACAGCCTGCCCCCCCAAAATCACGCACCCACTGTTGCCTGGGGCTGCAATGGTGCAAAAACGTGGTTAAAAAGCATGGATCTACATGGATCCTCAGGATCTTTGCATTGGGTCAGCCCAAATTCACCATCAGATCACATAGCATGTCCATGGTTACAGCCTGCCCCCCCAAAATCACGCACCCACTGTTGCCTGGGGCTGCAATGGTGCAAAAACGTGGTTACAAAACATGGATCCACATGGATCCTCAGGATCTTTGCATTGGGTCAGCCCAAATTCACCATCAGAGCACATAGCATGTCCATGGCTACAGCCTGCCCCCCAAAAATCACGCACCCGCTGTTGCCTGGGGCTGCAATGGTGCAAAAACGTGGTTACAAAGCATGGATCCACAGGGATTCTCAGGATTTTTGCATTGGGTCACCCCAAATTCACCATCAGATCACATGTCTGTGGCCACAGCATGAAGCACAAAAATGATACATCCACTGTTTCATTCAGAATGTTTTTTCCCTTGTTTTCCTCCTCTAAAAACGATGTGCGTGTTATGGTCAGGTGCGTGTTATAGAGCGAAAAATACGGTAAATATAGCATGATCTGTGACATAACCAGCCTCATATAACCAACATGCTTGACTAATTAATGCAAGAAGGGGTTAATGTCATAGAGTAAGCTAGGCCTAGCTGAACCACTCCCCCTCATATTGGGAGGAAGGTAATCAAGCCTATTGTTGTAATTCAGTCTAGCAGAAAAGCTCAACACGTGAAGAGATTTTGAGCTGGTTGCTGCAGCTCGGACTGCATGACTCTTATAAGCCATTCTTGTGTTACTGTATCAATAATTTAGGAACTTTCACTATTGTAAGTAAGCCAGGCTTTACTGCCTGTGCAATGTTTTCTGAATGTTATATGGAAAAAGCACATGAACTTGACCTTTGGAGAGTTTGAAAGTAAACCATGTTTAACTTACCAAATGTGGGGTTTTTTTCTATGCTAGGGAAAGAGGGAAACTTAGGAGTACATCTGAATCTTAGCATCCAGGAAGTCTCCTTTTTAAAAATAGAACTATTTATTATTTGCCCACCAACAAATCCTAGGCACTCCCAAATTGCAATCAAAGCAGAAACCCATATATTGGATTTAGAACAAGTATCATTCCTGTTTAGTAGGGTTACCAAAGTTGTAAGGCAGAACTGCAGAAAGTTTTGATATATTTCACCCATTCTGGATTGCCAGATGTAAGCTTGTAAACTGCAAGTGGTATGGGGACTGTCTGAATCCATCAACTACCACTTGAATATAAAAGCAAGTCTGGAGTCTCCCAGTGAGAAATCTTTATTTCTTCATCTGAAAAAGCCTATACCCCCATTTTCAGTTACATAGATCTGTTATGGGGTGGGGTGAGGAACTATCTAGTTCCATTTCATGCTTGTTCTCCATCCATTAAAGGATGCTTCACCTAGAGATGGAGAGAAACTGAGTATTAGCTAGTTGTTGTATTTTTAGAGATGGGAAACCATCCATTTTGTACTGCTTCTTCCCAGAAGGCTGGGTTGCAATTTGAAACTCAAGTACTTGAAAGGGCCTCAGTTGAATGTCTGCTAACTCCCCATGCCCTCTACTTTAAGACTTTCAGCAGAGGCAGACAAGGGTTGCATCACCAACACCACCAGTTTGCATTTTTACATCTGGCCTGATGGTGAATTCTGGGAAACTCAAACTTTTTTGTAATGTTTTGGTTGGCCCAACAAAAGATAATGTGGATTTTATGTCACTCCTGGAAAAAAGGTACTTAGGTTTAGAAAGCATGATTCAACACACGTCAAATGAGCCAGTTCAGAGCAAATTAACACACTGATTGACATCACTTGGTATCTGTCCCATCATGTGATAGTTGCAACAAAATGTGTCAACCATCTCCATTTAAAAATCTGTGAGAGGCAATAGGATATGAAAGCTCTGCCTGCAGCTTTTCATCTGTAATGAACATTTCACACATGCAAGGCATCACGACGCTGCAACCTCTGGTGAACGCTCACAT
Source organism: Podarcis gaigeae (assembly GCF_964106915.1). Lineage (NCBI taxonomy): Eukaryota > Metazoa > Chordata > Lepidosauria > Squamata > Lacertidae > Podarcis > Podarcis gaigeae. The sequence continues at coordinate 57,363,215 of NC_139682.1, read as the reverse complement.
GCGATTTAGACCTCAGGTTGCAAACAAATGGAGTCCTCAAGCACAGAGAAACAGGATCTATAATAATTTCTGTTCTAATCTTCCACTTTCCTGTTGCTCAGTGCCATCGGATATTTTATCCTTCTACTAGACAGATTTCCAGGTTCCATAAACTTGTTAAAAAATAAATGATTGAGTAAAAGTTGTCGAGCAGAGGGAGGGAGAAGCTGTGTGTTTGTCATCTTCCTCCTATCCTACAAAATGAATTCATCTGACATTTTTTTCTGAACAGCTGTATGCAAGAGACATCTAGGGGGTAGAAAGGTTGTAGTTTGGCACAGTAATAACCATGCCTCTGTATTCCAGAGAAAACTGGTTTTGATTTGACTCTCAATTATGAGCCTTTAGAATTGCACTCCCATCACCCGCAGAGTATATTTTTGCCTGATCTTTTCCTAACCTCATAAAGTGCAGTTAAGGCAGGCTGTGCTACATAACTGTGCATATCCGTTTCAGCTGCATAATGAGAAACATACTGAAAGTCTATAGACCAAGGCAAAGGAAGCCTAACTTCAGGCTTTACACTCTGAGTAATGTTTGCATTACCTGGTACTGAGGCATTTAACAGGCTGGATTATTATGAAGCCTAGCTGGAAAACTTCTGAAGTAGTTCTCTCTCATCACCTCCACCCTCTGATGGAAAACAAAAGCCAGCAAGGATTTGTTGGTTCCATGAAACCATACTTACTTGAAGCCAAAATGTGTGAGAGAGAAAGAAGAAAAGGATTTTAGAAGCTAAAAAAGCATCATGGCTGCAATAGAACCTCATTCAATAAATTAAGACCTATGGAGCAAAGTGATGGGTTGCTTCTCTCTCCCATGAAGGAGTTTGGTACAGTCCTCAAGTACCTTTACTGGTAAAGTTGAAATTGGTTTGTCAAAGGATTTTGCCAGAAATTGTAAAATGCCTTTTCTCCTGACCTTGGTGGAAAAGGCACTGTAGGTACGAAGGCTAGAGACAGATTTAGGGAAGTGCAACAGCTTCAGCCGCACTGGGCGTGGAGCCACAACTATGAGGTGGAATGGAAGGCAAGTGTTATTACCAAATAAGCAAAGCCAATCAGAGAACAGACAAGCCTGCAAGCAAACAGACTTCTAATCTGGGTAACTGTGTGGCGGGGGTGGGGGTGGGGACTAAAGTTGCCACCAACAGGGGATGGAGGAAAACTTCATTCAAGCAATTTATTTATTTGTTTATTGCAAAATTGAAGGCTTCCCATTGCCTGTCATTAAACCATAGGGTTTTTAAAAAAAACAACACATACTGGTTGCAAAAGAGAAAACAAAAAGAAAACTCACATGCATCATTAAATTAGTTTATTTAAAATATTTGCTCAGCGCTCTTCATCAAAAGATTTTATGGCAATATACAAAAGTGTGAATAGAAGCTAACTTCAGTCAGGTGAGAGGCTTATAGTCTTCTATGCACTCTCTACATGCATCTACAGAATCATATAATTGTAGAGTTGTAAGGGACCTCAAGGGTCATCTACTCCAACCCCCTATGATACAGGAATCTCAAATAAATCATGCATGACAGATGACCATCCAACCTCTGCTTAAAAATCTCCAGTGAAGGAGAGTCACCACCTCCCTAGGGAGTCAGTTCCACTGTCAAACAGCACTTGCTGTCAGAAAGTTCTACCTGCCTGATGTTTAGTTGGAATCTCCTTTCTTGTAACTTGAATCCATTGGTTCAAAGTCCTACCTTCCGGAGCAGGAGAAAACAAGCTTGCTCCATCTTTCATGTGAAAGCCCTTTAGATATTGGAAGAAGGCTATCATATCTCCTTTCAGTCTCCTCTTCTCCAGCCTAAACATACCCAACTCCCTCAACCATTCCTCATAATACTTGTTCCCCTGACACCCTCCTTCTTAAATCGTGGTGCCCAGAACTGGACACAGGACTCCAGCTGTGGTCTGACCAAGGCAGTTTAGAGTGGTACTCTTACTTCGGGACACTGAATTATATGGCAGACTGAACCTTTCAAAGCTGTACTAATTTTAACCACTTATTTCAAAACCCACTGATTTTTTTCTGGTTTCTTGGTGCTTGGCATTGCCTGGGAATTCTTTCTGCTAGTCAGTGTATACTGTGGTACCTCGAGTTAGATACGCTTCAGGTTACATACACTTCAGATTACAGACTCTGCTAACCCATAAATAGTACCTCAGATTAAGAACTTTGCTTCAGGATGAGAACAGAAATTGTGCTCCGGCAGCGCAGCGGCAGCAGGAGGCCCCATTAGCTAAAATGGTGCTTCAGGTTAAGAACAGATTCAGGTTAAGAACAGACCTCCGGAACAAATTAAGTACTTAACCTGAGGTACCACTGTAATTGGCAACAATATCAACACAAGCAATGCCAATGCAACTTGGAATGTGGGTGTTTTATGGTGACAGTCCCTCCACATGAACACTGCCTAGTCTCTAGGACTTGTACTATTTAAAATAATATTGGCACATCCTACCTATAGAGGATTACAGAACACTTTACATGCCATGTTTGAACAGAGAGAAGGGCTTTAGAATGCTGGATAAGCAAGATCGTGCACAGGCTGAACAGGACAGTCAAGGTTCAAAGAGAGAGAGTGCAAGATTTAAGCCTGTAATCCATATTCTCACCCACCTACATGCAAGTCCCACTGAGACATTAAATGGCTTGTTATGAGCTACATACATTTGCATGGAAAGCTGACCTAATAAAATTTTGCAATCTTTTCAAAATAAAGAAAACGTGTCATGATTTTTTTATAAATTTTTATTTATAAAAATTTAAAGGAAAGCAAAGGGATCGTTCAAGATTTTTGGGAGAGTTCCCAAGAAAGAAATACACACTCCCCAAACGTATCACTTGTGTCACCTTTGCAAGCTTCAACGCAAACACCAGAAAGACACAAGAATGGGTGAAGATTGGGATGGCAAACTCCCAGCTGATAGGCACGATGTGGCTCCCAAATTACTTCAGCTGTACAGCTGGAAGGAGCTGGAAGTTGTGTAGAGTATGCTTTTTTACATTACTTTTTGCTCTTTTGCTACGGTGGGTAAGGGATGGGAGTTTCTTGCTGTGGATGCTTGTGGGCAAAAATTTTATACCACTCAAGGTGAGTGCCTGGATGGTTTGGAAAATGGGGGTCAGTCAAACAGAGTCCTGTGGGCCCTACTCCCAGGTAAGCTTCTGCAGGATTGTATCTGAAGGCCAAGGCTACAGTCCTCCACACATTTACCTGAGAGTAAGCCCCACTGAACTCCATGGGACCAACATGAATAAAGATCCACAGGACTGCACCTACAAAGTTGTGTGTGTGTTTGTTTTTATAGAAAGGTGGGAAAGGGAAAAATACTGTTTCACCCCCTTTGCCAGATGACAACTTGGGAGACTTCAACCCTCTGTTTTTGGTTGCCACCAATCCACAACCCATTAGTAAGATTGCTCTGCCTGCTGCTACCTCAGGATGCAAGCCATTCAGTTTTACCTAGCAATAGGGATTTGGTTCATGAATATGAGAGGGTTGACAAAACACAGTGATACCACAGACTCTGCATATAGTTGGTGAAAAAGCAGGAGGGAGACCACTTCAAGATAATCAGCATTTGTGAAGTTTAGTAATACATTAGTTTAAGGAAATCAGCCCTGAGTGCTCACTGGAAGGACAGATCGTGAAGTTGAGGCTCCAATACTTTGGCTACCTCATGAGAAGAGAAGACTCCCTGGAAAAGACCCTGATGTTGGGAAAGATGGAGGGCACAAGGAGAAGGGGACGACAGAGGACGAGATGGTTGGATTGTGTTCTCGAAGCTACCAGCATGAGTTTGACCAAACTGCGGGAGGCAGTGGAAGACAGAAGTGCCTGGCATGCTCTGGTCCATGGGGTCACGAAGAGTCGGACACGGCTGAACGACTAAACAACAACAATCAGCCTTTGTGAACTAGGAACACGTGAGATTTGAGATATTTCTAGATCCACAAAAGAGGAATTATGAGAGTTAAGATATATTCTTAGCTTGGATCATGGTTGCCTATTCCATGTTAGAGAAACTCTGAAGTTTGGAGAAGATATCCCCTTTTGGCCACTTCATGCTGACAATGCCTAGGGCAGCTCACCAGAATGTAGGAAGGACTGAAAATGCACAACTGTACCAATACCTCACACTAGGCAAAAAAAATTAATCTAGCCACGTCAAAAAATATAACCGTTTTAGCATGACTTACAAGGGACTGGACAAATTCACAGAGATGTTTGATCAATGGCTACTATTCACAATAGCTATATATTATATCTCTTGTATCAGTGTCATTATGACTGTGAATGCTGCAGAAGAGGGCGTCAAGGTAGCTACCGTTAAGTACCTAATGCTGAGTTAGGTACATCTTTGGTCTGATCTAGCAGGGCTCTTCCCTTCTTATTGACCTGGTTTAAGTGCATGAAAGCAAGCCCAATTGCTTTTGAGAATGTTCGTATCTAAGGAAAAAACATTCTTAGGATCAGATCTTTGTGAATCATATCTCACCCCAATAGCCACCAGCGTCCAAAACAATAAACTTGAATCTAGCAGGAAGAGATGCTTGTGTATCTTCACAGTGTTTGAGGTTCCTACATAGCAGCAGAAGATTTAAATTTACCCAAGACTCCTAGAAAATACTTTTTCAGATAAGCATTACTTGCATTGCCTTAACAACCTGCACAGGAAAGCTAGATGAATTCTCTTTCTATAGTAACACATCCACCATTGTTGTCACTTCAAGTGGAAATATTACAGTAAGGTTATCTGTAAATATCTTTATCCTTAGTCTCTTGAAAGTGATGGGGGAAACTCCCAACAGCCCAACCCTCTGTATGCATACTGGGAAGTCAGCTCTCCCAGAGATCACTCCCAGTTAAGTATAAGCAATTGATAGGTTGGGTGATTAACCTGGGAGTAATTACTTCAGTTATGTCAGGATGGTTTGTATCAAGAGTAATGATTTCATCTTTTTCTGGTTCTGTGCCTTTAATCCTGCACAGGGGCGGAAATCAAATGATGTTTCCCACTTGTCACCATGGAATCTTCATGCCTGCAAAAGCTTCACCTGTTTGCTTTCTGCAGGCCTAAAAGACATAGACTTGGATCCTAAAATAAGCTAATTTAAAATTCTTAATGGAAAATCCATAGTTGTTTTTCTTTTTATTAACTGGTTGTTGTGAGTTTGGCTGGATCAGTGAGTGAATGAGCGGTCTGAGATTTTGATGAAAAGAGCATTAACATTTTCTTAATGTCCTTGAAGGTAATTCACTTGCAGAGGTGGGGGCAGAGTCCTGGTGAGGAATGTTGCAATGAACAGCACTTTGCCATTGGAATGGGCAGGGGAGAGAGAACGGGAGTTAGTTGAAGCTGGCTATACCTTCTTAGGGGGCTGCCCAACCTGATATGGAGGAAATCTTCTGCCAGAAGTAGGATTGCCTATTTGCTATCACCTAGGGCTTGCCGATCAGAAGGTCGGCGGTTCGAATCCCCGCGATGGAGTGAGCTCCCATTGCTCAGTCCCTGCTCCTGCCAACCTAGCAGTTCAAAAGCACGTGAAAGTGCGGGAAGGTAAACGGGGTTTCCATGTGCTGCTCTGGTTCGCTAGAAGCGGCTTAGTCATGCTGGCCACATGACCCGGAAGCTGTACGCTGGCTCCCTCGGCCAATAAAGCGAGATGAGCGCCGCAACCCCAGAGTCAGCAACGACTGGACCTAATGGTCAGGGGTCCCTTTACCTTTATGCTTATATATTTGAAAATAAATATTACAAAGGTTGGATGAGTCTAGTACTTCTCATCCAAAGGAAACTATGGAGACAATTGTAATCCATTTTACCTGGGAGTAAGCCCCATTGAATTATCTAGGACTGCCCTCTCAAATCCAGATTAGGCAATCACTATGTGTGGTGGGGTCACTCAAGGCACCTGATGACAACTCACCATGATGGGGTAGATCCAAATGATCCCATTTGTTTAACTTGGGTCCCACTGAAAGTTAATTGTGACTTCATTTCAGTTCTATTGATTTCAGTAGGAACTAACTCATTCAGTTAGCCTGGACGCAGCCCAATGCATTGATACTGCTTGCACGATCTTCTGTCGTCTTCTAAAGTAGATGGGAAGGATGTGGGTGGGTGGTTGGAACTCAAAAACTGCTGGCACAATGTTCAGAAAGAATTCAGATCAGTTAATTAGAAATTGGCCTGTGTAGCTAGAGGTATTGAACACCACTCAGAAGAAATTATTCCAAAAGCTTTATGTAAGGAGCTTTTGAGATGGAACTTGGCTTCATGTAGCACGTTCCTCATCTCCTCCTAGGGAAAGTTAAAGGACCTTCAGAGAGAGATGGAGATGGCACAAGCAGATGGTGACCAGAATGAGTCAGGAACTTCAGGATGTAGCTGAAGCTGTACTAGTGTTCCTCTGCAAGAGTCAACGCTTCATATAGGACAGCCTTTCTGAGTCCTGGAAGAAGGATGAGCTTCAGTTACAGTCCATATGCATTTCAATGCTTCTGCAAAACATGCTTCATGGACTCAGACTCTGCCTGTTTATTTAGGGAAGCACCTATTTTCTCATAGAATCATAGAGTTGGAAGGGACCACAAGGGTCTTTTAGTCCAACCCTCTGCAATGCAGGAATCTTTTGCCTAACATGGGGCTCAAACAAATGAACCTGAAATTAAGAGCTCTACTGGCTGATCTATCACAGCAGCATCTAGAGAACTGCAGGCTTCCAACCCCCTAGAGTAAAGGAATGTATTTTTTGAAATATATTTACCGATAAGGTTTTAATACTTTACACTACTGCCCAGCTATTCCTGCAATGCTAAGCAGCATGGAGGGAGCACTTTTGCCTGCCTTGAGAACATTTGCGGGTGGGCTGGGGGCATAAACATTTTGCCCTTATCACATTTGGTACGAATGTTCACCTTTTAGGAATGTTGTTAGCTTGTTCCAGTGTCCTGGGAATTCTGCTAATTTTTTAGAAATGAAATTTTATGAAACATGTTTATTAAACCTTACCAAAAACATGTGGGGAAATACAAAACAGTGTTGCAGATTGTTGCATGTGACGAAACTAGGCCAAGTTTAGACTGACAAACCACAGTTCTGTTTGCACAAGGATAATAAAGTGCACATTTATTAACTGCAAATTAATACAGATAAAGTTATTTATGCAGAAATAATATACTTGCTGGATGCATTTCAGCCCTTATTTCAGCAGGAGCCATATTTACTTCTAAGTAAACGTGTAGGATTGATTCTGCTGTTTGTAGAAGTCAGGGAGGATCCTGGGCACAACTCAGGCAGGGTTTGGACTAGCCCATGAGATGGCAGGGCAGAACATATTTGAAAGTGAAACAGGACTCCATTAAAAAAACACACGTTTATATCCTTTAAGAAATTCCTCCAGATTTACAAATAAGGGGTTGGATCCAGAGCAAGATGGTTGCATTAGTTCCCATTGAAATAAATGGAACTTAAATTTAATTACACCATGACTATCTGGTTCCACTGATTTTAATGGGATGTAAATTAATCTAATTTAAACTGCAATCTTATATTAAGTTACCTGGGATTAAGCTCCAATGGGATTAAACTCAATAGGATTTACATCAGTCTGCGTCTATAGGATTGTGGTGTTCCTCTGGATCCTACCCAATGGTTGTTGAGTTAAATGTAAATCACACTAAGGCTACATATATACACTGAAAGCAAGACTCTTGGGAACTGTAGTTTATGCCCACAGAACTACGACCCCAGCACCCTCAACAAACTACAGTTCCCAAGATTGCTGGGGGGAAATAATGTGCTCTAAATGTAGGGTATACATACATCCTAGATACATCCAAAACTATCAATGGCTGAGTAAGCACACGTTGTTCTCTTGAACCAGCCTATTACGATAGTTGAACCAGCCTATTACGAGTGGTGTGATATTCAAGGAGTTCCCGGCACATACCCAGGGGTTGTATTTCCATTGGAAAAATCAAGGCACAGCAGAGACTAGTGTCTTTAAGAAACCTGGAAGTCTGCAATGGAGGGGGTGCAGAACATTATACCCCAAGAGTGCTTCTTGTTGCCGCTCTCCTAGCTTCAGCAAGCTGGGGTCCAATGAAGCAGTCTTTCAGGGCTCCGGGTCTCTTAGTGCAGCCTCCTCCAACCAGCACCGCATGGAATTCAGGCCTGCACAGCAGCTCATGGCAGTCTCACCTTTGTTGTGTTAGTAGCACCAAAGTGACCTCCCTGGAGCGCAAGCCTGTGCAGTGTGTATGGAGGTCCTGGGCTGCCCAGACAAGACCCCGTTCTCAGCCTTGCTGATGTGGTCCAAAGGAAAACAGAGCAATACATTTGGCACCAGCTTGACTGCAGGAATTGCTGGAAGGAGGTGTACAAGGCACCGTCCAACCATCTTAGGGACTCCACTCTGGAATTCTGTAGGGTTTACTCCTTAGCCTTTTATTCCGCTAAAGATGTCCCATAAGGCAGAAGAGGTTTACAATAAGAGTTTTCCTTCTCTATTTCCCAGGTCGACCAGCTCTATCTGTCCTTCACTTCCCTCTATGGCACATGCAGAAACTGACTTCTTGACCACTGGACCGCTGGTCTCGTCTGCTCAATCTGCTGGAGGCTGTCATTGCATGCAGGGGAAGGAAGGGTTGCCATGTGTCCTCTTTTTCGAGGACACGTCCTCTTTTTCAGGGGTTAAATTTCTGTCTGGGTGGATTTTTTTTTAATTTGCCAAAATGTCTCTGGCTATAATTTCTGGATGAGTCAGAGCCATAACTGATGGTTGTAGACTTGCTTCCCTCTTCTCTTCTGCTGCCCCCCTCAGCAATATATCACAGCTTCTATAGCCTACATATAGTAGGAGACGACAGAGGACGAGATGGTTGGACAGTGTTCTCGAGGCTACTAATGAGTTTGACCAAACTGCAGGAGGCAGTGGAAGACATGAGTGCCTGGCGTGCTCTGATCCATGGGGTCATGAAGAGTCAGACACGACTAAACAACATAATAGGGGTGCTTAAAATGATAGCATCCTTTTTTGCTCTTCAAAATATGGCAACCCTAGGGGAAAGCCCTAACTCACCAGGTAATTGAGACCCATTGGCTACCCTAATCTTGTTTTGCTTGCCAGTCGAAGCTGTTTCCCAGGGTGTGACCACTGGCACATGCTGACAGCTTCTTGGAGCCACAGGTGAGAGACAAGAGCAGGGCCAAAGGCGAACAAACTACCACAGAAGGAGCATGCCATGTGCCCCACCAGAAGCGCTACCCCTCCCCTAACACCCCATACATTAACTTATTGGGTTTAGGGGAGCCTCCCCTCCCTCAGTTTATAACAATACATAAAGGACTTTGCTGAATAACTTAAACCAACTGGAAATAGAGGCTCATTGTAAAACTTTGCTGTGCGGTGGATAGTTCACATTCATGCAGCAGTGGGGAGGATTAAAAAGTAACTTTTTATAAAAGATGTAGTGGTGTTTCAAAGCCATTTAATTAATATAGCCATGTAGTATTAAAGCAGTTATGCAATATTCAGGTGACTTTTTAAAAAAAAATGAATCCTGATCCCCTAAATGTTTTTGTAGATAGGATCATAGGAAGCTGCCTTAAACCAAGTCAAACCAGTATTGTCTACACTGACAGGCAACAGCTTTTCAGGATTTCAGACAGGCAGTCTCTCCCATGCATGTACACGAACATATTAACACACGCAGAGATCTGTTTTGATACTCCCCCCACTACTAATGCTGACCAAACATCTGTTCTCATGGAAACTGTATCCAAAAGCCAATGGCTGTGATCAGGAGTTCTTGCTAGTTTCAGGAGCTGCCTCTCAGTTCCTACTTATGCTCCCGTTTCCATAGAAATGAATGTCAGAATGGCAAAGACAAGGAAAGGGAAAGGAAGTACAATACAGGTTTCACAAAGTTTGCCCTCTGGAGAACTGGTTGGAAACATAACAAGCTGATGAGCAGAACTGGGATGCCTGGAGTTGCCTTTCAAACAGAGCTAAACCTTTTGTGCGGGGCTTTCGTCTCCACTGTCATCACTTATCCAAACAACACAATATTGATATTATTTATTAATATATCATCTTCAGCCTTGACTCCTAAAACAGCAAAAGAGGTTTTTTTAAATCATCAACAACAACACACTAAATATCATGAAACAACAATGGCAAATTGCTACAGCAGGAAAAAACTCAACAGATAATAACAAATGAAAAAGAAACCAAGAAATAGAAGCATCGGTGTAAAACACCCAGGCAAACAGAACAGTTTTTCACCTGGCAACCAACGATAATAAATCATTTGGGCAAGTCTGTGTAGGAGCAGGTGGTGCTTTAAGTGCCCATGTCCCACCCCAGTTCCAAGAGATGTTACCTGTGCAGAACTTATGGTATTTCTTGTCCAGACTACTTTGGCAATCATGCTTTGGAGATAAGCTGAGAAATTCTACTTTGTCCCCATTTTTGAATCGGGGAGAGATGTTGAAATATCAACTGAGTAGTCGAAGATCTAGCTATTAGCATATGGTGTTTGTGGGGGCTGGGTGGGTGGGGGTGGTGTGGTGTGACAGTGGCATAGAATGGGTTGCCAGAGCCCAGGGCCGCGTGGAGGGGGTGAGAGGTAGGGAAACGAAGTATGCATGTGCATTCAACTGCATAAAGGCATCTGCATTACCCAAAAGATTGCAGCCACAGAGGTAAGTTGCAGCCACAGAGGTAAGTTGTTGTTTGGAGAGGTCACTTCCTGGTTTGCATGGAGAAGTTGTTTTCAATGGAGCCCAGTATTGGAAGTGCGCAGTTGTATTCAGGCAGAACTGGGTGTTGAAATTTTGCACCCCTAACAATTTTGCACCTGGGGCCTTTGGGCTACGCCACTGGGTGATGATAAATTACCTTTGGCCTTGTCAAGCACAGTCAGCAGGGAGAAAATGTCTGTTGCTGGCCTTTGCCTGATTTCTGTCTATTTGCAGGAAGCTTTTGACTACTGAAAAATAAAATTGCCCACCTACCACCTCATTCTGCTGCACATATAAACAGGACTGAATCTGGCTGATCCCCACTGGTTACTGCTTTCTAGTTTCCATTTTTATTCTGCTTAACTCCCCCTTCGCCTCAAGCAAAACAATCCTTTTATCCCATGGCTGCTGCTTTAGTTTAGGAACTATTAGTGTGGGTATTAGTCAGACTTTTTAAAGAATCCAAGTATCCCCATCTACATGCTTCTTGATCACCATCTGCAACATGCTTCTGGGAAACTTCCAATAATTCTACTGGGCTGATGAGTCATTGCTTGCTTTGATAAAGAATCCGGTTGATTTTCTTGCAATGGCAGATTTGCATGCACACAGTTTTTAAAAATGGGACAACTCATAAACCCCCTGATCATCCACGCTAACATGCAAAGGTCACTAGGGTGACCAGGTGGGATTTTGGCAGCTGTAGCTTGCATAACACGTGGAAATTCCCTCTTCTGTACACCTTAAAGGTGCAGGAGCCCTCCTAGATGGGAAATATGGCTCAGAAATTATAAAAATTACTCTTTAAAAAGCCACAGAAGTGATTTCACCTTTGAAATATTGCATTTCGCAATATAGCACCATAGTTATTTTTGCTTTTCTACAGTTCAGTTGGGCTTACTTCATAGAATCATAAAATTGTAAGAGCTGGGAGGAACCACGAATGTCATCTATTCCAACCCCCTGCCATACAAGAATATTTTGCCCAAAGTGGGGCTCGAATCCGCAACCCTGAGATTAAGAGTCTCATGCTCTACCAAGGGAGCTGCTGCTGCTGCTCAGTTTATTTATATGTAGGCCTTTATATCCAACTCTTCACCAGGCAGTGCCCCCCCACCCCCGTGGCTTACATTCAGCATAATACAATTAAACCAGGCAATACAGAGGTTGGCAACCTTTGGGGGGGGGCGTGGGCAAATTTGCAAACTGGAGAAACAGCTGGGAACATCATGCATGCACCACACTGCACTCATCATCATCACCATCATCATCATTTTATTTGTATGCTGCCTTTCCACAGTTAAAACAATGCTCAAGGCGGCTTACAATATGAAAAGATCTACATAGTTACAAAAATAGCAAAGCAGTCATAAAAATAAATAAAACACATCAAAACTACATAACCAAACATAACAATTTCCACATAAAGATACAAAAAATAATATCAATAACAGCAAAACTCCTAACAAAAACTTCCCCCCAAATACCCCTTGCTGGGCGGCAGTAGCAGCAGCAGTTCTTATGAAGCCTGTCAGGCCCCGCCCTAAGCCAGGTAGAGAGGGGCAGGAATGGGGCCTTCAAGCTCCCAGCAGATAAGACCTCCGACTCACACATTCATCCCCCATTCCCAGCAGTGTTGAGCCTCGAAAGCAATGTTTTCTCTTTGCCCCACAAGCCTCATTCTTGGAGAGTGCAGCTGGGGAGGCAAGAGTTAACCCCCACCTCCTACCTGTTAGCTCTAGGAATTGGAGGTCCACATTAGCCATTGAGAAAAATGGGATGATGGACTAGATGGGCCTTTGGCCTGATCCAGGAGGCTCCTCTTAAGTTCTTAGGAAGGTCATCTCTCTCCTGCAGCCATTTGGCCTGGCCATACTGGAGCCAAGAGGAGTCTTCTTCGAAGCCCAGTTGCAATGAGGGTGTTTTCAGCAGGCAGGGTGTGGTCATCGCTGGGGAGGGGGTAATCCCTCCCAAACTCTCTCTCCTCTGTGGTAACTGTACTTGAAAGCAGCTTTCTATACAGGGGTCTGGTGTGGTGTGTGTGTTAACTCTACCCAGTTTTAAACACAACCCTGTACTGCAATTAGATAGGGAGGGGAGCTTTCTCTTTGTTAAGAAATGGGGAGAGGACCCCACAGTCACCAGGGAAGGTCTCTGTGGGTGCCATGTTGACAACCCATGATGTAAGATATAACCAATGTATATAAAAAAATGTGTGTTGATGAGACATCAAAATGGACTCAAGGACAGGACTTCCGGAGGCGGCGCGAACGGTAATGGCTGCCCTTTCCTAACCGGGAGAGGGAAGCTCCGCTGGAAAAGGGTCGTCCGCTACGGCGAAGCGGAGACCCATTTTGGAAAACCGCAGGCAGCGGAAGCCTGCGGTCTCGGGACCCGGCGGGCGCCAGGAGCAACCCCCGAAACGTTGAGGGAACCCCGTAAGGGGCTCCGGATCGCAGAGGGGGCAGCGGCGCTGTGGGTCTATGCGCATTCAGCGGAGCGAAGCCGCGCTGCTGTTGCCGGTGAGCGCCGACCTTTCTTCCTGTAACACAAGATTCTAAAACGCAACAACCCGTGAGTAACTGAGGACTTTACTAAATTTTGGGACTAAAAATACTGAAAACAAGCTGAAAGCGGAGTGACGAGGAAAAGGAAGTCCGTCTTCCGCAGCCATTGACTTTTAAAGCAAAGAGCAGGAGGAGTGGAGGCACAGAGAGAACTTTTGACAGCTCAGATTGAGCACCCGCAGAAATTACTTTCAATCCCCTTAAAGACTGTAAGCAACTGATTTTTGGACTTTTATCAGGACTTATATATCCTCTTCTTTGTGAATTACAACTTTACTAAAGAAGCCCAGGTGTCAGAACTGCCTGAGCAGTAGAACTGTCAGACTGCAAATTTGGATACATTGTGTTTAAACTTTGAGACAGTCTGAGGGAGTTCAGAATGGTTACGTTCTTGCACTATGGAACTCCAGTAAGCACAACTTGAAATATTGTGGCAAACTTAAAACCAACTCTGCTAAAACTACTTTTGTGAAGATCCCTAAGTATTGGTTCAGATTTTGTATGATTGGAATGGACTCTTCTTCTTAGGACATTTTATGCTCCCCCTAGAGGATTGAGGATTTATAACAAAAACATTGTTTTACTTTCTATTTCCCGGCCCTCTGTTTGACTGCTACCACCTGGGCCGTAGCTTTCTCATGGGAACAACTCAGCTTGACCTTGACTGCTAGATAACTTTGGAATGAGTGGCGCAAAAAGAAAGGGATTAAGAACTAGACAAACAACTCTGACAACCTTAACTGCAGCCTCACAAACACGCAGATCATCTGTGCCTACTCTGCCCTCGGAGGAAAAAGCTACCTCCCTGTCACAGGCAGGGGAGGGAGAAACTGAGGAATTACAACTAGAAGAGATGGCCTCAGGAGGATCTGGTTCTGTATTAGAGAGAATTCTTGAGAAATTGGAGTCTTTGGACAGGAAAGTTGACCAACAAACTGCGAAAATTGACCTTAATACAGAAACTTTAAACAAATTATCTGGGCAAGTTGCACAGAATGCACAAGCAATCGGACAACTGAAGGAGGCTGCAGGTGAAAATCAGAAACTGGCCGAAGAGACCAGCCAAAGAGTGGGAGAGTTGGAAAAAGAAGTAAGGCCGCTCAGCAAGCAGGTTGGGGAACACCAGACCTACCTCTCTATGTTGGAACTTCGGAACAGGGAGACTAACTTAAGGATAAGATCGATACCAGAAGTGGAAGAAGGCAATCTAGCTGAGTTTTTGACCAAAGAATTCTCCAAGTTCTGGGGTCTAGAGGAGGAAGACTTTAAAATTGTGTCAGCCTTCAGACTTGGAAGACTCATAAAGAGAGAGAAGCCCAGAGACTGTTTGATTACGTTGAGATCAAAGGAGGAAAGGGACAAGATTTTGGGCCTGCACTACGGAAGATCCCTGAACATTTCGGACAAAAGAATTGAGATTTTTAAGGACATTCCTAAACAGCTGTTGGACCTCAGATCTGAATATTTGGACTTAGTAAAACTGCTGAGAAGCAACTCAATCATCTTCAGGTGGGACTTTCCCCAAGGATTATCCTTTACCTTTAGAGGGAAGAAGATTAAAATTAGAACTTTGGAAGATAGGGATAAGTTTTTGACTGCCTACGGAGAGGACCTTCATAAAGGACTTGAACTACCCTCAGGGCCTGAACCACCACAGGTACCTGTACCACAGAACCCTGAAGACTCACAGAACAAAACACCATCCCAAGGAAATTAAACAGATCCATCCAGGATGTCTCTGCAACTTTTAAGCTGGAACATAAATGGCTGTAACAGCCCGGAAAAAAGGAAGAAAATCTTTCACATATTAAAAAAGGAGCAACTAGACATTACTTGTCTACAAGAAACACATGTGACTAGGCTCCACAGAAAAATATTGGTAAATAAAAGGTTAGGCCAAGAATTTATATCTTCGGATTCAGTTAAGAAGAGAGGAGTGGTGATATATGCAAAGGAGAGCCTCTCACCAAAATTTCTATTTAAAGATGAACATGGAAGAATTTTGGCAATTGAAATACAGCACCAAGGAGAGAAAATTTTGATATTAGGAATCTACGCTCCAAATGAAGGGAAATCAGAATTTTACAAGAAGTTGCATGAGATTATGCTGGACTATCTGGACTATGATAACATCATCATGATGGGAGATATGAATGGGATCGTTTCAACGAACATGGATAGGTCACAAAGCCAAAAGGTTACTAAAGATGGCAGACTACCAAAGACCTTTTTCGAAATGACAGACAACATGGACTGGATTGATATATGGAGAGCAAAAAATCTGAGTCTATTTAAGGACAATTATGAAAAATGTTGGTCTGAAATTAAGAGAGACTTGGACAGTTGGTCAAAATTGAAGCTTTCTTTGCTAGGCCGAATTGCTGCTATTAAGATGAATGTATTGCCTAAGATGTTGTTTTTGTTTCAAACATTGCAAATTGTGGACAAGACGGAGTGTTTCAGGAAGTGGCAGAGAGATATTTCTAAATTTGTCTGGCAGGGCAAAAAGCCCAGAATTAAGTTTAAGATATTAACTGATGCGAAAGAAAGAGGGGGCTTTGCCCTGCCAGACTTAAGGTTGTACTATGAAGCCGCAGCTTTCTGCTGGCTAAAAGACTGGCTACTTCTAGAGGACACTGATGTTTTAGATCTGGAAGGTTTTAACAATGCATTTGGTTGGCATGCATACTTATGGTATGATAAAGTTAAGATCAATAAGGCCTTTAAGAATCATATTGTCAGGAAAGCAGTGTTTAATGTCTGGACAAAATACAAAGACCTATTGGAAAATAAAACTCCAAGATGGCTATCACCTCTGGAGGCCAAGGCCCGAAAAAGACCCAATATGGAGGCCAAATGGCCGAAATATTGGGAAATAATAGAGAAAGAGGGTAATAATTGGAAATTGCAGAGTTTGGAAAAAATGAAAGACAAAGTGCGAGACTGGTTACACTACGCTCAGATCCAAGAAATTTTTAAAAACGATAAAAAGTTAGGATTCCAGGTGGAGAAATCGAAGTTGGAAACAGAATTGTTAGAACCTAAGACCAAAGTACTCTCAAGAATGTATAACTTGCTGTTGAAATGGAATACACAAGATGAAATGGTTAAGTCGGCCATGATAAAGTGGGCACAGGATATTGGGCATAATATTATGTTTGAGGATTGGGAAAGGTTGTGGACCACGGGGATGAACTTCACGGCATGTAATGCTCTGAAGGAAAATGTAATGAAAATGATATATAGGTGGTACATGACCCCAGTTAAACTTGCCAAAATATGCCATGTGCCAGACAATAAATGTTGGAAATGTAAGGAAAATGAAGGAACATTCTTTCACCTCTGGTGGACTTGTCCCAGGGTGAAGGTCTTCTGGGAAATGATATATAATGAGCTGAAAAAGGTATTTAAGTATACCTTCCTTAAGAAACCAGAGGCCTTCCTCTTGGGCATTGTCGGCCAGATGGTGCCAAAGAAGGATCGAACATTCTTTTTGTACGCAACAGCAGCAGCAAGGATACTTATCGCTAAGAAGTGGAAAACTCAAGATCTACCCACGCTGGAAGAATGGCAGATGCAGCTGATGGACTATATGCAACTGGCTGAGATGACTGGCAGAATTCGAGATCTGGGAGAAGAGAGGGTTGAAGAAGATTGGAGGAAATTTAAGACTTATTTACAAAAATATTGTGATTTGGTGGAAAGTTAAGTAGGATGTTTGATCATAAATAATTGGCCACCACAAAATCGGATTGGAATGGGATGTAAAGTGAGATTAAGAGAAATAAATTTGCAGAGGACTATATTTAAATAAGCGGTTATAAAATTTGCAAACTAGATGATAAATTGCATGGAAAAAAATTTATGATGATGAAAATGGCAGCGGGAGATGTGAGGAAGTCCAAAGAAGTTATGAAACTCTGTTGAGATAAAAGCAAGGTTGTTTATTGTCTTTGTACTCTATTCTGTAAAAACCCCCAATAAAAATTTTATTAAAAAACAAAAAAAAACAAAAACAAAATGGACTCAAGGACAAGGGAAGGCATTTCACACCGGGGGGTAGGGGTGGGGCATGGCACAGAAAATGCCTTCTCTTGCGCTGCCACCCCACAAGCTTCACAGAGTGGCTAGCAGCACCTTGCCTGCAGAATGTAACACCTGGGCAGGTCTACACATGAGGAAGTGCTCCTTCAGATATCTGAGGCCCACAAGGTTTGGGGGCTTGCGTGTCAACAGAAGCATCTTGAATTAATGTACAATTTTGTTTGTATAACACAGCAATGCCTTAATGCGCCCTCTTTCATTTTTAACAAGTTTACCGTTACAGGTCCCATCAGATATGAAATGCTATTATTATGATCATCCCCATTTTACAGATGTACAGCTGTGGCATGATACAACAGTGTGCCCAGCGTTGCACAAGGATTTGGCAGCTGAGGTACGAAACCGCATCCATATTGTGCAAGTACCCAGAAAGTTTGCTCAGTATTTTTCCTCCCAGTGGAAGAGGAGTAGGCCAGCATGGCATTAAGGGGATTTAAAATGGAACAAGGCATGGCAAGATCGGGTTTCAGATATGCTTGAAAAATGTCCATCATATTTAGCCACATTTAATTAAGAGAATCTGCAGAAAGCTGGGGATAGGTCTGTAAATATCCCAGTCCCAAACATGCATTCCTATCATTCGGTTCCTCCTCTTTCCACTTTGGGAAGCTGTTTATGTTGAAAGGGAAGGTTGGCTCCTTCCCAGCCCATCATGTGTATCCACTTGGTTCTCCTTGCAGTGAGCTCACAAGGCTGAATTTGGCACATCTCTTTAATCCTTCTGGTGGAGGCTGATGTCACCAATAAGGGCTTCTTTTTCTGATTTCACTGCAGCACCCGACCATAAGGGACGCGGAGCACAGAGGAAGGAGGAGGCCTCGTACTGCCAAATACCTGGAAGGAAAGCAAACTACTAGCTAGCAAGAGAGATGCCTGGAACAGAGCTTCATAACACAAATCATAGGCGTTGCAAATGTTCCCCTTTATGCAGGTTTCCAAGGAAGAAAAACGACCCTCTTCAAGGATCACACTTTAGGATAAGAAGGCTGGAGTGAGCTTTGTTTTCCTTCTCTGAAACTGCTGCTCTTGTGTGCTGCTGTTGTCCTTTTTTTGCTTGCTCATGGTATCGATTGTCATTTCCAGGACAGGGAAGGAAACTGGTCAGTGCACAAAATGGTATCGGCTCAGGAAGGGGTCAAAGATCTGTTAGGAACAGACCCTCTTCAGTATTTCTGACTTGGAGAAAGCAGAAAGAGTACTTCCAAAAACCCCGCTTTGACCCTGAGATGCTGCAAAGGGGCACATGGACAGTGGAATTCTGTGACTCCTTGGCTCCACATCCTTCTGCAAGCATTTGCTCCTCTGCAAACAGACCCTGGAATCCACAGCTGACAATGATGTGGAAAAGAGGCTCCAGCAGCATAGTTTTTGCAGGGTTCACTATATTTAGCTCTGCCTCCTGCAAAGTGCTGCCTGCACACTTTGGCCCCAAAAGCGATATCCCGTACAAACCCCTTGTGGTAAAAAGCAGCTCTTGCTTTTCAGACATTTTCACAGAGCACAGAACCCTGCTGGGAGCAAACCACAGCGGCCGATGCTGCTTATTGCAAGACACCCTTCTCACTCCCTCTGGTTTCACATGCAAAGTTGCTGTGATAAATGTTTTTAAAACACCCACCCATCCACCCCTAAGTGAGGGAAACTGCAGAGTGCTTGTGCCTTTCCTATGGAGGAAGTTCTTCAACAAGGAGCACCGTCCCATAGCTGTCAACTTACATATTTGAAAATATGGGACCAGCAGCCTTGAAAATAAGGGACCTGCAGCCTCACCTGTTCCAGGCACTCCAGTCTTCCTGTCCTCCTGCAATCTGGTCAAACTCATGCTGGTAGCTTTGAGAACACTGTCCAACCAACTTTGTAACCAGAGGTTCAACTGAATAGAATCTGAATCACATGCACCACAAGGCCTATGCAGCCTCAACTTAAGATGGCTCCCCGGCCTGGCTTTGCACTGCAAAGTTTGCAGCAGCACATGCAACAAAATGGCGCCCGGCATTCAAAAACCTCCTCAGCTTGCATTAACTAGCCACACACAAGGCATGCAAGCTCCACCCCCCAGTCGTTCTTAGACTTCTTATTGGGTGAGCAACACAGCCAAGCAACACAGTTGGAGCCTCCCTCCTCCCTGGCCAGCAGGGAGGGAGGGAGAGGAGCTGCTTCCTTTGAAATTTAAGGGACATCATTTAAGGGACATCCATCAATAAGGGACAGCAGCGGGACATGGCGCTGGAATAAGGGACTGTCCCTTCAAATAAGGGACACTTGACAGCTATGCACCGTCCTCCCCCACCCTCTGTGATTTCCAATACAGTGGACGCTTGGGTTGCGAACGTGATCTGTGCAGGATGCATGTTCACAACCCGCAGCGGCACATCTGTGCATGTGCGGGTTGTGCTTCTGCGCATGCGCAAAGCGCGATTTAGCACTTCTGCTCATGCGCAACCGCCGTAACCCGTTCCGGTACTTCTGGGTTTCGGCAGTCCGTAACCCAAAAAAACACAACCTGAAGGGTCTGTAACCTGAGGTATGACTGTAATTGTTAACACCCTCATTGATTTCTTAGGTTCAAAGTAGAATTCTAGAATCACAGAATTAGAAAGGACCTCAAAGATCGCCTAGCTCCAGGGTGGAGTGACCTTTTCTCAGCCAGGGGCCACATTTCCTTCAGGTGACAGTGGCAGGTAGAGCCAGAGGGTGGATGTATGGATTTTACCTCTGTACAGCTAGCTACCTTCTATACCAGGCTTCCTCAACCTCGGCCCTCCAGAAGTTTTTGGCCTACAACTCCCATGATCCCTAGCTAGCAGGACCAGTGGTCAGGGATGATGGGAATTGTAGTCTCAAAGCATCTGGAGGGCCAAGTTTGAGGAAGCCTGTTCTACACAAACTCAAACGCCCGCTCTGTCCTCCATCTAGACAAGGAAGAGGCATTGTCAGAATTCAAAGACACATTCCAGTGAAAGCCCACAGGATGTGATTCAGGACCAGTTAGTGGCCTGGGGAAAAGTGCTGAGGTTCCCTACCCCTGATGTGGCCCTTCTCTGTGTTCACTCCTGAATAAGGCCAGTGGTCCATCGAGTCCAGCATCCCATGGCAAAAGGAAATCCTTCTTAACGCTTACTTGAAATCTCCTTTCTTGTAATTCTAACTTGATTGGTTGCAGCCTGGAGCAACAGGAAACAAATTTGCTCTGTCATCTATGTATGAACCCTACAAATATTTGACTATGGTTATCATATTGCCTCTTCATCCTGTTTTCTCCAAGCTGTCAAACACATCCAACTCCTTTGACCTTTACTTGAGATCCTACAAGGAAAGTTACATTAACAATGCAGGCACTGCTTTAAATCAGAGAAAATGAAACTCCTCCTCTGATTTGTGTTTGAATTTTGTCCATCTACATCATGCATCTAAAAGTTGATCACCTAAACTACTCCCATATGCTAATGATGATAAAAATAATAACATTGGAAATAAACACCAGGAAAGCAAAGGATTTATTTTGAGCAAGAAAACTGCTAGCCTTTATGGTTTTAAGGAATTTTGACCCCAACAACTGTACCAAACTAATTCAATTACTGATGGCTCACACAACTCCTAAATGTAATGTGTTTTATAACGCTTTTTTAAAGGGATCTGTGGCGGTGAGTATCTTTTTCCTTCTGTGAATTCCATGCCACCTACCGGGAAAAAAAATCTTGAAACTTGCAAGTTTCCACCGCAGACAGAGTGCTTTGCAGCCTTTGAATGTTACCTTTCCCTGGAAGCCTCAGTAACCACGCATAGCACAGATTAAATCAAGGCGAGTACAAAGCTCCGGGCTGTATCGTTTCCTGGGGGCGGGGTGGGGGGGGGAAGAGAGAGAGGAGGAAGGAACATTACTCCGAAAACGCACATAAATTCGCTTTCTAAAGATCCATAATACAGATCACTCAGGGGCTCTGCTCACGTTAAGACTCTGCCCCCTTTTAAACAAATATACACCTTTGAACAATATCACCGAACTTTAATGGGCGTGTGCGCGCTTGTAGTTTATATTAACTCTGGGTTTGAGTTTTCCTTCTTCCACTGTTTTTTCCCCAGGACACTGACCTACCCTTTAATTGTTTGGTGATAGGCATGTAAGGGGGAGGGGCGTTACTTGTTTATTGGAACAGCACAGTTTAAAAAAAAAATCAACCCTGGCGAACAGTTTCTAGTCCCCCCTAAGGATGTATCCAAACAGGCAGCCAATCAGCGCTTACACAGCTTTTTCAGCTCGTCTTTTTTAAAGGGACAGTAGCAAACGGGTTATATCATATTTAAAGCGAAAGGCACCGACATTTGCGGGGTGGGGGGAAACTGGAAAAAGCTCTCCCTCCCAGTTTCTCAGGAGGTTCTAACTTTAGGCTTCAGGAGAGAACCGGACCGCAAGTGTGGGTCTTTAGCTGTTAACGGGGATTGGGGAGATGGTGGCGAGTTATTGTTTGAAGGATACAAGGCGCCTTTTCCTGATCATACATAGCCCCCAGGCATCTCTGAGGTTTTTCTTCGGGGGTACGGGTATCATCTTAAAAACCGTGTTTTAAAGATCTCCTAAACGGTGCTCCCTCTCCAAAACTTCCTCAAACCTCCACCCAATTCTCTGTCTCTCCCCCCCCTTAAAAAAATAAATCTGGGGAGGTCGCGCTTCCTCCGTTTTGAGGCATTTTGAATAGGTCCTTATGTTAGGGCCCTCCTGGTGTAAGATAACATTTTTTTAAAAAGCTGTTTTAGTCCGGTTTCTGCAAAGGTGGGCAAGACACGACACCCCCTTCTCTGCAAGGAGAAACAAAAATAGCCTCGAGCGGACCAAAGGAGCTGGGCGGGAGGGTGGCTGGAAGAGATGGGGAACCGGAGGAGTATGCAGAGGTGGTCCAACCACGCCGCTCCTATACCTTTTAACTAGGACTGGGAGTTAAGTCCCGTTGAGCTCCGTACAGCTTACTTGCTAATAAAGGTGTTTAGAAGCGGGGTACAAAAGGTGAATGAATGAATGGACCATGGCCATCAGGAGGCCACTGGCGAAGCCGAGATCCCACTGCAAATCACAGATTCGCGCTTCCTTGGGAGTAAGCCCCACTGAGCAAGGTGGGAGTTACTTCTGAGTAAGCAGCACGCCTTGAGATGGAGGGGGAGATGAGCCTCTCACTTTGCGCACTTCTGTGCTGCGATCCAGTCCCAACCGAGGAACACACACACACACTAATGTACTTGGGAGCTGAAGGGGCTTGAGGATCGCAGCTTCAGCCTGGGCAGCTCTAGCGGCCACAATATGAAAGGTAATGGAGGCGGGAGGTCGGGAGGCAGAGGAAGGCGGAGAAACTGGGGCGGCCGAGAGCAAGGAGGATGGAGGGAGAACCAAAGGGCAGGAGGAGGGCTAGGATAGGGATCGAGCGAGGCAGGTGCAGCCACGGGCGCAAAATGAGGCGCAGAGGGGGCTGCTGGCTGGTGCGGCGCGGGATCGTGCTGTAGCGGGTGCAAACCGCACGCGGGGAGGCTGGGGCGAGGAGTGAGAGCAGGGCGGCGCATGTGGGAAAGGTGAATGGTGCGAGCGAGACAGCGGGAGGGCGTCTGGTGGGGAGGCTGGGAATAGGGGAGGGTACCTGGGTCGAGGAGGGAGCCGGGTAAGGAAGGCAGCTCAGCCCCTCGGCAGCGGCAGGAGGAGGAGGAGGCGGAGCCGCGGAGGCCCTCCCCCCAGCCAAGGGGACCCTTTAGGAAGCAGCCGGCGCGCGGTTCTCTCCGCCTCGTCCTTCCCGGCAGCATCTCCCCCGGTGCCACCTTAAACTCGCCGTTCGGGGGCGGAGCAACCCTTCCCCCCGCAGGCCGCCGATTGGCCGGGGAATGTATCCATTGTGGAACGTTGACGCCCGCCGCGTTCCATCCCTAGTGTAGCCACGTTCGGTTGAGCCGGGGGCAGCCGCGGTGGCGGCAGCAGCAGCAGCAACAGCAGCAGGAGCAGCTGAGGAAGGAGCCGGAGCCGCGGAGAGGGGCAGGGCGATGGGGTCGAGGCCGGGGCTGGGGCTTTGACAGCTGAAACCGGGGCGATCGGCGCGGCGCCAGCGGCAGAGCCTGGGCGAGCCACAGCTGAGGGAAGGCGCGAGGCTTGGGAGACCGAACGGCAGCGGAGAGATCCAGGCGGCGGCGGCTTCGGTTTCGCCTCTTTCTTGCTGCGGACCATGTTCGCCAAAGGCAAAGGCTCGGCGGTGCCCTCGGATGGGCAGGCTCGGGAAAAGTAAGCGCCCAGGCAGCGGAGGGGACTCCCGGGAGCAGCCGCGCATGGTTTCCTCCGACAGGCGTTCTCGCCGTCCCTTCATTGTCTTCGGGGAGCTCGGGCATCTGGAGGGGACGGGCATGGAGGCTGCGATCCAGGGGTGGAAGCGGGGTGGTCGTGGCGGGGAAAGGATCTCTCCCTACCGCGGTCCCGCCGCTTCGTGGTGGAAGGGAGAGCGGAGGGTGGCGGATCGGAAAGCACGATGGAGGAACGCATGCACCGCGTCCTTTTGTCTGAAGTGTCTGTCCGTCTGTGCAAGTGGAAGGGGTGAAGGGCTTTGTCCAGGCGATGAGCGATGGGTAGGCTTCCCCTTGGCCTTCCCCGCCTCCCACTTCGCTTCCAGAGTTTGCAAGTTTGGGCAAATCGGGGGGTTGGGTAGAAGAGGATTTTGGGGTGGGGGACCCCAGCTGGCCTTCCCCCAAATCTGTCCAGGCACTAGTGGAGAAAGACCTCAAACTCCCCCCCCCCACCTCGCTTTAGGTTCCTGGAAGCTTTAATGAATGGCTGGGGGATGCTGCTGGCTGCCTTGCAAATGGGGCATGTGCCTGCAGAAGTTGCATTTTGTTTCCTGCCCTGAGCTAGTATCAACTTATCTCTGAGGTGGGATGGGGGCTGCGCGGGGCGGGAAGGAGAGCGCTCCATGCTCTCTGCACTGGAGGCAGGAAGGAAGTGATATTTCTTCACTGCCCTGCTTTAAACCTGGGTTCATCCCCACTGAAGTGAGAGGAAGCTCAGCCTGGAAGTGGGACAATCCTATAAAGTCTTGTTCGGCACAGTGGCCGCTTGCTCCTTCTCTACCACTTTTTCTTTTCTTCCGTCCTTTTACAGGTTAGCTTTGTATGTGTATGAATACTTGCTGCATGTAGGAGCACAGAAATCAGCACAGACCTTTTTATCAGAGGTGAGTGGCTCTGTTTACTTTTGACCCTCTTCCCTCACCCCTTGTTTTAGATGGCCTTTGTTTTCAGAAGCAGGCACTGTAGCCTCCATTTTGAATTTTTTATCACCTTTTGCCATTTATTGCTATTTGGGCCTCAGAGGCTGCTTGGGGAAAGGGGAGGTGAAGTGGGGGCTGGGGGCAGAGGAAGCATCTTTTTCTCCCAGTACCTAACCTCTTTGCACCCTTTGCTGTTTACAGATCCGATGGGAAAAAAACATCACACTAGGAGAACCTCCTGGGTTTTTACATTCGTGGTGGTGGTAAGTGGGCTGCTGCTTTCTCTCCCCCAAAATAGAAACTCCTATGCTTAACTGACTGTAAGTGGGAAAGAATGTCCCAGGCAAAAGTTTTGGAGTGTGTTCCTGCGTTGAGAAATAGACATAGTTGAACTGTGAGCTCCTCTCTTCATCCTAGTTGGGATTTAGTTCAGCAAGTGTTGGAGAAAAAGGTACTGAAGAAAGTCTTGATCAGTTGTTGTAACTGTTTCCAAGTCATACAAAATAGATGTTGCTTGAGCTTTCCTTTATCATTAAGCAAGGCATAAGGGGGTCTAGCTGTAGCCTTTACTTCCTTATGTATGGTGATTCAGAGTGCAGTCATAGGACAGTTATGTGTTGCTGTTTGTAAGAAAATATGTGGAGTACTTCTACAAGTTACACCTATTGCTCTGTTTCTTCCCCCACCCTTGTTATGATGCTGAGGTATAAATGTGTGACAGGATAGATCAGGCGCTGATATTTTTTATAAATGTATTTGCCTTCTCCTGAAACGTTTCCTTGTTATTAGTCTTGCAGATAGATTTCTAGTTTTATTTAAAAAGTTTCAAAGAAACATTGGCATTTCCCCCTAGCTTCTGCACAGAGTTGCTGATCAATTCTGCTTGCTATGAGGTTGTCTCTCCCTTGTGAATTTATCTCAGAGACGCAGATAGTCCAGTGGGCAGCTTCAACTTGACTGGAGCAGTTGTGCAATTGGTAGTGTGATGCAGGGTGATACAAACATTTCTTACAACCCGGTTCTGAAGGATTGATACCATTTGCATGTGATGAAGATACTATGCGTCTGGGCAGTTTGCTAGTAACGCAGAACAGGACGCTTTCAACATGACCATATGTAAGACAGGCTTGACACCCAAAGATGGAGAGCTGAGGGCCACATGTTGCTTAGGTAAGCGGTGCAGTTTTTGGATTAGGTTGTGGGTTGGTTTGTAGTTTATCTGAGTAGAAGAGGTTGAGGTAGCGCATGGAGTTGAAGGCTGCTTGCTTCTGAACTTGTAGAGCAGGAGAGCTAAAAGGTTTTTTATTTCGCTTTCTAGTGTGTAGTTAGCAGAAGCATTTTTTTTTTGTCAGAACATTCTCCGTCAGCTGGCCCAGGTTAATGCTGTTTGGATTGTTTCCCAGTCTGTTACAGTGCTTGGGGTTTGTGCATAGTGTCAGGCTATGCAGTCAGTACTGGTCAGAAAAAGTTGAGAAGAAAAATATGTTAGCACCTGGAGTCTTTGATACTTGAAAAACAACCACCGTGCAGGAGCGCTTTGGATATTTTCTGACACCCCACATTATTTACCTGAATGCCTGGGGAGACTGAAATTGTTCATTTTTTTAAAAAAAAGGTTTTTATTAAAATATTTTTATGGACAACAACATAACATCTGTTTTCAGTTCATAGAGTCCTTTCTATATGTTAGTTACATTCGATGTGAGACATTGCTGTCAGTATGCATTGTGAGGTTATGGGGGGAAGGGAGAGAAAGAAAAAGGGGTGTTTATTTTTTATTCTATTCCACTCTTCCTCTAAAGAGCTCAAGGTAGTGTATGTGGTTGTCCCATTTCCCCCAGGTGTTTCTCACAAGGACCCAGTGAGGTAGGTTAGGCTGAGAGCCAGTGAGTGGCCCAAGGTCACCCAGTGAGCTTTATGATGGTAGTGGAGATTCTAAACCTGGGTCTCCTCATGACACTCTGCCCACTACACTACACAGCACTAGATTAGTCACCAATTGTATAAGTGACTGCAGCTAACATGGGGAGGACAGTGAGTTTTATTATCTAAGGGGCTTCCATTATGGCGGTGCTTATATATGTGCAACATCCAAGACAGAAGATGAAATCAATGTTGTATTGACAGTATGGCATTTAATGTCAAACTGAAACAGCTCTAATGGATTGCACTCTGGTTTGGAAGATGGCTTCATATGTAGAGAGAGATGTGTTCGGGTTTAATGGACCAGCACAACAGCTGGAATTGGACACATTCGGTTCTAGCGAGAGGGCGGTTAAAAGTGCTGTTGAATGTGCAGTAAGTGTGTAAGAGGTCCAAAAGTAAAAGTTCAGCCTGAGCATAGAGGGGAAACAGCAGGATGGGCTAGCCCTGGCAAGATGAGCAAAAGCGAATGGTTGCAGAAAGAGATCTCTTTAAACGAAAGAGCGAGTCTAAATATAGGGAGCTTGAATGCCCCACAGTTAGGAACACAGGTAGTTGTCTTATAGTGAGTCGGACCATTGGCCCATCTCTTTCAGTGTTCCAGAGTCACTAACTGTGACTCTCCAAGTTTTTGGAGGGGGGCATTCCCAGTCCTAATTAGAGGTGGCAGGAATTGAACCCAGAACATTCCTCAAGCAAAGCAGATGCTCTGCCGATGAGCCACGGTCCTTCCCCAAGTTCAGCTTGTCTTTGGACACTTTCGCGGGAATCTACACATTAATAACATTTGCATCCACAAATGCACATCTTGCCTGTCTCTAGTTGGATGTTGTTGGAGGTGGAAGTCTCAAGTGGAACAAAGGTGATAAACTGAATGCTTCTCGGCTAAAGAGAGATGCTCCTCGCTGCTGAACTGTTGGCATGGCCAGACTTCCTACCAAACACTGTATGGGGTGTTGTATATTGTGCAGGTTCATAGTCATTGTCTCTTCTCTTTCTCTCTCTCTCTTTCCTTTGCCCTACAGTGTATTTTGGGACCTTTACTGTGCAGCTCCGGAAAGGCGAGATACTTGCGAACACTCGAGTGAAGCAAAAGCCTTTCATGATTATGTGAGTAACTTAATTTTTAATCCTTTTGACTAGAAACTCATGGGAATACGGCACACCGGAGCAAATGGGGAGAAAAGGGTGTTGCCACTGCTGCCATTCTGACTTGGTTGAATAATATTTTATAAAGTCGCAGCTATGTGAATCTAGTTCAGATACTTATCTTGAGTACTTTAAGGTGGTGCATATTGATCTAGTTACATCGCCATGCATCTTCCTAGTGGCACGCAGGATAAGCAGGGTGAAGGAGAGATGCAGTGGCGATATTTATCATGTTGAAATCTCATTTGCAAACTTTCTGACATAAGTGAGTGGCTGTATTTGAATGTGGAATGCTCTTTCTCCAGGAGAAGAATGTCTCTGAAAGCTCATCGGGGCCTGTTTGTATTTATGAATCTGTAGTAAGGTTGCTGCGCAGGGCAGTCCTGTGCATGTTTACCTGGAAGTAAGCCCCACTTACTCCCAGGTAAGTGGGCCTAGAACTGTAGCCTTTGAGAGCCAATGGACTCTGTTCAAAATATCAATGCAAAGGTTTCCCCCTTAAGACTGCAATGCAGACTTCATTATTTCTTTAATTTTGAATTTTTGTATGGGCTGCGGGTACAAAATTGACTGTAAGAGGAAGGGTGAGGTATTGTATGCAGGGTTTGAATCGAGGTGGAGAATCTTGCATTTTTGTTTTCCGATGTGATCTTGATTACCCCCAAATAAATAGCAGGTGTCTGCGATACGAGCATCTGGAGTTTGCTTTGTTATGGTGGAAGGGGTGGGGGGAATGTTGTGAGAGTAACTATAGAGCTACAAGCCCCACGGAGGATAACGTTAGAAGCTGTTTCTAGTGACCCTATCCTGTTAGAGGGGACATTGCCCCAAGCTAACTGTTCTGGATAAACTTTGACTTGTCAGCTTCTACCTGTGATGGCAGAGCATGGATTCCCAGGAGGATGTAGATTTTGATAGTTCATAAAAGGAAAGGCATCTTGTCCTTTTTCTTTTGCAACACACAGACTGAAGGATTTGTAAGGAGATGAGTTTCAGTGGGGAAAAAAGCAAGCTGCCGAATGTTGTCCACGTTTCCATTGAGCTGAGCCTCAAAATAATATGCAGGGTGAGAAGCTGTGGTCTGTGGGGAAAGTGAGTCGGAAGTGAGCAGTCTGGTTAAAAAGTATTTACTTGGAAAGAGACCCCATTGGTTTTAATCAATTTCTCACATGATTTGTAAGTTAAGATCATTAGGGGAGCTGCTCCCTCCATAGCCGTCTGCCTGTCAGTTAATAGCTACAGCGTTGCCTGAATTATATGGTTCCTTCTCAGACCAGCTCCCTGGGAAAAAGGGTTCACTAACACGTGGAAGAGGGGGATAATTCGTCCATTGCTTATCTCTCTGGATATTGCTGGAACAGGGTGAGACCTGACAAAATAAATATGGTTTCAGAGTTGTTGTTCTGGTAACATATGAACTGGTTTCTGTACTGAGGATCACAAACTCCAGGACAATAGCTCTTTTTGATGATATCTAAAGCAGCTTTTAGTAAAAGGTTTGAGAGCTTACTTGTAGGCAGATTTCCTAGGCTAGAAGAAAACTTCGAAAATGTGCATTGCTCTGTGTTTATCATGGACATTCTTCTGCAGAATCAACTTTTGAAAGGAGAGTTTCCTATTAAATCCACAACCTACATTTTTAATTTTATCTCCTCCTGATGCAGCCATACCAGGAATATAGAACTATGTTTCCCAGAAAATTGGCAGATGGCCGGGCATTGATCTGGTTTTGTGTATTCGATTTGACCAAGTCCCCAAAGAGATCCTTTTGCCTAATGATGAACAATCTTTAGAAGATGTTTTTCTGACTTGTTGATGGAAAGCACTTGCTTTTGCATGAAGAAGAGTAGGCTGTGTCAGCATGAATTAGCAGGAAACTGTCTGTTTTGAAAGAAAAAAGCAAGGGAGAGGGCCACAAAAAAACTTTAGCCCTAGTCTCTGTGGCTGGTTTCATTGCAAGTCTGTGCCCTGATTTGTAGCCTTCCCATAGAAAAGCAGTTGTACTTAAAGGGGAATAAAATAATCTGGCATTTTTATTTATTTATTGGCCTGGTTTGTTTTTGACAAATGTTCTCTCCCCAAACAGTTTGCACCAATAAAAATAAAAAATAATGAGGAACAGGCTTTTACAGACTAAAAAGACAGGACACACAAGGGAAGGAGAATGGAGAAGAAAAAAGATAGATGAGGAAGCTCAGCTGGACCATGCCAGAGGATAGTTGTGAGCTGTGAGCAGGTGGATGCATCTACCTAGTTGTGGCCAGGCTGATCTTCCCTTGATGCTCTCGCTCTTAGCCCTCTGGCTGGTAGCAGAAGCCAGATGGTTTCTCCCCAAATACTCTGGGATAGCTCCGTTGGTAGAGCATGAGACTCTTAATCTCAGGGTTGTGGGTTCAAGCCCCGCATTTGGCAAAAGACTCCTGCATTGCAGGGGTTGGACTGGATGACCCTCGTGGTCCCTTTGAAGTCTATGCTTCTATGAATTCTACAGTCCTAGGGAACTTAACAGTTGGAGCAGAGCATTTCTGGCAGAAGAGGGCTGGGAAGCAAACTCCCTGCGCCTCCTTCTTCTCAGACCAATGGTTGGAGCCTGGCCCGGGTGTTCTTCTGGGGAGGGCGGAAGAGGGTGCAAACTCTCTGCTTTATTGTACAATCCGTGGGCAACTAGACTGCAATTTAGGGACATAGTTGGAGAGTAGAAACTCAGCCCCAGCAACTCAGATCCCAGTGGAAGTAGATTTCCTCCTCCTTCAATCAAAGTTAAGCCCTCTTAAGAGTAGTGAGAAATAAATGCCATTCACCTGAGTGGAAAGAAGTACTCTTCTGCCATAAGGAATATGGCTCAGTTGGGGGCAAAAACCCGACTTTGCCCCTAACCCTGGGTCTGTTTTGCTTCCATCGTAACAGTGTGCCCAGAAGCAGAAGTTTCATTTGCTTTTGTGGCAGAAACTTAAGAGGCCACGTTGTGCTATGGGGAGGAGCCCCATATCCCTGCAGTTTGGTGGATGGGAAAGGAGTTTGCCCCTTCTTGCTCCTCATTGGTAGCTCTCAAACAGGACTGTCACCGTGAAAACTGAGGCAGAGCACACAGCATCCCAGTTAGAGGTGGCCTCGCCAAATTGCTTAGTGTGTGGTACTTCACCACAAGACACTGTTTAGATTATTCTTCAAGTGTGTCTGTATTGTTTTGAGCCTCACTTCTAAAGGAATAGAACTTCCACTGACACCAATGGGGACTTAAGCATGCAGGTGGATACATTCAGAATTAGGATCTTCGTCGCAACACGTAGTGACAAATCCGTTGCTGGATTTGCCATTTTGGATTGCTGGCTCTTTCTTTACTTTCTTTACTTCTTCTCATGTCTCTTTTTTGGTTGGGAAGTTGCTTCTGAGTTAAGGTTGTCCCCGATGAAATGTGGCTTAACATAGTTTTCTAATGATGTTGGCATGCCCTCTGTAGGTCTTGGATGCAAAGCATAAGGTGTGGAGGGATGCTGCTTGCATTCAAGATATAGTACTGCTACATTAGCGGCAGCCTTATAATAGTGTCTGAGGATTTACAGTATTTAGAGAAATTAATCTTTTTTAGCTGGGTAATAATTCTAATAATAGGCATGAGTGCATTAGATGATTCGCATAAACTTCTTTAATACATGTTGCTTTAAGCTTACAGCAAATAGACGCAATCCTGATTGTTTTGTTTTGTTTTGAAAAATCTTAGTGTAATACAGTTTCGTAACACTCCTGAGTAGTACTTTACCTTTTTAGTTTTATGTATTATGAAGACCAAAAAGATGTTCTGTTCCTCCTCCTCCCCCAGCTCCCCCCTTCTTTTCATTATACTCATTATTTGTAAAGGGCTGTTGGTTTTAAAGTAGTTGACTAATCTGTATT
The DNA here is from genome assembly GCF_964106915.1 of Podarcis gaigeae. NCBI lineage: Eukaryota > Metazoa > Chordata > Lepidosauria > Squamata > Lacertidae > Podarcis > Podarcis gaigeae. The sequence continues at coordinate 57,331,547 of NC_139682.1, read as the reverse complement.
GTCATGACCATGTTGCTTTTAATCATAGATGTATCAAGCTTATAAACGTGGTCGTTCTCTCTCCCCCCCCCCCCCCGAAATCTGTAGCTCACTTCCTATAATGAACTTAGCAAGCCATCATGGATGAGATATTGGAGCATGTTGTAGAGACGAAAAGGACAATTTCTCATGTATGGGAGGGGTTCGAAGAGGATTCATTGGACTGAGTCTATTAAAGAACATTGAACTAGTTTCTCCCTTTTCCTAATCTTCTAAATTACTGCCCCTGCGCAGAACATCTGGCGCTGAAGTTGGACCGAGTATCAAACATGGAAGGGTCTTGCCTGAGAAATCTTGCTGATCACTTTGCTTGTTGGCCTTGTTATATGTAGCCAGGATGTGTTCCCACCTTCTTCTTCTAAGCCTCTGCCTGCATGTAACATAGTTTAAACGACAAGCCTTCTTAACAGCTAATGAATGAACGGTGACTCATTCAGAAAGGCTCCCAACCAGACTACAGGATAGTTGGCTGCATGATTTGGATTGACACAGTATGGAGGTTTTAATGGAGACTCCAGGAAGAACATGCAGGATTGCGAGAACATGTTAATAGCTACTGCTGTTTACGTTCTAAAAAAGATTTTCACTCGGGGCCTGTGCAAATCATGATCAGAATGGACAGATGACTAATGTGGTAGATGGAGTAAAAATAAACTGCTATTCTAGGTTGTCGGTATGATTGGTAAAAATTCTCTTACGCTCTTGATGGCTTTTATATATATATAGCTGTGCATGACTTGGGTGCACGTATTTTGTGGATTCCTTTATTCTCTGCACCAGTAGAGACTCTGTACTGAGGTTGATCTTTCGTCTTGTGTCACAGGCCTGAAAGCAAAAATATTATCTTAAAATTCGGGAGAGTGCCTAACCTATTGTGTATAAAAGACAGTATTCTGTGCTTGGAGAAATGCATTTAAAAGCCTGGCATCATTTCCTTTGCATGCTTCTTTCCCATTGTTTATGGTTGAGGTGTGGCTACTTGGACGTATGAGAAGCAAATCTCTCCAGATCAGTAGGCTTGGCGAATACATGCTTCAGAGAATGGGAGACCATGCTTCATTAGCAGCCTGTATAACAGCACTTCCATGCTGTGTAACTTCCATTTCATTTCCCAATATAACTATATGATAATAGAAGCAGCAGGAGCAACAAGCAATTTCCCCAAAGAACATTTTTAATATTAAAAACAGCAAAAAGTGTTCGTTCTTCTTGGTTTTTCTGTGTCTTAATCGATTCATAAGAGTTCTGAGACGGTTGACCTGTACTGACTTCGAAAGGAATTCTTGAGATTGGGACGCTGTGTGCTGAATTCTTGTTAGCAGCAACGTAGAATGGTACTATGTAGATCCCGTACCAAGGGGATGGGTGAATATTCCTTATGCTTTGGAGACTGCACAAATGCTCCTCTTCCACATTTCCCTGTGAGCTGAACACCAAGGTATTTCTTTTTCCTGCAAATCACAAAATTTGCTCACCACAGGGGAACCTGGGACCAATTTTGGGGCAGAAAGCTATTAATGCTGTGAAGATAGGACAATGGCAAGATAGGTACCTTTTTGTGGGATGAGGAAAAGGGGCTATATCCTGTCCGCTTTGTGCCATTGTTCCACTTCTGGAAGAGAAAGTCCCAGGAAAACTTGTATTTCCTTGTATTTCCTATTGACTTTGCAGAATTACGCTAATTTATGTTTTTGGTTGCAACATATTTTTGCAGAATCACGCGTTAAAGTCACTCGTTAAAACTTGAGCTAATTTGAAGCTGTGTAAACTGGTACAAAGTTGACTTTAAAACAGAAAACAGCTTATTAATTTTATACATTTGGTTACATTTCTCTCCAAGTCTTGGGGTAGAGTAGAAATTTGATAAAACTGTGGTGCTTTTAATGTGGTGGTTCAGTGGTTTGAAATTTGAAAAAAAGAAAAAAGAAATGTCTAGGGGGAAGGAGAGAAGAGAAATCCAAAATGTGCTTCCAATTTCAGTGTTTCTGTGCGTTTCCAAACGAAAATGTTATACTCTCTCTAGAGGTTTACTGCTGTTGGCACGCTTGCCTTTATCTTGCTTCTAGGCAAAGCCCCTCCGTAGGCGCACTCATATTACATTGTGGCGGTGTTGCCAGACACTCTTGTTGCAGGTTTTATTGTGCATCTTCTGAGCTGGTGAGCTACAAAGGGATTGTACAGCATGACAGGGAATTTCAACCACCGCGTTATCTTGGAATTGGCCGATTGATGATTGCAGTTCAGCGTTTCAACACTGTGAAAGCCAATACAATTTGAGTTAGCTGTGATGACTGCCAGTTTAAATACCGCAGTGAATTTCTGTCAAATAGCTAATACACAGAATGGGGAATTGCAGAAAACTTGATCACTAGAACCAATTTAGTCGATTTTGGCCTCCAGCTACAGAAAATGAACTTAAATCTAGTTGACTGTCGCTACATACTTTTTGTGGCATTATTCTGTTTGCACATGCTCCTCTGAGTGTAACTTCAAGGGAGAGTGCAAAAATTCAGAAACTGTTTTCAACACAATTCCCCCCCCCCCCCCGTTTTTAAAGTTGTAAACCAGCTGCTCCCTTGGTGATATTAGTCCTTTGGAACCACTCCCTAAAAACTTTAACATAATATTTTCAAAATTAAATATTTTAAGAATTACATTTTTTAAAGTTTTATACAGGGCATATTTTGGTCCAGCAGCATATGCTGTCTATCTGTTTGCTCTAGCAGAAACAACCCCTCTCTATACTTCTTTTCTCTCTCTTCTAGACTTCTTTTCTCTCTCTTCTTTAAATACTTGCTAACTGTGTGTTGTGTCAAACAGTTAATTATAATCTAAATAATTCTTTGCTTCATTTATGCAAAAGCAGTAGGTGTAACATAAATATTTTTTTCTACATGACTTAACCTTAATTGCTGGGAGAATGTGACAAGAATCCATTTCTTCAAAGAGGTCCTTCTCCCTCGTGACGTGAAGCCCATGTTCATTTTCAGATTCTCACAGCGGCCACAACTGTGGAGATCTGTTCCATTAGAAAGTGGCTTGGCAATCCTGACAACTAACAGGTATTCATTTCTTTTACCAAGAGCAGAAGGGTTTCTACATACAGTATATTCTGCTTTGCTGGAGCATTTCTGTATTATTTCTCATCGTTGTCAGTCTCCACTAAATAACTCTTACATTACTTTTTAAACTGAGATTTGCACCCTTCTCCATGGCTTGACGCATGAGCTAGTTTTTTGAAAGATAAAACATTTGGTGCAAAACTGAGGATGTTGGCTTGGGACTCCAAAGCCAAAGAAGTGCCTGTGTCTTAAGCTCTTTTCTCCACCCGCCTCTGCCTTGTGATGTTGGTTACATGTTCACAACAGAGAGAGCCTTCTTGGTGGTGGCTCCTGCTTTTGGATTGCCTTCACAACAGGACCATGACAGATGCTGCTATAATCAATCTGGCGAAATGTCTGAACTTCTATGTTTGCGTTACATTAGTCTACATTACATTACATTACATTAGTCTACTCTGGTTAATTTGGTTGCCTTTACTTGTTTCATGATGACGGTTGATTGTTTTATTTATTTTATTGTGTTTTATGACATGTTTGATTTTATTCATGCCTATTGTCTACAGTAAGTCTGCAGATTATGTGGGGGTTACATTCCAGCAATCGTTCCTAAAGCCAAAGTCACACATACTGAAAACACATTGGGTTCAATGGCAGCTGGGATTGCCAAAATCTTTTTTTTTTTTTTTTTGCCAAGTGCATAAAGCTGTATGCACAAATTAAGTGTGTGTAAATTTCAGGCTTACTGTACAGTGGTACCTCGGGTTAAGTACTTAATTCGTTCCGGAGGTCCGTACTTAACCTGAAACTGTTCTTAACCTGAAGCACTACGTTAGCTAATGGGGCCTCCTGCTGCTGCCGCGCCGCCGGAGCCCGATTTCTGTTCTCATCCTGAAGCAAAGTGCTTAACCTGAAGCACTATTTCTGGGTTAGCGGAGTCTGTAACCTGAAGTGTATGTAACCTGAAGCGTATGTAACCTGAGGTACCACTGTACTGCCTTTGTATCTGCAAGGATGAAGCGCAATCTAGAAAGGCTTTACATAAAATCTAGACTCTCTTGACATATGATTCTAAGTGCTGGTACATATATGATGGTGTCTGGAACTAGTAGATGCTACAGTTGTCACTTGTTCTTTCTAAGCAATCCAGAAGTCTTCACCCAAGGTAGCATTTTTGTCTGGGAAAACACGATTCTCTCTCCAGATAGTGATGCCCTTGCTAGCTGTTTGCAGCGTATTGAGGCTGTGTTAATGTTTATGCACTTGGATAAAGCCTGTGGCATTGATAAACTCTCACTTATCCTTCCTTAATTTTTTAAAAACATGGTAGCTGAACATGGGCGTGCCTTCCTTTAACATGTGTCTTAATAAAAACCAACCTAGCAACAGCTCCTGCATCAAACCTCCTTGCACTGCTATGCACAACGTCTTATGTTTTATTTTTTGTGCAATATGAAAGGCTACTGTCAAATTATGCTCTTGCATTTTTCTTTAAGTTAAACAAAAGGGTTAAGGCATATGATGAGAAGACATTGTAACCTTCAGGTTTCTAGATCTCGTCAACCCTTTAGGTTTTGCAGTTGGTTGCTGTGAACAAGCTTCGTTGTGTACTATATTTTGGCTGGTGCTCGCTGTATTCACAATGGGTTCATCAAGGCAGCATAGGAAGGAAGGTTTTGAAGAATGGTGCTTGAACATATCACTAAGGAAACTTTAACAATGGAATTTTGGAAGATGAGTATTTGAATGTGGAGCTCATCACTTCTTGTGGGGCATTTCCCCTTAAAACCCACTACTGCAAGTGCAGGGCATCTTTTTGGCTCCATGGGTCAGATCTTTATTTGGATCGGCTTCACAGGCCAGATTTGACAGGTGTGGGGAGTCACCCATGTGTCATTCAACTGACATCACAACAAGATCAGGTGCAAGGTGCTTTGAAATCCCCAAGTCAGGACTTCAAAGCACCTTGCATGCTGCTGCTGAAACAAAGGTAGTTCTCCCTTCATATTAGCAGGTGATTTCATGCAAACCCTTTCTGAGTCAGGAAGGTATCTTCATGGAAACCCCTGCTAAAAGTATTGGCACTCTTTTGGAAGTGGGCTCTTCCACCAAGCCTTCGGAAGGCCACTCCCCATATTGTTCTTCTCCAGGGAGAATAATTTCTACATCAGAAAAAGTAACCTGTGAGGCGACTCTTGTGCCCATTTGAAATTACTGACAAATAATTCTGAAAAGAAAACTGAACTGTGAGCGTGAAATAAATAAGTAAATGAATACAGAGCTGCTGTTTATTATTCATAACGGAAGCCATTTGGTTAAATTAACAGGCCACAGGTTTATAACAAGCCAAAATAAGTACTTAGAGAGCTTTATTATGGATGCCTTTGATCTTATGTTGGCATCTTTGGAATTTGAGTAAGGGCTGGGCAGATTCAAAGAGGAATAGATCGTGTAACGTGTTCCTTCACATGGCTGGAAGAGGTGGGTTGCTTCCAAAACTATCAATATGTGAGTGAAATAAACATCTGTTTGCACGGTGGGACTTCACCTTTGTCTCCTCTTCACACTCTACAACTTTCAAAATCCTCTGGAGCAGATTTTGGGGTCATATGAGTGACTGCTGATGTGAGGGAGGTGGAGCCCTGTTGCAGGAGCTGAAACTGGGTCCATCAGTCTAGGATCCCACCATATTTGCAGAATATCTTCGAGGCACTGATTACTGGGAGCTCAGAGAAAACAGGTAGGAAAGAGCCCGCTTAACCTGAAAACAGCGAATTCTTAGACGCTTTGGAAGCATCTGGGGTTGCCTACTAAGAATATATGGATCTATTTGCAATGTTTAGGTTGCCCTCATCCTATTCAGATGTTCCCCCCCCCCTCACTTGATGCTGGGAGTAGGCTCCAGTTTTGCATTCTGCCTCTTCCTTATGCTTCCTCTGTTCACCGGATCACAGGGAGAAGCAATTTATTAGAACCAAAAAGGTATTATCTCAACAAAGACTGAACACACATTCCTGTGCACGTTTTTCTCATAGAGATCACCTTTCATTTCAATGGAACATACTTACACTATTAAGCCTTTTAAGGGACTGGGAGCTGGTGGCTCACCAGGTGTTGTTGAACTCCAGTTCCCATCAGCCCCAGCTGGCATGGCTAGTGGTCAGGGATGATGGGAGTTGGAGTCTAAGAACATCTGGAGGACTACAGCTTCCCTATCGCTACCAGAGGATACGTGGAGATATTTTTCAAGAGAGGATTGTTTTTCAGCTTAAGGTGCCTAAGGCTGCATATACAACATACATTTTAAGCACATTACTTTCCCAAGGAATCCTAGGATCTGTAGCTAGTTAAGGGTGCTGGGAATTGTACCTGTGTGAGGGGTAAGCCATCGTTCCCAGGATTCTTTAGGGCAAGCCTTGTGGTTTTAAATGTATGCTGCGTGCACAGACTTTAGTTCTCATTGTGTTTAATTTTTTTCAGAAAAACGTCCTAAACATAAAAGCAACTGCACAGTAAGACATACTACCAAAGAATGGAGCTATATACACACTGGCAGTTATTAAGCTATGACAGAAGTCTCTTCCAGGGGTAATATAGGCTGTCAACCCCACAGTAGCACTGGGTGTTGGATCTTATTAGTTAGAATACCAGCCTTTCCCCCCCTCTAGCATATTAGGTTCCTGAATTATTTGCTTTTACACTTCATTCTTATACAAATAGGTATTCATGCTCTCCTTCATCCTTTGTATCCATTTGAAGCCCTACTCCTATGACAAGTTCAAGGGATTCGTCCTGATGTACAAAGCCTTATGCAACTTGCATACAGGGCCCAAGAAGCTGCTTTTACTGAGTCAGACCATTGGTCCATCCACCTCAGTATTGTCTACACTGACTGGCAGGGGCTCTCCATGGTTTCAGACATTTTATCAGGAGGTCCATTCCTCTCAGTGTAGGAATTGGGCCTTCAAGTGTGACAGTATCTCCCCTGGGGAATTCCATCCCACGTCTCCATGGGGTGTCTTCTTCTCAATAATCTTTATGCATATTGAAGACCTTCCTTTTTCCAACAAGTTTTTTAAGTGAAGATTTTCATCCCAGTCCTTTTTGGTGCCACACCTGAAATTGTTTTTGTGCATGGTTGTTGTTGTTTTAATTGTTGATGAGTTTATTGTGAAATTGCTTTGGGATCTTTAATGGGAAGCCATTCATAAATGAAGTAAACAGGAAAACATCAGGGAAAGTATTGAGGGTTTGTGTTGGCTGTTCTTACTGGTGGAATGCAGGAGGTACAACTTGACCTGAAAGGGTAGATAGATCCTTCTGCTGTAGAAGCTCCCTTGGGCTGCATCAAACACTTCTTTTGGCAGGGGTAATTCTTATGCAATAGAAAGCTATTTGGTATTTCAGTGGATTCCTCAATAGGCCCGTGAAATCTAAATGGCGTGATAGGCTTTTCCTAATCTAGAGTCATGGGAGCAGCTGCATTTGCAAATATATCTGAACTGGCTCATAGTCAGAGGCAGAATTCCCATCTTACCCCTGAGTGGGTCTATTCCACTCAAGGGATTATGGGGTTTGGACCTCCTTCCTGCTACAGTTCTGCTTGCTGTGTCCCTGAAGTAAATGTATTTGAAAACAGAGGCAATGGAAGGAGGGTAGTTGAGTGACCATAGATCAATGTTAAAGGTGAAGGAGAGGAGCTGTAGCACTTGGTTTGCCAGCATCAAGTCTTTGGCATCTCAAGTTAGAAGGAACTCTGCTGGCATGCTTGGAGAGCCCAAGGCCTTGAAACACTGCTGCCAATCAAAGTAGGTCAGCTTTCCTCAACCTGGCGCCCTCCCAGGTGTTGCTGAACTCTCAACTTCCATTAGCACCATCAGTATAGGCAGTGATCAGGGATGATGGGAGTTATAGTCCCAGCAACACCCAGAAAGCATTGCGTTGTGAAAGGCCGACAGACACTATATTGGTCTACAGAGATGTATTGTATGGGCTGACTCAGTACAAGAGAGCTGCATATGAATTCTTGAAGTGGTGCATTGTCAGGTTTCCTGTAAATTTACCCAAGAGGGGAGGAGCTGGCTGTATGCAGTTAATCCCAAAGGGGAACATGGGTCAGTGCTTGTCCCTTGGGTTGCAGAGGGCAAGTGCATTTTTGCGCCGTTCCTTAAAACCTGTCAATGAGAGAAAACCAAAGCTATCTGTTTCCTAGGAAGGAACTGTAGGAAAAACTAGTACTTTTTTTTTTTAGCCAGAGTGCAGAACTGGCACCTCTCAGGTGGATGAGCCAGGAGTTTCCCTGCCCACTTCTTGCCTTTAGGTACTTATGAGAAGCCCAAAATTTCAAATCAAAACAAAAGCTGACCAGTGGGTGCAAGTCTACACTTTTTTTAAAAAAAGATATATGACTCCTCCTAGCCACTACTAGCCACAATTGGTGGGACCAATTCGTATTTCCTTTTCTTCAGTCCGCCTTGTGTGTAGTGGCAGCTAGCTTTAAGCTTTCCAGACAGGCCTCTACTATTGCATGTGTGTGCATTTGCGGAAGGGCCATTCCGAGCTGCCCTACCCACCCGCTAAGAGAACGAGGGAGGGGAGGCGCATTTATTTGACCTTCACCAGAACTACGGGCAACCCCCTAATCAGCTAGGGAGACAGCTTGCTGTAGTTTTTAGCACCTCCATGGACCGGCTGTTGTCAAACCCGCATCTCTTCAGGGCTGTCCTGAGTCGCCTTACTTCGTGGTGAGTTCCAGCACCTATTTTTCTTGGGAAAAAAGCACTGGGAAAAACCTTCCTCAAAGATACCCTTTCAGTTTTGCTCACTTTTGCTATTTGAAGTAATAGTTTTAGCAAATGAGCATTAAGCAGTGTTCCTCCAATATCTGCTTTGGAGGGTCTCGCAGCCCCACATAGCAGATTTGAGGGTGCTCAGATACACTCAGTGGGGGGTTACAGCCCATTGCTCAGGAGGAAACTATGGTCTTCATTGTGGAAGTCTCACCTTTTTTGGGGTGGGAGAAACCCTCTTGCAATCCACTTATTCCAAGATGGGCACTTAAGTGCGTTTGATTTTGTCCTTAAGAATGAACTTCTGATGACTCTATTTTCATTAATAATGATCCATGGCTGATAAACCAGTGGCAAGATAATGACTTTACTATGTAAAAATAAAAATGCATCATTAAAGCACACTCATTCATCTACATTCTTGGTATAAGGTTGGGCTGCTTTAAAATCTTTGATTGTCGCTTTAGAGGCAAGTACCTATTTGTCGTTTGAGTGAACTAATGTCCCTAAAGTAGGAGTTATTCTGGCATTCTGCAGTTGCATAGGAGCTACAAGAATGGATGGCTGTTCAAAAGCAGTTCTTCCTTTTTTTAAGTTGATATTGACAAAACCCAGGAAGCATTAAACCAGAGGTCATGGCAAAACGCTTACGCTGTAGTCTCTGTGATTGGGGAGCCTAAATATTTATCCTGGTCTGTCCCTAATGAAAACAAATTGTCAACAGTTGTTCAGTAACTGACTAAATTAAAATCTGTAATTAGTCAATTAGATTAAAGAGTTGGCACAACCTGATTGTATCATGCTGGTTAGGTTATTAAGAGAAAGGGTGTGATTTTTAATTACTGCATGCTAATTTTGACAGTTTCAAATGGAAACAGACGTTCCCCCCCACTACCCCCACCCCACGATGTGCTGCGTTTTTGTGAAATAAGGCAACAAAATGTAGTTTACTCTCAACAAAAGACCTGAAGTTTCTTCTCTCTAAATTCAGTGAGAGCTGAATTTCAGCTGGGAAGACCCTTGGATAAGGAATGCAGAGTGGGGTTATTAAATTCTGCAATTCCTTTTTTAAAAAAAGTCTATTGACAAATAGGGTATTTTTGCTGTAAGTGTGAGGGCTGATACGTCTGTTTTTGCAGAGTTGGGATGTTTTTGTATTTGTCTTAAGGAAGTCTGGGCTGTAGACTTTGCAGATTGAAACCCGCAGTAATTGCTGAACTTGTTTGGGGGCAGAAGAAGCATTGTTCTGGTGGGGATAGAGAGATGTGGAAAAGTCGGGTGTCTGTGTATTGGAAGCTGTGTTTACGATAGATCCATACACTACTTGCAATCTTGTGGTGTTGCAAAGAGCACTTCCTGACACAATGACTAGAACTCTCTGGTCGACAGAGGTCTGCCTTGGCTTGTTCCCTCTTTCCCCCTTTCTTTGTACTCTTTTGCTTGCTGAAATCACTTGTAATCTGCTCTTGGCATGGGCCGCTTGTTAAAGAGGGCTCCCCCCCCCAAGCCAACGGATGTGTAGCTCTGAGATGCTAGTGACACAGAAGTGAGTCATCCCCCCTCCCAATTCTTCCTCCTCTTTACCTCCCCCCCTCCTTATTGTGCAGGTTTTGATCACCATTAGAAAAGGGAGTGAAGGTGGTATTTATTTATTGGGGGGGGGCAGTGTTGGGAAACAGAGCCTTTTGCTGCAAGTGTAAAAGGCTCTTTATTTTTCTGCAAGATATGCTGCTCGTCTGCTTCTCTCCATGCCCCCGACATATGACTGCAAGCAAAATCTGGTGTCTGGACTGCATGGGTTGTGGATTGGCCTCCCGGGTGCACTGTGTGTGTTGGGGGTGGGGTGGGGGTTGGTGCCTTTGTGCTGTGATCCCCCCCTTCTTCCTCAGAAAGAATAAAGGAGGGGGGGGGAGAGAGAGAAGTTTTGTCTTTGAAGGGGTGTGTATGTGTCTTTAAGGGGCTGACAGATTTGTAGCTCTGAGTAAATACAAACCTTGTAAACCTTCCTTCATTTCCTTTCTGTGGTCCTTTCTGAGGAACAAAGAAACTACAAAAGCTAGGGGAGACTTCTCCCTCCACTGAGGAGCAGTCATAACAAGGGCTCCTACCCCAACAGCAAAGAGAGGAGAGATTTTTGTTAATAGGGAGAAGAATTCAGGAGAAATGGTTCTTTGCAGAAGCAGGCAATTAATGAATTTTGCTAGGCTGGTGCAACATGTGTGACTCTGAGTAGGGCTTTCCTGTTCTGTTGATCATTTCCTTCCTTACCTTGGAAGCTTGGATTTTATCCTACCTTTTTGTAAAGTACTTTATGTGTCTCATTTAAAAGCAGTCTCTTTTGATCTCCAGATAACAACGGTTTATTCAGTTTTAGGAAAACTTGATATTTAAGTGTGCCTGCTTGCACTTCAGTAATGGCTGCTTTAGAGGGATGAAATGTAGTATTTGGGCAGATCAAACTTCAAATTATCTAAGACTGTGCTTTGTTTACAAGAGTTTTCCGGGGTGGTGGGGTCTGCAACATGCTCTGTCGGTGGCATCATTTATCTTTTGGGTGGAGAGGGTGCAGCATTCAAATAGTCAGAAAATCTTAGCTTCATCCAAGGGGGTCATCTAGAAAGGAAATACTGATATTTGTAGTTTTAAGATGCAAATATTAAGGCATTGGTTGCTTAGATCTCTAGAACAATTTGGTTATACTTGGCGTCCACTGTGATGAACAAGGAAGATTAGACATTGACTAATTAAGGCCCATTGAGTCACACAACTTAGTTTGGATCCCATCCATTGACACTTAAAACTTTGAACTTTTGCAGCAGAAGTCAAGTTGTATATGTTGCAACTCACTGATGCAACAAGTAGTTGCTCATCTTCTGGGAGAACGTGGTAGTGGAGGAGGGAACACGACAACGTTAATATAATACACTAAGAAGCACTTTCTAAAACTGAGAAAAAATTACAAAACATACAAAAGTTTAAATACTAAAATAGTTGGTTTATAAAGTTAAAACTTTTTAAAAGATTATTAAAATTGTGTGGTCTGCGAAGCTCCATGCCCAGCTGCCTGACCTACCACCATCATACTAAAATAGATTAAAATTACCTCAACCTTCTAAGCATTTGGGTAGGCTTATCTAAAGAATGCTTTTAGCAGACATCGAAAAGAGTACAGGGAAAGGTGCCATCTTGATCTCAACAGGCAAGGAGTTCCAAAGTGCAGGTGCTGCCACACTAAATTATTGAGTTCTTACAAATGTATAACCGGGATTAAGTGGCACCTGTAGTAGTGGAAATACTTGGGAAAATATTATTGAGATTGCTAGATCTTTCATCAGAAATCTTAGAGGACCCGTATGGATCTTTAGGGCTTAAAGATCTATTTACTTAAATTTGCATATGAATAAAACCAAGCATTTTGAAGGGCCACCTTTTTTTTAAGATGAAGCCTGCATGTGTCACTGAAGACACCATTTTAGGAGATGCATTCCCTCTTTTTATTGTCAGAAACAAAGAAATAAAAAACAATGGTGCTTGCCACCTGTGATGTTTGTATTTGTTTTCAAACTAATTAAAAAAAACTACACACTTAGCTGAGGATACCATCTTAATTGACCAGAGATTGTGCATGTATTAATAATTAACCAATTAATTGGCTAAACATTGCAGACCTATAGATCGCATGTGAAATATCATTTTATAGAAAGAAAATGAGAGAGAGTGGGAGGAAGATAAATAAAGGCAACCTCCTCCTGGAAGTGAAGTGGTGAGGCACTACTGTCCACACGTGAGGTTTTGTGACTGAGTTTTCTAGGTCAGATTATCACATGTTGAGGGGCCAAGGGAATGAGCTGCAACATTTAAATGCAAACTCATTAAGTTTGTTTTTTAAGGGACAGATGGTACCAGTAGCTTTAGCTGTTGCCATTTGCAGCAAATGGTCTCCAAATTCTTGTCATGTATAAGCAGATAGCTTTGGTAAACACACACAGTGGACATGGGGCAGTCTTTCGCTGTTGTTGCGTTAGCCGAATACTTGAAAGGAAACGGTATTAGAACCTGAAATTATTCACAGGAGGGTTTGGCTCCCGTCTTGGCTGCTTATGAAATAAGTTTTGGTTTGTTTACTTACTGACTCAGTATACAGTTTCTGAAAAGAGATAGCAAATTTGAAGCCAGCCATGCTCCTTTCCCATGAGTCAGCAAGTGTGTCATAGCTGCCATGGTTGGGGTAAGATTCAGATAACATCTGCTGCTGCTGCTGGCTGGCTCCTTTTATCAGAGCTGGCTGCAAAACCTGCTCCTCAGGTTTTGAGTAAACAGACAACAAATACATGAATGTTGCAACCAGACAGCATTTTGAGGACCTGGAGCTGGCTTTCTAATTGGGTTGAAACCACCATCATGCCAGTGGCAGAATGCACCAAGAGAAACACCCAGGCCTTAATAAATATATTTTAATTGGGGGTGGGGGTGGGAAATGGTAGAAATTACAAATAGTCTTTGTCTGACAAGGCCTCTTTTCTGGAATTTGGGTGGCCAGGTGTCACAGCAGATCCAGAACCGAGGATGGGGGTGGAAAGAGAGAAATGTTGTCTGTGTGTGGCTTTCTCTCTCTCCCTCCTGTTTCAACCGGGAAACACAAAAGACGAATGTGCTGGCAATGTGCTGGTGGACTCGGAGATGCGCTGTCTCTTTAAGCTGAAATGGCTGTTGGTTTACTGCTAACTGTGGGGGAGGGGAGATGCGTTATACCCTGGTGACTTGATGATAGGGAGGTCCGTGGCAAGCTCTCAGCTTAAGCCCTGACACAGCAGGCTGGGAGGAGCAAGGAGGAGAAGTAGCCGCTGCCTTGACAATTCAGCACACTTTGCAGCTAGCTAGAGGCGGCCTCGGCTCTTTGTTGGCGGCGGCGGCGGCGGCAGAGCTCGGGTTTTTTCCTTGACCAAGAAAGTGAAAAGATTTGGGCTGCAGTTCACTGGGGAGGGAGAGATCAACCCTGTAGGAAACAAGCCTTTCGGGTTGCAAACAGGTCCCCAAATGCCCCTGTTGAAGGCAGCGAAAGCAGCTTTATTTCTGGGGTTTAGGGGCGAGGGTAAGCCTCCCACCCCCAAATCCATTATGTCCTGTGCCTTCCTCCTCTTGCAGATGGGGCTGAGTGGGTTTTAGAGAGATCTGAGGGGGGTGCTGGTCAGTGCACGCTGAGCCTGGCTCTCTTGAGGGTGCTTTTCAGCAGCCATGCAATCGTAGGTGACAAGGAGTTGTCCGGAAGCGTTCTGTATCCATGGGATTGTATGCAGGCGAGTGAGCTGGATGGTGGAAGATGGATGGAGGGCTCGGTCTCCCATCTGCACCCAGGGCTGACACTGGGCAGGGTAGGGGAGTTTCATCCTCTGCTTCTTCCCAGTACAGTGGTACCTCGGAGGTCCGTTCTTAACCTGAAACTGTTCTTAACCTGAAGCACCACTTTAGCTAATGGACCGGTGGCCTTCTGGGGAGATAGGGCAAGTTTTGAGTTTCCTTGGTGGCTTGTCAGCAAAATCGCAATAGCAAAGCTTCACGGGAGTGCTTGTGGAGTTGACTATACAGTATACAGTAAGTCAGTGTAGCAATTAGAGTGTCAGACCCTGACTGTGAGACCTCGAGTTCGAAATGCCATGGAGTTCATCTGGGTGACTTTGCACTCTCAGCCTAACCTACCTCCCAGGGTTGTTATGAGGATGAGATAGGTGTGAAGGAGAAACCATGCACATTTCCTTGAGCTCATTAGAGGAAAGGCAGGACATGAATGAATGAAGATAGAAAGAAAACAAAGATATTTTTAGTTTTCCATATAGTATTACTAAATGACTTCTAGATACAGGGCAACCAAGAAATAGGAATATACGGTATATATTTGTTCAATATTTTTGTTGTCTTATATTAAGCCCCCAAGGGGGCAAATAGAATGCTTAGCAGGGGAGTTCATATGTACTCCTGAGCATTTGCCACTAAATAGCTGCAACCAGTATTCAGGTAGCTGGGGTAAGGTACCCTTATGATCAGAATGCTTGGTGTCCGAACAAATGCTTATTTTAGAAATTTATGGTGAGGGACAGCTTTGGCATCTGTGTCTTAGGCAGTTGCTGGGCCCTTTCACACCATAGGAGCTCACTACTGATGCCCTGCTCCCTATCAATTCTCAGAGCGTTTTAATAATCTATCCCTCTTCGCGCATAACTCCTGAGGAACTGTAGCTCTGTGAGGGAGGGAGGGGTCTCCTAACTACTCTCATCAGACAGTGTTAGAAACTGAGATATGCAAGCTAGGAACTTAAACTTAGGTTATGGAGTGTCTGGGCGTGCTTTTTTATAACAATACAAAGCTGCAAATGAATGAATGCAGCTAAAATCTTAGGTTCATTTTTCACATGGTCCTAGTCCTCATCTTAAGACTGCAAAAAAAACAAAGCCATACTTCCCTTGCCCACCCCCCTAATATTCATATGAAGGTCACTTCTCCAGTCCTTAGAGAGAAGCTGGAAGCGGGGAGGCAGAAAAAGGCCCTCCTTTCCTTCCAGCAGTGGCAGTTTTAATCTGAAATCTTGGGCGCAGTCCTGCGCTCAGAGCTCAGAAACTGCTCACACTAATGAAATTGCCTGTCGCAAAGTGCACCTAGAATAATGGGAGTTTCGAACGCTGCTCTCAGAACCCTAATAATAATAATAATAATAATAATAATAATAATAATAATAATAATATATTATTTATACCCCGCCCATGTGGCTGGGTTTCCCCACTCTTAACAAACTACGGTTCCCAGGATTTTTGAGGGGAGAAGCCATGACTGTTTCAAGTGGAAATGAGCACTAAACATGTGGTAGATTTCCAGAAGTTACTTTTATGTTGTCTGAAATAGCACATAAAATATGGAAATCGTCAGGTAAGGAAACACTGGAAAATGGAATAAAGTGTTGTCTGAATGCAGCCTATGTCTACAGAACCAGGCCTACAACTAGGTGGAGTGAGGCTGCCACCTCAGGCAGCAAGTCCTTGGCCTTAACTCCCAAGCCACCCCTCTTTTTCCACCTCTGTTGGAGGAGAGGCCATATATAATCTGCCCTAAAGAACAGCAGAGGGTGGATGCTGTTCCATTGCCAGTGTTGAAATTGGGTTCAGCTGCTTCTGTGGGTGGAATGGGGAGGCGCCATTTTGCCCTTTGCCTCAGGCAAGCAAACTGTCCCTGCGTTTTACACCACATAACTTTTTTCAGTTATCACCCTTGCTTTGAGCCTGTGATCTGTTGTCCCCCTTCTGTTCTGGTTAATGTTCTAGTTGAGGGGGGGGGGGAATGAAGGTTTGGGGTTTAATCTCTGATTTGGAACGGAATAGGGAGAGTAACTGATAGGGAAAGGAAGGTTTTGTACAGAGGCACTAAGCCCTCTTTGGATCTGTAGGACTGGCTGCCTTCGTTACTCTTTGTAATTCATGGAAATTGCCATGAAAAGACAGATGGTTTTTAAAAGTTGACTTCTGTCACTGCTTTATCTGTTGGGGCTCCGTCTCCCTTCTGGAGAGCAGCCTCAGCTGGTTATAGGCAGCGGTGATGGAAGCCGTAGCGGTACAGATTGAGGTTATTGACACTATAAGTCTTCACTCTTTTTATATCTCTAGATTTTCTTTTTGGCATATTGATGATTCAGTCCAGACACAGGTTACAGAATCTACATCCGTATACTGTTTGCTCTGAGGCAAAATGCCCAAGTGAGCAATGGGGTTTGTCAAACTGCTTGGTGTGTGTTTTTTTAATTTTTTCCTTAAGAGATACAATGCACAGTTGGTATGTTCAGCATGCAAATAGTTGTAATATGGTTTGGAAGGTAAGTGTTTGGGGCATAAGGATTAGACTATAGAATCATAGGTCTTGCAGCTGGCAACATTTTTCTTGAACACGTTTTGAAAATCTTTGATGCATCGTTTATATAATGAAAGTTTGAAACTTTGCCATGGCCATATTTTTGGAGGTACTTTGAAACCTCAGTCTCTGGTTTAGTTTAAAAATATGAATCTAGCTCCTCCCTCCCCAGAGAAAAGGCTTCATTATTTGACAATGGTTTAATTCACTGATGTGTATGTGGTGTTTGGCACGTTATTTATGAACATAAATAGGGTTGTTTAGTTTACTTGAAAAAACCAAAACAAAACTAAAACTTCTGTTACACCTGCATAGGAGACTTGAGTAAGTTGTAAAAAAGCTAATTTGGCAGTCCTCTAGGAAGTAAGAGGCAAAACCATCCTGTGTGGAGGTGTTACGAATATGCTTTGTCAGTGTAAGTCTGGCTTTAAAAAAAAATATTCAGTGTTTTAAAAGTTTATTTTTTTAAGAAAAAGACTCCAAGATTCTGAACGTAAAATCCATTTTAGTGTGTGGATGTACACGTATGAGAGTTGGTGGAATGTACTTTGTGTGCCTTATGCTTTGCTTGAACCCTTCTCTCTGTCACTGGCCACCTCTTCCATTCCAAAAGAGAGAGAGAGAGAGCGCTCCATTTTGCACATGGTTTGATGGTACTGTTGGCGGCGACCTGCCATGGAGCATTTTTAATTTTAAGCTTGAGTGTGGCAAAAAATCTATGCCTGCTTGTTAAAATAACCGCCTTGGCTTTAAAAGTAGTATGAGGATGGGTATGAAGGTTGAAGGGAAGTGCTGATGAGAATAGTGCAAGTGTGTGTGTGTGTGCGCTCTCTCTCTCTCTCTCTCTCTCTCTCTCTGGGGTGTGTTTGCAGCAGCAGAATCGGTTTTTTTTGTGGCATGGAGGGTTGCCTAGGCCTGAACAATAGAGAGGTAGCTGCAGCTTGGGGAGTGGAGGACTTAGAGCAGATGTAGAGCAGCCAGGCTAGAATGTGGAAGGAGGTGGGGGAGGGCTTATTTGCATAACTGATTGTTGCCCTGGGGATTAAGCAGGGGGAAGGGAGGCAGTGGGAGTACAAAGAAAAACACAGAAGATGAAGAATATTTCTCTCTTCCCTCTCTCTTCCCTCTCTCTCTCTCCCCCCCTCCCCCATTTCCCTTTACAAGTGCTCTGTCAGTTCTCCTGTTGGGTGCTGGCTGTTGCCCACGCAGCTCACTCATGCCATCCTGCTGACATAGACTTCTGCTGGGTGCATCACCAGGGTTGTATTCCATTCTTTTTCTTTCTCTCTTCCCCCCTTCTTTCCTCACAAGAGAGGCAGGAGGGAGGTGTACGATGGAGAGGTGGAGGCCCGGCTCATCATCGCCAAGGGATGGGTGTTTTTTTTTTTATTAAAAAAAAACACAGCTCCTGATGCCTGCTGTAAAGGCAATGACTCGGCAGCCTGTAATGTTAAGATAAAGTCCAAAGGAAGACCTCTGGCTGTGTCATGAGCGAACTCTCTGTGCACCCTGCAATATTTGATCTTGTGCATTGAAAATTAGCTAGGCTTTTTTCTGTCGACTTTCTTTCTTGCTTTTCACTTTTCTTGCTGTGCCTCTTTTTAATTGCGCGCGTGCATGTGTTTTTGTAAAATTGTTTGCGTTTTGGTTGAATGTAGACGTTTCTAATTTATAAAGAGTTACTGCTTTCTGCCCTCACGCCTTGGAGCAAAGTATATATATCTTTAAACTACCACTGTCTTGCCTGCTATGCTTGTATGTGAATCCTGCCTCACGGGGGTGCAAAAGCAAGCTCTATCATCCGGCTCCTTAAAAAAAAACCTTAAATAAAGTCAAGCTGTCAACACAGCACAATGTGGATGAACAGTGTTGCTTAACTTTGCTCGCACCCTGGTGTGTGGCTTCTGTATTTATTCTAAAAGATGCTTCTGAACTGTAGCTTAGTTGCACAGCAATTCATGGGGAAGTTGCAACCAATTGAACTTTGATGCTGGCGTTTTCTATTTATTTGCCTATCGGGCACAGGTGTTAAAAGTAAGAAACTTCCAGGTTTTCTGCTAGCAATTGTGCAAAAGGCCTAATAGGCTTCAGGCTATATATAGATGGCATATTGTTGGATTCTTATGAAAATGCCGAGCTCCATTTGCTGTGGGGTCTGCTGGCATGCATTTTGGGAGGGGGGTGTAATTATTTTTACACAGTCCAGTATGTAAGGGACTAGCATTGTAAATAGCCTATTCTTGGTACTTTGGCAGTTGGTAGGGCTGCTGTTGGAAATCAGGCCTGTGTCTCCCCATAGGTTTTCCTGCCCCATAAGCAGCAGGCACTCAAGTAGAGTGTCAGTGGAGAAACTTGAAGCAACACAGGACATGGGCACAAGGAGACTGGATTAGTGTGCTGCATTTCCCAACTACAGCCCTGCTTCTGCTGCAACATCTTGTCCAGGGGGAGTTTTTTCAGCCTGGGGGCCACAATCTTTTTGAGCAGCGTTCTGGGGTCCACATGTCTGTGGTGGCTGGGGCCAGAGCTGAAAAGCGAGCCATGTAACAGTTGTGACTTTGGTGCAGTAGGCTACGCACCTGCCATACAAAGGCCAAAGGTTTCTGCACGCTGTATCTTCTCATTCTGCATTCAGACAAGCAAAAGGCTTAGTCACAGTTCAAGAGCACATTCCATCTAGACAAAAGCAGCTGAGGAGAGAGTATGCAGCATAGCTGGTGTCACATGGAGCAGGCTCTTGATTAGCAGAAACCAGACCAGCTCAGGGGAACCAGGCCTATTGAGCACAGCAACTCTTCTCAGTAGGTCTTGCCCCTATGAGGCAGCTGCAGAAACTGAAGGTCCTCTCTGACAATTCATCATCACCCCACCACCACTCCCTGGGCTCTGATTCTTCATCCCTTGGGGGTTCCCCAGCTGGTGCCTCCCACATTCCTTTGTGTCCAGTCAGTCCATGACATCTGGTTGTGCGTGTTGGCCAGGAGGGGACTGGAGGAGCCATATTTGGCCACTGCTCCTGAGGTTCCCCACTGCTGAAATAGCTTCACCTTAACATATATTGTGGTCCTTCCAGACCCTTCTTGATTGGTAGGATCTCCATTGGTCACACGACCCTGGAGCTCTCTTAATAAGGGTGATAGTTTCTGATAATGGCGCCCTCTGTATTAACCTGTTCATATGCTGCTGCATTTTATCCTGACTTTGTGAAGGTCTGAAAAGCTGCCGTGATCAATTCCATATGAGTGCCCTGTTGCTCACCCCATGCCCGTCTGTACAAGTTGTGCTGAGCTAATGCATTGTAGACCACTTTCAACTGAATGAAAAGCAGTTCAGAAATCTTGAATGATAAGCACAGTGTCCCTTCATGATCCTAAGCTGCACAGACATGGACTATTATTTGTTCAAACTGGGCTTCTGACTTCTGGAATGTATACAGAATGACTGCAGGAGGCCACCTGCAATGACATTTAGCACCTCTTGTAATCACATGGAAATATTCTTCCAGTTAATGAGCCAGATCCTGCATCCTCCTTGCCTGGTATCTTCTCAACCTTTCCTGGTATGTTCCTCAGTTTCAACCAATCATGACTCCCCTAGTTTTTGTTTTATTAGGATTACATTCAAACACATAATGCTTTTGCTTGATGTTGCTGTCTTGAGCGATGGGAGCCAAACATGGTTAGTCTTGAGTGGAACTCATGGGGATGGGCTTATATAAATTACTTGCTGAACTTTGTTGGCAGAAGAATGAAGTAAAAATATTTAAATTAAATGTGCTGTTTGCAGTGAATATACCTGAGATTTTCTCCACAAAACTACACATTAGCCAAGAATGACATATATCTCCCTGGAAGATCCCAGTTAATTGAATGGAGAAAAGTTGTAGGGAAAGGTTGAGGAGAATAGAGGGGGTTCATCTTATGTCCTTGCAGATCTCTATTTGCATGTTTGCCATTCGCACTATGTATGCAGTTGAGCAGAACAGGGAAAGCCCTTATTTTTCATGAAAGTTTTTCAAGCGGCTTGTCTGTTTCTATTGTTTCTTTATGTAAACAACAACCCTAAGTCCTTGGTACCACTTTATCTGTGTCCCAGGCTTGATGATTCCTTGCTGGTGGAAGCATTAGGTGGGGATCAGCAGAAAACGAGGTTTACTAAGATAGAGAGATACTGATGCTGCTTATAGAATCATAGAATCATAGAGTTGGAAGAGACCACAAGGGCCATCGAGTCCAACCCCCTGCCAAGCAGGAAACACCATCAGAGCACTCCTGACATATGGTTGTCAAGCCTCTGCTTAAAGACCTCCAAAGAAGGAGACTCCACCACACTCCTTGGCAGCAAATTCCACTGGCAAACAGCTCTTACTCTCAGGAAGTTCTTCCTAATGTTCTTTCTTGTAGTTTGGATCCATTGCTACGTGTCCGCTTCTCTGGAGCAGCAGAAAACAACCTTTCTCCCTCCTCTATGTGACATCCTTTTATATATTTGAGCATGGCTATCATATCACCCCTTAACCTCCTCTTCTCCAGGCTAAACATGCCCAGCTCCCTTAGCCGTTCCTCATAAAGCATCGTTTCCAGGCCTTTGACCATTTTGGTTGCCCTCTGGACACGTTCCAGTTTGTCAGTGTCCTTGAACTGTGGTGCCCAGAACTGGACACAGTACTCCAGGTGAGGTCTGACCAGAGCAGAATACAGTGGCACTATTACTTCCCTTGATCTAGATGCTATACTCCTATTGATGCAGCCCAGAATTGCATTGGCTTTTTTAGCTGCCGCGTCACACTGTTGGCTCATGTCAAGTTTGTGGTCAACCAAGACTCCTAGATCCTTTTCACATGTACTGCTCTCAAGCCAGGTGTCACCCATCTTGTATTTGTGCCTCTCATTTGTATATGTATGCAAATAAACAAACTGTCTCATATGTATGCAAATAAACAAGCTGTCTGGTGAAAGTTTGTTTCTTGAGTTCCTTGACCGCGTGGTAGGTAGAATACAAACAGCTTGCTTGCAGGAGTCAGTGTGTATCTGTAAGTGGGATTTTGAATATTGGTATGTTGTAGATTTTAATCCAGGGTTTTGGAAACCTTTTTACCCCAAGGGCCACAGGGATAGTGGCCAAAATCTGCAGGTTACTCACCTGTCCCATTAATCCCTTTTTCAGAGGTCAGGAATGATCAGCTGATAAAAGTTGCAAGATTTCTATCAGGGACCTCATTGAATGCAGTGGTTTCTTGTTACCCGATTATGCTGGGGTGGACCTGGAGGTTGCTGGTGTATTGCTTTAGGGAGTTGGCCAAACTTGTGAGTCAAGACGCAGGATCTATAGCTGTTCATACCAATGCTGAGAGAGAGGAGGAAATGGATGGGTGACGAGTTGGATAGGAAGCAAGGATGGGTAAGAGTAAAATTGTCTTCCATTTTTCAGGTTGAGGTTAAAGGTGTGTCCTGGACCCAGATAGGTTTGGGACTTCTGTTCCAGGCCATGATCACACTGACTTTTTGTTTTAGACTAGGTAAGCATTTCACATGCCATTCCTGCCATCGTCTCCTACCTCTGCTTCAGCTTTCCTTGTATTGCTTGCATGCTAAGGCGCATGTCTGCACCAGGGGCACCATGGAGGATGTTTCTCTGATTTTCTTTTTACTGCTATGGCTTCCTTTTATTTGGCTCCAGAGAGTGTGTTGTGCTCTAGGGAGAACCTCTAAGAGTTGCAGTATAGAGTTGTATAGAGGGATCCTTGCCAATGGAAGAAAGGTCCCTCTTTTCATCTTGGAATTTTAAGTAGGCCTGTTCTGAGACCACATGTGTATTTAGCAGAGCATGTGGAAAAACAAGGCCCTGGAAAAGAGGCTTCATTGCCACCCCCCAAGTTCTCCTGTTTGCAAATGCTATATGAGTAATAACCCAATTCCATGAGAATTGATGGAGGCACCACTTGAAGCATCTGTTCAGGCTTGACCAAGATTCTTTAGCTCTTCTGCTGTTGCCAGCTTTCTGTCAAACATGCTACCTTTGGGGTCAATTCATACTTCACATCTTTGCATGTGCACATGGGATATTATAAGGTATAGCATAAAGTACTTAAAATATGTTTTCAGTCTTTTTGTAGAGAGGATTCATCAGTGACATTTTAGATTTATTGGGGACCTACTTGTTTGGTTCCAAACCCCATATTGAAATTGAAGCTCTCGTTGATGTTAATGCTACAGTGTCTGAATCCTGCTTTTGGTACCTTAGTGTCCTGACTCCTGATGCCCTCAAGCTTCTCTGGTTGTCTCAGTGTGCCAGTTGGGTGGCACTGCCAGATGATGGGCGCATAGCTGGTTCACAATAGGTTAAGCTGCAATAAAGCCCCGTAATCTGGTTTACTGTCATTGACACTTGCCAAACCAATCTTGTAATTACAGCAGAGTTGTTGCAAAGTACTTTCTGTAGTACAGGAAGGGCCTTACAATAGCACCATCTCTGGAAGAAAACCAAGTCTTCAATTTACAGATCTAAAAGTCTGACCACAAGAAATGACTATATCATTACCTTCCTGGGTCTTCAGAAAACTCTAACCCTGGATGGATTTGAAGTCCTTTTCTTCAGCCAAAGCTGAAATCATGCCACCTTGAGGATTCCCCTTCTGAGACTTGCAGCAGGTAGTAAGTTGGTGATGTGTATCTCCTTCGCAGTATGCCGATATGGATTGTTGCTTAATTAGTGACACTGACAACAACCTCATTAGAGAGAAAGATACCCAATCCACTACCTAGAAAAGAACAAACTGCCATCCCTGTATACTTCTCCTGTATCAATTGCACATAGCGTGGGTTTTAAAATAGAGTGAACTGACTTTGGTCACATATATATAGTGCTTTTTTTTTCTTTAAAAAATGTATAGGGGTACAGTGGTACCTCGGGTTAAGTACTTAATTCGTTCCGGAGGTCCATTCTTAACCTGAAACTGTTCTTAACCTGAAGCACCACTTTAGCTAATGGGACCTCCTGCTGCTGCTACCGTGCCGCTGGAGCACGATTTCTGTTCTTATCCTGAAGCAAAGTTCTTAACCTGAAGCACTATTTCTGCGTTAGCGGAGTCTGTAACCTGAAGCGTATGTAACCCGAGGTACCACTGTACTCTCATTCTCCTACTCCTGTTGAAATACTGCCCCTCAATGAGGCCAAGCTTTGATTCACAAAATGTTTAGGGGTCCGTCCCCTACCCCCTGAAAAAAGCACTGCATATATGTGTAGGGATAGCAACCTCTTCTTCCATGATTTAAGTTTTAGGATTTAGTACTGTATCTTTGTCCATTGCCTTTTGCAAAACATCTCAAACTGACTCTCAGGATATATCTCTCCCCCCTTCCCTTCCCTTCCCTTCCCTTCCCTTCCCTTCCCTTCCCTTCCCCTCTCTCTTTGGCTTTGTCCACCATTGTGTGGTATGTTAGTCCTGGTGTCAACTATGCTTAATGTAATTTGGATTTAACTTTAATGTAGGTCTGCAAACCACCCTCAAACTCTGATTTCAATTTCAAAGCATGGTTTAGAGCTATGTCTGTGCTGGGCCAATGTGTCTGTACTAGAAATACCTGTTTGTGCTGCAGTGATGTTGAGAAACTGTTCTCTATATAGCAAGAGGTAGAGCTGTCTAATGCAGGAGAGTCATATATGTGTGTGTGTGTGTGTGTGTGTGTGTGTGTGCGCGTGCTTAGGAAATTATATATTTAGAAAAGTAGAAGATGGGAAGCAGATTTGAATGCAAATGGTACTGAGCAAACAGTGGCATTAGAAACTGGGACAGCTTGAACACTTGGACATGCTGATGTGAAGACATAGGATTGCTCAGCTTCTTTCTTTTTCTTTTAAAAATCGTTTTTATGGAAAGATTTTCATGGATAACAAAGGATTTGCCATGATATTTTATGCTGCCCTAGAATACATCAGGTTGAAGTGTGTTTTAGAATTTTAAACAATAAATAAATACCCGTGGAGCTGAATTTCTGGATTAGAATAATTTGTTCATTTGTTTATTAAATTTGTTACTAAATTTGTATATCGAAGATCACAGGGCAGTTGACAACGGAAAAATACAAAATGAGATACATAATAAATACATAATAAAACAGAAACAAGTCAATAACACCCCCCCCCAAACTCTTACTCTCTTTTAAGAGGAACCTAATGTTTTTGGAAAAAGAAGAATGGACTTCTTGCTTTCTGTTATTACTCCCTAATTTATTGCAGTGCATTTTTTTAAAGCCAGAGTGTGCACCCAAGAACATATTTTAACATGATAAAGGAAATGAGTTCTATGCAGCCGCTGCCACGAACTGAAGATCCATGTGAGTTTATAACTTGAAGCCATAGTCTTGTAGGGAAGGTGGCACTGTGAACCAGAAGCTGCCTTCCTTTCTGAAATTTGGTCCTATGTAGAGGTGGGACTGCAAGGAGCCATTGTGAGGAGAGGCAGCCAGGTGGTGGCAAAAGTGTCCCAACAGGAAATTAGCTAGTTAACTTATGCTAGACTCAGCTGGCCTCTGGACTTGATGATCACTTAGTTTCAGTGAATAATAGCACTTCCCAGAGGCTCAGTGTGGTTAAACAAGGCAGCAGTGCACATCTTTGTACAAGGTGTAATGGAGCGGATATTGATGGTGTCGAAGGCTACTTTCACACAGGTGTCCCTGCTATGTTAATAAAGTGCATGCCACAGTGGAGACTGGGTGGTGGATATGTATTGGTGTCCGCTTCTAGTCCTCTCCTGTTAATTGTTTTCCCATTTTGTGCTCCTTTTTTTAAAAACTGCATGACGTAAGAAACAAGGAGATTCTTACATCAACATGGAATGAATTATACCTGAAAGTATTGCTACTTAAAAAACCCACAATTGCCTTGATTTAGAAGTTTCTACCTTGGCTCTTCCATCTCCTTTTCTCTCCCCACCTCCACCCACAAACTTTAAACATGAGTTGAATCCGGCAACCAGGCATAAATCACACTCATAGCATGCTAGCATCCTACCCATCTGGCTTTGACGCTCACAAGGTGTAGCAAAGTGTTTTTTTTCATCCCAGATCCTCAACTGTGACTGAGTCACCTCTTTGAATTAGGTGAAGCCTTCTAGCACATGATAAAGCAGGCCTAAAATAGGCTTTGTTTGTCGGTTTCTTTCTGTCCCCCTGTTTCTCTGCAGTGGAAGATCCAGTTGGGACTCTTCAGAGGAACTTGCCAAAGTCTTGGTCCTGCTGTGTGATCCTTGAACAAGAATAGTTTGTCCTCCCCACCCACCCCAAACGCTCCTTCTTTGGGACACGATCACCCTTTTAATTTTGTGTTTTTGCCACATAATTCTAAACTCTCATAGAGTATGTCTGCTCATAAGGTACATTTGGAGATAATGGGAGGAACTTCTAAAAGGAGCTTTGTGCTGCTTCCAGCATGATAATGGTTTGGAATATGTGAGCCACAGTGGAAATTTGTCCTCTAAATTGTGTCTGGTAGAAGTCTTGGGTATATGTACAATGAGACCTATTGTTATGCACTGGATGATATTGAATTATATTTGTTCTTTATTCTTAGAAGATGCAAAACAACAACAACTTGTGTCTTTTCTCTTGGTATACTGTACAGTATATGCAAACAATTCTTTGTTACTCTGATGAAAATCATGACTTTTAATCAGTGCTTTTTTCTAAAAAAGAAGTTTAGGGGTACTCTCATTTTCCTACTCCCATTGAAATACTGCCCCTCAATGAGGCCAAACTTAGATTTACAAAATGTTTAGGGATAGGTGTCCCCCCAGAAAAAAGCACTGCTCATAATAATGCTGTATGTGACTGTCCCTCATATGTACATGTGTTTTATTTCTTTTTAGCTAATGTTCATTTTAAAAATCTTTCAAATATTATTTGATACCGTTTTTAAACTGGTTTTTCCCCTGGCGATTTAAATTTTATATGTATGTAAACTGCTAAGAAAAAACAGTTTACATACATATTCTTAGAATAAAGCAGCATATGAATTTGTTTAAATAAATAAAACAAAAAAAATCATCTGCTGAAAAGAGAGCTGGCCTTAGACATTTTTGTGTTTCGCATGGGAAATAATGTGCACGCATTTATACTTGTGTACACATACTCTCTTTTAAAAATAAGACCAATGCGATGACCAGAGGTAGGAAGATTGTGCCCTGTGGAGTCTGCCATGCAGAACACCTCATCTTGTTCCAAGGTTAGGGCACCTCCAGCTATAAACCTAAATATGCTCTTGCGCTGAGAAGTCACAAGCTCTGTTCTCTGCAGAAATATTTTCTTAACCACAATTGTACATGTGATCTTTCAGTCTGCAGGTGATTACCTAATCTATACTATGAAGGGGAAGTTCTCTAGGTTCCCCCTTTGGTATCTAATTAGAGGACCCAATTACCTACCTGTCTAGCTGAAGAGTATGGCCTACTTTGAATAGTTTGCATTTTAATCTGCCTTTTCAAACAACTGTTGTGATCAGACAGGTGCTTGATTCCATTGTGAAATCAATTAATGCCACGTACGTATTTGCAACATTGCTGCTCCATTTTTCTTTGCAAATTGGGGCTGAATTTGCCACGGGCTTCAGAAGAATATCTCAGGTTTCCTATCTACATGCTGCTTCCTAGACCCACAGTGTAGATGAGGTGTTGCTGCTGTAGTAGCTTTGCTGCATGTTGATATTTCTGAGGAGCGAAAGGCAACTAAAGCTAGTTTTTTAAATAGATGTGTTGATGCAGGTTGATATGTTCGGAAGCTTTTTTTTGACCATCATTATTAAAATAAATTGCTGTACTGTAATTGATCTAGAACATTTGGTATTGGCAAATGTCTGGAGCCTGTGCTCTGTCTGTGTTCCTAGTATTGTTCATCGCTGGATGTTTTCTTCAGAGTATTTTGGGACTCGGGCTTATGAGCTGCGTTGCAAAACCTTTTGCTGGAGCCAGGTTGGTGTTGTGGCATGTCCAACAGCATGTCTGTCCTTACCTGCAGCTATCAAGGAGTTTTTCAATATTACTTATATAAGGCTCCGAACTTTCGATTGCTTCACTGTACTGCACAATGGATTCTCTGTCAACGTGCCAGCTAATTAATTTTAACTTTTAATGTTGCTTCATCTCGGCATGCAGTTGGCGCTGTCCATTTTTAGTATTTGTGTGTTTCTTAGCTTCCATTCTCTCTGAAGTAATGGACTGCATGTTCCTCCTCCTTCTCCCACCTCCTTTGGCAACTTGTTGTTACACAAGCCAAATCCCTGTCCGTTCTTGGAAGTTTGTTTTATTTTTCTTTCAAAAGGGAGATTCGCTAAAAGTAACTGACAACTGCGGCACAGCCTGGGTTTTTTTGTTTTTTTCCTTTACCCCAAAGCATTCAGGGTAAGCGAGTATTTTGGCTGCAATATGGAGAAGAGTGGAGGTGAAGCGTGCACTTAGCATCATCTGATGAAAATAACAGGCTATCGCTCCTCAGTTTGCTGCTTTGCGCTGTACGTGCCTTGCAGAGAATGATCAGGGAGGTGAAAACCATATTGTTTGGCTCTTCAGTGCAAAAGTGCTCATTCATCATTCTTGTGAGAAACACACAATATGATGTAAATGCAATTTTAGTCTTGGTTTTTTGGTGGAAGGGCCACGGAACATTTATTAACAGTTCTGAAAATTGAAGTATTTTGTCATCTTCTCTTCTGCTGTGCAGTATTTCACATGTGTTTGGGAAGAATAAGGACCTATAGAAATATTTCTACCTAATCTTATCTCCTGGTTTGTTTTTAAAGTACTATGGTTTTCATCTTGGCATAATGGAGTTTTCAAAATTTCTAGGGTCAGGGACAATGCTGAACAGCTTTTCTATTATATGGGGTATTGCAGCTTTGTGCTAGCGGGTGTCGATATGCATTTGTAAACTTGGCAATATAACATTTGCACTTTCCCATACACTTAATAAATCCACACTTGATTGGAGAGGGTTCATTGAAGAGGCTCTTCATGTATGTAGGAGATTAGGAATATAGGGCAAACAGAGGCGGTATGCTATGTAAAGGCACACTGACACAACGAATACACTGGCAGTAACAATCTGCTTTGCTGGATGAACTTCAGTAAGTCTAAGGCAAGTGTTAGACTCAGGCACATGCAACACCCTCCCACCTCACTCCCCTCCCCCCAAAAAAATTGTGGCAGGAAGGAGGACAACAGCAGCTTTCCCTTTCCTAGGAAAGAGGAATATTGGTATATTACAAACTCCGGTAAATTTCAAAACAAACAATCTACAAAGCATGAATTATGAAGCAGGATTGTTCAGCTAACCAGAGTTCATGGTGTGGCAGGATTCCTGGTTTGTGCAAAACAACAACAACAACTTTCCCCCCAGACACTCTGGGCAGCTTCCAACAAAAGATTAAAAATAAATTAAAACATCAGTCATTAAAAACTTTCCTAAACAAGTCAACATTACTTGAAAATGAAACTATTTTTTTGCAGTGGTCCTCTTTGGGCTTGCTGCAGCTCATCATACTATACAAGAGTTTTGTACTAGTGATCCTGGTTTGGTCCTTACTGATTAGCACAATTTTTCACATACTATCAGTTAGATGGTTATTTACTATCTGACTTTGCTCCTCTTTTCTCAATGAGACCTCCTCCAATGAGTTGTGTGATCATTCCGTCGTTTCATAGCCTGTCTCTTATGTACTCAGTGTAGTAGTTCTGCTTGATATCTTCATTTTACGTAATGCTACAACACTTCTGTGAGGTAAGGAATGTACTGGTGCTGTCACGCCGAAAATGTTGCATCAAAGAGCAGCGACGGCAGTAGAACTTGTATTCAAAGTTGTAAAATAAGTCTGCCTCAAAGCAAAGCAAACCAAACCATCCTGAGCCCATGGTACCTGCCTACCAAATCCATTTGGAGATGTGAAAAGTAGCAATACAGGAGCATTGAAGCATTCTTCCCAGTTTCACTGATTTATGTTTGGAAACAGAGAAGTTTTTTATAACCAGGGCATCACTTAACCTTTACAGCATTAACTTACCCTATCATCCTATGTCCTCGATCAAAGCATACTCTTAAACATATAATCTACGCGCCAAGTTTGCCCAACAAGGACACGGAGAGAGTGATTCTCTGTAGTTGCTCCTTGGATATAGAACACCCCTTGTCTCTGAATGCTGAAGCTATAATAATATTCAGGTTCAATGGTTATCACTTGATTAAAAGGTGGTTGAGTAAGAATCTTGAATTACTGACAGTGTTAGTATTTGATGTTTTAGTTATATATGGTGCCATTATAGGGCTGGTTTTCAATTATAATAATTAAATAAAAAAAACTAAATTGAGGGGGCTCATCTATTTATTATTTTTATTATTCAGTAAAATAGTTTGTGCTTTTCACTAGTTTAAAATTAAGATGCATCTTCCCACTGGCAACCAAGATTCAGATCTAAACAATTTTTCATTCTTAGTGGGTTTTCTTAAGTCTTACTTCCCTCCTTTCCTTAGGACAGCCTTATTCTTAAGACAGCCAAGTGCTGTATTGCTAACTGCTTTTGAAACTCATCTCTGATTCAGAAGTGGCTTGCCATGCGAGGAGCCCCAGTCCCAAACTTCCTTGGTCAGTAAATTTCATGCAGAGTTCTTTGGATTCTGTCTACAATAGTTATGCCACATATCCAATCCATTTAAAATCCATAAACCCATGCCAGCACATTAATTCATTTTTTAAACTGGTGGTGGAGGTAAATTTCCATCTCTGAATGCTCTGCATGCTACTATAAAACCCTCAGGAATGAATCCATTGAGAACTGGCAAATGGCTACCATTGGACCATAGACAGGCTGGGATTACTGCTTTATACCAACATTAACATCTTTTTAAAGTCACTGCCAAGAATAAACTTAAGTTTTAAAAATTAAGAACATGTTGGTTTTGTCTGTGTAATACTGATTGGTCCAGGAACAATGACTTTTGTCAAATAATCCCTCTCATTGGTTTAGGTTGGAAGTAGCTGGCAGGTCAAAGGGATACAGAATTGATGCCTTTTGTGTTTTAATCAGGTTACAAGGGGAAGCTATTACAGATAATGAATTTTGCCTGTCCACATGGTTGTAATACAAGAACCTAAATGTCTGTCAATGTAGTGAAGGTCAGTCTTCTTTATTTCTGGTTGTAAATTTTGCCAGTTACAGATGTTTAGTGTTGATATACATAGCTAATCAAGTTCCAAAGCCAGTTGGCAGGGTTCAAAAACGAGGGTCTCTGTTTGAAGGAAGAGAGAGAATAACTATAAAACCATCTTCTAGGTACATGAAATATGTAATTACTAGCAACTAATGGAATAAGAGCGGAAGGGTCTCTTTCAGAAAGCATGTATTGGTAAAAAGGCACAACAGCATTGCAACTTTGTCTATGGTGTTGATTTTGCCAGGGTACTTTTGGCAGATCTCCCTCAAAATTTATGAGCATTGGGGATGGAGATATATTGCTGAGGGAAAGAATGGGAAATTAAGCCTTAAGTGTTTCTTTTCTTGTGTCTAAACGTCTTGCCTTTTAAAACCACCCTTGCGGAAACATGAAATATTTACCTCCCCCCAAAATTCCCTGTGCTCTCGTGTGTGCTTATGAGAGAAAGAGAAATGAGTAGTTCCATTTTCAGGATCTTAGACCTTTCCAAGTGGGCCCCCTCCACTGCTGTTCCAGTTACTATGGGCAGTCCTACACGTCACAAGGTAAATGTTTGGTCTGTACAGGTGTTAACAGTGGTGTTTCCTGGAGCAAACTCAGAGTGTAGATGACATATAAATGCATCTGGGAATCGTTATGATCATGACATGTTCACATTTGCATGTTCACATTTGCTGGTATATGCAGAGCAAACACGTTTGTCTCTTAAATATGGAGCTTATTTTGCACCACAGGCACAAGTTCTTTCTGTATCCTGAGATGTATTAAATGGTAAGAATTTTCATTCGTACCTCAGGACAATCTGTCTCCTGTGCAGTCTCTTTTTCTATAGTAATAAACTGATGGGAGCTACTTCTTTTTCACGTCTATGATCATTTCCTATTTGCCTTGCTGAGTTCTAACCTGTGTGTTTTCCGCTTATTTACAGCTAGAGGACATAATAAACTTTTCAGTGATATGAGAGAATGGTGCAGGAGAGGAGGTTGGTTGCAAAAGTTGAAGCTTGCTCTGAAGTGAAATTGTCTAGCAAACAATGGAGTAATGATGAAAGCAATTTAAAGAAAAGGGATCCTTAATTGACACAAATAATGGATTCACTGTATACCCTGGAATGTACAATCTGTTCCACTCACTCATGGTTATAGTTTGAATGGGAATCTTACTGACCACCCCTGTAAATTTACTTTTCCTTGGGGCAGAATCTGGCTAACATCTTAACACTCCTGCCTTCTAAATCCCCAGTGATGTCGAGCAATGGAACCTCTTCATCATGAACATCACTTGTTGACTAGGTACCTTTGGGTCCTTTCTGCTTTAACCTTTTGCCCCAAAGGGCCACATTTGATGATGAGGAGTGGATAGGACAAAGGGGCATGGCAAGAGCCAATGGTGGGTGGAAACTGGGCTGACCATTCTTTCCTTCTCATGGAAATGAAAGGCTTAATTTTCACAGGAATGGCAAGAATGTGGTGCCGTCTCTGCACATGAGCTGTCACCCCCATCACAGTTGCACGCTCCCCCAACAGTTGTCTAGCAAGCTGAGGGAGTGTGATTCATACAAAGATGATGGTGTGCAGGGGTGGCCCTCCCTGTGCATCCTTCCCCCTTGTAAATGGATGCCTGACAATCGCAAATGCCACAAAGTAGATGCTCTGCCCAATGGACTGTGTGGTCAGGAGCAGGAAATGGTCTGTTAGATGAGTGCAAGATCAAACTTTTGTTAGGCAAGAGTGTCAGACCAGATTGGTGGGGAGGGTAATCTCCCAGTGGTGGTGAAATCAATAGCAGGTGACAGTTTGGCAGCAAAATACCTGCCAGGGGACATTAAAGGGGGCTGAATAGAAGATGCAGGACTGTATGTTGGCTGCAAGTCCACTCACATGTGAATTTACAACAATACTAGCATTCCTGTCTTGCGTGCTTTTTTGGCACTTTGCTGATTGACTGCTTAGTCCTTGCCGAAACAAAACAAAATACAAATTGGTGGCAAGATAGTTCAGAATCCATGGATGGAATTGCCTGATATTTACGATTCCAGAACTCTCAATTTTGTTTAGTGTAGTCTGTGGAATTTGAAGTGTATTGGAGGTTTTTTGTGTGTGTTCAGAATTCACAGGGGCCTACTTGGAACTGAAGAGTATGCATATCTTGCCAAGGCACTAACATGCCTAGGAAAAAGGGTAGCTTGGCTGCCTTTTTGCTTTTTCAATGAAAGCACTGCACCGTAGGCTTGTTCACTAAAGCAACTGTGCATCCTTCATATGCTGCTGATTGCATTGGGTTTCCTTTTGGCCCCAAAACTGGCTTGTGTGTGAAAACACCAGAGCTGTACGCAAAAGAAAGATGACTGGATCTGATCGAGTGGTTTTAAAAATCACCACTTGCACGTAATGATTAGATGCTTTCAAACCTTTGATGAAAATCCTCTTAGTGACGGAGGGAGCAGGAGGAAGGCCAAAAGTGAGCCTGGTTTGCACATCAAACTAAGCCCTGCTTTGGCTTTGCACGAAGAAGCAAATATGCAGACTGTCAGACAGGAGGTTGTGGCCACTTTGCTCCTCTGGTCATACCACCACTCTACTGAGCTAAGTCATCCAAACCCAGGCATGTGGTTTAGCTCTCTCCAGACGAATCACGCTATGTAATCAAGGCATCCGAGAGAGCTAAACCCACAAGCCTCAGTTCAGATGACATACTAAGCCAAACTGTGGCTTGGCTCAGCTCGGCAGGAGAGTGACCATGGAGGAAGGAAACAGCAGCAATCTCCTTCTCCCCAGAAATTCATGTATTTGAGCTAGGCTATAGTTTGTCTGAACTTGATGTGTGAACCAGAGGAAAGTGTGTGTGTGGGGGGGGGGACATTGTGAAGATGTGTGTGTTCTTGTTCTCAGGTGTCCTGTTTCTATTGAGAGGGATTGTGGCATAGGAAACACCAGTCTTCACAATGAAAAGCTGCCAGGGTCGCAGTCCCTAGGAAGATGGCATTGGAGCTATGAATCCTGGGTTCAAGTCCATCTCAGCCACAGAGTCATGTTGCTTTGGATAAGTCACCAGCTCAGCT
Source organism: Podarcis gaigeae (assembly GCF_964106915.1). Lineage (NCBI taxonomy): Eukaryota > Metazoa > Chordata > Lepidosauria > Squamata > Lacertidae > Podarcis > Podarcis gaigeae. The sequence continues at coordinate 57,297,511 of NC_139682.1, read as the reverse complement.
CAAGCTTCTGTAAAATTGGAGCAAAGATTTCAGGGGCCTACCTTTTTATGAAGCTGTTATAAAGCCCTCTAAGTAAAATGTAGTAGGAGTATTAAACTCTCCAGAATATTTCTTGTAAGCAAACAACCTGCATGTTTATGAAAATATTTCACTTTCATAAGCTGGTACTTCCAGGGATGAAACAACCAGCATATGTGTCCCCTACATTTCTTTTACAGTGTGGGAGACAGCATCTATTGACCATAGCAAGGGAACTGTATATCCTGCCAGAATGGGCCAGGGCTCCGTTATTGATTGCTTTACTCATGGGAGCCTGGATGTTTGGTTACTGCTGCACAGCTTTAAGGCTTATTTAATGCGTGTGCAGCCTAAGCCAAGGCAAGTTTACTTGGACATAGCCCCGTTGAACTCGGTTACTAGCAAGGAAGCATGCATAGGGTTGCAGCCTTAATGTACAATTATAATTGGAACAGTCTGTCTTGTTTAAAGATTTCAGTTTTCCCCACTTTTTGGGGGAAGGAGAGAGTATAACCAGGGAACAATGTGGCATTTGAAATACTTTCTAGACAGTTGCTTAAAGTTGCAGGATAAATTTATTTGGAAATGGAACTGCCTATTCTTTCAAAATATCTCAAGTCAGGTAATTGCATGGTTAATTTTAGCAGTGTATTTTGTCTTACGTGTGTGGCTGCTGGTTGAAGACCCTCCCCCTCCCCACCTGCCTTGTGTATGTGCCCCCTCTCAAGCTCTTTCTAAAGAGATTTTACTCTGGGAATACAAGAGTATTAAATTGCCTTGTCTGCAGACCAAATGCTGTTCAAACACCAGTGTCAAATTAGCACATGAAGTTGGGGACAGAAGGCCGTTATCTCTCCTGTCCTGTATCCTCTCCCCTCCCCACCCCAAAAAGTGTGTAACTTTATTCAATATTAAGTGGATTTCTCTTACTGAGTACTAAAGGATCTTGCAATAGGAGAGTTGCCTTGTTAAAATTTGCCGGGCAATTTCTCGAAACATTCCGTATCTGTATCCCTTACATAACACAGTTTGGCAGATGACCAAGTTCAGGTTAAGTGTGCAGTTCAGTGATAAAATTCTAGAAAACACAGGCTGCAGTCGCAGATCCCCCACACCACTTCTTTTGAAAGCTTGATTCCAGTATCTCCTCCCCGCCCCTGTTCTATCACACATTCTTTTTATTATTTTACTTAATAATGATAGAAATCCCTTCATAATTCTCCGCGTAGTACTGCCACATTGTTTGCTAGCCATGGAGATATTACCTAAGGAACCTCTAGTTCAAGAAGCTTTCTGCAACGTGGGAAAAGAAGACGGATGCAGATTCCATTCCAAACTTTGGAATTCTGCTGTCTGGATTTTATTCTTTCTTTCCATCTTGGAAACCTGAGGTGCTTCTGCATGGCAGCTTCTTGTGGTCTCAATGCAACACATGCATTCAGGATTTTGTTCTCATCAAAATTCTGTCCCATATCCCCTCCTCCCAAAATTTAATCTAGATTTACTGGGTTGCATTCAGTGTAGGAAAACACTCTCCCGCTCTCCTCTACACTGCACACCCCCTAAGCCTGTTATGGAAGCTTCATCAACCCTCCAGAGCAAATTTGGGAATGGTGGGAGGAAGACAGTGGGCAAGCCCCATTGTGCTAGCGCTAATCCTTTCACTAGTGCTAATACTTGGGGAATGTCGTTTGTTGCTCCTGCAGGTTTTTTAAACTTGCTGGATTTTTCATGGAAAGTACAAGTCCACGTTAAATGGGAAAATAATATGGGACAACATTTTGTTGAGGCCAACGTCTTGCGGATGCTGCACAAAAGTTGCATGTGTAAGCAGCACTAATAAACTGCAACATGGAAGCATCCCTGGTGTCAACCCAGGAGCTCCTCAGAGTGACTGGGAGAACAGATTCTCATCAATTACATATTATCACACATTGATGACTATCATTAGTTCAGACTTTTCTGAATATCACTGCTTATTGGCTTGGCTGCACCTAGCATAAGCACCAAGATTGCAGGAGTGGTAAATGCAAGAAAAGAAGGGGGGGGGGGGAGAGAGAGACAAGGTATTGTGTTCAGGCAGGAAGGAATCCTGTGCAGGCATCTCAGAAAAGGTTCCACTGCACAGAGGTCAATGCACCATCAACTGCCGCTGTTTGGTAACTGCCAGGAGTCAGCAGAATGATTTCAAGAAAGGTCAAATGAGCAGTTTTGCTGTGTTGCACACCACCCAAACCCTACCAGAATCCATTTCTTCTGTAGGAAGAAGCAGTGTCTGTTGATCTGTTTCAGCCAAAGGCATTCATCCACGTTTGTGGACGCACCATACAGTTAAAGCACATAGCTTACCCTCAAGGGTATTTGGAACTGCAGTTTCTTTAGGTACTGAGAATTGCAGATCTGTGTGTACCTCTGTACAGTTCTCAGTGTTCCAATGTGCTTTAAATGTGTGGTTCTTGCACAACCAAGTCCCCCAGTGGTATTCCAGTATTGGGTCCAACAGTACAGATGGGGTTTGTGTGTCTTAGTCTTAATATTTAGATACTGCTGATCAGAATGTCTACCTCAAACTACCTGGGGAAATATCAACCCAAGATGTTTCATGCATCCGCTTCATAGTGATGCGTATGAGATCTGCTTGCCCTTTATATTTATTGACCACTGACCTTGCGCTGAAAATCTATGCTGGAAAATGAGGTTCCAAAGCAACTTAGGAACAGCAAGAATAGGAGAGTGGGAACAAGCACAGCTTATCTGACCCCTGGTGCTAATTTTACTTTCTCCTTCTACCCACATCCTCTTCTGCTGGCATTCAGGATATAGGCCAAGGATGCCTTTCACTTGCACTGTTTCCATGTTGATGTTTTCTTTCTTAGGGTGTGACAAGTTGCCTCAGCTTTTTAAAATTGGCTGTTGTGAAGTAGGAATTCTTATTCATCCTTGCTCCTTGCTTTTTCAGTTCTGCTTTTATTCCTGACTGTCCATTCTTCAGTGCTGCTTAAGCACAAAGAAATCTGTACACTTTGAGACCAAGGTAGTTTAAGAACCCCTTCTATGAAATCCTTCTTCCTTATGTGCCTTAAAAAACATGTGATGAAGCTCTGCCTAGACTTGACCCTGCCTCTTGAGGGAAGGCAGGTGTCCACAAGAAATGGGGATGTTTCATTGGTTACGACTATTCAGGTAGGACTTTCCCAATTACAGTATTGTAATTTCTTCTTTCTAGATAGTTGGTTTTAACTTCTTTAACTTTTTGGTGGTTCAATAGTAATTTGTTGGGCAGCTGCTTGAGAGCTCTGGCACTATAATATAACATGTTAAGCTTCTGAATTGGCAATTTGAGAACAAACATCGGGGGGGGGGGGAATAATCCCACATGTAGTTGTCATGGTTTGGTACCCGACAGAAAGGATCCAAGTCTGGGACATTATTGGTCTTAGCAAGCAATTTCTCTTAAATCCTTAAGATGCACTGCTCGTGGAGGCTGTTGTGGTACCATCACTGATCCCCAACTGCTTGTTTTTGAGCATGGAAGCCGCAGGGTTTTGTGGTGGTTTTGATTTTAATAATTTGCGCTGCCTGATCATGCTTTCACAAATGGTCAACCTTTTGGATGCTGAGCAGCTCTTTGCCACACATAAGAGTAACTCGCCTTGAGTTTGGAGTGTGCTGCCTTGCGTGACCCTTTATGAAGATATTTGGAGACAAAAAGAGAAGGGGGTGGGGGGGTGTCACTTGGCAGTGGGTCCCTTTTAGGCAACTGGAAGGTGTTAGTGTACCGCTGACCATCTGTCCCCCTCAGCATAGCTTTTCTCTGCCTTCTGTTTACCACAGAGGGGCTTACCCATGCTCTGTAATATGCAGACACGAAATTCTGACCGCAAGGAATAATAACATCCCATTTTTTGCTTTGTTCCTATTTCATATTCACAGCAGACTTTTCTCTCTCCTTCCCCCCCCCCCCAGCCTGTCCTCCCCCCCCCCCAATATTGGCAGGTGCATGTAAAAGTTTGTTGGCTGTATATTTCTTTTATCCGTCAGTAATTTTCTGTTAAATTCTAGGAAAGCAGCCAGAGAGTTTTAGATCAAATGCAGAAGGATGGTCTCCCCCCCCCCTTCATTTTGTTAAGCAGACAATAAATCCAACTTTCTCCGAGCTGCATTATTATTAGCATTACCTTCCTGAGATAGTTAAAGGGTTAAAATTATGGGGAAGTTCAGCTAGCACTTGCAAGATATGGTTGCCTTAGCAACAGGCCTTCTAATCTGGTAGGTGACCTGAGAGACTGTGGAAGATGCAGGGGTTGGTTTGGCATTTCATTATTTCATGAGGGCTGCAGCTCTCCAGCTGGCTCATTTCTGAACATAAAGCTGCTGTTCTTGCCACTAGAATTACTGGCATTCCAAAACAAAATCTTCCAAAGAGAGGGAAAAACCTGTTTTGGATTTCACAGACCAATGTGGAGAAAGTCCAGCTAGGCTTGTGGCTCAAGCCACTATCCTTTTTTGCAAACCAGATTCCTCTCACCCCCTCCTCCCCACCTCTAAAAAGGTGTGAATTTCTCAGTTTCTGCCAAAGATTCTTCCTTATTATCACAGAGTGACAGCCTGGAGAAGGAAGGGAGGTTTTATTCCTTGTTGCCATTTTATTTATTTTTTGGTTGCTCTTAAATGAAATGTTAACAGTCAAAATGGCAAACAGTTTGCTTGATGGTGCCAGTCATTTACGCTTGCATGCATGGTTCTTCTGAGCTGATGGCCATTCCTTTGAGTTGATAGGGACAGCGCTTGGGCGGATAAGGGTATGTACATTTCGATCACGACCTTCAATGATAAGTATTTATCCCATCAGGTTGTTGGATATAAGAAATAGGTAAAAGGTAAAGGGACCATTAGGTCCAGTTGCGGATGACTCTGGGTTTGCGGTGCTCATTTCGCTTTACTTGCCAAGGGAGCCGGCATACAGCTTCCAGGTAGTGTGGCCAGCATGACTAAGCCACTTCTGGCGAACCAGAGCAGCGCACAGAAACGCTGTTTACCTTCCCGCCGGAGCAGTACCTATTTATCTACTTGCACTTTGACGTGCTTTCAAACTGCTAGGTTGGCAGGAGCAGGGACCAAGCAACGGGAGCTCACCCTGTCGCAGGGATTCGAACCACCGACCTTCTGATCTGCAAGCCCTAGGCTCTGTGGTTTAACCCACAGCACCACCCGCGTCCCTATAATAGAAATAGGAGAGCCACATAAACTTGTGGGAGTGCAATTGAGAAAGAAGGAAAGAGGAACCTGGTTCATTTAGAGGGCGTTCACACGAAATGGCCATCCCCTCTCCATAGTGAACAATGGCGTGAGAAGGACCATGTGGATTGGCCCAGCCACTGACATGCCACGTGCTGCTCATGCATGTCGTGGAAGCACCTGCTTGCCCATCTGTGCATCCTACCAGTGTTCAAAAGGGTTGTCCTTGCTTATAAAGGGAGAGAACTCCTTCTGGTGGGGAGGAACACTCATTGGGCTAGAGTCCCTCCTTACATGGAGGAGTTTTCCCTGCATACTGTCAGGGCTGGAGTCAGATGTCGGTCAGGACGGAGAAGCAGAGTCAGGTGTCAGTGAAGTTGTTGCGTACAACTCAGCAGCACTTCCCAGTAGGTCTTGCCCCTATAGAATAGTTGCCGGGGCTGAAGGTCCCTGCCTTCCACCCTTTCTAAGGCTCCTCCTGTCCTGGATGTTTCCCAAGCAGTCGCAAACTGTATCTGCCCACCTATGACCCCTGCCTGCTCTCCTCATTATCCTGTCTGCTTCAGCCTGAGAGTTTGAACTATTCCTCGTCACAGGTTCCTCCTGCTCACTAAACCCTGTTGTCCCTTCAGTATCCAGCACCTCCTGCCAATCTTCCCACTCTCCTCAGCATCCCACCATCAAACCCTGGGCTCTGCGATTTCCTTTGGGGGTTCCCAACTGTTGCCTTGCACTATTCTTCTTCGTCCATTCCTGGACACATACATGTACCCAAGGAGAACCCCTTCCCACACCATCTAAGCACATGGAAAGCATTCCTACTGATGGTGTGCTGATGGTGACACACATCAACAGTGGAGGATGAGCTAAGCTGCATTTCTTGGCCACCACTGGAGGTGTGTGCTTGTGTGTGTGTGTGTGTGTGTGTGTGTGTGAGAGAGAGAGAGAGAGAGAGAGAGAGAGAGAGAGAGAGAGAGGTGAATCGTGTCTATTGCTTTCTCTCAAAATGGGATTTGGTGAACTCCCAAATGGTTAAGCCATTTCCACTAGAAAGAAAAGACATTCGGTATGTGGACATTGTTGGAACTCATTGCAGTGAAGTGTTTCAATGCAGAAACCTAGATCTCATGTTGATAGTCAGAGTATCCTTTGGGACTGGGGAAATTTTTTTCTCATTGGACAGATTGGCTGGCAAACACGACGTGTCCCCTTCCTATCCAGCTTAGAGGAGTGGCATTTATCAACTTTCAAAGGGTTATTTAAAATGTTGGCGTGATCTCTTGGCCATTAAATTCCCCTGGTGCAGCCTTCCCTAAGCTGGTGCCCTCCAGATATTGTCGGGACTCCCAACTCCCATCAACCTCAGCCAGCATGGCCAATGGTCAGGGATGATGGGAGCTGCAGTCCCAACAGTACCTGAAGGACACCAGTTTGGGAAAGGTGGTCTTATTGTATGTATCTGCTGTCAAGCTCCTTTAAACAGGATTCTACTGGGGAAGGGGCAGTTCAAAATCAGGCTGTAGAGTTGCCCCCAATATTATGTCAGATATTTTTCTTTTTTTTCCTTTTTTTTAATAAGATATTTATTCAATTTTTTCTTAATACAATGTAAAAAACAAACAAAACGACATATAACTTTACAATAATCATACTTTCTTCACTTCATTGGACTTCCTCACGTCTCTCGTTCCTGCGTTCCAAGTTTATCAAACTTTGTCCAGCAATTTATTACCTTGCTTCAATTCTTATTTTATAACTTTCAGATATTATGTCCCAAATGTTAAATAATTTTACCCCAATCTTAAAAACTTAATTTTACCATGTTATTTAACCAAAGATTAGCTTTTCATATGTTTTCACTTATCTTCATATTCCTTTCATATTCCTAATTTAATGGTGCCATATTATTTATAATCTTGCATCTTTCTCAACACTCATACAGTTTACAATATTTTTGTAAATAGTCCTTGAATTTCTTCCAGTCCTCCTCCACGGCATCTTCTCCCAGGTCTCGGATTCTGCCGGTCATTTCTGCTAACTCCATATAGTCTATCAGTTGCATCTGCCATTCTTCCAGTGTGGGTAAATCTTGGGTTTTCCAGTACTTGGCGACTAGTATCCTTGCTGCTGTTGTTGCATACATAAAAAATGTTCGGTCCTTCTTTAACACCCTCTGGCCAACGATGCCTAAAAGAAAGGCCTCTGGTTTCTTAGGGAAAGTATACTTAAATACCTTTTTCAACTCATTATATATCATTTCCCAGAAAGCCTTAACTCTAGGGCAGGTCCACCAGAGGTGAAAAAATGTTCCTTCTCTTTCTTTACATTTCCAACATTTGTTATCAGACAAATGGTATATTTTTGCAAGCTTGACTGGGGTCATGTACCACCTATATATCATTTTCATAATATTTTCTTTCAAGGCATTACATGCCGTGAATTTCAGACCGGTGGTCCATAACCTTTCCCAGTCAGCAAACATGATATTGTACCCAATGTCCTGTGCCCATTTTATCATAGCCGATTTAACCGTTTCATCTTGTGTATTCCATTTTAACAGCAAATTATACATTCTCGAAAGTACCTTAGTCTTAGGTTCTAACAATTCAGTTTCCAACTTTGATTTTTCCACCTGGAATCCTATCTTTTTATCCAACTTAAAAACCTCTTTGATCTGAGCATAATGTAGCCAATCTCGCACTTTGTCTTTTAATTTCTCCAAACTCTGCAGCCTCCAATTATCTCCCTCTTTTTCTAATATTTCCCAATATTTCGGCCATTTGGCCTCCATATTGAGTCTTTTCCGGGCCTTAGCTTCCATTGGTGATAACCACCTTGGGGTCTTGTTTTCTATATTTTTCTTATACACATATTCCTCCTATGAACTATTCTTCCATGGACCAAAAATCTTGGAATTGGCCCTTCATGCGAGCTATAGTGATCGTGCTGCTATTCAGTTTCTTCCAAATGGTATTCAAGTAACCCTGGAATGGCTCTGGTCCTTTGATGGCTGCTTGTGTGGAGAAACGGAAAGGCACTTCTGATTTTTCAGCTACTTCAAGTAGCTGTGAATTTCTGGTGACAGGGTCGGTCCTTAAATGAGTAAGTAGATGGAATTCGCCTTAAAGTATTCTTCCCATACATCAAGCACTTTCTCATTTTCTACATAGGTTGTGCCTTTTGGTAGTTGCTCCTAACTTCTACAAGGCTGTTGTTGAGGATTCTTATATGAAGAATATCCCCAGTGCTGCTTTGTCAAGTTTGCTTGTCGTGAGGATAAGAATCAATATTCATACTAATGTGCCTATAGGTTTATTACACCCGATCCTCCAGGCCAGCTTTGAGGGTTCCCACTTTGGGATTTACTACAACTACTAATATATTATTATTATTATTGTTGTTGTTGTTGTTGTTGTTGTTGTTATTATTATAATACCCCACCCATCTGGCTGGGTTTCCCCAGCCACTCTGGGCGGCTTCCACCCGAATATTAAAAACAATACAGCATCACACTTAAGCTGCTCGCACTTTCTTGCTTTGTGTACCTACACCTTGCGAAGGTAAGTTACGTAATTCTTAAGCTTGCACTTGTAGCATTCGGAATATTGACTGACTTCGAAAGGTGTTTCCTCATTTGTTCTTTGTTTTCCAAATCAGATATTTTAAGTAGAGCTGCAACATTTTGTTATGTAGATTATTTCAGTTGACTTAAAGTTAATCCTATTGGACATGATATAGTAGTAGTAGTAGTAGTAGTAGTAGTAGTAGTAGTAGTAGTAGTAGTAATACTGTTTTTAAATATAAGTATTTTTAAAATCTGCAAGTACCTTTGCAAAAGATGCAACCTTTTCCAGTGGTCCAGAAGGTCACCAAAAGGACAGAGGGAGGGAGTGCATCCCTGAATGAGCCCCCCTAGCCTGACAGAGGCTGTATTGCCTTCCTCCCTTGCCTGGCACTTCCAAGGTCTAGGCAGCTGGGCGCAGGAGGCAGCGCTGCCTGGGCTGGTGCTGGCACTAAGAGGCTGAGTCGAGGGGCTTGCCAGGGGATGGTGGGGGGCTCATGGGGAGCTGAGTCCAGACCAAGGCCACCAGAGGGGGAGGAGAGAAGGGAGGACAGCCAGGGAGAGAGGGAAGGTGCTAGGCCATTGGGTGCCTTACATGCATTCTCATGTGGTGGAGAAGGAGACTGGGGCAGCTCAGAACAGTCAGTTGGGCCCCCCCAAAATATGGGGGGGCACTGAAGGGGTCTTTGCCCCTTAGAGTTGGTGCCTGTTATCTTCCTTCTATTGTGCAGGAGGAACTCCCCTTCTAAGATGCTTAATAACAAACACTTGTTCACCACCTAGAAACAAAAATCATGCTTACTGATTCCAAAATGCCATATGCAGATTTATGCAAATGTAATTGTTTGGCTAATTGAGCAACTAGCACTCCTACAGTTAATCAATTAACATTCTTTAGTTAATTTTTAGCTTTGCACCAGAATTGCATGTGTCTTTGCTGGTGCCCAGTTAGCCACTGGTTGTTGTTTTTAATGACTTGGTTTTGACCTATAAATCTCTGGATGGCGGCTCCTTGGCTCCTTGAGATAGTGAGGGACAGGGTTTTCGCAGTCAGAAGAGCTTGAGCTGTTAGTCCTAAAGTTTAATTGAGAGCTGTTACTGGCAAGGGTCTGGGGCAGTAAGTTCTGGGAATCGTCTTGAGCTTGGCAGAGCCTGGCCTTGCAGCTCCTCAAAGCAGACTGAAAGCCGCCAGCCAGCTCTGGAGTCCAAGAAATTTAATTCTGTATCTGTTTGGGTTTGAATGGAGACAATGGCTTCCTAACCCACTAAAGGGGGTTAATTAACACAACCACCCAAGCAAGCTACTGCCATTGCGAATGGTCACTCTGTTAATTTTGCATACATTTAGGCATCAATTGAATTTTAGCTATTCCTTGATATTTCATGACTATTTGACTCTACAATTCTCCCTCCATTACTCGTGAACATATAATATATATGCGCTAACAGAGGACACTTTGTGCATTGGATGAAGTGGACGAGCTCACAAAAGCTTGTGCCTCAGTATATCTGCAAGTCTTTAGGGTTCCACAAGACTGTTTTACTGCAATATGCTAACACGATAATCCCTCTGGATTCTGACGTGTGTAAATCTTTCAGATTAAGCATATCTGCATATTTTATTATTGGGAGTAGTTCTCTCTTTGCAACTCATGGGTAGGCTGAGGACGAAAAATCCTCCCCCCCATTTGCCATTGCCCCTGCGTTTAAAGTTATACCTGCAGGTTTAAGGGACATAAATGTAACGACAGCTAACATTTGCAGGATATTGATTTGTGTCCCTAAATATTTTTTGCACAAGTGTGTTTCAGTCACTTAATATGTGACTTAATATTTATGTTGAAGGTTTGGAACTTTGGATGTGCAAAATGTTTGTGAAATTTAGAATGTTTTTAGCAGGGTATAGCAGCTAGATGGATATCAATAAGCAATATTTTGCCTTATAGTTGTGTGCAAACCCAGGTTTGTGGTGTTTATCACTTCAAACAAACCATGAGCTGTAAGCCAAGAACAAACCTGGGTTGCAGCTTGTAGTTTGTTTGGAGTGAGCTTGTAGCGCTAAGCCCAAACATGGCTTAGCCCCTAATAGCACAGTAGTAACAGGATCAGGGGGAGGAGAGAAACAGCCACAATTTTAACTCAATGCACCAGTACATTGGTTGGTTCATGTTTTGCGTTTTGCAGGCCTTTGATTATGAAGTTTCTGGTAGATTTTTCAGATTGAAGTTTGCTGTCCACTAAACTTCTGCTAGGCTTTTCAGTGATGTGGGTAAGAGTTTTAGAGAAGCTGCAGTAAATCTAGGCACAATTATCTTGCAGCCCAGTGCCAAACAGCTTGTGATGCAAAAATCTGTAATCTTGACTCAAGAAAAAAGAATAAATCTCTATAGAGGAAAAACTTGCATCACCAAGTTTTGTTTCGTTGGAGGTCACAGCTGAAATTTACAGCTAGTCCTGAAATGTTACCCATTTCAGTACCAATGAATATGATGTCAGCAAAAGTCACTGGCTGAAATGCTGCAGTGGGACAAACTGCAGCAGTGAGACCTGTAGCCAAACTGCAGCAAGGTGGACAATTGCAGTGTGTGTGTTATTTAAAGTGCCAATGTGCCAAATCATGTTGCAGCTGTACATGCATGAAAATAAGCAGACGAATCCTTCTCTCCCTACATGTTGTAATAGTAGTAGTAGTTATTATTATTATCATTATCATTATCATTATTATTAATTGCAGTTACCATCTCCATATCACATTGCTCATTTTTATTTTGATTCACTTAGCCCCGCCCCCAAAAGTCATATCTTCTGATTAGTAGCAATATGTCCTTAAGGGGTCTGCTTTTAAAAGTTTCTATTTGAAGGCTGAGAAGTACCAGATAGTACCTGTTGTCTATCCTAGTAAGACCCTGTCTGTCCTACTAAGGCTGAAATAATAACTCAACTTACGTTAAGGTTACCAGATGTCCCTGTTTCCCGGGGACAGTCCCCAGATTTACAAATCAGTCCCCTGACAAAATCCATCTATTTAGTAGGAAGTTGAAAAGTGTCCCTAGATTCATTGAAAAAGATCTGGTAACCTTAACTTACGCGGGAGTAGGTCCTATTAAATTCAGTAGGACTGATTTCTGACTAGACGTGGTTAGAATTGTTCTCTGTGTGTAATGTCATTGGCTCAAAGGTTTCTTGCTAGTTGACCAATGCAAACAGACATTCCATATCTTTAAAAGTATCCTGCTGGAAAGTTTGGATCAGGGTTCCCCCTCACCCCAGGATATAGGATATTATTAGTGTTCAACAGTTATGATGTGTTCTTCTCTCTAACAGAAGGAAACCCATCTTAGATAACCCACGTGCCAATTATTTCCTGGTCGGAATGAAGTTGTTAACCCCCCCCCCCCCAATTGTCTACCAGTTTCCCACATGGAGCCCAAATTTGGTTCTTCAGTCCCCTTTGAACCTTTAGCCCAGTTTTCTATGATGCTGCTGCTGCTTCTCCATAGTCCTGAATTCAGCAAGATTTTTCTTTGTCCCTGTGGACATTGCAGAGTATTTTAGCCATAATAAAATTGTGGTTTGCCTTGTCCCATTTAACTAACCTTTTCACAGGTCTCAGGAGCTTTCCCTATTTAATGTTTGCCCAGATCCAAAGCACACCAAGTAAAGGGTTTGGTGTCCTTTGAATATTTGGCAGGCTCATAAGCATTCATTGGTCATACCAATGAGTTTTGAAGTCTTATTTGTATTTCTCTGGCATAAACTCTTGCAAAGAATTGAAGTTTGCCCTGGTTAAATGGCCAATAGCTGATATACGGTAACTGAAGCATCAGGGAACCATGTCCATAGAGTTTATGGTCCAGACTCTTATGAGAGCAGTCTCTTTTGGGGGGCATCTCTAGGACATCAGCCCAGACAACAGTCAGCACCAAGCACTGCTAGGTGGAAACTTAGGTTTCTACGGACACAGTCTTTTAGTTATGGTTTGAAGTACCTTCCTGCCAATTTTTAATCCTGATGGTGGAGGTTCTCCATCCCAGACCTGCCTTGTGTCTAGTTTTTTTGCTTTAGTATGTAAACTTCAGTCATCAGCTCTCAGCTTCCTTGGAAGAAAGGCAGGAAACAAACAATAAATAAATTGGAGGTGGTTGTTGTTGTTTTGTTTCTGCCTCCTGGCATCCCAGAGAAGAGAATTTTTTTAAGGGTTTTGCAAAATGAGCAACAGCACTTATATTTTACAAACAACATGAATAAGCAACAAAGGAAAATAGTGTTCCATCCTTCAAACATGGAAAGCCACTGCTGAAATGTCTATGTTGTTCTGAGAAGAGGATTTCTCAGTACTTTTAGGATTCTTCCTCGTTTCAGATTAGAGCAAATCTACTTTTCTCTTTAAAATCTCATCTCGGCCAAGAAATCACTCAGGTGATCTTAAGCCATTCTCTCTCAGCTTTTCACCTGCAGTATAGGGATAATAATACTGATCTACTTTGGAGGGAATGATTCAGCTAATCTACAACTGAATGCTTAAAGCACTTTACAGTGTATTCAAAGTACTATATAAATATTAAGAATTGTTACAAGAGTAGACTCATGCACAAATTTCATTTTGCGTTTTATTTCAAACAATAATAATTAAACTCTTCTTTCCCCTCAAGTGGTTTTTTAGTTTATTGGCTTGGGCAGTACAGAAGCATAACAGTAAGCATACTGTAAGGGTTGGTATTACCCCACCCAAAAAATAATAATTCTCAGCCACTGCAAATGGCTTTGCTAATAAAAAGACATGTATAAACTTTAAAGAACTTGACTTGGGCTCATACTCACCACAACATTCACTAATAATGTGAAGCAGGGAAGCTGAAGTGGAAAATCCCCTTTCTGTGCCCTGCAATCCCCAGGTCAAATAGTTCATGACCTAATTATTTTTCCAAATTGCGCATATAGCATGATTTGCTTGCTTTGGGCTATGTCATTGACCTACTCATATGTGTTCATTGGTTTTGCTGTTTGCGGCATCATAAGTAATATGTGTTATTTTGAGTAATGGGTTAAATGAGGAGTTGAAACATGGAGTTGAGTGCAGCATAGTAGCTCATCAACAGGGTAGGTTAGACTCAGAAATGTCTACTTGTCCATGAACAACGATGAAGTTTAGAAGCTGCACAGGGATTACAAACTCCCCGTTCAAACCCAATACTTTAACCTAGTAGCAATGCATACGGTAAATGTGCCATTGTTAAAGTCAACAGTTTGAAGTCGTACCATACACTTAAGTTCTATTCTGCCTTTGGTCCACTGAGTCAGGGAGCAGAGAGCTGTTCCAGCGCTGGAGAGGCAATGGTAGTGCAGTCCTCAGCATCCCTGTTTCTGAAGAAGCCTCCTTTTACAGCAATGGAGTCTCTAAGGCATGAGTATTCACTCTGCCTTCCATCTTATTGTATGCTATTTCCCACTAAGCAGGCAAGTGTACAATGCACAAGTCCACTGCTAGTAGGATCAGTCACCCTCAAATTCATATTCTTCCTGCTTCCTACAGGCCATTTTCGCTCCCAGTGTTATCTGTTACATAAAGCCTTGAAAGGATTAAAATTTTATGAGTAAACCCTGTTTCATCATGCGAGCACACACAGCCTAGTTAAAAACAAAATTATCGGAGCACGGAACAGAAATAAAGCACATTCCCGTTACACTGGGTTTGTTCCTGCAAAACTAATTTCTGCCCCAGTATAAAATACGTAATCAATAGTCAGTATAAATTGAGTATGCTATATAAAGCTAGGCAAAGTAAGTGAATGTTGACGAAAGCGTGCATGGCTGAGCCATAATAGTACCTATTTTTACAAGACAAGTGTCACTGGTACAACACCCTATATAAGCTATATACCATATGGTGTTGTGCAGTGAGACTTCTCTTTTGAAACTAGGGACCAATATTTTATCAGGTCCTTGTGGATGGAGTGGGGAGTGTGAATATCCTTCTGTCATTTAGATTCGAGAGTTGGTGTGCCTTTCAGTCTTAGCTTCAAAATTTGTGCTTCCTTGTTGCTAAAAAGCACACTTGTAAAATGTCAGAAGATCTTCCTCCCAAATACTAATTTTAAGAATCTCAAGCAGTATATACTAGCAAAGGTTGTATCATGTACCAAAGGAAAATATAAGGTATTCTGCTAGCCAAAGAAGTTATTCTGAGGGGTATGTTCTAACAGCAAGCACACACAAAAGATAGGAACTCAGCTTACAAACTAGGTGCTGTTTGAGTGTTTGTGCAGATTTAAATACGTTTATTGGTGCATATCACTGACGTTCCATGCATGTTACCTTGACATCTGCTGCCATTAAAACAATTTATATCCCACAACTCTGGAAAATTTTAACTTGATGAAAGTAGAACTTCACCCTATACACTAGCAGAAAAGCTCACGAGTTAGTTGGGGGAAATGGGAGAAAGAATACCTTTCAAATTCTGCACTAGCTGAGCCTTGTTAGTAGAAAAGATTAAAAATGAAAAGTATTGCTACTGTTCCTGGGGCCCTGTAAACATCTGCTGTGTTCTGCAAATGAACAGATTGATTGCTGACTTCACCTGGCTAGCCGAGTCTCTTGGTAAAGACTGAGTCAGACTCATTATTATGCTTTCATGCATTGACGTAAAGAACCTCTGAGTTATGAATGGGGTGGGACCAAGCCCATTGGCTAGGGCCAGGCTGCAAGACAACAATGAGGCGACCATATGCAACGCTCCAAGCCCATTTGAATTCTCAGTCACTCTGTGGGTGGGTGTTTCCCAAATATATGCAGTGCTTTTAACTCACAGTTTTATTATGCTGAGGCGAGTGACACTTGGATTTACAAAGAGCTGTATTCAGTCCTTTTGCGGAAGCATCTGTGTTGAACCCTACAGTTTCAGCTAATGTCCTATTCCTATAAAAATATTTCAGGGAGGTGAAATCAACTGTTTAGCTAGGGCTGAAGAAAACAGCAATGCCAGCAGCTGACCATTCGGAAACCCTAAGCACATGTCACAAAGAAGCTCCACTTAAATGGACTGGGACAGACAATAATGGACACCATCTCACTAAGTCATACTCTGAGTATGACTGCATTCAAACATGCTGCATTCAAACATGGGGTGTATTAAATTTAATGCACACCACTGGGTGTGGTGTGGCACAAGGACCCAACATCATTGGGGATGTTGCTACTCCCTCACCCTTTGGGGGCATGGGTGCTTCTGTTCTCCCATGATTCACTGCCTGGAATGCCAAAATGCTGCCCAAAATTTCATTATTTGAACAAAGCTCCTGCAATATTAGGGGTCCCTAGGTCCCCCCCGAAGCAGTTCACATAAGTGAGTACTAAGCTTTCACTAGATTTTGCCAGATTTCCAGACCTAGTGTTTTTTTGTTGTATGAAAGGCCACATAGAACAAACATTAACAGGTAAGGAAACATTGGGGAAAGGAAATAAAGTGTTGTCTGAATGCAGCCTAACTTAGGTCTAGTGGGTCTACCAATGTTAGTGGATCTCCTCAAGAGTATGATTTACTTGGATTTCAGCATTGCTTACTAAGCTGAGAATGAGTGTCATCTTCCCATTGAGTTACCAGTTTTGGTGCTTCTATCAGAGCTTGTGGAAGCCACAATTTCCATCTGCATCTGAACAGGAAACTGATTTTATTTCCTGATAAGTAAGCCATATTAAACCACACTTTTCTTGTTTGGATATAAATAATATGGGTAGCAATATGATTTTGCTGTATCAATCTTGTGGGACTGTTTCAAAACCAACAAATTTATTATGACATACGCTTCTATGGCTGAGTAATCCAGTAAATAGTGGACTACATTTTGTCATCATGAAAACTTGTGTCCTAATAAAAATTAGTCCTCAAGGTGCCACAGTATTATTTGTCGTATAAATAGTATTAGTAATAATATTAGTGTCCTCCATTCAAAAAAGATGCCTGGTTATCGGAAGATTTCTTGAAGAATAATGTGAATTGGCCTAAAACCTGTGGAGCTTGTTTGTATGTTTGTGCTGTGTAAGGAATATGAGTTTTGGGTAATCAGTCCTCTGTATGGTTTTTGTATGAAATACTTAACACTGCATTTGCCTGAAGTGCAGAGAGTTAATAGGAGGATCATGTGTGAAAAGAGCTCAGTAGATGCATCTTTGTGAAGGGAATAGGATTTATGATGGAGATGGAGAACCTGTTGACAGACTGTCCAGATCAAATGCATGACAAACATGGTGAAGAAAGAACCCTTTGTTCTCAGCGTCCTGCATTTTTTACCGAATACAGTTCAGAACACAAACTGCTTACTGAAGCAGACATTGAAGCTATAGAGCATGTGCTTGCGCGCGCACACACACACACACACACACACAGAGTGATCACTGTCTTCCTGGTGAAAGTTACCTGGAAAAAAGAATTAACTACAGCATTTGGTGGCTGGGGGCAGGGAGAGAAGAAATTAAATCTTGTATGCCCTCCTTTTTAAATATCTCTGTTCTAAGTAATGCTTATTTACCAGGTGTCTTTTAACTGGCCGTAACAGTTCAGATGGGTCAAATAACGCTGAGCTGTCAGTGTGAGAAGTTAGGTGTTGCATATCAGGCTCAGAGTGCTACTCGGTGACATGCTTTGTCTCTGGCTATTTGCAGGAGTGGCAGTAATTCAGGACAAATGCCCTCCTGGGACTCCATCTGAGACCACCAAGCTTGTTTTCCCAGCAACCTCTGTCCCTGAAAGGGGAAAAGGTAGAGCATTGTTAAGCCACAGCAATCCATAGCCCTCTAGGTACTTGCTAATTTCAGTGTTTGTGTTCTGGCTGTCAGGACCAGAAGCACAACAGTAAGTTGATTTGTTTTATTCCCGGTTATTGGAAAAGATGAATGGTAGCATGTCACCGAAACAAGGGAGGATCATGACGTTAGATATTATCTGCTAGGGAAGCTGAGGGAGAATTGAGCAAAAATGAACTTGGCACATCTGAACGCTACAGGACTTTTTCTTGCACCACGGAATAAAGTTCCAAAGGACTGAAATGAACCACCATAAAATCAACAGAATGCAGCAGTGTGCCAGACATCAAAGCAGCTACATACAGTTTTAGCACATCATGCCCTAGGTGCCATTAAGTTCTTAATGTACCAGCCCTACCTACCTTGATTGACTGCAGGTAGATGTTGCTCAAGGCCCTTTTCACACACCACATTCACCTATTTTAAGGCCTGTGCAGGGATAGGAGAGTGCAGAGAAGATGGGCTAAAGATGTGCTGCTTTGGGTGGGGTCATATCTGAATCTGTGCCAAGCAGTGTTAGAAACTCAGATATATCAGCTAGGCACCAAATGACGCCCTTTTACAGTTGCCAAAATGGAATGCCTCACTGCCATTTTGGGGCCAGACTACTCGAAAGTCATATTTTAAAATACGCCTTTTTGGTTCCTGAAATGCGTTTTGATTGCAGAGATAAAATATAATGGATAGAATTCTACAGGATGTGTTGCTAGTGTGTGAAAACAGTCCAGATCCAAGCATCCCCAGGCAAGTGGCTGATAAAGTAAAGGTAAAGGGACCCCTGACCATTAGGTCCAGTCGTGGCCGACTCTGGGGTCGCAGCGCTCATCTCGCTTTATTGGTACAGCTTCCGGGTCGTGTGGCCAGCATGACTAAGCCGCTTCTGGTGAACCAGAGCAGCGCACGGAAACGCCGTTTACCTTCCTGCTGGAGCAGTACCTATTTATCTACTTGCGCTTTGACGTGCTTTTGAACTGCTAGGTTGGCAGGAGCAGGGACCGAGCAACGGGAGCTCACCTCCTCATGGGGATTCGAACAGCGACCTTCTGATCAGCAAGTCCTAGGTTCTGTGGTTTAACCCACAGCGTCACCCGCGTCCTTAAGTGGCTGATAGCTGGATGCATAATATTTCTGCACCTGGTGAATTTTGAATGCTGGTGGCAAGTGAACCTGAAAGAGGCAAGTTTGGGAGCATTGTGCTTAGACATGTCTCAGATCCTCCTTCTGGTGTTACAAAGGGGTCTATCTGAATTTTTGACCAGTGTTATATTTTGAAAACCACAAATCGAGAGGAGCTACCCGAAAAACATTAGTAGGGAATTGCCGCATGGGAAATAGTTTCATTACTGAATGCAGCAAACGCTTGGCAAGATGAAGCGCAGTGAATGGGCAGTTGTCCTGAAGCGGACTCTTAATAAGGATCTTCAAATTACTTTTTGTAGAAGCTACGGTTCATCTTCTCTAACAGAGCAGTATTGTGGCATATGAAAAGCCTTGCTCTTTGATGACCAGACTTGGGAGGTTGCTCCAGAAGAATGCTGAAAGTCTGCTAGCTGAGGTTATGCACATTCTCTGCATGTATATAAAGTGGTGGGTTCTTACAGATATAACAGAAGGGGTCCGGAGCACCTTTGCAAAGCATTCAGCCAACTTTCCAGATGCCTGAAAGCACACTTCATGCTATTGCCATCCAGTCTACTGACAGGCGTTGTGCTGCATTCGTCTTTTCCCTATTAAAAATGGGCATATTGTGCCAAAAACAGGAACTTATTCCATACAATTAAGTCTGGGAGTGTGGCTGTCGAAAGATTGCCTGGAAGGTTCTTCCCCTGTGAGGTTATAGTCCCCCACATTCTGTGATTTCCACCATAAAAAGCTGTATTTTGTGAGATAGATGGCATGATCTCAGCCATAGAATTGTACAGTTGGAAGGGACCCCAAGGAATCCTGCGCACAGCCATCCCTGGGTGGGCTTGAACCACCAACCTTCCGGTTAACAACCAGTCACATTGACCCACTAAGCCACAGAAAGCATCCATCTCCACGTGGAATCTGAGACTCCAGTTTAGTAGGATATAGCTTTCCATTTAGAACCAGGGTCTCCACTGTAAAGAAGCCACATTATACAGAAGCTGGAAAAGAAGAAGCATTTCTTGCTGTTTTTGTCTGTAGTTCTGTGTTAATGTGTTGTGTGAATTGTGGCTCTCATGACACTGCAACATAGACAGTACAGAAAATGAAGAGGAGCAACACTCCCCCTCCTTCCCCATTTATATGTAATACACAGACATAAGTCACATGATGAAGGACTTGGATATTGATAAACACTATTTATGTGACTGAATTCCCCCCTCACTTCAAATTAATAAACTTTCTACCAGTTGTATACGAGTATTCAATTGCCCTTAGTTCTGCCCTGTATTTGAGTTTCAATTTATTCTCCTGGAATTGAAAGGTAGGTGTTAATATGGAGACTAGCTGGCTAGATTTTTGGCAACCCAGAGAGGCACTGATGTTGTCTTGTCTGTATGCTACCTTTTTACAGTCTTTTTTCTATGTCCCCTTCAAAACCTGAGTTAACCTGGTGAACTACAAGCCTCTTGAGTTCCATATACTTCAATAAAAGCCTGATGTTTTTAGCATTGAGACTTGCCTGAATATCCCAAGAGTTAAAAGCAGCATGTGCAAAATTGCTTTCTGATTTATTATGAGCTGGTAGATCACACCGTTTAGCTAATCATAAGGACTAACGTGATGCTCCCTCCCATGAAGAGATTCTGATTTTTGACCCAGTGGCAGCTGACGCTTGGCAGTCCTGCAGGCAGCAAACTCCACCAGGCTCTGGCTGGATACAGTTAATGGCCACTTTGCTCATGAGATGTGGTCCAGCTTTGTGCTGCAAAGTACATGTAGGCATTTTTGTATTGCCCCTTTGACACTTGGAGTAGTTCACCCGGTTTCAGTTGCGAAAGGGGAGTATTAATCCATGCGAGACATAACACTAGCCAAACCGGTGTACCTGCTTAATAGGAACTAGCGAAACCCCAAGGAAGTTGCTGCTTTAACAATTTATCCAATGGACTTATTACAGGTGCTCAACTGTACTTGATTCACCCTCCGTGTAGCTCCTCTAAAAATAAATAAATCAGAAACTATCTTCAAGCACCTTTGTCAACTGGAATTCAATTGTATCTGGGATATAGTAGACAGTTGCTTTTGAAGAGCAAATGGCAACACTTTTGAAACATGAACAGAAAGATGAAGATCACTTTTTCAATTAGGGTGTAATTGAAAATATATAAGGAAGCTTAAGTGCAACTTGAACCGCCTTTATTGGAGTTAGCCAAGACGGATGGAGAACGGTGCGCACGTGCGCGCGCACACACAGACAGCCACAAAAGTGAAGCAATAAAAGAGTAAGAGCATAGATTCTCCCAGCAGAGATTTGTCACCATACAATCTTAACATCATCACCTGGCTTACTGCTTCTGAACTTGGTCCCTATTTGCATGTTTTTGTATCAGTTTAAGTTTCAGATTAAGACTGCCTGTCAAAACCTCAGGAAAAAGGATATAGGATTGTTGTTCTATCAAGTGTCGAAACTGAAGCAGGCGTCCAGTTTTACTCATTTACCAATGAGGATTTTGCTTGTTCATTGAAGAGGTGTGTGTGTGTGTGTGTGTGTGTGTATGTATGTGTGTGTGTGTGTGTGTGTGTGCATGTGTCCAAAGCCTCTTCACAGGGCACATACAAATATTTCAAACTACTCCCATGGGTTCAAAATGTTTCACATGCATTATCTAGTTGCAATCCTTACAACCTTGCAAGGTAAAAAACTAATTATTCTCCATATTGTACATGGTGTAGGCATGGGAACTGGTGCTGAGAAAGTAGCTTGCCTGGTATGTTCATGGTAGAGATGTGATTGAACCAGACACTTCTTGATTCATAGAATCGTAGAGTTGGAAGGGACCAGGAGGGTCAACTAGTCCAATCCCCAGTGCAGGGATCTTTTGCCCAACGTGGGGCTTGAATCTGACCTGAAATCAGGAGTCTTGTGCTCTTTTCCATTTGTCTCCTGCAGGAGGAGCAAGAGCAGTGGCAGCTCTGCACCATCCGTTTGGGTGCAACCTGATTTTTGGTGCTCTCTGGTTAGCGAGAGTATGTGTTGTGTGCAGGGCCCTGTGCACAGCAGCCTCGACTTTGTGGCTTGCCAGATTGTTCTTCTAATTGTGCTGCTCAAGATTTAAAGGAGAGGGTTTGTGCAAGGACTTGTTGACAGGCATTCTCCCTGCAGCAAAGGGGCGCCGGGTGCAGTGTTTAAGCCCGTCCGTACCTTCTCAGCTCCTTTCGACAGCCGAACAGCTTCCAGATTGTAAAGCCTTCTCAATCATCATGGAGCTGGGCGATATTTCGAGCAGAGGGTGACCTGGAGGTGAAAGTCTCAGTATCCCATTACCAATCCCATGAGCTGCCCGACCACCCATTCTAATAAGGTCTAATACACTTGAGAGTCAAATTGCTGCAGACAGAGCTGGAGCAGTTTTGCTTTCTGAAAACCTCTGAATCATACCTAAAATAATTATGCATCCAAAATTGACCGTTCTTCTTCTTCAGAGCATTTTTTTTTTACATAAAGCCTCGAGGCAGCGAACATATGTGGAATGTAAATCTGAGCCAGTCTTTAGTAGTAGTGAAAGTAGTACAGTTTTTCAACTACATGCTCTTTCATACAGATTATTTAATGGTTTCAGCACAGGCAGCTTCTGAGCCAAAACGATGATTTCCCTTTTTTTGCAAAGGGGAAGCTGGCCTATAAAAGGCCAAATGTATCCGAACAAAGTTAACACGGAAAAGTGTCATCCCTGAGTTGGCCGACCATGGACCTCCCTGAGGACTGGTTTTGGCTGGAAGCCTGTACGCATTTACCCGGGAGTAAGTCACATTGAACTCGGCCCGAATTAATTCTTAGTCAACATGTACAGGCTGTACTGTTATTCCTGCTTTGATAAAACCACCTTCCTTTTCAGTAGCAGGTGAAGTGACTCCCCTTGTCTTTCAACTGGCCATCTTTTCCCTTTAAACACTTAATTGCTATCTACAGGGGAGGCAGAGAAATTGCACTTCTGTTGTAATGAAGGCATCCAAGAGGACAGAATTAATGTAGGGTGTTGAACCTTAAACCCCTCGCATTTGCTAACAAGCAGGCTTCCCTATAGCCTTACCTGTGTTTATGTGTAACGTGTGTTCAGAGGTTAAAAGGAGTTTGTTCTATGGCTAATGTCAGGGGAAAGATTACCTCTCATTCCTGTAGTCTTTAAAGGGGAGCTTCTCCATGCAGTTCTAGAAGTAGGCTTATCCAGAAAACAAGGTTGAAGGCTTTCTAGGAATCTCATTAAGGCAAGAGACTTTAATTGATCCCTAAACAATATCCTAGTGTTTGAGCACTAGAACAAAAGGCCCTCTTTGCACATTAAAGTGAAATTAATACCACCATGTTGCAGTAGCATGAAGCTAATGACTGTATATGTATTTGCATCCATGGTTGGATCCTGGTGTGATGTTTCTTCACCCAATCACCCACACTGTAAAATGCTTAACTGGAAGGAACTTTCCTGTCAATTGAATTAATCTTCTGCTCCAGGATACTCAACACGCCTACTGTGAAAGGGCATTTGCAAGGCCCAAGGGATTGTGCTTTTTCCTCTCTCCTCAATTGAAGATGCGGAAATTAAAATGTGTTACTAGAGGCTTGGCCTTGGGTATGCCCATCAAGAGGAAGATGCAGACAAGGAGGAGGTCCTCCTGCTCACAATGTCAAATGGATTATCTCTCTGCAGGAAAATGGGGGCAGCAGTGGCAAACGATGTTGAAAGGGTGAATATGTATGTTGGTGTAAAAACACATTCAGCAAACACAGTTGCCAAAAACAGCACAGAATCTAAACAAATGCCCATTGGGGCTCTTTATAAAAAAAGATCAATTACTGTAGGCATGGATGTGGTACAAGCTCATAATGTAGATAACAGGAGAAGTGGTAACTAGGATTCAGGTGAGAGGTTCTCTGGTATATGGTGTCCACAGTGTCAAGCTCAAAGCAAAGGCTTGCTGTTATGTGGGGTGTACTTTGTAAGCTGTCAGTGGAAGTATGGCTATAAAACCGTCAGCTAACATAGGTAATTTTAAACAGACTTGCATTTGCAGCTTTTTTGAGGTGAGGCGAGTAGAATGATTGACCACTTTTCTGTTGCGCAGAAAGCTCACCTGATGCCAGGTGTTGTTCTTTTACTCTCCCAATGTAACCAGTCAAAGGCTAATTGTAAGCCTTCATACATTTGTGCTGAGTGGTCGCAGATACTGACGGGACCCTTTTTGGTTGCTAATTTTAGGAATGTTGCCTAGGAAGATGGGTGAAAGCTGTCACCTCCAATTACACAGAACTTCCCTACTAGGTGTCAGTGGTTTGAAGTTCTTGTCAACTGACCACAGGTGTCATTTTGGGGGGAAATAATACTCTGCGGAACCAGGCACAGCATTCCCAGGCCTTTGGGAATGGGTCTGGGAAGGAGAAATGATGACAAGACCAAAGCATGGGATCAAAATGGCCACAATGATTACAGATGTCAGTAGGCTTTGGCGTAGCCATTGAGTGTGTATCCTGAATCGGCCAGCCCATTTGCTGGGTGGTTATTCCTTCAGGGTTGATCCTGTGTTTCTTTGTCTGTCAGGAGAGAGAGAGAAAGAGAGCGCGACCACACCGCCTTGCTCTGTGTCACTATACAGAAATGCTCCTGGCTCATTTTTTAAATGAACAGAACCATTCTTTTAAACGATTCCTTTGTTCATTTGCATGCTGCTATTTGTTTCTAAATTATATTTAATAATGCAAGCTCCTCCAGTGTAACTTGCTTTGACATCTTGAAGTGTGATGAAGGGATTGGAGGGGCTGGATGAAGAACTGGTAGACTAGGTTCAAATTTCTATTCTCCTCTGAAGCTCACTACGTGATCTTAGGCCAGTCACCATCTGTCAGCCTAACCAAACCCTCTCAATGCTGTTGTGAGCATACAAGGGAGAAGAAAATCATATCTACAGTCCTAACCTTTTTGGAGGAAAAGGTGGGATTAAAATTTAATGAATGAATATAAATCTGATTTAGCACTTTATTTAAATTTGTTATTGGTGATTTAGGGCAGTATTCAACTAACATGTTCCACCAATGCAAGGATTTCTGCTTATGCAGCTTCGACCCCTCACGCCCCACACATACCCCCACCCAGTTCCACATCCTAGAACAGATTTAGGGGTTTTGCAGGGGGGAGGGGGGGAGAATGTCCAGTGGTGCAAGCAGAAATCTCTTTGCTGAAGGATCATTTGTGTAGCACTACATTGTAGAAAGACGCAGGTGGCGCTGTGGGTTAAAGCCTCAGCGCCTAGGACTTGCCGATTGAAAGGTCAGCGGTTCGAATCCCTGCGGCGGGGTGCGCTCCTGCTGCTCGGTCCCAGCGCCTGCCAACCTAGCAGTTCGAAAGCACCTCCAGGTGCAAGTAGATAAATAGGGACCGCTTACCAGCGGGAAGGTAAACGGCGTTTCCGTGTGCGGCTCTGGCTCGCCAGAGCAGCTTCGTCACGCTGGCCACGTGACCCGGAAGTGTCTCCGGACAGCGCTGGCCCCTGGCCTCATGAGTGAGATGGGCGCACAACCCCAGAGTCTGTCAAGACTGGCCCGTACGGGCAGGGGTACCTTTACCTTTACCTTTTACATTGTAGAAAACCCATTAAGGGAAAACTGGCTTTCCTGAATAATGAAACATAACTTCTTTATTTCTATCAGGGTCTGGAACAAGGAGCCCAGTTTAGGGAACATAAATATATGATAAATCCAGAGTCAGGCACCAAGGGGTGAAAAACAGGAACCTGGTCCTTCTTTCAGGGTGCTGTGATGGGTGCACAGTTCCCATCTCTTTACAGCCACTGAATCTGAAGGGATTTTCCACACAGCTGGCACTTTTAAGAAGTTGCACAATAAATTCATGCTTTTCTCATCAGCTGAGCACAATCTGGGCCTAAGGTTGTTCTTCTGCTCCAGAAATATTGCAGCTTGGGCAGCATTTAACCACAGTTGTCATCTGGGAAAAGGTGATATTTATCATGCTCACTACTGTTACTAGCAATAACATTGACAGAGTATTTCTAAAGAGAACAAGCGAGGTGACTCTGTGGTCTACATGTTTTGAAAAATGTGCACGTGATCAGAGAGCCCTGAGAGCCAGCCTGGATGGCCAGAGTTTGGCCATTGAGACCAAGCCTCAGGCTAATGAACTTCCTTTTGCCTCTGATATTTGCACATTCTGATTCCTTGTGAACTTTCAGGTTCCCAGCAAGCCATAGTTTTGCCTGTTTGGGATTTAACAGTAAATTGTAGTGTGTTGTGAACAAGAGAGACTTTGGGGGATGGGGAATTGAAGCACATGAGAGATGGCAGAGGGAGGACATAAGTCTGAGGCTCTAGATTCAGTTACATACGAACCAAGCTATAATCACCAGACTTTTTTTAAAAAAGGGAGTTCACCATTTTGCATCATCATATTTATATACTGCTTAATATGCAAAGTCCCTAAGCAGTTTACATAAAACACGGAAAGATAAGGAAAATAAAAATGTGAACGGTGGAAGAAAAATGGTGCTTCTGTTGAAAGGTCGGTTTCATAATTTTAATTCTGGAAGCTGTGTGTTGCTTTGTCTTACATGGGAACACACTTCTTGACATGTGGAATAGCTCAGTTGGAAGAGCATGAGACTCTTAATCTCAGTCGTAGGTTCAAGTCCCATGCTGGGCAAGTTTCCTGTATTGGGTTGGACTAGATGACCCTTGCGGTCCCTTCCAACTCTATGATTGTATGTTTTACCCCCCACACAAACACATACAGGGAAAAAGACTCTTCTCTCCCTCAAAGACAGTACAGTGGTACCTCGGGTAAAGTACTTAATTCGTTCCGGAGGTCCATTCTTAACCTGAAACTGTTCTTAACCTGAAGCACCACTTTAGCTAATGGGGCCTCCCACTGCCGCCGTGCCGCCAGAGCACGATTTCTGCTCTTATCCTGAAGCAAAGTTCTTAACCTGAAGCACTATTTCTGGGTTAGCGGAGTCTGTAACCTGAAGCATATGTAACCTGAGGTACCACTGTATCAGTGTGTGTTAACTTTTGCTCTCTGCAACCTTGAAAGCCAGAAACTTGTTATGTCTTGGAACCATAAACGGGGTTCTAGGGAGTCAAAGGGAGTCTATTGTAGGCTAATCTTAACAGTTACAGGCAAGCAGATTGCTAGATACCAGAGGACCTGATTGGCCTTAATTTACCCTTTTTAATGAGACTTTGGTATGTTGACCTCATTTTGTTTCTGTCATATAACTGTTCTGCCATTTGACAGCAGATTGGGCAAGATAAGAATATGTAAGCAGCCTCCCTGTTCTGATGACAGTTTTCTGAGACTTTGCACTTCCCTTTATACTGTTGTGTGCTGTGAGCTTGCTTTTCTTTAGTAGTTTTTAGAGCGCTGTTTTTCTGTTTATCCACACTCATAGTGCATTGGTGTGTTGCCTGCATGTTGCAGTTAGGACAGATAATGAAACTAACAAAAATGTACCAAAGTTACAAGTATAAGGTGTATTTGCATGCAGGCCGAAAGGTACTGGCTTAATGCTTATCTTGATAATAGTTTAGTATTTACGGTTGTTTGTGTGTGTGTGTGTGTGTGTGTGTGTGTGTGTGTGAGTGAGAGAGCGAGAGAGCGAGAGAGAGAGAGCGCGTGAGCGAGCGCACTTTGGGGTTTCTAGGAACAAACATTCATTCTGCCGTATACAGACTCCAGTTTTTCTAGCTCTTTTGAACTGCTCTCTATGTGAAGCCCTAGCTGCAACTCTTTGAGTTCTGACTCAATGCACATGCCAGAGATGTGTGCATAGAATCATAGAATTGTAGAGTTGGAAGGGACTCCAAGGATCATCTAGACCAGCCCCCCGCAATGCAGGAATCTAAACACAGAGACCCCCCATCCAATTTGAAACAATACAGGACCCTGCTTAGCTTTGCAAATGTGCTAGCAGTTTCATTGCTGCACCACTAGGAGCGGTTCCCTGTGCCCAAGCTTCCTTCATAGTTCCCAGCATAATGTCCCACCATGGCAGACAGACTCAAGCTGTGGGAGATACGAGTGGGGTGGTTGGGGCAAGGGGTTTAAATGCATAATTAGTTTTATTTTAAAATAGCAGATTAAGAGGACTTGAGCATTTACCTATGTGCTTAAGCCTCATTGATTTCAATAGGGTTTGGGCAGGTCTGACTTCGTTTTGATTGTATTCACAAATCAGACATGGCAGCGTAGAAGCAAGCAAATTGTGTTATGGGCACCATTCAGGGAAAAATCAACTTGACAGCATGCTAATATTTTCAGTTGTATCCCCTGCTTAGGCTTACTCTGAGTAGACTCGTTGAAATGAATCAACCTGAGTTAGCCATGTCCATTGAATTCAGTAAGTCTACTCTGAGTAGTACTAGCATAGGCTACAAGCTTTTGGGCGGAATTTCAGAGTAATGAGTGTTCCATCTGCACAAGCATTACCCCTCTCTTCCCCCGTATGCTGCTCGGGGGGGGGGGGTCTCCTGACCCAGATACCCAGAGTCTCTTTTGGGGTATGTGGAGGAGCAGAAGTGATTGCGCAGGGCTTCCGCTCAGGGTTCGAAATCCCCCAGGTGCCAAGCGCATCTCGCTACTGGCACAGGTCCAATTGCGACTACATGGAGGTTTCTGGGCCTCAAGTTGGTGACTGATATCTCCATCGAGATAACTGACTCACTCGCAGCCCTCCATCATCTCATCGAGGAAAGTTAGTGCAGGGCTGAGTATATTTGACTGTGTTTCAGCCTCTCCATAGGCCACCCAAATGGAACTGAAAAATCAGTTTGAAAAGCTCTGCTATAGTTAATTAGTTAATACCTATAATTAACTATAGTCCATAGTTAATACCTTTTCCATTTCCACTGTGTGTGTGTTTCTCCTCCTTGCATACTGGGACAAGTGAATTGTTATAAGAGCAAGCAGTGTAGTTGGAAGTCATAGAATCGTAGAATTGGCGTGTTGGAACGGGACCCCTATGGTCATCTAGTCCAACCCCCTGGCAAATAGACATCCTGTTGTGGCAACCATAGCCCAGGGCTCCTTGGCTGAATCCGACCATACGTTTTCTACTTATTGATTCAATTTCTATCACACACACTCCTCCCAAAAGAGCCCAGGCACAGCACCATGGAGATGGCAGAGGTGAGATTTGAACTAGGGCTTCCTGAGTTATAGCTAGTCTCAAAGCCGTCACACTGCAACAATTCTTAGTAAGTCCAAAGCGGAAGTTCAAAGTATCCAGAGTGGGGTGCGCAGGCCTTCAAGGTGGCTTAGTTGTGGCGGACTGTCAGGATGAAATAGCTGTCAATCCTGCTCAAACCTGTCACCTCTTTCCCTGGGGACAGACTCAGCACAGGATTACTGGTACTTAAAAATTCATGGAAAAACGGTTCTTATCACAACGTCATAATTGTTATGACTCAGAGGAGCAGAATTGCCATTCTGTCCTGCCTATTTTTCTTACTTTTTATTGCATACAGAGTTCTTAGCAGCAGCTGCAGAATCATTTTTTTTGGGGGGGGGGGGAGAAAAGCGCGCGCGCGCACACACACACACACACACACACACACACGGCAGTTCTTTATTTATGCTAACTGCTGCATTTGACTTGGAAAATGGTGTCCCACCGGGTCCTGTGGTCAGCATATTATTGCTTGATTGATGGCTGTCGAACTGGCAGTTCTGGGCAGATTGCAGTGGGTGGAGGAGAACAGATGCTCATTGACTTTAGGGGCTTAGTGTCACCCAAGTCTCAAGACCACATCTGGGGGAGGGGGGAGCAGATGGGAGTACTCTGTTGACACCAGCTATTCTTCTCTGCCTTTTTTGCCCGAAAAGAACCCCAGCACCCCCCCTCCAAGATGCATAATGTCGCCTTTTGTGATGCTTTAAAAGTGGAATGCTGTAGCCCAGAGAAAATGAAGGTGACGCCCACCCACACCCCACTTGACACAAGCTTAGCTTGAACATCATTGTGTTCGGCAGTCGTTAAGGCAGTCACTTTATGAAAAACCATTAGTACAGATCTCTAAGGGATATTGGTCTCCAAAAAGCACGACTGCATTGGTTTCAGTGATTATGACTGGGGTTCCAGAATTCGAGGTGGGAAAATATACAATACCAGGTTCAGCTGTTACAGAGAACCAAATGTTGTCATTGGAATGCTCATTCAAATTAGATAAATACCCAGAATCTGTTTTGCGTTGAGGTGGGTTTTTTCCCCTGCCATTTTGTTGTCGTCGCCATGATAAAGGGCAGGATCAGAGAGCATTTTCCATTAATGGAACCTGGATGGCAAAAGGTGTTGGCACTGATTTGTTACACATAGCAGCTAAGGCCCTGATCTTCCAACAGGTTGGGTCGGGTCCATGGGATGGGTTGTGGCTGAATCACAGCTGGTTGAGGCAAACGCCGCCGCCGCCATTTTGTTTTATGAGGCAGAACTTCCTTTGCTCTTTGTAAGATAAAAACAGAGCATGCACTGCTTTGCCACCTCCTTTTGGCATGGAGGGGAAAGGGAGGGTGAGGTAGAGCAGCACACACTTGGAAGGAGTGGAGAGCATGAAGTAGTGACTGCTTTTTAGCTAAAAAGGAGCTCTGTGTGCTCTTGCCATAAGTGATCCTCTAATGCACATGGTTGCTTTCACTTTTCCTTTGCCTTTCACCCAACATAAGCTTTGGCTGTAGGCTAGCGCATGGCACTCTGTACTTGCCCAGAGATCCCCGGATCCCTATCCTTGGTTCCGAGTCACGAGGGGAGAGAGATGGAGGCACTTGTGCCATGGCCCTTCCACTGTTTCTCCTTGATAAGCATGATGTTATAGGGAAAGATGGGAAGAGATACATATCAGGGAGTGGGAAGAGGGAAGTCAAGCTATTGTGGGAGCTTTGGAATCCCCTTCCTCACTGGTTACTGAAGGCCAGCTGTGTGTCCCGATCGTGTCTCTTGCCTGATGCCAAGAGCCTTCCTTTGTATCGGTCCCCCGAAACAAGGTGAGTGAGAAAGCCTCTGTGGTGCAGTAGGCCCAAGGCCAAACCTGTCCCATCTTTTGACAGGTTGAAATCTACTGAACAAAGTGGTGTGCTTAGTGTTCAAGTTCCTTTCTCTGACAATTTCTGTTCTCATCCTGAAGCAAAGTTCTTAACCCAGGGTACTATTTCTGGGTATGTCTGTAACCCAAGGCATCTGTAACTTGAGGTACCACTGTACTCATATGGGGATATGGTTCACTGGTAACAAGAAACCATGATTGTCACTGAGTTGTGACAGTACTCAGACTCACAGTCTCCCTGTTCTTCTCTTTCACATACCAAAGGAGGTGATTGGACATACCGGCTTCCTGCTCTTAAACTATAGTTCCCCATGGCATCTAAACTTACTGTGGTTAGTTTAAACCAGGTGTTGTCAACCTGGTCCCTACCGCCCACTAGTGGCCATTTCAAGATTCTAGGTGGGCGGTTGGGGGTTCTACGGCACAAGCTGAATCCTCCTTCCATCGAGCACTGGTGGGCGGTAAGGAAATTTTGCCATCAGGGGCGGTAGGTATAAAAAGGTTGACTACTCCTGGTTTAAACTATAGCTAGTGAGAACCAGGATAAAACTGGTTTCAGGTGTTCATTCATTCTGAAATGGTCATAGTTTCTAAGTTTGGAAGTCATGGGAAACCGATTAGTTTTAAAACATGAAGCAGATTCTTCTGATCTTGTGCTCTGTTGAGAGGAAGTTTGAGGTTGGCTGTAACTCAATTTACATAGCAGGAAGCCATCATTTCCCATTAGGCCTGGACTAAGCTATTCTCATCTATAATAAGCAAGCGTTCAGCGGCTGAGACTTTCCCTGCATATTCTTCAATCCAAGCATTTTCCTTCTTGTATAGTGCTGCTGGGAAAGATTGTGTGGGCTGGGCTCTGTACATGCAAATTCAAAGATTGATCTTCTGTACAGTGGTGCCTCGCTAGACAAAAAGAATCCGTTCCGCGATTCTCTTCGTCTAGCGGTTTTTTCGTCTTGCGAAGCAAGCCCATTGACAGTTTAGCGGATTAGCGCTACAGCTGTCAAGTGGCTTCCAGCGATCAGCTGTTAAGCGGCTTATCAGCGGAACAGCTGATAAGCGGCTTAAGAAAAGGGCGAAAAAACCGAAAAAACCCCGCGGGGGGATGCAAGATTTTTTTCGTCTTGCGAAGCAACCCCATAGGGTAATTCGTTTTGCGAAGCGCCTGCAAAACGGAAAACCCTTTTGTCTAGCGGGTTTTTCGTCTTGCGAGGCGTTCGTCTTGCGGGGCACCACTGTATCACAGTTTTGATTGCCATGCAAAGGTTCTTGTTATTCTCATTTTGCAGCATTGAGATAATACCTTCTAAAATGACCACAGCACCCCCTCCCAAA
This sequence comes from Podarcis gaigeae, assembly GCF_964106915.1. Taxonomy (NCBI): domain Eukaryota; kingdom Metazoa; phylum Chordata; class Lepidosauria; order Squamata; family Lacertidae; genus Podarcis; species Podarcis gaigeae. The sequence goes on along the minus strand of NC_139682.1, from coordinate 57,265,325 downwards.
TTCTTGCATTTATAGCATTAATAATACGTCCTTCATATATATGAGTTTTTGCTAGCACAGGGATTGCCAATGGTATTCAGCATGCTCACATGTTTGCTCTGGCTATTGTGGGCCACTGTAGTTTCTTGGCTGCCTACACCTGTATACTCACTGGTTGTATTTTGTAAACAAGTTGATAGTTTCATGGTTGCCTCTGTGTTCTGTGCTAGGATGTTGATGTACAGTTCTGCGATATAGTTAGTAAATAGCTTGGTAGTTAATGGCGCTTTGAATTTATATATCTTCTGCTGGGGAACGATGTTACTGTCTTTCTCATGTAGAGCCAGTGCAGATGTAATACCATATTTTTCCGTCTTTAAGATGCCCCCATGTATGAGACGCCTCCTATTTTTGTGGACTCCAATTTAAGAAAAAAATGTGTATTTTACTATCTGTGTATAAGACGGCCCCCAGATTTTTGACATTTTTTTAAGGGAAAAAACCTAGTCTTACACACGGAAAAATACGGTACTCCTGATCTCTTAATTGTGCTTAAATGATCCGGAGCAGATGGAAGGATAGTTGGTGATCAGCAGCTCCTGATTTCCCTGTTCTTCCCTTGTTTAGACTCTGCATCCAGGCAGAGTATAGCATTCTAGTAAATAGCCAAAAATGCTGTAAGCCAGGCTTTTGTTTGCTTTGTATTAAATCATCTATTCACCAGCTAGTATTTGATTTAGTACAACAGTGCAGGAAGTATTCATTTCTATATTATTCAATGAACAGCAATTTTCTACTAGTACATTCCCTTGGTACTTTTTACCCAGCCATGCATATACATCTGTTGCTTCAGTCTTCCCCTTCTCAACTTTTCTTTTCTTTTCCTGTAATAGATCAATGAAAGTTGTTCTCGCTCTGTGTGTGTGTGTGTTTGTGTGTGTTCTTTTTCCCCCTTAGTCAACATTTTTGTTATATAATATTTTCCACTATGTACTAGGGGCTTGACTTTCAATCCCAGTTATATCCTGGGTTTACAAGTAAGGCCCTAATTAATCATGGAAGACTCCTGCACACAAGAGACCTTTTTAGCATCCTGTCCGATATCCCATTTTGTTAGTTTGGGGAACTGAATTTTCACTGCTATTCTTAGGGACGTGAATCATTATTGTCTATAGTTTGAAACAGTGCAGTCATCATATGAGTCAGCATTTTCTGCAAGCTGACTCCTTCAGTTATCACAAACGCCTCTATTGCATGTACATCAGTGGCCATGAAACTTGTGCTACTTCAGGATAGGTGAACAGCAACATTTTTATCTCATGGGCCCTTTTGCTGGCACGGAAATGTCAACTGATAAAGGTGACCTCGAGCTAAGTCGCTGATGCTTTTAATACTTGGGGCAATTACAACCATCATCCACGCCTGTTATAATAGCCTGGGCAAAAATGTTTAGCACTAAGCAGCCCAAATACTGCTCTTACTCTACACAGATTCAGTTTTAGGAGTTTCTTCCATAAGTGGTCATCAAGTGCCAGGGCTTGCCCCTCTAATGCTGACCCAGAGAGAGAGAGGCGGGGAAGCACTTCACTTTTCTCCTTAGGACTGAATTATAGTTGTTTACCAGTCTAGGAGAAAGCAAAGGCGCGGTTTGAGGCAGGGATGGAGTGAGAACCTGTGTTCTGTTAGATGTTGTTGGACTTCAGCTCCCATTAGTCCCAGCCAGTATGGCCAGTTGTCAGGAATTATGGGTGTTGGAGTCCAGCAACCAAGGATAGCTCAGATTCTTTTTCTCAGGATTGTGGGTTTGAGCCCCACATTGGGCAAAATATCCCTGCATTGGTGGGGGTTGGATTATATGACCCCTGTTGTCCCTTCCAACTCTACAGTTCTTTGATTCTATGAAGATATGGAGAGCCGCAGGTTCTTCACCACTGCTCTAAGGGACACTGTTGGAGTGTGGGCTAAATTTGTGTACTACTCCTGGAAATCCCAGAATTTCCCTCCCCCCAGATTGCAGCCCATTGATTTTGTCACACGCAAGACGCATGAGAAGATACTGAGAACCAAGCGACTCATGTGTAGCTGCCCCCTCTTATGTTTCCAGGTCACTGTGTGGCAGACTGTTAGAGAGAGGAGCACAAGGTCTTCAGAACTGGATCTTAGAGAGATGTGGTGTGTGCTTTTGTAGAAGTTTCAAAATCAGAACCCCCCTCCCCACCTTGTCTGTCTAGCCTTTGCATATTTGGGGCTAAGTGATAAAATTTGGCACAGTTTCAGATCATCCATCATAGAAATCGCCATCAAGAAACTGCCTCATTTAGTAGATTTACTGACATATTGGAGACATTAGTTCTTAGGAGCTGGAGGTGCTAAATCACAGCAAATCCATGGACTTCATCATCTGCTCAATGCAGAACTTTTCAAACTATGAAGCAGGATATATGACTGCTACATTAACGTTGTATCATTAATCAGTCCTTAAAAACTGGAGTTTCCCCAAAGGACTGGGAGAGAGAGCTCAGGTGCTTTCACTCTATAAATCTGACGTGCCCAGCAGCTGTGGACCTGAACCCTTCCATCCCTATAGTATGCAAAATTATGGGACCATGGCATGATGAATAGTCTGGTTCTGAAGCTATTAGTTTCACTGGGGCTGTCTGTGTATAAACAGGAGGTATAGAAACTTGCTGCATTACAGTTGTTCTGCATTATCTTATATTCTCATATAGACTGTTTTTGGAATGTTGGGGAGTGGGTGAAACTACGTTTCTAGTCCTCATGGGTTGCAAAGAAAATGTTTTTTTTAATCCAATTTATTTCTTCTCATGTTCCTCTGCCTCTTCCCGTTTTCTCTTTTCCACTGACATTCCATCCTGTGCATGTTGTGACATTAGAAGTACATAGATTAGCTTTATAAGGGGTCACCAATATGGTGCCTGTGGACACAGTAGTATCCTTTGAGGTCTCTCCCTGGTGCCCATGAAGCCTCTGAACTGCTTCTCAGCCCACTCAGTGTCTGCTTGATCATGGGGTAGTGATGGCTACCTTTTTCTAAGAGTGGTGCTCTTTCTCACTTCCTTTAGTAGCTCTAGGTCCCTTTCAGGTCTTGGATTAACTTCCGTGGAAATGACCGGAGGGAGACGTACCCATTTCACTTGTTCAAGAATCCGAATGTTATATTTAAATATCAAGATCAGCTTCAAACACAGAACCTTTCCTCCTAAAGATCTTGTATGTCGTTGATTTAAAAGTTGACTTTCCACTCTTTCTCCCTGCCCCACACCCACTGGTGGACCTTCCTGGTCCTCTAAACAGTAGTTCATTGCTAATACAGTAAGAGCTTGGGTCTGATTTTGCTCACAGCTTAGAGTGGAGATTGTGATGAAGGAGGGACAGGGGTGTTGATTGCTGCCTGCTTGAGCCTGCAAGCATAAGATTTCACATATTGCTTACCAATGTCAACACTGCATTTATGTACAAACCATATGTACACCATCATGTTTGTTGCATATATGTACATGGGAAACCATAGTCCCTCCATAGTCCCCATGATTAATGCCTCATGGGGTAGGAAGCAAGAACAGCCTCTTCTGTCACCATTACTTTCTACAAGACACCCATGGGTGCACTTGAGCCCTTGCTGTAGTTTCTTATTGTCTGTATAACATTTCTGAGCTCCCCTCTCACTGCCCTCCTTACTTGAAAATCTAAATGTGTCCACAAACCCAAACCTTGAGTTGGGAGCAATTGCTGCAGGGGCCCCATTCTCTTTGGTGGACTCCCCATACACCTAAGAACCCTGGTTTTCCAGGCTTCTAAAACACATGGGAATCTTACACTAATCAAGCAGGTTGACTGCTGCAGACAGCCGGCCTCGACTCACAGGCAGTGGCATGGGGTGAGTGTGCCCACCCCTGCTTCTTCCTCCTCTGTGCAATGTTAATCATGCAGAGAGGGCTCATGTGCACATGTTAATAGACATTTTAACACGTATCACAGTCTGCTGTTTTTTCCTACATGGAAATAACCACACGTGAAATGGTCTTTTCAGGAATTGACTGGCGAACCTGCCACCTGCTCTTTGCAGATGCTAATTAGTTGTATCATATTCTGTACAGAACCTGCTGGTGGCTTTTGCCCAAGCAAGATAAACTTTTACATGTACTCTGTGATAGAATCTCTCTGTGTCTCTCTGCTCCAAAGACTCCAGTCCTTCCGAGGGCATCTGGATAGTGTTCTGTCATATCGCCATCGGTGCACTTCAAGGCAAAATATCAAGGCTGTTCAATGAAGGAAAGCATATTAGACACGTCTAGCGAGAATATTCTGCTCTTAACATTGAACTCTGCTTCGCCCAAATTTTTAATGTCGCAAGTGTTGAGCCCCCCAAGTCGTCATGGGTGTGTCTCGGGAAGATGTTGCTTTCACTTTTACAATTCTTAATAGCTGATTTTTAAATGTGCCTTTCCACTGAAACCTGTTCTCTGAAATCGACAAAGGTGCTGTCACCCCCACCCGCTGTTTCCACCGATGCACCACAAAACAGTAGCTGCAGCGCATCCAGAAATGTATTACTGCAGCACATCTGAAATACATGAACTGATCTGTTAAAGATAATGTAATCTCAGACTCTGTGATAGTCTTAACCTTATGCTTGACCTCTGCACTTGGTTTGTTTTCAGCTGAACTGTTCACTTCTCACTAAAGGGCTATCTGACCTGTCATCTGCTGCATGGAAATAATAAATAGAAGAAAATATTGTTGGGGGAAGCAGCTAGGAGTTGGGTCTTAAGAAAATTCCTCGCAGATCCAAATGCTACTCTGCATTTTTTAGGACAGAAACTTGGTTTTAGACAATGAAGTTTTAAAAGTTACGCAGAACTTTAGCATTCATTTTGTACTTCCCAGGTGTCTTAGTAAAAACACATAATATATTGCATATTGTTCTCCCAGGCCAGCGAGGTAATAAAAAAAATGATTCATATACAGGCAATCTCTCTAATACAGATATGTAAAAAAAAGTCTCCTCCTTCCCTACTGCTTAACCAGTAAATTAATTTGGTTGTCCATTCCCCTTGCTGTGCAGCTAACTATAATGCGTGGCTCCTCCAAACCTTCTGACCTCAGTAGCAATTCATAGTGCACAAATATTTACATACAGCAGAGAAGACCACTGTTGTGTGGTTAAACTCATTTTACCATAAATGTTCGCTTGCGCTCTCTAGATCTATAGTATATCATGATGAATACAGCATACTGTGACAGTTTTGACTGAAGAAGAACCTAAAAGGTGAATAGCCAGGATATTTTTTGCTGCTCCTTTTTGGTGTCTGGCAACTTTCTATTTCTAAAGTTGTTCATTTTATCTCTTGCTCATTATTTCTGCACCTCAACAGCTGATCACAGACCTGTTCAGCGTTATATCCCAGGGAGAACACTCAACCGGTTATGAGTCTTGGACATGAGTTTGTTCTTACTACTCATCTGGCAGGGGGAGTTGAGCTACAAACTGGGCTGAACTACACTTGAATGTGCCATCTCATGGGATGCCCAGTCAAAAACCTGAAACAACTTTCTTCTCCTGTTAATGGAGACGATTGTTTATGTATCCAAGATACATACTGGGCTGAGAGTCTTCCCTACTGGTTTGTGTATTTCTTCTTAATATTATGAGAATGTGCACCGTCTTGTTCAAGGCAGTAGTCCTAGAAGCACAACCTGATTTAGCATCTGGGGTGTCGGGTTATAGACACTTCAGGTTACATACGCTTCAGGTTACAGCCTCTGCTAAGCCAGAAATATTACCTCGGGTTAAGAAATTTGCTTCAGGATGAGAACAGAAATCGTGCTTGGGCGGCACAGCAGCAGCAGGAGGCCCCATTAGCTAAAGTGGTGCTTCAGGTTAAGAACAGTTTCAGGTTAAGAACAGACCTCCAGAATGAATTATCAGTAGCATTGATTTATGCAAAAATGTCCTTTTGCTGTATACTCACAGGGTAGATTGACACAATCAAATTCTGGCTTAAGAAGCAATATCTGCATATCCTGCGTTAGTAAGTCAAGAACTGATCCTGCGAGCCATTGTTCTCCCTGTGCTGTGTGTGCTTTTGCACCTGGAAATGGCAGTTATTCCTGGTGCAATGGTGCTGACCCTCAGAAGATTTCTCTTAATTAGCATCTTAATTAGTGATTTGGTGTGTGTGTGTGTGGTGATAATTGCGTCTTCTTTCCTTAACTATGGTTTATAGGGTTGCAATGTTACGCTGTGATCTTAAAGTTCACTTAAAATCCCTTCTGCGGGTATCCAAGACTTCCTTCCAAATAAAAAAAGTATAAACGGTTGCAGTATTATAATTAAAGATGGCTTTGCATTTACTTTCCTGCATAGAAGTATAAATGTTAAGACAGTAGTAGGTTTTCCACTAGCCCTTTGGAGTTCAAAGAGGTCAGCTCGGATTAATTAATAGCAAAAATTGATAAAGGAAAACAAACACATGCTAAATTAAAGTTGTCCTGATAGCATGACTGGTGTGGTGCAGAAAAGGCTAAGAGAGTGAACCAAGGAATGTCTGTTCAGATTTCCCCTTCGCCCTACTCTGCCTTCATCCCCGTATAACACTGGTTGCCAATGCATCACCCACAGAGGTCTTATCTGCCACCTACAGGATTCCTCCTTCCCTCTGAAATTAATCTTGAAAGAAGCATCTTGTTGTATCCTGTAGTGTAAGTTGTGCTCTGTCTGTGTGTGGTGCCCATGACTGTTTCTTCAATATGCATTTGTGCCCATGGGCTGGCCACTCTTGTACTACAACGTGGGTATTATAATACTGATTCACTTTGCAGGGTTGTTGCAAGAATCATATGCATTTGATGCGCTAAATAAATGCCTATTATTACTGCTATTGTAGATAGGTAGATGGTTTATGAGTTGTATATCTACATTATGGCAAGTCCATCAAAGAAATGCAGTTCCATTTAAGACCTAGATTATGTTATGATTTCATTCAGATCAGATTAGGTAAAGTTAGCTGTAGCATGGTGCTGATAACACCAAGGTTGCAGGTTCGAGCCCCCTACAGAACAGCTGCATTGCAGTGGGTTGGGCTAGATGATCTTCAGGGTGCTTTCCATCTCTATGATTCTGTGATATTTCTTGAATGAGGGTGTTGGTGGACTGGGAACTGAAACTATTAGACTAGAACAGGCATGGCCAAACTTGGCCCTCCAGATGTTTTGGGACTACAATTCCCATCATCCCTGACCACTGGTCCTGTTAGCTAGGGATGATGGGAGTTGTAGTCCCAAAACACTTGGAGGGCCAAGTGCGGCCATGCCTGGACTAGATAGTGGCATCAGGGTGGAAAGGGCCTGGGACCCTATCACAACTAGGGATGCTTCTTGTGTCCTGGTGCCGAAAATTGTTTTGGCTATTGTTAGAAGTTTATTGATGATCCACCATTGCAGCCAAATCTGCAAAGGAAGAGAAAACGTTTGAGAAAGCAGCATCAGTGTTGTAACTGATTGTTCACTACCCATAAGAATGTGAAGGCAACTTGTGTGTGTGTGTTTTTTAATAAACTTTTACTTTTTAATAAATTATTTTTCAAGAGAAGCACCCAAAGTGATGGTGTGATTGATTTCAAAATGAAGAAGTTTCCTAAGCCGTTGACTCAGACCAGTTTTCCACGTACTAGCACGTCCTCATATACTGAATGGCTTGGGGACATCCATGTCATACTTAAATCCAAAAGTGATATATTTATGATAGGGAAACCTCCACCTCTATACAGAAAGTAAATCCAGTAATAATTTCATGTGCTTAAATTATTTGCTCAGATCATAGCTCTCTACTTAGTAGTGACACACTGCAGACTTGTTTATCCTGCGGAAAAACTTTGAAGCTGGGTAGACTCACACTTGATCCCTTGCCAACTTAACGCTTTGCAGAACAGTTTTGTCAAGGCTAGTAGTTTAGTTCATGCAAAGCTTATCTTGATCTCCAGGAATATTGTTTAGGAAGAAACAATGAACCAACTAAATCAGCCATATAATTTGAAAGGAAATTTGCCAGCTTGTTTTCTGCTCTTAACTTCTTCACCACCTTTTTTCCTTGCTAGTAACTCATTTACTGATTCTTGAATGTAAGATGAGAGATTTCTACATAAATGCCTGCACGTGCTTTTGCTTACACTCTCTTTTTCTAGCATTAAAGGGCCAATAGGCCTTTTATCCCCTCCCCAAAAGAGGACTTGTGCAGCTTCTTATCGTGGCATTGTATGCCAAATATAACATTGTGCCATTAGACTCTTTGGCTGGGACATTGGTTAGGGTTTTTTGTTGCTGTTATTGATATTAATTTGTTGTATATTTATAATTATGATTATAAAGATAAAGATATTATTATTGATGTGGAAATTGTTTTATTTGGTTGTGTACTTTTTGATGTGTTTTATTTGTCGTTTATGACTACTTCGTTATATTTGTAATTATGCAAGTCTTTTCATGCAATAGGCCAACTTGAGCATGATTTTAACTATGGAAATGTGTCATGCAAATATTATTAGTTAATAAATTAATTTATTAAATTTGTATACCACCCTTCATCCATAGATCTCAGGGCGGTTCACAACATAAAATTACAATATAAAAACCACAAAATACATAGTAAAAGATAAGAGCCACAACAAACCAATAATACACCCTCCCACGACGCGTTTAGAACGGCATCAGATGTCAGTCAACCAAAGGCTTGGGTGAAGAGGAACTTTTTTTGCCTGGCATCTAAAGGTGTATAATGAAGTTTGCAGCCGAACCTCCCTGGGGAGAGCATTCCACAAATGGTGGAGGCACTGCAGAAAAGGCCTGTTCTCATGTCACCCTCTGGACCTCTCATGGAGGGGGACATGAAGAAGAGCCCCAGGTGATGGCCCCAGAGTCCAGGTAGGTTCATATGGAGAGCGATGGTCCTTGTACCTACGGGACCGCCTCTCCTGGTATGTCCCACAGAGGAACTTACGGTCTTCAAACAAAAACATCCTGAAGGTCCCAGGCCACAGAGAGGTTAGGCTGGCCTCAACTAGAGTCAGGGCTTTTTCGGCTGTGGCTCCAATCTGGTGGAACGCTCTGTCACAAGAGACTAGGGCGCTGCGGGACTTGACTTCTTTCCGCAGGGCCTGCAAGACAGGGCTGTTCCACCAGGCCTTTGGCCAGGGCACAGCCTGACTCCCTCCTCTGGCATTCTTCACAGAACTTTAGCCTAATGGTTGCCATCAATTTGAGTTGAATTAATTTTATAATGAAATGATTTTAGAATGTTGTACTATTTTATTGTTGTTAGCCGCCCTGAGCCCGGCTTCGGCTGGGGAGGGCGGGATATAAATAAATTATTATTATTATTATTATTATTATTATTATTATTATTATTAGGTATTGTTGACCTAAGCAGTTTAAGGATTTATGAACTGATGGCGATTATGATCATGACAGGTACAGGTTGTCGCTTGAGAGTTTGCACAGCAACAGTAGTCACATGCCACAGCAAGTGTCAGATCGGGCAAAAATCACAGTAGCCCTTCAGTTGCATGTAACCTGAACATAAGCAAGTTAGGAGTTAAGATTTTAGTTGCCTATAGTCCAAATAGCTACTATATTGGTAGCCTGTTACTCAAAAGTGGCTCTGATTGATTGAATTATTTGTATTAATAGAAGTTTTGACAAATGAGGCGACCTGATTACTGAAAGGTTGCTAACGTAGGGCTGACTACATTTTTCAAATAATAAAAGATTCAAAACTGGGTGTTTTGGAAACACGATTTCTGCTTTTTTTCTTTTTTCTTTTTTTGGAGTACAGTGGTATCTCGGGTTACATACACTTCAGGTTACATACACTTCAGGTTACAGGCTCCGCTAACCCAGAAATAATACTTCAGGTTAAGAACTTTGCTTCAGGATGAGAACAGAAATGGTGCAGCAGTGGCGCGGCAGCAGCAGGAGGCCCCATTAGCTAAAGTGGTGCTTCAGGTTAAGAACAGTTTCAGATTAAGAACAGACCTCCGGAACGAATTAAGTACTTAACCCAAGGTACCACTGTAGTTGTCAAAAATTTTCCCAAACATATTTTAAGATGAAGAAATTCCTAGCAAGTGTTGTTTCTTCTTTACATGCCCTATTGCTCCAAAGAAGTGAGTGATAGACATGGTTTGTGGGATTTATTTTCTAGTTTCTATTTTGTGGTGGCAGTGGGGCTTGGTTTGTTCGGTGGTTGTCTTAAGGTACAATCTGCAGCAATTCCTTTTGGGGGGCTTAAATGATCATTAACAAATCCAGACAAGGCTGTTGTGGTAAAGGCAATACAAAAGCTGCAGCCTGAGGGAAGATTGAAGGGCTCTTCTCTGCAATAAGAGAGTCTTTAGAATTCACACTGCCCCTTTTGTAAAGCTTAGCAGGGTGCTGTACTAATAAAAAGCCCCTGGCTTCTGATGTCACTTCCTTTAGCTGTGTGAAAAACTTTTTCCCATGATGGGAGATGCTGGCTTTGCAGTTGCATGTAGGCTTTCTGCTGAAATTTGCTTCTGCTCAGGTTCGTACCATCCCTCCCCACCCCCTCTAAACTAAAGACTTGTTTTGATTTGATTTAAAAACCAAACACACACAAAAGGACTTTTTTCAGAACACATTCAGGTCCAATTTATTGAGCAATCTATACAAATGGTGTTGAAACACATGAGGGGGGGTTATTGGGGGTCCAGTTGCCCCTTTCCATTGGAGTCACATTTTCTGAAGAAGCAAGGTTGATGAAGGGATGTATATAATCCATTTCTTTTCTAGGTAGTAGTTGCTGTTGCGATACTTGTCTTATTTGGGGGGGGGGAATATGTGTCTTGATAATTGACATCCTTCAAAGATGTGGCCTCTTCTCCTGTGGTCTCTTTATGATTGCCAGATGTTGTAGGACAATTCTGCCCTATTTTAATCCGAGTTTCTGAGAGCTATCCTGATACCATTTACATTCTTCCTTGGTTCATTTCCTTAATTAAGATGGCCCCAGACCTTGGTGAAGTGTGAGGCGCTGTCAGTGGAAAGTGCTTGAGTTGTATTATTTATCCCCGCCCCCCACAATTTGTATACTGCTTCATCACGGTCATAGCTAAGCACTGTACAAAAGACCCAACATGATAAGACTGAAAATGACTAAAAACTATAAAATCAGAATTCAATTAAAAAGCCTGCTGGAATATTTTTTTTTTTTAAGTCTTCTTGTCCAACAAATTGGGCCAACAATTAAAAATGCATTGCTCCTTATACATCTGAGCAGCAAGGGACCGTTAACATTGACTTTCCCAAAGACCTCTGTGATCGAGCAAGGATCAGTCGGTCCCTGACTTTGTTAACATACCTATTTACCTGTGTTTGATTTCTCTTCATCCCAAATCAGGGCTGATAATCCTGAGAATTGTTTTTGGGGGGGATTTCAGAGATGCAGTTGTCCTCTTGCCTTACTTGTTGCTTGCCATTATCCTTGGGCCATAAATGGAACATTCCCACTGAACATACAGCTTCATATTCAGGGTTTCTCTGCCCTTCTTAAGGTCATCCAGAATGCTAGGCTAGGGGTATCTCATATTCCTTGTGTGGTGAACTTTCCTGATTCTCTGACATGGTGGACAGAAGACATTGTATTAGGCAGAAGGGGCAGAGGTACCTCTTAACGTTCCACAAACACTAGCTTCCAAAAAAGTACTTCTAGCATAACCAGATAAATATAACAAAAAACCACCTTTTTAGAGGAACATATCTGGGTATACTAGTTATCCTTCCCACCTAGATTTAGGTATTGGATGCTGACTGCAAATCATCATATCTACTAGGCAACATAGCTTTGTAGTTTAGCTTTATGACCAACACCAGAAGCTGGTAATAGGAACATGGAATTAAAAATTAGCAGTTGAATGTTTCCTGCCCAGGCAAGCCTTATACCAAACTCTCTTCCTAGCTGAAAGTATTTTGTTTATGACACCCCTAAATTGAAAATGAGGAAAACCTATGAATGCTAACTGATCCCTCTCCCCTTCCCTCTTCCCTCAGTTGTTGTTGTTATTTCAGTTTGCTGCTGCTGTGTTTGTTTTGGTATAAACTAAAACCAGATCTCAGTGAAATATTTTTAAAAAATATCTCATTCAGTCTCATTCAGTCAGCTTCTGAGGCGACCACTAATAACCTGAGGTGACTCTGCTTTTGTTTTTCAAGTATTTTAAATTGTAAACAGCCTTAGGTGCCTTGGCAGAAAGGTGGCATATAAATGCAATCAATCAGCAAAAATAATTTTGACTTGATCTGTTTCAGAGCTTTTGGAAGGCAAGGTATATGGCTATGATAGTAAAAACACGACCAGTTTTGTATGTGTGTGATTCTTCAGGCGGCATCTAAATGTGATTGTTTGTGGGAGCTTACAGGATTTGGACGAGTTTTGTTCCCTGTTTGTTTAATTCATCCTATTTCATCCACCTCTAAATGTGCTATACTGTGTGGAATTGCGATAACATCACTTAGACTTTTGCTTGCTTGAAATATCCCGGTGTCGCTTTCTACAACAAACAACAAAATTTTAGTCCTCGTGGTCATGAAAAAAAGTTCTGAAAAGTACACTTAAGAAGTTATGTCACTTTAAAAGTGCAGAAGGTGGGGGAGGGGAAGCAAGACTGGGCATTAATGGGAAGTGATAATGTGCAGCTTTCTTGGTCATGGCTCCTTGCGCTTGTCTCTCATAAGAAAAGTCTTCCCTTGGCCTTTGAACTCTTACACCCACTCACCCTGCACCTTAGTGAAACCAACCTAGCACTGCAAACCCTCCCTGGCAATGTAAACTAAATGTACTGTACTCATGCGTTAGAATTTGTGCCAGTTCATGCTATTTCTTTCATCACACAGGTAAATCGTTGGTTGCATGTGTGATGCTTAGTGAGTTTGATACTGAAATCTCCCCTTGAATGACGGCCACACTCCCTTGTAGTACTACAGATTGCTTGCTAGGGTGAGAACTTAGCAGAAACAGTAGTGGAAGCCTTGAGTTACAAGATGCCTTTTGAAAAAGGAAACAAGACGTCCTTGGCTAGTACAAGCTGGAGGGGGAAATGTAATTGTTTGTCCTTGGAAGCCTTATATTGCGTGTGCGTTGCATAGATGAATCTGTACAGACTTCCCCTCTCCATTGTAACCATAAATTTGACATAATTCATCCTATTTTTCTTCCAAGTGTGCAGACTCCCTATCCTCCTTGAGTCCGCTGAAGAGTTAATCCAGCTTGTGAATTGTACTGCTCTATTTCATCTGTCTTATTGTGAAAGCACCTATATCCTCCTACCAGTTGTCTGAAATCTGCCCATCCTCCATGCCAAATTAGTTTCTTGCTTTCACCAGGCATGAAGAAAGCATCCAGTTTATTGCAGATAGCACTGAATTACATGGTAGCTTACATCAGATTTACCCCCGTGGCCCTTTGCTCTGGTTGACCTACTTCAAAAGGTCTTGAGCTCTTGGAGACTGGCACTTCAGTTTCTGCCTAGAAATCAAGCTGGGCTGCTGAAGCAGGAATGTTTTTTCTTAGGAGAATGAGTCAAATTGTGCCTGTTCTCTTTCCCCATGTGGTGGTTTAAGACTGCACATTTTATGTAGGAAGTGTGCAGAGGTGATGTTACAACTATGCCTAATCTGAAGTGCCCTTTGTTTTTGTTTTCTCTGGTCTGAATAATGAACAACTAACAACTAAACCCGGACAATATGTTATGATTCATGGCAGCCTTTCCTATGGCCCTAGGGCATCCTGGGAAACCTGTGGCCCTCCAGATGTTGTTGGACTCCAACCCCCATCATCCTTGACCCTTGGCCACACTGGCTGGAACTGATGGAGTCCAACATCTGGAGGAGTACTAATTTCCAATCTCAGCCCTAGTGGGTTTCCATGTTACAGCATTTGCAGTTGTGTATCAGGTCCATCAGCTGAAAGATTATGATGCTTGGCAGGCTGTGTAGTGAAACATGAGGCTATGGCAGATGCGCTGAAGCCGAACCACTCCCTAGATCAGTGGCAGGCAGACTTCAGGCTTATGGGATGTACTTTGGTTGGGTTTTGTTTGTTTGTTTGTTTGTTTGTTTACCAGAATCCCAAAATCACCAGCTCGAGTCAGGTGCTTTAGTGGCTTGTGGTGAAATAGGGACATATTCCTATAATTAAGGAACAGTATGTCTTTGAGCAGAAATTTGTTTTCATAGGTTAAATGAGCTCACAGTCCTATCACCCAAAAACCCACTCCTGGTATTACTCCTAAACTTTCTTCAGCAGCCTAAATTAGCAGGAGAGGGGTGGCTTTTTGTTGTTGCCGCTTAAACAGTTTAGAGTCAGATTTCTTGCTGACCTACTGCAGATCACTCCAGATCTACCAGTAGATCCTGAGCTACCTACTGCCCACCCCTGCCCTACAGCAATCCTTCTCAAATATTTTGAAGTGGGACCCACCCATAAACTTACTGAACCTTATGGGACTCACTTGTAAACTAACTTGACCTTTGGGTCTTCCCTTCCCCTTCTACCACAGAAAAGTCAAGATTATCATACGAGTAGTTAACACAATATTCTTGTTTTCCATGTTTAATGTTAATATAGCTGTGTGCACATGCAGATATACAAATAGATATACAGCTGGAGGGAGGCATAAATGACACAGACTTCTCGTCCCCAAATATATATCTGCTCCCCACCATATTGCAGTGGTCACTCTGAACTGTACATACACATAGCTCGTTCTGGGAATTAAGGACAAGATAAACTTCTGTTCCAAAATAAACACATGTATTTGATTCCATCTCAGTCTTTCCACATAGTACATTAGAACATATGAGCCTGCTGGATCAGGCCAATGGCCCATCTAATCCATCATCCTGTTCTCATGGGTGCCTGGGGGAAACTTGCAAGCAGGATTCAAGCCCGAGAGCACTCTCTCATCCAGTGTGTTTTCAGCAACTGGTATTCAGAAGCATGGCAGCCTCTGACCATTGGAGACGGACCATAATCATCATAGCTAGTAGCCATTGATAAAGTTAACCAGAAGACTTTGCATATAGGAGCAGCCCAGTCCTTTGACACTTTGTGCTGTTCTGATTCTGGTGCTCTTCTAGACTATTTCTCCTTTGGCAAAGAGCACCCTGCTCCCGTCATACCTGTTCAGAGCAGCTTTCTGTTCTCCTCTTGGAACTGCCAGGTTTGAATGCTGCATTCTGGAGTGCTTTGTGCCAGCTGCTGCTGCAGCGCTTATAAGGTACTGCCTAAGGCAGAGCTAAATATTCTGGGGGCATAGTTGAGATCTCAGTGGTTCAAGCTCCATATGGCTCAAAGGGATTAGTCAAGACTGGTCTCAGGGATTAACTGGGAGGGGGGAGGGGAGCGGGCATGTGGAAGGAGGGGAAAGTTGCTGAGACATTAGAGAGATTTAGAAATCTTGGTTTAGGAGCCACACTGAAGCAAATCTGGTAAAGGAGCCATAGATGGCAGGAAAGGAAATCTCTGGAGGTGAAAGGGAAGCAAACTACAGCACAGCGCTTTGTTTCTAAGCTGCATCCCAAGTGAACATTTCTGCCAGGAAATACTTGCACAACTGTTTCTTACTTAATTACAGAATATGAAAGAAAGAGAGAGTGAGGCACACTGATAGGAATGATATCCAGCACTAGTGTAGCCCATTGCAAATGCTTCTCTTCTAATGCCTTTCTAAACATTGTCATTTTTTTGGCTAGTGTACTGTTTTCCAAATTCCTGATACATGGGGCACAATGTTATTTTCTGGATTAAAATTGGAGGCATACTACTCGATTCGATAAAAAATAAATGTGTGCGTGTGCGCACGCATGTGCGTACACCCACACACACCCAACAATATACAGGCATATCCTTTCAGCTAAGGGATAGCCAATTCATTTTACCTTCTGGGGTCATCCAGTCCCTTTCACCAGTCAGTCAGGACTCTGGATGGGACCATAGTTCATGGGCAGCAGTGATGCTTAAGGGATTTTCCCCATACCTCTCACCTCTAGGCCAAAGTGCTTCCAAAAATAAAAATCCTGATGCATGTTACTCCCTCCCACAGAATATGATCACTGCCCCATATATTGTGAATGGGAAGGAAATGGTTGGTACACAGGCCCTACCTGCTCTGAGGGATATAGAGTGTTGAGAACACCTAAGACCCCTGACTTATATAAACCCCTGTTTATATTTCCATGGCACACCTTGGGAGAATAACTGTGCCAGTGACTTTGTGAGGGGTTCCTGTTCCACCATTTCCCACCTATCCTTTCCTTGTATTTTGAGGGGCTTCTCGATTTTCAACCAAACATAAACCCATTTCATAATGTTGCTCAGTTTTTGTTCTTATTTCTGTAAGATTCCTTTCTTCATTCTCTCTTTTACTGAAAACATAGTAGAGTCACTGAGAGCTTTCTAGGAATGGAACCGATAATAAAAGTGCACTCCCTTGGCGATTATGAAACTCGCAAATTCTTTCACTCTTAATTTGTGAAGATTACAATATTTGTGAAGAACCAAGATGATCTTGGTTTCAAGAAGCTTTCCTTCCTCTTTTAGGAAGCTATTCAAACTCACCTCTTAAATGAATGTAAATCCCCCTTTGCTCTTTAAATTCAAGAAGAAGAAGAGAGAGTTTCATAATATCTCATTGTCTCCAAAGATCCTCTCAGATCTCTGCACAGCAGTGGGCCTTTTCTGAAATGTACAACCACAAAATCCCATGCACCACTTCTAAGGCAGTAGGACCTTTTAAAGTGTGTGGTGTGAAGAACTAAAGCACAGGACCACCAAAGAAAGAGCTCAATCTGCCATTCTGAAAGAGATTCCTTTGCCCTTAGTTCAGTTGCAGCACTTCTAAAACAAGTTCTTTTGTTGTTTGCCCTTTCTTGCCCGGTCCTGACTAGTCCCACAAATGACCATCTGGTACACCTCATGACTTAACCTTAGCACTGACTCAAAGGATTTGTACCACGTCCTGGATAGAAATAGAAAATGCTGGCCTTTGGTGGGTGAAGGATTTGATCGTACTGCAATCATGCTGCCTTTATAGGACAGTTCTGCTGTGTGTCACAGCCAGTCCTTCTTATAACTCTTACTCCTCAGTCATGTTCTCCTTACAGATTTAAAGCAAGGATGCAGCATCAAGTTGTGTCAAAGCTTTCTACTCATTTTGTAGTCTGAAAGCAAGTAAAGTCAGGAGTTCATGAAGTCATTCAGTTAAGCGCTCAGCACCCCAGTTAACTGTCAAGAACCACATTGCCACAGCCATAAAAGCTGACTTTGCAGTGAGGTATGGATTTACATCCCTTGGTCTTTTTTGTGCACATAGTGCTGTATCCCAGTGGACTTTGAAAAATGTGGAGTATTGCTGGTCTAAGAAAGAAACGAGCAAATACAGAGATGTTCTTTCCTTTCCAAAAGAGCAAAATAGGGAATGCATAGGTGAGGTTTTTGAAGGAGGTTCATTCCTTGGATTCAGAATATCATGCCCTGTAAAGCTCTTTCTTGGTGGGTGCACTAACAAAAGATTTTCATAAGTTTCTGCTGTTTTGCATGGTTTGTTTGTAAACACTGCTGACATACATACAAGGATCCTGGGAAGTTCTTCTAAATATTTTTTTGTCTCCACCTCTAATATGAGGTGGGCAACCCCAGATCTCAGCCTGTGACTTCCGAGTTAAAATGTGACGGACCCCATGTGGAGGCTGCCAGAAAACACATCTGTGTAGGAGAACTTGGTGTGTTGCTTGTGACATTTGTGTGGTGCTCCGTGAATGTTAGATGGACAAGTATTGAAACTTGTCACTGTAATATCTATCTACACAATAAACAGTTTGCAATATGATGGCCACTTGTACATGATCAAAAAGGAGACAAAATACGTTACAGTACATATTTGCATGAAATTTGCTCATGCTGATTCATATGTATAGATGCAGATTTAGAAATAATTACTATAAATACAATGCATCTTGCCATATTGGGAAAGACTTATGACCTGTGCAACTTCAAAGTGTCTCCTTCCCCTTCTTACAATTTTGATCCTTAAAACAGACTTGGAATGGACAGCCTTTCATATAGAGGGCTATCCTCTGTAAAGTGGGATGTTTATGATGACCTTAGCCTACCAGTATTTATGGGTACTACAGAGGGGAGAAGAATTGCCACAAAATGGCCTCCCATCGTACTGACGGATTACATTCGGTCAGCTTACACGCACTATCTGGTATTACCTTTGACTTCTATGTGCTGCCAGCTACTACCATATTTTAGTGGCCTTGATGTGGAAACTTTAAAAGTTTGAATTGGCCCTTAGACTGTCAAGAGATGTTTTCAGCCAATGAGAGAGCTTTATCATTCATTTAGCTTTTCTGTAAGCTTCATCTAGAACTTGCATTGATAGACACAGTCCTCCGAATACTCTTCATTTATTTTAAGTGTTGCCATACCAGATGAGGATGAGAAAAAGACACACGTTGTGACCACCATTTTTCGGGGGGCTGAGGGAACTTTTAAAGAAAGGAAGAATAATAGGAAACAGCTGAGAGCTGCCAGCAGTTAATGCAGTGGCCATGTTGACCCTTTTCACCTCAATTTAAGGCCTTTCCCTCTTGTTGGTGTATTTAATACTTATCAGCTGTGTTTTGTAGACTATATTACAAAACCACTTGCTAAAAATGGTAATTTTGCGTTAGCTTGACACACGTTTTTGTTCGAGGACAGGGAGATCCCCCCTCCTCTTAAAGAAGGGGTAGCGGGGAGAGAGCTTTTGTAGAAAATGTACTCTTCACAGATCAGTAGGCAAGCCAATTATGGGTCTTTCTGAAAGCCTGCTCACCAGTGTGCCTGAGAGGGGATTTATTTAAACATGGAGAGGCTGGAGGGGGAAGGGGGCGGATTGGGGGAGACGTGTTACTGCTTCTCTAGGTATACAATGCCTATTTGAATATCTGTGAAAGGTTACAGCAGCATTTGAGAAAAGGGTTTTTATATTATTGCGTGAAGATGGTGGCCATGTAGCTGTCAGCTTTTTGTCTAAATGAAATGGGCATCTTGTCAGGGGCAGGCAGATGGTGCTCACCTGCTCTTGGGCGAGCTCTCCAGCAGTCACCATATAACAGACAGCTGCTAGCAGTAAAATAGGCTTAAGCAAATGTGATATTTTGGCATTCAAGTGCAATAAGAATGAGTGAAAGTCTTTAGTATATGTATTCCCCTTCATCCCCCCCCCCTCTTTTTTTAATTCGGAAACAGTATATAAAGTACCGACCCCTTGGCAGAATATTTCATGTTTTCTATTTTTTTGTTAACATGCTGGTATACTTCCAGAATAGGGACCCCCCAATTATATATTTTTCTCTTCATTTTTATGCATCCCACCCTTCCAGAACCTAGCTGACCAAGATTTCCTCCCCTCATCCAGCCACCAAGCAGTCACAACTAACTGAAAAGTCAGAGGAAATAGCTGGCTAAATACAAAGACTGCAAAAGATATCACTGAAGCTTACTTTTCTAAACCTAATTCATATTTTTCATCTCCCGCCCTTCTCAGCTTTTCCCAAAAGAATTCCCCTTTCAGAATGATAGGGTTTATTTTTAATGCTGACAATTCCTCATGCTGCAGCTTCGGTAGTGCCTTTCCTAGTTTCCACTCAGCATGTCTCTCACACCCCTTCTTCTACCCTGAGGACATAGAACACAGCATAATTTATCAAAGCAACTTGGGGCATTCCATTATGTGACAATTTTAGAAGTTTAGGTGAGCAAATAGGACATTTTTCTATTGAGCTCCCCTTATGTGGCATGGGTCATACTGGAGTGAGCTCATCCAAAGTTTTGGATAATCAAGAGTTCATAGGAAGAGGTGTGTGAGAGAGGCAGCTATCTTCCTGAAAGACACCAAATGTCAGCCCCCTGCCCAATTTCAAAGACGTGAATGGAGGCTACAACCAGCCCAGCCCTTGCCAAGCAATAAGCAGAAACAACAGACACTCCATAATACTTCCCTCACAAAGGGCAGTGGAACAGCAGCAGGTTACCGAGTACTGGTCACTACAACCAGAAATATTGTGTGTGTGTGTGTGTGTGAGAGAGAGAGAGAGAGAGAGAGAGACAGACAGAGAGAGAGAGAGAGAGAGAGAGAGAGAGAGAGAGAGAGAGATATGGATGCACACTTATGTATGTATGGGTATTGAGAGGGGATATTGTAAACAATAGGGGCAAATGACCATAAAATGCAAGAAGTATAGTCTTTGGCAAAGCCTAAATATGTACAAGGTAAGTACAGTGACCATTAACAGCAGCAGCAGCAGCAACAACAACAATTTATTATTTATACCCCGCCCATCTGGCTGGGTTTCCCAGTGCCAATTATTGGTGAATGGCTATACTGTGTTTATGTTGTGTATATTTAAACAAGACATAAGAATTGTCATCTGCTGCATTTCACAACCATTTAGCCCAAATATTTACATTTTTCTTTCTATATACATGTGTGTGTACAATATGCACTTATCAACTGAAGAAAGCACGCCATCCATCCAGTCAAGTGAATATTATATTGTTAGTTTGCTCCTGCAAAACTGCAAATACTTTTATGCCTTTTAATGGCTAGCATGGCCAACCTTTAATAGCTGAATTGTGACTGAAGGATATGCTGAGGCAGTAATGCTCTTAGAGCATGTCGTCACAGCCTCTGTGCAGTCCTGCAAATGCAAATTCAAGCTGCGAATTGGAACCTTTTGGAGGGCTGGTGAAGGCATATTCAATGCATCCTTCTTGATTTTAATACCTTCAGTTGGGGCCACTTCGCGTTGCTTTTAAAGCCTTGTATTCTATGTATTCTCCATAAGGGAATCAGCCTCCCTTTTTCTGTGGTTGCCTCCCAAAGCCCAGTTGAGTGCATTGCCCATTTGTGTTTAACTTTTGTGTTGCATTGGCTGTTTCGTTGTTTTCTTTTCTTCAGAGGAGTTGTGGTATTTAACCCCCCCCCCCCATTTATATTGTTTCGAATCTCGGGGGGTGGGGGTGGATTTTGAAGAGCTTCATCATCTAGATTCCTCTTATGATGCCTTTTATCTTTAAACATAAAGAGAGATGAAATGCTAGTACATGTTTGTGTCCAGACGGGAGGTATACTGATCAGCCATGTGGCAGAGTGACCCTTGGTAATTGCAACATGGTGGTTATAGCACATGAAGTGAGAAGTGTTGCAGCGAGTAAACACCCATCTGCTTTAATACTCACAACTTTGCAGAAACTCTGGCAATTTACCTCTCCCAACAGCTTTGTTGCCTCGCTTTTTTCTTTTGTTTTAAAAACTCTGAAGATTGAGCTGTAAGCTTTTTCTTTAAAGCGTGTGTAAGTAACAGAAGATACAGGCCCAGAGGGAGCCAGTACAGCAGTAAAATGAGGCATAATTTCTCTCTTGGAGTAGCATGGGAGTGAAGCTATAGTGTAGGGTGTGAAGAAATATTGATGGTGTCAATTGTCATGCCAATAAAACCAAACAATATCGCCTGATACATTAATGGTAGATTAATTGTTCTAAAGCCATTGCAGAATCTAATGAAAGTTTTATATATTTATTTTATATAACTTTTTTGGCAGGTGGAGCCTTTAAATGGCTAGTATTGATTGTTGGATCAGAGCCTAGTGTTTGCTGCTGGTGGAATTACTAGACGAAAATTTATAGTTAATTAATACCTGTGTATGTACATCATTTTTAAGCCTGCTAATTGCATGTGCCTTTGGTGAAAACCTTTTTGAGTCCTTCTGGCAGTGTTGGGAGCTCATAAACTTTTTAAAATTGTTTAGATTGGACATGGATGTTGTACTGGTGGGTTGGCGTGGCTGAAAACCGTAACCCATGCCTTGCAAGCTAGATTCGCAGAGTGATGTTTCCGCTCATTTGCAATTGTCCAAGGTTTGGGAGCAAAAGTAATCCTCCTAGATGGTTCTGGTACCGGGTGGTTGCGGTTTCCTTGGGAATGTAGCCTTTGGGTGCTTCTAGATGGGTGGGGCAGGCCTTGGGCCCTTTTTGCCTCAGCCAGAGAAAGAGGGCAGAGTGCATCCCGCTCCTTCACCTGTGCCTACAAAGAGTTCCCTTTCCCCTGATCTCCCTGTTCTTCTATCTTTTTACCTTTCAAGCCACACCAACTTCCTGCCTCTGTTGCTTTGCTTGTGAGTAGGCCCTTACTCCCAAGCAGGCAATAATTTATGAGGAGGCCTCTCTCTGGTTGAATAGGATTGGCCCTGTGGAATAGCAGACTTCCCAAAGGGCTGTCTTCCGCCACTCAGCCTTGTACCTTCCCATTCCACCAGTGGCGTAGCGTGGGTTGTCAGCACCCGGGGCAAGGCAAGTCATTTGCGCCCCCGTGGATTTTAGAGCTGCGAGTGCGAGCGTCCCCCCAGATGTTGCGCCCGGAGCGGCCGGCACCCCTGCACCCCCACGCTACGCCACTGCATTCCACCCCTATATCTCGGGTAATTGAGCAAGGAGTATGTGCTCCTGGAAGCCCAAGTGGGATGGCTTTGTGAAAAAATAAATTTGTACTTGCCGCTCTTGCCCTATAGCACTGCCTTGTGCTTCCTTTCTACAGAGATTCTGTTGTCTCTGCTTCTGGACAACTTCATCATCTCCAAGTATAGTTCTTTAATAGTTATTATTCCACTAACACTGCTGGAGAATTTGAAAATATACCTGTTTGGCTTGCGTAGTACTGATGGCCTTGGAAAGTGGATGGTTGCTGGCACATACTGTACTGAAATTTGAAGTCCTTAAAACTGCAGTGTTTGGCCTTAGAGGCATCGTGACATGGCAGAAATGCTCAAATACAAGGCACTAAATGCTGAGTATACTCTTTCTGTGCTTTAGGAAAAAGATGCTTTGAAGCTGACATGCTGTCGTATGTCATGCCACCCATCTCCCAAGTATTTTATGTGGCTTGATTACTGACATACTATTAAATCCCTTTGTTGACATAACACAAAATGAGCGCACTTGTTTTCCTCTGCCAAATGTATACATATTGCGTTCTTACGCTTGGGAGCATTATCCATCCATGGAGGGTGGGGGTGGAGGGGGAAGGAAACAATCAGCTGCTGAATAGCTTGAATGATCTCTAAAAACACTTCTCTACCACCAGCTTTTATGACAAATAGATAAAGATGCTAAAAGTTGTAAGGGGAGCTAAGCAGCTTAACTGAGTTGAATTTTCTAGTCAGCTGGCTAGCATTATGAATGACTGAAGATGGCAATATGAAGCTGTTGCTCATACTCCCTTTTTAGCATACTACTAGTTTGAAAGAACACCCTGGTCAGTATGAAAGCAAACTTTAGAAAGTTAGGAAAACTATCTTTGGCGAGAGTATTCTGTCTTGCCATGTTTTTGGGGTGTATGTATGACCTGGTTTTTGGTATGATATGTCGTAAACGTACAGGCGGTACAGTCAGCATCTAATTCTTTGTCATGATCCTGAATAATATTCCACTTTCAGCTTTCATGCGGGTGGGGGAGAGGACAGCTGAAGACAAACGCTACAGGGGATGCTACTAAAGACCTAACCTGTTATGTTTCTTATTCCAGAACACGACAGCTCTGTTGAATAGAGCACATCAAAACTTAAATTCCATAGAATGCAAGTTGCAGCAAATTTCTTTGTAATGTTTTCGATTTTGATGTGCTAACATGACTTAACAAGCAAGTGGTTTCCTCAAAGCTTTCAAACACTGCAGGGCTACAATGCCTTAAATTTCTCTCCCCTCGTGTGTGTGTGTGTGTGTGTGTGTGTGTGTACATGCGTGCAGGCTTCCTTTTTTCTTTTCCTGTTGTTTTACACTTGTTCATGTTCATTCCCCCTTTTAATTTGGTTGCTGTGAAGTTTTACAACCCTGCCAAGCTATTTCCTTGGGATATATTTAGACAAAGCAAGATCAGCAGAGAGTCTCAGTCTGTTTGTACAAGGATGTTTGTAAATGTTAGCAAGTAACCACTGCCAGGCTTTTGAACGTGTATGTCCATGAGATACCACCAAGAGCCATTGACAAAACTGTGAATGACTGGAGAGGTTTCCTAATGGTGAAGAGGGAAGCCTGTGTGTGTGTTTTTGTGTGTGAGTGTGTGAAAACTGAAGCTGTCCTGGTGTAGCTGCCTTGTCTCTTTACAAGAGAAACAGGAAAATAGGCCTTGTATTAGCATGAAGTACTATGAAATTGTTAGCTTTTTAAAAATGTATTGGTTAGTGTATTTGTAACAGAATAAAATCAGAGCTCTAACTGACTTGAGGGACAAGCCTTTGACTTGTCTCTGGAATGGCTGCTTAGGTCTGTGACTGTCAGGGAAGGAAAATTGTAAATCTGATAAATCATTAGAAAATTCAAGATGTTATTTATATTCGTCAGTGATCTTCCCCCTCAGTAAAACCTTCTTAACCCTTCCCTCATAAGCTCCTGCAGGAAAGTTCCAGATCAGGAACACACACACACACACACACACACACACACACACACACACACACTCTTACAGTGTTGGTACTGAAAAATTCACACTGCTTTTATTATTTATTAAATTTATCAGTCGCTTTTCTGCCACGGCAACTCAAAGCCCCTACAATGTTTTCATAGACTCATCTACTCCAACCCCCTGCAGTTCAGGAATCTTTCTCCCATGAGAGTCTCATGCTCTACCAACTGAGCTATTTTATACCGGTAAACCACATCAACTACAGGCATATTACAGTATCTTTAAGCAAAAAAGAGTGGGGCTGTAGCAACAGTCTCCCACCCACAATAATGGACACACATACACACACATCAGAGGTACTAGAAAATAAACACACATCTCTTTTTTCTAAGCATTAGATCAGTGTTTCTAAAAGTTACTGTGTGCTCAAAATAACTACTAAGATAAATATTTTGCTGGTAACAAAGGCACCGTTGTTTATAATCATGTTCAACATTTAACAATGTTTTGACCTGGAACATAGGGGTGGGTGGGTGGGTGGGTGAGTGAGTAAATGAATAAATGTTATATATAAAATTTATCTGTGTAGATGGTTCAGGTACCCCTGCCCACCCATACTTGAATTGTACAGAAGGCATAACATGAAAGAAACTGTTCCAACTGTAACTATGAAACTTTTAACTTTTATCAGAACACTCATTTTGTTGTATGATGTGGTGGCGGCACCAGGAAACCTACCATCATCCAAGACGCAAAATTGATCACTTGCAATTGCCTTGTGTTACCTTGACTGCTAACATGTGATGCTTGTTTTGGGTACCAAATCTGTCCCATGCATGTAATGCTGGACCTTATAGCTCAGCATAGAGAGACTTTGCCATAATTCTATAAACTTCCCAATGTATAATTCTATACACTTCTATACATATCAATATACTGGTGCTGTGGGTGGAGCTTTTGTGACGAAAAGTTGTATTTTTTTCTTGGAGTTTTATGTCTGGAGAGGCCTGTAGTTCTGGCTGAGCAGATGTCTCTCACTGCTGAAATTTGGTCCAAACCCCTGTCCTTTCAAGTGCTGTTCATATCTGATGCCTTAATTTGGGAACAATTCTTCTAACCTGGAATAGTCTCTCCAAAGGTATAATTTTGAACAAATGAAGGTGTCTTATACTGAGTCAGATATCCAGCTCATTTAGCCCAATAATGTCAGCTCTAAGCAGTAATATCTATTGTGAGTGGCAAACGGCTTTCCAAGCCCTGCTACCTGAGATTCATTGAAATAGGGACAACAGGAATCGAACCTGGAACCACTCTAAATGCTACGCACGTATGCTACCCCTGAATTATGGCTTCTTATACAAGTGCGTCATTCGTATTTGTAAATTTAGATGCAGTTTTGAATGAAAACACCCTTCATGTGCTTGACTTCTTAAAGACTTTGGCAAAACCAATTTCGGTCATCTAGTTCCTCCTACAAGAGTAAATTTCAGCAAGTGGTAGATAGAGCAGTATGATTAATTAGACTGCTAGAACATTTAGGACTTGCATTTCAAATAGCTGTTCTTCATGTTTCCAGTGTGTTTCAGAAAGAGAGGATTAAGCTGTGTGTGTCAACAGTTGGCAGGGAAAGGGAGACTTATGTGTAACGTATGTGCGCACTATTCATAATTTATTGTAACACATGCTTTTAGATGTTAGTTGGAAAGAGTGTAGCAGTCTATTTTAATTATTATAGTTACAGGCTATTAGACCACATCTAAGAGTAAAGCAGTATTGCCGTTAATGTGGAAATTATTCCAAAGTACCTGATATTTCATTCACAGTGTATCCCAGCCTGTCTTAAAGGAGTTCTGAATACTCTGTGCAAAATTTTGTCGGGGGGGGGGGGACCCAACCCTTTATTTATATACAAGATCCTTCAACTGCGTGCTCATCAATGCCCTTGAAGTTTGGCCACAAAGGCCTGTTGGAGACATAATGGCTCGGGTTTAGACATTGTGGCCCGTGGTTGGGAACTTGCTTTGTGTTTGCACATTTCTTCCTTCCTGACTTTTTTCACTTCTGAATCCATACAATATGATTCCATGGTTTTCATTTCTGGTTTGGAGGCCAATCATGGTTTGTGGGTAACTAGAGTTTGCCTTATTTCACATGCAAACCATGGTTACAGCAAAGCAGGAAGAGCAGAAAAAGAGGAGAAGGGAGTGGGAACAGAGCACATTCCTGACAGCAAAACTGGACCAATGTTTCTGGACTTCTAACCACGGTTAAGCAATTGGGAACTTGTTGTGAGGCTCTCCCTTCATGTTCTCTCAACTCTTTCATGACACCCATATTTTCAGCATTAACCACGGTGAAGCGTGACATCTGTAATAAGGTAATCATTAACAAGCATTGCCTTTTTATCCCAGAATTTACAAACCAGCTTCAAACTGAACTTCTAAATTCTAGTTAAAGCTAACCATGGTTGACATTAATGTTTGTGCAGATATAATGTATTGCTCTGATTAATGCTGAAAATGGGAGAGTGGAACATCCCTAACTTTAACCATGGTTAGAAGATCAGGAGATATAAAAGTTTACCAGGCATTAAGAGTGTAGTGCTAGGGCAACTTTTCAGATCATCTTTGGGCCTACTGCCTGAGATCGTTATCAACAGGTCTATGGTTTCTACAACTAACCTGCGTATTTGACCCTTAGAAATAAAATTATATTTTAAAAATTAGATTAAAACCTCCATTTGAGGGTACAGCAAGCAGTTGGCAACAGCTTTTACTCAATTGCTGTCCTTGCTGGGAGCCACAAAAGACCTAGAAATTGAAAAGTAGCAGGGATGTAGGCTTTTACTCTTGCTTTTGACTGTTTAAACGATGGTTATGCGTAACTGCTGCTATATTGCAGATACATACATATATATATATATAGAGAGAGAGAGAGAGAGAGAGAGAGAGAATTGTTTATATACAGCAGCATAAGTACTCATTAGGCCTTTCAAGGAGTGAATGTTGCAAAAAAAAGTGTTGGTAATTTCACAAACGCAGCCCAGGCAGAAGTACGCAGGAACTATTAACCCAACAGGGCAGTGAGATGAATTTTGAAATAAAAACAAACAAACCCATCTCCTGCTTAGATCTGGATGAAATGGCCAAGATAGTGCTTTACTCTAAAGTTAATCGGGTTAGCATGAGGTGTGGTAGTGTTCTATTATTAAATTTAAAACCTCACTATATAAGATGAAGGCAGCTTTAATGAGATGAAAAGGCTTAACAGGAGTCCACTTAAATTCAGTCTTACCTGTTTGTGCAGTCTGTTTAAACCCTGACCCGTAGTGTTGTCGTTTCTTTTACGCTTTTGTAGTCTAGATTCTGGGAAGAAAACTGGGCAGAGATATTATCAATCTGACCCAGCCATCTCTGCTGGGGATGGGCAGTAGTCGTGGGAACCCCCAGGATATGTTTCTTGGACAAAAGCACCCTTTGGTATTTTTGAAGAGCCAGTTGGATATTAGTCATTGCTGAGACAAATTTATGCTGATGAATCAAAACACCCTTATCAGATATTTTGGACACTGTTGTACTTCTACCTGCTTACCTCTACTGTACTATTGTAGGTTACTTTTAAATGTTCCATTTGACTTTTTAAACTATTATACCACACTGGCTCTTTGCAGTAGCATCTAGTTTTTGCCTGGCATGTTATTTAATAGACTGCTCTTCTTCCGTATTATTTGACAATAAGGTCAGTGCTGAGCTTCCTTTGGAACATGAAAATCTGTCCTGGACATGAGGCACATGGCGGTGGGGTGGGGTGGGGTGAGACAAAAGCCTACCAAACTTTGCTTGTCCAACCGGTCTGTGAGGTTGAGCAGAGAGACCCCAAGGGCCAAGAATTATGCTTGTGATTCAAGTGGGAATATATACCCATACTTTATGAGGTTAACTTCAATTTTCAGCACAGTGACCCATTAAGCTGCTTTGCTTTGTGCCACTTGTAACGGGGGAAAGAAGCAGTGGGGATGGCAGTTTGTGATTATCCTGACAGGGGGATTGAATGAAAGGGACGTGAGTGCTGAAATAAGCACTATTTGCCCCTTACTGTTCAAATAGGAGATTGAACGAAAGACCCTTGAGCAGAGCATTTTGAGCTAAAGGTGCAAATTCACAGACTGTCTTATCTAAACTGCTAAGGTACTTACTCTGGAAGCTTGTCAGCATGTACAAAATAGTAGGAGGTTAAACAGTCAAGAGGCATGCTACCGCTTACACCTTCCTAGTTGTGTCAAGTCTTCTCTGGTGCACATCAGCGAGTTGTGTTCCCTTTCGGCCAACATTTCTTTCATAAAATTCATTGCTGTTGTCATTGCTATTTGTCTCTTAGTTTGGGACCAAAGTGCCCGTAATACTGCGGGCCAAGGTAAAGGTAAAGGGACCCCTGACAATTAGGTCCAGTTGTGACCGACTCTGGGGTTGCGGTGCTCATCTCGCTTTATTGGCCGAGGGAGCCGGCGTACAGATTCCGGGTCATGTGGCCAGCATGACTAAGCCTCTTCTGGCGAACCAGAGCAGCGCACGGAAACGCCGTTTACCTTCCCGCTGGAGTGGTACCTATTTATCTACTTGCACTTTGATGTGCTTTCGAACTGCTAGGTTGGCAGGAGCAGGGACCGAGCAACGGGAGCTCACCCCATCGCATGGATTCGAACCGCCAGCCTTCTAATTGGCAAGTCCTAGGCTCTGTGGTTTAACCCACAGCACCCCCCCCCAATAAAACATACTGCCAAAAATGATCTCAAGGTAACCGAGCCCAGGCCCCCACATCCAACCCATGCAGCAATCTCCTGCAGATAAAAATTCTGATATCCAGACTGCTGTGTACCACAGAGAGATGGCATATGTTTGCAGATATATAAGCCACTTCACAACCAACAGCTACTGAAATGGTGTACCATAAAGGTGCACTTGCTACAGCTTTCATCAGGAGTGTTGCTTGTTTTTCTCCTGGTCTTGCCTCTTTCTGTACCTGTGGGTACTAAAAGAGAGACTGCAAAGCGCTATTGTTTTTAAGAGAGCAAGAAGAACATACCTTTAAAGAAGAGTGGAAAACATTTATTGAATATATGGAAAATAATTGTATGCAGCTGAAAATGCTGGCAGCACTAAGATAAATTCAACAGAGTAAACTTTTTTTGATGGATGTAAAAGTGAAAAACTGATTTGAATGTTTATAGTAAAATATGGAGGGATGTATGATATGTAAAATGAACCATGGAAGAAGAAGGGACGTCATTGGATATTTTAAAGTTTGTAAAATGTTTATTTGGAAATCGGAAATGGAAACTTTAATTTAAAAAATCATTTTAAAAAAAGAGAGAAAGCACTATTTAAGGGCTACTTAGCAGGTCCTGGCAAATGTGCACAGATTTATTGCCTTAAATGGGTGGACCAAGCCCAGATGCCTCCTCATTTCCTTTGCAGCCTGTTTCGCAAAAAGACTTGGTTCTGATGCTTGAAAGAGATGCAGAATCATTTTTCACACTGTGAGATGAGAAGAAATGGCAGTCGATGTTGAGGGCGAAGAGAGGAGGTACAGGGAAATTTCCTTTGGCCAGGTTAAGGATTTGAGCTATAGGGTATCCATTATCAATTGCGTTCTTTCCCCTCAAACGGATTTAAATGGGCTGCCTTATGGGTTGATACCTAATGTAGCTGTCTGCATTTCTTCACTCACAAATATTGTGACTGACAGCAAACAACCCCAGCTGCAGGGCGGAGGTCAAGGGTTAAATGAGCGTAGAGACTGAGCTGCTCTCCCCTGCCCCAACCAAGAAAATATTCCAGAACAGAACCGAAGCTGAAGAAAGCTCTCACATTGCTGCTTGGAATACATTGACTAATCCACAGCTTTTGTTTTTAGTCACATTCTCTTGGAAGCATGTTTGGGGAGGGGGGGGTGTTTTACATGAGTAAAACAAGTTCTTAGTAACACATGTGTGGTTCTAGACTTGAATTCAGACCTGTTGGTAATAAGAGGCTTCATAGGTAAGGAGAACCTTGTGAGCCCTCTGTTAATACCTGATTCAGTTAATGTGGTTAAGGTTGCTTTTAAGACATAGCAGAAACCGTTCAGGTTGTTCTAGGTACAGGTCTGCAAATGCTTACCTTTCAATAAACAGGTCGCTGACCTGGGGAGCTGGCCTAAAAGGTCACAAGTGGCAAATGTAGAGTTACCTGTCTGGTACCTTTAAAAAAATAAAAAATAAAGCAGTTTCAGGTATCCTAGGTGGCCTAGGTAGCCTCTGTTTAGTCTTTTCAGACTGCTTTACTGATGGCTTAGAGTTACCACTATTACCTAGAAGTATTATGTAGCTCAATAAAAAGATGCATGTAGTGAATTTACTAAACAACTTGTTTCATTAAGTGGCTTATTGCCTGGCAAAATACTGCTGTTGCTTGTTTCAGACTGGACAAGAGGTAATGAAACTGAAGACTCCAGTAAATTATCAAAATAACAAGCAGGCATCTTTCAGTGACTCTTTTTTAAATAGAGGGACAGTTAATCAATCTCCTACTAGAAGCCTTTAATCCTGTAAATATATCTGGGATAGTTTTTGCCAAACAGACCAATTATTTACTTATTAATGCTGCTCAGAAATGTAAGACAGCTCAAGCCATTATTTGTGGGTTGATTAAATGTGACTTGGTACCATAGGATTACAACTAGCGTTGCCAGGGACTGTAGACCCAAACCTTGACTGGATTTTCTGCCTTTTACATTTCATAGTAACAAAGATGGCATGAAATTTAAACTGCACAGATTAACCCTGAGCATGTGAAAGTTTAATTACAGTGCTTCAGTAAATTGAATCAATCCTTGTACCTTTTGGGAAAGTAGCACAATAATGAACTCCACTTTACAGGTGGATAGAGGTGAAGTGATATGACAAAGGTTTTGTCACATGCTGCAGAACCAGAAATGAAATTTTCTGTATTTCTACCAGTACCTGTGATAGGCTTTGCATTGCGCAACTATTCTCTTCCGCTTTATTAATGGATGCTGTATTCGTTATTGGATGGCATGAAAAGCCTTCCTTTAAAACACTTCCTTATTGACTGCCAATTTTTTCTTTTAACCATTATGTTGTAGGTTGGGGTACATCTTCCAAACAGTAATATTGTTGTTATAAGGGCTATATTTTTTTCTTTAGCCTCTGTAGCCTGGGAACGCGGATGTAAAATTATTGGGTCATGGATTTAACCCTGCTGTACACTTTTTGGTGGTTAGTTGTCAGGTGGGCTATCCTGCTCTGTCTAAATTAATTGTTACTTTCCATAAGCGCTCTGACCATGTTTCTTTTTGAAAAGCAAGTGTAGAAACCATGTCACTGCAGTGCACAACTCTGTTTGCTTGGTCCTATTTATTACTTTCAGTCATATAATCCAAATGCTGAATATATATTTTTTTAACTCAAGCTAACCCAGAAGAGTAAACACAGTTCAGATAACTGTCAGGTTTTTTCCTGCGTATCACTGACTCCAATCATTGCACCTAGGCTAAGTTTATTGAAGGCACCAGGGAGGTTCCACATGTGTAGCCAAGAGCAGAATGTGGCTTGAACAACCTTTCTTCCTGGAGGTGATACATGAGGAGGCACATGAATTGGATCTGATCTCAGGTTGAGCAAAGCAGGTGGTTAGGAGATAAAACTCCCCACCCCCCAAAGCGTTAGCTGAGCACATTTTCTTAAAGAAAGCACTAGCATTCCAACACAAGCTCTTCCATGCTATAGTTTTTAAAAAGTCTGTTCTCACAGTATGACTGTATAATTGTTGCTTGGTCCCTGAGAACTTATAAAATATGGTTAGGCTGACATATGAAAAGGCTGATATTTAAATACCGATCATTTTCACAGATGGGGCTTAAAGCTTTATGCATCGGATTAGACCTCTTCTTTGACCTCTTGGTGGCTTTTGATACCATTGACCACTGTTTCCTTCTGGTGTGGCTCAGGGAGGTGGGGTTTGGGGATACTGTATTGCAGTGGCTCTGCTCCTACCTCCATAGAAATTTCCAGAAAGTAGTTGTGGGAGGGGGCACTGTTCAATGCAAAGGGAGCTTTCCTATGGTGTCATGCAGAGTTCCATCTTGTACCCCATGCTATTAACATCTATATGTTGAGAGCTGCCATCAGGAGTCTTTGAGTGCAGGGTCATCAATATGTGGATGACACCCATCTCAATCAGAAGAGGTGGTTGAGCTGCTAAACAGGTGTTTGGAGGCAGAGATAGGCTTGATGTCAACCAACAAATTGAAACTGAATCCTGGAAAGACTGAAGTTTTATATGTTCAGGTCCAGGAGGTAGGAAGACAGCCTGTTCTGAATGTAGCTTGGGGGTACTCCTGGATCTAACATTGTTACTTGAGGCACCTCTTATTCCAGATTGGAATAATAATAATAATAATAATAATAATAATAATAATAATAATGGTGATGATCGTGTAGGGCCCCAAACTGCTTCAGGCAAAAATGTCTGAAAAAGCAAAAAGGCAAAAAGTTGATTCTGCTCACAGCGTGTATAAAAATATTGCTTTCTCATGGACTGGTACACATTATAGTTAGATTAGGAAGTTACTTTCTGCTCATATTTTTATAAATTATACAATGGATGAAGGTTTTTTTTTTTTTTTTTACCTGCTTCTCAGCATAATTAAGGATACAAGTTTGTGGTAATCCTGTGGATACCCACCTCTTACTTGTTACATTTTCAATACTTTCTGCAGCAGTATTGTTCTTTGCAGGGCTAACACAGCCACAAGGCCATCTTACTGCTTTCTTGTTATGCTGCTGAGAGGCTTGAAGAAAAGCTCTTTTCTTTTGCCTGCTGGCTTAATATATTGTATTGTACTTAGGTTGTAAGATCTTTGCAGTCCCATTTTGTTTGTCTGTATAACACCTAGCACAACATTGCAGTTTAATTATTCGGTCTATGTATTAGCACCCTTCACTAAAAAAGGGTACTTTCCAATTTAAAAACAAATGCAATTAAACAATGAAAACCTCACCAAAACCCACAAAAAATATGTTTGAAGTCCCCTCCAAATAAAACGTCTTTAGCACCAAAAATACATAAACGTTGCTCCAGGCAATGTTTCTGGTGCCATGGCCAAGATGACACACTCACTTCAGTAACCACTCACCTAAATTTCGGGTGGTTGTGTGTGGAGATTGGGGGGTCTTACCTGAAGAAAAAAATTGAGTTAAACCAAGTCATCTGAAAGCAATTGGAACTAATTATGGCTGCCAGAATCTGTATCCCAGGAACTCTCTAAAACAGTGATGGCCAAACTTGGCCCTCCAGCTGTTTTGGGACTACAATTCCCATCATCCCTGACCACTGGTCCTGTTAGCTAGGGATGATGGGAGTTGTAGTCCCAAAACTGTTGGAGGCTGACTATGGCCATCACATCTCTAAAAGAAGGTGCCTCTGGAAGTCTCTGCCAAGACTTGGAGCGTCCAGTCAGTGTAGGGTCCCAGCAAGCTCTGCAGAAAGCAAAGGAGAGCAAATGGACCACAGCAACAAAATGCCAGAAGGAAAGGGCCAGAGACTTGTAAACTCGGTGTATCATTTTCTCCTTCCACAAACGTGTTTAGTTGTGCCTTTGTATAGTAGTGGGATCTTCTGATAGTAGAATTGCTAGCAAAATATGAGCCAGCGGTGCAGCAGGCTAATATTAGTGTGATTTTTCTACACACTATTAATTGAGGGGGGGGGGGAACTATATTATGAAAATTTCAGGGTGAGGTGCGGGGGAGGCAGTTCGCTATCTGGCCTCTGACGAGTCACTATTCCTAACATACCTTACAAAGTTGTTACAAGGATTAAATTAAACGTGCCATTGTAAAGCAACCCTAGAGTTGTAAAGCAACTCTAGAAATGATAGATAAGCTGCAGGTGAACAATTTCTAGAGAACTGAGCTTTCAGTTTTCATATGAGCCATCCAAATCCTCCCTTCTATTCAAGTGAGGCAGGGACAGAGCTTATATTCAGTCGGTGGTTCTGCATGTCAGAGCTCCTCCTCTTCTTCCTTGGATTAAAATCACAGAACTATTAGCTTGCAGCTGAAATGCAGGGCACCGAAATCCTCCCATTTCATAATAGTTTAAAGGCTAGATGGGCCTTGTTTAATTCCCTCCCCTGCCCTCCCCCAAGCCTGGCTGGTTTCCAGAGAGTAGGGCTTCTGTGTAAGCACAGGCAAATTGTTTTCATAGCTAATCTGGAGTTGGAGAGTGAACTGCTGTTTGTCTTCCACGGAGCAGGCCCCAGTCTGCCTATGTGTAAATCACACCAGGAGTGAGGTGCAAGATAAAAGAACAGAATAACCATTCCTGTGGAGATTACATCACTGCCTTCTGGTGGAATGACACACTCCAGATACTCTACCAAAACATTGTCAGGACTGGGTGAGGGTGGTTGTGTTGTACCTCCGGAAGTTTTTAAGAGAATGTTTAGCAGTGAGGGCACCTCTGTCTCTGCACCGCACGCCCCCCCCCCCCCGGCCTTTTAAGCAGCCAACCTTTAATTCAAACCAGAGAGCCATAGAAATTCCTGTTTTGTGGAGGTCATTACAAATGGCAGGCTGGGGGAAGTATAATTTGTGTTTCACTTGTATGACTAATTATTTCTGAGGCCTGTGGAAGAATCAAGTGGTAGAGTCCTAAGCTGGTACGAGTGGACTGTACCACTTCAGACTGCAGGTGCCGAAAGCTGCTCTGAGTGCATATTAGAAAAAGAAACAAACAGACAAATCCCAGCAAGTCGACAAAGGCAGGGCTGGACTAAAACCCTTCTGTATGATGTGCTAGGTTTTTTTCTTTTTGCTTGTAGGAAAGCGTGTTTTTAATGCAGTGGAGTGTTCAAAAGTAGTATTGCCCCACCTGCAGCCTGAAGTGGTACTGTCCATGGCACCGCCTCAAAGTAACACCTTGTTTTGCCACGTGTGTAAACTACGCCTGAGTGTAAGCAGTATGCGGTTTGAGAAATCCAATGGTGGTCCAAGTAGGAATTGTTTGAACTGGAGTCTAGCGTCAGTGTTGCAGCCTCACATGGAAACCTCTGAAAAGTCTCCCCCCCCCCCCCCGCAGGAGCACCCTGTGCAATAAATTTAATGTTGAAAACCTTGCTGTGTTTCTTCCATTCTAATTACATGCAGTGTCTTAAGCCACTGCTGTCATAGACCTGCAGTACTGACATGCAAGTGCTCTGTTTTGTGCTTTGACTCTCTGATCTTACTTTATTTAAATGGATTTTACTGTTGTTTTGAAACTTACTCATAACCCCACCTGTCTATAGCTGGTGTGTAGTAGTTTAGGAGGCTGAACTATGAACTGGGGAATTCCCCATTTTAAATCTTGCTTCATTAAAGGCCTTTAGGCAAGTGACGTCCTCTCAGCCCCTTCTCCATGCCTGCCCCCCTCCAGAATCTGCAATGTGGGGATTATAATACTGACCAACCTTACAGGCTTGTTACAAAGATTAATGAAAAGCACTTTCAATGCTCTTTAAAACAGTCGTCTTCAACCTTCTCATACCCAGGACCCACCTTTAACCCAAACATGCATTTGGGGACCCAATTCTTCATCTTTTACCAGATATTTGCATGGCAGCAGTGCTCCTGTTGTGACCCACCTCAAATCAGTCCATGACCCCACTTGTGGGTCCCGACCCACCAGTTGAAGACCAGTGCTCTAAAATGTTATGCAAATTGCTGTTGCTTTTAGTCTTTAATGAACAAAAATAAATAAAAAGAGGCTGCAGTGCAGCCCTTGGGGTGGAATGAATTGTCCATTTGTGTAAAGCTGTATATGAATATCCTAAATTAAAAGGTTGGATGGGACCTCAGCTCTCATCTAGTCCAACCTCTTGCCAATGCAGGAAACCTACTACTACAAAATCCCTGGCTGGTGGCAACACTCAACCTCTGCTTGAAAACCTTTAACTTTCCAAGACGGTTTCTTCCACTGTTGTACAACTCATGCCATCACAAGGTTCTTCCTAATGTTCAGTCTAAATTCCTTTTCTTGTAATTTGAACCCTTTGGCTCTGGTCCTACCCTGCAGAGCAACATACAATTAATTTGGTCCATCTATCTGACAGCCCTTCAGAAATCTGACGATGACTGTTACATCTCTTCTCCAAGTTAAACATACCCATCCACTTTCCCCCCTCAAATGACATGATCTTCCTTGTCACCATATTTATCACTTTCTTCTGTCTGCGGTCCATTTTGTCCATACCCATCTTAAACTTTGCAACTCAGAACTGGAAGTATGACCAAAGCAGACTAGAGTCCAATGTCCAATACTTCGGACATTACTCTGGACATTCTACTTCTGGTGACACAACCTAGAATTATATTCTACTCTTTCTACTCAGATGAAAAACTTTATATTAATCCCTGTTTAAAAATCATTTTGTTAATTTTGGGCCAGTTTTCCATCTTGCTACGATCATCTTGGATCCAGATTCTGTTTCTGAAAGTATTAGTTGCTCAATTTGGTGTTGTCTGCAGATCTTCATGAGCATCTCCTCCACTTCTTTGTCCAAGTTGATTATAATCACCTTCACTTTACATTAGATCAAAATCAGCACAAGATTCCTACTATAACTATCTTATAGGTTGAGGACACAAAAAGAAAGCTGTGTAATGGGTTCATAGTCTGGACTCTGCATCAAGTTACAAAGGCTTCAGATTTACTAGTGTCAGAATGCAGACAGATTTGTGTTTTGTGTTTCTCAGCCAGAGAATGCTCAGGTTGCTCTGACTGGGTCTTGAATTAAGAGGAGCCCTGCTCTTAATAAATGAGGCTCTTTAGCCTGCTGCATGTAACCACTGTCTGCAGTCTTCATGATGAATTAGTCAGCTGTGAAAGCACCACTGAAATGGAATCATTTTTTTCTTTTATTTTTTAGTATACATGTCTGAAACCTGGTTTTGTGGTCCTTTCACATCAAACCATCTTCAGCTGTTGTGGAATCCTTTTGACTTTGTTTCCAGCTTTGGATCGTTTAACAGAAGAAAATGATCACTTCTTTGGAGGGCTATGGGCTCTCGTGATAGCTCATGATGCCTTTTGCATGCAGCTGAAGGTCAGAGTTGGGTAGTTGAGTAGATTCCATCATGTTGGAGTCAAACAGTGGCTCATCTTTCCTCTCCCCCACTTAACTCCCTTTGCCCCCATAACTTTTTAAAAAATCTATTGGTGGGATTCCTACAGATTATTTAAGCATCCAGTTCCTCGCTGTGTTGTTTTGTTCAATTTCTTTTGCATTCTGACCTACATCATTCTTTATTTGCAAAGCTATACTTGCAGGCAGCAGTAATAAATCAATTAATGACTCTGATGAATCATTTAATGGCTGACAAAATAACACTAAAGCCAACAGCTTGGATCTCTGTAGCAGTACCAGAAGACGCTGGTTGACTCAGGGCTGGGAGACGAAACAGCGACTGTTAGCTCAATTAGCACAATTAGTGTGCGATTTAAAGGCTTAGACGGCATCTGCTGGAGTGTACCGAGCCGGTGTGTTGACTGCATGTCTAAGTTTGGAAGCAGAACTCATCCATCCAGATTTTCATCATTTTCTGTGCTGGTTCATTTTTAAAATATAATTAATGAATGTCAGAAACTGCCCCATAATTTACTTTGCATTTACAGCTAAGTATAAATTCTGAACCTTGTCTCCCATCCTGCAGAAATCTGTCAGACCTCCCACAAATGCAGATGTTAAGTTCTGCCCCAAAGTAATGATGTTTCCCAGAAGTCTTGTAACTCTACCAGGTGCACCAAATGGCTCAAGCAGTTGCAATCGCTGCTGAACATTTTTCGGGGCACAGTGTTTTTAATAATGAGATCATTTATTGGGCACAGTTAACCTTCTTTACATGAGCTTTGCCTCCCCCCCCCCTCCATTTTAAAAATCATATTCTGTTACAAAAATATTCATATTATATCACAGTAATATGAATTTTGGGGCCTGACATTTGGCAGACCTAGTGGCATGGTAGTACTGAGCCTGTTTAGGCCTTTACTCTAGAGATTTAGCAAAGAAGTATCCTCAAGGGTCTTGCACTGTCTTCTTATGAGCCAAATTGTTAGAATAATGCCTGGATATCCCTGCTACAGGCATGTTGAAGAGCATTCAGGGTGCAAAGAGAGAAGTCATCAACACAAATTCTCTCCAGCCTGTGAAGTGCAGCATGGCTTGGTGGTGCAAGTTCATTGAGAGAATTGGCAAGCAACTTTCAAAGTAACAAGTTCAGTAACATCTCATGCAATCTCATAATGATGAAGCAGCTCAAAAGACTTGCTAAGCTTACTGCAACTGTTTACCTGCTGGTCTCCATCACAACCTGTGATTTGCATACAATAATACTATAGCCAGACCTGATGTCTACTCCCAGTTAAGAAATTATTTTATATAAGGAGAGAAAAATGTGTGGAAAGGATACAGGTTGGCTGCTACTTTACTACCATTATAAAATATAACATGTATACGGTATAACTCTTGCAACCCATTATTGTGACACTCTGTTCTTGGCATCA
Source organism: Podarcis gaigeae (assembly GCF_964106915.1). NCBI lineage: Eukaryota > Metazoa > Chordata > Lepidosauria > Squamata > Lacertidae > Podarcis > Podarcis gaigeae. Next base: position 57,226,203 of record NC_139682.1, on the reverse strand, counting down.
CTTCTCTTACATGTGACCCAACTGCCTCCCTTCCAGGCTTTAAACAAGGACTCAGCTAGATTGGCAAAGAAAAAGCAATTTATACGTGTTGTGCATGCGATATAACATTGTGCCACCAGGTGCTGCTGTGGAGTCTGGTTTTTCTCTACCTGTTTTCCCTGCTTAAATTTGCAATGCATTGAACTGAAACGTTTCATTGATGTGTCTAGATCCAGCTCAAATCTTCTCTACTGGCGTGAGCTTTTTTTCATCCCATTGCGCTCATCCCTCCACCTTTGTTCACTACATTCTGCATAATTTATTTATTAAAATACATTGCTCCTTCACTTTTCTGACCTCAGATCACTTAGCTAGTTAACTTTTTGTTACCTCTTTCTAGGATTTTCTCTGCCTTGGCCATTCATCCCCGTTCTCCACCTTTGCAGCCTCTAGTATGAAGGGTGTCAGACAAAAGTCAAGAATTGCCTAATCAGGTTCCATAAAACATAAACAGGCAATATATGTCAACATGGGAGATTTCAAGGGGTCAAAAAAATGGATGTACCGTGCTATATTAGAAGCAAAAAACCTTGTTTTGATTAATTAGAAGAGCCGCAAAAAAAATCGATTGAGCACATGGATTGATAATATGGACAGATTAGCTATATATGAACGAATTGCATGTCAATGCAAAATAAGAATGGATAAATAGGAAGAAATCTGGAAGAAATATTTAAGCGATAAGGCAGATAGTGGTGGGAAGTAGGGGGAGGAGAGAGAGAGGTGGGAAAATATTGTTAGAAAAGGTGTAGTCGTAGGTCTATCAGTTTATTCAAATCTGAATTGTCAAATTGTGTTATTGTTATTATGGTTTTTGTTGTGTCTTTTGCAGTTGATGTTTGTATCAAAAAATGATTAAACAAATTAAAAAAACAGGCGGTGTATGTCAGAGGATATTATCAATCCAATACAAAAATTAACACAGTTACATAAATGCGGTTATAATACACGTGTGTGTGTGTGTGTGTGTGTGTGTGAGAGAGAGAGAGAGAGAGAGAGAGAGAGAGAGAGAGAGAGAGAGAGATTCTCATAACATAAATTACTACCTACTTATCTCAGGTACAACTGTGAAACAGTGTACATACCTAGCAGCAAAAGCCTAAAAATCAGGGAGAAGAAAATAAGCAGCAAGGTGGCTAAAGTACAAAAGCAGTGCACAAGAGCACTGTACAAAAGTAGCTCTTAATCCCCTCCCCCACAGAAAATGACAGACACTTCCAGCTTTCACCTGGGAACTTTCAGTTTCTCTCCTAGTCTCTCCCAGTGGGAGATCCTTCACTTATGCCCTCTGTTGGCCACTTTCAAGTGAGTGTAGCCTTGGCCCTCGGCTACATGCAGGAGTGATAATCCCTTGTGGTGTCTTCCCTTCAAAGTGACTCTCACTGGCATTGGCTGCCTGCAGCCTGCCTGGCTTCTCTCTCCTGATCCAGAAAAGCACTCTCAGGGTGGGTAGGATCCAGTTTGCCTGCTTCGATGCAGCCACCGCAGCCAATTAACGCTGTCCTGTGCAGGAGAGAAGCCTAATCCAGGGTAAATGGATGATTCCTTCAAGTAACATGGAACGGGAAAGTTCAGTGATCTTGTGAAGACCCATCCTTGCCATCTGAGATGTAACGCCAGCTAATGTGGTTGCTACCCAGTGATACGAGTTTCTCCCTCAGTTGCTGCCTTGGCCTTCCGGACACTTTCCATCCAGAACCCATAGATTGGGAGGTTTGCTCTTGCTATTGTAGATGAACTGCCATTTGGAGGATGGGGGTACGGGGGGGAGGCAGAGGGAGGGAGAGAGAATGCCATACTCCAGCCTTCTGAATAATGCATCAGGTTGATGCGATTCTTGCTTTTGCATTCTGTTCAGGACACTGGTGGGCCCTTTAATTATTAAGTCCCAACCAAGTGTCACAATGCGTATTGAATTGACATGTGTGCATCTTGGAAAAATAACTCCCACGATTTGATGGGAGGTATGCCTGTGCTAGCAGAAGAGGTTTTCATTGTACCCTGCATTCCAACTGGCAGCTGTGCAGGGCATTCCAGGCCAGCCAGGAAATGTAACAGATGCCTTGCTGCGTCTGCAATATGTCCAAGCCGAGAGGTTGTGCACACCACACAAAGGGACCAGGATACCTGGCGGTTCGTTTTCCGTGGTTTGGCTGCATATCCGGGGTGCTTTTCATGCCATTGTAGATGAAGAACATTAACTGTAGATCTATACATTTGACTTCTTCTTCTTCTTCTTCTTCTTCTTCTTCTTCTTCTTCTTCTTCTTCTTCTTCTGTTGAATACTATATTCTTTGCTAGTTTACACTGGCAAACTTTGCATTATAAATAGCACTGCTAAATACAGTGTGCAGGATTCTGTCCCCCACCCCCGATGTTTAGATGGTTTGTAGAACTCTAGAGTCTCTGAACTGCATTATTCTAAGCTGTTTTGGGGATCTATTTAACTCTGGGAGGCTCACCAGCAAGGGATTATAGTATGCTGGAAATCTCCTGAAACAATAAAATATTGGCTGGCAGCTTTATTGCGATGCCTGCTGTCTTTGGAAGAGCAGCACTTTGTGTGATAGAGAGCTTTTATTAAAAAAATGTAATTGAGTATACTGCAGTTTGGAGCTGGATCCTGGACATACTTTCATTAAGACCATTCATTCACTTTACAGAGAAGTTACACTATGTTTAGTGGCCTTAGAATAAAATTTCTGCTTGCTCTTTTAAGATGGCCTACAAAGGAATGAGAAATTATGCTTGTTTCCCTGTCTTTTCAACTTTATGATGTAAAAAGAGTGCCTGCTTTATTATTTTACTGTCCCCCTATTGGTTTACAACCATTACCCCTACCCTTCCCTTTTCTTAAAACACATACAAATGTACACACTTGGGATGATAATTTTTCTTGGCCATTAATTTAGTCTAGGAGTTTTTGCATGCATCCCTACCCCTCCAGAAGATCTCTTCTGCCAGGTGTTTCTGAAATCACCATTGATTTTTAAAACCCTTTCCCTTCTTGATCAGTATTCCTGTACTTTGTGCTTCTGATATTCCACTAGATTATTCACTATCCATTAGCATTCCAAAACCAGGAATACTTGAATTTATAATAAAGCTTTTAAAAACATATCTTTTTCCTCTACTCCATCTCCCACCCCCAGCTGAAAGAACCTCCTCTATACCTGTTAAGGAAGAAGGAAAAAGGTGTACAGGAAAGTCTTGCAGATTTCCTTTAAATCAAGCTTACAGTTAATGGTTCAAAAGTGTCTTGTGTACAACTCGTCAGCAGATTTGAGCAATCCTTTGGGAGGAAAAATACTTTTGGAGACAGCAGAGATGGTTGTATTCGATTAGTATAGAAAGTGTCTATGGACTCAGCTACACAGCTGCAAATAAAATATTTTAAGTGTGTTGTAGAGTGCAGTATACAAATGTGGCACTAGATGGCGACAGTGAGCTATGACAAATTCAATGTGTTTTTCAAAACTTTTTTAAAAAAGCATTTTCACAACATTTTTTATGTGTGTGTAGATTCCGCCTATCTTAGTATGGTGATTAGAACTTTACTATTTGTAATACAAGGGCACCTATTCGGATCCCATTGTGCCACACTAAAGGCATTCCTTCTTTTCCCAGTAGCTTTGGTGTGGAACTGAAAATAGAAAGGACAAACTTTTCTGACACTTTGCTGCTACTCCATCCTGGCAGGATGAGGCAAAGGAACTACAAATGATCCTATTAAAAGGGTTGGTTTTTTTTGGTTTTTTTAAAATATTTTAAATAATGGATTTTTTAAAACAAATTAAAAAACACAAGAAAAAATTAATAACTACACAATTGGAGAGATGAACCTGGACAAGCAAAAACAAGGATTCAATATTTCAAATAGTGCATAATTATTTGGTAAATATTAGTCAAGCTAAATTCAGGAGTGACCTCCATGCATTTGTTATACATGGATACCAGGAGTTAATACTACTTATTTAAACCATTCTTAGAAAATCTTACTTGGTGTGCCAGTTTGCCCAAGATGAGATGTTCCCATATCTTTCTGTACCAAAATTTAACATTGAGTAGTTTTTTACTTTTGCAGTATATAGCTATTTCTACTTTGGCAACTGTCGAAAGGTGATGAGTAGTTGATTGCGTACTGTTTCCGCTTGGGTCCCTGGGAGGATATCCTATAATGTTTCTCCAGGGTCCTATGATTGTCTGGCGAAGGTGTCTGCAACACCAAACATGTTTTATCCAGAAATCTAAACAGCCAAACATGACCACCATGTATTTGTGGTTCGTCACAGCTCTGCCAGCATTAGTTAGATATTAAACTGAAAGGTTTGCAATACCTGGACAGGACTTTCAGTATACAAGCACATAAATGGTAAATGTGTGCACTTTAATGAATGTCAAATGTTATTTTTATTGACAAAAATACAGCACCTGTTGGACCTGGAATAACTGATACCAATACACCTTGAATCCCAGAATTTTGGACATAAGTTGTTGAAGAGAAAGAAAATGGCTATGCTTAATTATGTCTATAAAGCAGAATATGTCTCTTTCTAAGGAATAAAGACCTTCTGTCAATTACCTAGGGTGGTCAACAAATGCTGTAAGGAGAGGCTTTCTTCCAGACAAATGTGACCAGTGTGTAAGAATTACTGATCTGGTACACGTGTAAGGACCATAGTAAAAAATGGAATCTCATACTTTTTAATGCTTCTTGCATTCAGCTTTTCCATTTCTTCTACCCAGTGGAAGTCTGAACCATGTGATATACAGTGGTACCTCGGGTTACATATGCTTCAGGTTGCAGACTCTGCTAACCCAGAAATAGTGCTTCAGGTTAAGAACTTTGCTTCAGGATGAGAACAGAAATTGTGCTCCGACGGCAGGAGGCCCCTTTAGCTAAAGTAGTGCTTCAGGTTAAGAACAGTTTCGGTTAAGTACAGACCTCCGGAACGAATTAAGTACTTAACCTGAGGTACCACTGTATTGGAGCTTTGGATCTCCTCCTGAGCTAAATTATTTTTCCTCTTGTGTGTATGTAAAAATCTCCCCCCACCCCTAATACAGGGACAGACAGACAGAGACAGAATACAGGTGATGGCCGATTAATTTCTGTCTGAAAGTCAGTAACGGTACATTTTGAGGGAAGGATTCTTTATCCTCTTTTAGAGCAAAAAACTGGCAAACACCCAAGTTTCCACAAACATGGTTTAGCATATGAAGCTGAGCTGCAGCTGCCTGAGGAGGACGGGGAGTGCACAAGCCTGTGGCTCACTGTTGCTTTTCCTCATAATGCTAAACCATTGTTTAATGCTTTGTGCAAGCACAAGAGTCGTGAGCTAGTTAAGGGTGCACAAATCTGTGGTGTTTTTAACTCCATAGATGAAAAGCTGAAGCTGATTGGTGGCTTAGAAAGGGCAAATAGGTTCTTATTTCCATAGTTATGCTGCTGTTGATTATGTAAAAACTACATTCTGTGCCTTCAGCTACACTAGCTTTCGTTTCATGCCTTTTCCTTTATCCCTCAAATATCGTCTTGCTACTTGGCATCCTTTTCACTTTCAAAAATACAAAGTGAAAGAGTCAATGCTAACAGTTATGCTGACCATATACACAATACGGGTGATGGGTGATGATTCATCTTTGGTATACTTCACTTTGCTTAGTAAAAGTGTGAGTGGGGGGGGGAACAAGCAAAACCAAACTTTTGCCATTACATTTGCTTTAACTAGGAAGCTGCTAGGTTTGTTCTGTACAAAATTACTTGGTTCGGTTAGTATAATTCCAGATATGATTAAGAAATTATATTGGGGTCTATTAATGGGCAAGCCTTTCCCCCCAAATCCCATATAAACCTCATAAAATAGTGCCAAAGATCAAATGAGGACAATCTGGGGAATTAAAGTAAAGGTCAGAATTTGTGGGAGGAGAAGGAAACTTGAGTGCCAGAGTGTGGTGAAGTGGCTAGAATGTTGGCTTTGGATGTGGGAAACTCGGATTCATATTCCCTGCTCAGCTATGAAGCTTTCTGGGTGGCCTTGGGCATACCTCAGAACCTACCTTGTAGGGTGATTTTGAAGCAAAAAGCCTGTTCTGTGCTGCTTTGGGAGGAAGGAAGAGGTATGAAGTTAACAATTAGATGGCACCCATAACTTGACACTGGAGAGACCACCATAAAGTCCTGGGCCAACATAATATGGGATATAGTTTTACTGGAAAGATGGACTTGCAAACTAAGTGTTTTGAAAGACCAGAATAAGATAGATAAATTTATTTCTGTTTGGTATGATTTTGTGGTTTATACAAATATTAAATAACATGGGCAGTGCCCATTGCCAGCGTACAAATAAATCTGGTTGATTTAAACCTTATTTATTCTCTCCCCCCATATTTTTTATCATTGTGAATGTTTTATTAACAGTTTGATTTTATATATTGATCACCTGCCAATATACATATCTGGAAAACAATTTAGGTTATTTTGATTTGTATTTATTCTAAATCTGGTTTCTTTATTTTTAAAATTGTGCTTCTGAATAGGAATACTTGCTGTTTGCATTGTTATGCTGTACAATGAAAGCATATCTTAAATCTCCAATAAAAATTAATTAATAAAAACCCAACACATAACACTTTTTTTTTTTTTTTTTTGCTTTGCTTGAAATATTCACTACAAAATCTCATGTTTTATGAAGCAGAAATGAACATTTCCAGCTTCTGATACATTTAGATGAGATTGCAAATTGTGGTGGTTAGTATATTTTTCCAGAGCAGGAAATGTCTGCAGGAGCTTTTACTCACATTTGCTTGAACATGAGCACATGAGAACATCAGCACAGGAGAGGCTAGGTACTGAGTAGACAGGACAGCTCACACTGGGACAGTGTGGATGGGACTTTCATATGTGCCCCAGTCCACAGATACACATTCACATGTTCAAGCAGACGTCTAGACACTTCTCATGATGTTGGCAACTGGCATTTATATTCATGAAGTTTTTTAATTATAACAAGAACGAGTGGGGTGGCTGATAACTCATTATTTCTTGGATGAATAACCATGTCTTACACTGAAGAAGACCCCAGATGTTGTAACAGAGGCATCAGATTGTGCTTGTGCACACCCATAGCTGGGCCTTCACTCAAAACATAGGAGTTTGCCATCTCCTTTTGACTGTGGGTATGCCTTGGGAATTTCAGTATGGTGGCTTAGCTTTGAAACCTGCTGCAGTTACTGCCATTAACAGTGCCTTAAAAGTGTTTTTTGCACAAGTTTGCTTGATGACGGAACCAGACTCCCAATTGCACATTAATCTGAATGGCAGCCATTGGCATTCTATTAGTCTTAATGGCACATTCTTACAATGCGAAGTGTTTGATTTCCTTTGGGTAGGCTTGATGATGATGGTATTGGTTATTGGTTATGTGCTAATTGATGGAGCCGTGAGATGTGTGTTGACTTCTTTTCAGCTGACCTGAAATCAGGGCTGTTTATCTATACGTATTTTTTTTTTGTTTTGTTTTGTACAGAGTGCAGCTGCAGCACCGAGTCCAGTACTTGGAAACATTCCTCCAAATGATGGAATGCCAGGGGGACCCATTCCTCCAGGTTTCTTTCAGGTAAGAATTGGCTCTCCTGACTTTTGTTGCTGTTTGCTGCATGAATGCATTCTTAAGTAGTTTACAGATGCATCATAGTCTCAGAGACACTTTTTAAACAAAACTGCCAGAAGTACCCAATTAGCTGTAATATTCTGCTTGGTTTCCCTTAACCTTTGTTTTTGCAGTTTGTATGTGTTAGCTTTCTCTGGTCTGGAAAGCAAGATTCATTTTGTGTTTTGTTTTTTTACAATTCAGTATTTTCCAAATCTTCTTTAAAAAAAAAAAAAATTATTTGTTGGTCATGGTCATGACAAGCTTGTGTGTAATTCAAAACATTCAGGATTTGGATTCTTCTTCTTTTCCTTCTGGTTAACCACTTGATTTTTTCCAACTGCCATCACTGAAATCTTTTAACAAAACCAGCTTAAGCTCTTGCCACAGGCAGAAACCCATCCAGCCTGTCATGGCAATGAGAGAGAAAGCCAGTATCTCAATATCTGCCTGTTGGAGTTGAGTTCATTTCCCCTTGAAATGTCCCTTCTTTTAGCAAAGTTTACCTTTAGCCTTATGTGATTTCCAAGTAATAGTTTTGTGAGCAACACCTATGGTGAAGGACATTTATGGTTGAAACAAGGGAACGGGGTTTAACAGTGGTTTTCAAGCAATCAGGATTTTTAACAGGTTTTTAATTCTTCGAAATGCCTCCTCTCTGTGTTATGTTATGGCTGGGCTAATTGTGCTTCCTTCAAGGGCCATGTTGGGTACATTGGGAGCTGCAGGATGCAGTTAATATAAGCCACACATTGATGGTGGTGGTGGTTTTGTGTTGTTTTGCTGTTACATATAGGCACAGGATTTCCAGCACTTACATGATCTAGGTTTGCAACTGCTAATCCCCAATATTTGTAAACTTATGGCAACTCATTAAAAATATTTCTAAAGCAATAGAATTCATAAGATCTATTAAGTAGCAAATTTAGTTTGTTGCCGTTTTATTTCTTGTAACCTGGCATATTGTGACTAGTATGTATTCATTTTAATCTCTGTAACCATGAAGGATAGCACCTTCTTAAATTCATGTACGCTGGGATACCTCATCCTAATGAGTGGCAGTGGTCAGTTAAAAAGGGACACGTGAATATTAAGCCATAGGTTTAATTGACTACCAGTGTCATTGGTAGAAATGTTCATTTTAGTATTTCAGAGCTACATATCAGCAAGAATGTTTTCTAAAAAGTTATGAATATTGGTTGTAGTCTGGAAGTATGTTTTACCTTATTTGAGTTACTTACTGTGTGCAAGAAAAAAAGTATTGAGCGATGAATACTTTTATCAAAGTTATATGGTCTGGATTACGATGCTAAAACTACTAATTCTGTGGATGGGGCTTGTTAGCCTGCTGTATTAATTTTTTTAAAAAAATGAATAATATATTTGTAGGACATGTGCGTACTTGGAAAAAGAGAATCTCTTGGTTCTGAGATACTAAAAGAGGCTTAAGCGAGTTTTTTATATTGGTGGAAATAAGTGAAAAAAGATGTGAGATGGGAACATCTGCCAGCAATTCAAGTTTCGTATGCCTTGGGTACAACATACGTAGATTTTTATTTCAGTCTGTTTGATAGAAAGAATCCTCTTTTGTCAATGTTTTTCAGAGGATTTTTGTTTGTTTTTGGGCAAGTATCCCAAACTTCAACAAGCTGACACTGTGCTGAACCTTTAAGCAGTAAATCAATTAGATGGTACAGTATTGGCTATTTTGATTTGGGATATATATATAAATTCAATAAAGGTATTTATAATCTTCCCCTCTGTCTGAATGTGCTGGGGCAGAGATGCATAGTACAAATTTAAAAATCAGCAATAAGATTTAGAAAGTATAAAACTAAGTTCAGAGTTCAACCAGACACGCTTTTGAGCCTGTTTTCATCTGTGCAGAGATGATGACACGATTTCAGCACCGTGGAAGTCCTCTGCAGACACACAGAGGCCCATGGGCACCACGTTGGGGACCCTGTATTAACCTATAGTTCAAGTAAACTATAGTTTAATGTAAATGAGCAGTGTGCTGGTACATGCTGCTGAGATCACAGGTGCCTAATTCCTCCTTCTCCTCCTCTGCTGCTGCTGTGCTGACCCAAAATGTGACTCATTGTGAACCCAGACTTGTGAATTGTTTCTCTCCAAACAAACATACAGGAAGTGATAAGCCAAGAGCAAACCTTGGTTTAACATGACATGCACACCAGCCAATGTGGTCCTTTCCAGGTTACGAAGGATATTGCTTGAACTTCTGTATTTGTAACTAAGGCAGGGCAAAAGAGCAACTGCTCAGCTGACAATGCCTGCTCTTGTGTCTGGCCTGAGGTCAAGCGGGTCTGCAGACCAGTGACGGAGAATACAGCTAGAACCATCTATGTTTCCCTTTGCAGTTTCTTTGCAGGGGGGGGGATCACAAAGGAAACCCCTTTTTTAAATAAAAGGAAGTCAGAAGCTGCACCCTTTGGCTTCAAAACATTTGCAAATCAAAATGCCCCAAAGACAGAAATATAACAAACAATTCAACTTTTTATCACCTTTAGTTTAGTTTTCCAAATTCACAAACGGAGGGTTTCAGTATATGGCGGAGCCTCCCCAGCCCTGTTAGCCTGAGTGTTGATAGTGGAGGCTGCTGCTCTCCTTCCTCTTTGCCCCCAGCAAGAAAAGGCAGGTGAACGGGCTGGTAGTGAAGGAGAGGGAAGTGTAACAGCCACCAAGTACTGGCCACTTTCTTGCCCCCCTCCCCATTTCCCCAGAAGAACAGGGTGGGCTGCTAGATGGCCAACTGCTCCACTGCCTCCCTGCAATAGTGGTCACTTCAGGGTTTTGTCAGCCATCAGCTGTGGACTGCTTGCCAGCCCATGGGCCCCCTAGCAAATGCCCCACAGTGCCAGCTGCTGATACTGGGCCTTCCTTAGCAACCAGTCCATACCTCCTCCAGAGGTAAGGCAGGCTTTGCAGCAGTTAAAGATGGGCATGTATTGTCCTTTACATTGTGGTGTAAGATGCACTGAAGGGTTCCAGACTCTTATGTAGTTGCCTAACCCTGCTATGGAGAGAGTGGTGAGGATTGGAAAATGAGATTCTATATGTGCTTTGAGTTTTCTAGCAATGCTCAGTTACCTTATGTGTTCTTTCAGGCTCTTTGTGTACGGTTATTGCTGTACACTTGGTGGCCATGTATTTTCCTGCTGATTTTTGAACTCTGTGTGTAGCATTTTGAAAAATCTCTCTGATGAAATGGAAAGTTGGACATAAATCAATGTCTGTTGCTGTTTTAGCTATGCATCAGCAGTTAGTGAGGGATGCACCATAACAAAGCACTATCAAGTTTGTGTTCCTACACTGCCCCCTAATGCATTGAGACCTTGGGAGCCAGCCGATGATGGTGTTCCTCAGCACTTTTGCATTTTACTGAGCTTTTCCCCTGCATTTTCCCATGCTAACTAGCTACATTTGTTTACTAGTTTATAATCCTGTTCGTAAAGCAGAAACGAAATTAATGTGGGGGGGAAAGGTAAGATTAAGAGCTGAATTGCATAAGCCTGATCCCCTACATGGATACAGATCAAGCCCCTGCCAGAAATGACATTCAGGGAAGTACATGCAGTCACACATGATGTGTGCACAGTTGTTAGTCACCCTGGGAACCTGCCAGAAATTGGTGCTTCCTGCCACATGTATACACACTGAAATGGAACAAGTGTGTATCATACCTGAATGAAATTCACATGATTTCTTCTATGGAAATGATATTCAGCTTGGACATTAATTCTAAGTGTGTGTTCTGGTTTGTAATTTTCAAGCGGCCCGTCTTTAGAAATCAAGTTTCACATAGGTTGTTTTATAATGGTGACTGGCTTGATCTGGTTTAAGGAACTGATGTGCAGAGAATAATTTTATTTGGGGGCTGTAAACACTGTATGATTATTTCAATTTTGTTTCTGCTACTTTAGCCTTTTGGGGTCTGATGGACTCACATCACCATAGAATGAAATGCCAGTCCTTGCTATTTAACACTTAAAAATTTGTTGCAGTATCTTAACAGGGGAGAAACAAGAAAACACAGCTGAAATTGAAAATATTGTTGGGCTATACGCTTCCAGCCTCTCCTATGTAAACACTCTTGGAAGTGCTGTTGACAGACACCATCTTCATTTGGCAGGATTTCCTTTCTTACCACAGTGGCTGTAGATAATTCCCTGCTTAACAATTCTGACTGGAAGGAGGGATGGCTGTTTCCCCAAACTTACAATGGAGCACAAAAGCCTTCCATCTTAGGCTTTGGGGTCTTTCAGACCCAGTGGGGGGGGGGAGTCCTCTTTATTTACCAAGATGTCACACATTCGCACCAGTTTTTCAAATCTTTCCTTGGGAGTTGCCACAAAGGATGTTCTGCAGCCTTGCAAATAAATTCCCAGGTGGTATCCCAGAATGTTGCAGGGTCACAAAAGGGGGACGGACAGACAGGACTGTTGTAGCACTTTGGTTCACTTACGCATGGTTGCTTAGAATACTGAAAATGGTGGGGAGCAGGGACAGCCCTTTGTTATTATGAGGGGTATAGCCATTGCCTTTACTTGCATGTTTTCGTGAGCTACTACTATGGAGATCCTCCATGCACTTGGGGGCAAACCTCATAAGGTTGTGGCTGCCTGCATGAAGTGTCACCATACAGATGCAGTTTTTTAATTGGCCCTTGTTTACTTGGATTGCTGCCGACAACAAATGTTGAATTAGAGCCCAATCAGAGACATCTGCACAGCTTTGGGAGTTAAGAAAACCACCCTTCTGGCCTGAAAGCAGGTTGCTCTGTGAAGGCAGTGTGGCTTGAAAGATGAGCCTTTTTGATTATTGGCTTTGGAAGCACTGCTTTCTGAGGTTTCAGAACACTTCTAATGGGTGTTTTGTGAGGAGGCTATGGATGTCGACACTACATTGGAGTCATTAAACCATTTCTTAGTCTCTAAACGAAATAAGCTGTATGTTTAGCAGTACCTGAATAAAACCAGTCAGCTAACGTGAATCAGTAGACATCGTGACATTGTTTACTCATAAGCTACTGCAGTACATTAGTGGATCAGTAATAGTAGTTACCATGTTTTTTCTCAATCTGCCACATTTTAGAAAAAAATAATGCTTATCATCAATGGCACATGCTTCACATGCAGAAAGTCCCAGGTTGAAACCTCAGCATCTTCAGGTACGGCCGGGAATGTTGACCACCTGAAATTCAGGCGCACTGCTGCCACTCAGTGTAGTAGACAGTAGTGACCAAATGCACCAGTGGCCTGACAGTGTAAAACAGCTTTTTTTGTTTGAATGCTGGGCCCTTACAATAACATATCAGGATATTGTATAAACTTGTAAACTTAATACAGTTGAGACAGACAGACAGACAGATATGGATATATACACACTCATACATACACATACACATACTCACACTCCATAACTTTAGATGTTTATTATTGCAAGACTCCTTTAAACATGTGTATTGACTTTCAAGTGGCTTCTAAAAAAAAATAAACAATTTACGTAGATTAAAATGTTTTCCCATCTTTAATCAGCTGCAGAAGTATTTTCCCCCTTCAACCTAATTCCTATTTATAGGGAAATGTGAAATTATAAATCTTTCCGGTGTCCTCTTGACAATTCACTTGCTTCTGTTTGTTGTGGGTGAGCTGAATAGCTTCTAAAGTCAAGTCCCAGTTGTGCTTAAGAAATTCAGCAGAATGGATCTGCTTGGGGCTCACACATACCACTTTCAGCAGGTGATCTGCTAGTAAAATAGTTTCATACAAGCACCTTTTCTAGCCCAGCTTCTTGCTACCTTTGAAGTACCCTTCTCAATCTATCTGTTCTTGGGTTTTTCTGTCCCTTTTTCTATGATGATAACACTTAGGAATACTGCGCATTTCAAATTACTGCACATTTCCTTTCCTTAGCTTAATCATCTTTATAGCAGCCTGTAAAAAAAGGTAAAGGTAAAGGGCCCCTAACAGTTAAGTCCAGTCACAGATGTCTCTGGGGTTTCGGCGCTCATCTCTGTTTACAGGCCCAGGGAGCTGGCGTTTGTCCGCAGACAGTTTTTCCAGGTCATGTGACTATCATGACTAAGTGCTTCTGGCGCAACAGAACACCAAAACCAAAGCAGCACACCAAAATGCTGTTTACCTTCCCGCTGGAGTGGTTCCTATTTATCTACTTGCACTTTGACGTGCTTTCGAACTGCTAGGTTGGCAGGACCTGGGACCAAACAATGGGAGCTCACCCCATCATGGGGATTCGAACCACCAACCTTCTTATCGGCAAGCCCAAGAGGCTCAGTGTAAACCACAGCGCCACCCACGTCCTCAGCAGCCTGTATGGAAGGGCAATAAATACTATGAATGAAAAGGTTGGTGGTTATGCTTTGTGTTCATTCATCTTCTAGGACAGCGTGCTGTAGCAAGACCCCCGATTTCCTATCCTGTCATGTGACTGTTATTTTGAAAGTTAGCTTTATTAAATAAAAGTTTGTCTGTCACCTTGAAAGATGTTTGTGACAAGGTGCCTGAGACTTGCATAGCTTCTCATTATCTCCTAGATTCTTAAAGTGAGCAGATGGAGGCAAAATAACTCCCGACGCCATTACTTTGTATCACCTTCTTTCCTCCAAAATTAGGAATCTTCACTAGACAGCCTGAGGTGGAAAAACAACTTTGCTCCGAGAAGGAGAACAAAGTCATGAGGTCCCAACAAGAAATTGTAATGATTCAGTCCTGTCATTTGTTGGCTTGCCTGTTGAAGATTTAGATGCAACTCATCATTTGGTTTCCCAAACTTTTAAAGCGGAATGTTGATTTTGTTAAGAGCTTTTCTTCTTGATCTAGAGCAGACTTCCCCAACCTCGTGCCCGCCAGGGATTTTGGACTACCAATTCCCATCAGTTGCAGTCAGCATGGCAAATGGTTAGAGATGATAGGAGTTGTAGTGAAAAATATCTTGAGGGCAAATGGTTGAGAAGGCTGGTCTAGTTCCATGGCACTAAGTCTGGTGTCATTCTGAATATCTACTGTGGACACCCCACACTCAGCCAACAGATAGTCCTGTCCCATCATTTTGGTATCACTTTGTTGGTCTGAGCTGAAGGAAACACCATGCAGGTAGAATATCTTGAGTTCTTAAGAATAAGGTTGTAATTGATTCAAGTAAGCAAAATTCATGCTTTTAGCAGCAGAGCAACCTTATTTTATAGAATCCCTCTCCCAGCATGGACAACCTTGTAGCTTTGATCAACATGTTGGGATTTCCCTTATTCTTATGGGTATCTATTATTAGCTGAGTGGTAATTAAGGTATGATCAGCTGAATTCCATTAATGCCTTCTGTTTGCTGCTGGTTCCTCTTTAAGATCTAAACCTGGAGGCAGAGGCACGACAAACCACAGACTTCTATATTTTCCTTCTTAGTTGCCTGTCATTTTAGGACTCTAAAATGTGTTTGCATTCCTGGTGTCGTGTATGTGGTTTGAGAGCAAAACATTAATCCTTGGGAAAGCAATGCAAGGGCCTGGTGCTTTTTAATATTCATCTCACCTACTGCTAATGTTGTCATGATTAACTGTGGAGTTCTTAAGTAGGGGGGAGATGATGCTATCTTCTGGTGTAGAAAATACCTCTTTAATCTTAGTTGTGTTTCCTACTAAAGTACAGAAGTCTCTTGAATGCAACCCTGTATGCTTTTATGAAGGATTCTAGAATTTCTCCAATAAAGTATTAGTAGTATAATTTTCCATTAGCATCTGAAAATTACATCAGATTAAAATTTGAATGCATTTTCTCCTTCTGGAATGTGTAGAACACAACAAAAAAATAATTATGGAGCATATTCCTCTTGCAAAGTTTATGTTGTTAATTCCTCATTGGGCCCATGCAACGGGGTGAGGGTTGTTGCATGTTGGTGTTCTCACAATCTTCTTCGGCTGTGCTTGAAAAATTATGGAAAGCCCACCATTTCCCCCTAAAACATGATCTATTGTGGCAAAATTGCACCTGAAATATATAAATGTAGCCACATGTGTGATTGTGACCTGTGTATTCGCTTTCCCGATAATGGCAACTATCTTTAATAGCTTTGTGTTGAGCTGCATAATAGGGGGGAAACTTTAATTTAGTTAAGTGACAATAACAAATAATACACAGGTCTATGGTATTTGTTAAAGGGATGCTCATGTGATTTTCTTTATATCCCCTCTAATTAAGGTTACTAAAACCATCCAGGCTGAAAGAAAAAAAATCTAGAAAAAATATTAGTAGCTAAATGATATATGACCAAATAACACTTGGGTGTGGGGGGGTGTTAAAAAATAAATGTAATCCAAACTCCTCCCTTTGGTGGCTATGCCACTACTGAGTATCTTAGCACTAATGGTATTAGACATATGCATTGCCAGATCCTCATTAGATTAACCATTTCCTATCAGTATTATTCCTTGAAGAAAATAAAATGCTATTGTTTCCCTGTTTAGCTATTTGGCTACACTATGGTCACACACACCAGAGCAGCTGAGAAGAAGGTACATATGGTAGGGCTGGAATTCAGTTATTTTTCAGAAAGATGCAGCTATTTTGCCATGAGCACCAAATATGAAATGTGGAGCTATTTAAAATATGGTGAATTGGTCACTTGCGTTCAGAGTGCAAACCACTTTCCCTTTTATTTGGAGATAACCTCTAATAACGCATTGTTGACCTAAGAATATCATTGAGTTGTACAGTTGGACGCCATTGTGATCAGTGTTACCCAGTGGATTCTGTCACAAATTCACAAATCTCTGTGGCTCCTGCTTTCCGCACAATTATTATGGTAGTGTGGCTGGATTTCACACTGTTGTGAAATGATAGAATCATACAATAGAATTGTAGAGTTGGAAGTTGACCAAGAGGGTCATCTAGTCCAGCCCCCTGCAATACAAGTATCTCAACTTGCTAAGCTTGATAAATTATTTGAAAATAATATGCAACAAAAGAAATAATGAAGTCAAAGCTATTTTCATAGCGAGGTGAACATAAAGCTTGGCTTAAAGCAATATATACTCCGGATTGTATTCAAAACTTCAGGTGGTGCTGGGATATTCCTCTTATTTTATTTTAAATTTTAGGATTACCTCACCCGCTTGCTTCTCAGCACAGCTCCTATAGTGGCTTTCAAAAGAAATAAAACATGAATTAAAAGCACATAAAATTCATAAAAACACTGCAACAGTAAAAACTTAATGAAAATAAGCAGCAGAGAGTAATAAAACCATTTCTAGTTCAAGAACAACCTAATCAGGAGGGAAGGGCCTGCTTTTGGTTTCTCCAGTTAACAAAAAAGTGCAACAATCTACTCTTGATTCTTCCTTGTTGGCCTAAATATAATCCAGTTTCTTCTAAATTGCCTGATTGTAGTGTTGTTTTGCTGTGTTACAATTTTATTTTGTGTAATTTTACTAGTCAACAAATTATTTTACTTTCTTTAACTAATTAAACTAATTTTCCTTCATCTGTTATTCTTCTTGATCTTCCTCCTCCGTTGCGATTGATTATTTCTTCATTGAACGGTATCCTTGTTTTTGCAGTCATTATCTTCTCTTGTTTTCATCTTTGTGTACTAATTCCACTAGACCCTGTGGCTCTCCAGATGTTGAACTCCAACTCTAATGCCAGCCTAGGCAACAACCATGAATGATGGGAGTTATAATAATATAGGTTCTCCATCTCTGAGTTAATAGTTCTTTTTCTTCACCTCCCACCTCACCAACCAATATATGAGGATACCTCAAATTTCTGGTTTTTTTAGGCCGGGAGGCTGGGATTCACTTAGGAATTGTAGTCCCAAAACATCTGGAGGGCCGAGTTTGAGGATGCCTGAAACCAGTCCCATCAGTAGAAGCCCTGTGTACAGACTTCTGCTTGCACCACAGGGCTTTCTCCTTCTCCTTCCTCCTTCATGCCCCCTAAATTGGCTCAGGCAGGGGTCACGAGAACCCCAGAACACAGCAAAGGGGAAATATTTAGTCTTTTTGCCTTAATTATCAGGTCTGTCGTGACAGTATCCCAAATAATAATAACAGAGTCGAAGAGGTGTCACCTGTTGCACAAGACAATAGTATCAGCAAGCTCAGGGAAACAGAAATAGGTTTTTTTATTTTAAAAAAGCCTACTAATTATTATTTTATTATTTATTAAATTTATATACTACCCTTCATCTGAAAATCTCAGGGGTGGTTCACAATATAAAGGAAGGGAAGCCCCAGGATAGCCCATTGAGGACTCTGTCTGCCCAGTGGCCACAGAATGCTGACTGGTGGTGGTAGTGGAATGGAGTGCCCTGGGAAAGGGTATGGCTGGCTGGCTAAAACACTGCAACATTTTCGCTGCACATTCCACTCATTCTTTTCTATCTCTGATCTGTTGTCATTTCTTATTAATCTTTTGCTGCTTCCTCATAGCCGTCTGCTCATTGTTTGAAGTCAGACTCTTCTCTTGTTCCTTTGTTTGGTGTTAGCACCTCTTGTTTTGCCACAAGCTGCAGAGCTTGCCATTTAATTTTTTCCTTTCCTTCCCCTTTTCCTTGTTTGCTTATTTATCATTAAAAATATTTGTGTTTCACGAACTCATATAGAAAACATCTAAGCAGGGTACAGCAAGTATAATAAGAAATAAAGGAGAGCAGAAACTTTCATAAAGAACTGGCCAGTCACATAACAAACATTCATCCAACTGAAAAGGCCTTTGAAATGTAACTCAGAATAACAAGCATGGATTTCCACCAGCAGCACAGTCCACATTGCTGGCCCAGCCACACTCAGTGCCCCTTTTCCTCTAGATGCCAAGTGGGCCTTGTTCACACAGGGGACAGATAACAGGATTCCTCCGGCAGTGCTGCCACCGAAGGGCTCAGGCATGCTTGTTTGGCCTCCGTCTGTCTCAGGCAGTCTTTAAGGTATCCTGGTCCATCATTTCGTTGATTCTACTTGTAGCTCGGTGGGTTCTCTAATTTGGTCCTGGTTGGATTAGCTATCATTTTACTCTTTTTGGCTGTGGTACTGTACATCTTGCATTGAATACAGTGGCAATGACTTCTGAATAAATATACAGAGGGTTAGACAAAGGGACGCAGGTGGCACTGTGGGTTAAACCACAGAGCCTAGGACTTGCTGATTGGAAGGTCGGCGGTTTGAATCCCCACGATGGGGTGAGCTCCCGTTGCTCAGTCCCTGCTCCTGCCAACCTAGCAGTTCAAAAGCACGTCAAAGTGCAAGTAGATAAATAGGTACTGCTCTGGCAGGAAGGTAAATGGCATTTCCGTGCGCTGCTCTGGTTTGCCAGAAGCGGCTTAGTCATGCTGGTCACGTGACCTGGAATCTGTATGCAGGCTCCCTCGGCCAGTAAAGCGAGATGAGGACCACAGCCCCAGAGTCGGCCACTACTGGACCTAATGGTCAGGGGTCCCTTTACCTTTATGCTACAAATATACATAGATATATTAAACTTCTTGTTTGCACTCTGTCGCCCCTTTTATTTTTATGCATGTAAATATGATAATGATTCTTTGCTTTTCTCTCTTCTTCACACGGAGTTCCTGTTCACAAGAATCTGTTGCTTCATATGAATTCGTTCTATCTCCTGCTTATCTTTGATATCTCTATATACTCCGCTTTAGTCTTTGCATTCTTCCATTTTTGTTGTTGTTGCTTGTTAAACCCTGTATCTGTTTCTAAGTTTCGTATCTTTATGCTCTGTACTTTTATTGCTTCTTATCAATGGAACTCTTTACCTAGCTGATATTCATTTAATTGGACCTCTTCCTCCTTCTTTAAAAGAGCTTCATTTATTCTAGGTAGCCTATGGTTGCAACTATACTTAAATTGATAGATTAATGATTATGATTTTAGGCCTTTTTAAAACATATTAATATTAGACATGGGGTTGGGTGGGGACAGGTTGTGTACGCAGCATTGAGTTTAAACTCTGCTCCTCCTGTATCATTTTCCAGATTCAAATTGCACTCCCTGAAGCTGTTACTTGCTCTACAGGGGACTTTGTGGTACCTACATGGTTCATCTCTTTGGGGGGAAAGCTTCAGGGAAGCATGGTGGCTTCATTGGGGGAATATCATGAGGAAGCACAGTTAACACTCCCACCCTCTCAACACAGTCCTAATCAAATCTGGAGGGTCCCACAATTGCTAGGTCCTTTTTAAACAAACAAACAAACAAACAAACAAACAAACAAGGACATCCTTGTTTATCTTGATCACAGATCTCCCTGTTGAGTTGCACCCTGCATTTAATTGTGTTTGGCTTCCTTCCCTGGGTTTCCTTGTTCTGTTGTTGTCTAATTTAGATTATGAACCCATTGAGTAGGACTGTTGCTTTATGGGTTTTGTGCAGCACCCCATTTTTAGGCACTTCACAACTAATAATACTTACTATAAGAAGAGTCATCGTCATCTGCCTTCTGAAAGGTGACGAAGAAGAGAAAGATTCCCTAGGGAGGGCCTGCCTAAATGCTGGAAGCCTTACCCCAAAGTCTCTGCTCCTAGATGACATCTCTTTTATCTGCCGGATGGCAGAACCTCCATGGAAGTGCCTGAGTCATGGGGAGGGATATATAGGAACCCTAAGTTTCTGAAGTTTCCAAGTGGCCAAGCTGTTGCTTTTTGGAGTGATGCTTTTAAGAACATGGGATTTTTTAAAAAACTAAAACTTTCAATAATTACAAGAGAGGCTGCATAACTGAGCTGTCTTTGTGTATTTGTAAAGTAACTTAAAAAAATATATCTGAGGTCTACATTTCAGTGTTCTAAACCCAAGTAAAAGCAGAACAGAAAGTGCTTGCTAACCATTTAAAATCAGTATTGAACAGTTTGGTATCTTGTGCTCTCCGCATCTAATCATCTGGGACTGGCAGGATTTATAACTCCGCTAATGCATAACAGTGGCTTGGTGGGGGGAAAGTTAAGTTTCTTTTCTTTCTTTTTTTAATACCCCTCTGCTTTTTTCAAAGTTTAGTGAATGGTGGTTTTTAGAAGGAAGCAAAAAATGTATTGAAATTATCTCGAAGTGCTCTGTTAAGATTTGTTCATTCTCTCAGCTTCATGAAAGCCGAAACCCAGTATTTAAACAACCACATTGCATATAAATACACCATCATTTTTGAGAAAGTAAAAAGTTCTATAGAAATGCATATTTTAAAATTTCTGTTTGGTCCCATCCCATGTAGTACAGTAAGTTCTGAGCTAGTTAATGAGGGTGACTCAGTCCAAGGCCACCTCCTACATTACTGAAAGTTTACGATCACTTATTACACCTTGTGAGCCCAGCAGCCTATCTTCTTATGAGTTTAGGATTGCTGCTGAACGGTGGAGATAATTTATTTGGGTTAGCGCCAATGAAGTCAATGCGTGACAAGAACAATTTCTGTGAATAGAACAAAACTTCTCATTCTCCCCCACAACTGGTGTGCCCCCTCATCTCCCCCCAATCTGCTCTGGAGAGTTGGGGAAACCACAGAGCAGATTGGAGGGTGATGGGGGAGGTGGCGGGACAAAGCTCTACTCACACAGCGGCTTTGTGGAATACAACCCCTCTCCCCATCCCTGTGGAAAATTGGGAATACGGGGGGGGGGGGGAGAGTATTACTATTACTCCCAGTATGAACAGGCTATTTCCTTTCCTATGAAACCCCTTTACCCCTCCCATCACAACACGACCAGACAAACCAGGAAGACTTCAGTTGAACATAGTTTCTTCTTTTTGTACCAACTGAGAAACTATGCTTACTAGCTTGGGAGCAAGCCAGGATATTAAGACCGCTTTAAATCATGGTTTAACATCCTGTCTTGTATTAAAGCTTGTAACCATAGTTTCCAAGTTTGAATGGAATGGGAAACTCTGGTTAATTGCAGACTTCCTGGTTTAATCAGATCTCACATAAAGGGAGGGCCTATTTGGCTGCATGTGAGGCAGGGGGAGCTTCTTCGTTAATTGATTGTGCCATGATAAAACCATCCAAAGTAGCTCATTGCATGATAGTGCACAGTTGCTTGTTCTTCTCTCACCATTCCTTTAGTGGTTAGGGTATTGGACCAGGACCTGAGAGACCACGGCTCAAATCCTCACTCATGAATCTCACTGGGTGACCCCGAACCAGGGATGGCCTCTCAGCCTAACCTACCTCACAGAGTTGTTGTGAGAATTAAATGGGAAGGTGGAGAACCATGTATGCTACCTTTGAGGTCCTTAGGGTGGGAAATAAATGCATTGAGTGAATGAATGAATGAATGAATGAATGAATGAATGAATACTCCAGTGTCTTAAGTGTGCATTTTATGTCAGGACAAATTAAGTGCACCAAATAAAACATAGTGGGGGGGGGGGGAACGGGCCAGAAATGTGTATATGCATGTTGTATCTGTCATGAAGAATGGCTAGAAAGTGTTTGTAGCAATTGTGCAACTATATTCCCCACAGAAATCACAACTGCAAGAAACTGTGCTTGAAGAATTGCATTTTGCCAGGTACATAATATTGTGGCTGAAATGCTTGGAATATATAGTATCTCTTCAAGCAAAGTGCATTTGTGAAGGATCACATACACCTTGTGCAGAACAAACATGAAACTAATTCATAGTTTGCTGTGCCTCCAACATTTCTCTGATGAAAATAGGGACGTTCCATTCCGTTAATTTTACTAGTTCTACCCCACACGTCTTACTGGGTTGCCCCAGCTACTCTGGGCAGCTTCCAACATGTATAAAAACATAATAAAACATTAAACATTTTTTTAAAAAAAACTTCCCTATACATGATTGCCTTCAGGTGGGTCAGGGGTCAGATAATTCCATACCCTCCAACATTTCTCCAATAAAAATAGGGAGATCCTAAGGGAAAGTGGGATATGCTGGAATCAAATCAGAAACTGGGGTGGCTTCTCTAAATCAGGGATGTCCCTGGAAAATAGGGACACTTGGAGGGTGTGCAATGATCTGATTATATGCAAAGGACCTGGGATACTTTGGCTGCATGCGTCTCCTTCCCAAAGATTCCAGTTTGGCTTCCCTTGCCTCTTTGTATTCTGTATCTTTAAAACCAGCATTAGCAGGCAGTTCATTTCAGTCCTTGATTTATAACTGAGTGTATGTAAGGGGGGAGGGGAAAGAGAGAGCGCTCCAGCATTCACTCTCTGCTGAATTGCAGTTCTCCATGGTCCTACAACATCTGCAAATATTTACAGAGATAACAATATCCAGAGGTCTGGCTTTTTTTGCTTTGTTTTTTCCTAAGAGAAGGTAGAAAATGAATCTTGAGCTGGGCTGTAAAAGGTAGAAGGCGGGGTTCGTTTGGTGATGGGGCACCAGAAGAGAGGGGGTTGCAAGACCGCAGTTTTTTATATCCAAGCAAGGCAGTTTTAGTGGCCCCAGGGTAGCAGACAGGAAGTAGCAAATGTTTTCAGATCCTTGTTGTTGCCGTTTCTCGGCCAGCCCCAAGCCACCAGCTCCTCCCACTGCTGCATAACAAGTTGAAAGAAAGAGCATGCAGCACTTTTGCAGAGATGCTTGCCTTCACTGTAGATCTGCAGTTATATTATCCAGAGATACCTGTCATGAGCATTACTCTTGCAAGCTAATGTGGCCATGAGGATTCAATTTACTGCTGTGTGTCATTTGCCAACAAAATGCTTCGCAAAGTCTTGAATTTCCTGGGAGTGTCATACAATTTCTCGCATTTCCCCCCCTAAATTGCAGCATGCACTCAGCTGTTGTTCCAGCACACCCCTGTTTTCCAGTACACACACACACACACACACACACACACACACACACACACACACAGAGAGAGCTTGGAAGTGGATTAAATTAACCACTGGGATTCCCTGCCCAAACCATTATTTTTTTATCTCCTGTGGGGAAAAGTGTGTGTTTAAAGCGGGCGTTATCATATAAAGGACCGTGGGTGTCTTGATGCTTAGATGAATGCCCTTCCAACGCCAGTCGCTTTCGTTTAAAGAATTAGGGAAAGCTCTGCTGCTGTGAATTGCAATAACCTACTTGCTAATCAGTTTTGTTTAAAAGCAGAAATTGATTTTCGACCCCTTTTTAATTAAAACTGGTAATTTGAGTGGAATCACTCTAATGTCTCTCCAGGAGGCACAGGAGAACATTTTCTGAGTCTAAAGAAAGGGTCTTCATGCTTGAGATGATACACTTGAGTGTGGGCATGCTTGAATCTCTTTGCAACTTCCTGGATATGGGCAGAGGAACATTCTGGAAATGAGGTGTCCCTTACCTGGGATCTTGGAGGCAAGAAGTAGAAAATGACTTACTTGGAGGAGGGGGCCCCCTGCTCTTAGCCTCTTCCTGCCCAGGGCTACTAGGCAATTCTTGGCAGCAATGTCTACTTAGCTCTGCATCGGCATACATCTTACCTTAGCTAATTTTCTTCGTTTTGTTTTTAGCTTCTTGGTTCTTCCTCTGTCTCTTAGCTACTCTCCCTTGGTTTTGTTTTCGTCAAGTAGCAGGAAGTAGTTGTGTCAATGTGGCTTCTGGGCCTGAGATGTTGGCTTAGGGAGAGGGACACTTTCTCCTGGAACTGCAGAAATTGCTCAGTGTAGGTCCAACTCCTCTCTCCTGGAAGAAACATGATGTAAAGGTCCATCTCATCCATAGGTGCCATGGGAACTGCATGGTTAGCCATTGCTTCACCATCACATGGCAGCAGGAATGGAGGAGCCTCACTGCCATTTTGCTTCCATCTTCCCAACAGAATGCAGATTCTGAAGCTGCAATGGAATTCCCACATGGGGACCAAAACGACTAGCAATTTCTCACACTGTATTCTCTCCTAAAAATACATTGCTGATGACGACGGAGGTATACCTAAATTTGACACCCTTGTGGCTGCCTTCTCTTCTGTGGAAAAACTAATAACTGAAGAAAGGAATTGGCTCTAAGAGCTTTGAAGCTAAAGTTATAACCCTCCTGGTTTCAAAAGTTGTTTTCGTCTTTTGCTCAAGCAGCATTGCTATGTGCCAGCCTTTTCCTCCAGAGGTTTTCAGCTACAGCTCCCATCGTCCCCAAGCAGCATGGCCAAAAGCCAAGGATGATGGTCCAACAACATCAGGGGAGCACCAAGGTGGTAGAGTCCTTTCCGACGCTACAATTCTCTGATTGTATTATTCATAGGTGGTTAGGGGAGGGCATGGCCCAAGATAGATGTGAGAACATGTTTGAAAGCTTATATGCAGAAAACCAAGGCGTCAAGGTCTGGAACTCTTTTTGTTTCCTATAAGTTGGGATCCTTTGAGGTCAGAGTTTTGAAGGCTTTCTTAATACATTAATACTTAATATATTAAGTATTCCTTAATGCTTCCTCTTATGTATTAGGGAACGTACACATTAGTGGCTTAAAATGCAGCAAGGTCATTTCCCCCCTGCTGTGTTTCAAGTCGCATTTGCTGTTACTCTACACACTTGTGAGGGGGTGGAGATGTCTTCATCCAGTAGGCATTATAAGAGTTTGTTCCCTGCGACTGCAAACCCCTGTCATCTACACATGTGCAACAGCTGCCTGAACTGTGCATACTTCAGTGTAACTTCAGCCTGCGTTTTCAAATTGGATAGAAGCTGGTTCGAGGGGAAACGCATCAAACAACAGTCTTTCTCAACATACTACAGAATTGTGGGCACCATCATGTGAACTCTGCTTCAGACACCAGTGGAGCGCACAGAGTAAATGACAATGTGTGCTTAGCCTTTGTTTGGCCTGTGGGTCAACGGGGTCATGGAATCGTGGAGTTGGAAGGGACCCTGAGGGTCACCTAGTCCAAGCCCCTCCAATGCAGGAATATCAGCTAGATCATACATGACAGGTGATCATCCAACCTCTGCTTAAAAACCTCCCAAGGAAGAGGATCCACCACCTCCCAAGGGAAGACCGTTCCATGGTCATCTATAAAATGTTGCTTCCTGGACCCCAGCTTTTGTATACCACTTCCGAGATGTGCCTCTATCCTTACCCAGATGATAATATTATGCATGAATCTTGTTTCTGGATAAGAGCAGACGGACATCACACCCCCCCCCCCTTTTCTGGTTTCCAACTGGTTTGGGTTTCTAAGAAATATCGCTTATTCTTTAACTAATTGATTGCCTGTTTTTATGTTCTTATGTTCTTTGTATACTGTCTTAGTTTCATGAGGGTGGGGTACAAATAATAAATTCCAGTTCCTGGGCTTCTTAGAAAGACGATGTACCTCTTTCAGAATGCCACTGTTCTCAGATTGTAAGGTCTGTGGGAACAGGGGCTGCCTCCTCATCCTGCTTATGCAACTCTCTAAAGTGCTATGTATAATGATGGTGCTCCAGAAAGGAGATACACCACGAAAGGCAAAATCTCCTTTTTGCTTTGACTCAAGGGGTTGTGGGGTTTTTCGGGGAGGGGGGTGTGCTGCTGATAATGCCAAGATTGCAGGTTCAGTCCCCATATGGGACAATTGCATATTCCTCCATTGCAGGGGGTTGGACTGGATGATCCTTAGCCTCCCTTCCAACTCTGCAATTCTATGATTCTGTAAGGGTAAGAATATGGGTGTGCTAGTTGTTCCTATGTTAATCAACCCATGTTTTTAAAAGCAGCACAAGAATCCATCTAATCCTGTATCCTCTTCTCAGTACTGCAGAGATGGAGAATATGTAGCCTTCTACAAGTTGTGTTCCAGTCTGAGCCAGTAGTCCAACAACATAATGGGCCACAGGTTCCCCATCCTTGCAGTTGTGGTTAGGCAGGTGCCTTTGAAAATGCACAGGCAGAGCTTGATGGTGAGCTTTTTTGTCCCCAGCCCCTAAAACCTGTTCATGAGGAAGCCCAGTCTATCTAGGGCTAGTAAAACTGACCTCTGTGAGGAACGCTTTAAAAAGCATTTTTGCTACTGGTCATCCTTGCATCCTGTGGAAAAACAGTTCTAAGTTTAGATAAAGATCAGTAGTTTTATATTGTGCAGTTGGTGCACAAAGGGGGTTCTTAACTGAGGCAGGGATGTTTGGGTTCTGTTTTGGATCTTTTCACTTGACAATTTTAAGAAATTGGGCATAACGTGGACTTCTTGACCGACCTGTTAAGGTGCTCTGCCATTCACTACTCCTATGCATGTGATAATTGGCAGAGGCTTGCCACTGTCCTTGAGGCTAATGCCAAATAGTGTGAAATAGTGAGTGGCTGTGTGGGAAAAGTCCCTATCTACATTAGACTCCTTTCCCTTGTCTCTAATGAATGAGATTATCCTCCTCCCCACTGCCCTCCAGAAAAAGTCACATAATACTTGCCAACTTTGACGTTCAAGTACCGTTCCATTGCCTGTTCCCAGTGTTATGGAATCCTCCCTAATATGCTTCACAATCTGCTATGAGATTCAATTTTTTGAATATTTAAAAAAGTATTCTGCAGATTTCCTCCATTGGTTATTTGTACCATTTCCAAGTAATTGATTGTGTTTAAAAACCACATATCTTATCCAAGCTCCAGATCTCCTGCAATTTTTCAATCAGCTGATCTTACAGTGATCTTACAGTGGTGTCTGGTTGCTTTTTTCTTTTTAAGACATGTGGGTCTGCCTTAACCGTTCTGTAGCTTACTGACTAAAGAAAGACAGTGGTTTTGCCAGGGTTTTTTCCTCTTTTGCAGAATTTTTATTAGGCTTGCTCTGTTTATCCGTGGTATTCTTCTGGGGTCCCCAGGTGGCACTTGTGGACACGGTGTTATTCTCAAATCCCCTCCAAGGCCACCAAACACCCCAAAAATGTAAAGAAATTGCGTTTGGTTTGGTTAGTTAGCAGCTTTTAAAAAAGGGTGTGGGGCTTGGGTATTTTTGTTTGGAGGTTATAGGGTTTCTCTGCATGTTGCTTTTGGAGGGAGTTCTGAGCAGCACCCGTGTCTTCTGTAAAATGGATGTTTTATTAGATTTCCAATTGTGCTTCCAAGCTCAAAATGTTTGCGATTTCTGTTATAATCGTCCTTTTCTTTAGCTAATTTGGAAATACCGGTGCATAAAAATGTACAGTGGCCAAACTGGCAAAGTGCAACTTCTCAACCATTTTCTAAATGACATTTTGCTACAAATGGAGTTTGGTTGCCATACATACTTCTGCAATTGCAAAAGAAACCTCTCAATGTGGATGCTTATTAGTAGCATAGACATCAAGTAATGGGACACCTAGGGGTGGTTCAGCTATAAATGGCTCTCTTAAACTGTGGTAAAGAAATAGAGAACAGGCCATGAAATCACTTTGTCCCTTGCCTTACCCTCCCTCCTGTCTAAAACAAATTTGTCCTACCCACCTTGATCATAGTTTTAAGCATTACTTTGGTATCAATATTACATGGTGATTGGGGCTGTCCTCTAAACAAGCTTTTAAAAAGTGCATAATCCTGTGACTTACTCTTGGTCAAGAAAGGTTTTTCATTATGTCTGCAGGCATTAATGCAGAAATAACACATCTGTGTTACTACTCTATAGAATCAATATGTCGTTCCATGATGGAAGAAAAGCAGGATAAATATAAGGAAATAAATACTTCATTTTGTATTGGCCATGTTCATTAACGGAGACTAGTGGGCACTTCAGCAATGGTAAATCTGTGATGTCTACTTAATTGATGAAGGTTGGCACTGGCTTCTTAAAATCCTGAGGTTCATCTCTCAGCATTTATTATGTGGAGAGGCAGGATTCCTGATTTAGGCAAGGTTATTTTAGATTTATGTTTTAGCCTATAATTATTTCAATATAGGAGAACCACAAAATAATTTGCTCATAAGTTCAAGTAAGGAGAGGTTGATAACTGAAGGCTAAGAAGCTTCTACATTATAGCAGTATGGCAAGTGCTGGCTCTGTAAGATCAGAGGTGAAGGTTTTGAAAGGGATTATTGGCATAAGTTTCCTATGGAACTTTTATTCTTGTGTTTGGTGAATACCTATGAGAATGTAAATCCTGTAAGTCACTACTTGCTGTTCTGTAGTTGCAATGAAGTAGTGGGAACAGCATTAAGTTTTTATTCTTAACTTCCTTGAGGTGTTTCCCTGCCCCCCAGTCCTATGAACATTTTATCTTAAAAACCAATTTACTTGATTGTTGCCATTAATGAATGTATGTGAAGTAGTTGAATAGTTGGGTAGTCGCTCTGAGCTTTCCAAAAACGGTTCTTATTTGGAACTGCTGGATTTCCTTTAGTACTTGGCTAATGATACAGTTGGGAAAGATAATGGTTTTGTCGTTTTCTTTTCACTACCCTTTTCAATTAACAGCAGATTATTTCTGCTTGCAAACTACAGTGTGTCAGAAAAAGAAGTTATCTCTTTAGGTGACATGGGTGAAGCAAAGGTCTATAATCTTTTAGGTTATGTCTTTAGTAGAAAATATTCCATGTTCTCACACTTCTTATAGGGGAAACTAGCATGGGGTAATGGATAGCATTATACTTCAACCAAAGAGATTCATTTTGCAGTGAGCTTTGCACCAGACTCCTCTCCTCTGAATGTACTTTGCCCTGAGCTCAGTGTAAGAAAGGTGGGATTAAGACAGCGGTAGGCAACCTAAGGCCCATGGGCCAGATGCGGCCCAGTCGCCTCCTCAATCCGGCCCACAGATGGTCCAGGAATCAGCTTGTTTTTACATGAGTAGAATGTGTGCTTTTATTTAAAATGCATCTCTGGGTTATTTGTGGGGCATAGGAATCCATTCTCTCCCCCCCAAAAAAAATAGTCCGGCCCACTACATGGTCTGAGGGACGGTGGACCGGCCCATGGCTGAAAAAGGTTGCTGTGAATAAAATGAAAAAGATGTGAATAAAATAAACTTGCATTGATAAAATGGGGGTAATTCTTTTGTTCCATGGAGACTTAGGTAGATCATATTAGCTACATGGCTTCTTGGTCAAAGCTACTTCAAATATGATGTTAATAGACCTAAAATAAGAGTTTCTTTTTGAGGTTACCATTGACATGTTTGATAGAAATGTGGGAGTCATGAAGCAAGGCATTTCAGAGGTACATGTTAAT
The DNA here is from genome assembly GCF_964106915.1 of Podarcis gaigeae. Classification (NCBI taxonomy): domain Eukaryota; kingdom Metazoa; phylum Chordata; class Lepidosauria; order Squamata; family Lacertidae; genus Podarcis; species Podarcis gaigeae. The sequence goes on along the minus strand of NC_139682.1, from coordinate 57,196,443 downwards.
ATATCTGGGACAAGGAGCAATTGTTATGCATTTGAATGAATCCAACCCAGGTTCTAGGCTACGTTCTGTTATGTTGCTGTTGCGTATAAGCCCAGTGCTGACTTTTCCTGTTCTAAAAGATGCTTCCCATCCTCCTCCTACCATGAAAGTCATACCCAAGCTTCATTAGGATTCTGCAGTCATGAAGACCTTGACATTGTTCTTCCAGACAGAGTGGAAATGTTAAGCTCTAGGACTCATATGCAGCTACTGCTTAGAGGCGATCAGAGAGGGCTTAGGCAGTCTCAACGGCTGAAAGCAAGCTACCATTGATAGCAGCAACAGTTGCCTACCCATTGCCATTTCGTTGGGTTGGGTTGGGCTTCACCTCACACAGAGAATTACTCAGAAGAAGTTTCATTTAAAGTGGGAGTTTCTTTGGTCTAGAGAAGATAAGGTGTTTACATGAAGGTAGCACATTTACAGACAGAGGTTACAGAGTGCTCTGATCAAAGCATCTCAAAGGCATCCACATAGCAGCCGACCTTTTCTGTTCCAATTTAAATTGTGCAATCTTTATGTGTTTACCATCCCAGAGACCATTTTCAGTTGACTTTAAAATAATTGTATTACTTGCAGTATGCTCCTGACAACTCCTTCCTTTAATTGTGTGTAATTGAAAAAGTTGTTTTTGATTTTCTGGAACCTAAAAGAGGCACAAGGACTTTATGTGGTTTTGTGAAGGGGTCAAAGCACATGATAAGCTAGTGCTGAGAACAAATTCTCCTTGCTGCACAGTGATTGCGTCCTAAAAGTTGATTTTATTAGGTACAAACGCTTCCCATGCATTTCAAAATATGTACCTCGGGTTACATACGCTTCAGGTTACTCCACTACCCCAGAAATAGTACCTTGAGTTAAGAACTTTGGTTCAGGATGAGAACAGAAATCATGCTCCGGCGGCGGTGCTTCAGGTTAAGAACAGTTTCAGGTTAAGTACAGACCTCCGGAACAAATTAAGTACTTAACTTAATTCTGTGCTTTTAAGTATTTGAGATGGGGGGAAAGCTACATTTGAAACATCATACCAAACACTATATTCATGTATTTTGTTTATAGATATCAGTACTAGAGAAAAAAATAACCTGTGAGAAGCAACCCTTAATTCTCAGTTAAAGGAGTTAATGAGCAAATATTAGCACCCTATGTACAATGGATCTTATTAATGCAAAGGAAAATCAGTTTCTACGATCCCGTAAACATAACCTGGAGGATCAGCAGAGTGTCTGCTTCTGTTTAGAGCTCTGTTTGCATCTTTCCGTGTTAACTCTTTAACAATTTCTCCCCCTCTTTTATTTACATTGCACTCAAGTTTCCCTGGTACAAAAGATTTGCAGGTGCAAATATGTCCTGCCTTCATTAACTTCCCCTCCCCTTTTAAATTTATGTGATTTCAATTTTCCTTCCCTGTACTGTTAATTAGGGGATCCTCTAATCAGTACCATTATCACAGTGGTATTCATGTTTAGGAAAGCTGCTAAACAAATGCTTGCAAAATTGCTAAATGGCTAATTAATGTCTGTTAATTAAGAAAATTGCTCATGGTAACAAACCGTGCCATTGCTGGCAGCAGCTAGAAGGCGAACACTTGTTGAAATTACTAACATGGCAGGTATAGAACATCTGTTCCTCTGCTTTTCCTGAAGTGTGTAGCTGATTCTCATAATGTACTTACAAGTCTTGTTTGCTTTCCAGACCAATTACAATTTTGTGTTTGTTTGAGAGAGAAAAAATTACACAGGGAACATGTGTACATCATAGTGCGAATTTGGTTATTCATGTTCAAGAACACACTTTTATTGAAATAAACTTCTTGTTTTCTGGGATTCCAGAAATGGAGGGAATTAAAATTATGTTTAATCCTACAGCCCTGCATTGCAAGGTTGAAACTATACAAATGAATCTTTTTATTCTCAGGCGCCTTTAACCCCTCCCCCCCCCCCCGGTAAAATCATATCTGCATGCAAGATTAATTGTTGCCTCAATAGATAGTTAATCTTGGTGAAGGACCGCAGTTCTGGTCTCAAAAATGTGACACTATAGTCTTGTGTGTAGAAATGATAAGTTATTGCTGCTGCTACAAACTTCCTAGAATTGGAAGTCTAGGTAAAGCATGGAAACATGTTATTAAGCATTTTTATTTTTATCATCTTCATAAAACCTTCTTGTTAACTTTCTCTTGTTCTAAATTCTTAACCCAAGTGGCAAATGAAAACACAGAAAAGTACTATTGCTAATCTAATAGGAATATATTGTGGGTGAGCTAGTTTTGTATGTGTTCTTCAAGCACTTGTCCAGATGCATTTAATAGTGCAGGCTTGTGGAAGACTGAAACAGAACAGTGCAGTACACTTGAAGGGGCTTTTTGTTCAGCTTGTATAAGTTGTATTGCCCAGACCCATATCATGATCCATACAGCCAATGCAGATTTGCATTTTGTTTTGTTTACCCAAATCTGCTGAATTACATAATTTGAATTACATAATTTGAATAAAGCGTGCCTGAACGCGGGCAGATGCCAGGGCACAGTTGGCGGACATGTTGCATTTCTGTGGTGCCATGTGTGCAATTTCCAGTGCGAGACTAGACGAGGCAGGTTTTCCCCCACCTCCACTCCAGATATTTTGGAGACTTTTTTGTGTTAATTGAGATCACAGTTTGCATTTATTAAGGTTCGGCAATGAAAATGTTTGCTCGCAGGTTATGTGCCGCCACACATTGCACCTATTTTAGTCTGTCCGCACAGCAGTAAAATTCCAGCACCGAGCAGCAGTTCCAGCGTTGGACTCACTAGCGATCCCATCACAAATGTCAGAGGGCACAAGCTGTGTCGCTCACTCAGAATTAACAGCTCATTTGATGTGCTTTGACAGTTATTGGTTCTTTGCCCTCATCCCCCCCCGCCCCCAATTTCTATTTCTTTTTCTTTTGGAAGTTTGCAATGTTCAGAAACAAAATATTCATTCCCTGTGAAGATTCGCCAGCTTCTCCTGTTAAGCCAGCTCTTTTCCTGCACATTCATGTGCCTGACCTATAACCACCTTCTGCTATCTAACCTCACAGGGACCGCCTGGCTCTCAGCCCTCGCCACACGCACAGCCTCCACCTCACAACCCCAACAGCATGATGGGACCCCACAGTCAGGTAAAGACATCGCAGGGCACTGCTGTGATATGTGTGTTCTGTGTGAACTCTCGAAGCATGTGGGAGCCACACCCTTCCGCTAACTTAACCAGCGAGCTGCTCCAGGGTAGTTTGCGGAGCGTTGTGAATTTACATCCACTCAAGATCCCGGGACCCCAAAATCGTTTTCATTCCACCTCATCTCACCTCCGCTAGGAAGTCTGTTCCTCTTGGCTGCATTTGTTCCATTGACATCAGATTACAAAGTAGCTTTCGATTTTCAGACATGCTAATTTACATACAAATATCATTTTTTTTAATCCTCCACCCCCCCAACCCCGAACAGCATTAAGACAATCATTGTACGGTTTAAGTGCTTGTTTTCACTACTTGTCATTGAAATGTTTTAAACTCTTCTCTTCCCCAAACCGCACTTTCATTTACCAATCTGTTTAAAAAGTATCTTAATATTCGCTTGGTACTTTCATTTGTGCTAATTTTAATTCTTGTCAAAAATTATTAAACCATCCTAACGTTAAACAAATAAATACAGTAAAGCACAACAAATGTCAAAGACTTGAGAGTCTAAATATTTCTTATCAGCAGGGTTTTGGGGGTTTTGTTTTGATTTTTTAAAAAATGCTTCTGTGTATATATGTGTCAAGTTTAATTACAAGTTGAATAGAATGCAGTATATTAAATCTTTCATTCATTTGGCCTGGAATTCACCTCAGAAATGTTCTGCTAATCAAATGCTCGGTTTGGGGAGTTTGTGTGTACGTGTGTAGAATAAGGGAAATACAATCAATTTTGGTATTTTAAAGAGCAGTTGTGAAGGAAGTGGTTATAATGTTTACTTCCACTTTTGAGCGTTCATTGCCACTGAACTAATTTTATATGCTTACAGCCTTTTATGTCACCAAGATACGCAGGAGGTCCCCGGCCCCCAATCAGGATGGGAAATCAGGTATTGTATTTCTTCAGTATTATTCGCAGCTAAAGCACGATTGAGGCTTAAGATGTTTATTCTTTCATTCATGTACTTTTTAACACTGGGGTTGCAATGAGTTACCACACACAGACACACCCACCCCATTTCTTAAAGGGGGAATTGTAAGGCTCTCAGGTGATCTTTTGCCCACAAGATAATAAATGCATATATGTAGTAAATAGTGGGAGCTTCAGGGCAGAAGGATGTCCTGTCTGTAGCCAGCTTGTCGTTTGTAAGTGGAGTTCATGCAAACCAGATTGTAAGATGTGCACAGAAGATTTACCGACTCTCAATTTTTTATTTTTTATTTTAAATCTGCCATCCTATTGAGTGTCATACTTTCCCGGGCTTTCTTGACCAATGGTCACATTAAATTCCTCTTTGAAATTGCTGCAGGAGGCTAGAACATAACAAGAACTCTGTTGGATTAGACCAAAGGCTTATCTAGTTTCAGCATCCTGTTTCCCACAGCAGCCAACTAGAGATGCCTCTTGGGGAAACCCACAAGGAGGACATGAGGGCAGAAACTCTCCCTCCTGCTGCGGTTTCCCAGCAACTAGAATTCAGAGGCATTGTGCCTCCATTCCTGGAGGTAGCGTAAAGCCATCAATACTAGGTAGCCTTTGAAAGCTTTGTCCTCCATATACACTAACCACCTGCACATTTCCAAAACAATAACAATAATAAGGAATCTTGTATGCAGTTTAAATTCCTTTTTACAACTGTGTGCAGGATTAAAAATAAAAATAATTGTGGTGTACGTGTTGTGGTTGTTGTTGTTTAAAAAATGTACATCCAGTGCCATCACACTCACTTATGGCTTTGTAAGTGGACTTGCCAAAACTGGAGCAGAGAGTTACCATGTTCTTTGCTGTGTTGGATCTCACCTATCCTCAGTTGCAGAGGTCCTTTGTCCATTTTGTTTGAACTGTGCCTAGCTCCTTAAGGGACCCATAAAGCTATGCAGGAGTTTCACGGCACCTTCTGTGCATCACATATTTCTAAGTTTTATATCAATATATCCATTTTGGAATACCAGTTCTCTATCTAAGTTACAGCCAACAACTTCTATTAAGTAGTGATGTTAAGAGGGATCTGGACTATTTTTTAAAATAAATAAAGAAAATGTCCAAATCGCAAACTTGCTTATAGCTAGAGAGAGAGAGAGAGAGACGATATCTGTCTTTTCTCTCCAGCTTTATCAAAATATGGAAGGCACATTATGAAGTTGAAAGGATTTGTTGCCCAAGAAAAAAGGAATCCTACCATTTCTACAAAATGTGTTGACGTATTTTAAATACAAATGGCATCATCATAATCTGTTCACTTCTGTTAAGTAAGGAAGGAAGGGGAAAACGCTATCACCCTTGTTGATGAAATGTCATCTGTGTTGGCAAACAGATAACTTTCTTTAACGCAGTGCATTTCCCAAATGTATACCTTAAAATTGCCCTGGCATCAGTAGCATTTCATTCAAGGACCTTCACTGTGAGACTCAGGCTGCATATGGATGACAGCTTTTTAAAAAATGAAGATATATGATAGATTCATGAGGGAGATGTGCATGTCGGCATCTGCAGGGAGGATAAGGAGAGTATCACCCCCCCCCCACCTCACCCACCTGATAAGCCATCTTCCCTGGATTCCAAGTTTTCATTACAAAAATAAGTGGAGGGGAAGCAAGTCTTCAGCCCTTGTTGAACCTGAAATATGAGGCAAAATATGCAGGTGCTACTCTGCTCATTTGTTTTGTGTGTTTTTTTTAATTAGCCTGTTCCTCTTTCTGTATTTTTAGCCAATAAATGAAGGCATAGCAATGACTGGTGTTTAGGAAAGCAGATCTAGCCAATTAGGCAAGAGAGAAATGGTATATTTAAGAAACTTCCTGGCTCATTTTAAAGCTTTTATGTTTTTCTCCAATGAGGAAGTCGTTGTTGTCGAATGGTGGTGGTGGTGGTGGTGGGGAGTCAGGTACCTAGACGTTTAGTGTAGCTGAGACTGGAGTAAAGATACCCCAAACCAAAAGGTAGCAGCAAAGATGGAAGTTCATGATCTTTCTAACTCGGGTCTTATTTCGCACCCCTCCAAAAAAAGTGACACCCCGTGAGTTTGTAAACCCTGGACTCAGCTATGCAGCTGCAAACGTGTTGTGAAGTGCAATACACTAGACACTAGATGGCAACTGTGAGCTATAGCAAATTCAATGTATTTTTCAAAAGGATTTTTTTAATATAAAAAAGCAACACTTTCACAACATTTTAAAAATGCATGCAGATACTACCCTGATCACAACGTAAACTCCATCACTGTTATAGCTATATATGTTTATTTATAAAAATTTAAATACAACCTTTCACTTCCAAAGTGGTCCCAAAGCAGTTTACAGTGAAAATAAATATAAACCTAGCGATAAAACAAAGTTCACACATTAAAACCTGCAGCAATGCAGGCTATACTGTACTAAAACTCCAAAGCAGATTCAACCAAACCCTCCAAAAACCTGGGAGGGCAGTTGTTTATATCAAAGAAGGCCCTGAATGGCATGGCTTCTAAGTGAAGGTGCCATTACTAATAAGGCCCTACCCTATATCCCCACACTGTGAACAAGAAGGAGCCCCCTGAGACAATCCAAGAACCCAGGCTGGGTGGTGTGGGTGGAAGTGCTCCATAAGATACCTAGGTCCCCATCCATTAAGGGGCTTTTTAAGTGAGCTAGTCTCCGGTGTATGCATTTTCAATATGCTTGTGGAATATATAGGTGCTTATGAAGGATGCTTATATGTAGCAGGTAACTGGAGGGAGGGTGTTTACAAAACACCCACGTGCTAGATAAACACAGATGAACTTAAGGACCAAACCTAGAAGAATACTTAGCATCAAAAGAGTTGCCACAGTCAGTTAGCCCACCCAAACACCTGGAGCTATTTTACTCTGGCTTTGTGGCATGAGAAGCATGATTTTTGAAAGCGCCCATGAACTATAGAAAAGGAGGCTTGTTTTCTAAAGAAGGTCAGGAGTGGACAAAATTACAAATTGTGTCAGTAAGCCCATTTGGCCAAGGTAACGCGAAGGTGAAAGGCATTTCCAGAAGACCGTCAACAACTGGGAGGAAAGGACTGCTTAATCCTTCCTTCTGATTCTCCCCTAGAAATCCCCTTTTTTCAATGGGCTAGTAGACAAGGGAGTTGTAGCATTCAACTATGCACACGCGAGACTCCAGGAACTGATGATAGATGAACTGGGATAAATAAGAGATATCACTTACCCATTCAGGGAATGAAGCTGAGGCCATTCTCCACCTACATGTGTATTGTGAAAATGATGTCCCACATGTTACATTTTTCTCATACAAATAAATGGTACTTTTAAAAATACTGCTTTTTTTCATCCCACTCCCTCTGCCATACCTACCTTTCACTGTTGGCTTAGGGGAAAGTCGGTCAAGAATAACTGGAATGGGGGGAAAGTTTTCCTGTTCCTTTTTGAAGGAGGATTTCTAGGGAAGATTAAGCCTATCCTTGAATCAACCAGGTTTCCTCTGCAGACACCCACACAATGGCAATATAAGACAAACGCAGGGCTTATAGAATAAGGGGGCTGTTCTGCCCTCACCCTCGTCAGTAAATTGACCCATTTCCTTGAAGTCTAATGCTTTTGAGTATAGATATAAAAGCAGCTGAGCCAAAAGGGCCTTCAGCCCATGACTGGTTTTTCTAATTGCAGCAGCAAATGTAGCAAAGCAATATCGTTTGTACCGTGCATCTCCCAAGTATTTGATTTCCTCAAATTTGTTTCCTTTCCCCCATAGCCTCCGGGGGGTGTTCCTGGTACACAGCCCTTGCTGCCCAACTCAATGGACCCCACACGACAACAAGGTAAATGTGATTCGGCTTGTCTGCAATCGTTCTTTCCCCTTGGCCTATTCTTTCACCAAGTGCATTACTCTCCAGTAATAAAGTAACATCTTCCTGTCTCTCTTCCCTCGCTAGGGCATCCCAACATGGGAGGGCCGATGCAAAGGATGAATCCTCCACGAGGAATGGGGCCCATGGGTCCAGGTCCACAGGTAAAACCTGGGCAGAGCATTTCCTACCCTGTCCAGTGCCAAACAATAGCTTTGCTACTTTATGAAGTTAGCGAGCAAAACATCATAAAAGCAGCCTCTGGGAGCTTGAAGAGCTAGGAGCACTTCCATTCCTCCCAAACCTTTTCTTCCTCACCATTAGCGATAATGCATTTTACATTAGTGTGTTTACATGTGTCTGGATTGGGGGGGGGGGGAATCCCACCTTCCAACATCTAGTTATGGCTTCAGAAGTGAACATCCTCATATCACGTACTTCATGTGCTCACCTGCTCCCACCTTCCATCTTTGCTCTTTTCATCCAAATGGGCAAACTCCGGTTTAATTGGACTTTGGTCAGGAAGGAATCTTACAGCTTGGGATGCTTAGGTGGGGTTGGGTTGCGGGTACAATGCTGAATTTATTTCACTTGATTGTGTGTTTTTTTAATAATAAAATTAGCTGCAGTCTATTCTGCGCTTTATAGCACCGGCAGACACCCTGTCGACTATTTAGGTCGACCCAAAAGGTGCTTGCTTTTTCTTTTCTTTTCTTTTTTGCTGCCCAGCAAAGTTTATTTGATATCCATACTTCGCATTTACTACATACTGCAGGAGGAATGATGGAGGGAAGAGGAGGGCTGACAAGTTACTTCTCAGATGCATGCCATGGGCCAATCATGGCCCATATCTGCTTTTATAGTTCTGGTTCAGTCTTGGATCCCATCATTGCTACCTCCAGTGGTAGCATCTCCTCAGCAGAACTCCACTCAGGGAAAGATCCCGCCAGTGGACGTTGTGGGAGATGGCATTGACCTACTCACCCCTTCCTTCTGCAGCCCCTTGCATCTCCCTAAAATCGGCTCTGGGGGGTTGGAGGCTCTCTGAGACAGGGGGAAAGGGTTGTGGGGAGGGAGAGAACACAGCAAAAAGCTCCTTCCACACTTCCTCTTCTGGATCAAGCACCTTGTGAGGACGGAAGGAACATTTCAGTTAGTGGGAAGGCTACTTTTGAATCCGAACCTCAAGGTTTGACCCTTAAGGATCTGGACAACTTCGTAGGCTGCCTAGAAAGCCGTTGCTCCTAGATACCTAATTCTGTTGCAATACGTCTGTTTTGTGGGTTCTGTTGGGACTCTCTGAGCCAACGGATCAGTGTGAGAAGCTTCCAAGGGGACAGATGGAGTCAGATGGTGAAGAGAGAGCGATACAAGGTCCTCTCTCCAGTCTCTTGGTTGGTCCACTTTTTGTGCCTTGGTTGGATCAGGTTATTGAGGTGCATGATGTATATTTACTTGTTATAAATAAGTGTTGATGGATGGTACTGAGGAATGTGCATCTCTTCTTTCACAGGCTTGCCGCTTCCCTGTGGACCTTCCTTTGCAATCCTGCTCTCTCCTTGTTCTCTTAGCATGCTTCTTCCTGAAACCAGACAAGCTCAGATACCTCTCTTTGCTTTCTCATATTAAACTTTAGGGACATTCAGGCCAGATTTTAATTGACTTGGGGTAGTTACAGATGATCATTTAACTCGTGGTCTCTTAAAGCATTGTTCATGTAACCATATAGTCATTAGTAATCCTCAGCTGCACAATGAGGCTTTTCTGTAGTGTCCAATCCAATAGATTGAGGCACCTGTATCACATGGTTTGATACTAGAGATGACCAGCTTGCCACATGTGCACTTCAGAAAACAGTTGTAGGGGAATCATAACCAGTAGCCACATTTTAGTGAGGTCCCTTGCACTTTCTGAAACTTCTTTTGGGATTAGCTATCTGTGCAGTGGCTCAGTTCAGACAGCCTTCCAAGCCATGATTATGTTTCAGTGTTTGAAGGAACAGCATAGAAAACCGACTACAGATTCAACACCAGAACCCCACCACACCATGATTCCCTCACTAAAACTGATACTAAGAAAATGTCAGCATACCAAGGGATGTATTAACAGGGCCTAGTACACATCAGAAAAGCGGCTTGCTTCTTTCCCTTCCATCTCCCCTGTCATTTTTACTAATACTATCAGGTTTGTCAATTTCAGCAACTGTGAAATTGTAATCATTTAAAGTGTTGAACTACCACTTTAGAAGAGGGGGGGCGTGCATAAAATGTTTCCTTGGGTTTCCTTGCAAATCGCTTTCATCCAGTAATACCCTGTGAAGTTCTTTGGATCTGCAGCTGCAGCAAAAGTGTTGACCCTTACAAACACCATTCCTAGGTAGCCACCTGTGATAAGTCAGCCCAGCACTTAAGGTTCTGCTGCTATTACCAGATTAACCTCAGGGTCAGCAAGTGTAAGGAGAAGGCTTTAAGTCAGACCATCTGTTTTCAGGCTAGGACTGGCAATAGCTGAGCAGGAGGCATAGGCAAGTGCAGAAGGAGGGCTTAGATTTGGAGAAAGTGGGCAGAATAATAGTTGCCTGCTATTAGGAAAAACTATACTTGAAAAGGTCTTGATAACTCTGTGACAGCATCGTTGCAAAGAAAACAATTGGAATAGGTGCAGTATGAGTCCACATTTCAATCTCCTGCATCTAATTTACACAAATTAATCCTGTTTATCATAATACATCAGCCTTCATCTACCCAGGAACTTCAAGTTGTTGTCCATTCGCCCCAGCCAGCACAACCAATGATCAGGAATGGCCGAAGTTGTAGTCTGGAGACCCCCAGGTTTGGAAAGGCTGTGCAGCATAGCATCTGAAGGAGAGTGCAAAAGAGGAAGATAAATTCCGTATTTTTCGCTCTATAAGACACACTTTTTCCCTCCTAAAAGTAAGGGAGAATGTGTGTGCATCTTATGGAGTGAATGCAGGCTGCACGGCTATCCCTGAAGCCTTCTCTAAAAACTAGGCGTATCTTATGGTCGAGTGCGTCTTGTAGAGCGAAAAATACGGTAACTGAACTTCTTGATACTGGTGCAATTAGAACGCCAGTTGAAGCCACACACCTCCAAGAACGCAAGAGAAAAAAGAAAGAAAGTTGCTTGCCTCATAATCATTCCGGCAAGCTTAGATTCCAATAGCTTTGTTATCTATTTTAATGGTCTGGCACTGTTAGTGATGGGTACAAAGCTCTTAATAGTCCCTGATGTGTTATTATAACAGCTTCCATCTGTTATAGTTGCGTCAGCCAAACAAAGACTGCTTCAAAACTTTTGGATGTGCTGTACAACTTGGACAAGCCACGTGCTTGCCATCCCCACCAAGTGGCGTACTTAGGAGTGATTTCATTCCATTGGCGTTGTAGTTACGTAGGCATCTGCCGTGGTTGAATTTGCAGCTGCTGTTAAGTGTAGGTGCATGGAATCTTTCTAAAGCCATGCATGAAATGTGTGTAGATGAGCATTCCCCGTGTCTAGCTCTTGTTTACCTTGCTTTGGGTGCTATGAGTTGTGGGGGGGGGGGAGTCCTTTTTTTGTCCCTTTGGTGCTTGCTTCTCGTTCCAAAATAGCATTGGTCCCTGTTCCCAGCCAATAAGAGTTTAAACATGTCATTACTGAAAGTGTGAGGAAGGAGCTGTCCCACCTGTTCCCTGAAGTTAGCGAGGCAGGTGAAGCTCTTTGATTTGCTTTTTTCAAAAAATGGAGATTGTGACTACCCGGGTTGCCTAGCATTCAGCCAAGCAGGCTGTTTTCTTGCCAGGAGTATGGACTGTACTGATCGGCTAATGATCAGCAGATCTGTTGCCAGCTGTGGCTGCCCTCTGTCAGGAGAAATGGAAGGCCAAAGTGTTCCGTTCAAGAGTTGAGGGTTCCTGAGAAACCCTTGCAACAAAATCACAGCAGAGCTACCTGGTGTGCAGCGAGCAGCTCTTCCGAGAGGGTAAAAGCATCGCTTATAAACAGTATGTAAGCCAGTTGCAATTTTGCTTTAAACTCTTTTCAAAGAGGAATCCGCTTTGAACCACCTCTTTGCTTTGTGCAGTCTACCTCAGGCCCTGCAGGGCAGCCATGTTTGGAGGGGAGCCAATCAGCCAGCCAAGTGTCAGCTGTCTTTCAGGAACCAAGAAAATCAGAATCCATAGCCGCCGACTTTAGATCTAGATTTATGACTTCAGAGAGGTGGGGAGGAAGCGGCTTCTTCAGGTGTTTCAGCAAGTGCTCACATGTAGACTTCCACAATAAGCTGCCTTTTCATCCCCAGCCCTTAATCGTTAGCTTTCCGTGGGCTTCGCAGCTGTGACAGATTGGCGCCCTTTCTGTCAGATTTCATCTGTTAGATCTCCTTTGCGAAACAAGTGGGACCTAGTACAGTTCTGTAGTATCTCTCTGGTGCACAGAAGTGAATTTGTGCTCTAACTTTGGTCTGTGTTGGGGGAACAGAAAGTGTTTGCCAGCCGTGTTTAATGGGAGAGAAATGACATTTTCTGGCCTAAGAATTGTCTTCTCTTTCTTGTGCATGAACACCAGTAAAGATTTGCGCAGTTTTGTGACTGGCCAGCTTTGCTGTTTTGTAACCGAATGCTCTTTACTTAGAAGCTGTTGCAAACCTTTGTGCTGTCACTATTCCCCTTTCTGAACACCCCATCACTTGCTCATCGCCTTGTCTTCCTTAAAGCAGAATCTTTCTCTCTTCTGCCCACCCCACCCCACATTTTTTCCTGCTTCTTTCCATGCAATTCTCCCACCACAACACTAAGCAAGGAATCTTAATTCTTTCATGTCTACCTCCCCCGTTTGGCTTCCTGTGACAAGCCTCTCTTTTTCAGTTTTGTTTGTTTGTATTTATTACCTTTCAAGATAACTATCTTACCTACCCTTTAGGTGCAGCTACGGCTTCCTTGATGACCTGCATTGGCCAGTGCTAGAAGCCTTAGCCCATTGGGCATTCCTGGTACACTCCTACCATGAGATGGGAATTTGGGTGGCTTCTAAGATTTTTTTCCCCACTCCCCCTTTTTTTTAAAAAATCCTTTGCCTGGTCAAAGCGCAAATTGAGAGATGCCGCCGTCCAGTTTTACTTTTTCAAAGTAGCTAATTTTGCCTATATGTTCATTATCATCATCTTTTTTTTTAATTAAAGTTCATTTTCACAAACTAACCCTCTCGTTTTTGTTTGTTTTTTTCCTTTCTCTTTTCTTCTCCGGTTTCCCTTCTCGTTATGGTAGACTGATCCTTGGTTATCATTGCAGAACTATGGCGGCGGAATGAGACCTCCACCCAACTCTCTAGGGCCCGGCATGCCTGGGATTAACATGTAAGGCACCTGCCATGCTGCTGGCTTTCCGTTGACGTTCTTACAATTCTAGATGTGGAAATCATTTTTGGTTTCACATTGTCACTCTGTACATGCTGAAGGCTTGTTTTCTCTCAAACTCCAGGGGTCCAGGAGCTGGTAGACCATGGCCCAATCCCAACAGCGCTAATTCAGTAAGTGTCCATTTATTAGAATTCCTTTGTTCTTGTAAACTTGGCCCTCATAATTTAGTTTTCCTGTAGTACTTGAATTCCTCTCATTTGCCGTCTTCTGGCATTCTACTGTAGGGGTGAGATGGTCCAGCCAAACTAACTAGGCCCACACTGCAGCCACCATTCCAGTCTCCTTTCATGAGTTGGAGGGAGTCTCCTGTACACATGGGTCCCGCTTTCCAACCATAATGTGCTGCTGAGAAATAGCTCGTTAGGCGAGCATTCGCATAACGAGCCAATCATTTCCTTTGTTTTCTATTGGGAAATCCCACTGCATTCCCTAATAAAACAAGGCAACAGAAACACCACATTTTCCTACTGTATATCTACACTGGCATGGTCTCTCCACCCCATCACCCTCCCCCAGTTCTTCCTCCATCTCTGATAAGTGCTACCGGCCTGCCCCTTTTCTGCCCATTTTTGAACCAGTTCCACTCCACTTGCCTGAATCTAACCAGTGAGTTAGTTGGTCAACAATGTCACTGCATGAGCCCATGAGGACAGCCAAGGGAAAGCCTGTGGGGCTGAGCTGAGGAGCTTCCTCCACTGGTGCAGCCGCCACCTCTTTCTCCTCCTTTTTTCGCCCTCCTCTGGCACTGAGGCCTAAGCAAAGAGTGAAGCCTATGATGAGGCTGAAGCCGGCATCAGCACCAACTCCTCTTCTTCCTCCACCAGCTACTGCAGTGACAAAATTCAGCCCTGGAGGAAGCCAAGGTCCTCCTCTTTTTCTTCATCCTTGGTGTCTCCCTCATTGTCCCAGCCACCAACCTGGCTGGCACTCTGTGGACTTGGCTCTGACATGTTCATTGCCGCTCAGGGACAGCGACTTTGCCCCCATCTCAACGACTGAGGAAGAGGCTTTGCTTGTGGGCTTGGATACACAGTAGGAAAATGTCAGGCTCACTATTGAAAATAAAGCTCACGATTAAGCAACACCATTCTCACAAGTCCAGCTGTTCAGATATCTGAATCAGTCGTTTGTATAGCAAGGTTTGGGCACAACTAAGCGAATTTTTGCATAACAAGCGTTCAGTTAGCGGGACCTGCGTGTGCCGGTAGAGACTCTCCGTGTTTTCCAACCCCAGAATATCAGGCTTCTAAAATGGTTGGGGAACTGCCACAAGTACAGGAATCTCCCTGCTTCAGATGTTTGCCATCCAATGGCGGCCAGGGGACAGAGCGAGTGTGCTCATTCCCACTGCCCTCCCTTGTGTGCAATCTTTTAAGAGGGTTCTGAATCTCTGTTGAAATGTGTTGGTTCCCCTTCCCAGCATAGCTGTCAACGTTTTCCTTTTTTTAAGGGAAATTCTCTTATTCCGAATAGGACTCCTCGCAAGAAAATGGATAAGTTGACTGCTATGCCTTCTCAGTGGGATGTGCTCCAGTGTCCCTCTGCTCCTATCTTGGGTTCTCTGAACATTTAAAAAAAAACCAATAAGACTGAAATTATGTTATCTGGGTTGTATGTATTGCGTCCGTCTCCTGGACACAGGTAACAGTTGTTGAGACCTCCAGGTATAGGGCGGTATATAAATTCAATAATAATAATAAATTTATTTGTATGGACTCTTGGCCTACAGTCATCACCTGTAGGATTTATTTCCCTGTACAGTTGGTATATTTCATCAAGTAATGCCTATGCTCTGATCTTCTTGCAGATTCCATACTCTTCTTCATCGCCTGGTACATACGTGGTAGGTTTATATTTCTTTATGGGTCATGACGTGCCGGTCCACCATACGATTCGATATTTTGGTGTTTGCTTGCATACCAATAGGAATCCTGGCTTAGGATACAAGTGCCTGCAGAGACTTGGTTCTGTGTCTTGTGTATTCGCTTCTGCGTTGAGGCCAAGAATTCTTAAAAGTCTGAGCTATGTGGTTTCTGAGGAAGCCCCTTTCTGTTCCTCCAGACAGTGTGAATAAAGCATGTTAAAAGCCCCACCCCCCAGTCTTGAACAGGCCTCAAAAGTAGGGAAAGAAATCCCTTAGCGACCCCAGCTGTGCGAATGATGCAGTGGTGGCGTAACTGTGTTTAAGGGGTCTCGAGAACGCATTTCTGAAGTTTCGCACGGTGATTACAATTCGCGTGTCGGTGGAGAACTTTGAATGCACACTCCACTTGTCGTTCTGGATCATCCCATTGGCACATCCAAGAAGTACTTTGCAGCGTTCTAAGTTGCCCGTTTCTGTTTGCACCTTCTGCAGATGTGAAGGTTATAGAAAGAATGCCCCCTGTTAACTACCCTGGCAGATAGACTTGGTATGTGGTCCTTGCACAGATGTGGCCCCCCCCCCCCACTCCTCAGTAAAACCTTCATTTTTCCCGAGGCTTAAACAAAGAAATTGCACTTTGGCTACAAGAGTGCATCAAAGGTTTTAGCAGGAGATTAATGCTTGGCTGAATACCAAGGTGAGACATTGTTGCTGACAGCAGCAGGATCTGGCTGACCTATTGCAGGCTGTGTTATCACAGTGGTTCCTGATGTGTATTTAATCTTGTCAACAGGGGCCCCCTGGTGGCGGAGGTCCTCCTGGAACACCTATCATGCCTAGCCCTGCAGGTAAGGGTGAAAGAAAGCAGCACTAATTCCCCCCCATTTTTTATTTTTTTTTAAAGAGAATTGAGAGCCCGGTAATGGTTGGGTTAGCTTAGCAGGTTTCCTTTGCTGCTGGATTTTATTTAAGGTCACAACAGCAACAATCTGCATGCCACCGATGCACGGTTTGGCTATTGATTGGGCGCAGCTGCTGTAAAGCAACCCGACTCTTTTCAAAGGGAGAGGTTTTGTCTTCCGTTCCTCTTTCCCTGCCCTCGCTGCCAGCCATGTGCTGATGGCTTTTATTATGCCAGGGCTTAAAACATGAGGGAGCCCCGCAAGAGGGGTATGAGAAATGGGGTTAGTGGGAGATTTGGCTGCACCAAAAGCCTTTCCTGAGGGGTGGGAGGCAGCATGCACCGTACTTCAGCCTTGAGCTCCCAGTAAGCCATGTGAAAGAGGTCGCTGCGTCCCTTGATGAATTATCCATGTGAAATTTGACACGTTGGGAGAGGTGTCGGTAATTTTTTAAAAACCTATTTTTATGTTGGTAAATAAGGAAAAACCATTTGTGGGAGGGGTGGATTTGTAGAAGTTAACTAGGAACATTCTCCAGATATCCAAACAAGTTTCAAGAGGGTTATTGTTGTTGTTTTTAAGCCAGTCCCACCCACCTTTAAAAAAAACCCAACCTCTTTAGGGCTGTTCTGTTCTTGGGTTGCCCAATACAGTGGTACCTCGCAAGACGAAATTAATTCGTTCTGCGAGTTTTTTCATTCTGCGAGTTTTTTCGTCTTGCGAAGCACGGATTCCCTGGGTATTAACGGTTTTAAGAAAAAGGAAACAAACTCGCAAGACGTTTTCGTCTTGCGAAGCAAGCCCATAGGGAAATTCGTCTTGCGAAGCAACTCAAAAAACGAAAAACTCTTTCGTCTTGCGAGTTTTTCATCTTACGAGGCATTCGTCTTGCGAGGTACCACTGTATTAGCACCAGGAAGGCCTACACAAATCTCTTTTTGTTGTCAGGGTCAATGTTGTTGTGTTGCCATATTTGTACTGGGAGTGAATTCCACTTTGTAAAACGGTGCTCACTCCCCAGGAGGCTGAGTAAAATTCCCTTCCCCCCCTTTGTGTATTTCCCTCATAGTAAAGTGGGAGGGGAGAAAGAGTGAGTGTGTGTCAGTGTTGGGGCTGGTGAATATTCCTGATAGGCCTGCAAGGGTGATTTACTATACATTGCATGTGTCGGTGGCAAGAATAAAAGCGGGGGGAGTGGTGGCTCTGGGGAGGTAAGCCATGCTGCGTGTAACTCTCGTGTACCACAGCTGCAGGGGTGGAGCTTCAGTGTAGTATTACCACTGCCTTCCTGCTCTTGCATTTATATGAGAACTCTGACCTACATTTCAGACTAGGTCATAATAAAACAATCCATATGTTAATGTAGGCACCACTCCTCCCTCCCTCTCTCTCTCTCTCTCTCTCTCTCTCTCTCCTGTCACCATGGCCTGCTTGTAATTTGTGTATTTTTGTTTGTATTCTGCCCTTCAATTAAGCACTTGTCTCGTAGTGCTTTCATTATTAAGAAAAATATTGGGTTTTCTGTTTTTTTTAAAAAATATATATTGTGACTAAATGTCATCCATGTATTTTGTTATTTTTTTAAAGATGAAATATGATGTTGTAGTAAGATAATTGCATCAGCTAATTTTGAGGTGTTATGCGACACATGGCAGCAAATTATCTTTCTACACCTCTCCTGGCAAGAATGCCCCAATATTCTCGGTTAGTAGCAGAATTCTTTTCACAGTTGAATTTCTGTGATTAAAAACTTTGTGAATCTTCATTAAATACAAATTAGCCAGAAAATGGTGGTACTTAGAGAGAATTTTAGGTGATAAAATACAAAAGAATGAGTTCAAGTGGCATGAGTTTGTTTTAATTAAGAAATGAATTAATCACCCTGACTTAGTGGGTTTCACTGTTCTACAGATTCGACAAATTCAAGTGACAACATCTACACAATGATTAATCCCGTACCGCCTGGAGGCAGTCGGTCGAATGTAAGTCTGCTTTCTAATAATTTACATATCAGATACCATAACAAATCATAATTAACTTCATCAGTTGAGGGTAAAGCAGTTTAATTGATTTCAGCCATTTGTTACAAAACAGAAATAAAACAAACCATCAAAAAGTGATTAACTCTTCAGCGACTTTGTTAATTTTTTACGCTTATTAAAACAGCGGCGTTCACGCAGCTCTGGTCAAGATTGTCACACACATTGCTGGTTAGCGGGGTTGCATTTAAAGGAGACACAGCTGACGCCTGGGCCTTTCTTCACCTTTTACTCAAGCTGATCTCAAAGAGATTCTGTTAAGATTACCTGCCAGATTTTTGTCTTCAGGACAATGCCAGCCCAATATTTCAGATAGGAAGCTCTTATTGGGGAAGGGCAGCTCTTTCCTGAATACTACTATGTTCAGACCTAGTTTTTCATTCTGAACTAGTCTAAACAGTAGCTGGATGATTGCTTAAAGTGTGTCCTGTCCGTTTCTCAAAGAGGATGGAATACAGAACAGAGAGGAGGCAGAGGAGGAGCAAACACTTAAATCTCAGGGTTTTAATTCACGGGATGTTAGGAGAAACAAACTGATGATTGCAAGAATAAAAAACAACTGGGGTCTAAATACAGGTGTTGTGGCTTAATCCATTAAAGCTAAAGAAATCTGGTCCTAGCCAGTATTTGGTTAGAAAACTGTCAAGGAATCCAGTGTGTGCTTCCCTGTGTAACGTGGATGAAAGGCAGGGGTACAATTAGATGACATGGAGCCTAAAGAAATCTTGACTGGCAACTGAAACATTTTGGCAGATGAGATTTCAGAGGCCTGGATTAGTCATGTTATTAGAACCTCCACCTCTTGCACTACTTCTGTCACTTAAGGGCAGGATTCAGCAAATGGCCCCACCAGCAGAAGCCCATGTATGGACTTCCGCTAGCTTTCCTCCCTCTCCTCCTCCTGTGCCCACAAAACTGGCTCTGTGGGGATCAGGAAAACACCCAGAAGCACCTGCAGGGGGAAGAGAAGGCAGAGCATTCATTATATCACACAAGCTAACGGAACAAATTGCTTAATGCTATGTTGAATTCCTCCCTCAGTTTGCACATGGCAAGTTGGAGATGGCTTTTATATGGACCCTTCATATAGTAGTAGTTTGTGGTCGAAGGGTTTCAGACTGCCCACACATGGTGCTGAAGTAGAGGGGGGCAGCAAAATTTCAGCACAGCTGAAAAGCACAGTAGTTGTGGTATGGCCGGCCATAGACCATCCAACAGTATCAGATGCCCAGACAACCATGTGTTAAGCTGGACAGCAGCTGCTCCATTTGGCTATCCACTTTGATCCAAAAGAGAAGAGCAGAGTTCCCCGCAACTTCCTTGTCAGGATTGAGGCTGCCCACAGGAGTGGTACAAGATGCAATAGATCAATGGCTTCTTCGAAGAGAGAGGGTGTGTATCAAACCTCCTCAATTTGGAAGACAACATACCCAGTGGGGCGATGGTGGGTTTTCAGTGCAAACTGTTGTTTCCTAAAGAACTTTTCATTATTTTGTATTTTAAGCAGAATTCAGAAAACTGGGTTTGCAGAGCATTGCTGCCATTGGTGTTCCGCCAATAGACATACAAGCTAATATTATTGTATGTTGGATATTTAAAACATGAGTGATGTGTCGTTACTGACAGCTCTTTCTTTCTTTCTTTCTTTCTTTCTTTCTTTCTTTCTTTCTTTCTTTCTTTCTTTCTCAGTTCCCCATGGGACCTGGCTCAGATGGCCCAATGGGGGGCATGGGTGGGATGGAGCCGCATCACATGAATGGCTCATTAGGTAAGTCTTCAGCAATATTCAGCGTTTTTGAACTGAGTTCTAGTTGTGCACTTTGTCATTTTAACTGTATAGGATGTGCAATCACAAACACGTTCATGTACTTGTTCCTGGCTGAAAACATTGCTTTATGTTAATGTGGGAATGCAGAATTTCTGACTGGGGGATCAACACCAGGCAGTGGAATAGTTGTTTAAGATATGTTATAATTTGTTTGGGTCCAGAATTAGAGTGCCCTTGGTACAGAACCCTGGGAGGACATGCAGCAAACCACAAATTGCTTTGATTGTTGCTTTTTGCAGTGACCCTGGTGTAGGGTTACTTCGGGTGTATGGTTGA
Source organism: Podarcis gaigeae (assembly GCF_964106915.1). Classification (NCBI taxonomy): domain Eukaryota; kingdom Metazoa; phylum Chordata; class Lepidosauria; order Squamata; family Lacertidae; genus Podarcis; species Podarcis gaigeae. Next base: position 57,176,060 of record NC_139682.1, on the reverse strand, counting down.
AATTAAAAGAGCAGTCACCCAGCACTGCACTCTAGGGGGGAAATGTTTGAATCAGGGATTAGTACAGGTATCGGTTCTTGCAAGGACCCCTTGCAAAGGTGGTGGGGTGACCCTAGTCCTAGCTAGACTCGACACACAGGGCCTTTGCCCTGGTACTCTGCAAAATTCTGTAGCAGATGCTTCCTGACCTCAGAGCTCCTAGGGCTCTGCCTGTTGGCTGGTGTGTGCTTTCGGCATTTGTTTTTGTGGTGCGGATCCTGTTTGTTTCCAGAGCTTTGGGGACTTGCTCAGTGCTGGTAATCTGCAAAGCCCAGTCTTGTGAGGGCTTGGCCATTCCTAACACACTCAGCGTAGGAAAGTAGCCAGGGAGCAGGGACTGCTGGTCACAGGCTTTGCCAGGCTTCTGTTGATGGATAAAGGCGAAGCGGCAGCATCAACCTAACCGTGGCACGAGTGTTTTAATTAAAGCAGCAGAAAGACCCATTAACCTCCTATGTTTGCCTTATACATCTTGCTGAAGTAGAGGTGCTATACTCCATCTTGATCAGTGTCACGAAGCTCGCGGGAGGGAGCCGAGGCCGTAGCAACTCGATTAGGCCATTACTCTAGTGCCGTGCAGGAAGGTGAGCCGGGGCTCTGCTCCCGGGAGTTCTGCATGCAAAGGAATGGCAGCTGAGGCAACCCCAGCATGTCCCTTTCTGGAGGCAAATGTTAAGAGGTTTGCATTAGCCCAGCTGTGACCTGCAGCTCACTAATGTACTGCCAGCTGCTTCCGGGAAGGCCAAGGCGGAGCTTTTTGCAGCCGCGTCTTATTTCTGGATGATGGTTCAGGAACCGGACACTTTGGTGCAGAACGGGGGTGGGAGAGTGGGGAGAGCTGATGGGGGGGGGGTGGACAACGACAAGGAAATCAGCTATCCCCCACTAACAGCCTACCTTTCTTTCCTTTCTTTTGTTCTTCTTTCGCAAGGGTCAGGAGACATAGATGGACTTCCAAAAGTAAGTCTGCATTCTTAGACTGGGCCGTGTTCTTTTCTTGCTTTCATGGACAAAATAACAACTATGTTGGGGGGTTAATATGGGTCCCTGGGGGTAGGGGCAGGGGCAGGGAGGGAGTACTGAAGCTCTACCCTTCTTTTCTGCCCTCTGCTCACCAGCACAAGGACATTTTCTCCCTCTCCCCCCCCCTTTTGCTCTTAACCCTGTGAGAGAGTCATCAAACACAAGTCATTTTCTCATATATATTTAGCTATCTGTGTGATCTTTTTTCCATTGTAGAACAATATGTTTTTGTTGCAGTTGCTAGTACACAGCATACTTGAAAAGGCACACACTCACTTCTTGCATGTGTATCTGTGTGGTCTGTTGTTTCTTTTTAAAACAAAAAAAAACCCTGCAGAATTCTCCAAACAACATAAGTGGCATTAGCAATCCTCCCGGCACTCCACGAGATGATGGTGAACTGGGAGGCAACTTCCTCCATTCCTTCCAGAATGACAATGTGAGTCATCCTTACACCAACTCTTCATGCTAACCGGGGTTTGAATCACAGAGCCTGTTAGGCTCTTTCAAGCTATTTCTGGGAAGGAATCATTGATATGTGCAGAGAGGGGAGAGGGAGGGGGTGTTATGTGATCATAAAAGGTTGGGGGGAGGGAACTAGACATAGAGAAAAGGCAGCTTTGGAGCTGACAAAACTTGGAAAAGGTACACAGTATGGCATATTGAGACGTGACATACCTTTCAAAGACAAAAGGTATAAATGGTTCCAAACCGAGGCGATTAAAATAGAGAAAAGAAACCATGGTTTGCTTGTCTTGCTAAGCTATGATTTGCTTAGCTTAACTGTGCTTTGCTTGCATCTCTGAACCACCCACTCCAGCCAACTAATTATGGTTTGCCCGTGGCCTACAAACCAGACTGTGAAACCATGGCTTTCAGCTGGCTTATGAAGCTATGCCTACAAAACAAGAGGCAGGAGCAGGCAGAAAATGAAGCCAACATTGGCCAGCACAAGCCATGGTTACTTGACTCATTTGTGACGGTCATCCTGGTTTGATCAGCAAGCCATGGGTTATTAAGTTGGACCACCCAGCAATGTAGTTACCACTTCGAAACATGATTACAGTCAGCAGGCAAGCAGCAAATTAATATGTATGGCTTCCAAGCACTGTATATGGGAGTGAGTGAGATCACATCTGGCAGTCTACATGTCCATTTCATGCTGTTTCCATAACAGTGATTTCAGTGAATGTGAAGCATCTAAATAGGATTCCTCCTGCTCATTAGAGGAAGGCCTCATCCTGCCCTCCCCCTTGTTCTGCAGTGTCATCTGGAAAAACTTTCCAGGGTGGGAGGGGGAGAGGAAGAATCTGCAATGGCTTCCCCCCCTTTCCTCCTGTGAGGGGTCCTGTGGGGACAGAGTTCTACCCAGGAGTAGTCTCAGTTGATGGCTATTGCACCAGCCATGTATATCCATGTTTTGCATAGTAGCATATGCCAAAGACTGAGCCCTGCCCTGCCCTTCAGAATTCCCAGTCAAAATTTAGATGAGCAAAGGGGAAGGGCTAGGAAAGCTGCCTGCCTCCTTTAGTTGAATACGTCCATACAAGAGGTCCTAATGCTCCTGCGTTTCACTCCAGATGAGTTAGTTCTACCAGTGGTACTTCATTACATGCAGTGGAGCCTTGAAATGAAACACAGTATGTTTCCTATAAAAGACTGTAAACTGGCACTGTACTTATCATTATATACATTTGGAATTTTTTTTTAATTGTGTTCTGCCACATACTGTTTAGGCTTTTATTATTATTATTAAACTCTCCTTTACCCCCCAGTTTGGCAAACTGTGGTTTGGGGAAATGGGAGCGATTATGTCCTGATAAATTAGTCTTTAGCATATTCTAGCCCTCCTGATTTATTGAAGCCAATTACGTTGCTTTATAGTTTTCATAAGCCCACATCTCTTTCATATCTCATTTCCTCAGCTTCCGCAACATTTAGCATTTTGGTCTTGTTCTTGCCTCACTCTAACGCTGTGATTTCTCTCTTTCTCCGCCCCCTTCCCGTTTCCCTCCCAACCGCCCAGTATTCTCCCAGCATGACGATGAGTGTGTGATTTCCCTTCTCCCTCACCCCGCATCCTCTTCTCCAGGATAAAGAAAAAGTCGGCTGCCATTTGGAGGATCTCAAGAAATTATGCAAGAAGAGAATCTAGGTGTGTTTGGCAGGGAGACATGCAGAGAGCCGGGGGGAGACCCACCCCTGATTTTTAGTTTCATGCAATAAAAAGGCTGAACTTTTTATTCCATAAAACAATGAAGGACAAATCTTTAAAATATTTCAAGACATGACCAGATCCTTCTGCAGAAGAAGGGTTTATTCTATGTACATGACACTTTTTTGTTGATTTTTTTTTTTTGAAACAAAACAAAAGCCTCTAGCACCCGATTTCCAACCTCCTTTGCTTGATTATTCTTTTAAACCTGTTGTATGTTTGTGCTGTGCTACGCAAGGAAGCTAGTCTAGGTATGAAATCTCATGTTGTCTCTGTAGCCATTTTAAAATAATTAATAAAACTGGAGAGTTTGGTTTTTATATATATAAATTGGTGGGTTTTGTTCGGAAGACCGCTTCCTCCCTCTCCCCCCCCCTCACCCCAACTTCTTTTTGTTTTGGTTGGTTTTTGCCCCCCCCCCCCCCCCGCATTTGATGTTTTGCAGCACAAAACATTCTCCAGCAAGGAAGATCCAAGTGGAACAGATTTCTTCTGCCTCATTCTCAGTTGCGTAATGCAGCTTGGCCCCCTTGTAGGATCACATCCTCCAAAACTTTTAATTGTGATCTTGGTATCTGTGACTGTGGCATGCACTGTATTAGCCCCCTCCCTCCCTTGTCCTTCTCCCCAAATTACAAAGAAATGTTATTAACTCCCCTTTTGCAAAACTTTTAAAGTGTCAAAAATTCCTGGGGGGGTGGGTGGGTAGGTGGGGTTAGGGTACATGGCATTTTATTTTTTTATGTTGGGGAGGTGTTGGTCCACCAGAATTGAAAGGGAAAGGGGTTAAAAACTTGACCTGGGACACGAAAACTGTGAGCGCAAACTTCTTAACATTTGTTTTTTGTTTTAATGAAATGATGTGATCTTATTAGGGTTTCACTGTATATGCTCTGAAACTGGATGGAGATATTTTTAAGTAATTATTGTTGTTAAAATGTATACTTGCTATTCTGTAGGCTCTCTCTCTCTCTCTCTCTTACTCTGTAATTAAAAGCAAAATAAAAAAAAAACCCCTTACCTTCTCATGGTAGAGGTGACTACAGAAAAGCATACAATGTATAGTGAAACTCGCAAGTCTTGGGATCTCTGTACATTACACTCCCTTGTAGCTGGTCTTTGTTTTATATAAAAAGAAGAAAAAACTTCACTTCTGATCTATGTATTTCATATTATGTAAAATATTATCTTCCCCTGGATTTACCTACCTTTGTGCGGATTCTTGAGAACATTGTATCTTGTTTCAGTGTTTTTTCTTACCTTGTAGTCTGGTTCTAAAATTAAGCGAGGGAAAAGAAAAGTAATTATTATACATTGTAGTTTGTGTACGATATTTGTTGATAATGTTTTATTAAAGGGATGTCTTTTTTCCGCACCCCTTAACGAAATGTTTTTTTTTTGTTTGGTTTTTTTTGGGGGGAAACATTGGCTTTTTATTATTCTGACTGAAAACAAAAACTATGTGAATTGACAAACTTTTTTAGTAGTACGATGACTTTTTTTAATGTTTGCCTTTTTCTTAGGCATTTTAATTGTGTTTTCTCTGTAGAAATATGATGGGGGTGGGGTTGACAAATGGTTGGTCTCTCAGTCAAGAAAATATTTAAAAGCGGGGTGGCGGGGGGGGGGGGGGGATAAACCGGCAAACCAATTTGTCCCATTGCTAATGCAGCACCCTTTCTATTTTTTTTAAAGGATAACTGCCAGGTTTCATTGTATTAAAGTGATAGCTAAATTATTGTCTTCATTGGTTCGGGGTGGTTTTTAAAAGATGAATCAAGACCCTCTCCTCTCCCTTTCCCCCATGCTGTAATAAATATAAACATTTGATTTCAGTCCCTTGCTGTTTGTTACTGTCGTAGCAGCTGTCTTCTGACTCTCGTGCCTGCAATGGTTCCAGAAGAGATGGCTTGGGGTGTAGTCTATGGTCATCGGCTGCGTTCGTTATTCTGAAGACACAGCTAAGTGCTTGTCACAAAGGTTATAGGTGTGTTGGATTCCAGGCTCCTGCCGCCACATTCGTTTTTAAGACATTATTATCCTGTTCAGTCAATATTGAAAATACATAGGAAAAGTAGCTTGAGAACAGTACAATATCAGACAATGGAGGAACAGCAAATCCAGCTCTACTATTAGACAGAATGAGACAGCTGCCTCAGGTGGCAGATCTTTGGGGGCAGCAGCTCTCCAAGCTGTTTCCTTCTGTTGGAAGTAACCCAAACTCCTGCCCTTGAAAGAAGGACACTGTCCCATTGGCAGTGTTGAGATAACGAGATAATGAGCTGCTTGTGAACGTGGAGTAGAGTGCTTGTTTGTGTGTGCCATCTTGTCCTTTGCTTTAGGCAGAAAAACTGGCCATTCAAGACGGTGGCAGCAGTTCTAAAGCTCCTAGAAATAAGGGCTATAAGCAGACCTCCAGAAAAACTACCGTGTGTTTTTAAAACAGCAAAAGTCCTCAGTGGTCCTTCCTGCTAGCTGCTCACAAGAAGCAGAAAATGAACCCGCAGTGGTGTTGAGTTTGACACCGTTCGCCCGAAAAGGCTTGTGCTGTTGTGATCTGTGAGGTATGGCTGTACTCATGTGATTGTCAGTGGAGGAAGCCTGGATTACTGCCTTCAGGGTGGCAACGTCATACTTGTGGAAGAAGTTGCTATCTAAGGGTGTTGTGACCTACTTTTGCTCATCTCTGGGAGCTTTGGACTTCTCCAACGACACAGCTCCTTTCTCCACGGCAAGCCATTCCTGAAAAAGAGTTTCATTAAGCTGCTTTTGAAACAAAGGAAAATATACCAGCTCTTTGGGATTGCCTGTGGTATAGTTCTACGAATCCTGGCCCAGGAATCTCTGTGCGGGATATTGTTTCAGCTATACAAGTTGCAAATATCTGCAGGGAAGGTGCCAGTCCTGCCTAGCCATACCTAATTATGTTGGTAGTTATTTTGTAGTACAGTGGTACCTTGGGTTACATACGCTTCAGGTTACATATGCATAGAGCCAGTGTGGTGGTGTGGTTAAGAGCGGTGGACTCGTAATCTGGTGAACTGGGTTCGCGTCTCCGCTCCTCCACATGCAGCTGCTGGGTGACCTTGGGCCAGTCACATTTCTCTGAAGTCTCTCAGCCTCACTCACCTCACACTGTTTGTTGTGGGGGAGGAAGGGAAAGGAGATTGTTAGCTGCTTTGAGACTCCTTCGGGCAGTGATAAAGCGGGATATCAAATCCAAACTCCTCCTCTTCTACATACGCTTCAGACTCCGCTAACCCAGAAATAGTGTTTCAGATTAAGAACTTTGCTTCAGGACAAGAACAGAAATTGTGCTCTGGTGGCAGCAGGAGGCCCCATTAGCTAAAGTGGTGCTTCAGGTTAAGAATAGTTTCAGGTTAAGAACGGACCTCCAGAATGAATTAAGTACTTAACCCGAGGTACCACTGTACATGGGAAAGCTGACAGAAGAAGAAAAATTCTTCCATTTCACAAGAGTTCCACTACCTGGTCAGTTGAAGCTATTTTTTGCATAGGTGACTGGCTGCTTAGTCGCTCCCAGGCCTTTGCAGGGGAGATTGGGAAGAGGTCCCTCTAGCCATATGTGGTGGGGTGGGGGTGGGGACCCCAAGGGCTGCATCCTCTTTTGGGTCGCCTTCCAAAGGGCCACGTGGTAATGGTGGGTGAAGCCAGAGGAAAAAGTAGGTGGAGCAATGGGTGTTTTTTATACTGGGCTAGTTTCTACACACGCTCACACACAATTCTCTGTTGTCCATCAAAGCGAGCAGGAGATCAGAGTTCAAGGACACGTTCCAGCCAGGCATAACCACTCAAAAGGTTGTGAAGAAAGGCCAGAGGCTGCTGTGCCTACAGGTTGATGCTGGGGAGCAGATCCACCTCTATAGTGGGCTGCTCCCACAGCAGTTACTTCTCAGCTCACTTCTCTCGGTTGTGGAGAAACATTACGGAGATGAAGAGTAATTTTTGCAGCAGTGGTCTTTGCTATTCGTCTCATCGTGTGAGGAGGAAGTCCTTGTGCCGTTATAGTATGAGCACATCCAACAGCTGCTGGCCATCTGAGAACTATGGATGGTCCACATCAGGATTAGTTGGATAAGTAAACACAGCACCCACCATTCAAGCAACATAGTGGTGTGGTTGTACAAAATTCCGTGCACTTTTGCAATCTTGTTTTGAAAGCAGTGTTGATCTTTCCACTTGCAGTTCAGAGCTCAGTCATGCAACCAGCAGTGTGGAAAACTGCCCAGTGCATGTAACAAAAACCTGGGCAATGTCTTGCAGCACTAGAATTCATCTTAAGCAGCAGCTGCTAGTCATAGAATCTTAAAAGTTGGAAGGGACCCCAAGGGTCATCAAGCATCCATGACAGGTGGCCATCCAACCTCTGCTTAAAAACCTGCAAGGAAGGACAGTCCACCACCTCTCGTGCGAGTCTTTTCCACTGCCAAACAGCTCCTATGTCAGAAAGTTTTTCTGGATGTTTAGTCTGAATCTCCTTGCTTGTAACTTGAAGCCATTGGTTCGAGTCCTACCCTCCAGAGCAGGAGAAAACAAGCTTGCTCCCCCTTCCATGTGACAGCCCTTAAAATATTTGAAAATGGCTTTCATATCTCCTCTCTGCCTCCTCTTTTCCAGAATAAACATACCTAGCTCCTTCAAGCGCTCCTCGTAAGGCTTGGTTTTCAGGTCCTTTATCATCTTGGTTGCCCTCCTCTGGACATGTTGCAGCTTGTCAACATCCTTCTTAAATTGTGGTGCCCAGAATTGGACACAGTATTCCAGGTGGGGGTCTGACCAAGGCAGAATAGAGTAGGGCTATTACATTCCTTGATTGGGACACTATACTTCTGTTGATGCAGCCTAGAATAGAATTCACTTTTTTGCTGCTGCATCACACTGTTGACTCATGTTAAGCTTGTGGTCCACCAAGACCCCTAGATCATTTTCACATGTACTTCTAGTAAGCGAGGTGTCCCCCATCCTATATTTGTCTGGTTCTTCCAGCCTAAGTGCAGCCATCTGATTAAAAGCAGAAAAGGCCTGCAACACTCTGCTTCCTCCCTCCTGGTTCTCTAGCATAAGGACTCGCAGAATGGTCTGACTTCTCCCAAGTATTTTTTTTTACACAGAGAGCAATACTGGGAGGAATTCAAAATGGTGCTAATTGCTCTTGTCAGCTCAGCTCAAAGCATTTGGTAGAACAATCTGCATGCTGTTCTGGAGATTCTTGCAGAAAAAACCTCCAGGGAATTTGGGGGGCATATGGTCCTGGCGTGCTCTGGTCCATGGGGTCACGAAGAGTAGGCACGACTAAATGACTAAACAACCACATGGGGGAGCAGCCCCGTTGTACTAGCAGTAGACCTTGCATGGGCTTCCGCTAGCGAGACCCGCTGAATCCCGCCCTCCATGTATTACCTTTTCACATCTAAACAACACGGCACTTGGACCAGCAACACTTAAATCCTGATTCACCCCAGGGACATGGAGCAAGGCAGCTGATGAATACTCGTGCAGTAGAGTTACCGCTTCTCTTGGGGCCAGCATTTCAAGTATTTTGCTCACAAGCTGTATGGAGGGCCTTCTTTTAAAATGTACCAAAATATTGCAGTAAGCTGTGTTTCGCAAAATTTATTCATACATAATTTATTGTGATCCTATTGGGGATCAGAGAGGGACAGAGCATTTCAAGCTCTGGGCAGTATCTTACTACCTTGCTTGCTTGCGCAACAGAAGTCCCCACTCTCCCCACATCCTCCCTATATCTGTTCTGAGGCATGTGGAGAAAGGGATGCAGGAAGTTCTACTGCGCAAGCGAATACTACATTGTGATGGCAGCCTGCTGCGCTTCTCTGCTTGTAAGATGTAAACAGGCATTGCCCGAGGACTATCAAGCCTATCTTTTTAACTACATGAGCGAAAAGTACCAAAAGACTGACATTTTCTGAGTGATAAATACAATGCCCACTTCTGCATCCTATGCTTTGTAGTGATAAAACTTGATAATCACTGACGTGTGTTATCTAGGCATGCCACATGCATGAAGCCACTTTGTACATCTGTGGCATAATCCAGGGGTTCTCAAACTTCCTTTCCCCACAGCCCACTTGAGGTGTTTGAAAATGACCACGGCCCCACACTCTCAAAATGGTGGTGCAAGGGCAGTGCCAGTCATGAAATGGAGACAGGTGGCTTTTTATATAATCAGCCAGCAATTACTGACATCATTTTCAGCTAAGAGCTAATCTAGCATTGGATACTTTGCCACTGCATTCTTTACCACTGTTTTCCTTGTGGCAAGGAGTTCCATAGCTCTGTCTTGCTCTGGAGCTATTAACAGCCTCTCCATTTTAGTCAGACTCTGCTGATCCAAAGGTTCTAAAAGGCATGTGTCCATCTCATCCCCACATACGTTTCAATGAATTTTTACCCATCTCTCATCCCATACCCCCACCTTCCCTTCATGCTTTGTACCTTATCCATCCCCCTCAGCTGCCAGGCTTTTTTTCATCCCTCCTCCCTGTTAATTAGACATTCACTACTTTCTACCTACAACATTTTTTCCAATAACATATCTTCAGTTTATTTTGATTAAATATTAATCTTTTGTTCCACTTTCTTATTTCTTTTAAGAACCTCTTCTGGCCCTTTCTCCTCACAGAAGGGAGACAACTTCTCCTGCTCCAGCCCAATGCCTGTCTCAGCTGCCCCTTATTATTGATGCTGGCATTGGTCAAACCAAAAGCCCATTGCATGGCTGATAAAAGTTTGGAGCCCAGCAGAATCTTGAGGGGCAGGTATGTTCTGTCTTCACCTCCCAGGTAAAGGCTATGGAGTAAAGGGAGAATTGCCTGAGACCCTAGATTTGGTAGCTAATGCCTTTCTCCCTATTTCTCTCTAGATTTGGCCTCCACCAAACCATCAGCTTGCCTAAGGCTATCTCTGGGGCGTGTTTGCCTATTTAGCACTTTGTGGAAGCCATAGAACTAGGATCCATTTAAACATGGTAGGCCATGGTTTTATATAGACACACACACATCCATCACAGCAAATTCCACTGACGGCTACAGGTATTAACTATTTGCTTGTTATACTCCTGTCTTCCTCCAAATAACATAATAGCAGCTTGTCTAAATTTAAGATTAAATAGCAGGATTTGGACTTCATATTTGTTCTGGTAACTGGAAGTGGTATATTTTTATGAGCAGGGCAATCCATCAAATATCTGTTGATCTGTTACAGAAGACAGGCTTCCAATTATCTCATTACTGAAGATATGTCGTCCCCCCCACAGCAGAAATGAAATGTATTAATCCAGCTGTTTCTTCAAAAGTCCCCAGTTAAGAAAGCCAGATGACTTTAAACGGTTGGGTCTTCTGGCTTTTGTAGTAGTAGTAGTAGTAGTAGTAGTAATATTATAATAATTTATTATTTATACCATCTGGCCGGGTAGCTACAAATGTTCTTCTCACCTACGGTGGAAGCATTGTGGGAAGTTACAACTTAATATTCATTAGGATTATTAACCATAGGATCACATGCTTTGCTGACTTGCACTTTGACACTGTTTGTCCAGCCTTAAGCAATGGTTTGCTTAAGACTGGGCACCCGCAGACTATAGAAACGGCCCAAGAGATGTGATGTGCTGCTCCCCACAGCTGCTTTTTATTTTTCAAGCTGCTTACAGGCCCTAAGCCCTGCCTCAACCCTTGGACTACTTGCGAAGGCTAAATGCACTTGCAGGTGTTTTCAGTGAACCCCCAAGGCAGTTCTCTGATTCCTTTCTCTTAATCTCTTAATCCAGGACCACCGGTTCAGTGGCCCTAGGGGAGCCACTCATTGGTTCTGCTGCTCTCTTGCACTTTCATTTGTACGCAGCATCTTCTTTGTACCAGCCAGCGTGCAGCTGTTAGAATTGCCACCGGCCAGCTGTTCAGCAGGGTCCCTATGGCCAATCCTGCATCTTGCCAGCGCTCTTGTAGCTGTTGCTCTCCTTGCTTCCTTCTGTAATAGTTTGGGACGAGGTTGTTTAAGTCATTAACAAACAAAGAGAATGGATTTAAAGTTATCCCAATTCCCCACCTCTACCGCACCATAGTAAAAGCTATACACTTCTAACTTTTTTTTTAAAAAGTGTCATCAGAAATCTGACTTTACATTCCTTCCTACGATATAAATTGCAGAATTTTTTAATGTAATGTTTTGCTGTGAAACTGGGAATTTTGTTTAGATCCGTTTTTGCAGTGAAGGTGTTTGCTGGGTTTTAGAATACTTTAGTTAAAGCATTAGACGTTTATAGTATACAAACCTGCTGGTTTATGGTTCTAGAGCATACGGAATAACAAATATTGCTTGGTCATAACACTGGCTGCAAATTAAGGTAGCTATTCTGATGTGTGGGTGGTGGTGGTGGGAATTATACATCATGAATGTCTATTATTTGGTTATGCTAATTCTATTTCAGAACACCCAGGGGGATCATTTTCCTCAGTCTAGCGCTGGACTACAAATGATAGGTGGCAAGAGCCTGTCCCAAGCTGGCCTTAGATGAGATAAAAACGAAATGCCAATTGTGCAATGCATTCATTTCCCATTTTCCTTTTTCCCTGTTAGGGAGTACAGGAAGAATGTGTGCAACTGAAGTCTAAGATTGAGTTGTTTGTGGGCACATGCAAACCCCTGGTAGAGCTATTAGCACAGCCTGCAGAGTTTGATTTCATACTAGCTTCACATCAAGGGAACATGCTGTTTTAAGAAACAATTCTCCCCTTGAACAGCATACAGGCTTCATCATGCACTGTGTTTTATCTGAGCCATGCATACCTGTTGAAACAGTTCAGACAAAGAGATCAACGAGTGGGAGCAACTTCAAAAGCCTATCACAAACACTCTGGCAGGTCCCTGGGGCCTAGCCTTAGAATTGTCACCGTAGTATAGAAACTGTAGGAGGAGAGAGCATTTGTCTGTGCTCATAACAGAGGGAAACAAGAGGGTGGAAAGGCGTGTTGAGAATACAGATTGTTCCTGGTGGTTTTGTTGATGCGTTTTCTTTTCATATCTAAGAGACACAAACCGCTCAGCCAGGTCTCCCTGTATAGCACTAGGCCTTGTGTAGCCATTGTCTGATGGCTTGCTCGCTGTGGCTGAGGAGCTGCCGAGTGCTACCATCGTGGTAGCTGAAAATCTCTGGTATCGGATAGCTCCCCTGCATCACAAGTCAGTTCTACATCTGTCAAAATCCATCCAGTCCTGAAGTGGCAAAGAGATGCCAGTTTTGAGGGCCTGTGGCGTGTTAAGATGATGTATCCAGGATCACACAGGCAATTGCTGTTGACATCCCTAGCAAGACCTGACAGTAACATGTTGGAAAGCCTCCTGCAGCTAGTATATTATTAGCTACATAAAGATGAGGTGGTAAAATAGATTTTCTCCTCAGTTCTATGCAAATAATAAAATTCAACCAAGCCGAAAAGAATTTTCTGTTTCTTGGACAAGCACAATTAATTAAGAAGCTCACAACGTTTCAGTTGGAAACATTTTTTTCTACAACTAGCTTTCCTGTAAGCAGAATTGCTTTGTCAAAGTTTTGCTGCTTCTTGCTTGATCAGAAGCAAACTGCAGCTATGCAGTAGGGTGGTGCAACCTCTCTTGTTTAGGGCGCTCTGTCCCTTTTGGGTGCATGCCATTATCTTTTCAAAAGATTTACATTCTTCTACAGAAAAGATGGGGAATGTGCCAGCAGATGCAGCACAGTAACATGGCAAGCCTCTACATCCTGTTGTTTCCTCTTACCCCCATAAGAACTTCTCAGGAGCTGACTGGTCCCCTCTTTCCCAGTGACCAACCAAAAGCCTCTGGCTAGACCTTAAGCATATGAAAGCAGTCCTCGCTACTGCTGTTACTCACTAGCAACTGGTCCTTGGAGGCATTTGAACCTAGAGCAGAGCTTTTCAAACTCTGTCTCACAACACATTAGTGTGTCATCTGCAATGTGTAGGTGTGTCGTGTGAATGCTCCCTGCGTTCCCCAAGGGGCTGGAAAGGGGTTAGTTTAACCTCCAGTTTGCCAGCAAAACTGAATTACCGTAGTCGCAAAATGATGCATGTCTAAAATGTTTGTCACCAAGAATAAAAGTTTGGAAAGCTCTGACCTAGAGATTGCCTATAGCCACCATCATCATCACCACTAGTAATTGTTCACAGAGTTATTCTACAGTGGTCTGTCTAATCTTTTAAAGCCATCTAAGTTAGCGCTTGTTGCATCTTGTCAACGAATTCCAAAAGTTATTCTTTATGAGAAGAATGTTCTTTTGTCTGTCCTGGACCAACTGCTAATGGGTCTCTTTGCTGAATCCCGATAAACAGGAAACTATCCACTTTCTCCCCACCGAGCACAAATCTTACTTTTTTTTTTCATGAAAGGACCCCAAATGCTAGATCCAATCATTTGTTGGGAACATGTTTCATCTTTAGCAGCACTGTGGTTGTACTTTGTTAAGCTCAAAAATATAATTCAGCTGGTAACTGCATATCAATGCAGATATGGAGAGCTCTACTTCTTTCTTCCCTCCAACAAGAGGACCATTCACTTATTCTCGCTCTCAGTGTCCTGGGGAAACCCAGCCCGATGGGAGGGGTATAAATAATGTTGTTACCAACCAGTTAGTTACCCATCCATGAGGACTTGTCATTTTATCCCATAGCGGTGAAGTTTGCTCAGGAATCTACTGAAGAACTATCTGTGGCAGAAACCATATTGATTCTTAAATGATCTTTTAATAATGCTCTCTACCAGTTGACCTGGCCCAGATGATAAGCTACCTAACTTCCAATTTGCATGATCCTGCTCCCTTTTTAAAAGTGCTACATTAGACTATAGTAGCAAATAGCTAATGCCATCTAACTTTACAAGAACATTGAGAGTCAAGATGGCGCTCTCCAGATGTTGCAGACTACTATTTCTATCAGCCCTAGCCAGAGTGACTAATGGTTAGGGAAGGTGGGAAGTACAGTGCACAACAACTACCCTTTCCCAAGCACTTCATTTCTTGGCCACTCTACACTCCCTCCCTGGAAGTTCAGGCACAAGTCTCTGTCCTACATCTTCCACTGCTGACTATATGCAGTGAATTTATTCAATTTTGCTGCTTTAATCACTCTTCACCCATTTGTTTTCTAGCAACCCAAATAGCTTTGTTCAGTTTCCTGCTTCTGATGAATTTTAGAGATTTTTTTTAAAAAAACTTTGTCTCACTTAATTTATTGTCAAGTTAGATTTGAGAAAGTTAGATTACTTTTCTAAAGGAAGCTTGCTTTTTTTAAAAAAAAACAACTTCCTGAATGTATCAACGACACAGACCTCTTTATAGACATCATAATATACATCATACTACTATTGGTATACATCCTTGATGTGTGTATCATTATGGTCTAAATGAACCTTCAAAACATTTGAGAGATTTGATCTTCTTAAATCTCAACTAGTTCTCTCATTGTTTAGAATTCTTCCTCTGCAACTAAGACACTATATACTGTACTTGTTTGGAATAACAACTTTCAGCTTGGCTGTTTGAAGCCCTAGAATGTCACCTACTGCCTAATGACTGAACAAATGCAACTGAAGATGTTTCGTAAAAATGCATTACTTGATTGCTGCCACCCCAGAACTTGTATTAATATTGTCACTCAACCTAAGTTGGGGTGTTTTTGGTGGGGGTAGGGGTGGGGATGGGGATGAGCTGCTATGAGGATGAAAGACAGGATTATGGCCCAAGTATAGTTAGCCTTAAGTGCAGAACTAGATTTTGCTTTCCATTCTTTCTTGTAAAAGTAGAACACTGGCACTTAATTATTCAAAATGAATGCCAATATTAAGGTGTTAAATTTTCTGACAGCAGATTGAAACAATATTATTTACATGTGACTTTTATATATAAAGAAACTTTATTTTTTAAAAAAACAATTTAAATAGTCTCTAACCCTTAACTGCACAGTAAGCATATGCATTACAGGAGGAAACAAAGGCAGAGCTCTGCTCACACGACACCATGCAAGTACAATGCCAGGAACTTCTTGAATGTGTCTGGTTGATAGCCATGTATTCCAGCTGGAATCTGTAGGGGGGAAATTTTGGATTTTCAATGTCTGTCATACACATTAATACAGCAATACATTTCACTGTGCTCAAATACCATCTTAAGTTTATTCTCATCCTGTCCCTTCCCTGAAACAAAGGAAAGGAAGTAATTTCTTGAAGAGGATATAAAAAGGATTCAAACAACTTAAGGTTTTGTGTTTTGTTTTGTTTTTACTTTTGGATATCCTGAAGAGATGTTGTCAGAACCAGGCTCTAATCAGCCAACATGCCCTTGAGTATGGCATTATCGTTAAGGCATCTGTGCATGCCTGTTACGATGTTACGTGTACTTTTACAATGATACACACTGGTGATTTCTGCTTGTAATGCACTCTAAGTAATCACATGGGTGCTGGGCATGAAGCACCTCAGTGCTACTGAGAGTCTAACTTAATGATGTTCAGGATGCCCCCTATTCTAGTTTCAGAGAATTAATATGTTGCCTTTTAGTCTCCAAGCTTTTCTGTCTAAACTATAAAGCTAGACCGAGTTCCTGCGGCAGCAAGTCATTCTACCTTCATCAACATACCCGGACAACTTTCTTCTTGATTACTGGACGACTCCTGAAATCCTCATACAGAAGATGATCTGCATCCATCCAGGCCAGGTTTTTAACACCATTGCTAGAGTCTAGATCTGTTGTATTCAACTGGAACACCAGGAAATGGAAGCGTTGGCCATCTGTAGCCACAGTCTGCACAACAATGGGGTTCTCCAGGACCCTGGGCTCATCCTGGAAATCGGCATGAGAGGGAAGTGTGAAATAAGAAGCCATAGGATAAGCTCCATTGGTCAAGAGAAATGCTGTACAGTATTAAAAAGAAGAATACTGCCTATTTTATAACTGGGTGAAACCGTGAATGGGTTCAATTCTTAATTTGTTAATGAAATAAAGATAAAAAGGCACACAGTGTGGCTGCATCAGAGGTGGTTAACTTGTGGCCCTCCAGGTGCAGTTGCACTGCAATTCCCATCATCCTTACCAGCGGAGTCCAACCACCCTTAATGAGCCACAGATTTCCCCATCCCTGATTTACTCTTAAGCTTTGCCACCTGAATGTACTTGAAAACATGTAAAGTTGTCTGTCCACATGTGGATAACTGGGGATAGAAGGTAGCGCAGGAAAGGGTCACAATGGATGGTAGAAAGATGCTAGACAGCAGCGCAAACATCTGGCCAGGAAAACATTTTGAGTTGATAAGACAGGCTAGCAAGACAGAGAACTACAATTATGTCTGATTTTAGTTTGGGGGAAGAAGTGGCACCTACTTGGAGGGTTTACCAGAGGCCAAGCCAAACCTCAACAAAAGCTGCAGGACTTGAGGACAATCTGTGACAGCTTTCCATGCTCATAAATTCAAATACCAACTATCAGCTAAAAAAGCTGCTTCAATCCCATTGGGATTTTTTCCTCTTCTGTTCAGGTACCAGACATTTACCAGACTATTATTTATTCAGTATTTTATATGAGAAACTCATGTTGAATAGAATACCATAACACCCACAATTGACCTAGAATTCAACCAAGGCTTTTCAGTTAGACTCCTGGATGGAGGACCATACAACTTAGCAACAAGAATTTGTTTTCCTACATCAGTCAGTCCCCAACAATCCCACACTCCCTGTGGACAGCAGAAATGGAAAGTGCCAGCTTTTTAGGGGTTTTTTAAATGCAACTTATGGATCACAATACCACAGTGTCCTAGCACTGCCAAAACCCCAACTCTGAAACACACCAAGCTTCCATGTGGATTTGCCCATGGAAGGTTAGAGAGCAAAGCACAGAAGGAGCTTCAGCAAACTTTTGCCTCTGAGTTAGGAACAGCAGCTAGCATGGTGACCATTAATGGAATGATTGGACGAATAGAAGCAACTAACTGCCATCTCCTAATTTGGACAGCATATGCCATAGTTTTCCTACAAAAATCTTAATACTCACCCCATATAGCTCCTTTGCTTTGGCCAGAGCATTCCCAAAAGCAAACATTATCATTTTCGCCTGAAGCTGTGGTGGCCTCATTTTACGTACGGTGTCATACTGAGCAATGTACACAGTGTGAGGATAAGGGTATGGGTACCCTTCTCGGAAACCTAAAGCACAAATCAGGTGATAGTTAGAACTATTTCACAACTCATTGCTCAAGAAGAAGACAATTTCTAAAGTGCAATTAAGAAACCTGACATTTTAGTGTATTGACTTCAACCCCCTATTCTCACATATGCCATCTGATACAATCTCATCCATAACAAATTAACTTCTGTGAAAATGATTTTTTTTTCTTAATCCTCCAAGGTCTAGGAAATTCACCTGTATCATTTTTTATGTCATATGCATGAACTTCTTGAAGGTCAATTGTAGGCAAAACAGGGTAGAAGGTTTCTAAAGTGTGGTTTTCAGTGGCTAATATCTCATCTTTGGAGGCTATAGGCTGTAGAAGGTTCGTTGCATTCAAAATCTTCCCATGGGGACCACGAACCTGAAGTAGAACAGATTCTGTAAAAGAAACAGTGGACTGTAAATAGATCCTTCCTCACTAAAACTATGCTGAAGCTATCAGCTGACCCATATAAATACCATTCTGAAAATGCTCTTGTAATCCACTAGCACGGGGCAATCTCTTTTTCTGTTTGGACAGCAAGTACTAGCACTCTCCTATTCATGCTTCCTCCCATGTTGAGCAAAAGAAGACCTTCACCACTTCCCATGAATATGCATAGCTAAATCTACAAGTCATCATTGAGTGATTGTGGATACTTCCCATATACTTAGGGGAGCTTACTGTTGTATTCTTGGAACCATCAGTTTCCAGAAAATGTAATGGCACGCCCTTGGCTAGGAAGGGAACCTAGGCTAGTGTGGATGTCAATGAAACATGGTATATTTTCTATAAAGGATTTCTGCCCTCCAAGACTGAGGGCAAGTGGAATCAGTCACTACAGGGACTGGGTAGATGGTCAACAGATCAAGCTAAGGAAATCAATTGGTTCATGGCCAAAATTAAGATCATATTTTTTGATCAAGCTCTATTATTTTCAGGAACACAAGTCCAAATGCTTTGAGAACATAAACTACCAATACGTATTTTACAGAAATGTCCTGTTAAAGATTCAGCATTTAAATCAAATGTGCACATTTTTCAAGTTTACAGTAAAGAACAGTCCCCTCTAATTTCAGGAGAGCTATAAAAGCCGTTTTGTTACAGCAGCACAACTCTAACAAATAACGTTACTTGTACAACACTGGCTCTATAGTAGGGGTAGGAAACTTGTGACCTGCCAGATGTTGTCAGGACTCCCATCAGTTCCCAACCAGACTGGCCAACAGTGGGGGATGATGGGAATTAGCTCTATGGGATTTTCTCTATCCTTCTACTTATTCCCTTTTTGTTAACCTACAGAAAAAGGCTCATGACATAGAAGATCTTGTGATTTTACCTCAAGGGCACTCTTTCTGATGCTAAGCTGTGGACCTTATAATCTTTCTACAGAACCTTCCTTATAAACAAAATACTTATTTTGACTTGTTTGTTAGAATCCCACACATTTCCTCCAATCTGGATCCCAAGATGGCTTACAAAAAAAGATGGATATATAAAAACTACAAACAGATCCAAATAATAAATAAATAAAAATCACCAATAAAATTCCATAAGCTTGAGAGCAAACAGATCATATGCATTTATTTCTTAATGGTGAGAGCTGACCATATTTCCCCAAGGAGGAGCCACCACTGCCCTGTCCCACCACCCTCCACAGGGGTGTGGCCATAAGCAGGGCTTCTCCAGCTGACCTTAAGGCAATATGGTGGACAGTACAGGGAGAGGTGTTCTTTTAAGACAATTCTACTGGGATAAAGAGACATACCTCGTTCCCATGCAGCTGCCACTCTGTAGTCTTGAGCAAACATTCTTTTACCCAATAAGGGGAATTTCGCTGTCATCGTCCTGCATAAGTGTAGCAAGTCTTCTAAAAGTACAGGGCTTCAGAACAAAAAAAATAACTGGACATTAATTTGTAAGTATTATAACATTTGCAATTGGCTAAAGGCATGCATGTTCAGGCTCAAATTTGTGTTACACTTCACACTATGTTTCCAACCAGTGTTCAGAATTTGCTATGTGTATTTTGCACCTGACTACTGGCCACTTGTGACTAAGTGAAGTTGTCAGGTGCCATCCTGGTGCCCAGACATCGCCCTCATCAGGCGGTGGATGCCTGGGGATCCTCGGAACTGGACTGTTTCCACACACTAGCAACATATCCTGTAGAATTCTACCCATTATATTTTATCTGCACAATCAGAATGAATTTCAGAAACCAAAAAATTGTATTGAAAAATACAACTTTTGAGTCGTCTGCCCCCCAAATGGCAACTAGACATTCCGTTTTGGCAAACGGAACGCTGGTTTAGGGAGTCATTTGGTGCCTAGCTTATGTATCTGAGTTTCTAACACTGTTCCCAACCACCCACGTTGAGCTGGAAGGTCTGCAGCAGGCTCCTACTCACCCTCACTTGCATGTGAGTGGAAATTCCCTGTACTTGAACACGTTAATGGTCAGGGACTAGGGGGAGTGCTATGCATGCAAATACACTGAAGACCATTCATGTGTTCAGCCAAATGCCTTAACACAACTTCAAATTATAGTTACAGTTAATTATACATAGGACAGTACACCAGGTATTCATTATTAAGAATGCCAGGAATCAATAATTAAGCCAATCAGTGTTACCGGCAATCATCTGGAAACAATATTGTGCAAAGGCATAAGCAGAGCTACATTAAAATAGTTCTGTGCAAAAGGTAACTCAAATTCTATGGCAAGTCTCCTTTTATTCTACTTCTAGTCATGGGCGATGACTGGAGGTGCGAATGCAGGTGGAGAGAGTTAATTTTTATTATTAGATATTAGATATTTATCAGCAGTAGGTTCAAAACAGTAATTTCTTCTTACAATGTGTAATTAATTTATGGAATCCATTGCCATTAAGGCCACTAGCCAAATTAATGAAGGCTAGGTTAGGTCTATCAGCAGCTATTGGCAAGGCAAGGCAAGCAGGCTAGCCCCCACCCCTCCAATCACCAAATTTGACAGGCAGGAGCAGTGGCAGCACTTTGAAGCCCCAATGATCCACCATGCTCTCTGCATGCACTGGTGATCAGATGTGCTTGCACAGAACCAGTGGTCTTTAAAGGGGTCTCTGCAAGCACCTAAGATCAGCTGCTTGTTGAAACTTGAAAAGAGCCATGCAGGCTTTGCAGAAGCTGCCAATGATGAAAATCAGTAGAGCCTGCAACCCCCTTTTTTGGCACAGTCACATCTTTACTGACCAATAGGACAAGTAGACATAGCTTGGCTAAAAGTCTTGCAGGGCAAATGGAGAGGCTAAACTCAGTCTTAAGCCAACCACTAGCTTAAGAAAACCTCCTGATTCATAGCCAATGTACCTCCAAAGCTAGTTGCTGGGGGAGTGGCATTACCTTTATGCTGAGTTTGTGAGCTTCCCAGAGGCATCTAATTGGCCAGAGTAAATAGCAGAACATTGGACTAGTTGGATTTTGGGTGTGATCTCCTTATGTCCTTAAGTATGGTTAATAACCTACACTACTGCCCTATAGGTTCTGAATGTTTTAGCAGTCATTCCTCAATCTTTCTTAGCCAGTCACTAGAAACTCATTTTAAATACATGTTAAGATTCTAAAGTGAATTCTGCACTTATACTGTATCTGAAGAAGTGTGCATGCACACGAAAGCTCATACCAAGAACTAACTTAGTTGGTCTTTAAGGTGCTACTGGAAGGAATTTTTTTTTTTGTTTTGACAGAATCAAAGAACATACACAACCTTATCCATAAGCTGTTCTCATTCAGAACAAAGGTGCAGAAGTAATTATTCTTCAAATCCCTCCTTAATACACAGATTTTCTATGAAGCCTTTGGCACAACCCCCTCAATGCTTAACTGTAACAAACCCAACTGCATGCAACCAAAATCATCATCCATTCCTGTCTCCCCTTCCTCTGTTGCTTCCCCATGTCAGATTTTTGACAGTAAGCTAAATAGGGCAGAAACCTGTCCTTATGTACTCTGTAGAACACCTCACACACATCTGAGGTGCAGTAATAAAAAAGTAAACTTCCTAGTTTTTAATTTAAACACATACAAAGGCCAAGAGTACAGAATCAGTCTACACGGAACATCTCAGGACAGTTCCCCAAACACTTGATAGTGAAAGCATGCTTTTTCTGAATTAAAACTGGACAGCACATTTGATTCTTACAGCCCCAAAAGTTGACTTTTTAGGGTGTATGGAAAACTAACTGTCTGTATCTCTGCATGAATCACTGCTCTGCAAGGAGGCATAAACTGATCCAGGCTATTAGTTCTGCTGTATTTGTCACCACGCTGTTTGCTAACTGCCTTATTAAAAGAATAAAATATATAAGCTGTTATGACAATTTCAGAAATGGTCCCAAACAATGGAACAGCCAAAAAAGGAAACTTGAGCCAAAGACTTACCAGTAGGTTTCTCTAGGTACATCCTCCTCACTGCTACCCCAGAGGCGTGCATGATAAATGGCATTCTGGACTCTCTCATCCTGGTTTTCACATTGATTAGCTGGGTCATTGATTATGCTATGTATTCGCAGAGGTAAACCTTCTGTCAGCTTTGTCTTGGTTAGCCACAATGCTTGCTTTACACCTTCAAGTAAAATAATATATTACCAGTGAGCATCTTTAGTACTGCACCTTGCACTGCAATCACTCTTACACAAGAACAAGGACTTTTCCACCATTCTTTTTAAGATTTGGAGCAGGGCAGGGGAGCTATTCTAGAGACAAAATGGAGCAGAAAACCAAGACCACCTTATAAATGCTGCATGCATTGCAGTTAATTACTTAACAAAACCTGGACAAGTATAGATAAGTTGGCACAATGTGGCCCAACAAGTTTGTGTCCATTAATTTGCAGTTCCCGCCTTCTTATAACTACCACCTTTAACAGTATTTATGCTTTCCAAATACTGGGCTTTTCTTTGCAAATAACGATTATGATGCTGGGCAAGATAAAGCAAGTAACAAATTTATTAAATAATTTTACATTGGGGCAGCTGCCTGAGAGAAGAACCATGTGACTGTGCTAGCCTCCTAGGCTGGCCACTGTCACCTGCTCTGCTCCGATGTGGAGTGCTTCTGGGAAAGGCCTGCTCTTTAGCAAGAACAAGACAGCCAGCAGTGCCACATCAGCGAGAAGACAGCTTGTCACCTAGGAAGCCAAAATCTCCATAAAGGCAGAGCTATAGAACTGTGCCATTAAGAACAGCCCCTTTAAAAACTTGTACATAAGCTCCCTTTCCCCCTCACGTGCTGTTGCTGTTGCCTTTTTTTAAACTGAGACTGTCCACTCGGAGAGCCTTTTCTAAGCTGCAGGACTGGGTGTCCATGCCATTAATTGAGTGCTCCTCGAATGCCTGATCTGCATAACCCAAGCTCAGCTTGTCACTTCGCAGGCACCAACCTCTGGCCGGTCTCTTCCTTCCACCGCCCCCTGCATCGCCTGCACTCAAGGACTCCCTCAGAGCCCAAGCCATCCTGACACCAAACAGCCCGAAGCTGGCCAGCCTTCCTCGCCCACCGCCCACCAGCCTCGGTCAGCGCGGGCCCCGCAGGCAACCCTCACCTTCCAGCACGCGAGTCCGCTGGTGGAAGACGTAGCAGGGCCGCTGCTTGTAAGTGGGCATCTCCTCCAGGCGGGGGCCGCCGTCGTGCCAGGGGTCGTGCCACCCGCGCTCCCACTTGGGGTGACGGGGCTTGGCCAGCCATGGCACGCGGTGCAGCTTCCCCTCGTACGTCACCACGTCGAGCTCGGGAAGCTGCTCCCGCACCGGAGGCACTTTGCGTAAGTACCAAGGCAACGGCGCGCCCGGCGGCGGCCCGCGCACCGTCCACGGGGTGCGGGGCAGCGGCTCCCGAGGACGCTTCGGCCCGTAGGTGAATTTGGCGCGGCGCTGCCCGCAGAGCGCCCAGCACTGCGCCCGCTGGGCGGGCAGCCGTACGACCAGCATCGCTGCCTCCACTCCACGTCGCCGAGTCCCCCACAGACACCTCACCGCCCGCTGGCGGCGGCAGCCATTTTCTTTCCGCCTCCGAAGCGCATGCCGGGTAGAGGGGCGGGGCTATGCTGTGATGGACAGCGGGCCGCTTCCCCACCGCGCAAACTCGGCGCTCGTCTGGGCCCGGCGTGGGAAGGAAGCGGGTTGGGGCTTCGCCGTTGAGGGGACCGGCGGTGGCTCTCCCTGCCGATGACGCAGCCGGTGGAAGCGCCTCCAGCTCCCTCAAGGGCAGAAGAACAGCGTCCCGCCTCGCAACGTGGCGACTAATCCTGCCCTTTTCTCCAGGGAACGCGCCGCTTTCGCAACGGAGGGGCATTGCCATTGCACGGCGCTTGTTGCACTTGGAGCCCCCCAGCTCCGGGCGGTGTGCATGGTTCTCCCGCGTCCTCATTTTAACCCCCACAACAACCACCACCACCTGCGATTAAAGCACCTTTGACTGCCCCCGCGGCAGTTATCGCGTTTTGCATGCGAAAGGTCTTGGTTTCACCCCTTCCCGTTTCCAGGTAGGGCATCGCTGCTGGAAGCGCTGGAGGGTGGCATCAGGGGCTGAGCTTGGTGGCCCCCCCCCATGGCCCGGCTTGGTGTAGAGCAGCTTCCGTATGGGGGAGATCGAGGGGCGCTGAGCCTGCAGAGAGAGAGAGGCTCCTTGTTCATGGGCTGCCAATGATTTTGGTCACAAGCCAAAGTCCAAATAATTCGATTAGTTTCTTCTGCCCCTCATGTCATTATTTATTGCGTTTATATCCCCCCCCCCCAAGGTATCTCAAGGCGGCATACACAGTTCTACTCATATAATCCCCACAACAACCCTCTAGGTAAGAAAATTTTAAAAAGTCCTTCCAGTAGTACCTTAGAGACCAACTAAGTTCTTCAGAAGTGTGCATGCACACGAAAGCTCATACCAATAACAAACTTAGTTGGTCTCTAAGGTGCTACTGGAAGGATTTTGTTTATTTTGTTTTGACTATGGCAGACCAACACAGCTACCTACCTGTAACTAGAACCTCTAAGGTAAATTAGGCTGAGAGGCAATGACAGGCCTACAGACATGTACACTACAGGGCATCATATCTTTCTCATTATTTATTTCATTTATACCCTATCCCTCTTCTAGGGCAGCATATATGATATGCTCACAACAGCCACTGTCTCCTCAAAACAGCCCTGTAAGTTAGGTGGCAGGGAGGCTGATGGGGCCAAGATCACCCAGTGAGCTTTGTGAATAAGCAGGGATTTGAACCTGGGTGTCCCTTCCTGGTCACATTACCTTATACAAGGCCAGCCCACACCACACACCTTTAGGTAGTTTTGCCTCTGACCTACCAAGCATGGTCAGAGGCAGCAGCACAACACAGGAAAGTAGGCAGGACTGTGGACCCGAATTTAAGCTATAGTCAGAACCACACAACTTCCTTTTCTTGATGTGCCACCGCCATCAATGTTTGCAACATTAATGGGACTGGTCAAATAATAACCCTCCCAGCATTGCTTAGTGAAAAACGGGACATAGAAAACTGCCTTACAAGTCAGAGCCATTGGTCCATCTAGCTCAATATTTTTTGCACTGAGCATCTCTCCAGTGTTCCAAACAAGAGACTTTCTTAGCTTACCTGTAAATACCAATGGCTGAACTTGGGATCATTTGCAAACAGCTCTTGTCCCTCCCTCACATTAACATTCTGACTAGAAATCTCAAGAACGACTTACCTTGTGTATATGTGCTAATGAAAATATTAATTGATTCTATCCATTTCCTCCCTTTTTGTTTAAAAAGCTGATAATGTTAATATGGAGTGTAACTGATCAAGGATGTAATTTATCAAAACTGTCCCTGGAAAATATGGGAAGTTGGCATATATTGTTAATGGTGCTTAATACGACTCCCAGAAACCTCCTGGCCTGTACATTTTGATCTTAAGAACTGGATGAAATGAAGGTCAGCATCCTGTTCTCACAGTGGCCAGCCAAATGTCTTTGGAAAGGACACGAGTGCCACAATACTCCTTGCTCATGTTTCCCAGCAAGTGCTATTTAGAAATATGCAGCCGATGATACTGGAGGTAGAACACAGCCATCGTGATTAGTGGCAATCAATAGTCTTATCTTGCATGAGTTTGTCTAAACCTGTTTGTAAAGTTGGTGGCCATTACTGTACTCATTTTGATGTAAGGCAAGGTGCATAGACATCTGTAGGCACAACCCCCATATGGCTCTTAGCTAGTTTGTGA
Organism: Podarcis gaigeae; assembly: GCF_964106915.1. NCBI lineage: Eukaryota > Metazoa > Chordata > Lepidosauria > Squamata > Lacertidae > Podarcis > Podarcis gaigeae. Next base: position 57,150,300 of record NC_139682.1, on the reverse strand, counting down.
ATGCATCCAGATTGGATTTTTTAATGTAAATGTGTATATGTAAAACTGTTAGCCTCCCCTGATTATGTAACTTCAGAAGAGTCCAGCAAGATGGTTTTTCCTAAAACAACTACATTATACGAAAGGATGACATACTGAACTCTGATCAGGTTTACAGAGGTTTAGCTCCTAAAACAAACTGGGGACAGGATCCATAGCCTCGACATTTTCGCTGTTGGGACAACGGATTTTACATTCTCTTTGACGCCTTTGCTTCTGTAGAGAGTTGGAAGGAGGAAAAATGACCCGTTTAACCTGTTCCTGCACCATCAATCCAAAGCAAAGTATGATGCTGTACAAGGTTACATTTGATTACCTGTGTATATCATTTCCCATTAAAAAATCCTGAAGCAAAATAACAAATACTGTAGTAAAATACCAAAACTTAAAAATAACAATATTCCAAAAATAGATTTAAAACAGATATAAGTGTTAAATTTAACAATATTTATGTACTACTTGGTCGTAACAAAATTTCTTAAGAGGTTTACAAGTAATAACATTATCAATAAAATATGAAGTGCTTCCAAGCAAGGAATTCAGCTATAATGTGCTAAAATACATGTTGGCTGTGGTAGGGACAGATCATCTCCATCCAGCAGTTTGAAACTGAGTGTTATATTTTCTAGATAATGGATGATAGTGAAGATGACTGGCTGTCTCTCAAGCCCAAAGAGCCATTGCCATCCCAGTGCTGCGGTAGTGGCTGCAAACCTTGTGTCTATGACACGTATCAGGAAGAGCTGGAGCAGTGGGAAAAGGCCAAGGCAAAAAAAGACAGAAGCCTCCTGACAAGGAAGAAACAGCAAGTAGAAATCTTAAAAATATGTTAATATTTCATCTGGGTCCTATCCCCCCCCCCCCTTGTAAATAGATCCCATTGATTTCAAATTGATCTACTGTACGTTCAGGTATATCTGTTTAGGCTGCAATCCTAACCCCACACACCTGGGAGTAAGCCCCACTGAATTAAGTAGGCCTTATTTCTGAGGAGACATGGTTAAGACATGGTTACTTTGCAGTTACTTTCCAAAACAGTATTTTGTCCTTTTTATATCTAATTAGAAGTTTAATATGAGTATGTTTCAAAAAGTTTATGTCTTTGACGTGTTTCTCTCTTGCCAGCCTCTTGAATGCAGAATTATTAGAAAAAGTGTTTTATAACAATAATCAAATTTCCCACTTTTTAATATTTGTAATTATAGTTTGCTACCATATTGTCTTCCCAATAAGTCTTGCAAGTATTTTTGCTCCTATAAAAAGCAGTAAAATATGTAAGCTTGATTATCATTACATTTTAAATGCAAGAAAATATATAGTAATTCATGCAGGAGAATACATTCCTTTCTAGCATCTCTCATATTGATGAACATCACAACTTACTCATAATTCAGTTTTATCCCATTGTGCCATCTGGGCTTTCTCCAATTCTGTTAACGGACCTCAAGCACCCAACAACTGAGGGCAAGCACAAATCTCTTTAAAATATGATGTTGCTTATTGGAGTAATACCTGAGAAAGGATGCTAGGAACTGAGGTGCCGATCCCATTGAGACTAAGCCCCATTGAACGCAATGGGTCCTACTTCAGCCTAAAAACGCATAGGGTTGTGAAATGCATGCTGGGAAAATGAGAACAAGGAAATGAAGAAACAAAGAGAAATGCTTTTTTTTATTTGAAATGATAGATATTAGGGTTCAAGCCTGCTTGGAAGCCCTTTCCATTGGCCTGGAAGCCATTTTGATGTGCCAGGGCTAAGGCACATGCTCAGAGGTGCTTTTCTTTATTATTACTTGTTCCAAATCTGAAGTCTTGAGACTTCAATCAAATTCAGGGGCCACAGAATGAATGGCTCACATGCCCTGAAAAAGATAAAACGTGTCTTGAACAAATTGGTAATGCAAAATTTGCTTCTAAAGATTGCCTGGAGGCCCGAATAAGCTATTCTCTTCACTGGATCTTTGTACTGTGAGAAGCTTCGCTCATGTAATTCTTGCAGACATGGAGCTGTTAAAAGTGCTGGAGTTTTGCAAAGGAAGAAAGACGGCAGCCCTAGTGGGAGGTCTAGAGAAAAATAAGAAATTGCTTTTGAGAGAGACTGCAAACTAAGGAGGAATGCCCATCCATTCCTTGAGATAGGTAGAAAATTACCTCCTAGATGGCCTTCCATCATCTTTTGGGAGTGCTATTACTATTTCTGTGTGGACATACCTTTAGTTTCTCACCTTCTAAAATCATTATCAGCATATTGTTATGGTCATAATTGTAAAAAAGGCAAGCAGATTAAAATGGGGCTTCACAAATAATTACTTACTGAATTAACACTTTATTGAGACCAGATGTATTCAGTCTTTAAAATTTGTGTGTGTGGCAGGGTGTGTATGTTTTGCAGTAACATGTTTCACCATGGCAGAATTCACTCACATTTTTTTTAAGAAAAGAAAAGGGGGTGGCATTGCTTAACCTTGTAATTATTTATTGTTGCTTTTGCAGTGTAGTAATTCAGAACTAACTCCAGAAACGTTTACAGCTTTCATCATAAGCTCTGTGGATCAGCTGACAGAGGACACCTACCAGTATAAATTTGAATTGCCTGGAAATAGCAGCCTAGGGTTGAGTTTGGGACAACATATTGTGCTAAGGTACTGTACCAAGTCTCTAGTTAAACAGGCCTCAGTATGTGATTTAACTTGCTTTTTGTTGTTGTTGAGCTACAAAGATTTCATGCCAAGTAAATCATAATTTCTGTGCTCCCAGATTGGCTCTGTTGAAAGAACTTGTGAGCTCACTGAGCTTATTAACCTTGTTAATTTTATGGTATATGCCACCCTACACTTGCTTTTCCTTCCATTTTATTTGTATTGGAGGCAGAAAAATTAAGTGTGGGTAAGAAAGCCAATTTGCAGAAACGGAAAGGGTGAAAAGCAAATGTGTATTGGAATGATCGTCACGTACCAACACATAGGGACAGTATATTAACTTTTCCCCCTGAGGAAGCTATGCCCATTGCAGTACAGAGCCACCTTTCATATTATTTATGTTATGAGTTACCTTTGTATCCCACCCTTCCTCTAAGATAGGCATGGCCAAACTCGGCTCCCCAGTTGTTTTGGGACTACAATTCCCATCATCCCTGACCACTGGTCCTGTTAGCTAGGGATGATGGGAGTTGTAGTCCCAAAAACATTTGGAGGGCCGAGTTTGGCCATGCCTGCTCTAAGGTATGTGGGAACATTTTGCCCTCCCAGTAACTCTGTGAAATAAGTTAGAGTGACTGATCAAAGTTGCCCAAGTGAACCTTATAACTGAGTGATGGTGCAGTCTCTAGATTCTGTGGTCCAACACCAACACCCTGACCATAATATCTTTCTTTTTAAAAAATTGTTTATTTGGCTTTTCAGATTAAAATTATACAATCACGTATCCAACCTACAGCATAAAAACAAGATTCCAAAGAATCTCCTGGACTTCCCCCCTCCCCTTTGTTGGAGGACCATAATATCACACTGAGCATCTATCCAAAATGCCTGATTCCCACTGAAAACAGATTAATAAAGCTGCTGTTGGCAACTGTTAGAGTTCACTATATATCCTCCCCATCACTGTAACAGCTAGATGCCTCACAAAACTTCATTAAGGATAAAAGAATTGACTATTCTGAGTTGAAACGTTGTCTGTTGTTGATGTGCAATTGATTGGCAGTGGAAGCCAGGAGGTACATTGCTTCCCAAGTCATTTTTGGACTTTTAAGATGACTGTGATTCAGTTTCTATAAACTGGGTGAGGTTGCCAGCACCACGACAGGAGCATGGTTCATTCTGGGCTCCTTCCAACACATGTAGGAATACAAATGGATTAAGCCTAGGAGTAGTATCATTGACCTCTGTGCAACATTTGTGAGATAGGTCTGATTTTGCATGACTGTTTCAGTTATTCTTTCTGCACATTTAGTTGGGAGCATTCCCAAATTCAAAATTTTATGAGTGTGGGATGTTGTTTGTTAATATTATTTCCATGTATTCACTATCTGTCCAAGACCATTTATAATCCCCCCTTAGTATAGTTCTATAATTCCCTTACTTTGTGAGCAACATATTGCACAAAATAGCTAGGCTGGCCATGTAGCTCATCTGGCCCCAGGAAAGGGAAAGATTGTTAAGGGAGGTGTGTGACAGAGAAATCTGAGGTTATTTCAATGCCTTGAATCTCTGTGATTTCACTGCAAAATGGGAGGGAATGATCTATTGTCTGGCTTGGCAAAGGACAGCCCATGGGGAAGGAGGAAGGATACCTGCAGTGCTTTTCAGGCAGCAGCCTTTGCTGAGAGAGCAGTACTTTGCTGACAGGAATTGTAAGGGATTCAGATCAGGGTTCCCTTCCTCTATCTTTCTTTCTCTCTCTCTTTTTTCCTTCCTCAGAGGACTAGTGAATGGTTTGGAGGTTCAGAGAGCCTATACTCCAATTACTCCTGTGAATGCTGAAGGGTACTTTGAAGTTTTAATAAAGGTAAATAGCGGCCTTTGTTCTATAGATTAACAGCTTGACGTAGGAATCATGTCATCTTCTAGGCCAGCTGAGTGCTTAGCTTTGTACTTTAATAACTAGAGGCCTGCAGTCAAAGATTTGGCTTGTTAGTCCTAATCAATATGTGGAATTCTGCCCCCCTCCCCTCGCTCTGAAGGGGACGCAGGTGGCGCTGTGGGTTAAAGCCTCAGCACCTAGGACTTGCCGATTGAAAGGTCGGCGGTTCGAATCCCTGCGGCGGGGTGCGCTCCCGTCGTTTGGTCCCAGCGCCTGCCAACCTAGCAGTTCGAAAGCACCTCCGGGTGCAAGTAGATAAATAGGGACCGCTTACTGGCGGGAAGGTAAACGGCGTTTCCGTGTGCAGCTCTGGCTCGCCAGATGCAGCTTTGTCACGCTGGCCACGTGACCCGGAAGTGTCTCCGGACAGCGCTGGCCCCTGGCCTCTTAAGTGAGATGGGCGCACAACCCCAGAGTCTGTCAAGACTGGCCCGTACGGGCAGGGGTACCTTTACCTTTACCTTTTACCCCTCGCTCTGAAGTAAAGACGGGGCTACTCATGCAGCGAGATGAGGTGGTAGACTGGGGTGACGGGATTCTGGGTAGTACCATTTCAGAAACTTCCTGCAAGTAAAAAAATGACATGTACTACATGTAGCACTGCCTTTTGAGGCACATTCAAGAGGGCTTTTCCTGTGGCAGCCTGCCACATATGGAACTCCCTGCCGCAAGAGATTAGGTTATCTTCCTCTCTGTTTGTGTTCTGCTGGCATTTTATGCCTATTTTTAGAGAAACAACCACACCACGATTCTTTGGTTCTGCTGTTGCTTAATTTTGTTTATTTATTGTTAGCTCTGGCTCTCCGTGCCTCCCTGTTTCATGACGCTGTGTTTAGACCTAGTTGGTTTTGGTATTTGTTTTAATAACATGTTATTTTACTGTTGTTGTTATTTTTATGGCTGTTTACACCTTGTTAACATCTTGGAGGAACTCCATTTCCAAAGGGGAAAGCAGAATGCAAGGGTTCCCCCCCCCCCATAAATAAGTACAACTTTCCCTAATCCATAGTTTTCTACATGCAGTGAGCTTTCAAAGCAAGGGAGAATCTTAAAATGCGTTCCCACCCTACCTCCCATCTGAATAGTTTCTGTCCATTTTACCCCGTCATTCTGCCGTATGTATAGACTGCACTCAAGTCAATCAAGTTGACAGCTCAACAGGCTTTACTTCATGGTTAAGCCAAGTTGTTCTTAGAGAAGGGCATCTACTTGGTGCATGTTGGGCTGCAGCACTTTGTCCTTGTGAAGTGTTTTGTGATGATGAGGTGGGAGAGTAAAAGGGTTGAGGATGGCTCATCTGTCATTTTGGACAATATGGAGCCATCTATACAGGATCCATCTTTGTGCCTATATTAGTAGTCATCTGTTACATTACTATGGTATGTTACAGGCAGTGTAGCCAGAATGACCACAGCAGGAAACTGTAGTAAGTACAGAACCTGCCATTCCATGCTGTGATACAGCTGTAATGTTTTTAGGATCAGTGTCAATCACTGCATAAGGCAATTCTCCTGAGTAAATTCAATGATTTCTCTATGGGATTAAGAGATTTATTGATTGCAGCCTTTGAGTCCTTATGTTCAGAAGGAATGTTGGCAGAGCCTAACAAGGATCAGTGCAAACATAAATAATAATGAGCCTAGGAATATCAAAATCATGTCTATCTTTTTAATCTGTCTTTACACCTTCTCAGGGGAAGATAGATTTCACTGTAAATCTCAAACCTCAAGCACTAGATCTTCCAGGCAGGTCACAGGGACCCATCATTTTGCCCTCTGCTCACCCTCCAGGAATGTGTGCTTTTCAGGGTTTTATCATTGATTGCGTGATAGTTTGAGCATGAATTATACGCCTTTTGAGGTGTGTATAGCTTTTATAAGACACTTGTGGGTGGATCATTTCACCATTATTGTGGCAATTGGAGGGGGAAATGCTACATTTGAGCTGCATTAATAGGTTACCTTTATAGGCTGACTGTGAAATTTTATATATACTTGCTTATTACACACAAGTTTTGCATTTCAATAATAGTAGTAATGATTGTAATAACACCTTCCCTTTATATAGAACCTTTCATCCCAAAAGGAACCATAGTTATTCTCTGGCAGTAACAAAAGAGATGGAACACCCATCGTAAAGCACCCATTTGTATAACTTGGCTTTGTAGATTGTAGTGTATTTCTCACTATTCAGGCAATTTTTGGAAGTACTATATTATTATTATTACTATGCAATCCAAGTGCTGTTCAGACACCCCTGTGTCCCATGATTATGGCGCTGCATTTGTGATACTACAGTTAAGTGCAAGTGAGTGGCGATTTTCTGCGCTTAACCCTCCCTTTGAGTGATTCTATAATGTTATGGTGTTTTTTGGTGTAAAACCTGGCATAGAGGTTTTCTCTTCAGGAGTTTCTCCTGCTCTTCTATTTACAAGAATTCATTACAAACCAGTTTGGTCATTTCCCCATTAGAACGAGGAAGGAACCTATTTGATTCTAAATACATTCTGTCTCCTGCAACCAATCTCTCGCCAAATGGGAAACGTAACTGAAGTCTTCTCTCTCTTCACACCTTGAATTTAGCATCCTCTTCTGCCTTCTTCTCACTATGGCTAGAGGTATACCAGCAACTCCACCCTGCCACGGCTCCTAAAGTTTTAACAGCAGCCTGGCATGCAGACATTTATCAGCAATGTCTCCTGAGATGAAGATACATGATAAGAAAAGCTCCATCTGCTAAATGGCAATTGTAAAACCAGCAAAGACCACCTGTAGCAGCTTGAAGCGTAGCTGTCAACTTTTCCCTTTTCTTGTGAGGAATCCTATTCGGAATAAGGGAATTTCCCTTTAAAAAGGGGACACGTTGGCAGCTATGCCTTGAAGGCTAATGCATATATTGTGGCATAAGCTTTCATGGACTAGAGCCCACTGCAGTGGGTGAAGTTGACTTTAGTCCATGAAATCTTATGCCATAATAAATTCTTAAGTCTTTAAGGTGCTGCAACACACTCTCCCTCTGGGAATTTTTTTTCTATGCCAGAGGCATAGGAGCAGAGACTGTGTAAAGCTGGCCACCTTAAGCATAGCTATCTCTCTTCTTAGAATCATAGAATTGTAGAGCTGGAAGGGACAACAAGGGTCATCTAGTCCAACCCCCTTCAACGCAAGAATCTTTTGTCCAGTGTGGGGCTTGAACCCTTGACCCTGAGATTAAGAGTCTCATGCTCTACTGACTGAGCCAAATCTGTTCTTTCCTAGATGCAGATGCTTTTTACATTCATTATTGTAGAGAAAGTATGGTGCTGTGATCAGATTTTTGTGTGATATGTTGTCTTACCTTAAACTACTTTCACTCCAAACTCATAGAAGAAGGAAGCATTAAAAGGCAGAATATACAAGTCCTGGAACAAATGACCGAAGAGGCATTGTGCACTTGAATTTCACTACTCAGAAAGCTCCCTTTTTCCTATAAATGCACAGAGTTCCACAATGAATAAATGATTGCATGTGTTAGGTGCTATTTTGTGTATCTGTTAGTATCGGGTGCAAAGGCTATTTGCAGTCAGAGCAGGTTTTAAAATACCTGAGTGGTTTTATCTGCCACCCTGCTTAGTCAGCACAATCACAATACAAGCAATAGACAATCTTTATTTTGCATACACTTGAGCGAATTAACAAATAATAATGCTAGATTCATAACTCATGTCCAAGATTAATTTAAATCTCTTTGTGCTAGACCTTTAATATATATTTTAAGCGATTTTAAAAATATTTTTTTCTGTTCTAGTTTATGAAATTTTATTTGTAGAATATAAACGTGAGGTTTTCCTCTCAAAAATGTTTTTGTTTGTTTGTTTGTTTTGTGTTTTCTTTACAAGTGCTATGAAGATGGACTCATGTCACAATATGTAAAATCCTGGAAAAAAGGAGATTCGGTTTGTTGGAGAGGACCATTTGGAGGTTTTCCTTATTCAGCCAATCAAGTAAAGTCATATATATACTTACACACACACAACCCCCCTCTCAACCCCTTCACTACATAGCAATCACAGGGGAGTTAACAGCATAATATCTAAAAATGTAATATAAAATAAAATGGACAATACAATACCAATGAGATACAATCAGATGTAGGGCCATTATTACAAGTAGTCAAATACCAAATAGTTGGGTTCCTATTTTTGGTTTCAGGAAATGAGGGGAAAACCATTAGGGTTTAAGAATCAGGGTAGGGTTCTTCAGATTTTCACCACGGTGCTTCAGAGCTTTGACATGGATCTGTGTAGGATGCAATTTCTTTTAAAAAGAACAAGAGGAGAAAATATAGCAGATGATCAAGAATAGAAGTCGAGTCAGATTTAGTATAATTTTATTTTATATTTGATAATTAAGGCTGTAATCCTAAATAGGACGCACTCCCCATTGAACGAAATAGAATTCCATCCCAAGTCAAGATACTTAGAATTGTCCTGTTAATATTGCAAATCACAAGAGACAGAAAAGATAAACGGTGAAGTCTGAGTCCTTTCTGAGCACTGTCCTCCTACCATGTTTGTTTCATTCCCTCTTGAAGCTTCCTTGTCATCTGAATTTCAATACTGACCATGATTTAGCATGACATGCACTTTCTGGAACAAGCTCATGTCTATTCAAAAAGTTCATTGGGACTTATTGCCAAGTAAAGCTTTCTCAGTTGATCACAGTGGACACGATTGCCAAAGGAGAAAAGATAATCCCCGAGTTATGCAGTGTTCACACTTTTTTTATAGGATGAATTGGCGCTGAAATTCAGTTTCTGTTGTAGTGTTTTTCCATTTCCAGTGACTCAGATGTATTTGGCATCTTCTGCTTCATTTTCAGTATGGAGAACTTCTCATGCTTGCTTCTGGTACTGGTCTAGCACCAATGCTTCCTATTCTTCAGTACATAACAGGGAATGAGGATGATGAAACATTTGTAACTTTAGTGGGCTGCTTCAGGAACTTTGAAAATATCTACATGAAGCCTCTTCTTCAAGAGCAATCTCGATTCTGGAACATAAGGGCATTTTATGTATTAAGCCAGGTAATATTCTAATAGGCAATTTTTCCTTCCCATGGGACAGTGTGACAACCTTCCCCTCGGTTGATGCATGAACCTTCATGCTATATGTATTGCAAGTGGTTCAGTCCTGCACTGAAAACCTTGTCATGTCTAGCCTTCCTAGCTGGGAAAAGGACCATAGCTAGGTAGTAAAGCCCATGTTTGTATGTAGAGCCTTTTGCAGCCCAAGAGCCGCACCCCCTCATATACAGTGTTCCAGGGGCCACATGCCAGGGCTGAGTGGATCCGGAAGCGAAAGCAGCCAGAACAATGGATGTGACTCTTATCTTTGTACAGAAGGCTACCTCTCAGCCAGACAAAAGCCAGCGGTCTCTACATCCCATCTCTTCTCCTTCCATCCAGGAGAGAAAAACAGGATTAATATAGCTCAAGGCTAATTTAGTATTGGCCGTATGTTTCTCTGAGATGACTTTAAAGTGTCTTATACTTTTGCCTCTTCAGGAACATTCACTCAAAAATCTGCCTTGGAGCTTTCAAAAAAACACGCACCTTGGTCGAATAAACGAGGACGTGATTAAGAGTATGGTGAACACATGCAGAAGACAACCTTACGTATTGATATGCGGCTCTGTGTCATTTAGTGAAGAGATGGAGAGATCTTTGAAAGCCATTGGTCTTAAAGAAGATTCTTATTTTATATTTTAACGGACTTTAAACAAACAAGGCATCTTTGCTATGAATAATCTTAATCTGCTTTTGGTCAGATTGGATTTTTAAAAAATGTTTAGCTGTGCCAATCCATCCAAATGTATGCCTTCTGTGTCCTAAGAGTTGGCTAAACAATCCCATGAATGAGCAGATACCACAGCTAGTGATAAAAGCCTGGTTCCACTTGCAGCCAGTTATTCTTGACTGTTTCCAGAAAGTAATTATGGGGAAGCTATTGCTCAGCACCATGGGAATTGTCCTGTGGCATCCCACAGAGCTCCATCTTGTCCCCCATGGCATTTAACATCAGTTTGAAGCTGCTGAGAGCTGTCATCAGGAGATTTGGAGAGAGATGTTATCAGTATGCAGGTGATGCCCAGCTCTATCTTTGTTCCATCTGAATCAGGAGAGCACCTCAGGACTCACACTTAGAAGCAGTGATGGGCTGGATATGAACCAATACACTGAAGCTGAATCTCGATTGCCCATCCCTAGGTGCCCTAGGCACAGTTCAGCAAGAGACTTGTCATATTTAAGCCCCATTGAGAGCAATAACATGGAATTTAGTCATGACTAAGTTTTGCTGAACTGTGGCCAGACTCCACTGCCCACCATTCAAGTTCAGAGGGCAGAATCTTCAGTACAATAAGGAACCAAAAAGAGAGAGCTTCAACTTCACTTTATAACAAAAGGGCTAAATTTGATCTATTTCAGAGCTGAGAGGATATTGATCTGTAGACCGAGGAAACCGGAAACCTTAGCCTGATCTAATTAATACACATAATGGAAAATTGCATTGGGTTTCTGTTGTTAGTCATAGAAGCCTCTTTGAGGGGGAAATACCCCATGATGTTCTACTTTTCTCAGCACAGAACTGAAAAATGAATACATCTACAAAGCTTTGCTTCCAGCGTAGGGAGGGGTCATAGCTTGGTGGTAGCTACATGCTCTGCATACACAAGTTCCCATCACCAGTCTCTGGCATCTTCTCTTAAAAGGAGGAACAATGGTCTGCCTCAGTACCATGCAGATTTATGTTCATATGTGTACATAATGTATGTATTTGTGGCTACGTTTTAGCCTGTAAAGAATTTACAGTCAAATAAGCTACTGAAAGCTGTTCATGTTAAAAATCATGACCAATCTACGCAGTGCTCAGAAATATAGCACACTACTCCCATAATTTCTTGTGGCATTTAAAATGCTTCCATAATATGTAAAAATGTCTTCATATACTGTGCAATTCAATTTATCTAAATAGCCTCAGGAGCACAGAAAACATTTGAGTAATCAGACAGCAGATAAAAGAGGATATCATTTCCATAAGGTTACACTGATGTGGAGTCACAAGAGAGATGGGTGAACTCAAAACTGAATTAGTAGTATCTGAAGGTGGGAGAATAGGAAGAGGTTCCGCTGTATATAGAAAAATGTAACACTTTAGCTATGTCACCTTGATTCTTTCCAAATAGACAGTCCTGAATCTTTGGGGAATAATATGATAAGAATCAAGATAATCAATTAAAGGTAAAGGTAAAGGTACCCCTGCCCGTACGGGCCAGTCTTGACAGACTCTGGGGTTGTGCGCCCATCTCACTCAAGAGGCCAGGGGCCAGCGCTGTCCGGAGACACTTCCGGGTCACGTGGCCAGCGTGACATCGCTGCTCTGGCGAGCCAGAGCCGCACACGGAAACGCCGTTTACCTTCCCGCTGGTAAGCGGTCCCTATTTATCTACTTGCACCCGGAGGTGCTTTCGAACTGCTAGGTTGGCAGGCGCTGGGACCGAGCAGCGGGAGCGCACCCCGCCGCAGGGATTTGAACCGCCGACCTTTCGATCGGCAAGTCCTAGGCACTGAGGCTTTAACCCACAGCGCCACCTGCGTCCCGAGATAATCAATTGCTCCTCTTTATTTCTCTGTTCACATGGAGAACTTGAATCGTACAACCTGACTTTATCCTCTGGCAAGACTGCTTGAACAGGACAGAATTGTATCTTACTCTCCTTGCGCTAGTGCAAAACAGTCACTTAATGGTTGTAGCCTGTTAACTAAATCCCTACTCGAGTGTTCAGTGGATGTATGAGGCGGGAACAGGACAAAGCTTTCTGGCTGCATACCCTAGCCTAAGCCCTTGCACCTCCAGGGGCCCTACATAGCAGCCCTTTCTATGTGTTCATTTAAATGCACATAGGTCAGGGTGTGGCCTGAGGAAATGGGCCTATTTCCCTCTCCACACATTCAGTAAACATGTAGGAAAACACATACAGGGATAAATGCTTTACATGGAAACCAAGCCTTACAAGGAACACTAGAAGGAGCTGGGTATGTTTAGCCTGGAAAAGAGGAGACTGGGAGGAGATATGATAGCCATCTTCAAATATCTGAAGGGCTTGGTATCTGGACCGGGATTGAAATATTTAAACAGAGGAAAGCATCAAACCATTAATTCTAGCATGCCGGGGCCACCTAAATGGTATAATTTGGCACCTCAGTGATTGGTAGTATTAATTGTATTATAATTTGGCATTGTTATAATGAGGTTGTTATTGGATTGGATTGTTGTAATAGAAAACTAATAAAAATTATTATCAAATATCTGAAGGGCTGTCATAGAAGGTGGCGCAAGGTTGTCTTCTCCTGCTCCACAGGTAGGACTTGAACCAATGGTCTCAAGTTACAAGAAAGGAGATTCCGACTCAACATCTGGGAAAACTTTCTGACAGGAAGAGCTGTTAGACATTGGAATGGACTCCCTTGGGAGGCTGTGGACTCTCCTTCCTTGGAGGTTTTTAAGCAGAGGTTGGGTGGCCACCTGCCATGGATGCTTTAGTTGAGATTCCTGCATTGCAAGGGGTTGGACTAGATGACCCTCAGGATCCCTTCCAACTCTACAATTCTATTATTCTATGACATGCATGCATCTACGTTTAGCAGGGAAAAGAACATTGTCATTATCACTGAAATCACCTACCCCTGTGGTTGCTGCTTGCTAAAGTTTTAGGAGACAGGAGATGCAATCTCAGAGCCATCCTTGTCAGTTCTTTCCTTGCTTAAGCACTGGAGGTATTTTTTTGGTACAGTATAATGTTATGCTTCATGGAGGCATTAAGCAGTTGTTTGGGACTCTGTTGTGGGAATGTCATATAATTCTTCTAGCTTTGCTTCTGTGTTGATTTAATAATAGTTATGGGTAGATAGTAATTAGCTTGTGTTGGCACAAGCAGTGGTAAGCATTTAGGTACACTATAGGATTTTGTTGTAAGAAGTAGAAACTTGTCCATCAAATGTTGTGTTTTTGCACTACATAATATGTGAGATAGCAGTAGTTATACTTGAATGACTCAGACTGCCATTCTAAATACATCTGCTGGAGTAAGTCCCACTGAATTTAGATTGACTTCTGAGTAAACATGTTTCAGATTTCGCTGTCAAAGAAACGATACTGACTTGAGTTCTTTGACACACAAGATTGTGTTTAGCTTTAAATTCATAGAATTAGATGTGTCATTTCCATTATGTTTTTAACTGAATGGGACTATTAATAAGTTAGTCAAACATGCCTAAAAAGCTTCTTCTTCTTTTTTTAGTCATACAGGAAAGATATGAAAGGTATAATTTTTTCAGCAGTCAGTCAAAAAGTATATGGCATGCACCGAAACAACAAAAATGAGTATTTGATTTCCATACTGTTAAGGAAGTGGATTTGTCTGAACAGGGACCCCAGAGACACTGGCTTATCACCACTGTGTCAGTAGTGTCATCTCTGTCTTTGCTGCCAATGACAACATTGACAATTAGCTTATACTGTGGATGGGCAAACTTCTTAAAATGTGTCTTATTTCATCACTCAAGGTTGTGATGAGAATGACACATTTTACTGGTTCATAGGTGACATGAGCAAATTCTGCTGGTAAACAACCCTGCTTGAGCTCTCCTGTGCAGGTGAATCAGAAATCTGTAACTAGAGGTTCTTCCAGACTCTCACTATTTTGGGGTGGAATTCAATCAAGTACAGGCAAATACAGGTGACACATTGGTAGTTGACTCACTGAGGGAGTTGGGTATGTTTTTAGCCTGGTAAAGAGGATACTGAGAGGAGATGTGATAGCCATCTTCAAATATCTAAAGGGCTGTCACATGGAAGATGAAGCAAGCTTGTTTTCTCCCACTCTAGAGGCTAGAAGCTGAACCAATGAATTCAAGTTACAAGAAAGGACATTCCGACTGAACATCAGGAATAAATTTCTCACAGTAAAAGCTGTTTGACAGTGGAACGGAATCCCTAGGGAGGTGGTGGACTCTCCTTCCTTCCAGGTTTTAAAGCAGAGGTTGGATGGTCGTCTTCCATGTAGTCTTTAATTGAGATTCCTGCATTGCAGGAGGTTGAACTAGATGATTCTCAGGGTCCCTTCCAACTCTACAGTTCTGTGATACTTCTCCAGAAAAAAATCATGGTTGAAGCAGCTTATAACAAACAGCAAAACATCTCAAGATCAACCACCGCAAGAGCAGTAACAGTAAAATGACAACATAACAGCAAATATAGCATACAAAAAAAACCAACTTCTCTGAGCTGTATATAACAACATTACATCAACAACATTAGAAATAACCAGGGAGCTTGAGAGTTTCACCTTGGTCCTAGAAATGCTTCTCCCATGCAGTTCCTCCTGCAGCAGCTTATAAGGTTTCTAAAGGCTGGGGTATCTGGAAACGCTCCTCCCATGATGTTGCTCACAGTCCTTGACTAGAAGGTCTTGTGCAACAAATCCACTTCGCCCCAGAAAATAGACGTTTTTCAATAAGGAACATGATGCAAAAATGCAATGGAACCTAAGAGAGAATACCTGCTTTGATGCAATGTCATCTAACCTCCCAGCAAACAAATGAATGCTCAATCAATTTTTTTTAAAGCACACCTGGAAGCACCCCAAAAGGCAGGGATGGGTAACAACCCTGCTTTGTTTGACAGGCTTGTCTTGCATTGGCTATGGCAGGTCTATGACAGGTTCTTAACTGGAATTAAACCTATTTCGATGAAAGACACGCTGTGTGTACATACAGTGGCAGCTGGCGGGGGTCTATCTGAAAGGCCATTGCCCCCACTATACTGGTACTCCTCACAATGCGCAGTCCTGCCGTTCCTCAACAGCAGGAAATACAATTTAATTTGAATTTGTTGACCCTCCTAGATAGAGGGATAGTGAGCTCATCTAGTTGCAGAAGCCTACACATGCTTCCTGTTCCATGCAGAAACCCACACACACTGTACCTTCTATGTGGATCAGGCCATGTTTTTCAGGTAGATGGAAGATATGCTCACTTGAAAACTGGAGTGAGAAGCTGTCCATGTCGTGTCTTAAGGAGAATATATCAGCCCTTCTACTTGGTTGCTAAGAAGTGAAGGTAGGGGAACATATGCTTAGATTTCATAGCAACCTTTATATTCTTGCAGAGCTCTGTGTTTTTTATGGCTGCAAGACTAGCAGGCATTTAGCGGGTATATTTGTGTGCTTGGAAAAGCATCACTTGTTGAATTTGTGCTTTCCATGCAGCAATTAAAGACCCTAAAACCTTTCTGGGCAAAGAGGTCAAAGCAATGGTGAGGAGTTTAAGAAGTGGGATGCGATTCTCTGGTAAAGAATGATGAGGATTGCTAGGGTCACTCTGTCTGGAGAGAGAGGTAGTTGAGAAAGCTACAAGTGATCACAGGTGGGATCTGGCCTGAAGAAAAGCCAAAAGGAGGCTTAGGGAGGGGGAGAATAGTCAGTTGGGAAAACCGACTGTGATTCGGATTCACAGCCAAGCACTCAGCCCCTCCACAGGTGATCTGAAAAAAAGAGAAGCCAGAGGCAATATATAGATAAGGCCAGAAATCAGGAGGCTCTAATACCCTTAACAAGTGATAAACCCATCAGTGGGACTTGTACACTTTTAGTTAGTAGCTTCCATATATTAATCAAAAACAGCATGCTCAGTGCATCGGATGATTCTAAGCTTTTAGATATCTCCCAGACAATTGTAAGGATGATGCCAGATGACATACTTTTATAAAAAACAAATGTCTGTTTGGGGGGCTGAGGGAGGAGAGAAGCTGAGTTAGGGGTTGCTAAAACATATGAACAGACTTTCGAAATTCCCTTTCTGCCCTCCCCATTTTCATTCTTCTTTATTCCACCAAGGTGTAGAGGCTGAAGTAGACACCTTCCTTGCAATGGTGCTCCGGTAGTTCCTCTGCGTGACCCCCCCCTTTCCTTTCCTTTCCTTCCCTCCCCCTCCATCTCCATCTGACTGACAAATGACAATTCTGCCATTTCAGACACAGCTTGTGCAGCGCAGGCACCAGGTCACGAGAGGGTGAAATGTGTCACAAGGCTGAAATACGATGTCTCCTGGGCTCAGGTCACAGCTGGCGCCTCTTTGCAGTCCTTCTGCCCCCCCTCCTGGCTAAGCAAAGCCATTGTGTCCATTGTGTGCACGGCAAATGGCAAAGGGGGGGGGGCTGCGAAACAAGCCAGAAAGGAATGAAGAAAAACCAGGCAAATAGAATTGAGTCCTTCACTGAGAGAGGCTAGGGCAAGGGATCCCATTGCTGCATGCCCAATTTCCTCAGAAGAATGCAGGGGCAAAAATGGAATGCTATAAAATGGTATCGAATGACTGTAATGCTTCAGTCAGTCAAAACTGATTGCTTAAAAGTAAGGCAATTGAACTTAACTGCAATTAAAAATCACAACCACAATTGCTGTATTATTCCTTGTTTAACGGTGTCAATAAGGAGGAGGAATAGGACTCAGAACTAACTAAGGTGCTCTAAGCAACTACATACAGTACCTGCCACCCTTTTGAACACATTCTGCCATCTATGCACGTTCATGCTACAGACACACATCAGGAAGAAGCACAAGTTGGTGCTGCTGGACACCACAATATTATGGCAAGAAACAACTTCTAGCTTACATGCAAGTGTTTCCAAGTATAAAATGAGGTTCCCATTCACAAAAACAAACCTGTACTGAGTTGAGCAGAGTTGTGCAGCATTTGACATGTGCTGAGTGGGTATCGGCTCATTTCAGTACACAAGCGGCTTGCAGCGCAATGTACAGACAATGCCTCATAAAGCACAATGCAGCAAATACAGATGGATTTCTGAATTCGGTTTGTTCTGAAGTAATCCACTGGCCATTACAGCAAATGCCAAGCACTGTGGGGATGCAATAAAGCTATACTGTATTCACCATGATTGTATCTGTTGGCATTATGCATGGTAGCCCAGAGAATGGCCAGCAACATCCTGAGAGAGTTTTGTTTTTTAGTTTTTTTAAAAAAATATTTTATTAAAGTTTTCTTGGTTTACAAAGGTATGCACCATGTCTCTTTTTTCAAATTACATTTTCCATAGGTCAGTTTCATTTGTTGAGACATTAGGGTTACATTAAGAAGAAAAAAGGGGAGAAGAGGTAGAGGGGGCCATGGTGGGTGGGGTCGGAAGGCAATGTTTCTATTTTGCTTAATGTACGTGTGGGTTTTTGTATCAGCGTTGTTTATGCAGGTTCTCTTTGCTATTCGCTTGTGTTCCTTTGGTGGTGAGAGAAATTGTGGTTGGCCTAGGGTGCGGTTGCCTGTTTGTGATTGGCTGTGTTGAACTTTGTTTTCGTGTGTGAGTGGGGAGTGTGTGTGTGTGTGTTTGAATCTGGTTAGCCATATTGATTCATATGCTGTTGGTGGATTCTTGTCATTATCCTGAGAGAGTTGATAATAGAATTGGTGTGCACTTTTGCTGAGTCCTGCTCAGCATTACTTGAGTCTGGAGGCTGCACCATGGAGCTCCGTAATGCTCATTCAGATATACTTATGCTGATCATAATAGCGTGATGTTCATTTCCACCCATTGTGTCAAACTGTGGAGATGTGGGTTCAAATCCCTGTTTGCCCACTTATTACCTTGTAAAGCGCCCGAGACCTGTGGGTTTAGGGCAGTATACAAATTTTAATAATAACAACAACAACCACCACCATCACCACCATGCAGCACAGAGAGTGAAGTGTCTTCTTGTTTTAACCCAGCTTGAAGAAGAAGACCCTACCCCCCCCACACACAGTGTCCCCCAAAGTACTCTGGGAAAGCACAAAATGGAGGGTGATACAATTGATACCTGAGGATAAGTTGGGGAAAATCATGTAAACACTGTGCAGTACTTCAGATGGAAATCACACACCATTTCACTTCATATTTTCATTTTGCGAGAACTGCCTCCAACAGACATGGTTTGTGACTTGTCTACAAGGTCAAATAAGCGAGTGGCCATGTTAGGAATAGATCCCAGATTTCTTTTCACAACTGTTTGGTGTTTTTAACCACAAGCCTGATTCCTTCGAAAGGGTAAAAGAAGGCAGAAGGAGTTTAGATAGAATGTCATTACTCGAGTTGGAATTTGTCCCGGACACTGTGGTTAACACTTCATCTAATGCTGGAGAGGGTTTTTTTATAATTGGTCCTCAGGGCTTTGTAACAGTTCCCTGTTTGCTTAAGTAAACGGAGTAGTCAGCCCTTTAATACACTGTGCGGACGAGACAGGAGCTATTCCACATTAGTCTTCATTAGGTGGACAGCACTGGCTAGGCTGCGAAATGCTGGTAGTTGACCACAACCTCCTGTAGAAAGCACCTTTTACCCCAGTGTTAAGCTTTATGCATTTTACATGAGCACTTAACACCAGAAAACAGTGGATGTCACTGAACCATAAATGTTAATGCTCAGTTTCCATCCGGTGCAACTCACACGCCCAACAGTTGGCTGGAAAAGGGTGGAGGGGTCTAAAGCTAGCTATATTGATTCCTCCATTGAGCAATAGATTTAATTCTAGGACTAATAGCGTTAGCAAAGACAAGTTTCAGTGGGCCAGATGAGGTCGCCATCTTTCCTTAAGGAATTTCTCATTGGAAAAGAAGCTTTTCCAGACATGAATGGAGAAAGACTCACATGTCATAATTATTTTCATTAATTGAGATCGGGAGCTGTGAAACACCGCATTGGGCTTCTATGAAGCTTAAGTTATAAGGAAGACAAGTTTCCTGCACTTCTAATAGTTGAGAATTTCATCAGGTACAGCTTTTTAAAATTTATTTATTAATTAAACAAAATAGTTATAATTATTAAATAAAAATATTATTATCAAATAAAATATTGTTAATTAAGTAAAATTTGTTTATTAAATTTATAAAATAAATAGATACAGCTTGCATGCCATTCAATCTTCTACACAACTTTTAATGTTTCAGAAGCCATGCTGCCTTTTACATCTAATTTGGAGGCCAAATCAGAGTCCAAAACATTTATTCTTCTATAGGCCGGATGCCGTTTGATAATGCTTTATGCTCTTAACAAATACTAAATAATTATTTTAAATGTTTGCTTATCACATTCTTATTCCACTCAGGCACCAGGCCCGTTGGCAGACCAACTCTGTATTTCAAAGATGTCTGCAAGCACGACATAAAGGCTGGCAACATCAAGCCTGCCATGTGAGAATCCCTTGCAGACGACCACAGTGCCTGGAAACAGTCAAGTCATGCATACACAGCCATGACCAGAGGAGGAAATATCCGATGCATATTGACTTGGAGGCAGTGCTATTTTTCTAGACAAAGAGGTGCTGGAACTCACCCTGAAATCCTCTCTCTTTCTCTTAGATATGGTTACCAGATTTTTTTCAATGAATCCGGGACACTTCCTCCCCCCCCCCCCCGAAACTGAGTAGCAACAGGGAGTCAGAAGTGGGGATGGTGAGGCAAAAGACCCTGGGCCCAAGCACACATGCATATTGTATAAAGGTGCAAAGCCCTTCTTTCGCACCCTGTGAAACATAAATGCACAGAGTTTTTAAAAAACTGGGCAATGGCGTGCTGCGCGCCCAGGACTCCTGAGCCTCCCCCGATCTCCTGCCCCCTTTCTCCTCTGTTTTGACTGATCAGGGGAGGCTTGGGAGTCACAAGGAGGTGGCTGTT
Source organism: Podarcis gaigeae (assembly GCF_964106915.1). NCBI lineage: Eukaryota > Metazoa > Chordata > Lepidosauria > Squamata > Lacertidae > Podarcis > Podarcis gaigeae. The sequence continues at coordinate 57,129,922 of NC_139682.1, read as the reverse complement.
GCCCAGTTTTTTTAAAAAAAACAACTCTGCACATTTATGTTCCACAGGGTGCAAAAGAAGGTCTTTGCACCTTGCCTGGCAGAGAAACCATGCGCCTGGCGCCCCTCCTGGGCAGTGCCCGCCCTCCCGTGACTCCCGAGCCTTCCCCAGTCTGTCAAAACAAAGGGGGAAGGGGGCAGGAGATCTGAACCGCCGGACGTCCCTGGTTCCCCTTCAGCAGTGGCGGCAGCAGCGAGCAGTTCCTGAAGCCAACCAGAGCCAACTGAGCTAGCAGGCTGGCTCTGGGCTGCTGGGGCTGCCACTGCCACGTTTTCTGGGGACAGATTTGCAAATCCGGGGACATTTGATAACCCTATCTTAGAACGGCAATGGTGTCCACCTGAGAGGTGCCAGAACTGAGTTCTGACAAGTTCCCCTGGGGGAAAAAGGCCATAGTTAGAGGTAAGTCTTATTGTGCTCATTTAGGCTTACTCCCATGGCTGTAGCCTCAGCTACTATGATACACCAGCTCACATGGTGGTAACTGTACCCCCATTTACTTGCTGAGGCAGCAGGCCATAACATTTGTCCTTCGAAATCAACCCTGCCAGAGTAAATTAGCATGCCCATGAGGTGTTTTGCAAAGGAGCAATTTTTGCATCGCTATGGGGTCCTGCAGTTATTAACAATTTCTTACCACAAAGGAGCAAAAGAAAACCCTCAATATACTTTTACCAAGTGTGTGTAAGAGAACATCTCTCTCTCTGTGTTTCTTTTTCATAGAATTTCTAGAATATGTACGACTCTGAATTCACTCTGTTGCATAAAAATGAGAATCGTTTGGTTCAGGAAGCGAGCAAGAGGAGACGAACTAAATATTATTATTGTTATCATTGCCCATAAAATAAATCTAGTCACTTAGTGACCTTGGCACGAGGTATTTCCTGGGAATTGATGACTGATTGGTGTTAATGGCCCTCAGCTGCACCTCAGGCCATCAGCTCCTCCCAGCTGGTCATTAATCCACAGGAAATGTCTCAGGTATTGATCCTTATAGCTTAATTAATAAATGCAACGTGTCTTATGGTCTTAGATTTAGAGATGGACCTTTCTTTTTCTGCTGCTTTGAAGGTGACATTTTTACCTCCAGCCTCTCCGGAAGTATTTCCTTTGAAAGCTTTTGTTTCATTTTGTCTCTCAGAATTCATCTCTGCGAGGAGGCAGCAGAGAATTTCACCCTTAGTCAGGGAAGAAGAGAAAGGAGTAGTGTGTGTGTGTGTGTGTGTGTGTGTGTGCGCGCGCGCGCACACACACACACACAGGAAACTTAAATACCTATTTAAATTGGAAGCACACACCAAACAATCAGATCTGTGTGGCTGGCATGCACATTAACACCCTGGTGTGCACATAACCTTAGTCTCATGGTTTGTAATTAAGTGCTACTCAGAGTAAACCCATTTAAATCAATGGAACTGAGTTGACAACATTCATTTCAATGGGTCTGCTCTCAGTAGGACTAGCATTAGATACAACCCATTATGCATAAGAGTATCCCAGCATCACATACCCATCCTATGGTTATTGTTATGCCATCTTATGTTTTGATGGGTCAGCTACAAACATCCATATCTTCACCCTTTGGCTAGCCCTTTAGCAACGCCCACCCCCACCCCCCAACACAGAGATAGGACAACATCATTGCTCTCTAGATTCCTTTCTCCTCTCCTGTTGGACAACATTTAGAGTCCTGCTGGTTGTAGAGAAGAATGGCCTACAGTGGATACTCTCCTCAAATCACCACAGCTTATTGAAAATATTGTAGTTCAATCATACTCATTGTTACTCAGAAATACCGTAGGTCCCCCTGTGTTTACTGGGGCTTACTTTTGGATTAAGTGTATATAGGACTGCAGATTACTTTTATATTCATTTTAGATTCAAAGGATTTTTCAAAATTGCTTTCCTATTTCCTCCTAGATAGCATATGCTCTCCTACTGCATCAGTGCAGAAAACCCCGTGGCAACAGCTCCAAAGGCCATCATTTGTACGCAGTGTTTTTCTATAGGTAGTCACTGGACCAAGTTAAATCCAACGTAAGTTAGGGATTCATCAAAGCACTGATACTCTTGCATTGTTGTTTTTCAGGTGTGGTCCCACATATCCTCTAAATATTTAGCCTAAAGGTACACTGCAGAGCCCGAGTATAATAATTATTCCAAAGATGTAAATTTAAAATTGCGTCAATCAGTCAAATGCAAGTCAAGTCCTTTCCCGGTTGAGCAAATCAACTTGAATCTTACCCTAAATCTTGAATGAACACTGTATTAATCACAGTACAGTAAACACAACAATACATTTGGGATAGAGGAAAACAGTAAATGTTACAGGTTAACACTCACGGCAAAAGACTGAGGTCTCCATTTTAGCTAAAGCTAGTTGTGTTTAAGTACAATTGAAATCAATGGGATTTAAATTAACCGCTAACATGTAATTGAGGCTTAAGCATAAACTAAATTTAGTTAGCTCAATTAGGGTCTGATTATCTAAAAATCCTTATGCCTACACAGTGAGTCTACACTCCTTCTTCTAGATAGTTTCTTTTAAAATGCTCCCAACTTACGGTTAATTAAAGAAGAGAAGGCTGTCAAACTGAAACATTTCCTTGGTAGTGCCTCTTAAAGATGGTGTGAGCACTTTGGAAAAGTAGATGTTAAATATTGATCAGTGCTGCATGTATTTCACATGAGTCCTTCCAGCATGTACAAACAGGTTGCTGTCACTCTACCAGCTATTTATTTTGACTTCAATGTTGATTTATCCCACTCTCCATAAATCCAGAGGTAAATAAGACTTGTATTAAATTTTATTTTTCACAACAGAGAAGGCAGAGAGAAAGACGGATGGAAATAGTTTTAATTCCACCTGCTTTGTTCAGAATGTAGGCCTGCTAGTCAAAGGTTACATTCCTTCTCACCAGTATACAGTGGTACCTCGGGTTACATACGCTTCAGGTTACAGACTCCACTAACCCAGAAATAGTCCCTTCGGGATTAAGAACTTTGCTTCAGGATGAGAACAGAAATCGTCCTGCGGTGGTGCAGCGGCAGCAGGAGGCCCCATTAGCTAAAGTGGTGCTTCAGGTTAAGAACAGTTTCAGGTTAAGAACGGACCTCCGGAACGAATTAAGTACGTAACCAGAGGTACTACGGTAAAATTTGCCCAGTGATCTTACTGCCATGTTCCCCTTTCTAAGCTTAAATTTCAGACTATAGGCATAAAATCCTGAGAGTTTTAGGTAGTGCCAGTGGGGAACCAATAGTAATGGGGTAAGGACATTGATGACATTATTCACATTTAGTGTTTAAAGCCCTAAACAACTTTGGCCCCAAACTTCCTGTAGGCCCACCTGGTTGTTAAGATCTCAGAGGGGGCCATCTTGGTAGGCCCTTCTGCCTTATTAGATGTATGGGGTGGTGGCAATGTGGGAGAGGGCATTCTCTGTGGCAATCCCTAAGTTGTGGAATTTCTTCCTCATGAGGTGCATCTGGCATCTACACAATGCAGTTTTTGGATAATGCTGAAGACACACCTCTTTACCCTGGCCTTTGACACCTGAGGCAGCTTAGGTCCAAGTCATCTGAAAGACCATATTCTCCAATGCGACTTTGCTTGGGTTTTGAGATCTTCAAGGGAAGCTCTTCTCTGAGTCCCACCATCCTCACAGGCACACTTGGTGGGGACACCAGAGAGGGCCTTCTCAGTGGCTGCTCCCAGACTCTGAAACTCCCTCCCTACAGAGAAGCTAGACTGACTAGCTTTTGTTGCACTATAGTACCAGAGTATCCTTCTCCCCCTGCCCCTGCGAACACGACAATAATGCAAGAACACTGTGGAAGCATCACAGAACAATGAACAAAATGGAATGATGTGTGGATGATCCCACTACTAATGCACAATTATTGTGTCAATGAGATGCTGCAGAATATATCTGTGAAAACATGCCCACCAGTCTGGAGAGACCCTTTAAAGGGTTGTGATATGCAGTTCACCATCCAAACAGTAATCAGGGAACTAAAAAGCACCTCGATCCTTTAGTATGGTTCCGCTCATCAAAATCTAAAAAATCTGTCCCATATTTCTCTTTCTTTTATCAACTACTGGCTTTGTGCAGCAGGCCCCATATTTTAAAATCAAGCTAATTCCCCAGATACATTTCCATGTAAAATCTGAAATTCCTAATTTGGTTCCCTATCTTGCGTGGTGAACTAAATTATTTTCACGAGCCCTTCAGGGCATATTGTCAGCACTGACTTACTGCAGTTATGCACCATATCCCAACCATTAACATCACTTCCAAATATAGTGTATTGACAAGGTACCTGGTACAGTGTAAATCCTAGGGACATTTGATCCAGATCGTTAAAACCGAGTGAAGGAAGCAAAGAACAGATCAGGTTACTAATTCAAACAAGCAATGAATTATTCATTCCATTATTAATTCGACAGGCCTCCAGCTATTTTTTCCCTCTCAGATAGGCTGCATTGAGTATACTTCTGCTGTTTTCTGGCACTGGGTCCATTTGTCTCTTCATAGCTGTGTCAAAGGATGCAGCAGATGCTTCTCCAACACCTTGTGACAATAACTTTCTTGTGCGCACTGAATGAGATAAACGCCAAGAAAGGTAAGGTAAGGCATTTTGGGGGCTGTGTTCTGGGCCCATTCGCCAAATCGTGCTTCTTTTTTAAATGGACTGCCTTTGCTTTGCTTTCCATGATCCTATAGGGTACTAACTCTAGAACATCAGTTGTCACGGTGCACTTGCAATGTGCTGTGTACTGATGGTGCTTCTTATACAAATCTTTCAGTAATCTGCTCCCTGTATACACTGCATATTTTTTTTTTGTATCCATACCTTAATCAGATGCATACATGGATCTCTTATGCGTATGATGCCCACAACTAATGTAATGGAGGCAGCGGGTCCAAGTGGGCAAAGGAAGTGTGGGGTCAAGCTTCCTCCACTGGAATTAACATAGAGCTGTATACATCTCTGAACTCTTGCATCCACAAGTATTTTCTGGATCAGGTTGACAGGGTGGAAGCTACTAGTCACCCAACACCCCTACTGAGAAGAATGGGTCTGCTGCAGCAGTGTATGTGCTTTGAGAAGAACAACAGAGAGCGAAGATTTGTTGATTTCAATAGAGCTGTAGATATGGAGATTTTTGTGTGTGCTTAGAACCATGTTTATAATGGTGTGCTAGAACAGTATTTTTCATTCTTTCTTTTCAATTATCACTGTAGGCATATAAACAGGTTTAGGGTAACCAGCAGGCCCAGTTGAGCAGGGTTAAAGTTCTTAGTGAGAAGCTGAAACTGTGTGAAGAAAGACAGAGTGACTAATGCTTTCCACTGGATTCTATTTCTAAATTCTATGGACCTGCAGCTGCATTTGAGAAGAAGATACTTAGTTTTGAAGTAGGCCTTCCTCCTCCTTACCACTTAATTTCAGATTTTAAAACAATGCTATTGCCAATTTAGGTATGCTTCCTCCAATCTTAACCAAAGTTTTTGTCTTCTTCCATTCAACTCCATAGCTCTCTGCAGCTATGATCTTCACCGCACGCCCAGATTCCCTCCAAAATGAGCTGGGCAACAGAACCTTGCTAGATATGCTGGATATTCCAGTGAAAGATAATATGCAATTATTCATTCTCTTAGATTTATGCAGGAATGAGAAGCTTTCCACTGTGTATAACTGTGGTCTAAACCACAGAGCCGCTTGGGCTTGCCGATCAGAAGGTCGGCGGTTCGAATCCCCGCGATGGGGTGAGCTCCCGTTGTTCGGTCCCAGCTCCTGCCCACCTCGCAGTTCGAAAGCACATCAAAGTGCAAGTAGATAAATAGGTACCGCTCCGGCAGGAAGGTAAACAGAGTTTCTGTGCGCTGTGTGCCAGAAGCTCCTTAGTCATGCTGGCCACATGACCTGGAAGCTGTCTGCGGACAAACGCCAGCTCTCTTGGCCTCTAGAGCAAGGTGAACGCCACAACCCCAGAGTTGTCCACGACTGGACCTAACGGTCAGGGGTACCTTTACCTTTAAACTTTATGTAGTAAAGGAATGTATATGATGCTGGCTCATGTTATCTATCTACTAGCTGTAGATCTTGCCCTGTGGTCCATTACAGTGTCTGATAACAATGCATTACACACTGATTGTAGCAGGTTAGGAAGGACAGAGGATTTCTCCTTTGCCTGTGGCAGTTATTTAGATTTTATTTGAATCTGCCTAGTCCCAAAAATTCTTGAGTGGATTACAGTTCATGTAAAGCATGTAAAATAACCAACTAATATTAGCAAAATGGGCAATAATACTACATTGTAGTGCGTTGAGTCACTATCTGGACACACATCAAACTGTTCACAAGATTGGTTCAATATGTCTTAATTGACTTCAACAAGCAAAGATTGTCAAATGAATGCTCCTTGGGTCAGCAGGAGAAAGGCATTAGGGAGAATGGCATTGTGCAGAAGAAGGAAAGACAAACCCACATTCAGAAATAAATTTTGGAGTTTTGGGGGTGGGGACTTACACCGCTATATATTTCTTCAAGTTGTTGCTTATAGATACAGTAAGCTACAGTGGCTGCTTAGTCAAAGTTGACCTTTAAATGTTTATGTTTTCTGTAGGCATCAAATGTGGTGGTGTCCTCTCAGCGCCACATGGCAACGTCTCAAGCCCAAATTTCCCTGGACTCTACCCGTACGATACAGATTGCATGTGGCTCATAGTGGTAACAGAAGGGTCCTCTGTTCTGCTCACCTTTCATCACTTTGACCTGGAATACCATGACAACTGTGAATTTGACTACCTCATGATTTACAACGGGATCTCGGAAGACCAAGGCAATCTCCTAGGAAAATTCTGTGGCACAAGCTTTCCTCCACCATTTACATCATCTTGGAACATCATGACTGTAATATTCCACTCGGATAACCATGTGGCCAGCCAAGGATTCTCTGCAGTTTACCAAAAAGGTTAGAATGGGCTTCAGTTGCAGCTTCTCTACGAAAGAGAGAATTGTTTATTTATTCGAACTATTTCTATGATGTCTTGCTTGCAACCTTCACAAGGTGATATACAAAAAATACATCAACATTACATTAAAAAGTATTTACAGAAAAGAAATGTCAGTCAACATTAGGACAGACCATGTATATGTCATGCTGTGTTGTACATCAGGGGACACAGCACCACCTTACAGATTCGGAGCCTCTCAGGAGGAATAAGCCTTTACAAGAGTGGAGCTCTAGGGAAAATTCAGCAGCAAGTACAATGTCTAAGCCGGCCAATAGAGCTGAATCTACTCATTAAGGCACAAGGCAAATCTGTGATTATAAAGACAGGCAGGGGTCAATACCACTTTAGGCAATCAAAACAAACAACGCGAGAGCTAGTGAAGGGAAAGAACAGGTAAAACAGAGGAGAAAAGAGGAGTCAAAAGTGAAGTAGCAAGCAAACAACGATTGGGAAGTGTAATAGGCCTATAAAGAACAAACACAGTGTGCCTTACTGTACAAACAGAGTCAGCAAGCATGAAGAGCCAGATATAGAGGAGAAAACATGCCTCGTCGTGTAGAGTGGTGAGAGAGTGAAGCAAGGCAAGAAACTGGCTAATATACTGAGAGGGTACTTGAGCTCAGAGAGAAAAAATAAAAGTGCACAGGCTGCAGGGGGAAGGTGGCGGCTGTCAGGGACACGAGTTCTTTTCTGGGACCTACCCCAGAGAACTTCTGAGGTCTGTAGATGCTCAGGTCTCAAAGTTCCATTCCGGTGCAGAAGAAAAGAGGTATGCAGCATCAGTTCCTGTGACTGGCAGGCATTACAAAGTCTCTGTGTTGGCTTGGCCTGCCTTGGTATACATATTTAGGAGCCTAGATTTCTACCTTGGTGTAGCCAATGGAGCAGTGCATCGACCTGGCTGTATCTCCAGTTTCTCCCGCTCAGGCTACTGTCCTTGCAGACCTTGAAAGTGCACCTTGCATGTCTGGATTTGGTGTGATTGAGTTGGTCTGTAGCTGTGGTGGGTTAGGATAAGAGGGAGTGACTAGACCAAGGTCATTCAGCTTCATGGCTGAGTGGGGAACTTAGTGTGATTCTCTGCAGACAGAATCCAATATATTACACTGCAGTGGTATACCACACTTTCCCAATCAGTTTCTACCAGCTGAAGGTGAGGGCAACTGAAGAAGGGCAGTTTAAAATTTAGTTTAAATTTTGCTTATCAATTATCTTTAGATACAGATTTCCAGAACATTTAGAAATCCTTGCTTAGGCTTCCTTTAAAAGCTCTTACATTTCCCTTTTCATATTAAACTGTAATCAAGCTACAGGATGGGTCCATAAAAATGGCATCATGGAGCAACTGAGATTTATTATGCTTACTCCTGGTGATTTCAAGAAAATAATGTGCAGAAATTGCAAATAAAAATGTATTTTCTTCTCAAGGGTTTTTCCTGAACAGCCACGGAAGGATTCAGGAGTAGTAACATTGGATTCTTTCCGTCTCAGGGGCCAGCACTGGCAGGAAAGGGTTTGCAAACTTAATTCTGCTCTCTCTTTACAGTTTTATTGCTTCTTGGCGTAATTGGAAGCAGAAATTGACCTCACAATGGGAACTTAGGCTGTGATTTGCAAACCAGTTCCAACTTAGAAAACCCTCTTGGTTTCAGTAAGGCTACCCCAGAGTAAGCAGTTTCAAAACAGCAACCTATGTCAACAAGCACAAAGTGCCTGTGGCTTTTGTTAATAGTGTTTTGTTTTGTAAAGTGATGGTGAATGACCACCATTCAAAGCAATGTTTCTCAAACTTCATGGAGTCATGAGGCCTCCTCCTTTATATGTGTGAGATCTTCTAGGCCTCCTACAACCTGGAAACTTATTTGAACTGAGAAAACCAAGGGACCACCCACACTTACATCTTGTCCCATGCATTTTAGGTACAAGTCTGCATTTCAAAGCACTGTGACCAAGCACTTGTTATTTTGCCCCAGTACTTTCCCCACAAAATCCTGCTGTTTAACGTCGACTCAGAAGAAGCAGCAGCTGTGCCTAGAAACATGGTCGAAAAGAAAGCCCCTACACCCCATGCATGCTGATTCTTTTTCATCTCATTCTTCTCATTCATTTCATTTCATTCTTCAATTCCTACATATGCATTAGATCTAGTCTTCTCTACTAGCTCCAGTGGGGGCTTCCAGACTGTCACTTTTGGAGGCAAAAGGGCAGATACAGGTTGGACAATTACAGTTGATTGGGGGGAGTCTTGCACAACAAACCCGCTTCCCCTAAAGATCAGAATTTTTTCTGTAAGAAAGTGAGGGGAAACGCACTGGGAAGTGTAGGTTGACACTTGCTTTGATACAATGTCATCTAACACTTCTGCAATGAAACCAGAATGAATGCTCATTAAATAAACTTGTCTAATCTCCCTGCAAACAAATCAACAGTGAAGATACAATGAAGGTAGTCTGGGAGCACTTACTGTGTCTCCTTTCACCTCATCACTTTTTCGTTTGAAATGGGCCTATAATCTTACTTCTCTCTTTGGAACCACTATCTGTCCTCATTTTCTATACTTTTCCAGTTTTCACATGCCTTGTTTTGGTTCTTTTTATTGCTTGGAGAGATGGAGATCTGTATGACAAAATTTATGTCCCTTTTCTGGGCAGGGGTGTAGGATGGGGGGGCGTGGGGGCCCCTCTGCCCCGGGTGTCATCCCTGAGGGGGTGACAAAATGGCACACCGCGGGGGCGGCACTTACCGCGGGGCCTGGCCTGCAGTGCGCCTGAACCTCTTGTCTCTCCTGGGAGTGGCACGGTGGCTCAGGCCCCGCACTGCCTGAAACAGCCCCTGTTCCTGGGTCTGCGTACACACCATATACGGTATTTAAAATGCACTTAAAGCACATGACTTTCCCCAAGGAATCCCGGGGACTTTCGTCTGTTAAGAGTGCTGGGAATTTTACCTCAGTGAGAGGTAAACTACACTTCCTAAGATGCTTTGAGGAAAGTAGTGTGATGTAAATGCAACTTGAATTGTAACCTCTCATTTTAATATGTTATGCTTTCTTGCTTCCAGATGTTTGTGGTGGGGTGCTCACCGGCCTCTCAGGATCAATAACAAGCCCTGATTACCCCGAGAATTACCCCAACAATGCCGAATGCCATTGGGTCATCCAGGCAACTTCAAATTCTGTCATCAAACTGATTTTTGTGGACTTCCAGATGGAAAACAGTGAGCAGTGCAATTTTGATTATGTGGCCATCTTTGATGGGCCAACTATGGGGGATACACTCCTCGGTCACTTTTGTGGGCATGTGAAGCCTCCGGACATCTCTTCTGCACAGGAACTGCTGGTTGTGTTCAAATCAGACTTTAACATTGCAGGCAGAGGCTTCAAAGCATATTTCTTTTCAGGTATGGAAGACAATTCTACCTTTACCTTATGCCAATATCAAGACAGCAGAGGCATGGCAAGTTTTGTGGAGTCTCTGTTAGCACAGGAAGTCATCCTGGGGTCCTTCCAGGCATGGAAATTTTAGCAGCACCTAAATATTGCTGGTTCTACTTTAAGCTGGAAGTGGAATGCCAACTCGGCTTCTAAACTTCTGGAATCCAAATAACATTGTGTGACCAAGAGGGAAGCCTCACTTAATTCCGCCCCAAATGTTTCAGGATGTGATTATCACTGGGATCCTGGTATGGGCAAAAGGACTAAATGCTTCCTCTTCCCTCACTCCAGCGCCACTACAATGCAAAGAGGGGAAGAAAAAAACATGGATACCGTATAGTGACAATGCTCTTCAGAAAGTGAATGGTTAAAGTGGCAGAGTTGATTTCTAGAGAGGAAAGACAGACCATAGAGAAGGAAATGGCTAGAGAAATGCAAGCAGGCCATAACTGGCTCCAAAACCGACTGAACAGCTGTGTGATAGGCCATTTGCACCATGGGAGATTCTGCAGCTATCCCACTGTTTATTTGTTTTATAGTCAATTTCTGAGCTCTGGAAGCAAAATGGTAGCTGAACAGGGAAAATATGGGAAGAGTATGCTTTGGTCCTGACCTTTATGCAGATGCATCTTAAGAGGAGAATGAACAAGTACAGCTTTTCTCAGAAAATACTTGGTGTGGAAGCAGCCTAGGGAAAAATGGGATATATCTACTCATTCCTCAAAAAAACTTAGCTTTTGTATAAATTGAGAGATGGATCCTGACCTCAGTAAAGCAAACAAACTAGCATTGCTTAAAACTGAAGTTAGTATTTCAGCCTTTGCAAATCTTAAACCTTTTATGATATGTTCCTAATCAATAGGATCCACCCTATGCTAAGCTTTGGCAACATTATATCAGTTTCTAATGTTCATTTTGAAGATATGTTTGCTTGTTGAGTATTTCTTCTGAATGCAATCCCACATCATGAAATCTGAGATTTACCACATCCTGGAGAACCTTGGTGTTTGACCAGCCTCCAGGATGTGGCAAATCTGAGATCTCACCACACTGATGCATATTCAGAAGAAATGTTAACCACAGAAAATGATTAGTAAAAATCACATTGTGGCAACTTTACCACATTCAAAAGGAGCGTGAGAATTAAGGCACAGAACTAATCTACACATTTAAAAAAGGGCACAACCTGCAGGAGCTATAAAACGTACAGGAGAGGGTTGCATGTTTTCTGCCTCACATTAAACACAAACATACAAAACTTTATTCCTAAGGAAAGCTAGCCTGTCAGCGAGAAAAGGTGTGCCTTGGTGTTCTCCCAGATGCACTACCTTTCTATGTACAGGGATTTCCCCATCCTTATCTGTATTATGAAGTTTTTTAGCCCTAGGACAGCTTTGCAATGTGCATTTTCCCAGAAGAGCTTGCCAGCTCTACGTCAGACTAGGGGATTTTGCTATAGGGCTTGGACAAAGGTCTCCCATTGGACACATGGGCTAGGGAATATGCTGTTAGGTTATTCTATGTCAGTAGGTATATATCAAACTCACTAATGCATACATTTATATGGACACCTTATCCTGGTGGTCGTATGCATTTCTGTGTTCATTACTTGTTTGTAGGACTGCATTGCAAAACTTGGAGAAGTGTGAATTTTGAAGGATGGCTACAGTTCAGTTCTTGTATTGTTTAAATGTGAACTGAATCCAATTTCTCCCCATCCCTAATCTATACATACACATCAGCATATGCAGATTTTATGCAAACCTCTTCTTTTGATGATGCATTTCCTCTTTTGGGTGATGAGCAAGTGGCTACCCTACAGCCAAGCGGGGGGGGGGCAGTTAAGAAGTTGAAATTGCATTTCCCATTGGGTTGAGGAGAGGGATGTGGGGGAGAGAGCACTACAAGAAATTAAAGTTCATTCTTTGGGCTGTCTGAATTGTATCACACTCTCTTTGTTCTGTAACCAGGTGCATGTCAGGAGGTGTACACAGCCGTCAAAGGAAATTTCTCCAGTCCTCAGTATCCCAACTATTACCCCAATAATATCAAGTGTCACTGGGCCATCCAGCTGCCCCCAGGATATCGAATCAAAGTCTTCTTCCTGGACTTGGATCTGGAGGGGCGGAACAGCCTGACAGATGGCTGTGATTATGACCATCTGGCTGCGTTTGATGGAGGCACCGAGAAGGCGTCTCTGCTGGGGAAGTGGTGTGGGAGAGAAATGCTGTCTCCTATTATATCCAGTAGAAACAAGCTGCTATTGGTCCTTCACACAGACAGGAACACAGCCAACCGAGGTTTCTCTGTTGCATACATCGGAGGTATGGCCTACCATCTGATCTCTTTCACCCAGATTTTCTGTTGTGTGGAATATTTGCGCGGGGCGGGGGGGGGGGGAGTTTATGAACAAGAGAATCCAGAACAAGCCTGAAGATAATAATCATTGTTGAAAATGAGCATGACACACAAATGATAAGTTGTCAGAAAGTACTTGCGTTTGTGTGTTGGGAGAAAATACCAAAATTATTAATGCAGTGGCATACAAATTATATAAAATTTTGAGGGAAAGCTATGCAATCAGTAGTTTTCTGTTTTGCGTGCAGTTTCCCATTGTCATTATTAAATACACATGGTCAGAAAGTATTTGGTAGTTCATACTTCGTTTCAGGAGAAATATGGGCAATTTTTCAACCCTTGCTTTGCTATTTCTTTACTCTAATATTTACTTATCACAGGTTGTATTTCTGTGATGAGCTTTGCAAGAGGCCAGCTGCATAACAGCTAAAATTGGAAGTCTTGTTTAAGTCATCTAGAGTGAAGTCATCCAAGACAGATTTTCTGCAGTATACTTGCTCTGTCTTGTGTCATATTGGTTTATATTGTGTAGGCTGAAATCTGGTGAGCTGGTATTGGTCAACACCTGGTCCAATCCTTGGCAGAATGAGTTGGACATTTTATTTTGAATATTCTCAGTTGTTTGGTTCTGTTCATTTTAGTGCTGCAAAGTGCATACTTCTTCACTGTGGGTTCATGCAGTCATAATAAACAAAATGAGAGAAGCTTTAGAAGAACTGAGGTACTAGATCAGACCAGAGCTCCTTTGACTCTTGGTACCAGCTAAAATATACAGGATAAAGAGGTTGGCTGCAAGGACAAAGATAAACACCTGTATGTATGTATGTATGTATGTTTATTAGACCAACACTTCACCTTCTCAAATGACTTCAGGTGCTTCCAGACATGGACAATGTCGTAAGGGCCAACCCGATACATTTTGCCGCTGTAAGCAAAATGGCTGACAATGCCCCTGCCCCCATGACCCATCCCTCCGCAAATCCGGGTCCCGATCCTGCCCTCTCCCTGCTCTGGGTGTCATGCCTGTGCTGCTGCCAGCCCCGTCACTGCAACTGTACCCTCACCTGCGACTGCGCCCATGCTGCTGCCACAACACAACAGCGCAGTACAAGCTGCAAAAATAATTGGGGATGCATAGATCTTAAATGGATGTGTACAGTGCTGAAAGGGAGGGCGCAGGATCTCGGACAAGAACTCCCAACTGTCATGATCAGGGGCTTCATATCCTGTGTCACCAGTAGCATAAGCCCACCACACTGGGTTCTGATGTGCCATCTAGACAGTAATACCAACCTGTTCAGCACCCAGTCAGCTGACCCCCCAACGACCAATCCCAGGACGCCATGTCCTATAAAGGTTTTGCCTCAGAGCTTGCTTGTCTTTAGCAGTCTGAATGGCTTCCCTCAGAAGTGAGCCTAAGCCCCTGCTCCCTTTCTCTGATATTTCTCTTGGATCTTGGGTTTGACTAAATGTATGCTTCTGCTTTGGTCCTTGACCTCTGCTTGTTTTGGACAGGACACCTGCTTCTGGCTCACATGGGCTGACAACAAGCTCCATTGGGTCCCAGAATCTTATTGCCTGGAGCCTAACTCTTGCTGAAATCTGGCAGGATAAGATCTATGATGCCTAATCATACATAATAAGCATCACTCACACTTTCACTCCAGACACACACACACACACACCTAAAGCTGGGCAGCAAACAGCAGTCTTGCTATTGACTAATAGTGTCTCAGGGATGTGTGAGGGATGATTTCTATCTTATTTCTGCATGGGACATTCCTTCCTGCATAGTACCAATGACCAGCCTTGTATGTGTTTGCTGAACTGCACACCAGGAACTGGTTTCTTTGTCCCAGGTCAGAGCCAGTGGTGTCAATCTCCTGTGGTGGATATTAGGAAATGAGCAGCAGTTAAGAGATGCACCTTCTATTTCACATTGCTGTTGTTAAGCTGGAAGTAGGGTTTTAAATTACCAACCGAATGTATTTGAGGATTTCTCAGTGAGCTTTGAAAAAATGAACTCAGGAGTGAAAAGGCCTAATGAACCTTCCCAAACACTAAACTCTATGCTGCCCAGAGTCACATCTACAATCACTGTGGTGGTGTCGATTATTATCTAGTTTCAAATCTGTGCTTTAGCTCATACTATTATTTTCTGCACAAAGATAATATTATTTTCTGTATGAAATACTGTGTACCACTAAAGCAAATGTTTCAGTTCACTTAAAATTTTGAGCCTGTGGCCTTTACCACTGGTTATGTCTTATTCCCTGATTCACTTGGTAAAGTGCAACTTCATACTCAGGTTGGATCACTAACAAACATTAGCCGGGTAGCTCTTTGAGGCTCTGCTTTCTGTTAAGCCCTGGCAGGGGCAAACGAAGGGGGGGCATCCCTGGTGCTATCACGGACAAAATTATCAATTACTGACCTACCCTCCATGAGGTGGTTTGGGACCCGGCGCTGGAAGCCTGCAGCCAAATATCTGGTCAGGCAATGCATATATGCCCACATAGGACTTTAGAACACAGGATATAGACTTCCCTTTAGACAGCGCTGTATCAGGTCCACTGATATATCTGGCTAAGACAGTGTGATTCATCTGTGGGAATGCTGTCAGCTATTTGTTATGAACCTCCGGTGATTTCAGGGAAGGTTCTTCCTTTTGTTTCCCCTCTCGCAGTTGTCCTCATGAATGTCAGCTGCACACGGACAGAGTTTCAGATCCAGATTCCCACACAGTCACTGGCTCAGCTGGAGAGGAATAAGATATATTTAGGAATCCCGTCCTGCCCTGCACAAGTGGTCGGCTTGAATTTTAGGATACATGCAAGGTTTGAAACCTGTGGTACAGAACCGCAGGTAAGTGATCGGTGTGTTTTTTAATAAAAAAGTTAGGCCTGTATAAATTAAGGCCATGCCCAAGTAAAATATGTTGGCTGCCTGGGCCTTGTATTCTGCATCAGCAGAAGGCACAATTATTATCATTTGTTGCCTCTGGACCAATCCTCAGAGCATCTGCTCCTGGATTTGTTTCCGTAGCCGAATTAGTGAAGTTCTCCTGTGTGGATTACTTGCTGTCCCTTACTGCTGGCTGCTTCCTTTGCTTGTTCAACATAAATAACAGGGAACTACAAGGCCAACACACAGTTGTGTCATTGAATGGATAAGAGGAGAAGAAGAAGAATTACTATTGGAGGAGTGAAGACGAGGCAGTGCAGATGCAGTTATTATTTATCTTGTACATTTGATATGCCACCTTTCTTCCACCATGGAACTCAAGGAAGTGTACATGGGGGATCCCATGGGAGTCTCCCATCCTGGGTCTCTCACCCCACCTTCTCTCTATTTCTGTCTCTCTCGCACACACATACTCTGACATTTCTCCACACCACCTCTGAGATGTTACACACAAACACACAGGGGAAATGTTACATCTAGGGGTGTGTATTTGAAGGAATGGAAAGAACTATTTGGGGTTAAGCACATTCTAACGTTTGTTGATGGTTCTCCCCTTTCCCCCTTTTTTATCCTCACCACAACCCTATGAGGTAGGTCAGGCTGAGAAGCATCTGTCTAAGATAAAAGTATCCGCCATTATACTCTGAAGTAAGCGGCCTGTGAAGTGATGCCTGGATAAAAGTTTGCGGTGTAAATGTGGTGTTTTGTTTGAACTGTACCTCATGTGGCATCCAAGCATAGGCAGAAAGCTCATCATGACTCAGTTTTTGTTCTAAGAAGGTTTTCCAACACTCTGGCTGATTAGCCTGGTCTAATGATTTTTCTGGAAGAAGGTTTCATGATAATCAGAAAGCATACCGACCACTGAATGGGGAACTCAGATCTGGGGTTTTTTTTACTAAGCAAAATCCTTCCAGATGTTCAGCATGTGTTAAATTATCCTCAGGTTGCACAAAGAAAAACTAAGAGCTAAACCAGAGTAACATTTAAGGTGGAGTTTCACACATTTGTTGGGCACTTTTAAAAATGCAAATAGCAGCCTCTGCTAGGGGGTGTTAAATATCAGGATCAAAGCAGGGAGAATTTAACTCCTTCCACCCTTCTGCAGACCTTAGAAAAAGATCTCATTTTAAGCACTGGGAGGAAATTTCCTCTCAGCAGCTAACAAGAGTGAGTGTACTTCAAATAGGATTGTGGCATGGAAAGAAAAGGTTAAAACACCACAGCACCAATAACACCTTCAATTACCACTGTGCTGCTTTGGGGTTGTTGTTTTTAAAACCACCGAAAAACTGCTCCTAAGTCCCACATTTTGTTTTAATATAATTTAGTATATTTTTTATTGATTTATCATAAACATACATACAAACTGACACATAATCATACAAACCATAACAGAACCATACGCTGAGTATATTTTGTATATATAAAAAAATTACAGAGGTGCAGTTCCATATAGCCAAGATTTTAAGATGAGTCTATGTAGTGGCGCTGTGGTCTAAACCACAGAGCCTAGGGCTTGCCGATCAGAAGGTCAGCAGTTTGAATCCCCGCAATGGGGTGGGCTCCCGTTACTCTGTCCCAGTTCCTGCCAACCTAGCAGTTAAAAAGCACGTCAAAGTGCAAATAGATAAATAAGTACCGCTCCGGTGGGAAGGTGAACGGCGTTTCCATGTGCTGCTCTGGTTTCACCAGAGGTGGGTTAGTCATGCTGGCCAAATGACCCAGAAGCTGTCTGCGGACAAACAGCGGCTCCCTCGGCCTATAGAGCGAGATGAGCACCGCAACACCAGAGTCGTCCGCAACTGGACCTAACACTCAGGGGTCCCTTTACCCTTTACCTTGTATAGTCCAACCACAACAAGGAGTCATGGGAGGAGTACTTATATGAGTCTCCATATTTATATAATTTAAAAAATGGAGACGGATCCACTTCAGAACTGTCTGATTTGGCTTCACCCCAAACTACATGTCTAAGTCTGACCAGATATTCAGATAAAGCTGTGTTCCATACATTAGGAAAACATACGGTACCTCTCTCATAGGAATATTGGATGATTTCCAGTATAGGGCTATCTGGCTACTGATAGTAGCACCAGCACTATATTTTTGTAAGTTATAGGTGATACATTTTTGAAAGTAACCAATGCTTTGGGGTGCAGTTATTGTCTGAGTCCTGGGAAATTTCATTTTAGGTCCCTGTCATCTGTGAAGCTGCTGATGTGCAGGTGGCAAGGCTCACGTTAAAGACCCTAGATTAAATAACTTGTCTATGGCCACCCAGTGAGCAGAGAAAGAAAGAGGAAACGAGGGGTGCTCATTCCTCGGTCAATGGCTTGGCAGTCAAAGGTGCTGAGCATCCAAACGACATTGAAATGAGGCTATGCGCTGCTGGGGAATACTAGATAACTTGTAAATTATTCATAATATTTTCATGTATTTATTTTCAACATATTTTCATAACCGTGGGAGCTAAGCCAAGCTTCCTCATGACATAGTTTTGACTTGTCATGATCAAAGAGCTGGTAGTCATAAGTTCAACTTGTTTCCCTTTATTGTACCATTTTGTGATTCCATGAGGTGTGTGTAAAAGAAGAGAGGAGAGGCCTTTTGCTTCATTCATTCCTCACCTGCCAGTCTAGGTAGGTCAGTCATACCAGGCCTGAGGTTCTCTGGTCCCTCTGCCTCCAGATGAGAGTGATTTCTGTGGATCCAAGGGGCATATTTATGAGGGGAAATGAGAGATCACCAAGCCTTCCCAGCTCTTCCCTGAACCCCAGAGACTTTACTTTTCTCTGTCAGATCCAACGTGTACAGCCCTGTGAGGGCGGGAAATACCACTTTGAGTCCAGCAGAAATGCACCCAAGTCCCCAACAGCCAATTTTATTAAGTTTATTTAGAATAAAAAGACAAGGTAAAAGCAGAATGGTACATCAAAAAGAAAACATTTCAAGTCTATTTCTCTTATTGTAGCTCTTATAAACATGCTCCTGGCCTCCTCAGATAGATGGTCGGCTGAGGGACCTATTTGGCAACAGTCATTTTTTAAAGAGTTTCTGGCCCAGGTGGGTCTTGATTGACAGGTGGCTATGTCCCGCCAATCACAAGGCAGTCACTCACATAGGCAGAAAACACCCAGGGGCTAAAACAGTCAAGGTGGCAATAAGTTGGAGGTGGGGGCTGTTAAGGTGCCTTTCCTGGACTGTGGGCATGACTTCTCTGCTGTGACAGAGAACAAGCGATACGAGGCAATCTTAAGGTGATGGGAAGGAGCCGTAGCTCAGTGGCAGAGCATATCTGCTGTACATACAACAGTTCTCAAGTTCCATCCTCAGCATCTCTAAGTAGGTCTGGGAAAGATTCCCTGCCTCAGACCCTGGTGAATTACTGGCAGTCAGCATAGACAATACTGAAGCTGGTGGACTATTGGTCTGAGTCCAAACAAGGCATCTGCCTATGACAAGTCACCATAAATGAGGCTTTATGGGGCTAAATGAGGCCACAGTATGAAATAAACCACTTTTAAAAAATACGTCCAGAACAAGGGTCTAATAACCATGTGCATTTGTTGCTTTATTTTTGGCAATGATGTCACAGCAGGTCAGATGTCCAGCAGCACGATGGGATGATAATCCAATGAGTAATCCAATTTTGCTTTCTCTAGTTTCATGGAGTTTGAGAAGGACTTTTTTTTCTGGCAGCAGATCCGTCTGCTTCCTTTGTGCACTCTTTGAAAGGGGAAGCTCTACAAGCGTTTTAATGCAGGTTCTTCTGATAAAGGCCTACATTGATTGACTGATGTACTGTGGCTGGAAGGAAGGGTATGGACTACCAGTAGAATAAAAAAAGAATTATTCACCAGCTGTGAGTAGCTCATAATCAGGCCAATCGTATTGATTTTCTTCCCGTCTGCTCTGCATCCATAGCATATGCAAGTCAGATAGTGGTACCAAAGATTCCATCATGGAAATATAAAAATCAGTACGCGTGCTGAATATCAAAGACAAAATGCACATAACTTCCCTCTGCTCTATTCAAAGCTTGCTCCAGTTTGACACTAGTACAAACTGTAATCCACCTAATTATCTCGCTGTGTAAATATACTGTGTCTTCCTGACCTAAAACTTTACCTGTAAACCTACCAAGTTATGTTGCCACCTATCTTTTCTCTGTATAGCCCTGCATAATGCTGTGATCCACAAAGCTGAGCACAGTTAACTGTCCAGGGGTGGTGGCCCAACAGGGGCCTCTCAATAAGCATCTGATTTTGCCTGGCACTGCAGAAACCCAAAAAGATATTGAGCACAGGGCAACCGCAATATGTTGCTTGAGAGCTGTGTTCAGCTTGGTTGTTGTGGAGCTGGTCAGGCCCACCTGGATTCTGTTGCCTTGCATGGCATTATGCATCTTGTTTTAGCTAGAAAACAAAGAGGATTAACAATAAAATTATTTAGATATATATAAATTTATTTATTTGGTTTTTCAGATTAAACTTTTACTGTCACATATCAAACATACAACATAAAAACAATATTGCAAGGAATCTCCTGGACTTCACTCCCCACCCTTTGTGGTCTTATTGTTAATCATTTCCTCCTGCATCTTTTATGATAATTCAAATCTTTTACATCTCCATTGTGTCCAAAACTCACCATTAAGCTACAAGTGATATCCCAAACCTACTCATGATTTTAACTGTTTGCAATGGTTTTTAAGGTTATAATTTCCCCCCATTCCTTATTAAAATTTTGGTCTTCCTGATTTCTGATTCTTCCGGTCATTTTAGCCATTTTGGCATAATCCATCAACTTGATCTGCCCTTCTTCTCTGGTAGGTAAAGTCCCTACCGGATTAAAAATAAATTAGTACCTCACAAAGTAAACCTTAGACAGCCTTACTGATTTTCTTCCCGTCTGCTCTGCATCCATAGCATATGCAAGTCAGATAGTGGTACCAAAGATTCCATCATGGAAGATTTATTACTAATGTAGAAAAGGAAGGTGTTCACTGGCTGCACGGTGTTAAAATAAAACACTTTTCTTTTGCTTGTGTTTCTTCTTTTATAGAAAAGAAACAACACGTCTGTGATTGTCAGCATCCTGTATATTGACTTTTCAGATGGAAATCAGGAGGACATTCACCAGTATGAAGTGCAGTGTGAACCCAAAAGGAAAGAGGCCTCTGTGAATCTTATCTCTGGCTCTGATCCCTACAGACTGAACCAGTATGCAGAGAACCTGGTGGAGTCCCAACAGCAGGATATGGAGGCGGCAGAAGTCTATGAGAGCAAGGGCCAGGACACCAGTGACATTGTCTTCATCAGCATCTGCATTCTTGCTGGGGTTCTCATGATCATTGCTATTGTCGGGTTAGTCTTGCTATAGGAATGCAGCCTTTCGGGCACCTATCCTCTTGGCACTCCTTCCATGTCAGCTACTCAATGAGACTCACATGAGAAGCAGCTTGTTCTGGAGCTGGGTTAAAATGCTCACTTATAGTGGCAACTCACCACATCAGACTAGCCTTGTCCCCTGCCAGTTTAGATCTGAACAGGACTCCTGAGCTTTTGCTCAAAATCACACGCTTAGAGTGTATCTGCGCCAGCACAGCTTCTTAATACTCGTTTTCATTTAATGTAAATTTGCCCCTCATTTCCCCAGTACTAATCTTCGTTGGTGGCAAGGGGAAATTATAGGTATAAAAGGAGAATTCCTGGATGCCAAGATCGAAGTTTGGGGCAAGTGTTTTTTGGTGAGAGAATCCCAGCAGAGATTTATAATCACAAAACATGCAGCAAAGTGTGGGGGGGGGGGAGGCTGTTAGATATTTAAAATACATCCTTGTGAGTTCCAAAATGGTCCCTTTTCTCTCAGCATAGAAAAAGATCACACGTTTGGTACATTAAAAATTGGTTTACTTACAAACATGTCAGGTTCATGTACTTTTCCATACATCATTCGGAAAACATAGGCAGTAAAACTTGACTTAGTTACAGTGATGAAAGTTCCTAAATTATTGGTACAGGAACACAAGAATGGCTTGTTAGAGCCATACAGTCTGTGCTTGGAGCAACCAGCTCAGACCTCACACGTTGAGCTTCTCAGACAGGTTGGGAGAGAACAATAGGTTTGATTACCTTCCTCCCGAGGTGAGGGGGTGTGACCTAGCTAAGCCTGACATGTTGGGTTGCTCTGTGGTTTTAACACCTTCGTGCATTAATTAGACTTAAGCATGTTGATTATATGAGGCTGAGAAATTTTGTATGTATATGTGATCACCTCTCTTAGAATAATTGTGGATTTCTGGGGATTTCAAAAAAATAGTACTGCTTACGCACAATTACTTCTGTCATCATACACATCAATAACTTTGAAGCAGTATTCAGAAGAGATGGGTGTGAAGAGGTATACTTTAACACTGAAAAAGGCAATCTCAGTATTAGGAATAGGATATGAAAATCAAACAGCAAGTAATGTGTATGCCTTCACATAAACTGCTCTATGGCGTGTCCCTGTTTAAAATTCTATGTTCAGTTCTCTCACCCCATCTCTAAAAGGGTATGGTAGAGGTGGAAAAGATACAAAATGGAGAAACTAAAATGATTAGGAGAGATGGAGCACCTTCCCTTATGGAGAAAAGCTTAAGAAGATAGAGAGTCTTAATGTTGCTTTAAAGAGTGGTGTGACACTTGAACTGCTCTTTAACCCTCCTGCTTGTGTGAAGAAACTAGTGATTAAAGAACATTAACAAGTAACTAATCCACATTAAGAGATCTTGAGTGTGTACTCTTGTCTCCTTTGAGAAGATATCACACTGCTTATGGAATAGTGGAAAAATCACAGCAGCCTGTAAGAGACATTGCAGCAGAAGTATTATAGTTCCTTAGCATCTTGATAACCTATAAACCAGATGCTTTTGTACCCATTAGGAGCAGAGGGTTGGTGTGTTCATATGCCAAGGGTAGGGTGAGGAACCCACAGTTTGTTCATACTACATATTGCTCTTTAGACTTAAGAAGTCAGCCTCTGACATGATAAAAAACTTTTAGAGTCTTGAAATAATTCAGAGCCAGTATTCCATCTCTCTTCTTAAAGAAAAAATATGCACATCAATTCTTCCCTTTCTTAATAAAAAATCTAGCTTTGTTTTTTTGAAAAATGTTTTTTTCTAACAATCTAGCTGGTCTTCCATTTAAAACCATAAAGCAAATTTAAATATTCCTGTGACAAATCCAAAAGCTGGTTTTTAAAGTAACAAGTTTATGAGTACAAATCACCTGGGGCAGAACTACACTCGTGGTTTATAACGTTAAGGAATGATTTTCATAATGGAGATGGACACATTACATTTTGCTTGTAATGTTCATAATGTGTTATTAAAATTTGACACCAGAGGACGCTGCAGAGCAACCAGGAACCAGCAGTAGGGAAACTGCGTTTTGACGGATTAAAAACAAGGTAAGGAACATTTTTAATTTACCAGTATGCCCTGTGATGCTTTAGAACGATCTATCTAATACCGTTCCAATAACAGTTAAAAGGTCAGTGTGGATCCAGCCCTGGAATCCTATACCCTGTTGAAAGAAATAAGTGCTGATCAAGTGTGTAGGTCCCCTTATGGGATTTTAGCATATGTACAGGTAAAACAGGAGTAGACAGAAGTTAAGCCTTCTTAATATTTTTGTCCTGGTAGTGATCTTGCCTTGCATGGGCAATGTTAACAAACCTATATTTTGTTTTAAGCTTCAAAAGGTCTGATAGTTCATGAGTTCACAATTCTCTGATTACATGCGATACTCATATATTTAAATAATCACTTCTTAGCACATGATATTTCATGATAAATTCATGAAGTTCTACTTAAATGATTTCCACAGAGTGCCTATTTGAGCAAGTCGGTTTCACTTTTAAATGACCAAGAGAGACAGCTATGGCAAGCCTTCAAGCGCTTTATTTCTGAAATGTTGCACATACAGTGCTTTGCCACCTTCAGTCTCTTGATGCTGCTCATAGCTTCTTAAACCTAGCAAGGGAAACCAATAACCATTGTACTAACAGTGGGGGACTGGCTATGGCATAATTACAAGTGAAAGGTTCCCCCATTCTGCTCCTTGAAAGTTCTGTACTACAGAAAATCTCAGGGACAGGACAGAGTAAGTTGAATGTGGTGTGAATTTGTATGAGAGTGCATGAATTGTAAAGAAAAAATAGTTGTTTCTGGGTCAAAAGCATGGGACACCTCAATATAATTCATTGTCCTTTAATCTGGCTGCACCAAGAAAGCCACATCAGACACAACAATATTCCTCTACTTGCCTATACCAGAACTCTTAACTTCCATTACTCCTTTTAAGTCACGAAGAATATTAGGTTTCATGAATAAAGTAGCTGACTTCTTGATTCCCTATTTTTAGTTGTAAAGCCACTTCAGGGTCCTTTCCCAAAATTCTCAAAAGTTTATTTCCAAAAGTTACATATATGTGATCCTACTATGATGTAAAAACATCTCAAAATAAACCTTGTGTCCAAACATGGTCCTGACTCTCCAGGATGGAGGATATTTATTTGGGTAGCAATATCCCCCCCACCCCCAGAATGAACTATCCTTGAATGCAGAATCTTCACTAAAGAGGATGAGCCTTCTCCACAATAGTTCCAAAATAATGTCCTTGTGTTTTCAGTGGCAGCATTATTAGCAGATTCCGAAGGCCTCCTCTAACACAAGAGCACACACACAAGTCCCCCACCTAACAAAAGTGAAAAGAAACCGAGACTTGCAGGAGCTTAGACAATGAATTAGACAGACACAGGTATGACAAGCTGCTTTTCGAATTCCTGGTGTACATGTGACTCATGAATACACAAGACAGTTTTCATAGTGGGAGCGAGTGCCAGTACACTGCTGAGAACAAAACTGGCAACATCAAAAGAGTTTCACAGGAGGGATGGGAATGGAGATAGGCAAATGCATTAAATCCACTGTTTCACTGCCTAATTTGCCCTGTTGTTGTGTTTTCCAAATCATGCTCATGCTAAAGTCCTGTTCCATCTTCCTGTCACCTTGGAACTCCTTGAGATTGTTCTTCGCTTTGTCCTCCAATTAGCTTGTTGAGCCACCAGTTTTTTCTGTTTTCTTATCCACTTCTCCCAAACCTTCTAATGGTCACAGATCAGAACTGTGACAGCAAATTTACTGAGCAGGACTGCAAAATAATATGAGAAAGTGCTCAACAAAACATTGTTTCTCTTCTACAAGGCAAAGTCAAGTGGGATGACCGTGCATCCTACTTTACAGAGGATTGTCCTCTGAAGCTTTGTCCAGTCCAAATACATTTTAAAGTTAAAGAACAACAGAAAGCAAAAGTAGAAGTCTTGAAGTTATCTATACATGGGCAGCAGGTGCATGTCACCTGGTCACAGTCTTTGTCACTATAGTGAAATGTATTGCATTTCCACTGGAATTGTGGTAATTATTTTTAATTTTGCAATTGTACATATCATTTAGCATATTCACATTTTATGTAAACATGTTTCCTCTTTTTTTAGTGCAGAAGTGGCCATCTACATACACTCTTTTCTGGTCTGCAGATAGGCACTTTCCAATTGTATTCAATGGAACCTTTGATTTCCTTGGAATAATGTCAGGAGTTTCTCCATGAGAACAGTAATGATGGACAAGTTTCCCTGAAAAACACTTTGTACACCACTTCCAATTTTCTCTGAAAATGTAACAGTGTGTTCCAGGCTGCACTTTTAGTTATCACAATACAACAATAATGTCGAATATGCCTAGCTATATCAACTGACTGGGGTCCAGAAGGTGACCCAGAATTGGCTATAATGGACTGAGGTTTTGCAGGACTGCCATGGCAGAGCAGTTAACACGGAAATGGCTTCCTGAATACAGAAAGCCTGAAAACTAGTGGAATACCAAAGGACTGCTCCTGTGAGAAGGTAGCATTTTTTGTACACATTACCTAGCCAGAGAACTGCCTGGCAAAATTCAGAGAAGTGCAAATTTCAAATGATGGCTGTGTTTCAGTTCATGGATGGTTTCAGAAAGTGCAAATCAGGTGGGCTCACCCTTAAATGTGAACTGCATCAAACTTCTTCCCCATCCCTAACCCGAAAAAAGATCCAGATTCACAATGCAAACTAATTTAAACAAGGCTGTTGGTCCTCGCAAAACCTGTGTAGCATGGACTTTGTGCAGGTTGATATATTGATATCTGAAGCTGTAGAGATAAAAGGAACTGTTGGGTTATTTTTGAAAAATAAGCAACCCTCACTTTTTCCTCTCATAAAAAGAAACTTTGTTATCAGGGTCTTGATTTGAGTCAATGTTTGTTGAACTGACATGTTGGTAAATGAAATATTTATGAGCGAAATATTTGCCACCTATGTTAAGCTCCATTAAAGAAACATTTTGTGTGTGCGCGCCCACGCTTTAGAAAAGAAGGCCAAGCCTCTCCCCATCGCCACAAATCCTTTATGTTGGTTAATTGCTATGTATATAACTGTCAGCTTGGGACTAGTATCAAGGGCTGACAACTGAGGCAACTTAAAAGATATAATTAACCTTCTTCTGCAGGGGCAACTACACAGCGACATCAGAATATGTCTGCCAGTCCTTGCTGGTTGTATAATTGCACCGACGCGTGCATAGTGTCCATGTTCACACGTGCTGTTTAATTTGACAAAAAGTGCATTAGTCAGGATCACGCAATCCTGTCCCACACTTCATCTGGTTGCGTAAGAAGATGCAACATGTTGAAAATCAAATGTGCACAGCAGCTAATTGCCCAGTACTATGGAGTTTGTAATGATGAGTGTCCTAATCACACCTCCCTCATGCCTTCTGCTCACCTTCAACAGACTCCTCCTTTGGTTGTTAGTTACAGCCTACTGAAGAATTGTGGGACAATGGGGGGGGCTGACTCTCCCCCCTCCTCTAATATATCATATATGTCAATGATTTGGCATCTGGCATTGCAAACAAGAGCAACTGTACTCTAAAAAGCACAGGAACTGACTAATTGATTGCCAGTTAAATAAACGGACAAGGACTAGCTGAACGTACTAGCTGAAATGCCATTAACTCTGAAAAGCTTCAGCAGCACTTTGGCAGTCTACACTGGACAGACTTATTCCACAATAAGTGGGGCAAGAGGGGATCCCCACTAATTACATTTGGGGTGGGCAGGAATGAGAAGACACAATAGAATACCACGGGAGTTCAACAGACAGGCAACTATGGGTGCTTCCAGACAGAGACTTCGTGGCACCAACAGATGATTCAGATCCAGTTTTTCTGTATGCCACCAGAGGTGGAAATTGGGTTGTGTACACTGCCCTATATCCCAGGTTCCTGTCCTCTTAAGTGCTTAATTTCAGATGCACTTACACTAGTACTGTTTTCAGCCTAAAACCTCATGCCAGGAACACCAACCTGAACACCCCCTTATCATCTGCCGAAACTGTTTTCCATTACACCAGCAGCAGGCTGGCTACAGAGTGCCTCTGACCCTGTGCAGAGTATTTCAAATGTGTAACTATTAAGGTTATGGTACAAGAACTAAAATTGCCAGTTATCTGAACCGCCACACATCCAGGGAGGTACCAATATCAACTCCCTGACATGGCCATTGTCAGTTTAATCTAGCAAGACCTCTTCTCATCGGAACATGAGGATGAGCCGCATTTTCCCACCTTGCGGCTCCTCCAGTGTCAACAGAGCAATTTACCCTGCATGAGGACCTGCTACTGTCCATCTCTGACCTTCTAGCCAGGTGCTCTAACCGCAGACAGCATGATTAATGTAATTTTAAACACGAGTTACATTTCAGGACAGGCGGAGGCTGTGCAACGCTGCTCCCCTTTCCTACTCAATGTTTGCATCCTGTCATGTTTCCTTCTTGTAAGTGCTTGTCGGGCTTGCTCTGGCCTATGTTCTCAGCTGTGTCTGCGATTACTAGCTATTAACAATCTATCCGGCTCATCCGTTCAGTGCCTCCTGAGTAAAGAGGGGTCTCTTTGCACTTCCTCCGTGACTGGTCGTTTGCTGGTTCCTGCTCTGAATTGTTCGAGCCTCTCATTTCCACCAGGAAGGTTTGGAATCCATTTTCTCCCTGTCTTTCAACATTCCACAGGCATTCCTGCCCAGGTCCCCTTTTTAAAACACACGCACACACCCCTTCTCTCTTAATGAATGTAGGCCTCATATTCTTGACCCCCAAGGGAGTTTCTCTGCCAAAATGCCACCGTAATATTGTCAGGATAATTGACAGTAATTCACCTCGCCACCCTTACTTAGGAGGCTAATAGCTGAAGTTTCCTTCCGCATTTATAAGGGGCCTCCCCCCTAGAAGACCTTAGAAGAGCCTTGTGGTGATGAATATGTAAGTACAAGCTAGTCACAAGTCAGAGTGTCCACACGCACTAGAAAACCACTGCTGGAATGGCACCATATATTGAGGCTTTGTGGCATTCAGAACAAGTTAGCATGAGGCAGGATGATGGCAACCGGATGGCTGGATTCTTAAAAACACTGGAATAAATTCAGCTGCTTTTGTGTTGTCTGATTACTATTTTGCTTCCTGTTTATTGAACCCATGCCCTGCAAAACTATCCACATGAGCTGATTTTGTAGCATGCCTTTCTTCCTTAGTAGTGGCTGGTAGACTAAAGCAAGGTATTGCTGGACTCCAACTTCCATCAGCCCTAGCCAGCATGACCAATGGTCAGGGCTGATGGGAGTTGTAGGCCAACAACATCTTGTCAGTGTAGACAATATTGAACTAATTGGGCCAATGGTCTGAGTCAGGATAAGGTAGGTTCCTATGATCCAAGAAACTCATATGAAAGCAACTACAGTAATTCAGAGCAATAATAGCAACAATAAACTCTACAACAGAGTGTTGTATTTGAGAAATAAGATTTACTAGACCGGTTGAGGTTGTTGGCAGTCTAGGAAAATTATACCTAGAACAGAATATATGTGTGATGGTTTCAAATTCTTTTAGCTGTGTACTCCCTTTGCTTTCTGTGTCTTCAAGAAAATTAAAGAGTGAGGAATGCAAGTATATGAACAAGACTTTCAATTAGGCTGCGCAGAACTAATGAGATCAGTGGGGAAAGCTGGGGCCTGTGTTCAAATCTTAACTCAAACAAGAAGCTCATTGGAAGGCTATGGTAGGCTGCATTCCCTATTTACAAAAGAGGACAACTTAACAACAACTCTCACATGACGAAGGCAGTGAGGATCATAACGCTCTTTCCACACACTAAGGTTTTGGTGCTTCGCGTATTTACTTCTGACTAAATGAGCTTCGCCTCAGGCTATACAAGTGCTATATGATAAATGAGAGTGTCAAAATATTCCTTCCCAGTGTTTGGGGGTGGTTTGGGTGGCGGGGGGGGGGGAATCTCTCTTTGGAGCCCAGATTTTATAGGGGTTGTATGGGGGGGGGGGAATGCTTGCTTTTTTATGGCAAGGCCTCTAAGCTGCCCATAGCATCATGGCTGCTGTCACCGTATCAACATGCTGATGGATCCAGTGCCTGCTTAATGTTTGCCTGTCATGCAGTGTTAAAGGCACAGAAAAGTACTGCCGAAAAGGGGGGCAATCCTGGCAGCATATTTTTAAAAGGGTTATTTATTAAACAATAGAAGGGTGTGCATATGGCTACTTGGTGGTGAAGGAAATGCTTTCTGCAGGTGCTTAGAGGTACCCTTTTATCTATTATTGCATTACGCATTCCAAGGGAGACGCCATAACTCAGCAGTGCAGTACGTGTTTTGCATGCAAAAACCCCAGATTCTATCCCTAGCAATTCTGATTAAAGAATCTCAGACAGCAGAGCTGGGAAAGACCTCTGCTTGGATACCCATTGCTAGCCAGGGTAGACAATTCCGATCTGAAGTCTAGACGGAGATTTGGAGTAACTAAAGCTGGGAATACATTACACAATAAACAGAGGCTTCCCAAATCCTGTGTTTTCTGGGTAATATGGGGTTATTTGCAGGGGAGAATCAGCAGGAAAAAGCGGGGTGGCTTAATCCTAACCGCACGCCACTTCTCTAGCAGTTTGGACTTTAAGAAGATGGGGATAAAATGCCCAGGAGGTGGAAGGGCTATAGGAGGAAAAAGGCAGGTGGAGAAGGTGTTTAGGCAGCCTACTCCTCCTGTCTAATCCTCCCATGTTCTCACATTTGTGTTATCCAACAAACTGAGATGGTCACAATTAAAGTGAATTTAAGACACATGTCTTTCCCCCAAGCATCCTGGGTAGTGTAATACTGGCGCCCCCTGTGACAGAAGCTCAGGAAAGCTTTGTATACTCCTTCTTGCACAATGGCCTGGCGAAGTAGGCCCATTGCATCTTAACTACCCAGTAACAGCTGCCACCACTTGCCTATGAACTCACAGCTGTTCCCCGCTCCGTAAGAAGAAATCTGGGGTGCTCAAGGAAATATAAGAGCCCCAAGATCCTAGGGACAACACGTTCTCCATTTCCCAGCCGGGTCCCTCACAGTTTATCTAGAGCATAAATCCAGCCCCTCAGCTTTCTATCTCTCCTGTTGCAACTTGCTGGGTTTTAACAATCCAATCCTATCCTCCAAGCAATCTAGACTTGTGGGAGATTCCTAGAATCCTTGAGCTTGGCAAACACACACTCCAGCAGTCAAATTTATACAAAGCCTTATTAAGGATAGAAGGGAAGAAGGCAAATGGACAAAAAAGCATAGAAGCAAAAGGAGCTCTGTGGTTCAAACGTGACTGATCTGAAGCTATTTATGTACAATTCAGTGCTCTGGTCTCAAAACAGCAAGGATAACCAGTTGCAGGTTTCCCCGAAGGTCGGTTATGGACTCCAGTGGAAGAAGGGGACAAATACTGCACAGGACTGCTCACTTTTCAAGGGCTCTTGGTTTGTGTGACTCCTGGCTCCTTTGGACCAATCATAGCCTAAGTAATGTTTTGCAGGTGGACACCCTGCATTGCAGGTGGTTTGGTCCTTATAGAATAAAGAGTTACAGCTCAATGCAGCCGTTGTCTTTTTCAGTGTACATACTGTGTGGGTGAATGTAAGCACCACTGGGTAGGTCATTGCTAGCATGAGATTTGTGAGAGAGAAGTGTGGGTGCAAGAAACTCTCTCTAGTGGTTATTCTATAATTTCCATTTGGAGTGCCTTTCACTTCTCAATGGCCAGGCATCTTTGGGAGCCCTGATAGCTGTGAGTCACACACAGTCTTCTATTCCTGGAATGTTTTATGAGTTACAGGTTTCCTCACTAACCTAGCCATAAAAACAAGGTCCCCGCTCACTTATAACCAGAGGTGTAGATCTTCCAGCCTTACTGATGTTTATTTGGCCCATAAGGCTTAGTCATCTTCTACCAATTGTCTGCTTTATAGTCTTTTTTAAAAAAAAACCCCAAGAACTCTAGCCCTCATGATGTCAAGAATGTCTATGAAGTCTGTGTTAATTTTTCTTTGCTTCTTTCAGGGCTGTACTAATAACCTAAGTCATTAAGATGAAAATGTGACACCTAGGACATTTATATGCAATAGAAAGGGTTAGGGTTAGGGTTAGGAAAAGGTAAGGGTTAGGTAAGGAAAAGGTCTGCAGAAAATATAAAGAGCAGCTTCGGAAGGCTTGAAATATCATTACAGGCTTTATTTGTACAGATGCAGGGGAGGGCTAGGGCTTAGTGATAGGACATCTGCTTTGCATGCAGAAGTTAAGTCTCTGGCATCTCCACATAGGACCCTGTCTGGAACCCTGGTGAGAGCAATGGGCCAGCAATAAATCACACGGAGAAAGTGAAGTTAGCTTTATTAGAAGAAGCAAGGTCAGCTCTGGAGTGCCACGCCAAATGAGCACAGCAACTCTTCTCGGGAGGTCTTGCCCCTATGAGGCAGTTGTGGAGATCGAAGGTCCCTGCTTTCCCACAGCTGCCTAAGTGTTGTCCTCTCCTGGATCTTTCACAAGCAATCTGAGACTATGCCGGAATGCTGCTTCATGACTCTCCTGATTCTGGAAAAACAGCAGGGAGGGGAGCTTGTTGCAGTAGGAGCGGGAGACCCCTGCGCTTCTTCACCAGCCTGTCTCCACTCTGCCTCTTGGCCTCCCTCCTCTCCTGCTTCTGGACTGCTCTCTGCCACAGACTCTCCCCGCTCACTAAACCCTGCTCCCTCTTCAGCTTCCAATACTTCCCCTCCCAGTCTTCTCCCTCTCACCCTCTGACCATTCATTGTGTCCCACCACCAGTCCCGGGTCTTTGAGCCTTCTTCCCTTGGGGATTGTCTAGCTCAGTGTTTCCCAACCTTTTTTGGGCAAAGGCACACTTGTTTCATGAAAAAAATCTCGAGGCACACCACCATTAGAAAATGTTTAAAAAATTAACTCTGTGCCTATATTGACTATATATAAAGTAACTCTCTTTAATAGGAATCAAATAAACACAAAGAAAGTATTTTATAATTACTTTATTATGAAATAGTAAGTAAACAGAAATATGAAAAATTATAAAATACTGGCCATTGACTCTCAGCTTAACTAACCTCGCATGGCAGTTGTGCGAGGATGAAGCGGGGAGCAGAGAACTGACTCTGCAGGTAGAACATCTCTGTGCACAGGTGACACGCCAGGTTAGGAAGGAAGAAGCGCTCGCTCACATCCACCTTCCTGCAAAAACCACCCAACGAGCGCCACAGGTATCTTCATTCACACGTTCAGGCGAAGCACCGCTCTCGCGCGTCGCTGGCGAAAACTCCCCCGCAGCAGCAGCAGCAGCAGCAGCCACGCGCGTGCAGGGCGCGTGGCGAGTCTGGGGACGGGGGTGGGAGGATCTTGCATGCTGATAAGGTGCGCGTGTGCGTCCGTCTGCGCGGAGGGGGTGGGCTGGAGCGCTGACTGGCACCTCGCCACCTTCCCTCAGCGAGCAAGAGAGCGAGCGAGCAAGCAAGCTGCGGCTCCCTCAGCCGCGGTAGCGCCGAGAGGAAATCCGGCAAAGAGCTCCCTCAGCCAGTCGAAAAGAAGCGAAGCCGCTCGCTCTTTCTCTCTCTCTCTCTCAGGGAGCTGCCGCCGCCGGCGCGCTTCGAGTCCCAAAGTCGAACCGAAGTGGAGAAACGCGCGGGAAAGGCGAGCGGCGGCGACCCTTTGGCCCGCCTGTCCCTTCCGCCACCCAGGGCAGCATGAGGGAGGGGCTGCTTGCCTGCTGCTGCCGCTGCCGCTGCTTCCAGCGTCGGAGAAGCAGCGCAGGGACACCCCGAAGGAGAGGCGGGGAAGGCGCGCCTAGGAGGCAGCTCGCTCGTGGCCCCGCCGCGCTCTGAGGGGACGCCGCTCGTCGCCTTTTCTCCTCGCCACCCGACTCGCCCGCTTCCCTCCCACGGCACACCAGGCAACGTCTCGCGGCACACTAGTGTGCCGCGGAACACCGGTTGGGAAACACTGGTCTAGCTGGTGCCTCCCACCACTCCTCTGCTAGACACTGCAAGTCACTGCAAACAATACTGAACTAGATTGACCAATGTTCTTCTGACTCAGTATAAAGCAGCTTCCTCTGTTCCTATGTGTGAATACTAAATCCTTCCGAAGACACACACACGTTGGCATGTACACATATGTGTACATACTTCCTTCAGGCAGGAGGGAGATTGCCTGCTTTGCAGCTGTCGACTGTCACTGTCTCTTTAAATTCAAGAGAAGCTTGATGTGCAAACATTAGCAGGTAGTAATGTTTATCTTCATGTTATGTAAACTTCACCTGCTGATTGCTGTACCACCAACCTGCTGCTGAATGCACAAGAGAGAGGCCAGGTTAGGCAGGGGGTGGGGGTTTGCAGCAGGTTTAGATGTCAGAAGTAAAGCCCATTTAGAGTAAGTGCAGAAAAAGATGGCTGTTGCCTGTTAAAATTGAAGGGGGAGTACTCAGTTGTACACAGAAGCCCAAACTCCTTTGCAGCATCACCTTAGCAATAAGATCAGCTGTGTTCCCCCAAGATCTCATCTTCCATTAGAAGTATGACTTTGACTGGATATAGCCTGTGGGCTTCAGGGCACCTATCCCAACATAACTGGCTTCTTAGCCAAAACAGCTCTTACTAATCAAGGAGAGATTAAGCCAAATTTAGATCATTTTGATCCTTTCCCCCCCAAAGTTCAAAGGCAGATTATGTTATGGATTACTGGCAGCAATTCTAACAGAAAACTAGTGATGTACATTTAATTTCACTTTGAACTGTGGATAGGCACACTTTGCATGCAGAGTTTTTTTTATATTATTTATTAGGCTCTTCCTTATACAGCGTAGCCCCAGGTAGTCTAAAATAGCCTGCCTGGATTAAATGAGGGGAGCTGAATGGAGTGGTATTTTGATGACAACAACAATGTCATAGGTATGCTGTGGAAAAGTTGCAGACAGGATTGGCTTGGCAATAAGCAGGTGTGTGGAGGTGCCCATGATAAACCAAAGAACATTGCGGCATGTTAGTGGGGAACAGCGTGGCAACCCCCACCTGACAACGAATGTTCACTGATTCAGAGGTCACCAACGTGGTGCCTGTGGGCACAGGTGCACTCACAAAGGCCTCCTCTGGCGCCCCCAAGGTCCACTCTCCCCACTGATCTCCCACTTTAAATCAATTACGGTATTTTTATCGCATCATGCTACTTAACAGAATTTGAGTTGACTGACAATTCTAGGCTGCATCAAGAAAAGTATGGTGTCCAGATCAAGGGAAGCAATAGTACCACTCTATTCTGCCTTGGGCACGCCACACCTGGAGTACTGTGTCCAGTTCTGTGCGCCACAGTTTAAGAAGGATGTTGACAAGCTGGAACGTGTTCACTGGAGGGCTACCAAAATGTTTAAGGGTCTGGGAACCAAGCCTTATGACAGAGCTGGGTATGTTTAGCCTAGAAGAGTGGAAGCTGAGAGGAGATATGATAGCCATCTTCAATATCTAAAGAGCTGTCACAGTGAAGATGGAGCAAACTTAATTTCTGCTGCCCTAGAGGAAAGGACTCAAATCAATGGATTCAAATTACAAGAAAAGAGATTCCCACTAAAAGTTAGGAAGAACTTTCTGGTGGTAAGAGCTGTTTGACAGTGGAGTGGACCACCTCAGAAGGTGGTGGACTCTCCTTCACTGGAGGTTTTTTAATAGAGGTCAGATGGCCATCTGTCAGGGATTCTTTAGCTGTGGTTCCTGCAATGCAGAGGGTTGGACTAGATGACCCAAGAGGGTCCCTTTCAACTCCATAATTCAGTGGTTCTATGATAGTGGGTTGCATCCTATGCTCATCCTACTCAGGTAGACCCATTGAAATTAATGGACATGACAACCAAACGTCCATTGATTTCAGTAGGGCTCCTCTCAGAAAAACCAGCCTCCATGCTGCAAGTATTGTATATTACGGTATTGCATTTGGGCTAAGCAGCCTTGATACAGTGATGCACAAAATATATGCTTATTTCCTTGCTGTTCACAAATCCAAAGCTGGCAGGTTTTAGGTCATTTCCACAAGTGTCATTATGAAACACTGCTTAGCTTCCTGGCTGGCAGGGTGGCACTTTAGCGCGCTGGTGTAATGTGTGCTACCGATTCATTCTCCGTTCAGTTGAGGTTCATACTAGAAGATGGACTGACATTTGCATTTCATGCTTGATGTGCTCTTCCGGTCACTTGTGAAAGGATGCCCTCGCAAACAGCGGCAGCTTCACCAGCAACGAAGTGCGCAGTTGGTGTTCCCGTGTGGCCTTGCCTTGGTGCCCTCCCTGGCAGCAACTGTCACTTTTCCTGGTCTCCCACACCATGCAGGGGCGCTGCCAGGTAAGATTGCTCACTTGTGAAGAGGACAGGGAGGAGGTGGGGCCCTGGGCAGCCACCATTTCCCTCATGGGCATAACCTGTCGTGGTAGGAATGGGCAAATCTCTCCATTTTGAATTCTCTCTTTCCCCCCCATTTTAGTTCTCCATATTTCCGCACCAATTTGCAAACTCCTCAAGGAGATTCATCGGCACTTTGATGCCAATCCCTCCTAATATACTCATTTTTTGTTAAGAAATTTTCCAAATGACGATGCATTTTTGTATGCTATTTTCACTGAGATGCACATTTTTAATGCACCCTTTACACTTTGTGTACATGCATTTCTGCACACTTTTGGTTGGCGAACTGCACTGCAAAACTCGGAGAAGTTCAAATTTCAATGGAAGGCTGTGTTTTGGTTCGGAAATTGTGGATGAGGTAGATTTGCCTTTCAGTGCAAACTGTGTCAAGTTTCTCCTCCATGCAAAGGTGGTGGCTGTCATTGCCAGGAGCTGAGCAAGCGCCATTGCAGCACCAATGCCAGGTAAGCCCATGAACCACGAAATGAGGTGGCAGCTGGTAGATGCATCAGCACCACCCCTGGGAGGGGAGAAGGTGGCTGCAGGCACGGTGGTGGTGAGGACAGGAAAAGCAACCGTTCTGGTGTTGTCCTGGCTACCCCCATCAGACTCGGAACTCAAACCATTACCCAGGTTTGGAGCTTTAATGGTTGTATTCAGGAATTCAGTACAACGGCCCAACATGGGTCTACTGGTTACACAGGCGCACAGCTCTATGATACATGGCTAGGCATAAGCTAAGACTTTGTTCCAACAATTGGCACACACCCTGTGCTCCTCTTTTGAAGAGCAGGGCGGTTGCTCATGCAGTTGGCATCTGGAATTTTGGGACTGGGCAAACAAGCAAGTGCAAAGTCTGTTCCTGCAGCCACATCCATGGAAGCAGAGGGAGAGTCAACGTGCTGTCAGATTTGTCCGTAAGTGCCTCCCTCCTCAATGACAGGGGAGGCACCAGTTCCCCCTGATATTGCACTTGATGTATATCATAGCATAACCCACACTTCTCCTGGGTTCAGGCCTCCACCTTCCAGGTCATTGGGCTCTCCCTGGGATCAGGCGCCTCTCAGGATCCTAGATCCCCATGCCTCAACCCATGGGTGTAGCCATGCTCCCCCAAATCAATAAAAAATACATAGCTAACTGAGGTTCTGCCCCCCCAACAAAAGGCCTGCCCCCCTCCTAACAAAAGGTCCGTGCCCCGACCCACTAGGACATGCTTCCTCAACCTCGGCCCTCCAGATGTTTTTGGCCTACAACTCCCATGATCCCTAGCTAGCAGGACCAGTGGTCAGGGATGATGGGAACTGTAGTATCAAAACATCTGGAGGGTTGAGGAAGCCTGCGCCAGGACCTTCCCCTAGGTCAAACACTCTAACTCCCTACTCTCCTCTTGCTCCTCGTCATCTGACCACCTTCTCCATGACATCTCCACGGGGTTCGTGGCAGGTGGGTCCTGCTAGGGCACCTGTGACCCAGTAAATACCCCATTATGCCAGGTGCTTGTGCTTGGCCAGGGGACAGTCTGGCTTCACAGCAGCTCATGAATCCCCCTGTGGCATCTGTAGATGGAGAGTCTTGGCCATCTTCAACAACGCTACATGATCTGTGCATGCCCCGTGGTTTGCTGTTCTTTTCGCTTCACACCCTCAAGAGTTGGCAGCCCCGTTTTATAAGCTGTGGCATATGGAATCACTCTGCAAGCTTCAGGCGCAAGCAAACAGGCTTCCACGCAGCCCAGGGTCCAGCTTTGTCTTCTCTTCTCCATGACACAGAAGAGACACCACGGCCACTCACTCTGTGAGTGTAGCATGCAGAGACATCTAGTGGCCGTCTAATTTATTGCAGGGAGGAAAAGTGAGAAATCCAGTCAAAGGGTACGCCAGACAAGTGTATTTAATTTGCATTCCCCTTTTATAATAAAATAAAATAATGAGTGCAAGAAATCAAGTGGGGAAATGGTGCCTTTTGATGCTATAAGCCCTACCTATAGATACAGATCACATTAGTGCAAACTGTGTTTCATTCACTACTTACTACTTGCCTGAGCTTCAGAGTGACAGGGAATTTCATTTTCTCAAGGACGGAGTTAAATATTGTAGCTTTAATGCTGAGTATTTCACTGCAGCTACAGTTTTCTCTTGCATGGAAGCAGTGGGGTCCTCTTTGCAAAAAAATGCGAAAACACGAGAGATTTCCACCACTTGTACCGTCAACATTTGTAAGCATCCAAATAGACACAATGTGCTCAGTCAAAGAGGTTGTAAGTGTTAATTTTCATCTCAAAGTAACTGCCATATAAAGAAAATCAGGATTTCCAGAGTACCATTTCACTGGCAACATCACAGGCAAGGTGTGGGATCACAGGCTGCTTTTGGGGGATGCAATGCCAGCTCCAAGTTTTGAGGGGCACTTGGGCAAGAATACCTGAGTGGTCCCATCCCTGTCCTCCCAGTATGAGGGCCCAGTCTGTCCTCCCATTTCCTTCTTGCCACTGGCCACTCCCCTGCCCTCTGCCTCTGAGCCTACAACCACTCCGAAGAAAAATGCAAAAGGAGGAGCTTCCATCTCCTCATCCTGATCATTGTTTGCATGTCTGGAGAAGGAAGAAGAAGAGTTTGATATCCCGCCTTTCACTCCCTTTAAGGAGTCTCAAAGCGGCTAACATTCTCCTTTCCCTTCCTCCCCCACAACAAACACTCTGTGAGGTGAGTGGGGCTGAGAGACTTCAGAGAAGTGTGACTGGCCCAAGGTCACCCAGCAGCTGCATGTGGAGGAGTGGGGAAGCGAACCCGGTTCACCAGATTACGAGTCTACAGCTCTTAACCACTACACCACACTGGCTCTGGGAGCAGCAGAAGGGGCAGGAGGCTTTGAGAGTCAGCTCTGGAGCCCCAGGAGGGTTGTGGACTTTGGCAAGAGCCCAACCATGCCAACAAAACCTGCTGCCAGCTCTGCCTGAAAGGTATATAAATGTGGGTGGTTGTGAACATCAGAGGAGGTGGCCTTG
Organism: Podarcis gaigeae; assembly: GCF_964106915.1. Taxonomy (NCBI): domain Eukaryota; kingdom Metazoa; phylum Chordata; class Lepidosauria; order Squamata; family Lacertidae; genus Podarcis; species Podarcis gaigeae. The sequence continues at coordinate 57,091,195 of NC_139682.1, read as the reverse complement.
CCTTGCAGGACTGTTTATGTGTCTCTCACTCAGCTATGATCAGCAGGGCTCCTGCTTTTTCCAGTGTCTGCAGCTTAACCGCAAAAGAGGGTAAATGGTAAAGATTCATGAAACAATGGGAACAGGAAATTCCCCATCTTGGCAGCCTGACTACAGCCTGCCCCAAAGAGGGGCTCTGCTCCTCTCCACACCAAAGAAAGCCAAGGGAGGCTTTCCGTATTGTTGCTGCTTCTTTAATTGGCCTGCTTTTTTTGAAATTGTTGTTGCCACCATGAATTATCTGTCAGATTGTTCCTCCTGTCAGAAAGCTGTTGGGGAAAATGGGAAAACATGCCTAATGACATCCTGCTTTGGGAAACAGGATTCTTAACACAAGATGTTGCAAAAACATCTGCCTGCCTCATGGCTCACCCTCCTCCCGTCAATGCCTGTCAAGCACATACAAAGCCAAACAGAACACGTTTCTCTGCAAGGCCTTCCTTACCTGGGAGTCTCTTCGATTGAACTTTCTCCTCCCGCCACGTCTCTGACTCCTGAACAGAAGGTGATCTTGCAACAAAGAGAAGCTGGAGATGGGAAGGACTTAAGGAGTGGGCACAAATCCCAAACTCCTAGCGCTTTTGTCATAGGCTGCTCCACATCATGTGCACATCATGTACACATTTAGTACTGGTGACTGTGTGAATGGCCCATGGGATGACAGGTTTACGTTAACTTCAGCTGGCTGCCAGTTTGCTTCCAGGATCAATTCAAGGTGCTGGCATTAGTCTTTAAAGCCCTAAACTCAGTGGAGGCAGGTCCATTAAGGGCCTCACCAACCCCAGTCTCTCTGTCAGCCCTTCCTGCTTTCCTTCCTTGCCAGTCCAGCCTGCCAGCTTCCTTCTCCTCCTTAGTCTCAGTATTGCCCTTGTAGAACTCAGAAGGGAGATGGACAAGGACAAAACCAGACTGTTCTGCTTGTCCTTGGCACTGATGCTGCCTATTGTTTGGGCTCCCACCAGTCTCAATGGGCTCCAGCCACCACTGCCTAAACTGTTTGGGGACAGGCTATCTCATGAATTGTCCACCACCTCTCATATGAGCCTGCTTGAGAACTATGTTCAACTGAGGCCCTTCTGGCAAGAGTTATGTTGCTGAGGACAAGAGAAAGGATCGTTTCTATCATGGTTCCCAGATTATGGAATATTATCTGCACACAGAAAATTGCCTGCTTTTCAGTGGGAATTGAAAACTATTATTTCAAAATACATTTTAAAAATGTCCCTCTGACTGTTGTTCTCCTCTGGTTCTTTTTAATTTGTTTATTGCTTAGTTATACTGTTTTGCTATAGTGCTTCGTTTTAATATACTGTAACGGGGTTGCCAACCTTTCTGGACCAGGAGGCACACTTTGAGAAAGTCTTGTGGGTGCCAGTCATAAAATGGCTGCCTTGGAGGGTGTGGTATAACATAACATGGCTGCCATGAGGTTGTTGCTGCTCCCTCCCCTCACCTGGACAACCTCATGCTTACCATGGGAAGTCAGCTGGTCCTAATTGTGGTGATAGCACAATATTGATACATGCCTACAATGATGCTATTGCTGTCCTACAACAACAGAGAGCATTGCCCAGTCGCCAGAAAATATGCAAGGTGGCCACACCATTCTCACTCTCATGCACACTCACCACAGATACACATGAATCTCTCTCGCTCACTCATACACCTATTTCACATATACAGTGGTACCTCGGTTTAAGAACAGTCCAGTTTAAGAACGATTCAGTTTATGAATTCCGCAAAACTGGTTTGCAAACTGTCCCGGTTTGCAAACTTTACCTCAGTCTGAGAACGGAATCCAAATGGTGGAAGGGCACCAGCAGCAGGAGGCCTCATTAGGGAAAGCGCACCTTGGTTTAAGAACGGTTTCGGTTTAAGAACGGATTTCTGGAATAGATTAAGTTTGTAAACCGAGGTACCACTGTACGTCTCTCCTTTTCTGGCTACTGGTGTGTACCTCTCCTCCTCTCACAAAAATCACACATACACATAGACCACACATTTATTCATTCATTTTCTCCCACCATACCTCTCTTCATCTCTCACAGACCACCCCCCCCCCCCGGAGACCCAAGTTTTGGAAACCTTGGTCTACACTGACTGGTAGCAGCTCTCCAGGGATCCAGGCGTTCCCTGCCCTACCAGGAGGCAGCGGAGATTGAACCAGGTGTCTTCTGTATGCTAGAGCATGGGCTCCACCTCTTAGTCACAGCCCCTCAACCAGGAACATTTCATGCCCTTGCTCCAAGCAGCATTTCATTTCCCATGTGCAAATTATTACAGGCCAAATCCTGAAAAAATGTATCATCCCTGCCACCTAGAGGGGAGCATGTGTGGCTTTCATCATGGCGCTGAAACATCATTCCTTGAAATAGTATTTTGTGGAACTTTTCTGCAGATCCTGTTCTATGAAGTTCACAGCATTAGAGTCCTCTGCTCTGAGCATAAAGCCCTAGCTCTTTGCTGTTCTTTGTTGAGAATCACAATCTGAATTCTGATTGGTTCTCGTTCCAGCTCTGCATACCAGCATTATATATGGTCTTGGATCTTACATTCTGAAATTGCTTGTCCTTTTGACCTTGCCTGAAGTCTGAACTCAAGATTTATGTATTGTTTTACCTTGTTTTCTGTTGCATGCCCCGTGAGACTGGACAATTGCTACAGACAGTCCATAGCAACCAACATCACACATCCAAACACCGCTACAAATCAGAAGAGGTCATAATTGTTTTCACTAAATGGTTCTGTCCAGTCAGGCCCACATGCAGTAGCCTGGTTCATCACAAACCATGGCTTAGTGTGAATGAGATCATGGCAGCTTTCGTTCTCCCTGGTTGTTTTGCTCCCGAGCTAAACCATGATGTGTTGTCCAAACCCAAGCTCATGGCTTAGTTCTCCCAGGCAAACCACAAGCTGCAGCCAAGCTTTATGTGGGAGAGCTAAACCATGAGCCAAACCATGGTTTAGCGCAGTGCAGCACGGGAGGTAGCAGATGCCCAGCAAAGCAGCCCTGATCTCCAATTCAGGAGCCTGCATGCTTGCTCCTTCACATTAAACCATGGTTTGTCTTAGTGTTACATGCAAGCAAGGAAAATAGCTTATGCTAAGCTATTGGCCTCCGGCATGCAGCTGTTTCTCTGCTAAGGACCCCCTTAGAAAATCAGAGAGACCAATGAAATGGTTAAATGGACAAATCCTTGCAATGATTCCAGAATCCAGTTTAAAAGGGAAGGTTTAGAAATGTAAGCTTAGCAAAACAAAAACAGACTGTTATGTCTTCAGCTGATTTTTGCATGATTCTGATTTTAAAGACTGGTGGGATGTGTCTCGTTTCAATTCCAGGTATATCTGCCCATCCACTCTGCTTGTGAGCTTGTTTCACAGCCTGCCTTGTCGAGTGGAGTTGGGGGTTGGGGTTGGGGAGGGAAGGCGAGGAGAGGAGAGGAAGGAGCGGCTGCATGCTGTTGATGGGCTAGAACTCAGCGAGGAGTTTATTGTCTGCTAAGGATGTAGACTCCTTCCTCCTGGGATGCACAAAGAAGCTGGTCTCAAGGCAGAAGTAACCATCATCGGTCCCCAAGGAGTGGCGCGCTGCTGCCGCTACTGCTTTCTCTGCCTCTCTGGTTCTATGGGAACGCCGCCTGTGCCCCCCTCCTTTGCTCTGGCATTGAATCAAGTCAGTGACACCACCAGCCTCGGAAACGTCTGAGCTGCTTCCCTCTGAGGCGGCAGGGGGGGAGGGGTGGCACCAGATCACATTGCTGTGGGCTGAACAACAACAAAAAATGAGGACAAAACAGGCGGGGGGGGAGGAGGAGGAGGAGGAGGAGGAGGAGGAGGGATGTGTGAGCGGGGAAGGAAGGAAGCCAGGGCCCATGCCAGGACATTTAACTGCCACTGCCTTCAAAACAAGACCATTATATTCAAAGGGCTGCCACTCATGGGCCCCCATAGCAGCCAGGTAACGTGCTGTGAGGAGGAGGAGAAATAATAGGATTTTTGAAAAGGAAAGGAAAGCTTAACCACAGGTGCTTTGGCCTGTCTTAAGAGCTGTGGCACCTGCAGAAACATCTTCATCTAAATCAGCCTTATTCAACTGGGTGCTCCTTCCAGAAATCTTGGGCCACAACTCTCTCATCATCCCACACCATGCTGGCTAGGGCTGATGGGAGCGGGAGTCCAACAACATCTGGAGGGCACCAGGTTGAATAAGGTAGATTTTAAAGGCCTTGCCTGTGCCACATACCTACAGCAGAGGCCTTTTCCTTCTCCTGTCCCTGTGGACCCTGAAATCCCAGCTAGATGCTGACAGGTCCATCTCCTGTGCCTAGTGGCTGCTTCCCACTGCTGGAATTTCTGAGTCAGTGTCAGTGTTGAAAGCGATAATAGGATCAGCAAAATGTTCTGGACTTCCAGTGAACTCTTTCGTGCACATTTAGCAGTGAATCAGGGCCGGTCCAAGCATTAGGCGGTGTGAGATGGCCTCAGGCAGCAGGTACTGAGCTGCAGGGAATTCTGACGAGGTGTTAGAGGCCAGATCTATGTGTGCCACAGGCCCTGGCCCTGCACTCACATTGCTACTTCTGCCTTTTGAGAACCTTGTAATGAGAGACACTGGGGACTGAACCATGAGCCTGTATTTATGAAAGGACCTGCCATTGTGGTTTTGGCTGTGCACAGGACCCGCTTACTTAGATGTAAAGTCTACATTAGGATCTCATCCCAGCACATTTGTTTCAATGTAGAGAATTTACTATTGGCTAGGGTGGAGGAATAGTTGTTTCACAACACACACATTGTGTCCTTTTGACATTGTCACGCATATAAGAAAACAGATCAGTGTAATTACCAGGAGAAATAAGGTGTGGTGTGGTTCTCTTGCCTTGTGGTGGTCTTCAGGGGGCTGGCAGCCCAAAGAGACAGCCTACTCCACATGCGATGGCTTAATCTTTGCTTTCTTGAGGATTTCCTCCGCCTATATGCAAAGCAAATGAACTACTAAAGGGAGGTGGCTTTTATTGTTGAAAAATACAGTCCTACATTTCTTTATGACATATTTCCAATATGATTATTCTTTAAAATTGATACTTCTTAAGGGTTATAAGCAAATTTATATCCCCCCTCCTGTTCAAGTTGGCATATCACTGATGGAGCACGTTTGTTCATTTAAGGCCCAGGCAAGATGTTTAAAGGAGGAAGTCACTTCCCTTGGGAGTTTTTGGGAGTGGAGATGCATTTAACTGGTTCCCTGCCCACCACTGCCTCACTATAAAAACACACACACACACCAGCTAACTCCATGTTAGTGACAGGAAACACACAGTTGTCCTTGGGAATGTGTGGTCAAAACTCCACAAGGGAAAAAACTTCTTGGGGTGGGGGCAATTTGGAGATGGGATAGGGCAGGTGGGGAAAGTACCAAGTACCTCTTCCCAAGAGTTCCTCTGCAAAACGTATTAGACCACTGTTGTGCATGCTAGCATGGAAAGTGCAGTTAGCCCTTCATTCGCTGATTAGTGAATACAGTGGTACCTCGGGTTAAGAACTTACGTAATTTGTTCTAGAGGTCCGTTCTTAACCTGAAACTGTTCTTAACCTGAGGTACCACTTTAGCTAATGGGGCCTCCCACTGCCGCCGCACCGCCACCATGCGATTTCTGTTCTCATCCTGAAGCAAAGTTCTGAACCCGAGGTACTATTTCTGGGTTAGCGGAGTCTGTAACCTGAAGCGTATGTAACCTGAAGCCTCTGTAACCCGAGGTACCACTGTAATAATAGCACAGGGACAATGAAAAATGGTATATATCACTCTGCTAGTGCTGCCCCAGAAAGTACATTAAGGTGGGCAGACTTTTTAGCTACAGTATTTAAGAAGCCTTTAGGTAGCCCTAAAATGGTAACACTTATGTTTGGGGCTTGTGGATTTCATTCAGCAGCAGCAGCACCCCTGCTGCGGCCTCAATCACCCACCTTTCCTCCTGCCATAATTTAAGCACAGCCCTCACCTTACAAAAGATGGCTATAAACATTCTTCAGTCATCTAGTACCCATGAATCAGTGTCAGTCCATGGGTACAGAATACATATTGGTGCTCTTTAATCTCCATCGGTGTGGATGGAGCCCTACATCTGGGTATCCCTGTGTGCAAAGGCCTCTTTCAGACTAACAGTGACCATGTATCAGCCAGGACATGGCCAGTGCATCCGCCAGTGTCTGCACATTTTAGAAAGCCTGCACACAACCTGGGTCATCCGCTCTTCCAGAGACTGAGCACGGCACACTCCCGCATTTTTAGCTGTCACGTGTGTGGCTCAGAGCCCTGCTTAAGAGCCTTTTGCACCTGTCAACATCCTCCTTGACTTGTGGGTGGCCAGGACTGAACACAGCACTCCAAATCAGACCAGAGCCAAGTAGTAAGGAGAACCACAGCAGCAGGACTGTCGCTTCCCAAGACTGGGCAGTGGATGGTACATTGTATTAATAATGCAGCCTGAAATAGAATTGACCTTTTGGGCCTCACCGTCACATTGTTGACTCACGATTGGTTTGTCATCCACTGAGTGGTAAAGACCACTCATCATGAATTTCTGAAGATTTTGTAGGTGTGAGGGCAGCTTGTTCTCTCACTATAAATCTGCTTCCCATTATCACAGCTGTAAGTGGGCATCTGATTATCTATTAGTACATTAGGTAGTCTTTGCTGCATCACTTCCATTTGTACACAGCAAAAAAAAAAAATCTGAAGTATTTTCTTTGCCATGGCAATGGATCAACTTTTGAGCAACGCATTAAAATGTGAAGGCAGCATCTGTTAAGGCTCTGAGGCTACAGGGGATTCTGTGAGGCCTGGTCAAGGGGAGGATGAGAGAAACTTTTTTTTACTGTTCCCTGATCCTCCTCTTATACCCCGGCCTCAAATCCCTTACCCACTGCCCATCAATAAGTGCATTTTATTTTTATGACTTCTGTCTCTCCCTCCTTGTTCTTTAGTGGCCCATGCTGTAATGAGGACCTAGTAAGAAACCACCCTGGAGGTGTACATATCAAATACATTGTTACTAATTCTGCTTGAAAGGTACTTTCACACAAGTCTGCTTAAAATCAGAGATAACCGAGTTGGCAGTGAATTAAAGCACATTCATTTCAAAGTTGCTACATTTTTATTGGTGTTACAACTGACTTTTATTAAGGAAAGGCTATTTTTTGTGTTATAACTGTCTTAATGTATTCAATTTTACCTATCCCCTAGTTTTCTTTTTATCATTTTCTTAGTCTTTTGTAATAGCTAAAAAACTAAACTGAATTGTTTGCTAATTTCAAAGATATTTAGATGTGAGTAACTTGCTTTGGTCCATGGGGTCACAAAGAGTCGGACATGACTAAACAACTAAACAAACTTGCTTTGGATCCCATCATTTGCATCTCATATACAAAACTTAAGTCTGAGATTCAATGTACAGTATATATGTGTGTATACAAATACTCCTTGGGAACTTGTAAAATTTGCTTTGGGCTGAATTAACCTAAGGCACTTTCCTATATGAATTGGCCCCTCTACACACTCTTAATCTATGTTGGGTAGTTTCATGTTACTTACCAGTAAGAGGTATGGTTTTAGACAGCTTGATATATGAAGGAATTGGTACTGAGGAAGTTTAAGAAGAGAATTTAACACTTTTTTTAAAAAAAAGATTAATTTGGTTGGACATGACACAACCAAAGTTAGGCACTTGTAAAAGTCCCATTGATTTCACTGGGAGTTATTTAAGCATATGCTTAACTTTCTTTTAAAGTGTTTAATGTGGATTGTGCACCCACCCAATGCATGAGAATGGTTTTACACAGGAGCAACAATCTCCCCCTTCAGATATCTCTAGCAATTTCTCAAAGCACTACCCTGAACATGCATTTCCCACACTAATCCTGTCTAATAGCCACTGACTGGCATTCTTTTCCTAAGAGAGGAAACAGTACAAAGACAAAGAGTTAAGACTTTGGTGAGGTACATTTCAGTAACATAGTAGGAAAAAGTATTTCCTAAAATGGAATGAATAGCCTAGCTATAAGACGTGAATGTTTCAGGAAACATTGCCATAGTATTCAAAAATATTGCCACTATATTCTGCTATAGGCCTGTGTGCTACATGCTCCAGAAGATTATGTACCTTAGCTCTGCTAAATTTCCATCCACCCAGCTTTATTTCATGCTACAACAGAGTTGGTATGTTTGGTTGTACAGGGCACCCTCCTGTGGTAGCCGCTGGCATGGCACAAAGTTTAGATATGGAGAAAAATGTAATATAATACTGAGAGCACAAAGGGAGAATGGACTCATGGAAGGCAAATGCCTGATCCAGCTCTACTCATGCACTGATAGCTGCGTGGGAATATCTGCACTAAAAGACGGATGAGGACACAATATTTTTTAGCTTACATACCTTTGAAAGCATCAGGAGTTTCTTTCCATCTAGTTGCACATTGTCCTAATAGGCAGAATTATAATTCCTTGAGAAGGATTTTACAATGCTATCATTATAATTTGCCACTGTCTCTTGAGACAAACAGGTGCCAACAACACTAACTGCTGAGAGGGACTGCATATGTAGGTGTAAGTTGGCCCAAGGTATGGCTATAGTGGTACCTCGGGTTACAGACACTTCAGGTTACATACGCTTCAGGTTACAGACTCTACTAACCCAGAAATAGTACCTCAGGTTAAGAACTTTGCTTCAGGATGAGAACAGAAATGTGGTTGGCAGCGGGAGGCCCCATTAGCTAAAGTGGTACCTCAGGTTAAGAACAGTTTCAGGTTAAGAACAGACCTCCAGAACGAATTAGGTTCTTAACCCGAGGTACCACTGTATACTGTATTAATTCTGATTTCCTTGTAAACTAATTTACTGTCTTTTTCGATCAAAAAAATTATAAAGAAATACTTGAAATATAAATAAATTAGAAGGGGGTTTCATGTTAGGCCCTCAAGAAGCCCAAAGGCTAAGAGAATCTACAGCACTAAACAGGCACATGATATTAGTTGAGGAAAGATGACTGAATCTTCGTTGTCTGCTATATTGACCGAACATTACAATTTAGCCCGCATGGCTTCTTCATTTTTTGCAGAGGGGTGGGAAGATAACTGTAGGGAACAGTTCATTAACAATGCTGACCCTAGACTTTTGAGACCATTGGGCACGGCACCCTCAATCTGTAGGGTTGGAAGGGACTATGAGGATCATCTAGTCCAACCGCCTACCATGTAGGAATCTTTTGTCCAATGTGTGACTCTAACTCAGGACCTTGAGATCAAGTGTCTCAAGCTCTACCAACTGAGCTACTCTCCCTAATAAAGATATGGGATATGCAAACTGAGAATTCTATCAGGCTCCAACTGAGCTTGGATACTCAGTGCAAAGTGGAAATAGTGGCTGTTACAGCAGTGAACCTTCTGCTGGTCTTGGGGGCATGGGAAAATGCCCATTGTAGCCACCTTCAAGAGCAGCTTATCCATGAATGGCTATAAAGCACAGTTGCAGTGGAATTCTCTCTCTCATGTTTGCTTTTCGAAAATGTCATTTTAACAACCAGCCCATGTCAAACACTATCTTTTAGCTTCTTGTATGTTATGCGTAGGTACATGGGCATGTTATTTATTTACTCTTACTGCTTATGTTTGCACTGTCCTTCTTGCCAGATAACTCAAGAGCAACTTATATACGGTTCCCAGGATAAGATCAGTTTTGCAGAATGCAGGGCCAGAAATTGCCTTGCTTGGCTTCAGCAGTAGAACTGCATCATGGGCCTTTGTATCATTATTTTGAATAGAAAGCGGAAGAGTCTTATTTTGAAATCAAATGTGCATGTCAGCCAAGGCACACTTTACACCCACATTACAGGTGTGGGAAAAGCAAAGAGTTTTTTAGTGTCATGGTGAAAATGCCTTTATTTTGCGACAGAGCAAGGAAGCACCAGAAAAGCCACTTAACACTTTGTTCACATTGATTTCAAATGACCTTGTTCCAATATGTACATTTCAAAACTGTGTTCTTCTATCTGTTAAGGACACAAACTATTTATGGGGGTTTTTTTTAGATATGGTGCCCTACATTCTGGGTTATATTGCTTCTTGTATCATGGCCTGAATTTAGACATTGTATCTATTTTTACTCTTCCAAAATATAACAATATTTCCTGAAGAGTCATTGTCTGGTTATATTCTAGCCAGGAAGAATGCTGAAAACATCCTTCTTCTTAACTTTTATTATAACCAAGCTGTTCTTTCCAACATACTCCAAATTAGGGTTATATTGTAAAACTATTTTCAGGTGGTTTTTATTTCACTGTAATATTTGTTCCAACTCTCATCTTAACAGGGGCAGTTTTGTCTTATCTTAAATATACTGCAGTTTTGTAGACTGAAAAACACCAACTGAGGAACAGGCATAGAAATGGTATGCATAAAACTAGTGTAAGGAGCCTTAGGCCCTCCTGATGTTGCTGGACTACACAACTCCCATAATCTCTACCTAGCATGGCCAATAGCCAGGGATAATGGGAGTTGTACATCAGCAAAACGCTCCCCACACCTGTTATTTTAAAAATGCCTTATTTCATGTTTGTTTACATATTGGTTTCACTGCAACATGCTCACACTTTCTTCCAACTAGTCCATATGTGTGCTCAGGAAAACAACTTGTGCTGAATTTAACTCCCACCTCCCCCCTTAGCCAGGCATTTACGGACATCAAGTCTTCCTGGGACGGCTTTTGACAGAAGGAATCAAATGAGAAGTGCTAGCAGAACTCCCTTTGAGCTTTGTTCTAATTGTTTTCATACTACCTTGCTCTGCTTTAAAGCAAAATCGTTCACAGAGTAACTTGTATAAACACACTCTGAATGTAAATATACACTTAAAAGACTTAATTCCCACTTACCGTCTGATGATATACTTTGGTTTTCTAGCCTCCCACTTTCTTTCAGTGTGTCTTGTGTCATTGACTCCTCTGTTCTCCACTATAACGTTCAGAGTTTATCTATTTGTTCTTAAAGTCAGTGCTGCCTTGACCACACACAGTACGTTACATTATAGTAGGAGACTTAATACCAAGATGAAGCTCTTTTGAACTGTGTTAAAACTTTTCAAGTACACGCAGTTGATCTGGATTATTGTTTTAATTTTTGTGGGAGAAAGTAGTCCAACACCGCTCATGCATGAGTGTAAAGGACTTCTGCAACTGGGCTCTTATCTCCTACAACACCAACTCCACAGATTATCCAGAACAGATTTTTTTTGGAGGTGTAGGTGGACGGAGACTAAGATTATGCCACCTTGTGCAATGCTGAATTTCACCCAACATCTTTTGAAAAGGCCATTTCTCCCCCTAGAAAATTATAGTTCAATATCTCACAACATTCTTGTTTGTATTAGTCTGAAGATGAGGCAGGGGAGTTGCCATTGGTTTAAAAAAAAAAGACCAACCGGTGAGGATGAGGTAGTAACATTTTAGGGCAAGAAATGGAAAAGGAAGTAGGAAGGTTCAGGACATATTTAGGTAGATGGTTTGTAAGCATTGGTATTTACGCAGTACCTGAAAATTTACACTTATTTTCCTTATGTGATCACAGCTTTAGGCAGTTTATTATGCATATATGAATAGAAAGGGCTCTGGAAGCCCTTGTAAGGTTTTGCAGGGCCATCCAGAGGCTTTTCCTTTGCAGAAACAGTTTTTCAAGCTCTGCACCTTGCTTACAGGGTTCTGGGAATGTTGCACAAAGCCTCTGGTAGGCTGCAGAGAAGTCTTGGATGGCAGAGGCTGCTCCTCGGATTGTTCTCATTTCGTGCTATTTTGCCTTTGCATATGGACCCCTAGAACCTCAGTGTACATTATACAGCAGAACTGTACAGCAGAACTGTTTTCATACCCACCCATAACAGTGCACAGCAAAAGGTCTACTTGCCCTTTCAGACCAATTAGGTAGCATAATCCCATGGCGCTATTGATGTAAAACGTAGCCTATGCCACCACGGGCTCTTGCTGGTCTTGTTGGCCAAGTGCATCAAATATTATTTCCTCCTCAATGTAAACTCACAGTTCTTAAAAGCCACTGCAGAATGCAATTCTTCAGAGCAGGGTAGGGATCCTGTGTCCCCTCTCCCAGATGTTATCTGGCTACAACCCCATCACTGAAAATGCTGGCTGGGGCTGATGGAAGGGCCACAGGTTCCTTACCCCTGCTTCAAAATACATAGATATGAAGGCTGAGCAGATAATGGTAGAGCAAATGTGCAAAAGAGGTGATTTGATGCTGGAGGATGGCAGGTGGAGCAAGCTTCAGTTTACAAACTAACTACATTTGGTCACCAGAGTTTCTTTTAAGCATACTAGCCAGTCCCTGTGATGAAGCCCACAAAGGTTTGTGCCATACACTCTTGGGAAGAGAATATCACAAAGACCTGGTCTCTTACCAGCTGAAATTACCTTCCAGGCTGCTTAAAGTTAAAGGAGAATAATTTCCTTTCCCGTTCCTCTTAACTCTCTGAACTGCAAACCGCCCTTTGTATCAAATGAGAACTTGACATTGAAGGGATATCCTGAAACACTCTCTGGTAGTACTGAACAATTATGTGGTTAATGTATTCACTAATATTCAAAGAAACAGAAGTGATTCCCTCCATTATTTCATAATACAGTTATGCCTATCCCCACCGCTGCACCCCTTCTGCAAAAGGCCTTTGAGTCACTTTTTGTAGCTTTGCACAAGCACGCTAGGTGACAGCACACCACTTTGCACTTGTGTCCGCGTTTCAGGCTTGTGCTTTAAAGCGAATACGAGGGCTCGCACAGTCCTGCGGTAGGGCGCGCTAATGAGACGGGATGAGAGATGAAAAGCTTCTCGCTCAATATTTTCCACCAGCGGGTGACCAATCTGAAAACAGAAAGTAAGAAATGAGATCCTTACATTTAATAAGGAGACTAACTGTTTGAAATTGGAGGCTGGTTTCTTAATCAGCTCAAATTCAAGGAAATCCACTTCACATCACAAGTAAAACAGGAAGAGCAATTTAATTTCACTCCAGCAATTAAAGAACAAGGCAGTGTGGTCAGTCGCTTTTTTTGCCAGCCCAACAGGAAACTAATCTGCAGCCAACCTGGGGTATCAGGTTCAAGTGCAATTACGAACAGGGTAATACTGCCTCCGATAACATTCAGTGATACAAGACACTTTTGATAGCATTTCAAACTCAACTCCAAAACCAAAACCTGGATGTTCTAAATACTTGGCAGGGCCGACTGGCAGGGCTGTAAAGGGAAATGCAGACTCTGTGAGCAAGTGTAAGGAGGTGTAATTAAGAAAACAGAAAGGGATTTGCTAAATGTTAATTATGAAGTTATTGCTTCAACATGTGCCAAGCTATGTAATTTGGCACAGCTGAGACATCTAAATAAATTATATAGAAATAAATGAAAAGCAACTATTGCCTACCAAGAAAGGGTTTATTTCTCTTTTGGCCATTAGTGCTGAGGAATTCTGTATTTGGGGAGAATCCAGAATGTTCAATTGTTACTATCTTCAGGCTTATTTTCACCTCTGCTGTGGTATAACCACTTCCCACTCTTTGTGGAATCTTATATCTAAATTTTAGTACTCTGCTGAAATCACTGACCCTCCTCATCCTCCATAAGATCACTAATCTTTGAAGGGTTGTGGATCTAAAACACACCGTCCAAAGCTCACTGCTCCAATTATTTTGAATAGCTTCTAATTCTAATTCTTGCCTCTCATATTTTGCTCACAGCTCACCTCTGGTGGTTCATGAAAATGCATATGGCACTTCTTTGTGTTAGTAAGAATGGCTCTTGTGGGGAAGATTCAAATAATAGGACGGGGAGTTTTGATTATACTGGTGAATACACAGAACAGGACCTTCTCAGTTGTGGCTTCCCTGTTCTTGCAATTAGATTCCAAGAGAGATAAGGCAAGTCCCATCGCTTGTTAACTTTAAATTGGCCTTAAAAACTTACTTTTAAAAACATGGCCTCTGGAGGCCATTTTTGTTTTACTGTATGTGGAATGTTGGCTAGAGTACATTGCATCATACTGGATATGTGCTTAATGATTTTATTTTTGGATTTGCCTTGTATACAGTTCTAAACTGCTTTGAGAAGCATTTTAGCCTGAAAAGCGGTCTAAAAGTCTAATAACTACATTTACTAGCCCTTGGGCTCCAATTAGAAAATAATGGCATCGGCTGCCAATTAGCTTCTGGGCTAAGTGTGAGGTGCTGGTTCTAGTGTACAAAGTCCTATGCAGCTTGGGATCAGGATACAATAGTCTCAACCCTTTATATATTCTACTGATCATTTTGTTCTTCAGGAGAAGGCCTGTTGCCATACTATACTATGTAGGAATCAGGCCTTTAATGTGGCAGCTCCTACTTATTGGAATCTTGCCCTGCCCCTACACCCCAGCAATTAAATACTGGACAGGCTCCATCTCCATTGTTTTATTATTTATTTAATAAATTAAAAGAATGATTTTATGTTTTGCCAGGGATCATAATGGCTTAATCCAACACTGATGGGGGATTGCCAGAAGGGGTTCAACAGAAGAAGATACTCTGTGTTTTACTATTACCACCCTGGCCTTTGAAGTTCTCAGCATGAGTGGGGATGTCACATTCCCCCCCCCCTGCAAAAAAAATTAGGCTCCTTTGCCCAACAGCCAACTTGCTAGTAGGCAGAAGCAAGTTCAGCAAGTATATTATTCCCCAACACCGTGCTGTCAAAATTAGATGCTTATGACATTAAAGACTAGAATTCACCCAATTCGTAACTGGAAAAGTCTGCAAATAGTTTGCATTATATATGAATCTTATACAGTAGTACCTCAGTGACCAGCCAGATGCAACAAGAGTAACGGATGGAAAAAGAAAGGTGGAGGCAGCGTATCAGTCAAGTGCGGGGAAGCTCTGGCTCTCCAGATGTTGCTGAACTACAACTCCCATCATCCTTGGCCATGCTTGCTAGAGCTGGTGTGAAATTTAGTTCAGCAACATCTGGCAGGCAAAAGGCTCTTGGTACCCAATATATATGTTTGCACGAGGTGGAAATAAAAGAGCCCTGAACATGCAGACCCTGCCTTTTGGCAAAAGTGGAGAAGCACATATATGAATAGTAATGAGCCAGGACACAATCCCAATTAAAACTGGCTTCTGGCTACTGACTGCTCCAGATTAGCAACATCAAGCATGTATCTGAAGAGTTACATACATGGTAGAGTTGAAGCTGAGCACTCCAGCTTCAGGACCCAACATTAGCTCCTTAGCAGAAACGGTGCATGATTTTCTGACCAGAGTTGACAAGGACTGTAAACACTGCTTCTAAATTTTGCACAGCAATTCCTGAGGGCCTTGACGTGCCATTTAAAGGATAATTAATGAATACATTAAAAGGATAATTATTATGGAGTTTAATATAGCAGGCAAACTGATCATTAAGGCTTAGAGAGAATTCTTGTTGTGTTCATTACTTAAGAATACCACAGGGATCTGATATTTACCACCACTTTGTACACTATTGACCCTCTCTGTAGGTTCTCACAATAAACTTTGATTTACAAACACTTAATTACGGATATAAAGTTTGCCTGAAATACAGAGCATCCAAAGGGTTTTAGCACAGATTTAGTGCATTAAAATATTGTGTGATCTCCAATGTTGCACAAGCAGGCTTTTGCTCACACTATAGGACTTTGCTCCCCCCCACACACCACGCAGCTCCTTGAGGACCCCCAAAATTTGCTCCAGAGTCCCAATCCATGGGAACTGAAGGGTGGGGAGGAGGAGGGAAAGCCAGTTCTGCTGCTGTGCTAATACCATGTGGTATTGTTCACTAACAATCCATTTCCATGCTTTCCTTTCTTTGAATTATTAGGATGATATGTACATGCTGGCTATGCAAAAGCAAATGTTTTTTTCTACTACTCCTACCCGTCAGTTAGAGTCCAGGGTCATGTAGAGTCCATGGTCTTCTATCACATGACTGTGCTCAACTTTATAATCATAGTAAGATTATAGTAGTATATTATGATTATATAATCATATTAAGATTTCCTAGTTCCACCCCATACCTTCTGCAGTTAGGCAAGTAACAACTAGGGAGGGAGTTTTCTCAGTGCCCATACACAGAATGTTCCTCCCAGGTGCCAAATCTGATGTCTTTTCCAGCACCAAGTAAAGAGCTTTTCATTTGCCCAGGCTTTTCTGCATGCCATGGAACCGAATTCTAACTGAAAATGTTTTCTGATTCTGTTGCTTCTATCATTCTGCACACTCTCCTCATTTCCGCTGATTTTATACTGTGCCTTATTTTATTTGATATTGTTCATAGGACTTTTGAGAGCTACTCTCAAGCTTTGCGAATTTGGGAAGGATGTCAATATTTTAAATAAGTTATTGTTGTTGCAGATCCTGTACACGACCTTTTTTCTATACCCCCCTCATTACAAAGAATATATCTGGGGGGGAAAGACAGTGAAAGTTCCTAACAATAGATTTCAGTCTTAGGATCAGACGATACTTTTGCAGCCACCTACAGAAAGGTTTTCTCATTCTACAACACCAAAAGACGAATTTCCATGTAATTTCTCACAATGCTGCAAAAACGTTTTTAAATTATTTTTTTGATTTATTTAACTATTGCTTTCTTCCTTCCCCGCTGATTGAAGAGGTGAAGACAAATGGAACATTTTTAGAGCACTGGGGATGGGTTGGAAACACACCCATTGCATTCAATATAAAATCTACATTAGTTTTATTCCTAGGAAGAAAGATCCTGCTCTGTAAATTGAGGGTGTTTCAGTTTCATTGAGAAAAAGCCAGCTATAGATAGTGCTGACTGGATATTGCATATGATGCTAAACAGCACACATAATCCCTGACGCAGCTTTGAAACTTAAAAAAATTCAGGGGGGAAACATATAAGTGAACACGCTTATGTATAGGGCTTAAAACCTTTTTAAAAAATCAGATAGTCTTGCTGGAACATGACAGAATTCCTGCATCCACAAGGGGTTGGACTAGATGACCTTTGGAGTGATTTCCATTACCATTATTCTCTGAGAAGAGTAAGAAATCTGCTGCATAGACTCATGGAGATAATAACGTCTCCTCATATTTCAGCAGGCTGCCTGTCTTTAATACCCAGCCATTTGATGACTGAAGGACACTGTTTCTGGCAACCCTGAAATCACTGGATGAGATTATGTTTTAACTGTTTCAGAACATTTTTTGTTTTGTTTTGCTGTTGCAACTTGGGCTCCTTTGGGAGGAAGAGGCAAGGTGTAAATAAAATAAAATAGCATAATGTTACATAAATAATAGTTAAATCACTATAGGCAAGGTTATACATTGTTCCCCTTATTTTTTAAAAAGTAAGTTGCAAATCATTCAGGTTGTTGTTATGTGTACAACAAGCAAATTATAAATACAGACTCATATCCACTATAAAGTGCAACTAGAATTTAAACCTTATGCCTCTCGTCACTAAGATCAGCACTTTTCCGTTTTGAATTCCTGGCATATGCCCTAAATCCGTAACAGAACCACCCCAACTTTGTAAAGAAAAATGCTTCTCATTCAAAGCCATTTTCAGAAAATGAGTAATAAAAAACACAGCACCTCCAGCTCTAGAGCTTCAGCAAGTAGCTTCCGTGCATTCTGCCTAAGCTTCTCTGTCCTGGGATTACTCCTCACTTCTATTGAGGGCCTATTTGAATGGTCTTTGATGAATGTTCTCCACTCAGTATACACTTCTTTGGCAAGAGCGGCCACATCCTGATCTGAATGTTTGCGCATCTTGTTCACTGTATGACCTTGCAGAAGATGAAAGCAACACAAAGTCTTAGCACACATTAAGACATATTAGTATGAATGAAACTTCTAAAAACTGAGGGCAAGCTTGGAAGCACCTGGAATCAGTAACATGGGTGAAAAAGACTTGCCATGAGATGGACTGACATTTGGCTGCTTTGCCAGCAGTTTCCAGGCCAGTGTTATTTCCACCAAAGCCTGCTATTAAGCCCAGAGATTTAGCACAGCAGTTATGACAGCTGGAACATCTGTATACATCTTCACTTCTCCATACGAGTTCTTGACTAATTCATTGTATTTAAATATATTTAAAGCTGCCTTGGTAACTTTGGTTACTGCTAGAGGTATAATGACCAACTAAGACAGCTAACGTAAGATCAGCGAGGGCAGAGAGTGGGGAAAGGTCTTTAACATGGATACTTAAATGCCAGTCAGGTTTAAGCTCACATTATATATATATATATATATATTCAACATGCCAAGCATTTTTAAAATGAGCACAACTGATAGGTCTCAGTTTATTCAAATGAACCACATACATATTTCCAATGGGAAAAGAAAAAAAAATGTTACCTATTTTTGTTGAAAGTAAAACTTCTTTGGAGGGTATTTTCTTCTTTAATTCCATTAAGGCTTCAATTAGATTCTCCTTGGACTGAACTGAAAGCTCTAGCATAGATTTCCATCTTTTTATATCTTCTATAACCACAACCCTCTGCAAAGAACAATCATCATTAGGAGACAGAAAGAGGCACACATAACTTATTGCAGATAAATGTACTGTTTTCTGTCAGCTAATATGATTGCTATTGACTTATGAATTATTAAATATGACAGGTAGACTAAGTGCAGGAAACCTAGGTAATCCAAACAGACGAATACTTGTTTCACAGTAAGTCCCTGATGTGAAGCAAATGAGAGAAATCTAGAAAGCAAAATAAACTCATTAGACTGCCATCTTCAATCCACTTACTATTCTGAAGTGAGTGTTTTAAGCAGGGTTTTTTAAAACAAAACAAAACATGAAAACACCTCATTGTATTGTCAACTACCAGCTCTTATTTTTCATCTCATCCCAATGTAAGGTCATCCCTGCACTTACCAAATATTTTTTTCAAGCCACAGCCCATCATCCAAATTCTTCATTCCAAATCTCAGTAGGCCAAACACCTCAAGCAAATATAACCACCACCCCCTCCTGACTTGGTCCACTGTAAGCTAACTTTTTACTTCACTGATGCAGCACTTTTTGTTGTCAGCCTTTACATGGACTTCTTGCAGTTTCTTCACCACTTTGGACCCACTCCTTCTGCCAAGGGAGGGGAACTTGTGGCCCTCTAGCACCTGTTGGACCCTTAACTCCCATCAGCCCCAGACAACATGGCCAATAATCAAGAGATGATAGATGCTGTAGTCCAGCACACCAAGTAAAGTTTCACTGAAGCTTTTGAACTACCGCATTAGGACCTCTCTAGCAGGAATGGTTTGTAAACTGCATGCACAGTATCAGATCCATCCCCACAGAACCCTCAAGCCTCTCCTGAAAGGGGGGGGGGGGAGACACCCTGCTGAATGTGGTGAGTTAAGGCTAAAGGGAAAGGGAGAAGAAAGGGGAGGGAAGTCATCTTGCAACCAACCACTTCTGCCCACATTTCTCTGGATCAAACCCATACTATAAAAGATGTGTTTCTGACTACTTTAGGGAACCTTAATAGTTAACTGTGCAACATGTTCATTAATGATTTTGTTCCAATGACTGTGAAGAGACTAACCACACCCACCCAGACCCAGGTACTTATTGCCCTATAGGATTTTGTACCTACCTATCTCTCAAAATAACTTCTGCTTTGCTAGTATTTATTTATTTCGTATACTGCCCTTCATCTGAAGATCACAAGGTGGTTCACAACATCAAGAAACAAAAGGAGAACACAAAATACACCATAAAATGAAAACAACCCAATAACTCTCCTCCTTTGCTTGGCTAAGTTTTGCCTTCCCTATCTGTACGCTCAGAAACACTGTCAAGCTATCTGAAACAAAAGGACAGCCATAACATATTATAGTAGACATTTAATGAAATT
Source organism: Podarcis gaigeae (assembly GCF_964106915.1). NCBI lineage: Eukaryota > Metazoa > Chordata > Lepidosauria > Squamata > Lacertidae > Podarcis > Podarcis gaigeae. The sequence continues at coordinate 57,071,203 of NC_139682.1, read as the reverse complement.
AGAATAATTTGAGCATATCCAATATCTTACCTTCAGAGATTCTATAGTAGCTTGCTTGTAAATCTTTTCTCTAGGATCTTTCTCCTTAGGCTGTCCTTCAGTCCTTGGTTTTCGTATAACAAACTTATCCATAACACAGTCCTTAAAGAGACAGAAGCCACTGAATGGAGCAAAAAGACAATTCTGTTTCAAAGGCCGGGTGTATGGGTGTGTGTGTGCACTGTACAATTATCTTCTTCAGTAGAATATCTGGGGTTGATACAGATCTTGCAGCTATGACTAACACAGCACAGTGCCCATTAATATGAAGTAAATGATGATAGCGGGAAATAGTGGGGGAGGAGAAAGACTTTCATACTCTAACTGGCAGTTTGGAATAAAATCACGGCATCTGAGTTAATAATGTGTAACAACAGAAGACAGAGAAGAAAATTGGGTATCAGACCACAAGTACTCAAACCTCTCAGAAGCAACAATGGTTTGATGGAGACCAGGAGTTAATATCCCTCAAAGATGAGTCATGCCCTCTGTTTTGGATGTTCTTCCTCAACTACAGATTTGAGAGGAACTCCTACTAGCACCCAGGGTAAGAGGGCGATCGGATAGCTACTATTCCTTCCTATATTGCAAGCCGAACAGACAATAGAGAAAGGACGAAGAACATTCACAATGCAGGCTTGATGATCAAAGAGAGTTAAAAGGCAGGGAATGCTGTGAAACCCAGAGAAACATTATGTCCGAGAAGGATGGGGAGAGAGACCACGGTCTGAACGGTGGTGGACTTGCGGTGGACTCACCTGGGAAGGAGCAGCAGTCGCTCAAGATGCTTCCCGGCCGCCTATTAGCTTCCGCTATGGCAGCTCCCATCCCGCCTCCAGCATCCCCGAACTACATTTCCCGGCAGGTCTTGCGGCTCTCTCTCTCACGATGTCTCTTCTTCCAATCACATGCCACTAAGTCATTCATGGAGGCAGCCTATTGTTTTTTTAAGGGTGATGGCTACTCAGAAGTACGTCCTGTTGAATTTAGTGGGGCTTACTCTCATGTCAGTAGAGTTGGGATTGTAGTTTAAGTAGCACAACACCCATCCTGGAGATGGAAGCTGCATGGTTCCTTAGAACTTTTCCCCAAAAGGAGAGCGCGAGAGAGAAAGAGCGCCGTTCACAGGAAACTGGGGAAATCTAGGATTTTTAGCGTGGTTGTGATTGGACAGCGATCATGTTCATACTGTTTCTAACATAAAGCTTCTGTCGCGTGGAAAGTGTCCTAAAATTGCTCTAAAATAATCAATTCCAAGACAATGAGAGTACTTTGATTTTATTACCTCCAAACCAGAAGCAGGAAGGACCAAGACGGGTGTGGATTTGTGCTTAACGCTCCCCCCCACCACCACCAATCAGCCCTCATGTTGCAGGAAGCAGTGTCGGCCTCAGTTCAGTTGCCTCCTCAGAGCCGATCTCCGAGCCAAAATCCAGCGCGCTCAGCTGCCTTGAGAAGCCTCGCGCTCCCTTGAACGTTCACGCAGAAACCTTATGGTTTCCAAGTTTTAAAATCTTTTTATCATTTTTAACACCCCAAATTATCGAATTCTTCATATGAAACTAAGTTACAAATAGTACGGCATCCTCTCCTGGTTGCTTTCTCCAGGGAATACACCGCTGAACAAATACTGTTCTACTAAAATCCGAGCGTATCCCCGCAACCCGCTCCCTTTATATGGGCAGCTCTCCCTTCTGCCCAGGGAGAGGGTGTGAACCGCACAAAGAAACCCGGAAGTCCGCATCCTCCGTCCAGTCTAACCCATTTAAGTCCGCAGAGCTCTTCGGCGGGTGCCGGAAACCGGAAGCGCGAAAGGGGCGGTTAACAAAAATAAACAACCGTCTGGCTGGGGGTTGGCGACTCAAGATGGCGGCGCTGCGGCCGAGCCGTTTGGGGCTGGGGTCTCTTCTTCTCCTGCTGCTGCTCGCTGTGGGCGACGAGGCGGCCCGGCCCGAATTAGAGCCCGTTCCGGAGTCCCTCTCCGAGTCTTTCGAGCCGGCGCTGGGGAACACCGCCCCTTGCCAGCGGACGTGCCAGAGCACCTACCCGCTCCATACTTACCCCAAGGTAACAAGCGGTGGTCGGGTGGGGTGGGGGGCGCCCTACCTTCCCTACTGAAATATTCCGCCACCCCCCAAGAACCACGTCGCTATAGCAGCCGGTTAGTGGGACCTTCTCTGCATTTCCCCCTTTTCATCCTGCCATCTGTATTTAAGCCACGGGCGCTCCTGGTTTCTTAAATAAAAAAATAAGAACCTGACCCTTGGTTGCGGGCAGGAGGGGCAGCCCCTGCGGCATCGCTGCTTATATTTAAGATCTCCCCACCACCACCCTCAGTGTAGGGATGCGACCGTGGCTTGTTCTCCTTTCGCTGTGCAGCCCTCGGGGCAACTGGCAGCCGGGGCTGCATATTCTTCCTAGCAAGGAGAGGGAATGGGAAGGAAGCCACACTCCCTGCAGCTGCTGCTCCCCCTTTGGCCGGTGGATGGGGCCTGACTGGTTTTGCCAGTGCTGCGATGCCCTTCCTGAGGTTGCAACCGCTAAGTGGCTATGAGAACGCGGACCCGTGGATGGATTTCTCACCTGGTAGTCTTTGACTGCCTGAGGTGGGGCCTCGCAGCTTGGCTGGGTGCAAGTGGGAGTCTCTCTACAGTTGCTGTCCGCTAAGTTCTGTGCGATCTGCTCTCCTCCACTTTCCTCTCCTCAGCTTGTTGGGCTGGCTAGTACACAAAGGAAGTGTGCAAAAATAAATCCTTCACGTGTGCCAAAATGCAAAGTGGCATGATTTATTGTTGTTACCTGTTAGCTGCATTCCTCATAGAAGTGGCCCAAAGAGACTTACAAAATGTTGGCATAGGTCTCAGCTGTCCCCTGAAAAAGGCTGTCAACTTTAAGGAAAAGGAAAAATGCTAAGGTAAGGTATCTGGGACTGCCTTCAGATTCTGATTTCTATGCAAGCACTTTTGTCAGCTGGTCTGAAGGCCAAATAATGGTTGGGCTAATGATTTTCAGATTGATTGACATATGGAAACAGAAACTTTTCTATGTTTCCCCATGAGGTACTAAGGCTGCAATTTTAGGTGCATTACCTGAGCTTAAACTCTAGCTAATTCAATGGAATCTGCTTTTCAGTAGGCATGCATGGGATTGCACTCTTATTTCTCAGCAAACTGCAAAGTAAAATGTATTGTGTCTATATCATCTACAGGATTTGATCTCTACATTTTTATTACAAAAATATAGTTGTCATTATAGCCCACTTTCCAGCCTGTATAACTCCCCCAATTCCACATCTAGAACCAAAATAGTGACACTTTGCTGACTTTTATACTACTGTAAATTCACTAAGAGTGTTTGTTCAGTATCTGTCCTGATATCTTTCCTAACTCTCTTCTTCCCAGTGCATACATGGAGCTGAGAAAATTATTCTTTAATTTCACCTGCCCAGCCCAGTATTTGTGTAGCTTCTTGTAGCTACCTGCTTCTTACCGTACAAGATAACAGGTTTCTCTTTACCTGTCATGATGATTATGCCAAGCTGTTAACATAATGACACATCAGACCAGGGCTTCTCGGCAAACATGCTCCTTCATATCTCTGCCAAAATTCCTCCTTTCACATCCATATTATTGTTAGCTACTTTATGTCTTCCATGCCGTTGTTTGCCATTGCACCCATCAGTATAATCAATACTGCTTTAAGACATTGACACTGTTACTTTCCTTGATAGATACGGTACCTATGGCACTGTTACTACACAAGAAATACATAGTTATACATTGTCATTTGATTGTTGAACCGCATAAGAATTACCATTTTGGAGCATGTGTGTTACACCTGCTTTCAGGTTCCTGATTAAGACTGAAATATTCATAATAGATAAATATCTAGCTTATAGGAGAAGGGGTCCATATGTTGACTAGGGAGAAAGGTAAAGGAACCCCTGACCATGAGGTCCAGTCGTGGACGACTCGGGTTGCGCGCTTATCTCACTCTATAGGCCGAGGGAGCTGGCATTTGGCTGCAGACAGCTTCCGGGTCATGTGGCCAGCATGACTAAACCACTTCTGGCGAACCAGAGCAGCGCACGGAAACACCGTTTACCTTCCCGCCTATTTATCTACTTGCACTTGACGTGCTTTTGAACTGCTAGGTGGGCAGGAGCTGGGACCGAACAATGGGAGCTCACCCCGTCGTGGGGATTCGAACTGCCAACCTTCTGATCAGCAAGCCCTAGACTCTGTGGTTTAGACCACAGCGCCACCCACGTCTCTAGACTGGGGAGAAAGGATACCTCAAATACAGGTTGGTCAAAAGCAGTGCCACCCACCCCTAACTCGGGACAGCCACTCCAGAAGGATATCATGGTCAGTGGTATCAAAAACTGCTGAGAGGTTGAGGAGAATTAACCAGGACCTATTTCCTCTCTCTCTCTCCCAACAGAGGTCCTCATACAGGGCAATCAAAGCAGTTTCTGTGCCAAAACAGAGCCTAAACTCTGATTGAAATGGATCTAAAAAATAAATTTCCATCAAGGGCACCTGGATCTGGTCCACAATCACCCACTCAAGATAGTTTATATTTGTGCAGCTTGTTCCAAAGTAAACTAAATAATAATATTTCAATCAACATCTTGGTTTCATATTTGTATAAGGTGTTTCAAGGATCAGATACAAGACTTCTATTAAAGCCTACTTTTACTAACCTTAGTAGTCTGCTGAAGTCTCAGTGAAAAATCTTGGCTCACTCTTGTAGCTCTGTGAAATAATAAAAGAAAAAGTTTTTTGAAGTTAAATTGTGCAGCACATTGTGTATGTCTTTGTGGTATGAGTAGGGTTAGAGTAGGATGATTATAAAAGAGTGATACTGACCTCTTAGGTTTTCATTACCAGGAAGAAGAGCTCTATGCATGTCAAAGGGGCTGCAGACTCTTCTCCATTTGTCAGTTTGTGGATGATGGGATTGATTTGAATCGGACCAAGTTGGAATGTGACTCCGGTAAGATAAGCTAGCCTCTTTTTCAGCTTGTAATATATGGGTTGTCACCACTTTTCTTCACTACTCAGAGTAGGCTTATTGAACTTTATTTCAGTCAGTCTACCCGAAGTGTGACTTAGTTGGATATCTCCCTAAGAGAAGAATTAACAGCATGATGTTAATTGATTAACATCAAGAGAGTTCAGCAAGGAGGAAGCTTCCAAAATCATGCAACAAAATAAGTGTCCACATAAGGGCATGAAATCTGATTTATTACAAAGTCAAAAAAGTAAATTTGGCTTAACGTCAACATGTGTAAGCCACAGATACCCTGTCATCAGGGAAATCTATAACAAAATAATAAGCCTTAAAACATGCACCTTGTCACATTTTGTTAGTTATCATAAAATGTCATTGCAAGCTTAAAAATAAAATGAGAAATTAAAATAAACAAAAGTTTGCAACGTAATAGAATGTTGTGATATAAAATATAATAGTGTTGATGCCTTAAGATTTTTGTAATTGTAGCTTCTCCTTTGAAAGAGAATTTTTCTGAAACAAAGAGGAGTTATCTAAGATGAAAGAAAGTGTAATTAAGAAGTTTTCAGTCACAAAGTTATTTGCAGCTGGGATAGGAATCTCTTAGTCCCAAAGCTATTTGCAGCTTTGTTGAGACAGTATGGGTCTTGCTTCTACCGTATGAGATAGGTCTGCACCCCGTCACAAGATTGAGCCTGTCATGGAAGAGAAAGTTCTGTTTCCATGCTGAATTGGACATTAAATATAAACATTCATGAATAATAATCTTGTAAGCTTTGATTGGAAGTAAATCCATTGACTTTGAGTAGTGCTCACTTCAAGTAAGCACACATAGCATTGCAGCCCTAATTGGCTTGCTGAGTACACAGTTCTGGGAAGAGTTTATTTTCCCTCTGCAGTTTCTCTGTATACAATTGTTATTTTCACTCTGCAGTGCTATTGTTTTGCCTGTCTCCTATCTAAAATGCTGGAACTGGAGCCTTTTAAAAGTTGCATCCTGAGAGAGTTGGCAAAACTGAAAGCTAAGCATATAGCTCAGGGTCATACTGAAAGTGAGTGGGTATTCTGGTTTTACCCTGCCCCTCTTTGGTATTTCTGTCACTTGGGGAGGGTGTGTGGTTGTTTTTACAGATCCTGAATGCTGAAGTGTAGTTCAATTTTGCCTCTCTCTTATCTCACAACTGACATAATTTGATTGGAAAGATGAGCATCAGGAAGGGAAGTCCAACATTAGTAGCAATATGTTGTGGTGTTGCACCCTAATATTCAAGTGTGCTTTAGCTGCTTATGTGGAAGGTGTGACCATTTAAACTGAAAGAATCTGTCTTTTACAGCATGTTCTGAGGCATATACCTCTCAGTCTGATGAACAATATGCCTGCCGTCTTGGATGCCAGAATCAGTTACCATATGCTGAACTGAGACGAGACCATGTAAGTATTTATATTAAAGTGAGTGAATACATTTTCACTGCTTGTATTCCCATTCTTCAACTATTTTAAAAGTAAATTGTGGAGAGAAGCTCTGTGACATGTTTGAAATTGTTGCTTTTATATTAATATGTGAATCACTATTTATTTGCAGCTCATGTCCTTAATGCCAAGAATGCATCTTCTATTCCCCCTTACGCTTGTGAGATCATTCTGGAGTGATATGATGGAAACAGCCCATAGCTTCATCACCTCCTCATGGACTTTCTACCTTCAAGCTGATGATGGCAAAATAGTAATATTCCAGGTACTTGCTAACCTGCTCTTAGCTGTTCTGACATAAGAGTTCAAGAGAACTAAGGGAGGGTGTTTTTTGTTATTCTGTTTTAAATCAAATAACTCCATGTTGAATGTCTGGGAGTGTTCTGTTTTAATGGCTTTGCTCTGCTTAAAAATATAATGTGTCTATTTAAATTACAGTTTGTGTCATTATGTAGGTAAATATGTTAGGTTTGTTTCACTAATTTGAAGGTTTTGTTGTTATTTCAGTCAAAGCCAGAAGTTCAGTTCATTGAAAGTCCTGGTCAGGAAACACAGGATTTAAAAGAACCATCATTTCGCAAAGCATCTTGTAAGTTGTTTTAGGGAACTTCAAGGAATAGAATATGGTTTGCCAAACAGTAAGGATGTACTGTCAGTGTCTGACCGGCAATTTGTATTCATGATTAGATAACTGTGGAAACCAGTAGCTTATTTTTTAAGATGCTTACTGTTTGGAATTTGCTTGATGACACAATCTTTGTCTGATGTTTAAACATGGCAACTGAAACTTGTTTTTACAAGTTTTGTACTTCAGTTGCTTCATTGGCTCTGGTTCAGCAAGACACTGCGTGTTGCAAATGTAAGAAACAAACTCACAAGATATTTTTTAGCTGTTCGCTTTTTCCTAGGACTTCCTTCCAGTTAAAAAAAATGGCACTGCTCAATCTTAACATTTATTTAAAGAGCTTGCTGTGTCTAGTAGGAGGATTTACCGGAAGGAAAAAGGGTTGGGTAGACATTCATAGCGTACAGAAAGATTGGACACTTGAGCATGTGTCTTGGATTCTGTGATAAAATTAAACAAAAATGTACTATGATTTTCAGTAGATCTGCAGCCAGGAGGTCCACAGACACACAAGGGATTCTTCGACGAAGATGAAAGTGATAACTTCTTCAAATGTGTTTCAATGTATGTACATTTTAGCATATGAAGTAATTGCTTAAGGGAGAAACATGTTTCATTCCCTAATGCTGTATATCACATGTAGTTCAACTACCAAAACAATCATGTGAAATGTTTTCACAAAACATTTTCTTAAAATTAACATTTTGACCATTTATGCTGTATCTAATTGAATGCTCTTTAAAAAGAGGAAATGCCCATAGTGGCACAACTTTTACTACAAACATTGCTGTCATGCTGCTTGCATTGAACATTGTTTCCAAACTCAGACCATTCTTTAATATTACTATGTTAGGTCTATTTATAAGTAAAACAAAGTTCTGAGCAAAGCTGTTGGCTCACATAATATTGAGGGTCAGTTTGAGTCTGAAAGGTGCTAAAGTAGTTGTGCTTTTAGGCTTGTGGCAGTAATTGTTAAGTTATTCTGAAGCTAGTAACCATAGTTCCTGGTTTGGATGAAATTGAAAACTGGTTAACTGAAAAAGATTTCTGTATTTCATTCAGGCACAGCATGAAAGGAAATCACTGTATTTCACAGGCATAGTGTCTGTACATATCTCGGCTTATTAAGCTGAGACATGATCATGTGATCATTTTCACTGAAGGTAAATGGTAATGGGAAGCAATAACCTCTTATTAGATCTTGAAAGCTCAAAGATGGTAGCTTTTGCTTATTTTCTGGGACCAGATTAAGGTACAGTAGTTGACTGTGATGGCATCTAAGTCTGCCTATTTTGGATTGTGTGTGTGTGTAGAAACAATATTTAGGGGGGATACAATTTTCAATATACCTCAAGCTTGTCTTTATGGCTGATCTGTTTTCTTATATTACAGAAATTCTGGCTGGATACTGACAACCACACTTGTCCTTTCTGTACTGGTGTTGCTCTGGATTTGTTGTGCAACTGTTACTACTGCTGTGGAGCAATATGTTCCATCTGAGGTAACTTAAGTCCTCAATTTTCCAGCATCCTACCACATTATATTCTGTGATATCAGAATGCTTTGGGTTTGATAAGAGCCCTTTTGTGCAGAAGAGAGTATCTCATGATTCTCTTGTTAATGAAACAGGATTGTGAAGATATATATTGATTATATATTGTAAGAGGTCTCACCTGCTTATAGCTAATCTCCAATGAAATTGCCAACTTAATCAGCTGATGTGATCATTGGGGCAAATACAGTATGGGATATGTAAACTGGTAGTGACAGTTCATGCTAGCTTTTTCAGGGAAACAAAAGATTACAAGGGTGGTTTCATGGGATGAGTTTTGACATCTCCCAGCAGAAGCAAAGCATGCACGTGATTTTTGCTTAGCAAGATGACATTCTCTAGATTTGGTGGGCATTTCTGTGAGGTTGCAGTACTGAAGCCATCTCAGTTCATAAAAGTTATAGTACAGTTAGGCCATAATGCAAAAAAAGGGAGAGGCATTTCTGGTAGCAAATATGCCTGAATATGTTAATGTAAATAAAATACCATTGTAGAAGTCATATTGATAGCCATTCATATATTATGTAACATACAAAATGCTATGCAGGATTAGATCAAGATCTATCATCGAGTAGTTTGTGGAGCCATATGCAGCCATTTTAAAAAGTGGTGCTCAGCTAAAGGGCTAATTATGTTTCAGATGTAATGTCCAAAATCTTTATTAAAATTTGAAGTCTTCCATTGCTACTTCCTACTGATGCACAATTTAATTGTGCCTTTTCTGTGCCAGTGTCTCAAAGCCTTGATAATTTCACTCATAAAGACTTGTTTAATATCTTCTACTCCTCACCCCTACCCCCCAACCCTATGTTTCTGGAGAGTGAACTAAAAGTGTGTGGTCCTGTTTAACAGTATAATCCTAAGCATGTTTACTTGAATGTAAGTCCCACTGACTTCAGTAGGAGTTATTCTCCAGTAAGTATGCATAAGATTTTAGTCATGATATCCATGCACCAAGATGTACTGGAATAAAACTTACTGTGTGAAATGATTTCCATCTAATATCATTTTGTTGTTGTTGTTGTTATTTTAGAAGCTGAGTATCTATGGGGATTTGGAATACATGAATGAACAAAAACTGAATCGATACCCAACTTCTGCTCTCATTGTGGTTAAATGCAAGGCTGATGAAGAAGAAGCTGGACCTCTACCTACAAAAGTTAACTTGACTCAGTCAGCAATATAGATTTAAAAAATGAATTCATTATCTTATTCTAAGACTTCTGTTAACTTTGGTGACTTTTTCCAATGAAGAGGCTTTTGCAGGGGTAGTCAAAGTTCAGATTCAAATAAAGTTACATAATTGATTACTGTTATACTGTCATGGAATTCAATCTCATTTTCCACGAGTAAAGGAAATTGTGTTGAGCAAATGGGGTTTGTAGAGAATTTACATTTATTTGCATCTTTTTTTTTTTCCTTACCAAAAATCGTAAGTATTGTCTATACATTAAGGTTGTGGTATTTTCAAATTATGAACATCTGTTGGTATCAGAGTGTATATTTGGAATCTTGTTTCTAATAGTGTAAGCAATTTTTTGTGGTCAAAGATGCCTTTTAAGTTGTCTTCTCAGCTGTGGATAAATGAAACTAACATGTAGAATTGCTTAGAAATCCTTATTGCTTCAAATGGCTCATTTTCCACAATAAGAGTACATTTTTGTTGACCTTTGTGCCAGTTTCTGGCACTGAAGTACTGTGGGTCAGAAATAAAACTTTAATGTATAGAGGAATCTATTATGGTGTCACTTCTGTATCCTAAAACAAATAAGCTTCCCTGGCTTTCATTTGCTACACTTGTCAGCTCAGAGAAATTACTAATTTAAACAACAACAACCTTTCCCTAAAAAACAAGCAACATTGGTGGCAGACAAAAATTTCTGTGTATATCGGACATTGGTATATTTGACATTGACTTGCTCACAAGAAGTCTCTTGACTCTCACACTCTTTCACACACCAGTTGAAATTGATAAATGCTACTTTCAATTTTAAACTAGCCACACTTCCCTCTTATGCAGATGCCAGCCAAGATCTGAAACCATGGTTTGATCCTGGCTTGTGTTCGCTATACAGAGCTGTTGTTAGGATCTGTTAGTTCAAAACTGAAATAAAAAGTTTTCAATTTCTTCCTCTGGGGCACAAAGCAGGGAAGATACTCACAAGCCTAAGGATGTTGGAACTCATTCTTGGAATAGATAATCATGGTTTCCCACTATGCATAAACCCAGACACAGTTTACACTTAACCCTATCTGGGACATGGCCAGCTTTTAAAAACCTACTTAATGAATAAGAATAAATTGTTACATTCAGGCTTGTGACCAAACAAATGTCTTGTCTAATGCAGTTTTATAAATCAGTACTTTCCAGGGGAGTTTGCAAGTTCTAATTTATTGTTAATATAATTCTAAATGTGTTGAATTGGGAATTTTATTTCAGTATTTTTTTACAAGTGCTCTAAAAATCTTTAATGTTTTAAATTTTATTTTACCCTTGCTAATTGGTAAAAATGTTCTGAAAAATAATAAGCATCTTTATTCGGTTTACTGAAGCATCCATGCTTCAAGTAAATGACGAACAACAGAAGAGGCAACTATTGTAAACTCTACAGTGAAGTAACAAGCCAATAAAATTGGTATGCCATTCTCTATAAATATCACTATTGACAGCATCTCTGCATAATTATAAAGTTGATGATTCTCTAATACAGTGGTGGTAGAAAATGAGGTTTTCTGTCTAAAAGTTGATCAATTGGAGACTAATAGAATAACTTGCAAGGGCAATCATTAAGCAAGTTATATTGCTGTGGTTTCATTTAGTCAATACAAATTCTGAAGTTTAAAACTTGCGCTATTTCTTAAAGCGAGAAACCATGGACACTCCTTTATCAATCTGTGAAATAGTTACTTTCAAGCAACTTTTGCAGCTCAGTTGCTGTTTGTGTTGTACGATAACTTCTGCAATATCAGTTGTCTTGATTTTTCACTTGCTGTGCTAAAATACTGTTGTATTATGCACCAATTATTTCAACTACATTTGCTTTAACTTATACATTTGTTTTTCATTTGGATTCTTGTTTTAGGAGATGCCTTTGCAAAATAATCCAGACTATACACAGTAAAGGTTAAATGGACTGAAATGTAGTACCCTTACTTTGAAGGTTCAGTATTGTTGAACTAAGAATTCCATATTGCTATGATGTTACTGGATTCTTCTCTCACTGTGACAACTTGAGCTGAAATCTGTTTAAAGGTCTACAATAAATCAATGGCTAAAAGAACTAGTGCTACTTAATGTACTACTTTTTTTAGGAGGAGAAGTCAGTGGTCCCCTGTTAGCAACCATGTCAGTCTACCAAACTTGTGGTTGTGGTTGGTCTGAAAAGCAACACTGAAAGCTCTCTTCCGGTGATTCAGATCAGCCAGTTGAAAAATACCTGTCCATTAAATATAAAACATTGATCTTGTTTCATACTTCATTTCACAGAACTGAACTGTTCTGCTCCAGCTTTGGAGATCAATAAAATCCATTGTGTTCAGTAACAAAGATAATTGATGTCTTAATAGTGCTTAAACATTGTTTTGTCCACAAAGTCTACAAAAGCCTATATTATAAACACGCTTCAAAATTAACTGGCTGAACTGAATATTGGGCTACCCAATTAGTTTTGCCTTGCTAATTTTTTCAGAAAATATGCACGTATCCATCTATTTTCTGGACCATTTTCAAGCTTGGCTCCTAGCACTAGGTGCCCTTATCTTAGGTAGACTTGATGGTGAAACTTAGGAGCTTTGTGTATTTACTGAAAGAGGCGAGTTGGCCAAGGCAAGGTTCCTTGGCAGAATTGATTGACATGCCTTACATTAGAGATGGAAATATGTGGCATTCCAGGAGTTATTGGGGCTACAGCTTCCCATCAGCTTTGACCACTGGTCATGGTGGCTGGGACTAATGGAAGCTGATCTCTAGCTCCTCCCACCCTTGACTTAGGTCATTTCTAAACTGCATTTTTCTGGAACCCCAAATGTTCTGGTAATGAGTCTTAATTCTTGCTCCAGAATGAGCTCTACAGCAGAGGAGGGCAATATTTTTGGCTTGAGGAACACATTCCCCTCTGGGCAAATGTCAGAGGGCTGCCCGCCAAAAGTGGGTGGAACCAGAAGCAAAAGTGGCTAGAGCAACAAATGTACAGTACATATATTCAGTTTCTATACACATTTACACCCTTTTCCATGCAAGCAAGAGGCATCGGAGTCTACAGGCACATTCCAACCAGGCAAAAATACTGTATTTGTGGTGTGTATTAGGGCTAATGATGGGTGTTGCCTGAGGAGAGGGGCTGTGGCCTGGGCAAAGTTCTGAGGGCCAGACATAAGCTGGAAGGGGGTTGCATTTGGCCCCACCTCTGCTCTACACGTTCCTGCAAGGGCCTTATTGAAGGGCCAGTGGTTTGTTTCCTTCGAGTAGCTGAGCTTTAGCATATTGGAAGGTTCTGCCTCAAAATCTTCAAAACAAAAACAAAGTTCAGTCATTAGTACAGACATATTTTTGTTCGTTCAGTAGGAAAAGTCCTTAAAGGGTTTGAACCTTTCCGCACTTCCATCTAAACATCGTAACTTGTCGATTGAAATAAAAGTTGCTTTATAAATTAACCCCCCCACACACATTTAATTATTGTGAGAGTGTATTTAAAGAAGGAAATAAGCACTACAACCATGAAACAACTTGTGTAAACAGAAGATTTACAGTTATAATCTACTTTGCGATATCAGCTAAAATGGAACACTTCCTAAACCAGGTTAGTAGAGAAGAAACCAAAGGGTTGGCACCTGTATCAAAATACTTTAAAGTTAAGAACATGAAACTAGCAATTTGTTCCCTAAAGCTTTGAAAGGGCAGCATTCATGCCTGTAGTGTATTTCCAGTGTTACTCAGTGCTACCTGTGTGTGACGTTTAGTAATATGCCCAGTAGGGGCTGAGACATTTTTTTATTATTTGTGGCACTAGCTAGAGGAGAAGCTAATGGGGCTTCTTGAGTTTATGCTTACTCTGTTTCATAGGTATGAATGGGGTTGGAATGACTTTCTTTTTCCTACCTCTGTTTCTCTTAGTAGCCTGGTAACGTTACCCCAGGAATGTATTTAGTGGCTTGGTGAGCTAATAAAGCAAGGCAGCTTGAAAGAGGCTAGTTCCTCCTTTCATACCTAAGCAACACAATTTGAAGTGAACATTGATGGAAACATTGCCAGAACAACTCTGCCTATTAATTAACATAATCCTGCAGCAGTCAGGGGGGAAATGAACAGAATTCATCCTCAGGTAATAGCATCCATTCTATTGTGGGGGGATGTAATTATTACTTTTAATACAATTGATCAGCTAGCTCTTATTGCTATTAGAAAGTAGACACGCTGGAAACCTCTGTATCTCTATTTTACCAGTAGCAAACTGGAATCAAAACTAAAAATTATAGTTTTAATTAAATCTCTGTATGTTAGTTACATGTTTTTGAATGTATGCAGATAGGGATTCTATCCGAATACTGAATGCACCGTAATTACAGACAATGTAATGCCTTGTGTTTCCTTAAAAACAATCTTCTCCCTCACAATGAAGGCAAGATAATTTTATTTTATTTCTGTTAATTACAGAATATTGAAGGAGCTTCATTTGGTTCAACAAAATCTCTCTTTACTGCTAACAGAGGTAATTGGTACTCTTACAAAAAGCAGTTGAAAAATGCTGGGAACTGATTAGTTTATGAACTAAAGTTGTCCTTTCAAAAAGAGGAAATCTCTGCTTATATACTACTTGGCTCATATACTTCTTGACAATTGATGTTTCTATAGTTTACAGTATTTGAAAGTTGTTTCATTTTCAGTAGTGTATTATTTGGCTACAAAATGAAAAATGCTTTTAGTTCATTCAAAAGCAGTATCCTATAGGCAGTGGTCTGTTGTTAGAAAACATATAAGTATAACTCATCAGGTATGTCTTCATAACAATATGAAGAGTCTTCTTAATTGTTGGTATGGTTTTAATACATTTTATTGGCATTATACCCCTGTTTGGATTTAAATTATAATGAACAGTGGGTAACAAATAGCATTTTAAAAAATACATTAAAATATTTCAGTTGCAGCATTTCCTGCATTCTTTTCTTCTTACTAGAGTGATGGATGAAACTAAAAACAAATATGCAGTGGGGGACAGGAAGAGGGAGATCATCCCCCACACATTCCATTTCAACTTTTCTAGCTTGCTTCATTGCTGCCTATGCAACTTCTGTCTTGTACCATAGGTGGATTCTAGTACAAAAGCTCTGAGGGAAGACATTGCAATGATTCAAGGCAGTTGCAGCTAATTCTTGAGCACCTTGTAAAAGGAAGGCAGTTAATCACCTAAAGGCAAGTTATGAGCACTGGGACTGAGATTACACAATACATTAGTCAGCTAATTTTTACTATTTATACCCCACACATCTTGCTAGATTGCCCCAATCACTCTGGGCAGCTTCCAACATATATAAAAACATAATAAAACATGAAACATGAAAAAAACCCTTCTCTATACAGAGTTGCCTTCAGATGGCTCGGAGGTCGGATAACTCCATACCCTCCAACATTTCTCCAATGAAAATAGGGACACCCTAAGGAAAAATGGGGCATTCAGGGATCAAATCAGAAACCGGGATGGCTTCTCTAAATCAGGGACGTCCCTGGAAAATAGGGACACTTGGAGGGTCTGGTAGAGCACATGCTTTGTTCCCAGATTCAGTCTTTTTGACATCTCAAATTAAGAAGACACTTTAGTGAGCCATTGCCAGTCAGAGTCGAGAACACTGGACCAAATAAATAAATGGTCTGACAGCAGCTTCATATGTTCATAAAGTGCTACCACGTAATTTAGCTTTGAACAGGGATAGGAAACCTTAGGCCCAGATACCAAATGTGACCATCCAGTACTCTGGCCCATAGCTGTCAACTTTTCCCTTTACTTGCGAGGAATCCTTTTCGGAATAAGGGAATTTTCCTTTAAAAAAGGGAAATGTTGACAGCTATGATCTGGCCCTCAAGACTCTCCTTAGGCTACACTGTCCCTCCTCTGCACTCTCCTGTGGTGTCTTTGCTTGCCTTTCTTTCTTTCCTGGCGGATGGACAGGTGTGGGTGTGTGAAACTTCTGGCTTTGCTTACCTAGAAAGTAATTGCCTATACAAAGGTAAGCATTGTATCTGTTGCTCCACCTACCTTTTCCTCTGGCCCTGCCCACCAGTGGCATGTGACCCCCACGCCCAGAAGGGAATGCAACCCTCAGACTGGGGAAAAAAGGTACTAGAACCAGAGGTGAAGCTAGCTGCTCCAGCTTCTGGAGCAGCGTGCACTTGGGAGCAGGGCTAGCCGCCCACAGAGGCAGGGCGAGCATCCCAGGGGTGGGGAGCATGTGTCCCAGGGGGGTGCGCCGGCCGCTGCGAGCCTCCTGGAGGGTGTGCCGGGCGGCGCAAGTCTCCTGGGGGGGGGGTGCAGCCTGCAGCGAGCTTCGGGGGCAGGGCAGCGATGTCAACCCCCCTCAGGGATGGCACCCAGGGCGGCCCGCACCCACCTTTCTCCACCTCTGCCTAGAACATACATTGGCTCTTGAGAAGCAAGAAGATGAGCTTTGCAGAAGGTCAGCCGCTTGCACTTAAGGCAATATATATGAAGAAATGCAAATATTAGGGCATGACCTACATGTTACCAGCATTATTTTTTTTAGCATAAATGGGACAGGTGTGTGTGTTAGGTGTGGTACGAGTTGAAACCTTTGGGTATAAAGTCTTGTACAGTTATGTTCTATATAACATAGAATTAAATACCCATGGGATAATTTCAATATGGGTTAATTAGTAGGGAGTAGCAGAAGCCAATGTCCTCAGTGTGGATTTTCGTACAAATTTAGTGTGAGGGTATATTTGGAATTGATCTTTAAGTCTTCCCTCTGTGACAGGTACTATACAGGGCCTGCAAGGTTGCTGCAAAGATTGCTGTGCATGCATCCCTTGCACCCAACAATGTATCTGCGTGTCTGCCATTGGTCTTGGTATACTTGGTGTCATCGCTACTGTCATTGCATTGGTGGTCACAATTGGCATCCCTCCACATACACCAGGTCAGTCATTTCTAGCTTTCGTTATTATGATGGTGACCAAACTACTGCCAACTGGAGTAATACTTTCAGTGGGGCTGTGTCCAGTGTTTATTCTACTCAGAGTAGATCCATTGGAAATAATGGGCAAGACTAAGGCCACATGTGCACAATACCACCTTAAATAGTCATAGCTTTGTTGGGAATCTGGTAAGGCACAAGACACAATCCATCCGGCAATTCTCACATGCAAACTCTATTGCAATCAACATGAGCAACGCAAAAGATTCCATATATTTGCAAACTCATTCATGGCCATTATTTATGTGTGATGCATCCCAACATGGCTATGGGTCAAAACTGGATTATTTGAATGTATCACTATAGTACTGGGGGTTGGGGTCTGATTCGGTCTGATCATTTCTTTCTCAGTATCCTCCATTGTTTCATCTCAATTTTATTTTTCAGTAAATCGTTTATGTGTGACCTCCAGTAATCAGACAGGCTTTTTATGTGACAACAGAGCTAGCTGCATTCCAGCCAGCCAGGTCTGTGATGCAAGACAAAATTGTGCAAATGGGGAGGATGAGCAAGGGACACTATGCGGTAAGAATATTTGCTTAAATCCCCCTCTTACCATGCCCAGTTAATGCCTCAAGCTTTTCCCCACCATAACTCAGCCATTTTATAAAGCTTCAAGCTATAGCAAGTTAGATGGTGAGGAAAACAGAAGCAGACTGAGGATGAGGTCACACATACATGTTCTGCAATCAGTCGATTCAGCATCTAGTGATTATTTCCATGTGTGAATAGACAAGAGAACAGAACAGCAGCATCAGGATTCAGGACCTCTTCAAGTGGACTGATGTAGCCTGAACTGAAGTTGTAGGTTGAAGTCAAGTTGTGAACTCTGCCAGGAGTTCTCACATATCAATAACAATATACCTGCAGCCCAGTCATCACTTGGAAGAAGACTATTTCAGTTTCTACTTTAATAAATCCTCAAAATGTGATTTGATTTTGATTATTTAATTACTATGTTGTTGTTGCTGGCATCCGTCTGTCTTGAGAGACACTGGAGTGCGCCTCTGGGGGTTAAGTCAAACCACTGTGTTAGCAGCACTGAAGTGGCCTCAAAATATCTCTCAGCAGTGTAAAAAATACCTGAAGCAGCAATGGATAACTTAAAGAAGTTACATATAAAAAGTTACATTAACACAAAGTTGTGTGTGTGTGTGTGTGTGTGTGTGTGTGTGTGTGTGTGTATCTCAATTAATTTTCCTTCTGGCGCACCCTTCCTCTCAGCCTCTGAGTTATCACCCAGGGTCCAAACAAACTTTCAGCTCAAGCCGAAAAGTCTCAAAACAATAAGAGTTCTAGAAACACCAGACATCATCCTAGTCTCTTACTCTAGACTTGTTTTTGTTTTGTTTTGGAAGGGCAGACCTAAGGTGGATTGTACTTCCTCAGGCTGCCCACAGCTGTGTCCCATTCAACTGCACTCTCCAAACTTGGTTGCAGGTACAGCAGTTTGTTGAGTTTCCCAGAGGGTCCAGTGGATGCGAAAAGCCCCCCCCCCACTTCTCCTTCTTCATCCTCTGTCCTCTCCTCCGCCTCCAGCTGCTATTTGGTAGTCTGTATATCTAAGCAAAGCCTTTAACAACATCCTTTATTATTGTTTTTAAAAGTCCTTTTAAAGAAAGAGATGGTAGCTAAATAAATGTAGTTGCTTCAACAGAAATAGTGTGAATATTGTCTTAGTAATTGAACTTCTGAATGACTTTCATTTTCCACCTGCAAAGTAAGGAGAGGGATGTTCTCTTCACAGACAATGTTTTTGGAATGAACTTCAACACACACCCCCACCTCCCATGTATGCTGTTTTACTTTGAAGAGCTATGCAGCTTACGATGCAAACTTGTACTTGTCTGTTCAGAAGAAAGTCCCATTGAGTTCAGTGAGAGTATCAAGATTGCCTTAATTGTATTGTTATTTATTACTACCGGTAATTACCACATTGTAAGCCACTGCTGTTTTTACCCAGTATATATTTTGCGCAATACAGCATTTTCTCCCCTCACCGCTTCTGCTTCTTTCTTTATTTTTTTGTAGATGATTTGCCCAACAACCTTCCAGGATACTTGATATTTTATTGCAGCAACCGCAAGGTTTGGGTCTACGCAGACAAAAAATGTAATGGAATCAATGACTGCGGTGACTGTTCTGATGAAGTAGGAGCTTGTAAGTCTTTTCTTACAAAGTTCTGCTTGTAGTTAATGGATAAATGGGAGCAGTGCCCAGGCAAGGATTTCACCCCATAACCTCCTTGTGGGTGTTGCACGTGAGGCAACACAGCAGGCACATTTCACTGTGCCTCTGCTGCAACGGCTCCTCATGGAGGTTACCTGTGGGTTGCCGCATTTGCCCTCTCAGCTTGTCAAACTCCCTGCGTGAGTGGTGGCTTGTGCTCCTTGGTGGGCTTGGTGGCATCCCTGCAGCGCCAGAGGTGAGTTGGCTGCACTCCTCTCTGCGCCCCTTGCCCAAGGACACATGGGAGGAAGGCCTAAGGGGAGGACCAGTGCTGGCTGGGAAAAGTCCAGGGCTGGTGGGATTTCCGCCCTGAGGCAGATGTCTCTTCACTGGCCATGTTTTATTGTTTTTAATACCCTGTTGGAAACCGCCCAGAGTGGCTGGGGAGGCCCAGCCAGATGGGAGGTGTCTAAGTAATAAATTAGGAGGAGGAGGAGGAGGAGGAGGAGGAGGAGGAGGAGGAGGAGGTGCCACAGCCCTGAAGGCCTGGGCCTGGGCACAGCTCACTTCCCCACAACTCCGTAAGGAAGTAGCCATGAGGCCTTGGCACGGGAGCCTGTCATGGGCGTGCTAGGTTGCACCCCCTCAGAATTCTGTGCCCAAGGCCATGACCCGCCTCAGCTCCCCAACGCTGCACCACCTTGTGTGAAATATGCTGGATTGTAAATCCTTCAGGTTGGTACAGTCCCTTTTCATCTACCAGAATATCCTCTTTTGCATAGTGTCATCCTCTAGTTTAGGGACATGGGATTTTGCACTAGTTCCCAACATCCCTGACCACTGTGGCCATGCTGGCTGGGGCTGATGGGAGCTGGAGCCCCCATCTCTGCTGAGTACATCTGTTATGCTTCTTTTTTATTCCAGGGGCCAGTTGTCCTCCTTGTGGGCCTCAATGGTGGGGATGCACCATGGTTGTCTTCCATATGTACTGTAGCTGCATTCCCAGACGTCTTTGCCGAGATGGAATACAGCACTGCAGTGACTGGTCTGATGAATACATCTGCACAAGATGAGCACTCCAGGACTGTAACCTTCAGAAAATAATGGGAGCTATCCATCAAATACGGCTGTTGGGGAATTGCCATACGTATTTATGAGAGGGGCTTGCGATGGATGCATTGTGTAGTGTTACATGTGCTGCTCCTAGACCAGTGATCTTTCACCTTTTGAGCTCAGTAAAGTGTGTCTGCATGTGTGTATAACACCCTTGGCTTCCTCAAAACCCACTGCTACAAAAAGCGAAAGGAGGAAAAGAACGCCTGCTACCAAAAAATCTGGCTCAGACTTCCACAAGTACTGGAAGCTGCGAAATCTTGCTTTGTAACAGGGTAAAGGACCAGGGACAGCCACAAATAAAATGTTTTAAGTGTGTTTTAAGTGAAATATACAATGTGACACTAGATGGCAATGGTGAGCCTTATGGAAAATTAAATGTATTTTTTATATTTTATTTTTTTTAAAAAAAGGGTTTCCAGAATGATTTTGATATGTGTGTAGAACTCATTTCAGGCGGAATCCTTCTCACAATTGCTGATCAATGGCAGCTACTGCACAAGCACTTACAGTGATGGAAACTAATTGGTATCTTATTCCTAGATGACATTTAAGAGGGCAGTGATTACCTGCCATGTGAACTCTCTGTTTCCCCCCTCTCCGTTTCTCTGTTATTTTCCCTTAGCTATGGGCATTTGGGTGTTTGATGAGTAAAAGATCACTTATTTCAAACCATGCTGCTGTATTTGATACATTGCAATTCTGTCTACAATATTATTGTATCTCAAAGCCCTCACCTTTTTATACCTCTAACATGCCTGGTGTGACCTGCAGCTATTAGAGTGGAATGAACCCTTAAAAGTGAGAGCATTAGCTGTCAGTTGTAACTACGATAAAGTGGCCTCAGAATAGTCTTCTGGAAGAGGCTTGCGTGACTTTCATACTCTTATGTAGAAGTAGACATCGTCTTATATAATGAAACGGGTACTACAAACAGACCTTTAAGTCAATATTCGTATCTGATAATCAGATTTCTACCAACATATACCATCAGACTAAAACGAATGACTCTTATTTCCTATTGTGACAAGTCATGCAATATAGATGGTGCAATAAACAAACATTTACAAGTTGTTAGTTGCCCAACTAAATCTTATTCACTTCACAGCACATCATTAAATGCTAAGAGTGTTTAAACACTAATGGCAGATGAATGGGGTTAGGAGTCATGCTTATTCTGTTTTTCGTTTGACAGTCACTTTAGTTTACATATTGTATTAAATACGTTACTGCTTGAGTAAATAAAACTTGATTTTAGTATGTTTCATTATACTGTGCTAGCATGTGTTCCTCGGCAAAATTTGAAAATTCAGTCTCAGCTTGAAAGGAAACAACACACCCATACAAAAAAATCCACAGTAATGAAGTGGAACAGTACCATGTAACAACACAGTAGGATACAAAAGTACCACGTGTTAGCTCTCATTTAATTCATCTAGGGATCTATATAGTATAGTAAAGGTAAAGGTAAATGGACCCCTGACCATTAGGTCCAGTCGTGACCAACTCTGGGGGTTGCAGCGCTCATCTCGCTTTATTGGCCAAGGGAGCCGGTGTACAGCTTCCGGGTCATGTGGCCAGCATGACTAAGTCGCTTCTGGCAAACCAGAGTAACACCCTTTACCTTCCCTTTGGAGCGGTAACTATTTATCTACTTGCACTTTGGCGTGCTTTCAAACTACTAGGTTGGCAGGGGCTGGGACCGAGCAACGGGAGCTCACCCCATCGCAGGGATTCAAACCGCCGGCCTTCTGATCGGCAAGTCCTAGGCTCTGTGGTTTAACCCACAGCGCCACCCGTGTCCCTATATAGTATAGTACAGTATTCCAAATTTACTTCCTTCAGATCTACAAGGCAACAGAAACAAGTCAGGCTCAAATCCCCACTGTGACTGATCTTGAGCTAACTACTTACAGGTTAACCTACTTCACAGGGTTGATAAAATATCAGCCTGGGATTGCAGGGGGAAAGTCTGGATATAACTGTGAAAATTTCTTTAACATGATTAGGTCCCCAAGTCAGGGCTTCTCAAACTTCCTCTTTAGCAGGACCCACCTAAGGGCTGAAAATTGATGAGGCCCACCACTCACAATACAACGGCAGAGCCAGCCACAAAATGATGGCAGAGTTTGGCAGAATCAGCTGGCAAGTAGGGCAATCTGACCCTTCCTTAGAAATTGCTTCTCTTGTTCAGTCCCTTTTGCCTTGTTTCTGTATTTTCTCAACTTTCCCTCACACACTGCTGACTACTCTGTTCATTTCTTCCCTTTCATCCACTCCAAATTAGCATGCTGTAGGCTCATTGTCTGACTCCTATACCTATGTGTGCCTATGAAATGGACATCCAGAGATCCTGCTGGTCCAACCAAAAGGACCACCTAGATCAGGGGTCTGCAACCTTTAAGACAAAAAGAGCCAAAAAGAGCCCGTTTCCGAAGAAAAAAAAAAGGGAGCCGCAAAACTCATCATTATAAAAATAACTTTTTTGTCACTTTTTTATTATTTCTTTGTTTGACCCCTCAAAATTACTCCTCCTCATAGAAATAAACGTTAAATTAACAAGTTACCTTTTTGTGTGTGTGTGTGTGTGTGTTCTTCACTCCCCTTTCAAAACAGTGACCAGCGTACATGCCCCCTTTCAATGCAGTGACCAGCGTACATGCCCCTTACAATGTAGTGGGCGAGCGGGAAGGTGACGTCGGGACGGTGCGTGACTAACGCCCCCACTGCCCCCATGCGACGTCACAGCCAGTACAGTGCCCGCAACAGTGGGGCGTGTCAGGGCGCACAATGCGCCTCCTCCCCTCGCTAGCATCCGCCCTGGAGCCGCGGCAAAGGTGTAAAAGAGCTACATGCGGCTCCGGAGCCGTGGGTTGCAGACCCCTGACCTAGATGAACATAGGCTATGGCAACTGAGGCCTACAGCTTGGAGAGGAAAAAAGCACCCACTTTGTACATCAGATGTAACCTATGATTAGTCAAGCCGCATGGTATTACTCTATTTTGAAATACTTTATGCCGGAAAATGTGTAGCGTTTTGTATACCTTTGGTGTTCACTAGTTGAAACCACCGAAACATGTTTAAGCATGACAACTAATACCCAGTTTGTTTATAATGTACAAGAGTCAACAGTGGTTTGGGTGTGCTCTGAACAATCAAAATCAGTTCAAACAGATATTCCACTTCAAAAAGGATAAAATATTTAAAACATATTGTAGATGTATTTATACTACCGGCTTTTATTGTTCAATTCCTCGACTCCTATGTTTATTTTGTTAAATCCTATTATCTGTGGTTAAGTCTCACACTGTTCCTTTGACTACGGCACACAAAATACAAGGACAAACACATAGCGATGACTTGCTTGTAAGAGAAAAAGTCACTCAAGATCAGTTACCACTAAGAGGCTCATATCTAACACTACCTCAAGCAGTTTCTCAAACCGTAGGGTTTATAGCTAAACATGTGTTGTCCTTTTGTAAATGAGCCCTTTGAAAATGAAACATTGGAGGGTGCTCACCAAAATTTAATCTATCCCACATTAGGCATTAGTTGAAAGGTCATCAGTTGTTTTCTCTGATTCAGAAACGGAAAAGTCACTGCTTTTTTTTGAGGCCACTGTCTGTTTTGATGGAAAGCAGAAAATTCAGCTGTGCCATTTTTTTTTCTTTTAAAAGTGTTTATTTGCATGCAACTCATACTCAGTAAGAATTTAGTAAGTCCCAGTCTGCCACTGAAAAGCTCAGCTGCTTTGATTTAAAACACTGTTCTTTGTGCTCAGCTGAAGCTCTCTTTTTCTTCTTCTGTAATTCTTCGCTCTTCCCTATTAGTACAGGTAAATTTAACATTTCTGCTCTTGGCCTGTAGAACTGCAGGTTCTCAGAAGGCTCTAATTCAAGAGGTTCTTCTGTCCTGGCTCTTTTTCCATCTGCAAGACAAATTTTATGAAGTAACTTCACATAATTTTGAATATAGCTTAATTTTGCACTGTTCAGTTTGGGTCAGTTGCACTAACAGAAGAGTTAACCTAAAGAGGCAGTTTCCAAATACAATCGTACCTTGGAAGTCAAACGGAATCCGTTCTGGAAGTCCATTCAACTTCCAAAACATTCAGAAACCAAAGCACTGCTTCCAAAAATAGTTTGTAAACTGGAACAGTCCCTTCTGGGTTTGCGGTTTTCAGGAACCAAAATGTTTGAGAACTAAGCTGTTCGAAAACCAAGGTATGACTGTAGTCAAAATATTTTAAGGGTTCAAAGCTTCTCAAGAATTGCTATTGTATTGTGACCTCTCCTATCATTTTAAAATAGAACATAAATGTGGTGATGGTGGTGGTTACCTGCAGCTTCTATGCAAAAGAACACATTTGCAGAAGCAATGTTACACGGAATTCTGAATGTAGTTGCATGTTACTAGCATGACAAAATCTAGGCCTTTATACTTAAATGATCGAGTATTACATGTTACAAATTGAATGATATTTTCAGCTGTCTTTTTAATTTTCTCCTAACCTATTTCTAAATAATTGCTAAGGTCTAAGCGCTTTGCTCTGACCACAGAGAAGCGTAGCGATAATGCTACTTTCTTTGTCTGCAGCTATAAGCTCCTACGGTCAAAGACACAAGCCACTGCTCATGTTTCAAAACTAGCTTGCCTCTTCAGTTCTTGGAGCTACCATGAGTGGTGACTCTGTGGAAAGCTCCACTTGCATTTGCTGTTTTCCAGTGGTGCTTAAATCATCTTTAGCTCAGTTTACAAAAATGCACTCTAGCTCTAATTCCAAGTTTAGAAATTTGTATCTTCATGCAAGTTGCTTACAGAAAAGCTGAGCTGCTGTTCGAGATTTCAGGGTTTCTTGTGGTTTAATTGCTTCTTGCACTGCATGCTCCCATTGCAAGATGGTCTGAGAAAAGTAGAATTGCAAAAAAGTTTCAGTAGGCAGCACACTTATTCAAAGCTAATAGGTCACCACTATAATTTGACATTCAGTGTGAATATGAGTTTACAGTTTTTCAAGTGTTGTTTGTTAATGCATGGCAGTTCCCCTGTGATTCAACATCCCAGTGCTGAGTGATATACAGTTGACTGAGCCATATGGAGTTTGCATAACAACTCACACAGTCTTAAAAGGAAAACTAAAGTTCTGTTAAAAAGCGTATACAAGCCTTAATCTACTAATGGAGTATTAATGAGAGGAAGGCAGAGGTTCTGAGTCATTTAGAAAATCCCCCCTTTTTACCACACAGGAATATCATTTTTTCCCACATAGGAAGATGCTTGCTATATGAAGTCAAGAAATAGTTCAAGAAGGTACATTAAGATATACCTGCTCTGCCCATCCCTCTGTTTTGCAGCTATTGTGATCAAATTCTTTCAAGGGCACCTCTGAATGAACAAGACCTATTTGTGTCTGGATCCAGCAAACAACAGCATTTGTGTCCTAGGTAAAAAGAAAAACCAAAACAAATCCCCTTAAAGAAATAACTTTCAACCAAAGTCTGACTTTATAGAAAGACAAAATTTTGACTTTTCTTTGAAATTGCAGTCAATATAACATGAGTTGCATTTCATTTCTGTGATAAAAATGCTCCAGATATTCAGCAGAGCAGAAAAATATGTTCACCTTGAGGCAAGTTCCAGAAAGATCCAAACAGTTCAGCTTTTTGAAAGGAAGCAGATACCTGAGTCCCAAACGGGTGATTCCTGGATTACCTATATAAAATCAAGAATATTGTATTAAATCTAAAATTAAGCTAAATTACAAAATAGTTTCAAGTTGCACGTAAATGATAAAGCGGATTAAGCAAAAGGACTGTTTGTAGTATAGATACGGCCCAGTAATTCAGAATAAATCTGCATATACTTTACATGATTATGGGTGGTAAAAAGGTAATTGTTTTTTTTCTGGTAAACACGGTTCTGCCTTAATATCTAGATATGGTTTGTTAGTTCCCAGGGACTGGAAGAAAATAAAAAAATACATAAATGCCTACAATATAAAATAGGTACTAATGGTTAAGTCAATATGGGAAGTCAATGTTAATGACATTCAATACCTTAGTTTGTAATATAGGCAGCAACCATTTCGCACTGGGGTTCCTTTCCAGCGCCCCATGCGCATCGGTGGAGCGCATATAAACTTGCTCCTTTCCACCCAGCCTCCATTCTGCCTTCTTTCAGGTCCATAAGGACCAACACATCGGTGGGCACACGTCAATTGGATGTGCCTAAAATGGTCACCACCTGTAATAGGGTTATGCACACTTGGATGAAAACCAAGTTCTAATAGTACATAGTAACCTTGCACCAGAAACTCTCCCAAACCACAGACTCATTGTGTCTAAAGTCTTGGCAGAAACTTGGCAGAAACGACTGTCATCTTTCTGGTGTCAAGTGAAAATGGTTTTATGCCCCCAAGCCTTTAGTGGCAATTGGTGGTGATCCTGTATGAAGGGAGTGGTTATTTTGTGCGGTTTTAATTACATTTTCTTTGAATGAACACTCAATGTTTTATGTTTTGTATTGTTTTGTTGAATTTATGCATTTTGCATTCTGTAATTCTAAATTACTTTAGGCCTCCTTTTGATGTGCAAAGCAATCTATACAAACTAACCCTTCCACAGCCATATACAGCTCAGCCTTTCTAAGCTCTACTTGACAGAGCCTCACTACCTTTGTTTCAATTGGTTTATCAAAGAAGTAGCTCAAAGCTATATCCAGTCCAGGGCTGGGTTCTGGTAGCTGACATGGAACTATATCAGATATTTGCTATGATGTAAATCTAGAATTACAGCCTCAGGGTCAGCCCATACAATAGCTACTAAAATGCATGGTTTCCATATTAAACTGTGCAATAGAAAATTGGCTATTTCTGTTGCAGAATACACAGCACATTTTGACCATCTCTTGTGTAAACTGGACAGCAGCCGGTTTTAATCAACAATATAGAACAGCAGCTATTCCAGTTTCTATCTCTCTCTTGTAATGGGTACTCAATATTGATTAATTTTTATTTATTAAATTCTTCTGATATTGGCAAGGATGAATGCTGGATTACAATGCATATACCCTGTTTCCAACCTGAAGCTATACTTACAAGACAAATCCAATACTGAGAGATTTTCAAGGCCCCTTTTCATCACTCGGACAGGCGCTGTCATTTTGCGAAGACCAGCATCTGACAAGCAGTTATCTTTCAGGAAAAGCCGAGTTAAACTAAGGTAAATGTAAAAGCTACAATTACACATTTATTTATTTATTTAATAAAATTTACATACTGTTTTATTTTCTTTCTTTAAAAAAACCAAAAACCCTCAGAAGCTCTTGGTAAGTAGACGGGAGTTTTCCAAAGCCAAATGGAAAGTTCTAAAACTAAGCCAGCTGTGAGATATACAATGAGTAAAATTTGCTGAGTTTCAGACTTTCTGCATTTAAGACTGATTTATATTGCCACAGTTCTTTCAACAACAAACCAAAGGTTCACTTCCTCTGCAGCAAACCAGTACTGTACCTAGATAGTGTCCTGTTGGTGATATGGTCTAGCAGCTCATGCTCATCTCCAAGTTTACAGAAGGACAAATCCAAACATGTCAGATCCCGGAAAGATTTAATTTCTTCAAGTTTTTCAGAAATAACTAGGTAACTGTAAAAGAGCAAACACAACTGTAAGATTCTGCACCCTTGTCCAGTTTCTTTCATTCCCATAGATTTAGCACCGCCAACCAACTCTGTCAATGGGGGAAATGCCTATGAGATTAGTTTAGTCCAGTTGAGATATATATGTATTTTACAAAGCAACCAAGAATTTCCTCAATGCCCTGATCCAATATTCTGTTTCTGATTATGCTCTATTCTACAGTAAACCTGGAGTGAGGAACCTTTATCAGCACCAACAGACACAATTCCTCATGGACAGCCTCCTAAGAATGGTGGGCCAGAGGGAAAACTGTGCAGAGCCCCCAGTATGGATTTTGCCTTTGTACCAGTAGGGTAGTTTCTACACATGCTCACACATCCCTTTCTATCCCCCATCCAAGCAAGCAAGAAACATCATCAGAATTCAGGGACACATTCCACTCATGCAAAAAAATATCTGAGGGGACTGCAAAGCAGAACTGGTGAGGGAGGTGATCTGGGGAGAGGCCAGACAGAAAGAGTGCATTTGGCCCCCAAGCCTAAGGTTCCCTGCCCCTGAGCTAAATAATCAGCTATGAGAAAGCCCGATACGAGAAACAGTAACAGTCCTAGTAAGCCATATATATAACAGAAACTTGTAAAAGAGCATCTCTTCTAGGAAAAATATATTTGGTGCAGATACGACGATGAAGAAGAAGAAGCCAGTATTCATTCCTAGATTTGCTGTGAAGAGTACCACACTGAATTTGCATCACAGATTTGCTGTGAAGAACCACACTGAGCCTAAATTTAGTTGTTTGGAAGCAATGTTCAAGAAAGCTTATTTTCAACTAATTGCACTTAGGAAAGATAAAAGGGTTTACATTTAAAGGCCAATACCGAATCTTATTTGTAAGGTGTAAAGCAATGTTATTGCTCCATTACTCCACACAGAAAAAAGTAAAGCTGCCAAAACAATAAAAAAGATAAAATTCAGTTTTTAGTTGGATGCATTTGGATTCAAATGCTATGAAGCACTAGGAACAGCCAGAACAGACCACACAACCTTATTCACTTTGTATCCTTTTAATTTAGCTCTAGGCAGTGTGATTTGCTACTTTATTGAGGACTCCTTTAATGGGGGTGCAGATGTGCTACTATGAACAAGTTATGCATGCTTACCCATTTTTCAAGCATAGAGTCTGAAGCACTAAACTTCCATAAGCATCAATAAATTTTTGCAAAGCACAGAGTCCTGTTCTTGGTTCTGTAAATTTCTGTCTAGCATCTGCTGCATAGAAAAGCTTTTCGGCTATCTGTTCTGGAAAGTCAACCAGTGAATCAACATGATGAATGTTGTCAGCAATGTAACTCAGAACTAGGCTGAAGAGAGATTTGGCAGAATAGCGAAGATTTCCCTTCTTTGTGTAAGTGAAGATGAAGTGATCTGTCCTTCCATTGTCATTTTCCCTATTCACACAGAGCTCAACAGAAAATCCTTTGGAAAAGAGTCTTGAAGGTCTTGGCTTTGGATCACTGTTGTTTACTCCTCCTGATGCTTGATTTGCCTTATATAGTTGTCCATTTTCCCGAATGTAGACAGATCCTCTATCTGGAAAATTTTCTGCATAGAGATAGCATGACATTCCTCTTTAAAGTTTCTGAGAGAGGAAACAAACAAGGTAAAGCATAAAACAAAGCAAAAAGGGATTTAATCTGGGAAATGTCTATGTGTGTGATTTCTACAGTGCCACAAGTGTGCTAGAGTTTACACTTTTTAAAACAAAACAAACAAGCAAACAAAAAACACGTTCTCAGTGGCTGATATAGATAGGCAAAGCGGATACAGTACTTGACACAAAATTCCCTTCCTTTGAAAAAAAAATATACAATATACAGGAAGAGAAGAAAAGGCCGTTGTTTCAAAGTGGCCGGGCATTCTTTCCTCACTCCTTGGTTGCCCAGAATTTTGAGTTGTATCCTCCAAAATAGGGACAGGATTGTATCTATGACTGACAATCCAACAAATCTTGAGCTTGAGGGAGTCACACCCACAATCACTAGCAGGATCTCTACTACCCACATTATGCCCTAAGAATGCCTTCCAAACATTCTGGATAATGTATTTTTATCCTACCATCCCCATCAAAGGAGCCCAAGGCCACAAACGGCAAAGTAACAAAACAGCACATGTAAAAACAAAATCAAAACATTTAAAAACTAAGAACAACTAAAAGTACACCCACCCACACGCGGTACTATGTGTGTGCAAGGGTGATGCAATATTTTTATATATTCTTCCAAGTTAAAAACCTCCCTGCACTTCAGTTAACTGGGGAGAGGGCGCTAAATCCTTTCTCCCAGTTCTATTAAACGCGACGAGTTTTTGTTTGGGGTGCGGGGGAGGGGGCCATTCAAATACGTGACACCGCGACTTCCCCGCCTCGTCCTGCACGTCTGAATGCAGAATGCCCACAACTCCACTCCGCAAACTCGTGCTGCATAACGCGCAGACCGTTTCGCGACCATAGACATAATAAAGACAAACTACCGAGGTGTGTGGGGGGGAATCTGCGCCACTGGAGCCTCAGTCCTTCAGGCTAGCGAGGAATATTGCACCTTGGGAGCCTCGAGGGCTTTCGGCGACGAGGCAACACCTGCGCGGCTTCCCTTGAATGCAGGCAGAGCCCGAAAAAGTCTCGGAAGCAACGCGCCCGAAGACCACAAATATAGGAAGACGAGAGTCACACCCTCTCATTTGCTGCGTGATTTTGGGTCTCGTCTCCTATTATTTTGTATGGTCGGGCTGCAATCCTACCTTACCTGGCATCAAGGCCACTGAGATCGGGGGGGGGGGGGGCTCACACCTAAGCAGACATATGCATAGGATTGCAGAGTTAGAGAGGTAAAAAGCTCGGTGCTATTGCACGAAAGCTGCACGAGGGGAGGCTTTAAGAAAGGGCTGGCGAATTTAACTTGAGCTGGTTTGGCTGCAGACTCAAGTCAGTTCAGGTTTGTGACTGCGAGGTGTGTGTGTGATATGCCGCTGTCACAGCCCTACGTCTGCAAGTTGCAATACAGGGATAATGGTAGGATTCAGACGACGAGAGTCCCTCTTAACAGCGCAATCTTCTTATGTATGCACGACTTAGAAGTAAAGCCTCGATGAACTCAGTGGGACTTAACTGCAGCAATGGACGTACCCAGGATTTGCTCTCAGCAGGTAAGGGTGCCTAGGAGTGCAGCCTTCGCTGAAATCTGTGGGGCTTCAGTTAGCCGCCGCGGCTAAATCTAGACCCTGATTTCAACGCAAGGATGGCTGCAATCCTAAACCAACTTAATTGGGGAGCAAGGCCCATTGGATTCCCTAGGACTTACTGCTGCATAGGCACCATTAGGACTGCGTTGTTCGTCTGGATCCAAACCAACAACTTCGAACTGTTGTCTGCATTTGTAGCATACAATTTTCAGATGCCTCTCTGGTGGTGGGGGTCGCATTTTCCACGAGAGCTGTCCCCCGAGTCAGAGAAAATACGTGCTCCACCATTATTTGCCTATATACCTTTTGAGGGGCCGGGGGGCTCGTTGCAGCAGCTGCTGCTGCCGCCGTTTCGGCCTCCTAGGTAGGGATTTCTCCGTTATTTCCTAGGATCACCCATCCGTTTTGCCCCGGAGACAAGAGAAAACATGGCGCCAAAAGCAACCAGGAAGCAGCAGAGGTAGAAATGGCTGGTCACGCCTCTTCCTGGGTTTTCCCTTCGAGTCGGGATGGGCTGCTAGGCAACCGGGCAACGTTTCTCCGTAGATTCAAGAGGCCTTTTAGGAAGCGAATTTTCCCGAGGTTGGAGAAAACATGAAATTCACGGACTACTGCCTTAGCTCCGAAGGAACCGATGTGGTTCAAGCAACATCAAGTGATGAAAAATACCCGCCAGAAAATATCACGGATGGGTAAGATCTTGATCCTGATGAAGTAGCAGGCTCTTTCCTTGTAGCGCCTGAATATTGCTATTATATATCATGAGTTTTCGTGGACTAAAGTTCACTTTTCGGTGTAT
Source organism: Podarcis gaigeae (assembly GCF_964106915.1). NCBI lineage: Eukaryota > Metazoa > Chordata > Lepidosauria > Squamata > Lacertidae > Podarcis > Podarcis gaigeae. The sequence continues at coordinate 57,039,340 of NC_139682.1, read as the reverse complement.
ATATATAAAAAGGTTTACTTTCAGGTTTTATGAATGGTTTTTTACATCCTCAACTCGCATAATTATTTCCTTTGGGTTGGAGGTAAAACCCATCCATTTGGTTTCCGAAATGCTTTTAAATATGAACTTGAGCGTCATGGAAGAATATAGTATTTGTAGCCAGTGGTTTTTTCCCATAAAAAATGTTTAGGGGTACTCTCATTTTCCTACTCATATTGAAATACTGCCCCTCAATGAGGCCAAACTTAGATTCACAAAATGTTTAGGGGTATGCGTACCCCTGTGTCCTCCCCTGGGAAAAAACACTCTGTGTAGCATTTGTGTCACACATTCAAATAACCTAAGGCACAGTATAGTTGTAATAGGCTGCCATACTGTAGAATATAGGCTGAAGGAATTGTTCATGGATTTTTCACTTGTAAGAAAATATCAGGTCTTATCTGGGGGTGAGAGACTAGGTCATTTGAAGGTTGGATTTTTTTGTTTAATTTATTAACGGGTAAATCTAAATTATTTTTCTACTGTGATGAATTTGAACTCTAAGGTTTAATGAAGATAAGGTCAGAAGTGTACCTTTTGAAAAGCCATGTGTCTACTCAATAGTAAGCCCGATTGGGTACAATGAATGTTATTTCAATGGCATATATATTTAGCTTGTCATTATGACATATAAAAACATTTCATATTAAGTTGTACCTTGTCTCAAAAAGTGTAACATATCTATAATCCTGTTCTGGTACCATGTAAAATATAATATGATTTCCCCCCCCCCCCTCTATCATTTAAGGTCCTTGATATTGCTGTTTAGGGACCTTGCATAGAATATTATGGAAGAATTCCAAATATATGGTGAAAACAGTAATACAGTTAATGCTAACGTTTACTATGTTAAAATGCAACATTGGTATTGGAATGTTGGATGTCTTTATTATTGTAAATTGAATAAAATTTCTCTCTTACAGATATATCTACAATATATTTCTAACATTTTGCATTCATACAGGTTATTTCACTCTCTCTTAACAGAAAATCTGAAACCTTTTGGACAACAACTGGGATGTTTCCACAGGAATTTATTATTTGTTTTCATAAATGTGTAACCATTAGCAAACTCACAATCCAGTGTTATTGTGGTAAGTTGATGTTATACAGCTAGATGTTATATTAGCATCTTTTCCTAAAAAAAAATGTTCTTTTTGCTTTAGGTCACAATCCAAGCCCTCCCTCCTGCTGGTGGGCTTTTGTGTAGCAGTGGATCTGTATTCCTGCTTCTTGTGACCATAGCGGATGGTGGGGAGAGGCAGATGATCAGGCCCAAATTGGACTAGATCACTGTGCCAGCTCCAGGTCCCAGTGCTGTTGCATGACATCAATGATTCTGGCTTGGGATCCATAAGATTTAGGGCTGATTTAGCCCTGCCCCAGCCCACCATTAGAAGGCCCTGTTTCAGTGCCTTCCAGTGGTTACTGCCAGAAGGCAGCTCTCCACCTGTCCACCCATTTTTTGGGGGGCGTGGGGAGTGGGAAATTGGTTCTCACAGCAGCCCTATCCACCTGCACATTTGGCAACTGGCAGGGGCCCGCACAACTAGGAAAGCTGAGGAATACTGATCAGTGAGGTTTTGTGTAGGGTTCTGCGCTTGTGGTTCTATATAGGTTAGAGCAGCTGTGTAGAAAACTGTGTGAATGTGGGTGCTAGTTTGTGTATGAAAATACAATGGATAAAGTACAAACACTTGTGGGGTTTTTTCACATGCAGAGGGGATTCAACTGATCACAAGGTTATAGATACGTCCCAAATGCAACTCAGCCTAGATTTTCTGTGTCTTTTAACAGTTCTATATTTGATACTATCTGTGAATTGTCATAATTAATGAAATCTTAGGCATGATTGAACATTAATATTGTAATGTAAAGGCTAAGTACTACTTTGTTGATGAATTTTGTGTGAAACTAGGCAGCCTTAACCAAGAATTTCTTTTCTTAACACTGTCCTTAGTGCAGACATTACGGATTGAAAAAAGCGTGTCTAAAGATCCAGTTGATTTTGAAGAATGCATTGAAAAAGGTAATTCTTTACTTGATGTAACAGTTCTAATTAGGTGGATGATTGCAATTTGATGTACAAATCAGTTAAGGCTGCAATCCTATATCTCTTATTAGAAGGAAGTTCTATTGAACTCATTTGGAATAAGTTTGCATATACGAAGCAGGACTAGGATCAAAGCACACTTCTGTGATATCTAAGGAACCAATGGCTGGTTCTCCACAACTTCCAGATGCTGACTTGTTGCTGTTGCCTGCTTATAATTTGTTTTGTGCCATTCATTGAACAATTTAGTGCGTTTTATATTACCCCATCTTATAGGGTTGTTGGTTGCTATGATTATTCAGATATTGTATATGAAGTGCTTGGAGCACTTAGCAAAAGTGATCTATAAATATCTGTTACTATTTGGAACCCAGGTGGTAATTTCTTACCTTCCATGACAATATTTTTCTGGGAAGCTATTAAATGTTTCCTTTGTCTATGCCTGCAATTGGTCTAAGAGTATTTTTTTAAAATAATATAGCAGTGAAAATATAGTACATTTTGAAGGGTCTTTGATAACCTTGGGTAGATTATTATGGGAGAAGTTGCTAATTTTAAACTATTTTAAAGTGGATTACATTGTGGCCCTAATGAAGCTTGGGACATACCATCTACAGAGTGTGTTAACTTTATTGGAGTTAATTTAGATCTTTACTAGGATTATGAGTTTTTGCGCTCCAGTGAATTTTCAGATCCAGAATCTAAACATCATGTTACATATTAAGGTGCTGCTTGTTTGTTTTATGTTCAGAGTTGCAACATAAAGAAGGAGAACTTCAAACAGAAGAATTTTCGGTAAGTATATGCCATCTAGCATTAATGAGGTGTATGCAAAGAGTGCATAATGAATTTGTGGGGAAATCTTGAGTTAGCAAGGTAATGTAGACATTAGTAGGAGCTTGATAAAATCTGAAGCAATGTTTTCATGTTCCTACTAATATATATATGCCTATGTTACATTTAACTGCTAAAACATAGACGCCTTTGACAGTTCCATATCTGAACCAAAGTACTTTATACTTTTGAGTGATGACAGTTACCATTAGGGATTATGAACACTGACTGGTTTATGTATTTTTGCACATTTGCAGTGCAATCCTAAGCATGTTTGCCAAGAAGTAAGTCCCATTAAGCTCAATGGAGCTTACACATCAGTAAATGTATTTAGGATTGTACCCCCTGTAATGTGCAGGATTGTCAATATTCATCATTTTTTACATTAACTGTATTATATGTGTATATGTGTGAAAAGGAATAGTCATAATTATATCTATAGTTATATCTTAATACGAAATGTGTAGTAATTTCTCATGATACAACTTCTATCATCATAGTTTGCTAAATTCCCAAGCCTCTTAAATATTAAGCAAAAAGCAGCAATATAGAGGAACGCTGATTCAGATCAAATTTTAAAAAATCAATTTGAAATTTACTTAGTAGCCTGATCTTGACCATACCTGTCATCAGCTCACTCCTGTAACCTGATTGTAATTTGGGGAGTTTTCTACTACGTCTTTAGTATAGCAAGATTTAGATTCGGATTCTTTCTAGCATACAATGGTTTATTTTTCAATTAACTTAAGTATTCCCATGCTGAGTATCAAACAACTACAGAATACATTTCATCTAAAACTAAGCGATTTCAAATCATATTGATTTCAGTTTTTGTAAATTAAAAAAGCTCTTAAATCTCTCACATTGAAATTATTGCCATTGAAAAATGCTTCACTTGCACTGAATTGTGCCCATAGTTCTATAACTATTGATGTTGTTATTCTTATTCTTATTTCTTTTTGGCAGTTTCCTGAGATCCAAGCGACATACTTGCGATTCATTATTTTGTCTGGCTTTGATGCTTTTGTGTCAGTTCATAGGGTGACAGCAGAAGGAATAACACAAGATAGTGAAAACCAAACTTAATGTGCTGCAATCACAACTGTATAATTATTGTACTGATATTTGTATTATAGATTGTGTAATCCAAGCATTAAAGTATGTTTTCTAAACTGTGTCTTTTGTATATCTTTGTCACAGACTTTTTTGTTGTTGGTAAATTCTCTTAAACTATGTAGTAAATATGATACCTCTATTCCACTAGAACTCACCACTGCCTTCATCTAGGTTTATAAATGGAGCGTTCCTATTCACTCATGTCATGACCCCATTTGAGGGACATTCCTGACAACCTCTATTAATCTGAGACTATTTGAAATATTCCCTGCATTTTGGCCACTTCAGTGCTGGAGTGTTAGCCACTGTTATGCATCAAGAGGTCCTCTGACACAAATAAATTTTACAGTATTGTCAGAGCATTCAAAGTGGAGTGAACCACTTGTGTAAAAATGGTTAGGTATCTGTTTCAGAGGTATCCCTGACAGTTTTGATATCCCCTTTTATGAGTATGTGAAGTTCAAGCTTCTTGACAGAAAGATCAAATCAACATCAGAGCACACCATGCCAAACCCTGGCCAATGCACTTACATCCATTGGATCCTAGTCAAGGTTCGATTTTGCTCAGGATAGCAACCCAGGGGGACAGGGAGTAAATTACAAACACCCAAGAAAAACCACAAACTGCTGAATGTAACTGAAGCTAATTACTTGGTTTATTGATATATAAACAATAACAGAGAGGAAAATTGGAGATGATGTGAAATAGAATTATAAATGATACAGAATGCATACAGAAAATAGAATATATGAATACAATGAATGAATGAATGAATGAATGAATGAATGAATGAATTTTGTAATGAATACAAAATATGATTAAATATTTAGCCATTAGATATGATTTGCATATTGATTGACAAATGGCATGCACTGACAAAGCAATCAACATAACAGCTATCTCCCTCCAATCGATCTGCTGTAAATAATTCTACATTCCTAGCATATTAGAGCAATGAAATTCATAGTTCCCAAACATACAGCAATAGACCTGATCCTGTAGACCAGATTGTGAAGCAAGGTGGAAAGCAGCATGAAAGGATAAAACCATAAACCGTGCAACCTTCCCCTCCCCAAATAAAAGATGTAGAAGGACTGAGCATGCCTTTTATATCAATCAGCAAAGGGACTAGGGGGCTGGATCTTTCCATTAATTTTTTTCTTTCAGTTTTACTGTTTGCATGGACAGACTCCCATAAACATGGACTATGTATTACCATAATCCATATGGGAAAAGGAAGAAAGATGAACAAACGGGACCCTGTTGTACAAGTGGTTTTTCATGAAGGGACCTTTGACACACTACCAGCATCAGTTTGCCAAAACATGTTAGGCTCTCACTTTGTTTAGGTAATGTGGTTGCTTTTCTGCAGAATGCCAAGTCACTGGAAGCCTTGATTGAAAACAGCAAAAATGTGCACTCAGATTCAAGCAGCTTTCATAGGAAAGAGCCAGACATGGTACAATGTCCATTTTACTCCATCATGACTGTTCTACTGTATGCACAGAACATATCATCATGGTTGGGTGTGATACAGATGTAGGTCGCGCAAGACCCAGATAAGCAATGGTTAGGATCAAAAGGACCATATGACTAGTCTCAGATACACAAAGGGCCTTTGAGCTTGCAGTTTCTCAAAAAGTAACTTTTCACATCACATGCCATACTGCTTTTGAAACGGGAGAATTTCAAGTGTATTTTGGTAAATATGGCAAGGGTGGAGAACCTGTGGCCCTTGACATATTGTTGGAGTCCAGGTCCTATCAGGCTAAGGCAGCATGTTCAACCAAGCACGCTATATGGCATGGGGTCCCCGGTTTGTTTTTTTAAGCCAAATGTAAAATAATCTCAACAGGTACATTTGTATACTTGGGAATGCTTAGAATATCTTAAGAAGACAGATTCATAGGTAGTGTTAACCACAACAAATAAAGGTAAAGGGACCCCTGACCATTAGATCCAGTCGTGGCTGACTCTGGGGTTGCGGCGCTCATCTCGCTTTATTGGCCAAGGGAGCCGGCGTACAGCTTCCAGGTCATGTGGCCAGCATGACTAAGCCGCTTCTGGCAAACCAGAGCAGCACACGGAAACGCCGTTTACCTTCCCGCCAGAGCGGGACCTATTTATCTACTTGCACTTTGTCGTGCTTTCGAACTGCTAGGTGGGCAGGAGCTGGGACCGAACAACGGGAGCTCTCCCCGTCACAGGGGTTCGAACCGCCAACCTTCTGATTGGCAAGTCCTAGGCTCTGTGGTTTAACCCACAGCGCCACCTGCGTCCAAACCACAACAAATAGTGTGCTATAATTGCACACTAGCAACTAACTAGTACACTAACACTGCTAGTTAGACAGATCCACCTAAAATTACAGTATTCCTTCCAAGGCATTTGTTCCAGCAATGGTCTGAGTTGGATGAATATTCAGGAATCTTCTGGCATCAAAATCTCTCCTGCATATTATCTATCCAATACAGCCTTAGAAAACAGAGAACTTAAAGCGATCTGTTATGGAATAAGCCTCCGTCTTTCACCAATGAAACCACCACCATCCAGCATTCTGTAGTTGGTGTTTCTCCTTTGCTCCTTTTGACAATATCAAACGATGACACTTAAAAGATGGTATGAGACAGTTTGATCATAATAATTTAGTATATTGTTTCTGTTAATATTTTTTTTCGTAAATCAGGTCACAGCCCCTTGTTTTAAGCTATGACCATCATAGACAAATATTAATAGAAACAAGACTAATAAATCTATAAAATAAAGTAAGAATTGGTTGTATCCAAAGAAGTTTTCCTGTTAGCGCCAAGACTTGCATGAACAGTAGTACTTCCCCTCCCAACATCCTTCTCCCTGCAATCTCATCCAGAGGGCAGAGCGACCCTCTCAAAATATTATAGGGTAAGAAAGGGAGAGGAAGTTCTATTGTGCAGGCAGAAGTCCATGCACTAATGGGATGACTTCATGGGTTGTATGTAACCTTTAATCAACAGACTATGATGTTACTGTATTGTTCACATATGAGATTGTTATTAGGCCTGTTTTATAGTTCTAAAGCAGTTTTTCCAAGACTTCACGTACTTCTTCTGGGTGATAATTCCAGGGTCCCACTCCACCCTGTAAAAGAAGAAATACCATTATTATGTCTCTGAGCAATTTCTAGGGAGGAGGATGCAGGTTGTACAAAAGTGATGCAATTAATTACGGATATTCCTCATCTTCATGAAAAGTATTTAGTGGGACAATATTTGGCATCAGCTAATTATTTAACAATTAGATGTCAAAAATAGAATTCAAAATGGTTTGCAATTATACAAATACTGTATCTCCCAACTAAGTTATTGTTTTCCATCTCATGTGAGATGAGAGGCAAAATTACACAAGTGATTACACTGGGAGAAAGGGTGAGAAATAAATTCAAGGAACTAAATAAATGCATGCTGTGTTTTTTTGTTAAGAAAAGCAGACTTGGACAGCTGTTGTTCTGAACAGATAAGCAGACACATCGCCCTCCTGCATTTCCTTCAGGTTCAAGTCACTCCCAAACTGCTTTTTCTCCCACAAGGTCCCAGGTGCTTGTTCATCCTTCCAAACAAGTACATGGAATTCCACAGGGCAAGGGGGAAAGGAACTAGATTTGGAAACCTTAAACTGGAAGAGGGTTAAACACCCCTTTATCTCTAGTCTGCTCAGCTCAGAATGGCAACCCTCCAAACCTGATTTCCTTCACACATTTCTTTGCACATATTTACATGTAATGCATATTTTGCAACTATACAAGCAGGAGAGAGAAACACAATGTAGTTGCCAGCGTAGCTAACAGGACGCCCTCCAGAGTTTGTTGGACTAAAACAGCTGGAGTAAAACTTCTGGAGTCTTTTCTTGAAGGCACTACGCAGGTTACCCCTGCAGTAGACTACTGTATCTCTTTCTCTTTAAGGAGATTCAAGTTGCAGTTCTCATAGGATCAAATCTTGGTAAAGTTAATGACATTTAGAAACAGATAGATAAATTCAAGTCAAGGTGGATTCCAAGTTAGCTCTAAAAGAAGACATTGCAATGGACATAGTCTCCACTTTCATGAGAAGGTTCTTGGTTGACTCACACCAGGGTAGGAATTATTCCATACCTTTTATTAATAATATAATCTAAGGCACTCAGACTACCCAGACCAACTATCATGTTGTGATACATGCTGTGCTGATTGCAAGGGTCCTACCAAACTAATAACATTTTAATTACCTTGTAGATAATATTTCCTTTTTGAAGGACATAAAGCCTTTCTGGTAGAGCTGCATACTTGGAACTGCTTAGGTTCTCCATTGTGTCTACAACCACTGGACATGGGGGATTCTCTTTCAGTAGGACCTGTGCAGCCTGGATACGATCTTGGAGGGTTTGATGACTTTTAATTGCAATATTGTTCTTAAAAACCCATCCATCTAAAGCAAACAGCATGATTAGGCTAATCATATAGCATCTAGACATAGCAACATTTATTAATATCCTTCAGAATTGTAGAATTGTGTGTCGGAGTATTAAGTTGGATAATAAAATTTGTATTTTAATCCAGTTTTTACTGATTTATAAATGAGGCAAACTTGGCAAAAAGTGGTATTCAACTTAAGTTTTATTCGGAGTAGATCTATTAAAATTATTGAACCTAACTTTGCCATGTTTATTAATTTCAGTGGGTGCATTCTCAGTGAAACTTAGTTGAATACCACCCAAAGTATTTAAGTCCTCATTTTTAAAATTGATGAGGCTAACCAAGCACCCTAGTTTTGAAGCATTTGTTTTGATTTTCAATACTGAGACCAAAAGGTTAACATATTTAGAGGCATACAAGCACTTTCTTGCATCTTCTAATCTCTTTTAAGAAATTAACAATTAAAACAGATACAAATCTGTGACCTTCCAGATATTGTTGGACTACAACTCCCATCATCCCTGACCATTGACCATGACTGGCTATGGCTGATGGGAGTAGGATTCCAACAACATCTGGAGGATCACTTGTTCCCTGTTCCTGAATTTAAAATATGCTATAGTAGTTAAGTTACTGTCTATGTGCTATGACAGTAATGGGGCACCTGAGGCCCAGTGGTGAGGGCGAATGTAGCCTCCCAGGCCTCTCTATCCCCAAGTGATATACCCTTCTCAGCCATGCTCCTCACCAGCCCTGATCTGTACCCTCCTTGAGTGTTTTTGCTTGACTGGATAGAGGATAGAGAGGGATGTGTGAATGTGTGTAGAAATTACCCATAGTAATATTACTTTACCTGAGGCATGAGCTTCTTCAATGTAGATTATAAGGAAATCTGCTGCAAATCTGAAGTCTTCGACGAGCTTCTTGAATTTGCCAAATTTGAACATAAATGAAGGTCAGGTACAGCTTCCAAATGCCAAGACCAAAGGCCTCGTTTCTGCAACAGACATAAGCAGTCTTCAAAGTGTAATGAAACTAGAATTATAGTGTTTTCCTTAAAAAGTACCAGTCAAGAATTCTTCCACATTCCTTGTACGCAGGACATCTAACATTTGATCCTATGGGAACTCAAACCTTGGGAGGCAAGCAGGATGGCATTCTACTAATGTATCCCATTACAGCAAGGATTTCTGCTTGCACAATGGGACTTCTTCTGCTCCTCTGTGCACACCCTGCACCCTCCTCAAATCTGTTCCATTGGGTTAGGGAAACTCATAGAATGCATTTAATGGGGGAAGGGGAGGAGAAGGAGATGGAACAATTGCCTTAGTTCTATGCCGGATTCCACACATTCATTTTCCAGTATGCTAAGGATGCTTCCATTTATCCTGCATCTCAAATGGGCCACCTACAACCTCATAGAATCATATAACTGAAGAGTTGGAAAGGACCACAAGGGTCATCTAGTCCAGCCCCAGAAATGTAGGAATCTTTTCACCAATGTGAGGCTTGAACCCATGACCCTGAGATCAAGTGTTTCATGCTCTACTGACTTAGCTAGCCATTATGATCTTCATGGTATCTGTTAAGTTGTGGGTGAACATATCAGATGACACAGTGAGTCTTCAAACAGCTTTTGTTTATTCACAGCCCAGAACAGAACTGAACTGAAGGGTACAGCCAGCCTGCTTATGTAGAGCTCCACTACAACGCAAGAGTAACAACTTTCTGTAACTATCCAATCACTGAACGTCACTTTCAATTCCTTATTTGCATATATGGACCTGAGTGAAAACTATCTACAGTATCCCCCTGCTGGCCCAGGGTTACATATGCTTCAGGTTACATACGCTTCAGGTTACAGACTCTGCTAACCCAGAAATAGTACCTCGGGTTAAGAACTTTGCTTCAGGATGATAACAGAAATCGTGCTCCGGAGGCGTGGCGGCAGCGGGAGGCCCCATAGGCTAAAGTGGTGCTTCAGGTTAAGAACAGTTTCAGGTTAAGAACGGACCTCCGGAACGAATTAAATACTTAACCCGAGGTACCACTGTACATAACAGTATCACCCTTTCATGACAGTCTATGAAATATCTTTCTTTGGTTCTTATTCCAAAACACATTTTGCCTCAGTCATACTCAGCAACCAAGAACGTGCAGACCATACAGTGTAAGTTTTGAGAATGCGCATATGCATGCTTTGACTTTTCTGTGCATTTTAAAGACTTTGCAGTTACTTATAAAGTGCAGCTTAATGATTGATGAGTATGTTGTAAGAGAGAGCAAAGTGTGTTTTGTGTTTGTTCTTTGTCCTGACAGTACATTTGGGCAACCTGGAGCTTTAGTAATCACTGTCTCTTTTCTAGACCCACATCATGTGCTTAAAAGAAATTCAATGCATTTTCAAAGCATATGGTTACCGGAAACTGTCATTTTCTCTCCTCCCTCTTGTCAGAACTACAATTCCTTACACCCTTACCAGTCCCCATAATTCTTTGAGGGAAGTTATGTGCTTTGAATGTATGGTCTGGATCTGACCAGGGAAAAGAGAGTCTGAGATCTGCTGCTTACTTACTGGAGTTCTTCTCAAGTCATTAATATGCACATGAAATAGAGACCTTGCCATTTCACCACCCAATTTGTTCATGGTAAATTCCAGGTAATTATCTCTGGCCTGAGTTGTTTTGTGCCTTTTGTAACCTTCCCCAATTTTCTCAATATGTTCTGGCTCTATTCAGGCTGCACACCCACCCACTTAATTATTGTTTAATGTGGTGTCTAAATTGTCAAACCACGGTTCACGATAAGCTAACAGTACAGAATCAGAAACCATGTTTAGAAATGAGTTACCAAACAGCAGTTTGTGTTAACAAATACCAGGAGACCTTTAAAAATATTCAACTTACCATGCATGAAGTCCAGTATGTGACATATTTCCCCTCTAAAATCTACTAGAGGGGTGTTAGGAGCAGGACAGCCTTGAAACACTTCGTCTTCTAGCCTTTGCCATCTGACTTTCAAGACGAAGAGTAAGTACTGGAAACTGAAGAAAGTTGGACCCCAGTTTTCATAGTCGAAATTGGGGTTTCTTGCCATGCTGCTCTTTCCCCCTTGTTTCAAAATATATCTCTTTGCGGTAGCTGGGAATAAGATCAAGCAGATTTTACCAACAGCCGTAAAGAAGCACACTTCAAAGAGAATCCATAACTTTTGCACCAATGTCCTGATTCTGAACATCTTGCCAGAATGAGAGACTGCTGTGTTGTGCAAAGTTGAGAGAGGGGGAAAGTAGATGAAGTAGCTTAGCTTTTGAACATGCATATGCAAGACTTCTGCTATTGGCTCACCAACTGCCATTCTAAAGGTTACGGTAAATGAAATGTTAATCAGAATAAATAATTTGCAGTTTCCAGGAATCAAGGGTGTATCCCTTCTGCTGTGCTGTAGGGTTTGTACTTGTTCCAATAGTATTTCGGTGCACCAATTATTATTGCTGGAGGATTCAGAACCAGGATCACATTTTAGAATGATTTAATTTGTTTGAACTGAGGAATATGAACAGGAATTACATTTTTTGTTTGTTTTTTTATCATAATTCCTGACACACCCCCCCCCACCACTTGACTTCTTTAAAAAAAGTAAGTGTGGCCCTTGTGCATATCAGCTGTATGGATAATTCCCATCTCCCTTTAATATCCTATTGTTATTTGTATTGTGCATGTACTGCTGCACTTGCTCTCACAACAGCCACTGTTCCCATTTCACATATGAAAGCAGAATGCTTGAGGCTGTGTGGCAGCGGAGGACTTCTGTTTACTTTTAACAGCTGGGCAATCCAGCAAGCATAAAGATTAAGCAACAGGTAGAGTTTGGTCTATTGCGTCTCTGAACAACACGGTTTGTGAAAGACGAGGGAGCTGCCGGGAAGTAATAAAACCTGTTTATCGGCGTCCCCCTGCTCAGTTCCCACACATCTCTTTCGGAGCGAGCGTTTCTTCATCACTTTAAGGGAAATGTAACAGTTTGCTCCGCCTTCAGAGGCTGAAAGCTTCCTAGCGAGATCATTAAGGAGGGTCGTGTGAAGGCGGTACTGCGCTGCCCATCGGAGCAGAGAACGGGGATCTTGAAATCATGGTGCGAGAAGGAGGGAAAGAGGCTGTTTGAATGAGTAACCAGTCCAAGAACCTGCAGGCAGGCAGCCCTTGGAGCTTACTCCCAAGGGAGCATGCATAGGATTACAGTTTGTCCTTTACAGGCAGCTCTGCAAAAGGCAGAGCGGCAGCTTGGAAGGTTAACACATTTATTGCGGCACAAGCTTCCGCACCCCTAATCTCACCTGCCGCGACAAATCTGCTGCACGCCCGGTGCTCGCTTTCTCTTTAAAGGGAGCGGACAGGAGAGCGACAGAGAGACGCGCCGGTCGGCTCGGGCCTCTTAAAGGGCGCCCTGTCTCTTTAAGGAGGAGAGAAGTTAAAGCAGCCGCCGAGCCCTTGCCGTTTCCGGCAACACAGGCCCTCGGTACGTAGCGTCCCTTTTTTGGCACCGGGAGGTAGTAGCCGCGGCGCCGCCTCGTGGAGTGGGTGGGTGGGAGGGAGGGAGAGGGTCCACCCTGCGGCCTGGCCCAAAGGGAGGCTTCACACGTTAGGGGGAAAGAGAGAGACCCGTGTCTGCGCGGGTGGAACACCACCCCCTTGCCGGCTCCCTGGCGCGCAGTCCCCACGCTCGAATGATGCAGCCGGGGGCTTATTCATTGCGCCCAAATAGGACCGCAGGGAAGGGAAGCGATGGCTGCTGCCCCTCTCTTCCCGCCATAAGAGGCATCTCTTAATGCAGATGGGTCCCTCTTTCGTGTCCTTTAACCGCCTTAGCAGTGCCAAGGGTGGGTTTTCTCCCTCGCAGCCACCTTTATGGCGTTAAATATGGAAGCGGCGGTGATTTGCATGGAACTGGGAAGTGATTTGGGGCTGACATACAGTATGGATAGTTAACGAGCGCAAGGTTACATCAAGGCTTGTCTCTTGCTACGTCTTCAGTCTCCATGTAATAAAAACGTATTTGCTTGGAAGTTAGCTTCATGGGTTCCCCAAAGCACTTCTGGGTTGGGGTTTTTTTTTTGGGGGGGGGGGCTATTAGGCACTGGGTAGTTTTTTCCTTCCCTGCTGGAAGACTGCAGTGGCCAGTATACCTGCCTGCCTGCTTTCCCATACCTTGACCACTACAGATTTCCAGTAGGATATTCCGTCATCAACCTTAGGACTTGAAAGATAAAGCAGCACGAAACTGCTTCTGAGGAAGTGCCCCTAGATTTGTGTATGTGGTGTAAGAAGCAGCAAGAGCACCAGGAAAGATACTGGGGGGCTAGTGCTACTGGAAAGGTACCTCTGGGGCTGTGACCACATAGTAAGACAGCCATCCAGGGCAACCGTCACTGTATGGATCTGGCAACTTTTCACCATACCACAGTAAATCACTGAAGAGAATCATTGGCAGTGGTGCAGATTTGTAGGGCATTTGACATGCTCACAGATACAGTGCAGCCTTCATCCTGTGTGTTTGTGACTTTTTGTTGCCTTGCACAAGGCAAAGATGACTAATATATTATTAAAAAAGAACATAAGGAATCACATTTGGATTTCTAGCAGACATCAGGTTGCTTTTTTGTTTGTGTGATTCAGGCCTTAGACTTTTGAGTTTGCTTTTTGTAATCTAGTTTATTATATTAATTGCCAGAAAGGTAGTTGCACCCAGGTTAGTTGGCTTGTATGTTTCTATTTAAAAAGCTGTACTAAGGAGGGATTGCTTTCCTTTTCCCCTGTTATAGTCTGCCTGAGCCGTTTATTTGTGATCCTTGGATGAAGGGTGGTATAGAAATTTAGTAAATAATAATAATTCTGCCAGTTATATCCGTATTTATATCATTCTCCTTATTGCTTGTAGTAATCTGGATGAAGTGGACTAATCTTGTTGGGAGTCTATCTGAAGGTTTCTTCAGATTTCGAGGATGTTTCATAGATTCCAGAGCTCTGTGTTTCAGTTTTGTCAGTATGTGAATAATAGAGTTCCATTTTTAATTTGAAACTGTATTTAATCTGCTTCATGTTTTCCAGCTATTTTTCACTTCTGAGCACTTCGTTGGGACATTGGTGCATGAATGGCAACTGTGGATGACCTAAAGTTTCATGGTAACTTATAAAATTACACTTAAAGTCTCTAAATTATTCTGCAGTATGTGCACGGGGCCATTGCATTAATACCACTTATATAATTAAACCATGTTTCATAATGCACAGTCTTGCGAGCTCAACATTACTGCTGATTGTTTTAAAAGCAGCGTTTATCAGTTATGGAACTGAGCTCAGTCGTCTCTACATAATGGGAATATTATGGGAAAAGTGATGGAGCATTTTGCACATGAAGAGAGCATTAAGTAATCGCTTAAAGTTCTGCCAATTTGCTAGGTGCTTATTCTAATTAGGACTGAAAGCCCAGTTACAGTTCCTACAGTTAGGTAGTATGCCACTGGTTCAAATGTATAGAAAGCCGACAGTTACAGCAGACAAGTAGGAGGAGTGACTCCTTTTGGAGCTTGCCATTGGTGAAAATTGCAGTAGACGTGAATTGTTTCTGTTCTGGCAGTCTACTGCTGTTCTAATTACTTAAAATGTGTGGGGGTTTATACCATTAGTATTAATTTGTCTCCTGCACCTATTGATTTATGTT
Organism: Podarcis gaigeae; assembly: GCF_964106915.1. Classification (NCBI taxonomy): domain Eukaryota; kingdom Metazoa; phylum Chordata; class Lepidosauria; order Squamata; family Lacertidae; genus Podarcis; species Podarcis gaigeae. The sequence continues at coordinate 57,024,148 of NC_139682.1, read as the reverse complement.
TCTGTGCTGCTCCCCTTTCAATATGCACTAGTTCAAATAGCCTTTCTGTCTAGTGAACTCAACCCTAGGGTGTAGATTCAGGTCTGCCATCAGCTAGTGTGCAAGAGGTAGACCAGCAGCACATCTTACTCGGGGGGAAAAAATCTTTTTAACTGGGCGCCAACACAAGCTTTGCAACATAATGATGGGAGAGCCCTACTAATTTCATACAGTTGCATGCCCTGACAGTTAGCAATGTGAAAATCTAAACTTTATTGGAATGATTTGTTTTTCAGAATTTGATGATGCAGCCAATTTGTTGGCAGCAAATCCGGATGCTGTCACAATAAGCATTGATGAACCAGCTGAGAAACCAAAAACAAAGCACGGACATCTGCAAGATTCTGGGAGAGAGGAGGATGATGAGCTATTGGGGACAGATGATTCTGATAAGACTGAGGTTAGAGGACAGTGTAAAGATGTTTTCTGACAGACTGATTTTCCTCCTCAAGCTTTTAATTAGTACAACAGCTATTTTAAATAAATTGAATATGTTGTGTGTAAATGGCAGCAGAAGCCACTTGGGGGAGTCATCTGTGAGAAGGGAAAACATAGGCTAGTCCTTGGCCAGGCTGCTCTGTAGCAAAAAGATTGTATTCCTGAGAAGTTTAATACCCCAGACAGGGTGTTCGATGGGTAGGCACAGTATTGGAAGATAGCTCATGGGGTGTAGGTTGGAATGGGGATAGGAGAGCTTTCTTGTTATCATTATTCACTTGCTGTTTTCTCTGTTAGCCCTGAACTGGTTTGTGAAAGTGCTCTCGTACTTGTTACAATTTCAGGTGGTAAGCACTACATGAATGGTTTGGGGCACTTGTATATGTAAGCAGATATCGAATAAAAATAATTAACTTCAGAATATTCCCTGTGAAAACTGTTCTACATGGCTTGTTGGTACCCTTCTATTGAAATGCATTCTATTGAATTTCTTTCTTTCTAGCCACTGGAAGATTTGTTCAGTGGCAATACTTTCCCCGCTTTGACCAGAGGTGTGTGAATCCTCTGTAGTGCTGTGTGTGGCTTTCCCGCAGGACTGCAAATTGGAAGAGATTATATACAGCACATATAACAGGCAGTGATGAAATAGATAATTCCTGAGTGGAGTGGCTAGATTTGACTGAAGGACATAGGGTTGGTACCAGGTTGTCTGAACTTGTGGCCAGTGGCCTGACAATACCGCACACACTGTTTCAGAAAGATGGGCTTGGCGAATTAGCAGGGTGGTAACAATAATATATTTGGCATACATTTTGCTGAAAATTCTTCTAAGTTGAAATGTCTTTTCCCACTTTGCTCAAATATATTTGCAATTCCTATGAGTTAAAAAGACCTGCCTGTTAAAATGACACGCTAATACTGAATTAGCAATCTTTTTCTCTTCTTCTAAAATTTCAGTTGCTTGCCGGACAGAAGAAAAGTGCCCCATTCTGGACATTTGAGTATTACCAAACGTTTTTTGATGTCGATACATACCAGGTTTGCAATCTGCAGTAATGTCTCTATTTAGGCACCATGCACAAGTGATCTTCAGCTTGCTTTTTTGTGCATAACAGTTTGGCAGAGCTGGTAGTAGATACTATCTGCAGCTGTTCAGAGTTCATCATGTTTCCATATTCATAGGTCTCCAAACGAAAAAAGGACAAATGAGTCATTCTTTTTGAAAATGTATCTGGCCTGTTGCCTCTCCCTGCCACTTGAAATTGTCAATACCAATCAATGCATGTATGATTACTTTTGTAGCACTATTATAATCTTTACCAGCAGAGTTTGCTGTGCACTTCAGTCTCTGGAGTTCTGTCCACAAATGCAACCTGTTATTCAAAGTACCGCATGCTTGCACCCTTTACTAGTGTGTGCTGAGTCATCAAATTTCAATGGCAGCTTAACTGTGGGTGTTAACTGTGGAAATAATAGGATGAGTGTTATGCAGCAATATAGCAATATAAGAAGTAGGTGGGGCAGAGGGATAAGCAAACCATTCTTACAACTGAAGCAAGAAGAAAATACAGAGGGGATATCCAGACAACTGTGCCATTTCAAACACTCAAAGCAATTATCTAGTTCAGATGTCACAATAATTTAATTAAATAATTTAATAAAAATCATTTATCTTCAGTCAAATGTTTTGTATTACTTTTATTAGGTCCTCGACAGAATCAAAGGTTCTGTTTTTCCAGTACCAGGGAAAAACTTTGTAAGACTGTATATTCGAAGTAATCCAGATCTTTATGGTACGTGCAAATGCTAAAATTGTCATGAAATAACTTACTTTTCCCCCCAACACTGGGTCAGTCAGTCAGAATAAATGATCTTTTGCTTTTGTTTCCATTAAGGTCCCTTTTGGATATGTGCCACGTTAGTCTTTGCCATTGCTATCAGTGGCAACCTTTCAAAATTTTTCATCCATCTGGGCAAACCCGATTTCCATTATGTGCCTGAATTCCGAAAAGGTGTGTGTTAAAAGCTGCATTCCAAATACATTCGAATTCCTGGTGGTTCACTGTTCTAGCTAAGGTAACAGAAGAAGAAATTTAAGATAGTTAGCCACCATATAAAAGGTTTTGTTCCGAAGTACATGGCAGTTCAAGATGCTAAGTTCCCCACCAAACTAGAAGCAAGGAAGAGGCTGTAGATATGGTGTGTATAATATTGCCTGACCTAGACTGAGAACTTAGGCAAGTGAAGACAGGAATGGCTTAGGGAGCAGCCAGACAGATCTGGGTGACAATAGGAGAAAGCATGTATCAGATAATTGCTCTTAGTTATGTATGGGTGTTGTGTTATAGAGGATCCGTAATTTTGGCAGCCTAATTCAGTGTTCCATTCCTCTTTCTGAGTGACAGAGATAACAGAGGCATATTTTAAGGTGTGTCAATATGCAGCCCAGGGCAGCCTGTGAGACCTGATTTCAAAAGGTTAACTGCTGCTAGATTATTATAATAATTATATTATATATTATATTATTATTATAATAATTATCAATTAATCAGTTGTCAGTCAAACACAGAGTAATGCAGCCAACTGTTATGTAGTTTTAATTTACATCCTTTGAGGTCAGTATTTCTATGATGTGATAGCCTTGATTATTTTGCTGTGATTCTGAATGCTGAAATAAATCTCTTTACAGTGTCCATAGCTGCTACAGCCATCTATGCATATGCTTGGCTAGTTCCTCTAGCTCTCTGGGGATTTCTTATGTGGAGAAACAGTAAAGTTGTGAACATAGTATCCTACTCATTTCTTGAGATTGTCTGCGTTTATGGCTATTCACTTTTCATTTATATTCCAACAGCGGTAAGTTCAATATAAAGAATTCCTGAGTATATGAAGAGTCTTGAGGAAGTGCTGAATAAATTGTTTTGATTTTTTTTATAATATAAACAGATCAATACAGATTGTTGACATTTTATATGGGAAGTTTAGATGAGAAATCCATTCATGGCCTGCTTAATTCACCTTGGAAATACTGGACAAATTTCACTGAGATTTGCCCTAAACTGCAGAAATGTGCATAATTTAATCTGAAGGGATGCTTCTTGCTGTTCCCTCCAGCTGTTATGTGCATGGATCCATGCACTATGCTGTTTCAAGTGGCTACACTGAGGAATACTTCTCTGTAGGGCTGCTGCTTGAACATGGGTGCCATCTGAGATGCTGTTGGAATCTTTTGACAGATCCTTTTTTTTGAGACCCCCTTAGTTGACAAATGAAACAAAAAAATTGTGTATCGAATATCATCAGTATCTTAACTTGTTGAAGGAAGGAAGGGATTGATGGTGGATTTTGGATAGTAGCGATGCAGAGTATTTTCCTGGAAATAGCCATTGCCTACTGTTCACTACGGGATGCGGGTGGCACTGTGGGTTAAACCACAGAGCCTAGGACTTGCCGATCAGGTCGGTGGTTCGAATCCCTGCGAAGGGGTGAACTCCCGTTGCTTGGTCCCTGTTCCTGCCAACCTAGCAGTTCGAAAGCACGTCAAAGTGCAAGTAGATAAATAGGTACCGCTCCGGCAGGAAGGTAAACGGCGTTTCCGTGCGCTGCTCTGGTTCTCCAAAAGCGGTTTAGTCATGCTGGCCACATGACCCGGAAGCTGTACGCCGGCTCCCTCGGCCAATAAAGCTTGATGAGCACTGCAACCCCAAAGTCGGTCATGACTGGACCTAATGGTCAGGGGTCCCTTTAACTTTACCTTACTGTTCACTACATATGCATCATTGTGTACTGTATTGTGGGCCACAGTTCTAGATTATGTCTTGAAGAGCAGCCAATTTATAACTTTACTCAGTATTGAGTTCAAGACATTGGTTATATATAGAAACCGTTTGTGGGTGCTCTTACTAATTTTCTCAATAAAATCCAGGAAATTCTGTTTCTGTAAGATTTTATCTGATTCAAACCAGCAAAAACTAGAACTGCATTTCCTTTCTTTTTCTTTACAGATATTGTGGATTATTCCGCAGAAAGCTCTCAGATGGGTTTTGGTGGTATTTGCTTTGTGCCTTTCAGGATCTGTCTTAGTGATGACATTTTGGCCTGCTGTTAGAGATGACAACCGAAGGATTGCAGTGGCTACAATTGTGACTGTGGTGCTTCTCAATGCCTTGCTTGCTGTTGGTTGCTTGGTATGACAGTTGTTTCCTAACTTTTCAATAGTTTTTTCTTAGGTCAGTTTTCATGAACAGTTAAAAGCTTCACCTATGGAGATCTTTATTCATGGAGAAAATATGCAATCCTCACAAATAAATGTGGTTGTACTTACTGTAAATAACTCTAGAAATGGGTAGCATTTTAAAAATAGGATTTCTGTCATGTCTACAAATGGCTATCAGTGACTGGCTTAAAAGCTGTTTAAGTGGCTAAGTGTTCCTATATTGGAGCAGGATATAAAACCAGTATGTTGAACATGCTTAAATCCCATGCCTTGAGCACTTACTTGCTTGTGTAAACCGTTTTGGCTTTTTTTCATATAATTAATTGATGCTGTAATCTGTTTTTGTTTCATTTGTTCACTAAATCAATATAGTCGGTATTGCAGTCATCTTTTAAAACCCAGTGGTAAAGCTAATGGTTGTATTACATCTTCCCTGCCCACATAAGCAATATAAATGTTAAAAGTAGAGTATAAAGGTTAACCTGTGATATTCATAATATACTACTGTCCCTTCTTCTCACCTTCTCCAATAACGTAGGCATACTTTTTTGATGCCCCTGAACTGGATGTTGTTATGCCAACTACTGCACTTCCACAAAATGTAACAATAAGAGCAATAAAGGGACAGTAACAAAGGTAAGCATTTCAAAAGTTACACCCTATGTTGGTGGTTTTGCTATAACTCGCTTCAATTTAAGCAGTGATGCTTATTGGGTTGAATTCTATGTTAAGTGTGCTTGGGTTCTCAGGTGGGTCTTCTAATTACAGTGGTGCCCCGCAAGACGAAGGCCTCGCAAGACGAAAAACCCGCTAGACGAAAGGGTTTTCCGTTTTGGAGGCGCTTCGCAAAACGAATTTCCCTATGGGCTTGCTTCGCAAGAAGAAAGCCCATAGGGAAATCTCCGGGGACCTCTTTTAAATGCTAGCGGTGGGGAGCAAAGCCTTTCCCCCCCCTCCGGCCTTCAGAAGAGGTCCAGGAAGGCCGGCAGGGGCCGAAAGGCTTTGCTCCCCACCGCCAGCATTTTAAAAGCAGTCCGGGATAGCAGGGAAGCGCTTCCCGCTATCCCGGATGGCTTTTGAAGGCAGGCAGGGGGGAGCAAAGACTTTTGCCCCCCGCCCGCCTTCAGAAGAGGTCCTGCGTTTCTCCGCTCTCCTGGGAAGGCAGGCAGGGGGGACAAAGACTTTTGCCCCCCGCCCGCCTTCAGAAGAGGTCCAGGACCTCTTCTGAAGGCCGGTGGGGGGCGAAAGTCTTTGTCCCCCCTGCCTGCCTTCCCGGGGGCTTTTAAATCGCCCCGGGACAGCGGATAATTCCTCCACTGTCCCGGGGCGATTTTAAAATGCTGGCGGGCAGCAGCGCTGCCGCCCGCCAGCATTTTAAGATCACCCCAGACAGCGGAGAAGTCCTCCACTGTCCCGGGGTTTTTAAAATGCTGGTGGGCGGCAGCGAAGGTTTCGCTGCCGCCCGCCAGCATTTTAAGACCGCCCCGGGACAGCGGAGAAGTCTCCGCTGTCCCGGGAAGGCAGGGGGGGGAGCAAAGACTTTCGCCCCCCACCGGCCTTCAGAAGAGGTCGGGGGACAGACTGTCCCTGGACCTGGTCTGAAGGCGGTTTCCATAGGAACGCATTAATTGATTTTTAATGCATTCCTATGGGAAACCGTGCTTCGCAAGACGAAAAACTGACAAGACGAAAAGACTTGCGGAACGAATTAATTTCGTCTTGCGAGGCACCACTGTACATCCTTGCTTGCTGTGCTTGTGCCACAGCAGCTGTGATGACACACTGCAGAAGGCAAGTGTGGCACTGCTGGACAAATTAAGCAGCCTTTTAATTCCCTTCGCCATCGTGAATGAATTTCAGCAACTCACCTATGTATGGAAAACTCAATATATAAGCCTGGAGACACCAGTAGGATAGAGGCAGAATGCCCCTAGTAGCCCTGAACCTTAAAAATCAATTTTGCTCACAACTGCATAGTATCTTGTGATGATTCTTGGTCACAGTAAAGTGTGAGAAAATGCTGTAAACCCACTTATCACTCCCCACCCTCCCATTTAGACAAAGTACATATGACAGTTCTCTCCATGATAGCATACCGAGGCAATCATGTTTAATTAGCTAACAGGCTTGCTTCAGTGCTTATCTGTATCCTTCTGGGTGCATTTCATGGATATGATCATTTTTTGTTACCGGATGAGTATTTCTACAGATTAGAATTAGAACTGGAATACATGAGGGCCCGCATCCAAAATCTGAATATGTTCTATTAAAATAAAAATGGACCTTTGCAATGTATCTGGTACAATTAAAACTGCAACAAAACTAAGAAGTGCTTCAGAACAAGGACAAATGCAAGTTTACAGGTTTTTCTCTTCTTTCTAAGTTTTTTATTCTGGACAAATTGTGTAGAAAGTAGCAAAGATGCTCTAGAACTTGATGCCTTCAGCATTCTGCATTTTAGATTCATAATACTATCTTGCTTGTCTTTCCCTCCTCAGATATATATTTCTTCATCTGTGGGATATTGCTTTATTGGGGCTTTCCCATATTGAAAAAAAAGAAAACCCAAAAGATCTGAAAAGAAGCATCAGCGAAAGCCAAAAGTTCTTAATGACACATCAGCAGAACCATCTAAATTCATAGTACCTCACCCTTGAATGATCAACTAGTAATGGACTTAGCTGAAATTCTGCTCTGTTGAAGCAAAAGATTTAAAAAAGGTTTCAGTTCAGTGGAATCAATTTCACCTGGAGATTTGAATCCTAAAAATTTCAGCGGTAGATTTAAACCCTAATAATTTATTATTTTTTTAACTTCTGTATAATTCTTGTTTTGTCATCAAATAAAAATGACTCAAAATGCCACCATTTCTAAATATTTCTTCCCAAAAGCCTGTATATTTTGCTGTATTTATAATACATCATCAGCATCCACAGGATTTTTGGGGGAGGATGGGATCATATGCATACATACATAGTTATAGCTGACTAAGTTTTGCTCAGAAAAGACCAATTTAAATTAGTGGACCCAAGTTAGTCATGTTCATTCATTTCAGAACGTCTACTCTAAGTGGGACTAGCACTGGATACAAACCATAATATTTTTATGACTTTGTGGATCCCAGCCCTCTATAATCCCTGGACCCAGCAGGTGTTAGATTTAATCAAGGCTTGTGTGTTAAGCTGAGTGCTAGATACTTCTGATTCCTGGATGCAGCAAGTGTCAAAAGCTAATTAAGCAGTCCTGGGCAATGGGCCATTAAGAGGACCAGGGATCAAAGTGCTTGTTGTGCTAGATTGGTAAAAGGCGGGCCTTCCCTCCTTCAACAGATAAAGCCAGTTTAGAGAAGAGGAGTTAGGAAAGCTGTAAGCTGGAGAGACAGCGAGGTGGGTGGGAGAGCAATGTTTGATGTCTGTCTGAATCCAAGGCTGTGACTATGAGAGAAGACCCTTTTGGGGGTTCTGCTGTGAGCCCCTCCATCGTAGGCTCAGGTTGTATATATGTGTAAATAAACCATATATCATAAAGACACCAGTCTCTGCTGTGTCTCATTTCCAAAAGGAAACATGGACCCCGGGCAAGCGCATGGAACCCTTGGGATCTTGCACCGCTCAGAGATTGGGGTGGCATGCAACTATATATACCAGGGTCAGCCCACCCATGAGACCAGGTGAAGCAACCACTACAGTGGTGCCTCGCAAGACAAAATTAATTCGTTCCGCAAGTTTGTTCGCCTTGCGATTTTTTCGTCTTGCGAAGCACGGACTTTGGAAAAGCTTCAAAAATCACCAGTCTTCAAAAACCTCAAAAAAGGCTATGAGTTGCTTCTCAAAGTGAATGCACAGTTTTAAGAAAAAGGAAACAAACTTGCAAGACAAAGGAAACAAACTTGCAAGACGTTTTCGTCTTGCGAAGCAAGCCCATAGGGAAATCTGTCTTGCGAAGAAACTCAAAAAACGAAAAACCCTTTCATTTTGCAAGATTTTCGTCTTACGAGGCATTCGTCTTGCGAGGTACCACTGTATTTGTTGACTGCAAGTCAACCTAGCAGTTCGAAAGCACATCAAAAGTGCAAGTAGATAAATAAGTACCGCTCTGGCGGGAAGGTAAACGGCGTTTCTGTGCACTGCTCTGGTTCGCCAGAAGCGGCTTAGTCATGCTGGCCACATGACTACGCCAGCTCCCTCGGCCAATAAAGCGAGATGAGCGTCGCAACCCCAGAGTTGTCCACAACTGGACCTAATGGTCAGAGGTCCCTTTACCTTTAAGGGTGACAGAACCAGCACAAGAAGGTCGCAGACTGGGCTCGTATTAAACAAGAAATTGGACATTCACTGCTAATACTATAGCCTTATCTTTGCCATATCAGAACTAGTGGGGAAGTTAATGGGGGAGTTATAGTGAAAGAAATCATCATCATCATCATCACCATCATTTTATTATTTATACCCTGCCCATCTGGCTGGGTTTCCAGCACAAATAAAAACGCCAAACATTAAAAACTTCCTGATACTGGGCTGCTTCAGATGTCTTTGAAAAGTTGTGTAGCGTCATTTGCTCTGCCTCCATCCATTGACCCCCCCCCCCCAATTTAATGGGTTGACTCCATGAGCCAAAGGCGTTAAATTTCTGCAATAGGATTTTCAGGCTAGTCCATGACATCTCCATACTTGTTCCTTTTTGCACCGGCCTCTGTCTCCTTCTGGGGGTCCACATGGGGCACTTTCTCTTTGGCTACATCTGGGACACTGGGTTGTTTGCTCTCCAGAAAGATCCATAAGTCAGAACACTTCTGTGTCTCCCATCGAGTCACTGTATAGCTTGCAACTGAACCTGCAACAAAGGAGAGCAGGATGTTCCACTGGAGCGGGTAGTGAATCTTCCGGATGATTTTTTGAAGAGCAAAAGCCATCCCGGAGACTGTAATAAATGTCCCCATGCCCTTCATGAATGCATAAGACTGGCAGGCAGTATATTCTTGTAGCCCCGGGTGCTTGGCTGCCACCGCTTCGTCCACACGAGACAACCCCACGTTCACCATCTCAGCTGCAGACTCCAAGCTGCACACTCCCTCCTCCACCTGTGCCTTGGACCCCTCAGATCCTCTGAGGTGCTAAAATGAGAAATAAAGAGTTCAGAGAGAAGACCATTAGCAATCACATATTTTTCAAAAGCTTATTTTCATCTGCATGGTTCACTCAAAGATTTATTGCTAATCAGTAGACATGGGAAACTAAGAAGTTCCAATAAACCTTAATTGTTTTTCCATCCATCTGGCAGTAGACTTGCTCTGCTATCATATTATGTGTGCTGAAACCAAACTGCATTCCTCCTGCTGGGAGTAAACCTTGAGGAATAATCTCTGTCCACTGCCTTGCGGGACAAATCAGGAGCAGAGTGCCTAAGATGGTTGGACGGTGCCTTGTAGACCTCCTTCTGTCAACTCCTGCAGCCACCCTGGTGTCAAATGTACTGTTTTGCTTTCCTTTGGACCACATCAGCGAGGCCCGAAAGGGATTGTGTTTTCTGAGCAGCCCAGGACCTCCATAAACGCTCCTCAGACTTGCACCCTGGGAAGGTCACTTTGGTGCTGCTATTGTCTTCACCACCGGAGGAGCACTCCATTGTCTCTCGAGACGAAGGAAAGCGAGGCCGAGGTGGGGGGTCTGGTCATTTAGGCAGCCCAGCACCTCCATGCACACTGCCCAGGCTTGCGCTTTTCCATTGTCTCGAGAGAGGGACGGATGCCAACAATATTATATAATGGATATTTTAAAATACTATATTGTATATATTAAATATTTAATGATTTTTTTATTAAAAAACACACAAAACATATTTTAAAATATATCGGAAATCTGCACAAAGAAAACAGAGGCACATCTCACTTACTTCCTCCCCCTTTTCTACCGGGACTCCGTAAGAAAGTAAACTTCCGCTTAGAGAACGGTTGACTGAAGCGCCAAACCGACGACGGACGCGCTAAATTAACGTCACTGAAGCTATTCCCTGCTCTTGGCAACGGGAGCAGGGCTCCCTGGGATAGCATCCGGGAACTGAAGCCGTTCCTCTCCGCTCGCGGCATGGGAGGGCGAGGGATGATGTTCCATTCAACGCGGGAACAGCTAAATGTATGTATGAATGCGCGCGCATTAAGCACATGTACGAACACCCGAATAGAGCTAATGCGTGTTTGCGTAACGTCACTTCATGCTTCAGAGGTATCAATGGGTTCCCAATTCCTCCCTTTGGCAAGTGGGCGGGGGAGCCTCGCTTTGAATTGGCTCCAATAAACCCATAGTTTTTAAGCACAGCCTTGTAAAACTTCCAAGATTCATTCAGTTTTATCTTTTGGGGAGAACTGAAGAGGACTGCACGCAAGTTAAACTGGAGTAGGGTTTTTTTTTTAAAATGAGAGCATGGTCCAGTAAAATTGCCATTACTTTACAGTACTGTTTCGGCTTGCTAGTTCTCCTGCCTTAGACTGAAGCAGAAGTTGCTGCTCCATGAAGTCGTTCGGCCCTTTCCATCCTGGGAAAAAAGAAAAATTCCTTCCAGTAGCACCTTAAAGACCAACTAAGTTAGTTCTTGGTATGAGCTTTCGTGTGCATGCACACTTCTTCAGATGCACACGAAAGCTCATACCAAGAACTAACTTAGTTGGTCTTTAAGGTGCTACTGGAAGGAATTTTTCTTGTTTTGACTATGGCAGACCAACACGGCTACCTATCTGCATCCTGGGAAAGGCTGTCTTCGTTGAACCTCTGCATGCATGCTGCTATAACAGCGGAGGAATGCTGCCAGGAAAAGGTGGCACCAACCTTTTCTAGGTGGGAGCGGAGCAGGGGTTGTTGCTCATATTTATAATGGTATAAAACAACAACCAGCTGTTAAGATGTCTCAAATGTCCACAGAGGACAGCTGGCTTAAGAAAGTGCTACCAGTTGCTATCCTTGAAAAATTGGCCCACCACTGGAAAGTATTAAGCGGTAACACCAAACATGGGGATTTGCAGCTGTTTGTTGGATTTTCATGACATATATGTGCAATTGCTCTAATTTCAAAATTGTACCAGCCAAATATGACTTTATGTAGAGCTATTCATGACATCTGTATGTGTCTTTACATATAAATACCCGTAAAATTCATTGTGTCTTCGGGTCTTCAGTCAGATTGCATGATGACCTCTTGCCCATGCCTATATGTTCATCCTTCACCCCCTTTCTCCAATGCCCAAATAAGAGCTGGTAGTTTGCTTTCTTATACTGTGTCATTGCAGGTTTCATGCCTCAGTCAATAGTTGTTTGTTTGTTTTGATTAATAAAATTTATTTTTCTAGAAAATCAGTTGTTCCTGAGAGGGACAAGGTGCAGCCCCATCTACCCAGCTGGTTTCCTTCCTTCAGAAAGATAGCATGAGATCCATAAGACAATAACAAACAAAATCTTTAAAATTCACACAGACATGCACACAAGGAAAAATATACAGGGAAGGAGGAGGAAAACATGGAAACGTAGGCACCAGTCGTTACATATACTTAAAATGAACATAATCCCGCTGTCCCTCTTCTACCTCTGGTGCAGCCAGATTTACCGTATTTTTTGCTCTATAAGACTCACCTTTTCCCTCCTAAAAGGTATGGGGAAATGTGTGTGCGTCTTATGGAGCAAATGCAGGATGCGCAGCTATCCCAGAAACCAGAACAGCTTTCACTGCGCAGTGATCCCTCTTGCTGTTCTGACTTCTGAGATTCAGAATATTTTTTTCTTGTTTTCCTCCTCCGAAAACTCCCATTCCCTCACCACTTCAATTCTAATGGAAACACTGTTACTTATTTTCCTCTGAAAATTGTTCATTTAAAACTGCATATGATTCGAAAGTGATCAAACTCTTGCATCAAATTAAAAGAATAAATAAATCATTTTGACTTAAAAGTTTTCCAAAAGTACTATTTCTCTTTCCCCCACCTCTCTCTCCACCAGTCTTGAGAGAGGTTCATTTTGAGTAACTGTTTAAATGGGCAATTTGTCTACATCTACATCCTGGTTTATGGAGTCTGTGTTTGGATACGTTTTTGTTTCCTTTCCAGATCTTGGGATGGAGAGCAGCTGCAAGCCTTGCTTGGTCGGTGCTGCTGCTTCCTCTCTGTATTGCAGCCTTCATCAGCATTAGCAGCATTGACTTCTTCCACCCGGTACAATGGATCACAAGTATGTCAGTGCCCTGCCTGAGACAAATGTTACAGAGCAGTATTTATGCGGTTTTTTATTCAACGTTATTTGGGCATGTTATCACAGCAATCCTTACAACACCCCTAACATTTAGGCCAGTGTTCTCATATTACATGTAGAGCAAGGATGGGGAAGATTTTTTTCAGCCTGAGGGCCCCATGCCAATGGGGGGGGGGCATGGCAGAGGCAAAAATGGGTAAAGCAACAAATGTAAATGGTGCCTTTGTACAGTAGGCTGGTTCCTACACACACTCTCACACCCCTCTGTATCCTCCATCCAGACATGCCAGAGGTATTATCAGAGTTACCTCTGGAATTACCAGTTCTGGACTGGGAAGAAGGCGGGGTAATAACAGTAATAACAGCAACAAGAATGGTTTGGTGTGATGTGTGAATGTGATCGCTGAGTTTATGGCTGAGATGAGAGAGATACCAAAGACCCCCAAGGTCTCAGCCCAACCTTGTAGGCACTAAGATCTAGTAGTAGATCTGTTGTATAGTACTTCTCATTCATATTTTTTCTCCTGTCTTAGGCTCATTCAATGACCTGTATACCTCCTACGTTATTTTCTGCATACTGCTAATGTCTGTGGTCATACTGGTAATAAGCATCTTCAACGTTGAGTTTCATGCAGGTTGGTGTTGAAAGCTGCATCAACTTAAAAAGTGCCGTTTGATTTGCTGATTTGTGCTTAACTCTGTGCATAACGTTAGGCTTTCTTTTAAACTTTGGAATCTGTTTCTTTGTGTGTCAGTAGAAACTTAGTTTCCTACCTTTGCTCTTACAGCTCTACATTAATAAATGTGGAATAACTCTAAATACTGTGCTAAATCCTTAAAGACCATTCTCCACTCCTGAAGGTCTGATTTGGCTTTTTTAAAGAATTCACTATCCTATAATGAACTCACAAGTGCTTAAATGTGGGGCAGTGATTGCCTGAATGTGGTGTCTTGAAATGTGACACAAGTATGTACGTAACATGATATTCTTTAAGTCAGGAGGTAGTTAAATGTTCTTATTTGCCTTCTTACTTTGCAGTTGTGCCTTCTATTCCTTGCTCTCGGTTAGCTCTGATAAGCAAGATTATCCACCCGCAGCAAGTGATCCATTCCGTTGCTCATGCTGTAATGGGAATGCTGGTAGCTTGGTGTGCAGCAGTTATGACGAAGGGGAAGTTTCTCTTCTTATCTGTACCCTGCACAGCTACAGAAAGGTAACCCTGGGAGTGGTTCAAGAGCTGTTTATTAAAATGTAACTTCTTGTGAATGCTAATAACGAAATGCTGCCAGATAGTTCACATTAGGTGATTCTCATTTTGCTGCAAGTATAGAAAGCTAGTAGGAAGATGTGTGCAAGCAAATGTTTCCTGAGAAATAAATTGCTGTGTACTTGTGACCCTTTGGGTGCAGAAGATAAAAGTAGCCTTGTAGCCCACAGGTGAGGCAAAGAGAGACTTGGTGGAGGAAGGAGCGTTTGTGCCATCTCTCCTCTTCTAAGCTCCTCAGTATAAGGGTTTTTGTTGACGACTAGCCTGCCAAAAGGCTAGAAGCTTGCATTTCCATGAAGGCCATAGAGGAAAGGGCTCCCCCTATACTGTAGCTTGTATAGGAAGTTAGTAACATTTTTGCAGACTAAAAATAACACATGCAATTATTTACAAACCTGGATTAAAATACTCCAAAGAGGCTGCACCTTTTTCTGTAGCCTTTTCCCTATTTTTAGGAAGCAAGTCAAGGTTGCTGAGAAAATGCAGTTCTCACACCAGCTAACTCCAGCCAGTGATCCCATAAGGATTATAGTCGATTGCAGTTATTTGTTGGATAGTGCTCAGAATGCTGCCACTGCCTCCCAATATTTGTGCAATTTTATCACTTTTTTTAAAAGTCAGTAATTAAAAATGAGCACCTCCTTGCAGTACCATATGTATATCTACAAGGCGAACTGAATATAAAGTTGGGGAATGTGTATTTCAGTCTGTTTATTATGTAATAGATAAACGAGAGTAAAACTTTTTTTCATAGTTGCTGGACAGTGTTTTGGAATGAGTCCACCGCCACCTTAATTTTGCAAAATTGGATAACATTTCCTTAAAGGTGGAATGTTATTATCTTCCTGTGCAACTAAAGGCTAAAATTACTGCTTTGCTTCAGTGTAGCTGATGCTGATCTGCGCGTGTGCCTGAATGAGTACCACCTCTTCCTCTTGCTTCTTGGAGCCTTTATGGGTTACAGCTATAGCCTTCGGTACCTAGTTAACAATTTGAACTACCTTCCATTTCCAGTTATACAGGTAAGTGCACAAGTATCAGCAGGAATAGAACTCAAACACCGGGCCACCTGTAGTGCTTTTGCTTTTATGTGATCATGAAGGTCGGTGGTTTGAATCCGCATGACGGGGTGAACTCCCATTGCTTTGTCCCAGCTTCTGCCAACCTAGCAGTTCGAAAGTACACCAGTGTAAGTAGATAAATAGGTATCACAGTGGCGGGAAGATAAACAGTGTTTCTGTGTACTCTGCTTCCATTACAGTGTTCTGTTGTGCCAGAAGCGTTTTAGTCATGCTGGCCACATAACCCAGAAAGCTGTCTTTGGATAAACACTGGCTCCCTCGGCCTGAAAGCGAGATGAGCACCACACCCTATAGTCACCTTTGACTGGACTTAACTATCCAGGGGTCCTTTACCTTTATTATTATTATTATTATTATTATTATTATTATTATTATTATTTACGTTTTACGTGATCATGACTATTACATATTTGGAGGGAAGTCATATCATGCTGGGTCCAGGAAGGATTTTCCTGCAGGGCATAGCTGCAGCATAGTGGGTGGGGACCCAAGAAATATGAGCAGAACTTGAAGAAGGAGACTTCCTACTTCTGTTGGGACTCCTAGATGGTGTGGCTTGTGATGTGGGCGTCTGCAGTCGGTAGGCAAAATTGTCCCAAATCAGACAGAAACCCCTTATATGAGCAGAGCTTCCTTCTTTCAACGATCTCTTATATCCGCTTGCAGTTCTCAGGATCCAAACAAAGGATTCTTGAGATTGTCTGTCACCCTGTTATAGTTGGGCTTTGATGCTGTACAGTACAGTGGGTTGGATCCAGAGAACTCTGTTTTTCCCATAGTGTTTTCTAGGCTGCTCCCCCTTTACAAGCCTTTGTGTTCCGTGCAAAGGATGCCCCTGAGGATTTTGGGGATTCCCTAGAATCCAGCAGAGTGGAGCTGTAGCAGGATGGTGAAATCAGAAGAATTTGGTTTGGCTGCCATGCACACACAGAAGTGCCTTTCCACTCATGTAGGACACCTTTGGATCCAAGCCAGTAACCTATAGTAATACAATATTTGGGAAGAGAGTAATTCTAAAATAGAAGAAAATGTTCTCTTAATATCTATCAGGATCTTGCAGTATCTGAAATCATTTCTGAGTTTAAAATGTGACATATTTTTAACTCCAAAGTCTGATATATGGTATGCGGATAAGAATATTCTGCTGTTAAACATTTGCCCAATCTTTTTCAGCAATACAAGTACCTGCGCTTCAGGAGATCACTTCCGTTGCTTGCAAAGCATAGTTGCGTGGAGTCGCTTTATATGGTCAGAAACTTTTGTGCTGCTTACTATTTCTTTGGTAATAATTTTTGGTAATTTTACTTCTCTCCCCTTGCCCCCTTTTCTGTAAATGATACGAGTGGGAAGTCAGGCAGCGTTTCCCTGATAACGAGTTGCTGAATTGGGGTGGGAGGGGGCTTTACATAAGGGTTGGCTGCCATAGTCATGCCCAACTTGTGGGGTTTACAAAGGCCAGTATAGGGGAGGGGGAAAATGCTCTGCGTAGCAGAGTTTTGCCCCAATTTATCACCATTTCATTTCCTTAAAACTTTCAAATTTCTGTTGGTAATATATTTTTATGCCAGAAATACATTTCCTCTATGGAAGTGTTAATACAACTGTGTTTTTACAGCTTGATTTCCCCCCAATTTGTGGCATTTTAGGTTATATTCCAAGGGCATGGATAATTACCACAATGAACCTTCAGACCGATAGGTTAGTACCTATAATAAATATATAAATAAATTGAATTTGTAACTCTTCATCTTGTAATAGAGGAACTCCTTGTACATTTTGCAGGTTGTCAGATTCCTACCCCATGCTTTAGGAAATAGCACTCCCAGAGCAGCTTGAAAAAAACAAAACAGCCTAGCAAGACTGTCCCCGCTTTCAGGCGTATAATGTGACACACAAGGAAGAAAGAATGGGGAAGGAAGAGTAGGGAGGAAACAAGCTCAGACTTCATGCTTTAAAATTGCAGTTCTCCTAGCGTTCAGGTGGGGTAGAAACATTTCAGGTAGGCTGATGGAGTTTAGCCAGTGAGATATTAAAACCAACACTTTTAATTGAGCCCAGAATACAATAGGAATGCTTATGCAAATACTAAAATAGTGGTATAATATTTCCCCTGACTTCACTGACTCCTGCCAGTGAAAAGTGATGCATTTAATTGAAGTTTCTGGATTCTTATTGAGGGTGGTCTAGCACAGATGTTTCTTTCTAACAAGATGTGTTAAGTAAAAAAGAAACCTGGCCTCTCCCTCCACCCTGATATGGGCGTCCTTTCTGCTATTGGTGGCCATTCAAGGTCACATGCAGCTTTGATGTCGTACAGAGCTTCAAAACTAACTTTCCAGCTCCACCCCACCAGTCTGATGGTGCCCACAAGAGAATAATATTCTTCCATGGAGTAGGATAAATAGACTGAACACTAAAGCTTTCCACCAGGGATAGTTCTTACAGTGTTGGGAGATTTTAAAGATGTTTGAGGCTCATTGGGGAATGATGGTGACCTTATCCTCTCTGGCAGTGGGAAGTAACAAAGAACAGACTTCTCAGGCATCCTTGGTGGACTTACTAAGTCTGTTTGATTCTGTGTCAGTGGAGAATGTCCTAAATGACTTCCACTATGCCCTGAGCAATCGTGTGGGAAACACTTTCACAACAGAAGTATTAGAATCACATTTCCACTTGCATAGTTCATTTGTTGTGTTGTGTAAGCGTATATCAAAAGCGACCCTTTTGATATAGACCAGCTTGTTTTTATATACTGCTCATTGCAAAAAATACAATCTAATGGAGTTGGCTTCCCCCCCTGGCCTTCCAGTAAACTTCATCCTCTGGACACGATGGCTGGTCTCTTGGATTTTTCCCTTCTGTACCACAGCTGGCTATGTGGCGTGTTTCTTCTGATGACTTGGTACATTGCATGGCTGCTCTTCAGAATCTATGCTACTGAGGTTGGTGCTGTATGTCTGATACATACAATCTTACTACCTCTTCTGTTTTTAAAGCAATGTATGAATGCTCTTATACTTTCTGTATAGCACAGCAGGAACTCTTGGGATCAGATTAATCGGTTTTCAGTTGGATAATTTTATATTCCTTTCCCCTGCTTTCTTGTCAGGGCTGGGTTGGGTTGACAGCCTGTCCGTTTTGCTGGTTTGACCAGGCTTGCAAATGTTCACAGTATATATTCTTATTAATTTTGACAAAGGGGTGTTTCTCATGGCGAGCTTCAGCTAGTGTGCATTCCATTTTCAGGCACATCACTTTCCTGTCCAGCCGACATTTGCGGAAGAAACCGACCAGTGTTTACCTAAAATTTTAAGCAGCAACCCCCCACCTCTTATAAAGGTATGAGTTTGGTTAAATACACAGACTTGTTAAATTGTCTCTTGCGTAGTCTTTGTCATAATAGAAGCAATTTGAGTAAAATTTGAGTGATAAAGCATGAGGTTTCATGCAAGGTATTTCTCAGTCTAACAATAAAATTCACACTAGAAGCTTGCAGCCAAGGATTTGACTGTTTTTTTAGATCACTGTGGGAATGTAATCTTTTCTCACCTCTGTAACTTCTAGGCATAAGTTTATTTTGCCCTATTCCAGGTTTTCCTTCCCCATCACATTCCTCCCCCCCCCCTTATTCCTCTGGATCATTTCTTTCTCCCTCCCCTTTCTGAAGTCGCTGTGCTTCTGTTTTGGGATCCGAACCCCTCTTTCCCTAGGTCCCTAATGCTTCTATTGTCTCCTTCCTTAGGCCATTCTTTCTGGCTTGCCTTATCAGCTTAGCAAATGGCAGCCATAAATCCATTTCCATTCTCCATCCATTTCCATAACTCTAGCAGCTCAATCAGATTCTGCCAAATGCTTCACCAGTGCAACATTTTAGTGCAAAAATCTGTCTGCGTATCAAAGTAATTTCTTATACGTTTGCTTGCATACCTAAAATGGCTGAAGCTCTTTGTCTCTTATCTAGCACTTAATGAAAATGCAGTTCTCAGGTGTGTCTGGAAAAAAAGCAATAATTTGAAAATAATTTATTTTGAGGGCTCAGGTAGATAGCCGTGTTGGTCTGACGCCGTCGAAATAAATTTAAAATTTAAAAATTGTCCAGTAGCACCTTAGAGACCAACTAAGTTTGTTCTGGGTATAAGCTTTCGTGTGCATGCACACTTCTTCAGATACCTGTATCTGAAGAAGTATCTCAAGAAGTGTGCATGCACATGAAAGCTTATACGCAGAACAAACGTAGTTGGTCTCTAAGGTGTTACTGGACAATTTTTAAATTTTAAATTTATTTTGAGGGGGCAGAGTGAAGGGAATTTTAAAGATAAAACTCGAGTAAAAACATTACAGCTGTTAATACTTCTAAACATTTCCCCCTGCAGTTCTTGGCTTTACAGGACTTGATGTTCCTTTCCCAGTATTCTTCTGTGCGGCGTCAAGAGGTCTTCAGCCTTAGCCAGCCAGGTATTTGGAAAAAAATATCTATGACCCATTAAGTCAGAAGGGGAAAGTGAGAAGTACTCTGTAAGAAGCTGACTTTGAGGAGAGTTGTTCTGTTTTCATTGTTGTATTTAGCAAATACTACTGAGGAAAGGTAGGTTTTATACAAAGCATCTTATGCTGACCACCATTGTGTCCAAAACAAGGTATGAGGAGGTCCAAGATGGATTGTGTACAAACAGCGTTTCCTCTCTGCATTGGCAAAGCAG
This sequence comes from Podarcis gaigeae, assembly GCF_964106915.1. NCBI lineage: Eukaryota > Metazoa > Chordata > Lepidosauria > Squamata > Lacertidae > Podarcis > Podarcis gaigeae. The sequence continues at coordinate 57,004,174 of NC_139682.1, read as the reverse complement.
ACGGTGCTTGTCGCATGCATTTAAAAGTAATGCAGCTATGCATATTTTATTTGGGCTTTTTGGACCCCAATACAATTCTGTGAAATACGTTGGAAATGCCTCACTCCACTGCCTGATGTTCCAGTGTTTATTGACTAGCTTCTGATGGCTATATGATGTTGCTATATTCATGGCCTAACAGTTTGAACACAACTTTGGGCATTTAAAGGGTTGATATTTTGAGTTGATTTTTTTTTTTTTTACTTCACATACTTCACTGTGATATAAGGGCTTGCATAATAGCCTGACCCCTGTTTTGGGCTACTTCACGCTATGTAAATTGGCTAGATTATTTTGGTTGTAAGTTGCTCTGAGTTGCCTTGGGCAAGATAAAGTGACTAACAAATGTAATTAATAATAATAAGTTTTTAAGTCTAGACATTATGCTTGTCTGTAAAAGGTGGACACCCTCACAACTGGACTTCAATCTCCCAGGAGTGCTTGAAACTTTTAAGTGATCTGACACAGAAACTGATAATGCACCAGGAGGCCGCAGCTGCAAACGGGAGGCTGAAACAGCAGTCTGTGGGGGACATGAGACAGCCCTCTAGCCCTCCAGGTACTGGACGAATCAGTTGCAATGCTGCAGTTCTTGAGTCTCCAAATCACAGCTGGGCCTGCCAATGGGTGTCCGGGGACAATCTTATTTCAAAAGGGGTAGTGATTTATTGTTTCAGTTGCATTGGGAGCTTTTGCTGATTTTTTTTCTTTAAAAAACGCACATTCCAGTGGATATTTGTAAAGAGCACCTTCAGACTTTATGTGGGAATGCTGCCTTGCCATGGTTGTGCTGGTGTTTTCTTACAGTAAACCCATGTTCACAGGCACACATTGCTCAGCCTGCGGTGAAAATGTGCTAGGGAACTCCCTGTGGTTTCTGTCCACTTTATATCATGAGATATGCATCTGCCCTTCATGCTTTGCTTGTGTTACAGCAGTGTTTCCCCCCCAGTAAACAATTATAAAGTAAAGGTAAAGGACCCCTGGACGGTCCAGTCAAAGGCGACTATGGGGTTGCGGCGCTCATGCTCATCTTGCTTTCAGGCAAAGGGAGCCGGTGTTTGTCCACAGACAGTTTTCCGGGTCATGTGGCCAGCATGACTAAACCGCTACTGGCGCACGGAGGACCGTGACAGAAGCCAGAGCGCGCAGAAGCACAGTTTAATCAGAGTGCATGGAAACGCCATTTACCTTCCTGCCACAGCTGTACCTATTTGTCTACTTGCACTGACATGCTTTCAAACTGCTAGGTTGGCAGGAGCTGGGACAGAGCAATGGGAGCTCACCCCGTCACGGGGGTTCGAACCGCTGACTTTCCGATTGGCAAGCCCAAGAGGCTCAGTGGTTTAGACCACAGCCGAAAAATTGAAGTATAATAAAGTATGAAGCAGCCCTGAGGAATATATCGCCTCCTGTTGCTGTCCAGCTGGGATTTGGATCTCTTGTCAGTTAGTAACTAAAACATTAGGTTTGCAAAGTGCATGACTTAGTGAATGCTACTTGTTGGTATAAACCATTTTGAGTTCTTGTAAAATATTTTTATTTGCCAGGAGCAGCTGCTGAAGAAACATCATTTCATACTCCAAGGTCCATTATGCTTCCTCGAACCCAAATGCCTTCTCTGGTCAAATCATCTCTGTTGCCTTTGAAAACATCCCCTTCTTCTGACGTCAGGAGCAATTTAGGGTCACCTTTCACTCCTCTGAGTCGCAAGGCTGGCGTGCTGGATTTAAACTCTCCTTGGAATGGATCTGTCCAAAGTCCCCATATTATGAGGAGAGGGCCAAAATTATGGACAACAAGTTCAGGTAGAATTTATTCTCTCCCAATCTTAGTTTGAGCACTTGGCTACTTAATTACTGGGACACCCAGTTAGGCTTTTTGTTTTTTTTAAAAAAGGGGTGGGGGAACCAACAGTTTGGATTTCTTTTGTAGATCTGCAGTGGACAGCCTCTTCTCCTGAACCCTACCCAATGAGTGCTGTTGCAGGCGGTGCAAATGTAGCAGTACAACCAAGTTTTATCTATACGTGGCTGCAGAGCAAGAAAGAGCAGGTATACGAAATCAGGCAATTAATGAGTCAATACTTCCACCAGCATTATTGTCTTGTGCATTTCCCCAGCGCTTTGTAATGTAGTTTAGTGCATTTCCTAAAGCAATCTGTAAACTTTCAGCAATGACCACTTCATAGCAACTCCTATCACTGCAATGAAGCAGCACATTTTTGTTCCCATCATTGACACAACTCCAAAGATTAAAGCCTCTACTCTACTGAAGCTCTTGATTAAAATAAATGTGGGTGGCAGAACATAAACCACTGTCAAATGCAGTGCTTGCAGTTCAGAATATCTAGACCATAGAAAGACTAAGATAAAACCTGAAATGCATTTATTTGGACCTGCATACTGTTTTAAATTGTTGGGAATTAGTTCCAACAAACTCATTTTAGGATTGGGGTGTCAACCAGTGAAGCTTAAAAGTTTTGGATTACTTTTAAACAGAGAATAAATATCATTTTGATCTGCCAAAGATGTACCGTTGTCTTTTCATTGATATTTTCTTCTTCCAGATCAAAACCTTCTTATCAAAACGAGTACTGATAATGTATTTTTTCAGCAAGGTAAGGATGAGGACATGACTTAGTGATCGAAATTTAACTGGGCAGCAAAGAATTATTGTTGTTACTGCCTTTTGAACTACTCCTATGAAATCTATGCTCATAACTATTAAACTCAAACAAGATAGGGGAACCTGTTTCCCTGAAAGCAGCTCTCATCATCTCTGACCATTGGCCCTGCTGTCTGGGGCTGATAGGACATTTGCAGGGGGATAGGGCCCTCTTCCCTGAATTAGGACTTGGTACATTGATCCTTGAAACAAATGCTGTGTAAACTGAAAATTTAGCTTCAAAATACTAGTCTTCATAGGGTTAATACACTGAGCACTGAAACTGTTTTCAGATTAACTTTTCATGCAGAGCTCGTGATGGCTAAACTTTGGTTAGTTCATTTTATTTCTATATTTGAAACGTTCTGTTTATATGGTCTTTAAGGTGCTACTGGAAGGAATTTTTTTGTTTTGACTATGGCAGACCAACACGGCTACCTATCTATCTGTTTATATGGTTGGCTAAAGGGTTTGCAAAAACACTTCTCTCTCTTTCTCTCTTTTCCAGAACCCCGAGGCTTCAATTCAGGCTCTCTTTTCTGATACCCAAATGCATATTTGGGCTTTGGAAGGTAAGCACTTTCTTCATATTGGAAATGGCTCTCAGATGAATGTTTATGCTGCTCCCTTTGATTTATGTGGTAACCTTGCAGTGAAATTCACTCAGCAACATCAATTCATTTTTCTTTTGGCACACCCTCCCTCTCAGTTTCTGGGTTCTCACCCAGGGTTGAAACAAACTCTCAGCTCACCCACAAAAGCCTCACAACCAGAAGAGTTTCTGGAAACATCAGACATCACCCTCGTCGCTTACTCTAGACTTGCTTTGTACGGGCAGGCCCAAGGTAGATGACACTTCCTCAGGCTGCCTACAGCTGTGCACCTGCACTTTCCACACCCAGTTCCAGGTACAGCTGGTTTGTAGAGTTCCCAGGGGGTCCAAAGGATGGGAAAAGGGCCCTCCTCCACCCACAGCTTTTTCTTCACCCTGTGCCCTCTCCTCTGCTTCCCACTGTGCTACAATCCCATACTAAGCAACAAGTTACCCAAACTACAAATTATTCCTTTCTTTAGGTTTGTCGCATCTCATAGCAGCTTCATTTACCGAAGACAGATATGGAGTTGTCCAAACAACACTGCCTTCTATTCTGAATACGTTGCTAACTCTTCAAGAGGTGAGGAGATTTACTTTCTTCTTTGAAAAAAAGTGATATGAACTCCTAACATGTTAATTGACTTAGGAAAAAAATGGTTTTGGTTTTGCCATGACTTTTTTCAAGCGAATTTTAACCATAGAAGAAAGTTCTGATAAGGTCAGGAGGATATTGGTGCTTAAGTTTCCTGTTGGTTTATTTCCTTCCTAGGTGGTAGACAAGCAGTTCAAGCTTCCTCATGTTTCCAGCAAACCCCCCCGGATTTCAGGAAGTCTGGCAGACACTTCCTACAAAACCCTTCGATTTGCCTTAAGAGCGTCACTGAAAACTGCAATCTATCGGATCATCACCACTTTTGGAGAGCACTTAAAGTGAGGTTTGGGCTCATAAAGCTGCCTTAATGTTCATTTCTAAATATAATGAGATGTACCATAGGCTTCCATCTCTTTTCACAAATGAATGAAAATAAAAGGTTAGCAGGAACCATGCTCTACTCTACGTAGAGAAAATAAAAGAGCTCTCTGCCAGGGATTTTACAAATTGTTATGCGCAGCAATCTGTGTAACTTTGTACAGAAATGTTCTTCTAAGGCAGCATACACACTATACCTTGAAAGCACATTCAGAGCACATTTGCCCCCTCAAATAATTCTAGGCACTGTAGTTGGTTAAGGATTACTAGGAATTCTAACTCTGTGAGAGGTAAGCTACAGTGTTGTAGGGGGGAAATGTGCTTCGAATGTGCTTTGAAAGTATAATGTATACGCAGCCTAACGGTGCTTTGAAGAAACCAGGAGCTGCATGATAGCAACTGAAAAGCCTTTTATCATGCCACTACCCTGCTAGACCATGAGTTGACCCCAGCATTACTATCCTTCCATTTCCTTGGATTTCCAAGTGACAGCAGAGGGATGATAATGTTGAGCTACATTTATTTGCCCAGGTTGTTTAGGCTTCATGTTTTTTTAAGAAAGTCAGCAAACCTTTTCCGAACTTTGTATATTAAAGTGTTTGGGGAGCAGGTCTGCAAAATATGTTTTGTGTTTTTTCTGTTCTCCAGTGCCGTGCAAGTATCTGCAGAAGTCAAGAAAAGACTCCAGCAGTTCCTGGAGTTCAAGGAATAGTTCAAGTCAAACTGCCTGTGCTGTTAACAGGTGAATAATGCTGCCTCAGATCAAAACAAATTGAAACTGATTTGATCTGTCTACTGACTTTCCAGAGGTGTACTTTAATTGCAAGTCGTGGGGGTGACTAAACTGTCAACAGAAGTACTTGAAACACTTGGAATACGTTTTTGACATTTTGTATAATAAAGTGTTTTGTTTTTTTTAAATGAATGATGGTGTGCAGTAGTTGAATGCTATTATGATTTATGTATGGCCGATAATGGGAACCTGTGTCCTTCCAGACATTTTGGGCAACACCTCTACACATCCCTGACTGTTGGTCATTCTGCCTGGGGCTGATGGGACTTGGAGTCCAATGACATCTGAAGGGCCATTTGTTCCACACCCCCGATATATGAGATTTCTCTTATTTGAAGGAGGGTATGGGTTTTTCTACATGATATTTACTGATATGGCACTTGTCTTCTCATAATAAGTGGCTTTCCCCAGCCACTCTGGGCGGCTTCCAACCGAATATTAAAAACAATACAGCATCAGATATTAAAAACTTTTCTAAACAGGGCCGCCTTCAGTTGTCTTTTAAAAGTAAAATAGTTGTTTATTGCCTTGACATCTGCTGGGAGGGCGTTCCACAGTGCAGGCGCCACTACTGAGAAGGCCCTCTTCCTGGTTCCCTGTAACCTCACTTCTTGCAGCGAGGGAACTGCCAGGGAAAGCAGGTTGAATTCACTATTTAAGCTGAGGGGCCCGTAAATCATTTGAAGAGCCACTGTGCGGATGCAGAGGATTCTAATGCTGAATCATCCAGTATAAAAAGTTATCTTGTGGGTGGCCTGTTCAATGAAGAAAATTAAGACGTCAGACAAACATGATATTCTTTGCTGTACAGATTGGAGAATAAGTAGAAATTTACATACATTTGAATGATTGTTTTTGTGCTGCACGCCATCCTGATGTTGCAGTTTCTAAATGATGGTAAATATATAAACTTTTATAAATAAATAAATAAAAAGGTCTGGCTATATCTTTGGTTCACCACCAGAGGTCGCTGTTCTACATGTAAATAGCATGTATTTCCCCCTTTCATCCAAAGAGTCTTGCTTTGCCCTTAATGACAGGCTGATCTGCAATACAACCTAGTTTCTCAAACTTTGTTGACGGCTTAGCATGATGTGACAGGAAAGGGATCATGAGGCTGGAAGTCAGATCAGTCGGAACACCCCATCAATTCTCGTTCATCCACTTTAGGGTTCTGCGAGTGACCGCTCTCAAGTGCCTCACCAGATTTAGTAGCTCAGGAGGACCAGCTGCTTTATTTCAATTATGTCTCCATGGTGGGTGTTGTTTCAGGAAGGGCCAGAAATACAATGGTTCTATTCTTTTATTGTTTCTGAGATTGTTTTAATTTTCATTTCTAATACGGTGGTATTAGATGCTTTGGGTTACAGACATTCGGGTTACAAACTCCGCTAAGCAGGAAGTGGTTGCTCCAGGTTAAGAACTTTGCCCCAGTATAAGAACGGAAATCGTGCACCAGCAGCACAGCAGCAGCAGGAGGCCCCATTAGCGAAAGCGCACCTCAGGTTAAGAACCGTTTCAGGTTAAGAACGGACCTCTGGAACGAATTGAGTTCTTAACCCCAGGTACCACTGTACACAGCAAGCAATAACAACAACCATAAAGAAAAGAAGAAAGATCAAAGCAATATCATGATTCCATTATTTTCAATGTGAGTCTGAGATACACTGAGGGACCAACACAAGAGATGGTAGGCAAATGAATTGCGCCTCGCTCCCCAAGGGCCATTCACCAACTAGGGTTAACACATTCCCCAGGTTTCTGAAAAGCCCTAATCCTAGCAACAAGGCCAGTGCACAGGGTCTACCTGTGAAGGAAAGAGCCAGTTTAATTGTGATTTGGTTGACATGTGCACTTTTGAGGAAAAAGGGGGAAAGGCACACTAAAATCTTTTTTTTTCCCAAGTGAATTTTTATTGTTTTCCTTACATATACTTTCCCAACAAATTGTAATAGCACCATGCATTCCCTTTGACTCTGCCGATCTACAGATCTCTGCCGATCTATGCACAAATTACTGTCTGTGCAACTGTGAATGTGTGTGTGTCCTTTCAAACACCATCCATTTCCTCTTCAATTAAAACAACAAGAATGTGTGGTGCTGGGTTGTGTGATAATGGCAACACAGGACACACAAGACTTAAGAATCTGCCAGTTTTTATTATACTTTCTCGTGGCTTTTAGCATGAAATTGCATTATAAACATGGGAGATAAAGGGTTGTCTTCCATACAGTCTGACTCCTGAGGAACAATTGCATTTGCAAAAAATAAAGTAACACTTTGCAAAGCAAAGGCAATTCAGGGTAGATTGTACCCAGGTTGCCTTAAACCAAGTCATCTCATGGGTCTATCTAGCACAGTATTGTCGGGTTGGAATAAAAAAGCTCAACAACTTTTGGGGTTGAGCTTTCTGTTTCCTGTAAGAAAGAAGCTGTATTTGGAAAACAATTTTTGTCTGTTATCTCAATCCAAAGCCATTCTTTCCCAAAACAACTGTTTGGGAGGGAGGGTTTTGTGGCTCCTTGTGTAGCATTTGGTATGCATAGCCATTTCTGTCACATCAGATCCTATAATTATGGTCACATGCACATTTTTTGACCCACCTGCCTATTTTCCTTCATATGCTATGGTTAGCATTGCAGAGGACAACTTCCTCTGTGAGAGCTCCCTGATTCCAGTGCATTTGAAATAACAAAGCTTGTCTTTAAGCAAATACACAGTTGCCCTTATCAGTCTTGAAGACGACTGGAATCTCTGTACATCCAGTCTGAAGAGCTCTGTCCATGTTGAGATTTGCTGTTATATTGCACTGGGCAAATTATAATTTAATTGCTGGTTTAAAATAAGTTGCATTATATTTTAATTATTGGTTTAACTAATTTGATTTTATTATTACTGTATTTTTCCGTGTATAAGACGGAGGACTCCAAATTAAGAAAACACCCCTTAGCACTACCCGTGTATAAGACGAGCCCCAATTTTAAACCTAATTTTTTGCTTTAAAACCCTAGTCTTATACATGGAAAAATACGGTGTGCATTTTAATAATTAATGTTTTTAATGTCGTAAGCTACCTTGAATCCCAACTTGGGAGAAAGGTGGAATGTAAATATATTAAATAAAAAATAAATCATAATTCTATTGTTTAATTATTGGGTGTCTCTGCCTGTTATGAGAAATTGGCCCTGCTCTACATATACCTAGAGAGTGTAGTCTAGAAGGGGTCAAGAGTGACCACATATGTATTACTTCTGTTTTAGCTAATAAAAGCTAATCTCAGGCTGCTATATCAACAGTACCTCAGGCATGGGTAACTGGAGAGAAAAGGACAAACGGCTCCTGTAACTTTTATATTATTTTATTATTTTTACTGTCTAAAACTAAGGAAGAGTTCTCCAGTAATTTAACCTAGTTATACTCTGGATAAGCAGCCAAGCTTAGAGAAAATTCAGCTAGCCATAATGATGGACTATAGTTATGAAAAACTGGCTAAATTAATATCCCCCCCAGAAGCTAAGAGGTTAATGCATCTAATTAGGTTGTTTTCTACTGAAAAAAGCTTTCTACTTGTTGAGAGACTACATTGTTCACAAGTATGGTGTAGTCTCTTTAGATTCATGATTATAAACAGGCTCAAGGCTGGCAGCCAAACACTTGGCTGGCAAATTCCAATAAATATGTAAAATTCAGCTCCTCCAGATGAAGTCTGCCTATTTGGTCTAAGGCTGAGGGGAAATGGCCTCCCAAAATTCTGCACACTCTTTGTGAGTGGTGAAACTGAGGGGAGGCATTTTGCTGAATATTTTTTTTGCAGGTGAGCTGGGGAGATGAAGTCCTCAAACAGTATTTCTCTGAAAATTATCTTCAGAAAATTTTGGCTCACTTCATGCTGAATGAAACTTTGTTTAGAACTCTCTTATAGGTGAGGAAGGCAAATTTCAGTCTTAGTTTAAGGGCTGCCTCAGGTAACCCTGGGAATGGATGGGTTTGAATAGATGGAAGTGAGGAACTGGTACCTTCAAAATGCAGCAAGACTTTTTAAATGTTGATCCTTGTTTGAGGGTGATGGTGTTGGTTTGAGATCTTCTTAGCATCCTAAGTGACATTTTTGTGGGGATTGCCGTTTGTCTTTTGGCAGAAACTTGGATGTGTTTGACTTTTAGTCTACAGTATTTTAAAGCGTTTGGATTTTTTTTTGTTCTAAAAATGTGACATGAATTTTAATGTGAACCTTTGTAAGCTGTCTCAGGCAGCTATTTGGCTGAAAGTCATCATAAAAAATGTCTAACAATAACAATACTTTACCTCAGGAAAAGGCCTGGGAGGAAGAAACATGGCTGTCATATACCTCAGTGTTCTCTCCCTCACACAGCAGTGACCACGTGCATATAAGTTATCCCTTGTGCTTAAGTTTAAGAGGGTATAAAGGTCCTCTCTTCACTTGCCATTTGCTTTCTTGTAACAACCCCCCACTAAAAAACAAAGGAGCATTCATCATCCATTTTTCCTACTAACACTGGTAGAGGAGAACTTTATTTTACCCATTTAACACAGTGAGTGGTAGTCAACTTAGCTTTACTCAAAGTAGACCTGTTGAAACGAATGAACCTAATTGAGGCATGTTTGTTAATTTAATTGGGTCTACTCTGAGTAAAACTTGGTTGAATACCATCGGGGCGGGGGGAGAGACGGCTATGACTCGGCTGCAAATTGTTGCTGCAGCTTCTGGCACAGAAAAAAAGGTGAAAAGTGCGGATTCTCTTATATGTACAAACCATGTGCACTTGCTGCCTCATTGTGTACTCCTGCTGATGGGTGTGTACATATAATAACAGCCTAGGACAGTCAAGCTGCCTCAGTTCTTCCACATCTGAAGCGAAGCACATCCACCTAGAACTGGCAGCAAGGACAACTTTTGTGCTTAACTCTTCTAGCATGTACAAAACATCTCTACACCTTTGCCACTGTCACAGATACACTGTATGTGATTAGGTTCCCCTGACACAAGTGCAGTACAGTGTAGACTGCGGGTTGAGATAGGAAAACCACAAAATGGCACCACCAGCTATCATGGTCAGTTTGACCTACATTCTGTCTAGGGATAAAATACATACTGAGGGGTTTTAGCTTAAAAGGAACTGGTCAGAATAATATTTAATCTATATCTCTCTCTCTTGAAAAAGGATGTTGATGAATACCTGGCCCTTGTATGACATTGGGTGAATTCAGTTTGAAAGTTCTCCAGTTACTTTCAGTTATTCATAATATAATACCTCTTATCACAGAATCTTCCTCTCAGCAAAAGTCTTCAGACATTCTTTAGACTGTTGTTTTTTTTTTTTTTTTGGCAAAAGCAGAGGGATGTTAGGATCATCGTCTAGAACTTCTCTAAAAGAAGTGGCCAATTTGTTTATCATAAAGGGTTGCCCCAGAAACATCTAAAGATCTGGAAGATCGTGTGCTCCTATCTTGAACATTTTATTAACCCATCTGGTGCAGATATTGTTGACAGTGACACCAGACCAGGCCTGCACTACTTGTGACCCCATCAAAACAAAATGCAGCCCAGTAGCCATGGATTGTTGTTGGCCAGATATTTGACAATCTATTTTTACACACTCAGGCGGGCACCAAGGTGTGTTCTCTCTCTCTCTCTCTCTCTCTCTCTCTCTCTCTCTCTCACACACACACACACACACACACACACACACTGGACCATACTTGGCTGATGAGCTACATTTGGCAACCACAAGTTGTCAAGGCCAGGCAGGACAGGGCGTACTGTTAGGCAGTCAGTTGGCTGCCACAGGCAAGTGACTGTGGGTGTCATTAAAGGGCTGCAAATTGTTATTTATTATTCTTGTATTTTTACTGCCAGGAATGGGAGAGATGGTTTTTGGAATTGTCTGCTCCATAATTACTTGGCTGGCTTTGAGTGCTATGCAGTTTGGGATGGTGGTGGTGATTACCATTTGCTGTTGAACCTCAGACAGCAAAATGTCTTGGGCTTGCCCTGGCTGCACTAAGAGCATGGCTAATACTGTGACCCTATTATGTGGTCTCCTCTTAGCAAGTTGTACCGTTTTCAGAGCTACTTCCCAAATTACCATTTGACATGAAAATTAATCCCAGTGTTGAGAGAAAAGTGTATATTTACATTTGAATGAAGGGATATGTGTCTCTTATTTTTCAGCAACCTGAGTTGTGAAGGTGCCAGACGCATGTATCAACTTTCTGAACCAGGTACACTCAACTGGACAGAAACTCTATAGTTAGACCTTTCATGTACATGCTATTTTAGCACAGAGGTTAATTTTTATGCCCCAAAATTTAATATGCGAAGTGGCCTTCACTGAGAAATTAAAGACCATTTTATTATAAGTAAGAGATAAACACTGCATTGAGAGGCAAATAATTAAAGCCCCTCTCAACCAGAGTCCCAGCATGGATTTGTGCACCTGCAATTTACTTTAAGAAAAATAATACAATTGTGAATGGATGTGGCATCTTCCATTAACACATTGGCCCTAAGAATGTTAGCTGGCTGCCAGGAAACTCCTGCTCAAACCTCTACTTAAGTCATGCACTCACTACATGGCCTGATGTAAAACATTATTCCTTCAATCTCTTTTTGTTTGTACCATAGTGATAATAATACCGACCCATCTTATAGGGACTGTAAGTAGTGTTTATGGTGTTAGGCATGCTACTCATGAGCAAATCCCACTGATTATATGGGACCTTGCAAACATGCATCAGGGAAGAAAGCTTATTGGGGTAATGTCTGTGGAGCACTTGAACTTGTTTGGAATCCTATGGAGTAGGGTGAGAGTGATTTGGAGTATTATAACAGCTATATTATAACAGCAGGTAAAGGGTTGCTCACCCTTCCCTTTCCCACTTTTCTCATCCCAGTTCATTGCTCCCTAAACTGCTTCAGGGTTTTTTTTGTTTTTTAAGTTGCACTGGAGCTTTTGTAATGTATAATTAGGTTTTCTGAAAAGCGATCATCTAATCATCATTGTCACCATCTTATGAAATAAATAAGCATTTCATTGTAATTTTAAAAGACAGTCTAACTTATTAAGATTATTTTTGTAGATATTCTCTTTCCCTTCTGTTAGTGATCATGCAACATGTGTGATAGCTGATGACTAGGAAAGATAAGTTGGCATGTGTAACTAAGAGTGACTACAGGTTGTCCACACTTTTTGAAAGATGTTTTGTTGCTATGGGGAAGAGCAATTTGGTCCCCAGCTGTAAAACAGGGCCATACTAATCAAATGGGGGGGGGGGGCTTAGAGGTAAAGTCAAATTGCTCCATAATGGATTTCAACAGTTCTAATGTGTTTTGAACCTGTATGGTGGTTCCTCCAGGACAATTGCTTCCAAGCTTATTAAGTTAATAGTTTTTCCTAGGCAACTAGAACAAGCCCAGAAACTAAAAGTCTAAAAAGAACATGGTAGCATTCTTTTGATTCCTTGGTGGACAAGCCATCTCTTCTTGGGAGGGTGAGATTATTTAAACCAGTTTAAAAAACCCTATTCTCTTTCTGTTTCCTAGACCAATTTTTATGCAGAATGGTGCTTAAAGCCACTTCTTATACCAGGAAACCACTTCTTATACCAGGGAAGCCACTTCTTATACCAGGGACGCGGGTGGCGCTGTGCGTAAAACCTCAGTGCCTAGGACTTGCTGATTGTAAGGTCGGCGGTTCGAATCCCCGTGGCGGGGTGAGCTCCCATCGTTCGGTCCCAGCTCCTGCCCACCTAGCAGTTCGAAAGCACCCCTAAGTGCAAGTAAATAAATAGGTACCGCTTTATAGCAGGAAGGTAAACGGCGTTTCCGTGTGCAGCACTGGTGCTGGCTCGCCAGCTGCAGCTTCGTCACGCTGGCCACGTGACCCGGAAGTGTCTTCGGACGGCGCCGGCTCCTGGCCTCTTGAGCGAGATGAGCGCGCAACCCTAGAGTCAGTCACGACTGGCCCGTACGGGCAGGGGTATCTTTACCTTTTATACTAGGGAACCAGTGGGGACCTTGGAGGCAGAGTATGTAACATTGGGGGGGAAATGGCAAAAATTAGGTAAGCTGGTATAATGGGTGCTGGATGGCTAGGTGATATCCATAGCTAATTTAATTACAGTGGTACCTCTGGTTAAGAACTTAATTTGTTCTGAAGGTCCATTCTTAACCTGAAACTGTTCTTAACCTGAAGCACCACTTTAGCTAATGGGGCCTCCCGCTGCCACTGCATGCCGCTGCACGATTTCTGTTCTCATCCTGAAGCAAAGTTCTTAACCCAAGGTACTATTTCTGGGTTAGCCGAGTCTGTAACCTGAAGCATCTGCAACCCGAGATACCACTGTACTTTAATGTAACCTGGCTATTGTTATTATTTAATGTACTTATATCCTGCCTTTCTCCCAAGCTACTTTATAAAATACAAAGTAAACAGGTTAAAAGCAATAATTAAAATACATCAGAACTCATTTAGAACCAGCAATTACAATTCAGTTTGCCCTGACAGCAGCCCAGTCATCAGCATCATTTGTACCTTAGTTTTCAGAGGCCCACCTTTAATAGGAAGGTCTTAGCCTGTTAGCGGAAGGAAAACCTAGCCAATCTAGTCTCTCTTGGGAGGGAATTCTACAATATGGAAGCAGCCACAGAAAAGGCGCTCTTCTCTCTCTCTCTCTCTCTCTCTCTCTCTCTCTCTCTCTCTCCCTCCCTCCCTCCCTCCCTCCCTCCCTCCCTCCCTCTCCCTCTCTCTCATGTCAATGTCAACTGTACTTATGATGTTGATGGGACCAAGAGAATATGCTCACTTGAGGATCTTAGCCCCCAGGTGGGTTAATATAGGAAGATACAATCATTTGGGTAGCCTGGGCCCAATGTTTTGCCTCAAGCTCAGTGGTATTATATGTCACAAAATGTACCACAACATTTCCTTGTTGGACTAAATTAGACCTAAATTTGATTAACATGCTCACACGATCACTCTGCCAAAATTAATTATTAAGCAGTATTGATAGCATTACGGTAACTAGCTCCATGCTATGCTCCCAATTGCACTGTCGCCTTCCTCTGTTTAGAGATAGCTGCTCCCTTGAGAAAGGGCTCAAGCTCAGGCATAGGCAAACTCATCCCTCCAGATGTTTCGGGACAACAACTCCCATGATCCCTAGCTAACAGGACCAGTGGTAAGGGATGATGGGAACTGCAGTCTCAAAACATCTGGAGGGGCGAGTTTGCCCATGCCTGCTCTAGCTCATTGCAGGGCAACTACTTTGCGTGCAGAAGGTCCCAGGTTCAAGCCCTGCCATTACCAGATAGGGCTGGGAATGTAACATCTGAAACCCTAGATAGTCACTGCGATCAGTAAAGAAAATACTGAGATAGATGAACTAATGGTCTGACAGCAAAAGATAGCTGTTCCTATCTATTGACTGGGTGACTTTGATTTTGAAAAGAGAAAATAATATATTTATAGATGCTAGATATGCTCATTTCTCTCTCTCTCTCTCTCTCTCTCTCTCTCTCTCTCTCTATATATATATATATACACACACACACAGCCCTTTTTATATCCAGCCCTTATATTTATGTATTGGCTTTGGTTAGCTTCCCTTAGCTGTACAGAGATTTAAGTGAAGCTTGATGAAAATGGATACAGCCTGCTTTTGTGAAGACCTGTTCTTTACAGTGAATTGGCAAAAGGGTCAGTGTCAGCTTACCCATGAGCAGGGTGAAGAAGCCATCTCAGGTGGAAGAAGCTCACAAGGTGTTGCCCACTGAGATCTCGCTGGTACCCCTTCCCTGCCATGCAAAGCATGTTCTCTACCTTTCCCAAGTAAAGCAAGTTTTAAAAGGATCCTTAAGAATATTGAAATCAGTTTTTTATTGAATAGGTCTTAATACTTGTCTCCATAATCAGTGGCGTAGCGTGGGGGGTGCAGGGGGGCCGGCCACACCGGGCGCAACATCTGGGGGTTAGGGGGCGCAAATCCACGGGTTAGGGCATGGGTGTCAAACACAAGGCCTGCGGGCCGAATCCGGCCCGCCAGACCTCATCATGTGGCCCGTATAGCCGCCACCGGCCGCCAGCCTTCACCTTTTATTCTCGCTTTTTTTTTTGACACAAGAAAGCCGTCTCTTCAGCACATGCGCGGCAGCCTACAAGCCAGAGAACGTCTGCCCTCTAGCAGCACCGGCCGTTCTACACAGGAAACCTCACTTTACATGCATTCCTACAGATACAACCAGCCCTTTGAGGGTGACCAAACTGCTGATGCGCCCCCCGATGAATTTGAGTTTGACACCCCTGGGTTAGGGGGTGCAAATTACTTGCCTTGCCCCGGGTGCTGACAACCCACGCTACGCCACTGTCCATAATCCATACTCCATAATGCAACCCTTAACGAAGAAATCAGCATGGTGCTGATTTCCAGTCTTTCTTGAAAGACAATGAACGGAACAATGGGTTGTAAACAACCCAAGTGCTCCTCAGAGTAGTCCCACTGAAATTAATGAGCCTAAACTAGTCGTGTTTAGTAACTTCAGTGGGTCTACTTGGAGTAGGAGCGGCACTGAATCCCACCTCATTTTGCCTAGGTCCAGGATATACTCCCCGTGGGACTACAAAATCCATATATGATGATTTTGTTCTGCTTAATGCATCAAAGTAGTCTGTGATCTACATAAGCTTCTTTTGCAATGTACGCTGTTTTCCATAAACATTGTGGCAAACTCTGCTGGCGTTCAGGAACAGCGCGTGAGTGTTTTGTTCAGTGTAGTGAGAAATTCCAGAGAAGTAGCTTGTTACTCTGTTTCAGCAAAATTCAGTTCTCTGCTATTTTGAAGTTTATGTATATTTATGCCAACTCTGCCCACAAAATACCAATCCCATTGTGTGTGTAGCTGCGATCTGGGCTACTATAATTACAAAGGCTATCTGGGAAATGACGAATCGCATTTTCCAGTGGAACAAAATGCAGGTACTGTAGTTGGAAACGGAGATATCGTTGCAAAATGAATAAAAACAAGTGTGATACAGATGCTCAATTTCTTCCGTAAAAAGAGAGCAGAAACGAAAGAGAGAATTACAGCTCATTTTAGGGGCGTAATTCCGATATCCTGCAGATCACCTTGATGGGCATGTCTGGATAGCTCAACTGGCTAAATAAGACGTCCACTGATGCACTCGCAAACCCGGGCAAGAAGGAGCGAGCGAGGATAGTTTTGCGCCGCCACGTGCCGGCGTGCGCTCCTTTGCACACGCGTGTCCCTTCGCTGGCCCTTGCACGCTCGCCGCCCATCCCAGCCCCGAAGGGGCGGTTCCTCTCCGCCCGATCTGACTCAGGGGCTGGGCTTCCTCAGCCACCGGCGCCTTGGAAGGGCAATGACCGCGGCTGCCTTCAATCAGGCGCCCGGCTTTAGAGGCAACGCCGAGCGGCTGGAGAAGCTACGAGGGCGCAAGGCGGAGAGCAGCGATCGCCGTCGGAGCTCTTCCAGCGATGCAGTTGTTGAGACGGCAGCATCGTCTCCCGGGACAGACTCCGGCAGGTAGGGGGCATGGGGAGGATCCGGCTTTTCACCTGCAGGGGAGTGGGTATGCCTGCCTAATTGAGATGCTCTCCACCTGGCGCGGGTTGCAAAGGCAGAGCGCTGGTCTCTTTAGCTAATTCCCGGCGGGGAGCCTCTCTTTCTGCCCTTGGCTGCTTGGAGGAGTTGGGCATTAAGAGCTCCCTGAAGTACCTACGGCGAGGCTGCCCTGGAAACATGCGGACCCGTGCAGTGATTATTGCCTGCCGGCATCCCCCCCCCGCCCCCACTTTAGCGAGGCTAAATTTTGTTATATCGCTCTAAAATGCAGGTACTGTAGCAAGTTTTCGGCTGCAGCAGAACTCCTCGTTCAGAAGTCCAGGCGCTTAGGATTCCCCACAAAAGTTAAAAGCGCCCAAAGGCAGCGGGAGGGCAGTTCTGCGTTCTGAGAGAGTGATGTGTTCCTCGCTAATCGTGCTGTTTCAACAAATTCAGAAATGCAACTTGCTTTAAAAAAAAATAAACGAAGTTCTGCTACAGTCTTGGCCATTGCGCTTTGTCAGGCAGAAGTGAAAGAATCAGCAGGAGCAAAACATTAAGAGAACCTCTCCCCTTCCCCCCATGAGAAGACCAAGGGTAGCGTTGTAGGGAAACTTACATTCATCTATTAGCAAAACCTAACAAATCCTTAAACTTCCCATTGCTTCCAAGCTTCTAGCCACAACAAAATACTTTGCAGTCTTTCCTGCCTGGTATTTATGGTTGTCTGTAAAAAAATAAGCATCTGATTTACACTTCATTTGAAAATAGGCTGAATGCACTAGGCAATGCACAATACGTTGCATAAATGTTATTTACGGATCCCCATGGATTTTAAGATTTATAAAGGAATTCTTCTTTTGGAATGTTTGACTGGAATGTGTACTGGGGTGTGAGATCAAGAAGGGCACATGCTGCTAAATGATGCTTTCCATGGCTGTAAATATTTAATTGCCACATTCTATTGGGGTTGAAAGGATTAATTTGATTTTGGAATTCCCATCTCCAAAGACTGGCTATTGGTGAGACTTTGCTAGCTACAATCTATGCAAATCTGAGTTTGCCTAGTTGAGGATAAGGGTCATCCTATGGTCTAAATGGTCACGTCTTTCAGTGACACCTCTTGATAAACTTATGCCGTGCATGATCAATATTTTTTCTGGTACTGAGTGACAGAATTATGATAAAATGTTAAAAATGAATAAATGAAATATTTTGGAAACAGACATCTTATTTATTTATTTAAATTAGTTAGAAAATAGGGTTTACTCTTGTTTATAAATCTGTATCTTGTAGTGGGCTCTACCCTATAAAAGCTGATGCCACAATACATTACACATCTATTGTGGAGAATATTTTGACTACAGAATGACTGACACTGTAATCCCATAGATGTCTACTCATAATTAAATCCTATTGAGTAGGGTGTGTTCCTAAGTAAGTAGGTGCAGGATTGCAGCCTCATATGCATACTCCTCTGGAAGCCCACAAATGTTACTGCCCACAGAAGTGTTACTGTCAGTTTACTTACTTGCATTCTAGTCTGCTAGTCATTTATGGTAGACTGATGGTTGAAACCAACCAGCCAGCTGTCTTCTAGATTAGAAAACTTGTACTTCCTGATCATCTAGAGGTGATTTTTTGCTTGCCATAGGCAATTGTGTCTGTTTCCATACCTGAAGTGAATAAAGAATGCTAATCAACATTTAATCTGTTGACAGACTTCAACATTTCTTGCTCCACTTGATGTAGGAGACTTGGAAGGGAGCCCCTCCAGTAGAGGGGCATCAATATGCACTATGAAGTGGCAGATTATCCAAAGTCCAGCAGCAGCAGTGCAGCATTCTTTGAAGTCCTTGACAAACGCCCAGTCATGCCTATGAAGGAGCTGCCCCAAGGTAGCTGTTCAAATAGCAGTCGAGCTTTTTTGAATTCCCAGATGTCCTTTAAAATAACTGTCAGCAATGGTGGTGACAGCACTGAAGCTCAGCAGATACCACCTGAACTGCCAGTGCCTCTGCTAGATCTCTTTCCCAAAAGACCTAGCATATTTGAGAGACTTCCTATTCTGCAAAGGACACAAGAGACACGATGCCCTAAAACTGGCAGAGAGTATTTCCAGCAAAAGGGTGAGTAATAAAGTGCATGAACTGTAAAACATTTTATCTGTGGTCTCCTTTTCCTTCCTTGTTTCTCAGGATGCTATTTTCTTTTTTATTCACTTAATTTATTTGTTAGCTTGGCAGCTTTCCTTCACCTTCTCACCACAAGACAATTTAAACCAGACTTCCCTTGTAGATGGCCTAGTTAGTCATCGATACTTGAAAGAAATAGTAAGACCAAGTTCTGAAAAATATGTGCAGACAGTGCTGTATAGGCACCGTGTCAGAAAAGAGAGAAACACTTATTTCTTCTTTGTTCCGTATTTGTGGGTGTAGTAAGGTTAGTTTAGTTAGTTATTGCCCTCTCTCTTGATTTCAAGAGAAAACGAAACTATCGCCATCTTAAGTGTCTGGTAGGGTTTTTGGTATTTGAAAACTAAGCATGTTATAGGCAGTATTGTTTACTTGAGAGACAAATATGGCCATGCAAACTTATTTCCTATTTGGCTTGTAAAGTTTCTGCTTTCAAAATGCCTCACTTAAGCTTCATTAATAATAGTTTTGTGTCATCCTTCGTTTGCAAGGTGCTAAACATATTTATTATTATAAGTTATTGTTTAAATCTTGTGAGTAGATGAGCAATTTTTTTCATTCTACAAATGTGGAAGTGAGTCTGAGTGATGAGGACTATAGTACAATGGGATTTGAAAGAAAGATTTTCCAGTAACATGTAAACGCGTTGGGGCTTTTCAAATGTGTACATGGGCTGACTGTAATATGCTAATTCAGTGAGTACCAACTCTGAAATCTAGGATGAAAGAAAGCAGTCTGATTTATCCCATGGAAATCTTCACAGCAAGAATGGGGAGTGCTGTACATGATTTGCAATGGGAAACAGTAATACCCAGAGTGGTAGCATTTGTCAGTGCTTTCTTCCTTTTTCGTACTAAATCGGCTGAAACTGAAGTGTGAGAACTCTTTGTTTCATCTCAAAAGAGATGGCCAATAGTATACAAGTAAGGATAAAGTATTAGAAAAATTAAACACAATTTAAAACCTTCCAGAAAAATCATTAAAAAGCAGCAAGAAAAACAAGATGTCAGTTTTGTCTCCTTCAAGTGCCTGCTGAAATAAAAAAGGTTTGCTTTCTAAAAATGTAATTATATGCCAGGTCTCAGGTTTATCTGCTGGCGCACACAGACTGTTTGAAACTGTTTGGTGGGAGATAATATCTGTCCTCTAAGAAGTGATGTTCTTGAAGTGATGCAGCAAAACGTAGCAGAGATGATAGCATCTAACGTCTTCACATGGGTATCCTGTTTTTTCTTCTTCAAAAAGTGCAATGGCAATGTTCTTCATAAAGGACTGCCTGAGCGAGAGGAGAGTTGGGACAGAGGTGTAAAGGATCTGGAGTAGGAGCCTCAAAGTATTCATGTGGTGGCTTTGAATTGGTGATTTACAATGGCTTGGCTCAGGAGGTTTTCAGCTGTCTTTCTGGGCAGAAGGCTTAACTTCTGTAGTGGGTTTACCACAGGTGTTTCAAGAATCGGTGCACTAGCCAGAAAAATTCTAAAGGATGCTGTCATTGTATCCATTTTCTTTCTTTCTGGTACAGTACATAAATCTAAATCCATCAACTTTTTAGTTGATGTGGCCTTCCCTTTGAATGTTTTGCTCACAGTCTAGCATCTAGGTCCCAGAGGAAGAGAAGTAGGTATCTAAATGACTTGCCATGAAATTAAGTAAATTCGCACCTAATTCTACATAACTAATCTGCAGCTGAACAATCAAGAATGAGCCTTGGCTACAGATCTTAGTTAAGGAGGGGAGAGAGCTTAAGCATGATCCTGTGTTTGGCGATAACACTAAGCCCAAACCTTAATGTAGTTGCTTAGTGCTTGTGTGAATGTGGTTTGACTTAGTGCTTGTGAGAATGTGGCTATTAATGGTCCTAAAATAATGTGTGAGCCAGTGAATGTTTATGGATAGAATTATTTCAGGTGGGTATTCACACCATTTTGCATATTCTAGCTCAATAACCATTACAGTAGCTTGTTAAGCTAAATATTATTTATTCATTTAAAAGCAGTGATGAACTGAATATTTCAAAAATTCTAAGCAGTGTATAGTCTAAAAACAAAATATAATTAAAACATTAAAATTACAAACTGTTCTTAATATAGTGTTGTAATGTTCTGTTTTAATATTGTAAGCTGTCTTGGCACCTTAGGGTAAAGGGTGAGTAATAAATCAAATAATAATAATATAATACTAACCCACATAAAACATATTAAAGTGAATAAAACAGCAATCCAGAGGATTCAGATGTGTAAGGCAGGGTCCAATCTTATGGGTCAGGAAAAGATATGTGAAGCAGTTGTTGGCTCCTGCTCACATATGGCAGAGGGAAGGGCATTACACAGTGCAGGGATAGTAGCAAAAAATTGTTTTCCGGTCACTGCCCTATGATATTCTGTAGGATGAGGTGCCACAAGTAAAATTTCCCCAGATGATGTAGGCAATCGTACAGGAGCAGGTGGACTTTCAAGTAACCTGTTTCTGAGTTGTTCAGGGCTTTATGCATTAAGAATATGCAAGCAATAACAATAAGAGTATCCCTGGTATTGCTCATAGTAGGACTGTAGGTGAGACTAGCTAAGAAGTTCACAGCTGAGGTGATATTTGAACCAGGGATTTCCTGACTCTTTCACTCTCAGCCACTACACTATACAGTATGAGCTTTGTGCTATGAAATCAAGGTGATTAGGGTGATATGCAAGCAGCTTCTCACCTTCTAAAATTAAAAATAAAATAAATATCTAGACATTAAATTAACAAACTCGTTTCAGCAAGCTGAAGTTCAGCTATGACTGCTGAAATCCAGTTGTGGCTCACACAAACATTTACTGCCGAGGTACAGATTGTCCTGGAAAATTCACAGCAAAGGTTTGCTGATACCTCAAGCTTGTTGGAGCTAAAACATTTTGGGCAAATCCTGGGAGTCACAATATTTTGCTTGGCGTGCCTGTAAATATTTGAAGTTATATGTTAATAATAAAAGCAGTTGGTCTGCTAAGCTTTCTCATTTCTGAGTATTTGGGTATTTATGAGGACTTGCTCAGAAATGCTATTCACTGTGGAAAAGAAGATTCTGGACTTTCTAAAATGAAAACAAAAAAGCAGCCTGGCTGTTCTTGATGTCAGACTTACTCAGCATATAGGCTGCCTACTTTTCTCTTCACCTGTGTAGGTGTGCCACCTTGTAGCATCAGAGAATATGCCTTCTTTCAATTGTCTTATACAATTTCTTCATAATAGTGTTGACGGAAATAAAGATATAGCCACATTAATTAGAAGAAGCAACTCCTGTCATTTTGTAGGAGATAATCTACCTTTCGTATGGGCTGTTGTTGAAATTTACCCTATTATGGTGTTTTCTGATTAGAATAGATAATACTCTTCTGAGGTCTTGCAAGTATATGCCCTCTGTGCTCATACAGTACATAGACCTCATCACACCTGTCCACTCTCCTTTCATTGTCTAAACTTAGTGAAGACACTGAGTACAATGACATGGATGGAGAGAGAGAGATATTTTACAAATAGAAATGGGACTCCTGGAGCAGACTGGTGTCATTTGCAGATAGTCCACTCATCCTTCGACTAATCTCACACAGCCTTGGTGGAGGGAGACTGATACCATTTTAAGGTAGGGGTGTGTATGTGTGTGATTTCTCCAGTACAGTGGTACCTTGGGTTAAGTACTTAATTCATTCTTAACCTGAAACTGTTCTTAACCTGAAGCATCACTTTAGCTAATGGGGCCTCCTGCTGCCGCCATGCCGCCAGAGCACGATTTCTGTTCTCATCCTGAAGCAAAGTTCTTAACCCGAAGCACTATTTCTGGGTTAGCGGAGTCTGTAACCTGAAGCGTATGTAACCTGAAGCATATGTAACCCGAGGTACCACTGTACTCAGAAAGGCGGTGTAAACTGAGAGTATTCCTTCATAGCTTGCTCCATCCTTTGTGCAACTTGTTACATTTGATTTCTCAGTGTTAGTTTCTGAAGCTCCATTTCAATAATGTTGCTGGCCAGTTGGCAGTCTGTTTTTTAACCAGCTGTGCCACACCAGGTGCTATTTCAAAAACAGGACCAGCTAGGTAGGGAGTAGATTGAAGTGTTCCTATTGGATCAAACTCCCTCTACACTTGCAGTTACTGGAGGACTTGCTCAAAAATGGGCATAATTTACCAACTGGCAATAAACTCTAGGTCATGGGCTGCAGCCAACCACATCATAATCTTCCTCTTTCTTCAAACCTGAATTTGATTTTCCAGAATTTCTCATTATCCAAAGCTTGCTGGGACTGTCAGTCTAAGCAAATAATACTGTTTTATTGAATTTCAAGTAATTGAACTTTGCGCATCATGCCAGCAATCCAGAGTATAACCCATGGAGAGGAGCCTCAGAGATGTAAAATCATTAGTCTTGACAATCTAATGAACAAACTCACAGAAGTTAGCACGTGAAAATGTTTTACTAGCCTGTGTGTCTATACAGACTGTGCAGAAAGGTATTACCATATTTCTAAATAATAGACATTCATAAAAAGATGGAGAGCTGGGGATCATGGAGAATGTTGCTTGTATTAATGTAGCAGTTCCCAAATGTTTATGTCCGCAGAGCACTTGAAAATTACTATGGGTCCCAATGGACCACTTAATAATTTTTCTTCATGTTGTAGCATGTGCTGTGCTAGATGCTGCATGATTTTAAATTGTATTTTTACAGATTACAGATCACCTGAATGAAGTGGTCTGTGGACTAAAGTTCAGGAACCTGTGCACTAATGGATATGTGGCTAATATAATAGTTAGTCCCTACAGCCATGCGAGCCATATGCAGTCTGACAATTGCTGTTGCAATGGATGCTGTGATGGAGTTTGCATTTGGGGAAATGCATTCCTTTCCCACAATCCCAAAGATGGTGTATAAAAATTGTGTGCCACAAATTATTTTAAAATATGCATTTATTGCATTAAAATTGATTGGGTTTAAAGGCGTCCAATTTTTCCCCTTAATGTAATGAAAATAGCAAGAGTTCTCCCACTACCCTTTTTGGCATGTGAAGAGCCAAAGACAATTTAAATTCAATTCCAGTTTTGCCTTTAGGTTTGGACTTAAATACCTTTGAAGACTAGCTGCCAAGTTTTCTACCCACTCTCTTACACTCTTAAGGCATCCAGTATGTGTGAATGCTTTCTTATTTGTATGACACATGCTTCACTGGTAAGCTGGCAAAAGGATTCCCCCCCCCTTTTCTGTGGTTTAATTTGTGTTTTATTAAATGATGATTCATCACTGACAGTTACTGGGAAAAATACTGCTGTACGAAATAGCTCCAACTTATGCTGTTTCAATTTTCATGTGGTTTTGTGTATTTACGAATTGCAAGAACTTATTCAAACCATTGCAAAGTAATGAGCCAAGCTCTATCTGGCCAATCAGTACATTAAAATAAATATTGTAAAGTTTGATGTTGCTGGTTGATGTCGACTGACCTTTTATATTGCTATGCTTGAATAGGTCTTTGATAGTTTTACATGATTTCCTAATAAAAAGCACAGCAGTGGAATAAATCTGATTTGTAAATTTGTTTCAAGGATTAGGCAAATGATTTAAAAAAAAAAATCAAAGGGATACCTGATTATGAAGGATTTACAGATAATAGCAAGAATCTTGATGTAAGAAACAAAATAATGTAATTCTTGTGTGCATTTGCATGTTTTACTTTGGGGAGGGAGGGTGGCCCTAAGAAGACCATAAAACTAACTTTTTAATGCATATTTCAATTGCTGTTATTTTAAGCTCTTAAGGGGTTGAAGACTTGGTTTATTCTGGAACATTGCTGAACTATATGAAATGTGACTCTTGGGATCTGGTATTTTAATACTTAGTAGAAATATGTATAATAGTAGATGATGTATTTTGCCTGCCTTCCAGGTCTGAATAAGTTAGGCATACTGGATAAGACAAAGAGAATCCAATGTGTAAATCAATGACTAACCTTTCATAAAATAATAATCTTTATGTAATCATACAGTTTTACAAGTTATGGTACGTACAAGAGGATTAATATATGGTGCAACGGTGAAGCCAAGTAACTTCCCAGTGCATACCGTAAGGCCTAAACTTTACTGCCAATGTGTTCCAGTGATTCACTGCTATTTCATGTTTTATGGAAGTGAAGTAGCTTAAAAACTAAAGCTGCCAATCCTTGGGGGAAAACAACAACAACCCAACAACAATTAGAGTGAAATGAAATTTAATCATACCCACTATCAAAGCCTAGATTGCTTTTGGTTGCTTCAAGTAAAAGATCCCAATTGGTTTTGTTGCAAATATATTTTTCCTTGTTTAAGATTGACAGTGGCATAACTGCCAAATAAGAAATGAAACGCTTCTCTAGATGGATGTGCACTTAAGTTCTTCATGCTTAACGTGGTCCAGGTTTCTTTATAATACGTTTAAATTCTTTGGAATGTTGGATGCCTAAAGCTAAGCGCTTAATGATGTGTCGTTTCAGATATCTAGGAGCAGGTTTATGAAATGGGATATTTTGCTGGGAGGGATGAGTGGCACACTTCAGAGCTATCGGACCAAAGGAAGCAGAGCAGGGTGGTGCAGTTTTCTTTTAAAAAATTATAATAATAAACATCTCACATTGACTTACATCAAAAAATATAATGCTTTTGTAAGTGATTTACATGAGAATAGGACCAATTCTGTACACATTTTAAAGTTCTTGGATTTTCGGCTCTTCCTCTATCCTATTGCTGCAGCAGCAGCTGGGTTTAATTTAATCTGACTCCTGCACTGAGGGCAAGGCATTGGTGAACCCCTGATAGAATTTGCTCTTTCCTGGAATTGTCCCATGTATGGTGAGTAACCCCAAAGGGAAACAGAAAATGGTATTGGAATAGCATTTGAACAAGGCAAGTTGTTCTTTAGCTTCTGCTAAAATAGACCACCCAACCTCCTTAACCCTTTTTTATGGAAACCTTGGTTTGCCCTGTGTGTGCCAGGCAGATGACTTTGTGGTTTGTGTGGATTACAAAGAAGAGGGAGATGGATGGATTTCCTACTGTTTCCCCATGAGAGTTTCTTACAGTAGTATTTATGCACGTGCTCAGGGTTGCTGCAACTGCTTCCATTTTAAATCAAAGGGAATTGTTGTTGTCTTCAAAGAGGAGAATTGAGCTCCGAGCACTTTGCGAAATCCTCACCCCTGATGGACTGGGGAACATTGGCAGCAAATATGACTTAATTTTGCTCTTACTGTCCATGGGTTCATGAAGAGTCGGGCATGACTACACAACAACAACAACAACTGAAATAAAGAGTGACTTTGCCATTGACGTCAGTGAGACAACAATATGGACCGTGGGTTGACATCACCGGTTTCTTCACATTCAGCTTTGTTTTCATATTGCTTAATAACTTCCTTGAAATTTTGCTAGTGCAAAAGTTGTTTTATATGCCACTCTAGTTTAGATTAGACTTGTAAAAAAAAAAAAATCACTTGGACACCCCCACCTCAAAAATATACTCCCAGTTAGTGGATTATACTGGGTGATATTCATAGGAAGGATTTCTAGCTGGAGAATTTCCACGCACCCACTTTTTCTCTTGGTGTTTCAACCTAAAGCTAAAATTGAGGGAGCAATGAGAAGAGTCTGCGTAGCTTCTATGATACCACATTATCCTTGCCCTTTTTTTACTAACAAAGAGGATATATCAGAGACTACCTTCTTCCCTATAGACCCTAATGGGTGTTAAGACCAGCATAGGGTGCTGTTTTGATAGTTCCATCTCCCTCAGAAGTTTGGGGTGGTGCAGGCCTAGGAGAGAGCATTCTCTGTGGATGCCCCTGGTGTGGAATTCCCACAGAAGTGTGCATAGACTCTTCAATCTACAACTTTTGGTAACTCCTTTTTACCCTGGTCTTTGACACCCGAGAGGTGTGTTTTTAGGATCCACCCTATTCTTCTTAGGTAATAACTATTATTATCATTTATTATTATTTATTGGTTGGGTAAACTAGTCCCATGCATCTTTGAAGCCTCTGTACAACCAAGTTACCTGCTATATGGGCTGCCACCTCTGTAGCGGTCCTCCCTATATCTGACAGAAATACCTTAACACGAAAGCAATTCATCACGTGATATAATTTCCTTGTCCCCCCACAAAAACATCATTGGCCATGGCTTAATGTGAATATTCTGGCTCCCAAGGAGGAAATTGTAGTTGCTTTGCTCTTCCTGGTTTTTTTAGTTAACCGTGGCAGCTAAGTCAAGGTTTGGTCGAACCTGGGATAATCATTAAAGTTGCTCCTCCTTAACCAAGATCTGAAGCCAAGGAAGAGAGACCATGACCTCTGGGTTGGATGGCACACTAATACAAACTTTGACTTAGCAGCTGTGCTGTGCTGTGTTGACGTAAAGGCCAGGGAGAAGCAAAGGGATATGAGTTCCTGCCTAGGAGCCAGCATGTTTGTGTGGTCACAGTAAGCCATTTTCTGATGCTGGCAGTGTGAGTTTCCTAAGGACAACCAATAGTATGATGATACACATGACTTTACTGTGGGACAGATGTGTGGAACTTCACTGGGATGCTTGTTTTTAGTGGCATCACCATGGCACGGCGTATAAAACTCAGTTTCTAAGAAGCTGCACTGCAGGTGGTGGTTGTCCCATATCAGGCAGTTTTCCCATTTCTATGCTCAGTTAGGCCTCATCAGATGTTTTTTCCTCAAGCCTGGCTTTTCTATGAGTCACAGCAATGCTACTTTTGCAAGGCCTTATGTACCTCAGGGAGAGAGAAAGAGAAAGAGCCTTCTATCTACTTGGGCATGGACAGGGACATATTGAACTTTTTACTACAAGCAAAACTTGGGCTTCTTAGGTGAGAAGTTGCTGATCATCTTTCCATTCCTTTTCCTAATGTTTTAAAAGTCAACAAAAGCTGATTCCCCCTCCATTGTCTCTTTGAATTATAAAGATGTTCCTGTTGCAACAACTTTTTACCTTGCCACTAACATCACAGCCTGCAATTTACTCCAATGTTTTTTTTTTCTGTGGGGAGACCAAAAATCTAACGCGCAAATAACCTCTTTAGAAGTTGAGTTAGTCACACATTTTTAAGACATTCCAAAAATCCTGCTAAGCTCCATTTGAGCTTGCTCTGCTGACTGCTAAGTGAATCAGATGTTTGAAACTTTTTATTTTAGGTTTGATTTTACATTTTGGTCACCAGAGAAACATTGGTTTTCCTGGCAAAATGCAGAGTTGGTTTCATTAAAGAAAAATAAATCAGTTTTACAGATATGAGGTACTTCTTATTTCCTGAGATGTTAAAAAAGCTAAATTCTCCTACAAAAGCAGAGCAGAAAGGATGTGTGGGAAAACTATATGAATAGACTCACTCTGAAGGGAAAACTGGCTGCAATAGGGTGAAGGAGAGAAAGGGATCCATGATGCATTGGGGTAGGGAAGAGAGAAATACGGTAGGTAATTCCAAGAATAGTATATGACAGTACAGTATGTGATAAAGCCGTGTCAGGTGCACAGAAGATATATGCATGACCACCAATGTATGTGGAATGCAGTGACCGTGTCCAGTCTATGATTCTGTATAGGTCATTTAGCAACAGCAAATTGCAGTTATGGTATATAGATGTGGGTGTGAGCAAGAAATGCCAAGCCTAGGAAGGAAACAAATATATTATTTAATCCCATGGCAGGGATACACTTTCTTGTGGCTCCCATGGAAGCATTTCTTGATTTTGGGGGGGGGGGTTCTTTGAAGTTGTTTGAATTTGGTTTAGGGTCCTGGCATGTTCTGAAGCTGGTAACCATCGTTCGGATGAAACGTGAAACTATGGGTAATTAGAGGCTTCCTGGTTTGATTGCTTGTACTGGGAAAGGAGGAGCAAAGGGTCTGGACTTTCAGTTATGTTTAAGGAAGATAGGGTAGACCGAAGCAGCTCTATGAGATCTTTCTTTCTTTCTAGTATGTCAGGCCATGCATTCACTGCTGTGAAAAGTTTCAACAAGATTTCAAGTCAGTAAGATTAACTTGTCTCCCACTCAACCACCATCTCTCTTAATTGCTACGTGTAAGGGGTTCTCAGAGTTCCAAGGGTATTTTATACCAGAGTTGCCTAGTGGAGGGAACTGGTTTTCATTGTGCAGTTCCTGCTATCAGTATCAACCCCAGAAGCATTGATGTGATTTAGCAGGTACCTTGCAGGCATGGTTCTTGGGTAATCACCATCTACATATCAACATTATGTAAATCGAGGTTGCTTAGGTATGCAATTTAATTGTGAACACTTAAAACATTTCTGAAGGTATAAAACAATACCTAGAGTTCCCATCTTTAAAACGTTTCAGGTCAAAGGACACACGTGTTTTTATTTTCTTATTTGTGGTATAATGTGTTCAAGGCAGATTTATGGCACAACCTTTGTTTATTGACTTGTACTTTTTCTGCATGAAACTAATGGAACATGACAGATGATATTTATGAGGCATGTGTTTCTGATTAAATTGCATTGGACATTAAAACCTGATAAAAGAACACATTTTAAAGGCCAGGTAAATGGAAAAGGACTTGCACTGCCTTAATTGGAAAGTTTACACAGAAAAAGGCACTGCCTTCTGATGGACTATACCTGCTTGTAAAATTAGAATTGTTTCTAGCCAAGAAGGTGAATATGCATTTGTATGAAATGTTAGACAATCAATTGATTGCCCTTTTGATAGTCAAGTTTTAATTGAAGCAGATGATCTAAATTGGACCATGAGTACAACAATGTGGTCCGGTGATTTAATGAGGCTCTCTTGCTTAATATGTTGTTTTCCTTTTGTGGAAGGGCTCTCCAGGTAGAGCAGTAGGTCAGTGCATCTGGCTGTTAACTAGAAGGTTGGTGGTTGGAAGGTTGGGACAGTTGCACAAGGCCTCTGGGACGTTCCCGTGGATGGTCCCAATCTCACGAGATCTCAGGCAGCAGGGGTGATTCCAGGGGTCGTTCTGACTTTACATGATTCTGTTTTTATTCACAGCCCCCAGGAACACAGTTGTCATGTAAGTTCTGATTGCTCTGTACAAGAAAGTTTTCTAAGGTGGGGAAAAACATGGAGTTTTAAGGAAAATATGTTACAAGGCAAAAATCCAGCCAATTCCCCAGTAAAGCAAAATTAGGCAGCAGCAAACCTGGGTTTGCCAATTGGTCAAGAACCAAGCCAATCCTGAATGAATGTATCAGAAATAGTGCTTCTTCCCAGTAATGTGGACTACAACTCCCATCATCCTTGACCATGCTGAAAGGGGCTGATGGAGGTTTTGTGTCAAAGTACTCTTGCAGCCCACTTGGTATGAAAGGTTGGACTTCCCTGATCTAGAGGGTACCACATTGTCTACACTATCCTATATGACACATAAGTTTGGTGCATTCAGAGATCTCAAGACAAATAACCTAGTGAATTTAGGCTGCACCCAGTTACCTGGCAGTAACTCGATGGAATTTACTTCCAAGAAGGTATGTATAAGATTGCACTTTTAGCGCCAGCCGCAGTTCTTTATCCCTATGGAACTGAATTTGCTGAGATTGAATCTTTAGATCTCAGTCTTAAGAGATTTATAAGCTTACTGGAACAAGGAGGCTGTTTTGTATCCAGAGAATGTTTGTTTGTTTAACTCTGGTAAAGTTATCTGTTTTGTATTAGTGCTTATTGTAAGCTTAAGAAGAAGTCAAATACAAAATAAAAATAAAATATGCAAGCCTATTTATATGTAGCATTTAATGTAACACGTAATGTAGCACTTAATTTAACACTTAAAAAAATACAGAAGAGAATGGTCTTAAATCTTTCTTTTAGTTCAGATTGCTTCCTGTAAAACAGAATTCCTTGGTTTTATTCACAAACTCACTAACCTAAGTTTGAACTGAAATATTTGATTGTTGCACACCAAGGTTTGTTTGATTGTTGACTGCTTTACACCGTGATGTTCTTTTTCTAAAGATGGTATAAAAAAATTAAAAGTTAAAAATAATAATTTTCTAATGAAGCAGCAGGAGCATGAAATAAATCTGGGATAGAACTTGACAGCACAGAAAAAATGCATTGTTCTCATCAAGCGCTTCCTCCAATATATAAAGTTTATCCCTCTATTGAGAGTCTAGACTACTGACTTCATTTTACTAGTTTATGATAGATACGTAGATAAAAAGTTAAATACTCTTAGACAATCAGTTTTAAAATGATTATCTTTCCTCTCTTCTATTATCTCTGTGGTTTATTTTTTCTTACTGTGCTTTATTTGCATTTAATTTTCTTTACTTTTCTTGTGTAAATCTTGTGTTTTTAATACTGTAACCTGACCCAGGACCTTTGGGTGTAGGGCAGGTAATACATAAATCAATAATGATAGGATTCCCACAGAGGTGTACCTGGCCACTTCACTGTACAGTTTTTGGTAAACCCTGAAATTGTATGTGTTTAATGTGGCCTTTGACACCTGAGGTGTATACTTTTAGGAGCTGCTCCATCTTTTAAATTGTTTATGATGTAGTATTTCAAATTCTTGTAACCCATCCTGGGACCTTAGGGTGAAGGGAAGATAATAAATTAAAACCATCGTAATCATCCTCATGTAGCTCAGACCAGTAAAAGTGAGTAGATGTGTGAGGAAATTTAGCAGGGCCTTCTCATCAGCAACTGCACAATTATGATATATAGCCTTATACCTGTAGAGATCAGGCAGACCCCAACTGTTGTTTTGTTTAAGATGACTGAAAAACAACATAACTGGGAACTTAACTAAAGCATGATTGAGTTACTACTACTTTGTGCTGTTGAGTCTGATATTGTTTATCATGAGTAACTATATGTTAAAAGGTTTAATTAAATGAATTGGTATCTTGCAATATTTTAAGCGGCTACATGAAATATTTATTAAAAAATGATAAACCTCTAAAGATAAAATCTTTTTTTAAAAAGTTGTTTCTTCTGTATCTTTATTATACAGTGCAATCTTAATATACTTGTTGCAAAATGAGTGCTATTATGTTGTAATTCCTACACCTGTATCTCTGGAATATGGGATCACTTTGAGATAGAATATCTTTGGTGTTCAATATATGGTACATTATTAAATGTTGTGGCCTTTTATTTACCATATTAAGATGGCATCTCTCAGTAACCTGTTTTTGAAATATTTTACAACATATAGATGTGCCTTATCCTACAAATAATAACCCCCTTTTTAATAGCACTATTCATTTAGAAATTCATACGCCACTTTTCTTAAAATAAACTCAGCAGGTTATGAAAAAGTTCATAAAATATATTAAAGAGAAGTCAATATCAATAATCAATATTTTATATTATCCAGTGCCTCATTAGTAAAATGAATTCCCCAGGCACAAGAGATTTGATTTGTAGTGTCTAGTTTA
Source organism: Podarcis gaigeae (assembly GCF_964106915.1). NCBI lineage: Eukaryota > Metazoa > Chordata > Lepidosauria > Squamata > Lacertidae > Podarcis > Podarcis gaigeae. The sequence continues at coordinate 56,971,906 of NC_139682.1, read as the reverse complement.
AGCAGAGCTGTGTTTTCTGTAATCTGCTGAATTTCCACACGACTTTTGAATGTGTGTACAGTACTACCGAGTTTGTAATAATTGTGCCTCTTCTACTGAAGCCTTATATTCCAAAATAATAATAATCACCCACCCATAGTCAAGAAAAATAGTTGGCGCTTCCTAAGTGAAACTTGGAGTGTTTCTTACCCTATAGATAGGTTCACACGTGTATACATGGCTGACTGAAAATTGTGTTTACATTTGTATTTTATGTGTGCCCTTAGGCAAGGTGGTGTTTTTAGCAGATGGCCACTTTATTTTTGTGAGTCTGCAGTTAGCGTGGGTGAATAAATTTTCAATAACCTTCAGCTTGCTGTTGCTTCACCAAAGAAAAAACTTGGTGACTGCATTAAATAAAGGTTTGAGATGACTGTTCTACCCACGCTTGCATTACAGTTGGAAATGCAAACTGTTTCAGGCCAATGCTAATTAATTTTATTCCTGTGGTTCTTTCCAAGCATGCAGTGTGCTAAATAAGCATTTTTATGAATCCAAAGAGGGTTTGTTTAATAAGTTGGTACAGTTTGACTAGTTTCATAGCTGTCTGAAGCCTGCTGGGAAAAAGTAACCAAAACTATCTGCTTTGTAGTCCCAAGACAAATCCCTTCTCTACTACAATTTGTCATTAAACTTATTGAGTTCTTGCAGATTAAGGCATGAAGTTGTAATTCACAGTTTATAGAACATTTCACAGATTTCATTCCGACTTTTGGAGTGATGCTGACTCAAGTTCCAAGTGAGGAGAAAGATTAAAGGTCATCAGGAATACTGTTTTGAGGATGGAACTGTGACCAGAACTCATAAAATAAAACCAGGCAGTAGGATTTATATATTTTTTCAAGGCATTCTCCAGCCTGACAAATGTTTCCTGTAAATAGGTCACTGTGTTCTGTGTGATGAGGTTTGTGAACTGAAAAGAAAAAAGAAGAAGCCAAAATTAATCCTGCATAACTGAGAACTTGTTGCTGTAGAATAGCGTAGGCTATTTCCTTTTAGTAAGTAGTCTCATTCCCATTCAGCTGTACTGTTTCATGAGGCATAGGAAAATGTGGAAAGAAAAATCTGTGTGAAAGAGGTGGTATTTTTAAAAAAACCAAAAGAAATTAATCTTAAACCTGTCAAAATATATGTGTAAGTTATGTTTTTGAGAGCATTTGATATTCATTAAATTGTAATAGTAATTTTTACATTATGGGATTTCCTCTGAATGCAAAGGAAAAGTCACAGCATTGGACTTGAGAGTAAAGTGTGTGGATGGGGTTTGGCAAAAGTGGATTTCGCTGCCCTGTGACAGCCCTCTTCTGAAAGCCTTCCCAAGGATCAGAAGACCCTGCTGAATGGAGTAGGTTGTGGTACAGGGGACTGCAAAGAAGTGGGGAATCAATGAAAATTGAGTGGAGACATCTTCCATAGTTTTCCATGCTACTCTGGAGATGAATTGTGGGGGCTGGGAGGGCTTCTGGTGAAGGAGTGGGCAGGAGAGACAGCTTCTGCCAGCCTCCCTCTGTGCACTTTCCCTTGGATCCAATGCACAGCCTTTCTAGAGCTTTGTTTCATGAAATAAAGCAGTTTACCAGAGTTTTACAGTTGAAAATTGTACCCATGCTTTTGCATGTCCCGTTTCCTCCACTATTACACATTGTTGAAGACTCCTCACTGCCTGCTACATTACATTGCAGGACGCATCGTGGGGCCTCCAGAGTCTGCCTGCCTCCTCCCACTCAGCTGCCCTACAGCTGGGGAGGAGGCAGTGGGCGGACCGTTTGGGCAGTGCGGAGCCTGTGCATGCTCAAGCCAGTGCGTCTCTCCCAGGAGAGACCCGTGGTTCGGGTTCGCTGCAGGCCCTGCAGTGAGTCCTTCCCAACATTTTGTCACCCCCCTCAGTGGTGACACCCGGGGCGGTCCACACCCACCGCACCCCCCTGCCTCCGCCCCTGCATGCTCATTTATTCAGCAGCAGCTTGTTCTCCACTGACAAGCCAAGGTGGCAATTTTGGTACAGAAATATAAGAAAGCATATTTTTCTACAAAATATTATAAGCTGTTTAAAATATATGTCAGTAGCTAAATTATATGAAGTAACAAGATTTATGCTACATCGTGCCTTAGGCTGTGCAAAAGGAAGAGTGTAGTGTTATTGGGATTGAAAAGGAATCAAATGATAAAAGTTTCAGTCTGCATTCTTTCCATATGGTTAAATTGATTTTAGAAGGAGTTAATGTCTTTTAGTTTATTCTTGTCCATTTTCTGATATGGGAGTGAACACATAATGTATTGACTTCTATACTCCATGTTTAACCATGGGACCTGGTCTGAGCCCTGTAAAATCAAAAGGATATTGTGTATTGTGTATTTGATCCTACGTAGGGTTTTATAAGATAGCCAAGGTCTCTTATTTGCATGAATAAAATTTAGTAGATTTTTTGCCAATTATCAGCATGAGAGATGGGTGTGCCTATTGGTAAGATTTGGAATCCGTAGAGAAGGTGTGGTAATGACATCATTTGTTATAGAAAATCTGTCCAACCATTAGTATTTTAGCTTTGACCAATTATTGAGTTAGTTATTCGATATTTTATCAAGGGAGTAAAGTTCAATTTTTTCTAGTTTAGATAGATTCTTAGGTATACTCACTCCCAGTTATTTATAGTAGGTATTACAGAATTTCAGGCCAGTTGTTTTGTGCCAGTGCAGTTGTAGGTTTGGCAGGGTGTGTAAACACACATCAACTCACTTCTGGTGACGTTAACAATGGACACAGATACTTTGCCATATATAGCAAGTTGGTGCATAAGAGCATGTTTCAGGATCAGAAAAGAATAGCAAACATATTGATAAGATTAGTCCTTTCAAATAATTCAAAACCTTTTACGTCATCATCTGCTTTCAATGCCAAAGCTTAGGGGTTCCATGGCCAGGGCAAAAGGCAGGAGAGTCAGTGGGCAGCCCTGTTTCATGCCCTGGCCAATGGGAAATATTGAACAGCATTCCTCATTTACCAAAACTTGGGCCAGTGCCACGTAATCTAAATTATAAAGCATATCAAGCCAGGGTGTGCTAATACCAAAGGAATGTAGACTTGTAGATATTGCTAGTTTAAATGATCAGTTGCCTTGACTGTGTTCAGCATCAGGAGAACAGTAGGTTCTGAATATGATTGACTAAAAATAAAATTGTATTGAGAACCCTTCTAATAGGGAAGGCTGTGAATCTTTATTTTATGAATCTGACTTGGTCATGGTGGACAAAGTTGGGTAAAATTTTTGAAAGTCTGCTGATCACTGTGCCTGTAAATAATTTAGCAACCACGTTAATTAGTGAATTAGGGCTATAGGATTCAATTTGCTCAAGATCTTTCTGTGGTTTGGGTATAGCTGTCATAACAGAGGTACTCCAGGTTTCAGGAATTTGGCCTCTATTCCGTATGTCAAGAAACAATTTCAGAAGAAAAGGTGAGATATGTTCTGAAAACTTTTTATAAAATGATTCCTGGTGAGTCTGGTTAAATTTTGGCATTTTATTTTATTCAAATAATTTTATGAAGAGTTGGGAGTCCAGATTCAGAGTTTTGTTTATAAAAAAATTAAATTCCCCCAAAATGTCTTTTCGTCTATCTATTTTTTCACCTTTCTGCACTTTGAGAGATGTGATTGTTAATAATGTAAAGGTCATACTATGTCAAATGTTCTTTTTAAAGTTAGCCAAGTTTGTGTACACACTCTTGCATACACAAGTACTTAAGGCACATACTTTATAAGGCTGCCAACACTTTTATAAAATCTTCATTTTTCATTAACTTGTTGCCGTAGGGTCTGTATACTAATGCAATTCCTCTAAAACAGGAAGCTAGGACTGTTTCCCCTGTGGTTTCACACTGGAGGGGTAGGAGTATGACAGGGTAAGAAGAAAAATTGACATCAAGGAACTGTCCCCCCCCCCCTTGGGCATGAAAGGGACGTCCCGTGCCAAGGAACACACTGTTTTAAGGTAACAAGTCTTTCTTTTTCTTTGTTCACTTTGGGAAGAAAAGAAATACTTTAGGACAAATCCTACTAATCATTAATTAGGTAAAACCTTTCTTGAAACTAATGAACCAGGTTTTTCAGCAGTGCAAAAGCTATCTCCCTTCACCCCACAATTTCCCCCCTTCTGCAGGTACTGCTGCAGATCAGGGGAACCCTTTTCATAACATGCTGCAAACGTATCAAAGCCAACTGTCCATTTGAAATTGTGCTAAATTGTAATAGTAATGCAAGAAGCTTAGCCCCAAAACAGAGCATTAGCAGAGTGGTAACATGATATTTGAAACTATAAAAGAGATTTTAGCATTTAATGAGTTGAGCAGTATTTCATCGGTAGTAACGAAGGTCTGCTTCAAAGCTGTATAAGTGAAACACTTAATTTTATTTCTTATGTTGACTTGTTCATGGGCCCAAAGGACCAGGCAGGAAGAAGTTAGAGAGCCTTATATTACACTATAATTGCTTGAAGAAAGAATACAATCTATTTCTTGTTATCCATTAGCTACTTCCAGTGTTAATAAGCTCATACAACCCCCTTCTACAGCATAATCCGTTCAGATATTAGTTATTTTATTTTAGGACACGCCCCCACTTTTATACTATTTCATAATGGTCTTCTGCTAAATGTTTAAGAACCATGGCGTATTAGCAGAATGGGTATATGGACTAGGATGGTGTAGCTGGGTGGGATGGGCTATATTGTAGGCCAGGGGTGGGGAACATTTGACACTCCAAATGTTGCTGAACTACAACTCCCCAGGATAATGGAGTGTAGATCGGTGGCAACTGGAGGGCAAAAGGTGCCCCATCCATGTTGCAAGTAGTGCGGGAGTGATGCACAGTTTATCATTGTGCACTCTGTACATTTGATACCATAGGGTTTTGCCCTGTGTAGGCCACCACTTCCCTGCTTCCTCTTTGGTTAGTGGTAGAGAGTTCAAACAACCATGTGCTTAATTGCTCTTGATGCTAATATTTACATGTAAGCAGGGATTGCAACTTTGGCTCTTAGCTCTGCAGCTCATCCTGTGAGTGTCCAATTAGTACAGGTCTGAGAACAAGCATTTTTCCATTAATGTAGCAAACACTAAATATGTTGGATTCATGCTGAAATTTATCTCAAATCCTTTTGTAGTCATGACTGCAAGAATGGGATGAAGTTATGTTTCTTGGAACTGCTACTATAAGCAGTGTGTGCAAAGGTGTTGTGAAGTAGCCATTTGTGTTTCACAGTGTACAGAACCACCACCACACAACCAGGTCTTTGCATCAGGGGATGATGTTTTTAGACAGATCTCGGAGCCCTGGCATATCTTTTTCTAAAAATTAAACACTGCCTGCAGAGGAAAATCAGCAGGAAGCAAGGAAGGGCATAAGTGCCAACCACTTCCATTGAAAAATAGTTTTTTTTAAAAAAAGTGACTGGCCTTTGAGGGCACAGGTTTAAGGCAGAATCTGTTTTTTTGCCCATAAGTTTTCTTTGAAAGCTTTTGTCTTTTTGTGGCCGCAGTCTTAAAAACAGTGGCCTCAATCCAAAATGAGTTAGTTCCACTTCATTTCCTTCACAATCAACATGACTTGTTACAATTAACTTACTCATTAATTTCAGTAAGCTATAGGGTGGAACAGCTGGGGAAGGAAGGGTTAAAGCTCACCTCTTACCCCTCCCCCACATACCTGATACTCAGGTTGGAATCCAGTGACACTTTTAGCATTGTGTCTAGTTCAATCCTCCCCCCATCTGCTATTAAATTTATAATGAAATGTGATTTTGAATCCGATCTGCTTAGAAAATGAAACAAAAAGCACAGCGAGGGGAAAACATTTCGGACCGCTCCACTTTCATCAAGGAAATTCAGATACACAGAAGTGCCATGTACTTCCTTGTACTATTATATACTGTACCATGTATATTGAACTTTTATATATCTGAATTTCCCTGATGAGGGATCATAGTGGTCGAAAAATGCGTTGGACAATAAGGCTATATGCAGACATGGGAAATTTTTCATTAGTTTTCCTGGTTATTTAACTATATATTAATTTTGTTTCATAAGATTTATATACTTCTTGATTGTAATAAAACCTCAAAGTGGCTTACAAAAAGAATAAAACAAGATTTTGGTGAAAGACAGCATTTAAAACATAAACAAATTAATTAAAATCATTGATAAGTTAAAAACCAGATTAAAATGCATGTCAACAATCAACATGTCTGAATATGCTTGTACAAACAAAAACATTTTTAGCAGGTGCTGAATGCACTATGATTCCCAGGAAAGAGGAACGGAATGGCAAAGAGTTTTAAGTTTGTAGTGTAGATCTTGCCATAACTCTCACATTTAACTGGCCAAAAAATATTTTTGTGAGTCAGGTGAATCATATATATATCACTAGACACTGTATATACAAAGGGCATTACATTAATTCAGTGTTCATCTTTTAATTTAATTGATATTTAATCTCCACCTCTTCTGCCCCACTAGAACTAGCCATCAGTTCTTCATTCCCAAGTTTAGCAACATATTTTGTCTGTTGCTTCCTTACCTGGCTTTCTGTGACTAGACACAAGTACCCTACGTGTGGGTATCCCATCAAATCTCTACAGCCTTATTTATCATTTTATTAATTCCATTTTATGTTCAAAGAGCTTTTATAACCCATTTTATCCACACTTGAAATCCTGAAGAGATTATGGCAAGCCCAAGGCTACCCAGTCACTCTGAGCTGGGATTTGAATTAAGTCCAATACTCTCCATGCCCTGGACCTTTGAGGATGTAGAAGTTATACGGTTCCCACGGTCCCTTCATTTATTTCACTGAAAACTGAGTGGAATCTATGCTGCTCTGACATGCTGTCACAACCATTATTTAAAGTTTGTTTGATAATTATATGTATATATATAGTGAGTAATTAACAAGACCTAATGCTTCCTTACCTTGTGTGTGTTTGTGTGTGTGTTTAATTTAGTTTTTCATATGAGAAAGAACGTCCAATTAGTTATGATGTCATGGTCTACTGCTAATATCAGTACTCCAGGTGGTGTTACTGTTTCACAACCGAAATTCTATCATGGTCGTAGGGCAATCCTTTTAGTATGAACTGATACAGCACCATTGTCTCACCTTGCTTGTGTGGAGGGTGTGGCTTGTGATGGATATGCTGGTGATACATGAGATCCTTCCCCATGATCCTCTTTTATATGAGACATTGTAAACCTGCATTTCATTGGTTTGAAAACTGTATAGCAATTGCTATATCTCAGATGGAAGAATATACCAAATAATAACATTGATGAAGAACAGTCAGTTAACAATAATTGTAAAGGGTAGAAATACCATAACATCTGTCTGTGGACTGCAGAGGCAGATGAAGGATTCTCTCTCCCCCCCCCCCCCAACCTACTAAATATCAAACTTCCATATCCTTTGGTCCTGACTTATTGGCAGCAGGTTTCATAGCTAGTTTTGGCCATGACTTTTGGTGGTTGAACTATAATGTCCCAGTACAGAATATAACAACAAATACATCACATTACCAACATACATCTATCTTTCTGTGACAGATGGTAATCACAGTGTGCTTTGATCTGCTTTTAAAACATATATCCAAGAGTTCTTTTTGAAAATGTAGCCTAGATGCTTCGGCACAGGCCATTTCCCCCAATCTTGAGCTGCCTGACTGGAGGTGAGCTAACATTAAATCTGTTTTAGAAAGGAAGTGGTTGTTCATGATGGATCTACTGCATTACTGAAGTAATAGTATGCCTAGCAGCTTTGTAAATTATTGCAATTTCTTAAAACGATCCTTAATGTGCCCACAACAGGGACAACCCTGCTTTTCTGTGCATTTTCAAATTAAAGCAAACTATTTCCTATGAATACTTTTATTGTTTGCTTGAGCTGTGGAGTGTAAGTTTGGCCTTGCTTCCTATCCTTTGATGCTTTCATTTTTGTCTCTACCATCCACGCCATCCAATATCCATGCCAGCCAGCTGTACTGTGCTGAATGTGATTTTTTTTAAAAAAACCAAGCTTCCCTTTTAATTTGTAATGTAACAAGTCCTCAAATGTGTTCACCGCTCCTCCACAAAGGACGATTATTTTGGCACAGGCTTTCCAAAAGACCCATCCTGCTGCCAAAACAACTCTTAAAGATGAAGCAATGATTTCTTGTGCATTGATGGGCATAGGACCCCATATGTTCTGTACCATAGACAGGAACTGTGCTCTAAATATTGCTTTAAGGTGAGCTAAATATAGTTTACAGACTTGATTCCTACAGCATTTACCCCTTTGTAGTCCATCTGGCTAGCCAGACTGTGTACTTGGTCCTTGAATCAACAAGACAGAGTTGGGATGGATGTGCGGGGTGACTTAAAAAGGTAAAGGTAAAGGACCCCTGACAGTTAAGTCCAGTCACGAACGACTCTGTGGCTGTGGCGCTCATCTCGCTTTACTGGCTGAGGGAGCCAACGTTTGTCCGCAGTTTTTTCGGGTCATGTGGCTAGCATGACTAAGCCACTTCTGGCGAAACCAGAGCAGCACACGGAAATGCCATTTACCTTCCTGCTGGAGCGGTACCTATTTATCTACTTGCACTTTGACGTGCTTTCAAGCTACTAGGTTGGCAGGAGCTGGGACTGAACAATGGGAGCTCACCCCGTCGCGGGGATTCAAACCGCCAACCTTCCGATCGGCTCAGTGGTTTAGATCACAGCACCACCTGTGTCCGCGGGGAGACTTAGGCACAAACTAAAAGAAACTTTTCCTGAGCAGGTACAATGATGTAACTTAACAAAGTTGTTGCACACAATGTTTGTAAGTGCTGGGGACTCTGTAGTAGTGGTGTTGGCTTAAGGTCTTTTTGTATATTTTGCCATTGACACACACCATTGTTTCCACTGTGTTAGTGCAGCATTTACTAACAATCTTTATCGGTATATTTTCTTGCCACTTAATCAACATTTTGAGTCCTATTGGTTTCTAAAAGTGAGTAAGGAGAATGCTGCTGATTGTTTAGATTTCTCAGCATCATGTAGACATTAATTTGTGAGAATAACAAACTGCATGTGAGGACGCCATTAATAAATATTTGGCAGTGTTGACTTAGCTAAGACATGCAATGGCTATCAGTAGTCTAGGATGCCACAACATTGCTCTCAGTTCTTCTGTGGCATCTTCCTGTTCCTGCTCTCCACCTCATTCTATAGTCTTTCCATTTTCTTTCCGATAGGTTGAACGTCATAGCAGAACACTAGTTGTCTTAAATGAATGTGGATGTTGATGGTGCGACCCTGGCTCATACTTCCACGACTGGTTGAGACAGAGCCTTCTGTATTTCTGATACAGGGGCTGATAGGGACAAATAAAATAATAGGACCCTCTATGGCTCTTCTATTGTAGCATCTCAAATACACTTTCTTGTGGTCAAGTTAAGTAGCAGAATATTCAAAGGCCACTCACTTGGGTTGCACAATCATGTGGTTACTTCCTATGAGAGGAGCACACTTTGGCTGGGCTGTGGGAAGCAACCACCAGTGATCTGGTTGATAGTTGATCTTCACATGTTACCTGTCATGATGTGGAATTCAACAGCATGGTTGTGCCAGTAAAGCAAATGTAATGGTAGGAGGCTAAGCTAGGTTCCTTGCTGTTGACAGAGAAGTATATATAGACAAATTGGCTTCAAACTACCATTGTGGTCATGTGGTATGTATTCTGCATTCAAAGCATTTTGCCTCTGGAATATTTTCTAGGGATACTCACGTGTCAGCACTACCCTGTTTCAGATCATAGTATATACTATGCCTGGAGAAAGAAATTATAGCTGGCAGGAGGTGTCTATTCCATAATAATAGTCACTGTTATTTACAACACATCTGTCTTGTTATACTTAAAGTTTATTTCCTTTGGAAAAATGAGAAAATCCAGGAAAATTGAAGGATAGCTTGAAGAATAAAGCCTATAAAACCACTAGGGCATGAAATGTTGGATTTAAATAGCATAGTGGTTTATTCCCCACCCCTCCTCTTCTATTTATCATTTTAATCGGTTAAAGCATGTTTCTTAGAAATAGTCAAAATACAGACCCAGACATATTTTGTATTTTATGCATCCCCACTGGTACATTTTTTTGGATGCAGAATGGCTCTGCAAAACCTGTGGAGGTGTTTGAATAGAAAACATGGTGTAATGAAAGTCTTGCTGTGTATTCAGTTTTGAGAGAAGTGGCAGTAAATCAGAAGAGCCAATTGCTTTATGTTGCTCCCTACGCAGCGACAGCTTGTCATATTGCATGAAAATGTTACTGATCAGCTCATTGTACGTGTGCCAGTTGGTGTTTAGGCTCCACATAAGAGAATTTTTTTTTTTTTTTGCAGATCTTAGTACTATACGGGTTAGTGGGTAAAGACCTGAATTCCTGACAATCATGCACATGGGTGGATACAAACATAGCATATACATAAGAACAGGAAAGTCCTGTTCAAGTCAAAATAGTATTTGGGCAGAAAAAGTCAAAATCTAAACTGGCAAATCTTAGCACTGTGCCGAGTGTGGTACCTTTACTCAGCACTGCTGTGTAGAAGAAGCTGACATGTACAAAATTGAAACAGCATTTGTGTAACAACCACTGCTTCTAAATCCTTATTTTGTTAAATCATGTGCTTGGGCATATTATTAAAATATGTTCATAGAAAAGGATCAGAGAGAAAGGCTGTTGTTAATTATGACAGCACACAGTTACAATAATTGATTATTATACAACTTGTTTATAGATGTGTATGCCCACCTAGCTTCTGGTAACCTTGCTTGCCTAACTGAGAAACATCTGCAGCAAAGACAGCTCATTTGAGCAGTTGTCACTCTTTCAAGTGCTGCAAAAAGCTGCAAAACATGTTTGACCAGAGATGATAGCAAGACAAAAGGAATGTATACACCACAAGCAGTGATGGTTCTATCATACCATTATCAACTCTTCTAAACTTGTCTGTATGAATGTAATGGAAAGTGAATGAATGTCTTATGAGAGTTCCAGTTGATTTAAACAGTATCAGATCCCATGCTGGAAATAGCATCCAGACTTAAGGCTTTCTGGGAAATGATATATAATGAACTGAAAAAGGTATTTAGGTATACCTTCTTGAAGAAACCAGAGGCCTTTCTCCTGGGCATGGTCGGCCAATTGGTGTCAAAGAAGGATAGAACTTTCTTTATGTATGCTACAACAGCAGCAAGAATACTTATTGCGAAGTACTGGAAGATGCAAGACCTATCCACCCGGGAAGAATGGCAGATGCAAGTAATAGACTATATGGATCTGGCAGAAATGACCGGCAGAATCCAAGATCAAGGAGAAGAACAGGTGGAGGAGGACTGGAAGAAGTTTAAAGCCTATCTACAAAAACATTGTATAATTTATGAATGTTGAAGGCTTTGAAAATGAAATGAAGGGGTTCTAGCGACTAAGATATAAGAGTATAAAGGGAGGGATAAAGGATGAAAATAAACAATGAATGAGCTTGCTGAACTAATTTTTAAAGTGGAATACAAGAAAGGAAAGCGGGTGGAAGTAAGGAAAATAAGGTTTTGAAGGTTATTAAATTGAAAAAGAGTTTTTCTTTTTTTATGCTAAATTTTCTTTTTCTATGTTCTTCTTTTTTCTGTTTTGTCTGTATTTTTGATGTTTGTTGTTTTTTCTTAAGATTTTTCTTACAACCCATTTAAAAACATTATGCCATAAAAAAAAGAATTATGAAACATTCGAGAAATAAAATCGGCAAGAAACCGGAGACCAGATTACAACAACAACAACAAAAAAAAAGGAAATAGCATCCAGACTCTTGTGTTGGAAACACAAGATAATATTGGAAACCTGTACTCTCTTTTGCCCCTCAATTTGGGTCTTTTCCATCTTATAACAAACCAAGAAGAACATTTGGGGGAGCCCCTTCAAGGGTAGGCAGATCAAGTTGAGGCACCACAATGAAATAGTTCCTTTTATACTACCCATTGACTTAACTATATTTTTGTGAGAAGTTCTTTAATAAAACATATAAGTGAAAATAAACCAGAATGTGAGTTCGTTTTAGCTGCATTGTGGGTAAAGTGGCAAGGGTAGAGTGGATTTAGCATACAACAAATAATTAATGGAGGAGGCTTGAGAGTACCAAATGTTGCAGCATTGCTGCACCTAAGTAGCTGTGGAACAGGTCAGAAACGTGGATGTGAGATCACAGGGAAACTTATGTAGTAGGACATAACTTATAGAAGGTCGTCCCCCCCAAGGATATAATTCATAAAGGAGTAGATTAGGTTCCACTAACTATGGCAGGTGTAGCCAATGTACTCTCAAGATGTCGTTGGACTCCAAATCCCATCATCTTCCGCCAGCATGGCCAATAGAGAGGAATTTGTAATCCAGCATCAGGAAGGCACCACTGGTCAGTTTGAAAAAACTGCATGACTAGTTTCATGTGCCTACAGGGGCTTGTGTTATTCAATCAACAGCTGCCTATGCTGCATAGTCAACTATTTTTGTATCTCAGGAAGGTCATTTGTGATGCAGGATGTAGGGGCATACTCTCAAATGCAAATTCCAAACAGCTCACTGGATGTACCTAAACCATGTTGGGCATGCCTAAAGTATCTCTTTGGGTCCTACCCTACATATCGCTTACAATTGTTATATTGGGATATAACGCAGCCACTATGAAATACAATGTTTCTTTTCAAAAAGGGGGGAAAAGCAGACATTATGTAATTTCAAGAGACACATAAGAAGGAAGTGGTGAACCTGAACGTAGGTTTAGCTGTTTGTTGTTCCTCTTGCTGAGTTTCTGAATACCCAAACAGGGAAATCAATGTGTTTTGCTAAACATGCATTCCTAAAATAAATCTTAAATGGCAATGAGATGATTATATTGTTACAGGCTTCTTCTTCTTTTACATGTACTTATAAAAATTCAATGGATTCACAACAAATGTTCATTTTCAGCTATGGATGTTACACAGCTGCATACACCAGGAAACATTGGCTAGCTCATTGGTGCAGTAAACTACTGTGGCAAATGTGCATTTGCCACCACATCTTGTGTAATACAGCTTTATTTGTGAATTTTCAACAAATATTTATTAAAACATGTTTCATTTTATGTAGTATTAATATTAATAATTTTACACATATGCCTGGTAAGTTTGCAAACATTCATTTAGACCTCACATTACATTATCACCTTGCACTTTAATTCCAGTTTAGTTGTCCAAGTGCCACTGCTTATGAAGCCAAAATGGCAACAACTGTGCACAAGAACGAGGTATCAGCATATTTGGGGTTGGGGTGTCTAGAATCCTGAACAAAAGCACTTTGCACTGCATTACTTTGTTGGAGGTCTATGCCATGAGCCCCACAGCACTGTTGAAATGGGTTTGGATTGGCAGGATATGCCCTTTCCACCCCAATTTTAGTTGTTACAGAATGGGGAGCATGGATGCTCTTGAATCTTCCTGCAGAGTGGAAAGACTTAGTGGTGGCTGGCAAGGGCTTTGAGTAGCCAAGATGTCAGTAACTAAACAGGAGACCCAGCTAGCAATCCTGTCATTCCCTAAGATGAGCAAATGTCAGTAAGCACACCATGTAATGATAATAATAATATAATAATAATAATAATAATAATAATTAATTATTTGTACCCTGCCCATCTGGCTGGGTTTCCCCAGCCACTCTGGACGGCTTCTAACAAAGATTAAAAATACATCAAAATGTCACACATTAGAAACTTCCCTGTATTGCCTTTAAAAGCTTAGTGGATGTGGTTCGGAAACCTGTTGGGAGGGACATCTTTGTCACTTCCTTTGTTCTGAGCTTCTTGCTATACTCTTGAACTCCTGAACTGAGACGCCTCAGCTCTGTGTCTGCTGCTGAGTCTGTGTTGAATAAAGATCTCTTTCTTACAAGAGCCTCTCTCTGCTTGTGTCTTTTGGGGCAGAAGTCAGGACAGTTCCACTTGTTGTTTGTCTCATTTGGAATGAGTAGCATTTGCTCACTAGGAAAGTTGTCACTGTGAAAAATTGTGATCTGTTGAGGCAGTATGTTGACAGCATACAAGGCAGTTTGTCAACATCTCTAATTTTAGTGATGAATTTACGATGTTATTGGCTAATAGGTAATCCAAGGCGACAACCTATAAATCTTCCATTTGTGTGTATTTTTCTCACCTGCACATTTGGCTTTTCATTGAAGCGCATAGCTGTTTACATAATAATATTTTTTAGCTATTAGTAATTGATGGAGGAATGAATTTAAACTGATCTCTTTCAGATTAAATTGGTATAAAACTGAATTGTAAAATTTATGTGTATTATGAAATTAGAGTTTTGTTAAGTATCCACAATAATCAACACATGAAGGTTGAAGCCAATATAGAAGCACCCCCCCCCCAATCTTACATATAAGGTTTAGAAATGTGTCCTGGAAATGACTCCATGGTAGTCTTCCAGGTTTTGGTATTTGTGTAACATCCAATGTAAAGAGTTGGTGAATCAGACCTAAATGCTTGTGGGTTTGAGATCTGACTGACTTTGGTTCAAGTTCATATTTAAAGCTCATGTGCATCTTTGTTCCAGAGCCAAACATTCATTAACTTAGTATGGGCAAACTAGACATGATACCACTCGCCCAATTAGCAATTGCATGAATTATTTATAAAAATACGTTAAGTAGTAGAGACATGGGACAGGGCTAATCCAGATAGGGATCTTGGTGGGTGGTAAGGACCTTCAGACGGTAAGACTTTAGCCTTATGTCTCTTGTTACAATTATGATTTGCATTGTACCCCCTGCTAGTTTCATTGGAAGAAAACTAAATTAAAATTATCTACATGTTCCCAGGTTTCCAGTTTGGATTTAGGGATTCCACACCTTATGTTGATTGTCAAATAAATATACATGTTACTTCCAACTGCATCAGCGGGTTTATGTCTAGTTTAAATACTGTCACAGTCAGACATTAACCAGAGTTATTGACTAATTTGGCCAGGGATAAGTCTTTCTTTCTTTCTTTCTTTCTTTCTTTCTTTCTTTCTTTCTTTCTTTCTTTCTTTCTTTCTTTCTTTCTTATATGGCAGTTAGACACCTACAGGCCCACAGGTGCCCAAGGTGGTTTTCCATGGTGCCCACAAGATCTTGTCCTGTCCACCTGTCCTTGCTGAAATTAGTCTTGAAAGAAGTTTTTGGCTGTAACCAAGCTTAATTGTTGCACTATACATTTAAAACACATTGTTTGCCCCCAAAGATTCATGGGAACTATAGTTTACCATTCACAGAGATATAATTCCCAGCACCCTTAACAAACAACATTTCCCAGGATTCTTTGGGGGAAGCCATGCACTTTAAATATGTTGTGAATGTATGGTGTGGCTGTGATCTCTCTGTTTGCAGCTGGGAAAGGAAGGTTGACTCTTACTTCTCCAGTTGTACTCTTTAGGAAGCTCCTCTCCCAAAAAGTTAGGGGAGGTGGGAAGTGAAAATGCTTTTCTGGTGGGAGGGGGATATTGAGTGCTCATGGTAATTTAACTGGTTTGGAAAGGTGTGCGTAGACCAAAAAAAGTTGGCGACCTGGTACAACTTGTCTCCTGAGCCTTCCCCGGCAACAAACCTCTTTATCTATTTGGCAGGTATCAATTGTGACCAGCATTTTCATATCTTGTAGTGTTTAGGGTAGCATCTGGTTTGGATGGTTATCTCTGTGCCAGTGATACTATGCCAGCTGTGCTTTTCACCAGAGGAGGATGGAGTGGGCAGGGGCCTGTGTCTCGGTTGCAAAATGTCTTAAGAAATCCAAGTCTATTTCTGGCCTTAGAATATGAAATGTTTAGCAAATGAAAACTGGTATCCATAGCACAGGCTTTAGGAGAGAATGAGACAATTTTGAAAGGATTTATTATTTCATCTGGGAATACCATGATATGATGGGAAATAAGAAAAGTCTGGGGAAGGTATGAAGGGGAGGTATTAAAAATATGAGCAGCAAATGGCCTTTGTTTTTTTAATTCTGTGTTTGGTTCACAGATTTATTCTAACCTCTGGCTTCTCTATCACTTTCATCTCAAGTCTGCCAGATTTTCCTGGTAAACAAACAGTGAAATCAACAAATACCCTTCTTACATAGCTTTGGATGATCCTTTAAAGATATTGTGAGGGTTTTATTTTAATTGCACGATGAGATTTCCACACACAACCCAAGGCTATCTGCTTAGGCCAGCTTTCCCCAACCTGGTATCCTCCACATGTTTTGGACTATGACTGCCGTCAGCTTCAGCCATCTTGACCATGCTGGATGGGGCAGATGGGAATTAAATTCCAAAACATCTGGAGAGCACTAACTTGGAGAAGGCTGAGTTAGGTTGTCATAGACTGTTTTTGTTGTGAAAATAATGCTCCACAAACTATCTACCAATAGGGATCAATTAGAAATATGTTATTGGGTTTTTTCCTCCAAGATCTTTATTCAGTGCTGGATGCATCTTGATTCAATTTCTGCTGAATGGTGGGAAAGCACTTTTGAACATCTTGAATTTTTTAAAAATAACTCTTATGATGTGAAGTTGATTTATTGCTGACCTGTACCGGCTTTCAGTGTTGTGTCTGCAGGTTTTGAGAAAGCATGATGTAGAAAATTATTGCTTCCCCTGTTGTTTGGAAGAATGACTCCCTAATGGAGTCTTCTAGGCTTTACTGTCTTTTATCACTAAAGTGGATCTTACCTTGGTGTATGACTGCAGTATTTGTACTACCTCACGAAGGATATCTGTTCCCTTTGCTGTGTGGTGGTAAGTCTTCCTTTCGTCTCCATGAAGCCACTTTGTTACTGGTTTCTTCCTTTCTACATTTTTTTCTTCAGGGTGTGATGGATTAATCTTGGAAGACTGAGATCCATAGGTATGAAGAGGCTTGTCAATTGAACTCCTGGTAAAGGACCTTGATGATAAATTCTATTATAAATTATAAATTTATTTGTGAATTAGATTTACAGGGGAGGTTGAGTCAAAGATTTTAGAAATATACAATTTTTTCTGATCAAAAGATCTCTGATGCTGGAAGCTACTCTGAGAGTTACATGCTAGTGATCACAACAAAGTCTCATGTCAGTGTTTTACAAAAGTATTGTAATTGCCCTTACTGTGTCTATAATAAGTGAACAAACTTTGTATGTTGTCCTTGTATAGTGCTGTCGTCGCCCAGTGAGTCCCAACTGAGGGCACAAAGAGACACAACAGGGAGGATCTGCAGTTGAATCTCCCAACTAATCTTCCACCACCACAACATCAGTTTAATAGTAGCATGAAGGACAACTACTAAAAAACAAAACAAAACGTGGAGCAGAACTAGTTGAGGGAGGGTATTTATCAAAATAGACCCGAAGCTGCTTCCCATTACAGAGAAAAGATACTCCCCTGCCCTGCTGCAATCTAATAGCCACTTCCAGGGGGGCAATTTAGATTGGGATATGAGTGAAGTTTAAAATCACAACGGGGTGGCCAACCTTGTACTGTCCAGTTGTTGTAGGATTCAGATTCCTAACAGCCACAGCCAGCAAGACAGATCATAAGAAAAAGGTCTGTTTGCATATGTAAAAATAAAAACAATTAGAAATCCACTATAAAACCACCAATATATACCAATAGCGTAATACAGCAGGTCTCTTTTTGAGACCTAATGTACCAGGCTAGACCTATCTAGACCTGCATCCTGCTTACCACAGTGACCAATCAGATGCCTAGGGAGGCTTAGAAGCAGGACCTTGGTGCAATAGCTGCCTCACACTGTTGTTCCCCAACAACAGGTATGCAGAGGCTAGGGAGGCTTAGAAGCAGGACCTTGGTGCAATAGCTGCCTCACACTGTTGTTCCCCAACAACAGCTATGCAGAGGCATGCTGCTTCTAATTGTGGAAACAGTAGTCAGCCATCATGCCAGGTAGCTGTTGAAGAGTTTATGAGTTAAATTGGAATTTAGGATGCTTCCCAACATGATCTGGAGCAGTCAGGTAAGAGGAACACATTCAAATTTCTACACTGATGCAAAGAGATATGCTACAAACAGGCATGAGGTACCACTAAAAGTCGGAATGATTGGGAAGGTTGAACCAGGCACCAGCCTTGTAAGTTCTTCCTTTCTCTGCCTCCTTCACCCTCTAATCTGTGAATTTGGAAAGAGATGCGTGAGACACAGAGGCAGGCAGCACGTCCTGTTCTTGAATGGTCCTGTTGGGAGGAAAAGAAAGGGAACAGATGTGCGGTCTGAGGCAAAACAAAGCGTTGAGGTCAAAGAGCATCACTGAGGGATCCAAGCCCTGGGAGACCTGTCTAGTCAAAGGAGCAGAGCCCAAAATTAACTGTATTTTGTTTATTCCCATGTCATAATCTGTTTAGTCAGAAAAACAAATTCTGATTAGACTCTAAACAAGCAATTCTCCTTGCTACAGAGCTGGCTTGTATCATTTGTGCCAAGGAGAGTGTCTCAAGAATACTTAAAGATGAAGAATTGTGGCATTTCCTTTCCTTTTGTATTTCTTTTTTTTTTAAGGTCCACTTAATTTTGTTTAACTTGGCAATAGGTCAGTAAGATAGGTTTTTAAGTGGAAAGAAGAATAGGTTGAGCTATATTGTGGTAGTCCTCAGAGCCTTCCACAAGGTCCCTGTCCCCTTTAGCATCCAACATAAACACCTTGTTCTAGCTGTCACTCTTCATGGCCTCACTGATATAACAATGCTGATAGAACAGTGCTTGTTCCTTTTGTCCATCCATCTCTATCTCTACTGTTCCATCCACATGCATTGGATTTTGCAGTCTATATATCTAGACAAAGACTTGGAAAAGAGTGGTTTCTCAATGGTGCTGCACAATATGCTACAAGTCACTGAGTGATGGCCAAGGAGACAGGAGGGGACCTAGTTTGTGCCTCCCAATTTCAGTGGCTGTTATAAATCCCTCTGTAAATAACTGGTTCTAAAGCAGTGTCTGCCATCAGTGATGGGCTGGATGAGGGTGAACAGAAGGTGAACAAACCTAATCCAGACAAGACAGAGGTGCTCTTGAATAGGCAGAAAGCAGAACAAGAATAGGGATTCAGTCTGTACTGGATGGGGATATACTTCCCCTGAAGATGCATGTTTACAGTTAGGGTGTGTGCCTAGATTCAACCCTGAGCAAGGGATGTCCAGGTTTCTGTGGTGGTTAGGAGTGCATTTGCACAGTTAAAGTTAGTGTGCTAGCTTCATCAGTTCCAAGAGATGTCTGATCTGGCCACAGGAACACATATCTTAGTTATATCCCATTTGAATTACTGCATGTAGGGCTGCCTTTTAAAAGTGCTTGGGAATTATAGTTGACCAAAGAGCTACAACCAGTCTGTTCACTGGGGATGGTTATAAGGAGCATGTTACTTCCTTGTTACAACAGCTCCACTGGTTGCCAGTCTGTTTCTGGGCATAATTTGAAGTGCTGGTTATAATCTATGAAGCTGAGTCTACACAGCTTAGGCCCAGGCTATTTGAAGGACTGTATGAACCTGCCCAGGCTCTTAGATCTTTGGGAGAGGCCTTCCTGCTCTCAATCTCACCACCCTCACAGACCAGGCTGCCAACTTGAATGAAATATTGTGGGGGCCCAGATAAGCCCCGTCCCACATAATCAATCACATGACACAGTGCATACACACCATTTGAATGACAGTGCCCATCAACTTTGAGGTAGCTCATTTCCCTCAAATATTTTATTGTGGGGGACGAAGCCCCCGCAGCCCCTAGGAGTTGGCTCCTATGTCACAGGCATATTTTGTGGAAACACAGGAGAGGGCCTTTTTAGTGACTGCTCCCAGACTTCAGAACTCCCTTCCTAGAGAGACTAGGCTGACTCCCTCCCTGTTGTCCTTCTGCCGGCAGATGAAGACTGATTTATTCCAGCAGGGAACTGACTGCTTTCAAGGAAAGTGCTTTTAAATGGTGTGTTGTTTATAGTGTTTTTACTATCTACACTTTAATAATTTGTTTTTACATCATTTAAATTCCATTATAGTTTAATTACTTTTTAACTACCGGTACATATAATCTTTTATACGTTTTCAGCTACCTGTGGTTTATCCCTTTCTGTTTCAATTTTTGTGAGCTGCCTTGAGTTTCTGTTTTGGGGAAAAGGAGGAATACAATATAAAATAAATATAGCATGGCAAAGTTCACTGTGTGATCCAGGCTTTCCTAAGTTCTTAGCATGCTCAGATGCTTTGTGTCCAAAATATACGCTGCTATATGGCACAATTATAGACTAGTTTTGACTGTATCATAAAACCTACCTACTTACCCTTCTTGATGGTTCTTCAGCAGTGCCAGTTAGGTAGGTATGCAAACTGCCTTGGATGCTGCTTAACAGTGGTTGCCGAAAACTGCAGATTCTGCATCTACATGGCTTCCTGCTGGTTTCAGAATGTTGGGAGCACCAGATGAAAAAGTGTTCTACAGATGCAGTAGTACCAAGAGAATGCCCCTCACATCCAGTATAAACCTGCCCACCTCCTTAAGTAGATCAAGGGGGAAAGGGCATAAATCAAACATGACAGGGCTGCTTCATGATAGTTAAACTAAGCCACAGGTGAGGTACATAATCCTTTTTCAAAAGCCCGTGTTGCCGTTAGTGAACAAAGAGGAAGTTTGGTTGTGCTGCCACAAGTCCTGTAATATTATACTCGAAGGCTGCATTTCTGCACGCACTTAGTTGTTTCCTTGAACTCTGCACAGGATTGTGTTGCAAGCTTCTTAATGATGAATGTATGCAATATATTTTGCTGGGACTCCTGTAGCTGCCAGCTCACCACTGGCTGCAGTTGATCAGTTGTTTCCATTGTGAGTTGCATGCCCTCTCATAATGTGTCCTCTACTGCTTCATTCATCAGAGGTTCCCTGCTGCAGTGGTAGAAAAGAATGCTGTTAGTAACTGGCAGAGTACCAAGCAAACTCAATGGATTATTTTGCTGTGTGCATTCAGGAACTGGTTGGTTCCATGTGTCTAGGAATGGATGGGCCTCTTTGTTGGCCTGATAGAAAGGTAGTTACCTATATTTTTAGAAAGTAATTTTAGGTCATGATGGTGTGGTTGTGTCTTCCCTTGACCCTCAGTTATTAGCATCTATTTCTAGGCCAGTACAAAACGTTAAATCCAGTGCAGCCTAGTTGAATTCATTTGCTGAAAACAAACATTAGGGAAAAGGTAGAGTATTTTAATCCTTTGTAATGGTTTATAATTAATGAGGGAATTAAAGTGTGTGGCACGTTCAATGCTGAAGCCCTCAAATTGCTTTGGAAAATGTACTATGGAGGTAAATGAGATGCCTGTGGGTGAGACGCTATGAGACTTCATGTAAGGCTAAAGAACAAGATAACAGATAAGAGAGTAGGAATATGATACTTTGAGCTGAGTTGCTCTACAATGCAACTGACATCTCAGAACAAGAAGAAATGCTGGGTTTGTAAAGCTCTTTATTCCAAGCTACACTGAACATAATAAACAAAGGATTTGATAATCCTTCCTGGACATTTTCTTTATTAACTTCAGTGAGAATGAAAGTAATGTTTATATTTAAGGGTACGTTTGTGTGTGTGTGTGTGTGTGTGTGTGTGTGTGTGTGTGTTACACTCCATTCATCATTTCAGTGTCCGTACCATCAGTTCTCGATGGATAATTTAATGTGTTACTCCTGTTACTACTTGCAGATTTTCTATGCATGTGGACTTGTCTTCCTGGCTTTGTGCATCGTTTTTTGAAATTGAAAATAAAACATCCCCACTGAATAAATAAAAATAAAGGTTCTTACAAACATATAGTTAATAAGTCTACAAATAATAGGGGTCCACTGTTATTCCTTTCTGCACCCTGCTATGGCAGTTTGCATGAGTGTTGAATTAGCTTTTCATGTAAAGATCTGTTTTTGTGCATTGATCTTCCTTATTGAATTGTAACTTGTATGTGTACAAGAATCAAGCTCAAACCTAGCCACTCGGCTCGTGATCCTTAACATTTTAAAGTTCTGTAATACAAACTAACAGTAACATGAGCCAGAATGATTGTTGACACCAAAGAGAAAGGGGCAAGAATGCATACCATGATGATAAACTGGGATTAATGTTGCAATTTTAAAAGCCTAATATTTGTTTATGTATTTATTATTTAATTTCTATACCACTTTTTATATTAACAATATCTCTAAGCAATTTACAAAAACGCTGAAGCAACAACAGACAACTTAAACAAAATACAGAGTTACATATAAAAATGGTACATTAATATAAAAATTATTCATATATATAAATCAATATCCATTCATTTTCTGTCTAGTTCTCTCTCCTTCTCAACTACCAGGTTTTTCACCCAGTGTTCAACAAACTCTTAAGTTCACCCACAAAAGTCTCACAATGAGAAGAGTTCCTTGCCACCACCCTAGTCTCTCACTCTAGACTTGCTTTTTATGGGCAGGCCCAAGGTAGATGGTGCTTTCTCTGGCTGACCACAGCTGTGTTCCATTGAGCTGCACTCTCCACACCCAGTTGCAGCAGGTTTGTTTGGTTTCCCAGGGGGTCCTAAGGATGGGGACCTCCCTCCATTCACAGCTCTTTCTTCACCCTCTTCTCCAGCTGCTTTTGGGGAAGTGTTTTTTTTGTATAAATATACCAATGATCTGTGTCATTTTGTTGCATTCAGTGTAACTATTTGGGAGGACATGATTTAAGAGGTTGTGGTTCTTTACCCAGCAATAAGCAATTGCAATAATACTTGTAAAAAGTAACTTTTTAATTTACCTTTTCATCTAAGCACCACTAGGGGGAATTCAAATCACTACACTAATTCAGCAGCTGCCTCCAGCTGATGTATTTATCAAGTGGATAAGGGAGTCTGCTGCTGTACCCGTCACGATTGTTTCTCTACAGTTTAATGTGGAAAATCCTTAAAAACTAATATTTATTGTTTCATAAGCTTTCATGTGTTAGAGCGCACTTCATTATATGCATGAAATGCTCCCCTAAAATGGGGATTGTGTATAACACATTGGCTGAATATCTAATTTCTCTCCCGCCCCCACACATGTAAAAAGAGAAAATAAAGTTTTACATTATGGAGCCAAAAGACCAAGAAAATGCAAGAGCCATAGAATACTAGGTTTCATGGGAACCAAAGCAAACTGCAAAGCAATAAAGATTACTTATCACTCATTTTATGTTTCATTAACTCCAGTCATATACTGAACTATATCTCACACACTGTGATAAACCCTGCTCTCATTGAATGATTATAAAATAAAGTGTGGGAAGTCTGTGATCATAGAATTGTAACTGAAATTGCAACTGAAAGCAGAAAGGAGATTCTGCAGCACAGAGACCCCCAAATCTGCTCTGGAGGGTTCTGCACCTCTTTACATCAGTTTTTTTTTGGGGGGGGGTGCAGAGGAAGGAGTACTGTAATTATCCAAGTGGCTTCTCTGTTTTCCATGGACAGATGCCTTCCTTCAGTGGAGCAACATCAGCTTGATTCCATCCTGTATCAAAGTGCACAGGTTGTTAACCTGGGGTTGGTATACTTATCCTCCAGGAAATTCGCTGAGGTGAGATGAGGCAGTTGCCTCAGGGCAGCAGACTCCCAACAACTGGGAGGGGTGGCAAATCCATCCTCTGTGGAGCAAACTCTGCACTTGTCAGCCTCCTCTTCTGTACATTCACTGCCCTGCGCCACGTGCCTTTAATATATATATATATATATATATATATATATATATATATATGCAAGAGCCAAACATAGAAATGAGCAGCATTGGACAGAATGAAGGAAGATCTGGGTAGAATTAGAAGCAGGGAATTTTTTTACTGGTACCTTACTGCCAATGATGGAATAATAATTGTCCTACAAAGCTGCTTGCTTGATGCCAAAAGAGAAGATGCCACAATGAGTAATGATAAAGGAATGTACATTTGTCTTGAACATTCACGCAGGTTCTTTTTATTAGCAGTCTAAAGTAAAATAAAGTACCTTAGTTATTACAGTGGCCATGCACATGAAAAGACGAGCTGGTGGATGAGCCAATTCAGTGACCCCAACCTGCACAAATATGAAAGTTAAGAACAGATTACCGGTAGATTTTCCAGAACTGGTGTTTTGGAAACAATATCCATCTCAGCAGAAGACAGAGTAGCACAACCCAAAAGGCTAGTCATTTGCTTGGCAAAGAGAACTAAACTCATTTGTTGAGCATGCATATATGCAAATGCATGCTTTATTGAAATTTTATTTTATTTATTATTTTGATAGATAATGAACAGTTTTCAAAAAAGATACTGTGGGGTGGGGAAAGATGCCAAAGAGGACAACCAAAATGATCAAGGGGATGGAGGTGCCTACCCTATGATGAAAGGTGACAATATTTTGGGCTTGTTAGTTTAGAAAAATGGTGATTTGGGGAACATAATATCAGAAGCTGGGGGTCATCCTATAAAGCTGAATCCTGAAATCTTCTGGAAAGGCAAAAGGAAAGACTTATTCACACCATGCAGTGATCTTTAATGTCGCTGGTTTACTGGATACTTGCTTGAAGCTTAATGTGGATGTCCCTAGAAGCTTAATGTGGATGTGCCCATGTGTGTTTTGAAGCAAACCCAACTGCATACCAGATCCCATGCTGTGCAATACATATGTAAGTGTGGGAAAAGGCATACGTGTCTGTGCATACCTGGCTTTGTTTCACTGCAGTGAACTTGCCATCTTCCTAGCAATGCATTATGTGTCAGAACCGCCTCTCCACTCTTCTAATCCGTTTCTCAACCACGGATTGTTTAATTGTTGCAAATGGAATACTTGTTCTACAGAAGTCCAATAAATCTGCAACCCGTCTTCCCAGTAATCAATCACAGATTGCGAATTGCATGAGGAAAAAATCTATAAGCTATGTTCTTCATGTCTAGTATGTTGGGTTATTTTCATGTCTTGTGGTTTGCATTTGGCCACTGTCATTTTGGAGGAATTTCCTGCCATCTGCCTTCAATTGAATTTTCTCACAGATTTGGACTTGCTTGTAAATACTGAGATCTGGCAAAGGGAGAATCTTTGTTTGTCAGGGGCATTTCTTGAAAACCATTATTATGGGATTGGCAGTGTGCCGGCCTAGGAAAAATGCAGAAGGTAAAAAAGGTGCAGGCTGTTCTTTCTTTTTCTTAAATGGGTGAAACAACCAACACTTTTATCAGCTACTGTTGATGGCTCATTGCATCCTTCTGCCTGTTCAGGCTGTCCTTGTATTTCATATTTTCTCATTAGTGGACTGCAAGCCAGGATACAGCAGCAAACCAAGCAGTCCTTAGAATTATATTTAGTATTTCCCAAGGAATGTCATTGCACTGCACCAATCACATCAGGACTTTATTTACAACCATCCCTAATGAAGTGTATTTGGTGGCTGGATTTGTTCTGCAAATTAATATTCGAACAGCAAACATCAGTGCCAGCCAATTCTTAGCAATGAAGTTGGGTGGGATTTAATTCTGCTGTACAAAACATTTTCTTTAATTTGGCAATGGTTTCACAGCTGAGCTATTGCCAGGGTAATATCTTTTGCTTTATCTCTGAGACAGAAAATGTATTTCAACCACTGTATTAGTACTCAAAATTAAGCAAAAATAAAGCTTTTTGGCCCTCTTATGTGTCTTCAAGGACACACTGCGTGGGCTTCTTGCAAAGACTGTCACAATCTCTACTGCACTCCTTCTCCCACAGTGCACAGTTTTTACTGTTTTACTTTTTGGGGTTATCAACAAGTTTTCCAGCTTAACAGAACAAACCATTATTTTGTAAACAAACCATAAACGCTTCAGATTTTTTTCTAGGAGACATACATATCCCAGAGTCTTAGAAGGGGTGTTTTTTTTTTTTTTTAGCCTGAACTGGATGGCTTGATTTTTGGGTTGCTATGACTTGAACTTTGACTTGCCAGATGTCTGCATTTGATCATGGTCATAATGCCTGTGCAGATTGTCTGGGTACAGGCCAGAAGCCACTTTAATATTTGTGTTCTACAGCCAGTGGCAACTCCACACATAAAGATCCTTCACCTTCTCCCTCTTTAACATTATCCTCCTTACCTAATTACTGACCTCCCTAATTGCAAGGTGTGTAAAGCAATAACTTTGCCCAAACAATATTCGCTTTGGGCTGTTCCCTATGCAGTGGAAGGCTCAGTTATAAACAAATCCACATATTGTGAATTAGTAGCTTTCGCCTGCCATTCCTAGAGACAAGGAGGTAGGAAAACAAAATAGCCTCTCTAGCACTTCTGCTGTAATCTATCATAAAATGAAAGTGAAACAGGTGCTTCCAGTAGTGAGAACTGACCAAGTCCCCACATTTTCAGAATACAAGTACCTTTGAATTATATATTGTTCTGTTTTCAGTTCTTAATTATATTTTATTTACTGTATTTATCTTCTGCTGTTTTTGACTTACCTCATTTTTGTCTGTTGAAATCATAAAATACTTATCACTTCAATAGTGCGATGATATGATATAATATTGTGAATTTAGGTTGGATTCCAATGTGGTTGCTTGTCAGCACAACAAACAGATTTGGGGTGTGTGCAGAGGAGTTTAAAGGGGGAAAGGCTCTCTGGAGCAGATTTTTTAGGGTGCTGAAGGGCTGCTGGGGGGAAGGAGAGAAAGGTGAAGTTCCATTGTGTGAATGAAAGTTCATTCTACTTGTGCACAGTGTGTGTGTATTGCTTTTTTATGTTATTGTTGGTGGTTTTCAGCCAGCTTGGGCTTTCGACAGAAGGGAAAAGCGGGATGTTAATGCTGAATTGAATAAATGAGTGCCTGTGTGTTGACCTCTGTCTGAAGACAGAGTGCTAGAAGCCTTTGCTTCTATTTGTTTGTATAGATCACCTAATCAGAAAACTTATAGCAAGCATCTTATTTCATCATCTCCCAAGAACTTCCAAATAATGTCATTTTAACACTCTGACAGCTTTGTCTGTGTTTCTTATCTTTCGCTTTAATGGACTTCATTTAATTCTGGCTCAGTCGAATGCCAGGTATTTTGTTTTCTTAGCTTTAAGAACAGCTTTTCTGTTTGTGTTTTTAATCATATACTGCTTCATCATGAACCTCTTGAGGGTGGGATGGTAAAAGGACACAAAGGAAACAAATTAATTCATTCTCCTTCAGCCTTTTACATAAGGCATGGCCAAGAAAATAGAGATTACCTCTCTGCATGACAACAGCATATCCATGATACAGCATCTGGACTGCAATACCTTTTGAAAGACTCCAGTTCTCAAAGAGAGGAGCTCTTTGATTTCAGCAAAGTTTCCAAGATTCTTTGGGTCACTGGTTTATAGTTTATTTGTTTACCAGAGAAAGAGCTGTGTTTTGCGCAAGCCAAACAAGGCTGGCACCACAAATAGAAAACAGATTACACTCATTGCCATTAGTCAGCTCTTCTTTGAAAAGGAACAACTGTGTACAAATGGCACAAGCTTTTCTATTTTGCTTTCTTGCAGGCACTGAAAAGGTGCTAGTTCTGACAACAAAACTGTAGCCCCTACCTGCTTTGCATTTGCTGTCAGGTATCCAAGGCTCATGTCACTAGGCTCCTGTCCATCTTGATCATAATCCATGTTTGTTGTTTAGTCGTTTAGTCGTGTCCGACTCTTCGTGACTCCTTGGATCAGAGCACGCCAGGCACTCCTGTCTTCCACTGCCTCCCAGAGTTTGGTCAAACTCATGTTCGTAGCTTCGAGAAGACTGTCCAACCATCTTGTCCTCTGTTATCCCCTTCTCCTTGTGCCCTCCATCTGTCTCAGCATCAGAGTCTTTTCCAGGGAGTCTTCTCTTCTCATGAGGTGGCCAAAGTATTGGAGTCTCAGCTTCATGATCTGTCCTTCCAGTGAGCACTCAGGGCTGGTTTCTTTAAAAGTGGGTAGGTTTGATCTTCTTGCAGTCCATGGGACTCTCAAGAGTCTCCTACAGCACCATAATTCAGAAGCATCAATTCTTCGGCAATCAGCCTTCTTTATCCCCTAAACCTAGCCACTGTTAAGTGAGCTGTCATCAATAAATATCCTATCTATTATTTATTTTTTAGATCTCTCTCATCTGGTAAATGTATGGGACATTTTGTAATGTATGAAGAGACCATTATGTCTAATAATTGAGACAGAAATTAGAGAAAAGGTCATGAATTTTGAAGAAGATTGGTAGGGGAGTGTCAGGTGGCATCAGAACAGCAGGTAAGATGAGGCTAGGATAATGAGAAACTATCTGTTACCAGAGATACGGGCCTTGTTCCAGGCGTTGGGATCATAGTAGAAGAGCAAAGGACAGGAAGGAAATAAGGGGAGAAGGCAACAGTTGAAGCTTTTTTGTATGTATGGGACTCCAGATCCATTGTTCTTTCAGATATACTATTGTTGCCTAGCAACAGCTCTTCACTTGCCAGTGGAGTATCCTATGTAAGAGGCATTAGAGAGGGAGATAGCCATCCATCTCCCATCTATGCCTTTAAAAACCAGCACCAGTATAAAAGTGAAACAGTAGTTGCCTCTGCTGTGTGAAGAATACATTATTGTATCTGTTTGCTTTAGAAAAGAAAACCCATAATGTCTTCTTAGAAGCGAAGAAGGCATAGGTTACCAAAGCCAGTGGGACAGCAATAGAAATAGCAATAGTTGTAATAATAGTAGTAGTAGTAGTAGTAGTAGTAGTAGTAGTAGTAGTAGTAATAGAATGGGTTCCCTGGCTCATATTTGTATTAGTGGCTCTTCCTCATTCAGTTGCACTTTACAAATGATGGGGCTTCTTATTCTCTGTGCTGGGTGAGGTGTACAACCCATCATTTGTGGCATCACACAATTGTCATGGGTCTGGTTAAGAAAAACCTCCTTTTGGCATGTTGTGAGTTACATTGTAGAACAGAAGTTGGAGACCTGAGTTCCCAAAGGAAAATTAATGCTTTAATAGCCAGCCTTTGTGCAACTAAGAACCAGGCTGCCAAACCATAATTAAAGTACATGTAGAGATGTGGGTTGGAACTGTGCATGCACCAACCAAGTTGTAGATGATGCCTGAGCAGTAAAGACTGAGGACAGCTCTCTCTGTGTGTATAGACTCGCTTAGCATATTCTTAATGTACAGCAAGCTATGTATGAAGTTGTTAGTGTTTAATTCTAAAAAGAGAATTGGTGATCCTTAAACAATTCTGGAATTCACACCCATTTAACTGCAAGCAGTTGTAGGTGGGTGGGCTATTATGATAATCCCCCTTTGAAGAGATGGCACTGCATGTGTTCAAAGACAATGAGCCCTGCTTTTGCTAGTAGGATACTGGAGTGTGTAGGTTTGATCCAGAGGTGCCTTTTGTGAGTAGATAGGGATTTCTGCTTGTGGTCATGACCACTGTTGACTTCCTTTGGCCCACTGCACCATATCCCTCACTCTTTTCAAGGGGGCACTGACAAATTCTGTGTGGAGAAACCCCAGTTGTGTAGGTGGGAAACTGCTCACAGTTCACTGGATCCAACCCTATTTTCCATTGAGCAAGGGAAGTTGTAAATTACTGGATTCATTGTATTACAGTGGTACCTCGGGTTACAGACGCTTCAGGTTACAGACTCCGCTAACCCAGAAATAGTACCTTGGGTTAAGAACTTTGCTTCAGGATGAGAACAGAAATCGTGTGGCGGCGGCGCAGCAGCAGCGGAAAGCCCCATTAGCTAAAGTGGTACCTCAGGTTAAGAACAGTTTCAGGTTAAGAACAGATGGATTTATTTTTTGTTTTGAGCGTAGCTAGATTCCCCTTAATCTTCCTTTCCCTGAGCCTAGAAGAACTCTAAATGGCCCAACTTCATCATTTGATAAATCAAGCTGTTAGTACAAAAAAGCCCCAACCATTTCTGAGATGTGGTTGGAAATTATGCAGTGAACAATGTGTTTATTTAAAGGCAAGTGGGGAAAAGCAGACCTATTAGTATTAGGCTATGTTTATGAGTGTGTGTGTGTGTGTGTGAGAGAGAGAGAGAGAGAGAGAGAGAGAGAGAGTGTGTTGAAAGCATTATGCACATAAAATCCCCAAAATATTTTGTGGCCGACTACTTAATAGTTTTTACTGAATTTATTTAAAAATAGGAGCCTTTGTTTCCTTTCTATAATAAAACCAAACGACTTCCATATTCTTGCCCATAACCAAGAAAGTTATATAGCATTCTGCAAACAAAGTGAGTATTAAAAAGTTTCTTTTCTTCCTACATGCTGAATTAATAATTTTGTGCAAGGTATTTTATAATAAACAGCTCATACACTTCATTTTTTGTAACAATCGCGGTGATAGATCCTTCACAGATCCGAATTGTTAAGTAGTGTATGACTATTGTTTAAGCTTTAAAAAAGTTTACTTATACTTTTAAAGTTTTTGGAGTTTTAAAAAAGCTAGCCCATTTCTTTAAAATTTCAGTCTTTCAATATTTTAAGAGAGCTTAAAGGATGATGACATTGTTCAGTCTTGAGAACAAATGAGCTAAGGAAACATTTGGTGTGTCCACATAACTGCAATGAATCCATGCCTGACTCTGTGGCCCCTGAATGATGTCACCACTTTATTTGCAATGGTTCTGTGGTTGGAACTATCTTTGACTCAAAAGCCGAGAAAATATTTGAGGCTGACATTTTGGTAAGGGCTGGAGTTGAATCAATATTTTTCCATTTATTTAATAATTTTGCCTTATGCAAACCATTTTTTGTATTTGTTCATGGCTTTAGTTTTCCTTTAGTTTTTAGTTTTTCTTGCAATAGCAACCCCAAAGTGAAATAATACTAGTGAAAGGGGGGGGGGAGCAATGTATATATAGAGACCTTCAGACCTTTTCTCCTCTCCTGGGTTTATAAATTTGCTAGTGTGTTTTTAATTGGCATGGCTCACACAACTGAGGGGAAATAGCATTTGCATATTTTTGAGTTTCAATGTTCTGGGGAGGATAATAATTGCAATAGTGGAGTAGAAAGTAGAGGCCATACTAGAGGCAATGGGGCAGGGCAGAGGGTTGCAGAGAGGAACAGAAAGCTTGGTATGGCGTTTGGCAATTCTGTTTAACACCCTGCTTGTTCCTCTTCTACTCTCAAGTTTCCTTGGAAAGTTCATTGTATTATTGGAAGTAGATTCAGGTTGTATCCCATGTCATTTATGACTGTCTATTAATTCAGCTCAAATGTGACCTGGATGTGCACTACAAGAGAAATGGATTACTTGGATGCCACTGTCATGTTTGGATGTAGTCCATGCCACAATATTCCTTTGTATGCTGTAGGCCTTTGAAACAACTGCCCCTTTGGCTACTGTGGCCAAGCGTAGCAGAATCTTCAGAATGAACTTTGACTTAGGCAAAGCATGCTGTTGGCAACTCTGATGGATTTCTGGTGCTGAGGAAAAGGAGATTCAAGAAAGATAAAGGAGAAAAAAGTGAGCTAACCTTTTTGTGTATCATAGGTAGAGAATGCTAGTAGCACATGCTTTTGAAGCTTTGGAAGAAACTGTTCCACCCAGCTGTCTAATTATAGGAACAGAAAAAAATTAAATGAAAAATTGTGGACCCAAAGAATGTGTAATTTTACCTATAGGAAAAAGAACTGGTCTCCAGATTTTGAGCAGCAGAGTTTCACATCTGTTCTCATCATGAGCTCTAGATTTGCTATCTGTCATATTTTTCTACAAAGATGCTTATGGTTCACGATAACATGTTGATAGATGCAAAGCTTTTCCTCTGTGAACTAGTCATGGTGTGTTTGATATCATGCGTGGAAACATTGTACAAGTGGTGACTGGTGATTTCCGATTTATATTGAGACTTGCACCTGATCCAACTTGAGTTTTGAATTTATGATCCTTCTATCAAGAAGAAACCTGGCTGTAAATCATGGTTTATAGTCTTGATAATATAATGTCTGCTCCAACTGATATTTTATTTCTTCAGCTTTTTGATTCTTTCCATATGAAAGGCGGTTGTTCATTGGGATGCTTTTGTTGTTCCTTTCTTTAGAGGATGAATACTTTTAGCATGGATTGAAGAACGGATTCCTTGAAATTTGCATATATAAATCAAAATTGTAGTTGTATGGTCTTCTGTTTCTTGGTGTCCTTAATATTAGATGATTAAAGATACTGCAATTTACTAATGAAAAGATGCATTTTTGAAGAGTAAAGGTCAGAGCCATACTTGAAGACTTCCATTGCCTGAAATGTCAACAGTAATTTTAATCAAGGAAATTTCTTGGCCATCATCAAAGTGCATTCCCTTTCATGATTCAAAAAAGCCATACTGCTGATGTTTATAATTATGGTACACTGCCATCAAAATCTTTGTTCATCAAACTTCATTACAAGGGTTTATTTGACATGCTGTAATACTGTTAATGCAGAACAGAAATGAAGCTATTAGTTTACCAGCAAATTCATTAAAATGGTGTAAGTATTATTGTCAATAGATACACCAGGAACATAAATTATCCTGTTCTGCCTATTGGTTTTATAGGGGTTTTTTGTGTTTTTGCTTTTGCTGTTGAACAGTTCCATATAAAGCAGCATAGAATGCCAGAGTTTTCTCCCATTAGCGAATAATTCTGCAGCCGTTTTTTATATGTTCTGTTGAATGGTTGAATATCACCTAAGGAAATATTCTAACTCAGGCACTCTTTTCGAAAGGAGAAACAGTTTTTCTTACTATACAGAAAGTCACAATGTGTTGAATGTGACATGAAAATGTTTTTGTAATAGAGGACTTATCAGACTTCACAAACATAAATTCATGATAGCCCAACATGAAGGCTGTTGGCCTTGACTTTTTTTAAAAAAATGTTTCTGTTAGCTAAAAACAACACGAGAAGACATTTCTAATCTGCCTGTCACCTCAGTGTCATTTTGTTGATATGCTGGAGATCCAGATAACCCAGTTTCTCCTTTATGAAAGCTATCAGAGTATTTTTTCTTATTTTTTGTAATCAATAAAAAAATAATGTCCAAGATTGTAATGGGCTTGAATGTTCATCTGCTCATTTTTTGGGACGCTCACTACAAGAAGAATATACAGTGGTACCTCAGTTTATGAATGTAATTTGTTCTGGAAGTCCGTTCTTAAACCAAAACTGTTCTTAAACCGAGGCACGCTTTCCGTAATGAGGCCTCCCACCATTGATGCCCTTCCACCGTTCCGCTTCTGTTCTTAGACCGAGGTAAAGTTTGCAAACCGGGACATTACTTCCGGTTTGCAGAGTTTGTAAACCGAATAGTTTGTAAACAGGGCTGTTCTTAAACCGAGGTACCACTGTACTATGATGAATCCATGGAACATAATGTGAATGTTTCTTAAATTGCATCATGATAGCTTTGTGTTCAAGATTGGAAGACTCAAATGACTGCATGGCCTTTCATTCTGTGCACTTAGCAAATAAATAACTTTTCTCAATTCCTGGACCTAAGACCTGTATAATGTTGTAAATTGTCTGTATTTAGCCTAACATTTCAATGATGAATATGGATCAAAATTTTCCTTGCGGATACAAGAAGCAGAACATCTGGAATTATCAAATTGATTCCATTTCATTTGCTTCAAGGGACAGATAATGTGCATTTGGACAGGTTTCTCCCCCCCCCCCAGTTTTACTCACTTTACTTTTCCATTTTTCTTAGCAGTTGTATGCTTTGCTTCCTGTGGTTTGCCAGCTGCTAGCGCTAACCATATACAGTCATACCTCTGGTTGAATGTGCTTCGGGTTGAGCGCGTTTGAGTTGCTCTCTGCGGCAACCCGGAAGTAACGGAGCGTGTTACTTCCGGGTTTTGCCGCTCACGCATGCGCAGACGCTCAAAATGACATCACGCGCATGCGCGGAAACAGCAAAACGTGACATGCGCAGACGCACCGTTGCTTGTTATGTTCGCTTCAGGATGCGTACGGGGCTCTGGAATGGATCCTGTTCGCATCCCAAGGTACCACTGTAATACACCTTCTTCTGTGGCATGGATTCTATCATTATTAGGTTTTCCATTCCAATCCTGGAGGATTGTTTGTTTAATTACATATTTATTCCCTACCCCCTTTTATGGACATAAGTCAAGTAGCTAAGTGCAGTGCCAAAATAGTGTGTCCTCTTATGGTCATGACAGATTTTTTAATGCAAAAACAAATAATTGATATTTCAGTGGACCAGGGGGTTGAGTACAAGATGTCACAAAATGACTGTTTTAATAAGGTGCCTTGGTGAAAATGATGTCACTGAGGGGTATTGAATGGGAAAACATATTTTTAATTTAATTGTAATATTTGACCAGGCAGATTTTAATGGGCTTAGGCTCTATGCAAGGGTACCAGTCTCTTCTGGTTCTGTCACTTTCCCCAGTTAAACATTCTCACAAAACCATAGAACTCAGATAGCCCAGAAGGCCATCTGGACACATCATTTTCACTGAATTCTAGCCATGCTTTAAAAACATCTTCACATGATATTAGCTTGCCGCTAAATTGAATGAGTACAGTATGTGCATTCAGATGCACACCCCATTGAAAGGATTGTGGTGCAAACAGATAACATTTATCTGCGATGTACATTTTGATGAACATCCTAATTTATGTGCATGGTTCATGATCCAGCAAATGATGTGTGCTCAGAAGTTTGCAAAAGCATTTCTTCCCTCAATAGCAAAAGCATTTCTTCCCTCAAACTTTAAAATGTGTTTTGTGTCAGGGACTTTAGGAATTATCAGGAAGGTAATTCACACAGAGAGAATTTGTTTTTGTTTTTTGTTTTATTTTTGAAATCTTTTCATCAAAAGATGCCTAGCATCAGGTGATCATAGGGAACAGACTTTCTGTCTTTGTCCATGGAATTGCATGGACCATTGATTTTGATTGGTTGAAATTACTTGAAGATGAAAGAAAAAATTCTCTGTTCCAGAAGGGAAATATGATGATAAGAAGTAACTTTCTCAGAGTTTGCTCCTGGAACAGGAAGGAACACAAATTATACCCTTTCTATCAAACAGTACCATTCTTGATTGCTTTTGGAAATGTCATGTACCGCTGCCCAGGTTACATAGTCTTCTCATTATGTAGTTAATACGAGGTGATCTTATTGAATATAGGCATTTGACATATGCCATTTGGTCATATGTGGTTGACTATTTGAACATTAATCAGCTAAATATAATATCAATTAATTAATTAACCCGATGATATAATTAACCTTATGATTGTTATGCATGGTTGGTTGGTTTTATTTTGTTGTAGTTTTTGTTCATGTTACGTTTCCTGGGTTTTTATGGTAAAGGGCAGGCAAGAAATCTAATAAACAATAACAATTAAACTATTCTGGATGCCTAAATGCATTTTTTTTAAACTATGCATCTGAATAGATGCTACTTGAAGTAAGAGCCTGTTGGTGGCTGCTGAAGCTATTTCCAGATGGGTTGTTGAGATGCTGCAAATGGGTATTTGGTAACTGGATTTTCCAGCTTTCCAGATTATTATTATTATTATTACTGCTACTACTACTACTATTAATTATTACTATTATTATATTTCTGTACTGTCCTTCATCCAAGGTTCACAGACTGGTTTGCTACATAAAGATACACAAATGCATAACATAGTAAGGAAAGCAACACGCCCAACCTGCAGTTTAAAAGACCCATAGAGCCTCAGGCAACAGCAAAGGATCCATAAATACACCCCCAAGCTGCATATCTTCTCCTTCAGAAAGAGTTTATCCCATCAAGAGCATGCAGCCTCTCATCCATCTGGTCTAGGGAAGCACCCACTAAGAGTGCTTCTGTCTTATCTGGCAGAGGGCCTTCTCACTAGCGGCATCCTCCCTGTGGAACGCCTTTCCATCAGATGTCAAACAAATAACTAGCTACAGTAATATTTCATGTTACGGATGCTTCAGGTTACGTGTTTTTGGGTTATGGACCGCGGGAAACCCGGAAGTACCGGAACGGGTTACTTCCGGGTTTTGCTGCTCGCGCATGCACGGAAGTGCTAAATAACTCTTTGCGCATGTGCAGAAGTGCTGAATCGTGCCTGTGCTTCAGGATGCGAATGCTGCAGGTTACGGACGTGCCTCTGTCATGGATTATGTCTGCAACCTGGGGTTCCACTGTATATGACTTTTAGAAGACTTGAAAAGGTAGTCCAGTACAGGGAAGGTTTTAATGGTTGATGTTTTATTGTGTTTTTAATATTTTGTTGTGAGCCTCCCAAAGTGTTGTTGGGCTTCAGCTTATTGGCTCCCATCTAGTCCATTACTGAGGCAAGACAAGGAGAAGTAGAGCTGTGTGTCATACTGTACAAAGGAGATCTGCTGAACTCCCTCAGTCTGGGGAACTGACAGCTGTAGGTTGCTACCAGACTATCCCCCTGTGCCTCCAAATTTCTTGATTGCCTGTATTCTGCTTGTGTTTGTCAGAATTTGATATATATTTTTCTGCATTGCTTCTGAAAAAACCCAGTATTTGTTGCTGTATTGCTCCTTTATCAATCCTAATGAATGGTTTTAAACCATCTCTAATCCCCCCATAAGACTATTCTTTGCGCTTCATTATGAGTACTTATTTTTAATAAAGAATGTTGACATTCTTAATTTCTAGTCTGGTTTTGGATTATTCTTGTCCAACTTTGGAGGAGCGTATAGTATTCTGCTTATATTACAAAATATTGACCACTCACAGCTGAAGGTAGAAGCTGGTTGTAGTGCTGAGGTTTTTATAATGGAAATCCTGGCTTAGACTGAGGAGTATTTTAAAAACATTCAGAGAATGCCTGTCACTTTTATCCATAAAATATATTTCCCAAAATTTATTGGAGACATTAAAAAAGCATTGGCTTCTGGTGAGCTTCAACTGATGTTCATAAAAAAGAAATTCTAAAGCCCATCCAATCTAATAAAAAAAAAAATTGGCAAGGTGGCAATTGATGGAGGAAAAATGCAGTGTTTTCTATTCCTTTTTCTAGGGCCTTTGTTTTAACATACTCTAGCTCAAAACAGGGGTTTTTTTGTAAATAATTTTTATTAGTTTCCCAATATTTCCCAAATAATAGCAGATTATAACAATGCCAATTAAACAGTATGGAACTTCTCAACATGCCTGAAAACTATCTATATTATTCCAAGAAGGCAACCATTTTGAAATATTTGGTTGCCATGGCTAGTTCATAATTACTTGAAGATCCAGATCAAACAGTGCTTGAGATACTAAGCTGTGTATCGTGAGAGTCTGAGTTGCACAACCTATTTCAGAGTGCAATGATGTTTTCTTCAGTTATTATTTGTGCTTAGTTTCTGCATAGTTTGGAAAAATGTGTCCTTTTTGGGACATTGCAGTGCAGTGCTGTACAGTGTACCCTTAATTTATTTCTGCTGTTTCTTCATGTTCCTTCTGTGCCATGATTCTGAAAAAAATAGATCTTTGCTAAGAAGTACTTAGGGTATAGGCTAGTACTCACAAATATGGAAGTCAGGTCCTGCTATTATAAAATTATACACGAGCTACCTGATGAGGTCTATGTATATGGAAAATTTCAAACTGATCCATGAAATTTGCCAGAGGTACAGCAAGTAAAATGTGCTGATAATTTACACATTTACTTTTGCTCCAGTTTTTGAAAAGGCATATCATGTTGTTACACGCACCTCAATCTTCACGAATGGTGCAAGATTCCAGGGGTTGAAGGCATACTTTATCCTGTGTCTGTGTTTCCTTTTGTATGATGAAGCACAGTGGAGACTGTGGTGCTTTTATGATATGTGGATTTTTTAAAACACACATATATACAACCTCAGCCAACGATAGAGAGAGTATGGAGCATTCAGATTCCAAGAGGGTCTCTTGCTTCTAGGTTTTCCACCTGTCTCTAGAAAAAATGAATTGGCCAGTTTTTGGACAAAAGTGCCCTTTATTGAGCTTAAAAAGGTAAAGGTAAAGGTACCCCTGCCCGTACGGGCCAGTCTTGACAGACTCTGGGGTTGTGCGCCCATCTCACTCAAGAGGCCAGGGGCCAGCGCTGTCCGGAGACACTTCCGGGTCACGTGGCCAGCGTGACATCGCTGCTCTGGCGAGCCAGAGCCGCACACGGAAACGCCGTTTACCTTCCCGCTGGTAAGCGGTCCCTATTTATCTACTTGCACCCGGAGGTGCTTTCAAACTGCTAGGTTGGCAGGCGCTGGGACCGAGCAGCGGGAGTGCACCCTGCCGCAGGGATTCGAACCGCCGACCTTTTGATCGGCAAGTC
Source organism: Podarcis gaigeae (assembly GCF_964106915.1). Classification (NCBI taxonomy): domain Eukaryota; kingdom Metazoa; phylum Chordata; class Lepidosauria; order Squamata; family Lacertidae; genus Podarcis; species Podarcis gaigeae. The sequence continues at coordinate 56,933,489 of NC_139682.1, read as the reverse complement.
CTAGGCGCTGAGGCTTTAACCCACAGCGCCACCTGTGTCCCGCGAGCTTGGCTGGCCCCAAATGGCAGTTGTGTCACTGCTGGTGCGGCTCACAAGGAGCCTGGCCTGGCCAAGTGACAATAGAGAGAAGGGGGAGGAGTGTCCTTCCTTCCTTTTTGATGGTGCTCCTCCTTAGCCATCATCCACTGGTTTAGCATGGTGTGAGTCCGCTGTCGCATACCCCTTTTTGCCACCCTGACCTGACCTCTCCTCCCTCCTCCTTCCTTCTCCTATGCGTTTGAGTCTCTTCCAACACCAACGTGGGTGAGAGGCTGGAGCTGCGGTTCAAGTCACCCATGGGAGCCGGCCGTCTTCCCCTGGTCCCTGCCCATCTATGCGGTGAGAAGACAGGAGGTTGAATACAGGGAACACCCCTCCACAAAGGAGGGTAGGATTTGGTGTCATGAGAGTGTGTGTGCCCCCCAATCCCCACTCTGACCTGTCCTTTATTTTGCCCAACCTGCCCTGTATTTTACCTTGCAAAAGATGGCAACCCTACTTGCTTCTCCCATAGGTGCAGCAGACTGGGGTCTCAGAACTGAGAAATCAGCAGTGCTCTCTTTCTCACTTACAGCCTGTCCTGCTCAGCTCACAAGGTGTTCTTCACCCCCTTCCTCTTCCTTGTCTCTGCTAACAGACTGAAAAAGGTTTTTCCTAGTTTACATAATCCATACTGAAATGTAACATCATTTAAACCCATTTGTCTCTGCCCACTAACACACAGCTGGAGGAGGAGTCCCCCCTCTTCCTTTGACATATTATTCACCCTCCTAATGGCTTCTCTTGATGGGTTAATGGTAAAGGTAAAGGTACCCCTGCCCGTACGGGCCAATCTTGACAGACTCTGGGGTTGTGCGCCCATCTCACTTAAGAGGCCAGGGGCCAGCGCTGTCCGGAGACACTTCCGGGTCACGTGGCCAGCGTGACATCGCTGCTCTGGCGAGCCAGAGCCGCACACGGAAACGCCGTTTACCTTCCCGCTGGTAAGCGGTCCCTATTTATCTACTTGCACCCGGAGGTGCTTTCGAACTGCTAGGTTGGCAGGCGCTGGGACCGAGCAGCGGGAGCGCACCCCGCCGCAGGGATTCGAACCGCCGACTTTTCGATCGGCAAGTCCTAGGCGCTGAGGCTTTAACCCACAGCGCCACCTGCGTCCCTGATGGGTTAATGACTCAGCCATTATTACCGGTAGCTTTGTTCCTCTTGACACCTCCTCTTCCAGGTGGCTTCCTGGACAGGGAAAGCTGAGTCCAGCTACTTAAAGGCTAACTTTCAGCTTAACCCTCCAAGCACTGATTAATTCTAACTTTTATTAGACCCAGGAATTTAGAGGGATCTGGCCTTACACAAACTCATATATATTTCTTCCCTATTTTTATTTTTAATCATTTTGGTGAAGTTCTGAGCAGTAGGTTAAAGTTTTCAAGATTTTCTTGTCTCATTAAAGCCTGTGTCAACAACTCTGGCAAAATAAGGCAATGCTAACACAGTTTCATGTTTGAAGCAAGAATTCTGCCAGTACTGCAGTGTTTGCAGAGGGAGTCACCTAGTGGATACTGTAAGCAATGCCTATTAAGTTACAGAACAGAATATTGTAGTATGGGATCATGAACATTTTTGGACTCGGGGGCACATTTGGAAACCTGGTATAATGTTGTTGAGACACACATGCATGCTGTAGCCATACATAGGTGCAGGCACCCACACTCTGAAAATACATGTGTGTACAATTGTGTATCCCCACACCATAGTGTATCCAACCACACACATACACCCTACCCCAAACTGCAAGAACACATACATACAGGCACTGCACATCCCAGCTACTGTTTAACCTGTCCTGCCAGCACCGATGTAAGCAATGAAGAAGCATGTGTCAACTCACAGGAGGTTTCTTCTAACAATACAACAAGGCTTAGATGCTTTATGACACAATGCAGAACTAGGACAAATATTTGTTGGTTCTTGGTACTCCATCCTTCTCATCTGGATTTGTGCTTGAAAAGTGTGGGTGTATGGAGAGTATGCTGCAGTTTGTGACATTGCATAAACCATTACTGATGATGGGACAAATCTATTAAGCCTCAGCTTCTAAGTTCATGACTTTGTGGAGCTTGAGCCAATATGAGATAGCTTTAACTCTGGTTTTGAACAAGCAGGTGTTGTTATATTTTTATATTGAAAAAGCTGAATACTAACTATTTCTCAAATGTGCAAAATGTGATTTTGATCAATTAAGGACATAATAAATTTTCTGGATTATTTGCAGATTCTGAAAATGACATTAGATTTGTTTTCCTGCATCTTTTTATCTTATGCATGCTGCACATGCAATTCCAGGGCAACGAGCATTGCACTCAGCACAGGGTGTCACACATTGGCCAGATTTGCCTCAGCATGTTGGCCTTCAATCCCATGCTAACAAGCAACACTGATTTCAGAGTACTGAGTTATTTAAAAAATACAGTGTATCTAAGCAACAGTGTTTTTATAATGTTCATTCCTTTCCCTCAGCTTTGCATGTCACCACTGCATGTACTTAAAAAAAAAACACCTTTAAATTAAACTAACATAATTTGGAGGGGGAAAAAATCTTTTCTTTGTTATGATATTATTAGATTTGAATCAAATGATATTATTAGATTTGAATCAAATGGAGTTTCTGCTTGCCATGCTCTTTGTAGAACTTTTCAACATAACCTTTCCTGTTAAAGCTATTACATTACTAATATTAGTTTGTCTTTAGATAGAGTATTGTATTAAATGTTGATTTTCTGAATAGGGATTTACTGAGATGGCCTTAAAAATCTTTGAATATAATCTCTGAAATAAGTTGATGATGGTAAATTGCAGAAGACTACTTACTGCATCTAAAATGATGGCAACTGTCAGCAAATCCAAATCCAATAACTTTATTCCCTCTTGCATTTGACTTCCACTTTTTCTGCAGATGGAAAAGTCACTGGGTACCAAAGTTGTACCATTTTTGTTAATGATGTAGATGGGTTGGTGGGGAAGAACCATAGCTTGGTGGTGGAGCACATGGTTTGCGTGCAATATGTCATAGTTGCAGTATTCAGCATCTCAAGGTAAGGCTGGAAAAGACTTACCGTATGTCTAAAACCATGAGGAGCCAGTGTAAGGCTTGATTCATATTTCACCTTAAGCCATACTTAATGCTTTAATGTGAATAAAGAGTGTGTGAGTGCATGCTATTCAAAAGTTCCTGCTTTGCCCTTCCCTTGCTGCTGCTGTGCTTGAGACAAAACAAACCAGGAGCAGAATTCAAGGTTTGTTATTGGCTTACTACTTGTGTTTTTTTGGGGGGAAACAAACCACAAGCTTCAGTTTGCATGTGCAAAGCCAGCCTCTGGTGTGCTTTCTTTCTGGAGGGGCAGCAGATGAAGCGGGGTGGGTTGGGGGTAGGGAAGTACAAGGATTTTTGAGCAGCATGCACTGAAACACTCTTCATTCACATTAAACTAGGGTGGGGAACTTCAGGTCCAGTGGTCTTTATCCAGCCATTGAGACCCCAACCCAGTCCTTGTTTTGCCCCCTGCTTAAGTGCATTTGGGATGCGGGTGGCGCTGTGGGTTAAACACTGAGCCTAGGACTTGCCGATCAGAAAGTCAGCGGTTCAAATCCCCGCGACAGGGTGAGCTTCTGTTGCTTGGTCCCTGCTCCTGCCAACCTAGCAGTTCAAAAGCACGTCAAGTGCAAGTAGATCAATAGGTATCACTCCAGCAGGAAGGTAAACGGCGTTTCCGTGCGCTGCTCTGGTTCGCCAGAAGCAGCTTAGGCATGCTGGCCACATGATCTGAAAGCTGTACGCCGGCTCCCTCGGCCAGTAAAGCGAGATGAGCACCGCAGCCCCAGAGTCGGCCATGACTGGACCTAATGGTCAGGGGTCCCTTTACCTTTACTAAGTGCATTTGTCTGGCTGGAACATGTTCTTAAATGCCTCTTGTTTGCCTGGATGGAGGAAGGAGGTGTATATGTGTGTGTGTGTGTGTGTGTGTGTGTGTGTGTGTGTGTGTGTGTGTGTGGTGGTGGGATGGTTGGAGTATACAGCCTACTGTTTTAGCCTAAAGGAAAGTCACATCTTCTGGTCCTTCCACTTTTTGCCTCTGGCTCAGCATAACACTGTTATATGGTTCCCAAAAGATTACCCATGAAGGATTGTGACCTTGGGCTTAAGAAATGTCTCTACCTGTGCACTAAATCATAGTTATTTTTAGCTATGTTTTAATGTGGTGCCCAAACCACACCTAATTCATAATGAGCTAGATTTTTTAAAAATATTTTAAGCTGATTTACTGGGCAATTTGTTACCCAAAGCAGCTTAAAATCAAAACATCTGCCTCTGTCCCAGAACTACAACCAGGCACTGGTTTAGTATTCTGAGAACGGACAGGAAAGGTGAAGTTGAATATCATTAGCATACCGATGTAGCCAAACTTTTGGATGGCTTCCTAGTGGTTTCATATTGAAGTTGAACAGCATGGGGAACAAAACAGACTGCTTTGGGAACCTGCAAGCAGGGGCAGAGCAAAAGTCCTTCAGCATCACCTTTTAAATCCTTCCTGGATGGTTGCACCCTTATCACTGTAATACACAGATGGACCAATATCCTGATAGTTTAAACCCTATGATCCTAAGGTTGATCTTTGTTAAATGCTAAGTATTTTTGTTAAATGCTAAGTATTTTTCCAGGGTAGGAAAAAAAGTCTGCATATCACTAAGTTGTGGTGATTCTGAATAGCCATACTTTGGCTTTAGGCTGCTTGGGGATTCATAGAGATTTGTCACCTTGTTCTAATAACTGAGATTTGGAAAGTGGGGATTGTAATCTATTAAAAATAATTTTTTGCGGTTTAGGTTGTCCGTAAATGAGAGCTTCTATTTCTGTATTGAAATTTCAGAAAGTTAGTGTGTGTTTGTGTAGGGAAAGGCCCTCAACACACATTAGACTAGTGTTATGTTTTCCCTAAGCTACCAGATATTTTCATGGTGCTAATCTCCATGGAGAACTCTAAATCCATATAACATTATTGAATGCAAATGTTTGCTTTGGCACAGTTGTGTGTGTGAATTTAGCATTTTCTCTAGTATTTTCTCTATTGGCTCAAAGTGTAATCCCCCCCTTTATTAGTATTTTATCCTCTAAAGCAGGGGCGTCTAACTCAAATTCATCGGGGGCCGCATCAGCAGTTTGGTCACCCTCAAAGGGCCGGTTCTATCTGTAGGACTTACAGTACAGGAGAGAAGGGTTCAGGCAGCCGTTGGATCTGTCACATCACAGGATGGCATGCGCTCAATATAAAAACAAGTGGCCGGCGCCGCTAGAGGGCAGACATTCTCTGGCTTGTAGGCTGCCGCACATGTGCTGAAGAGGCGGCTTTATTGTGTCAAAAAAAAAAGCGAGAATAAAAGGTGAAGGCTGGCCGCCGGCGGACACGGGCCACATGATGAGGTCTGGCGGGCCGGATTCGGCCCGTGGACCTTGTGTTTGACACCCGTGCTCTAAAGTTTCTACCAAGACTTGGTCCTTCCTAAATTTCATGACAGTTTGATGTCTTGGTACTTCTTTTTGGAAAAATTCACTTTAGGGAGTGAAATTATATATATATATATATAAATTAATATATAGTATTAATTTAGTTCATAATGAGTTTTGGTGTAAAAATGGATTATCAGTTTTCATTTTGATTTCTGGACTATTCTGTCCCCTAACATCTGCAAATGTTCACCTCTCTCAACATGCTATCTTGGTTCCTCCAGTCTTTGTACTAAAAGTTAGTTTCTTGAACAGTTTATGGAAATACAGGATTTTATACTAGAGCTGTTATTTTAAAAACACTTGGTAAACACCACTGAAGACAGTGGAATTTTCTTTCAGGTAAAGATGCATAGGATTGTACTGTAAGACAGTCTACTTATTTTGGATTCTGTACATGGGGGTGATTTTACCATTCATCTGAAAGTACAAAGAAGGCGATCAGTGGTATTTTAGAGCCTTGCCTTCCTTCTGTATCCAACTTGGTACAAGTAAAGAACACACAGAGATTCTCAGCTTTGATAATTGCATTGACAATTAGGTTTTAGGCTCTCTAAGAAATATACCTGTGATGGGATAATGAGCTGCTTGTGCGTAAAAGCTTGATCCCTCTGGGGTTTGGCTGGTCATCCAAACCGAGGCACTAACGGAGCCCCCAAAACATGGCTCCGTCAGTCGCTGGTAGAATCTGACAGTGGGCGTCTACGGAACTTACGCCAACATAAAAGCTGTTTGACGGACATGCGCCTTCGTGACTCTCTGCGTGACAGTTTCCGGTGAAGGGTGGGAGTTCCTAAGGGGGGTCTTGTTCCCTCTTCACTATTCTCACTAGAAGTATCCCAGAGCCTCCCCTCCGCTGTAACTCCTGCACTCCCCCTGCTGGTTCCTTCTTCTGCTGCAGAGTCTCTCCTATTCTCCTGGAGCCTGTCCACCACCTGTCCTTCCGATGGCAGTTCCCTGACAATACCTTTAAACTTTTAAAATTAATTACATTTTATGTATCAGCCATTTGATTTATGGCTTCATAATATCTCCATGTTAATCTTTCAAAACTGATTATCAGTTCCATCTGCTTTCTACTTCCTTGACAGCTTCCTTTGCCTTGAATTCAGTTGTTGACATCCATGTCATTGTTTGACATTCATTGTACCAAACTCTAATTCTAAAAAATATTTACAGTATAGTAAAAAAGGAAAGAAAAGAAGTATCATTGGCACATGTGCATTTAATGATGTTCATTGTACTAAGTGGAACCAGCATGCATATTGGCATAAAAGAAGTTCAGCTGGAGTTGTGAGCTCTGTATTTTTAGGTAATAGCTAAAAGAAACAGAGTAATGAAGCTAGCAGCAGTGGAATAAAACAAAGTGTCACAATTTTGTTTAAGTTTTGATTATTGTCTGTTATGGAGAATGGTGATAGGCACAACAATATACAGAATAACCTATCTCCTTCAGGTCTATAGTATCTTTTTGAGATGGAGCAGCCTGACTTGCACACAAAATTATCTACATCTAGATGTGCCACAGACTTGTGATGTTTGCTGTTATATTTTTTTTAGATATACTGCCAGTTCCTAGTGTGTGTGTGTGTGTGTGTGTGTGTGTGTGTCTTTTAGTGACCTTTCCATTATGAAGCCCTGATTTGTTTGCCAAGTACGGTACTTGCAGTTAATGGCAGCAGTGAGATGGAGGGCAATACGAGACCACCACTGACCACCAACTGAGGAGAAGGGGGCCCCAAGGTCTCCAATTGCCAGCAGTTTGCCTCCACATGACTGCTTCAGTTTCCAGTGCTTGCACCTTTGCCATGCAATGCCTGCCAGTATGGATGTGAGACTCCCCTTTAGCTTAGGCAGCCACTTAACACCTTACAGCAGAGTTTTCCAAACTGTGTATCGCAACATGTTAGTGTGCCAGCTGCAGTGTGTAGGTATGTTGCGTGAACACTCCCTACATTCCTCCCGGGTCTGGAAAGGGGTTAGTTTATCCTCCAATTTGCTAGTAAAACTGAATTACTTTGTCATGAAGTGATGCACATCTGAAAAGTGTGTAACCAACATGAAAAGTTTGGAAAGCTCTGCTTTTCAGTTTCTGAATCTTGGAGGCTATCAGTATATTTTTGCCTTTGGAGCACTCCCACACACTGGCAATATGCATTTATTCTTGGTTGCAGCTTGTAGTTAGTGAGGACAGAACTTAAACCACAAGGCAGGGTTTGAATGATACCCTGAGCCAAAACCTGGCTTAGCTCACAGTGGTGCAGGAGTGAAAAAAGATGGGGGAGGAGCAAAGCAGTTGTGACGTCTTGTCTGGCAGGTGTCACACACTTGTGCATAAGCCTTGGTTCCGCTTACTATGACATGTTACCTGGCCAGTGCTTCCATCCTAATTTTAGAATCCAGGAGTTCAGCGATCTGAACAGAGCTCTATTACTGCTCCAATTATACAGCTGCAATATTGTTTCCAGTCACTCAGCTGCAGTTAACAAACAGCTCCTTTTCCTGCCAGTGTGTGTATTCTAGGAAGAGAATGACTGCAGACTTGTTCCATTAGAAGTAACATGCAAGTCTTGTTCCTACCATTCTTTGGCAATCATTTCAAAGCCAAAACGTTGTCTTCTCTCTTCTGCTCAATGTTAGAATCTGTTCAGAAGGGCAATATGACAACAGAAAATATTTTTCTACTTATTTCCCTCAACTTTCCTTTTATCATCTGATTTGAAAATAGGGGGAGCCATTGTGGTGACCTCCAGATGCTGTTGGATGCCAGTTCCCATCAGCCCTAGAAAATATGACCCATGGTCAGGGGAGATGGGATCCGTAGTCCAACAAATTGCTGGAGGGTCACAGGTTCCTCAACCCTGTTTTGATGTATGTTTTTCACTTTCATCTTCCTAACTCCCTCTCCCTCAGCCCTACTGTGGACCTACTACTTGTTTCACAGCCACCATAATGACTCTGCCCATGTGGTTTTTCTGCAGGATATGTGATATTCACCTGTGATCCCTATTCTGTTCTTTTGGTTCTGCAATACAACAGACAACTCATGCACACCCAGTTCCAGATCTTTTATTACGGTTCAGTTGGGGTCTGTATTTGAACTGTCATTCAAATATTCAAGTGGTTTTTTAAAAAAGACGGGAGGTACAGGCAATCCTTATTTTGCACAGGGGTTATATTCCAAACCCACACATGCATTGGCGAGGCCCAAATAAAGCACCCCACATTTCCCCCATTCACTCTTTTTTGTAACATTTTGGTAATGTTTTAGGGTCACTTCTGGGTTCAGTGCCATCCGTGCATGCACAATTGTGTGTCAATCGGATGCATGTAAGTTGGTTGTTGCCTGTACTTAGTTTTTTTTTTTAAAAAAAGGCATATTGAAAATATTTTAGCTCCTTAAATTGGAGGTGCTTCATCCTTAAAAAAAATAGTAGGATTTGGATTGAGACTACCACCAGCTGAGTTTTACTTTTGCAAGGGGGCTTTCCCCCCTTCTCTCCTCTGAGACCTCCTGTGCAAGGTATCCATGCACATTTTCCACCAAGCCGACTTTACACTGCAGGTCTGCACTCCAACCCAGTCAGGAGTAGCTTTTACTGGATACAGGAAGAGAGAAAATTCCATTGTGTGTGCTACTCCAGATCTAGATATTTGTAAATATACACTGAGAGTCATTTATTTTTTAATTCTTTTATTTTAAAAAAGTATCATCCATCTTTCCAGAAAAATTGCCCATGGTTGTATACAATAAAATGTATGAAGCCAAATTCAATAAAAGCATAAATATTCATCAGCAGAGAACAGGAATGCACACCAGCTCACAGCCTAAATGCCAGCCTGAAGAGGAAAGTTTTCACATGCCAAAAGTTAAAGCCAAGCTAGCAGCCAAACTATGAATAACCACTCAGTTCTGGGCACCACAATTTAAGGATATTGACAAGCTGGAACATGTGCAGAGGAGAGCAACCTAGATGATCAAGGGTCTGGAAACAAAGCCTTATGAGAAAAGGTTGAGGGAATTGGGCATGTTTAGCATGGTAAAGAGGAGAATGAGAGGAGATATGATAGCCATCTGCAAATATCTAAAGGGCTGTCACATGGAGGACTGAGCAAGCTAGTTTTCTCCCAACCTGGAGGGTAGGACCCGAACCAACAAATTCATGTTACAAGAAAGATTCCAACCAAACAGCAGGAAGAACTTTTGACAGTAAGAGCTGACAGTGAAACAGACTTCCATGAGAGGTGGTGAACTCTCCTTCCCTGGAGGTTTTTAAGCAGAGGCTGTCTGGCCATCTGTCATGTATGATCTTGTTGAGACTAGATAACCCTAGGGGTCCCTTCCATCTCTCCAATTCTATGATTCTAGAATAACTTCTGCCCAATCCAAAACCACCTTTCCTGTAGCAAAACATAACCACTGAATTGTATTAGTCTCATTCGTATCCTTCACTTTGTGAAACTGGACACTACAACTTGTTTAGCCAGGAACCTTTTGATGGGTGAACAAGTGTTGCATCCCAGTGGGAAATCGCCCGAGCTGTCATTTGTTCCCTCTGTCTCTCCAGCTCATTCTGTGAGAGCAGCCAACCCACAGGAAGAGTTTTATCAGGAATAGTCCCCCCGCTTCTCAGCTGTTTTTGATACAGTAAACAACTCATTACGTATTAAGATGGTTAGCTTTTATTAAGACGTATTGAAAATGTGTAACTGCAATTTCATGAAATACTGTACATAAAATCTCAGTAGTTGCATATTTTGAGAATCAGTTATCAACTAAATTAATAGAATGGATCCAAGATTTAGGTATATATTATTTGAGATGATTCAATATCTTTACATGTTTTATAATTGTAAAGGTTTTACTTGTTTTTAGAATTGTACTTTCTATTGTTGTTACCTGCCCTAAGACCCTTATAAACAAACAAGCAAACAAACAAATGTAAGACTCCTCTTTTGTATTGCTTCTGCCATTTTGTCTTGTCCTCCTCTATTTATTAACATTTCACATAGTAGGGTTTGTTTGTTAAAAAAATTGCAATTCAAATGAAATCTAGATATAAGTGCATATATATACTTTCCCAAAATTAAGAAGACGGTAGAATATGTCTAACTCTTGCAGGATTTTATTGGGTGATACTAAGCAGGTTATTCAGCAAGTTTTCTCTAACGGTTCTAAATTCTTGAGTTTGTCAGTCATCAGTCCTGCATTACTTTAAGTCAAATGTGTCTTAGAGCTGCAAAGATTAAGATATTTTTGCTGTCTTAATTTCCTCTTGTTTCCAGTGACACTGAGATCACCATTAACAGCAAGCAAAAATCTGCAAAATTGTTGTCACCCCCCTTTTGGATCTACAAAAATGGTGTAATTTTCCAAATTGTAGACATGACTTCATTTTGACATTCTTTCCTCACTTTTGCACACAGTGACTATATAAACAAGCATTTGGTGGATTTTTGAAGGAATGACTAAAATCGTCATCAAAATGTTAGGTTTTTAGCTCTTTTAAATTCTTGTGCTGCAGTAGCTTCTCCAGCAATTCTTCATACATTAATCCAGAGCTCATGTTCAATATCAGTATTCTCTGTAATACTAATGCCTTTCCTTCAAATGAGTCCCTGATGCAGTCCTACCAGTTTTCATTCTGACCTACTTTGTGTATCCAGTCCTCTGTCAGAATTATGCCATTGTTTAGGGAATACAGAAAAGCATCAATGTGAAACTTTGTTAAAGCAATGATTCTAAATCAATGATTTAAATCAGTTGTGTGTTTTTAAAGATCATGTTTTGAATTACCTTGATTTAAATCAATCCACATTGGCAAGTGGTCCTGAACCAGGGCCAACTGAATTAAATGGTAGCACCCACACCAGCATTCCACCTTTATGGATTACTGGCATGCTGCTATTGGTTTCTACCATGTGTTTTAACTTACCATGGTATCTAGCATGAGGTTCAGTCAAGCCATTCCACATGGGAAGCAATTTTGACAATATCTGGACCTCAGTCACATGGAAGAACATTTTTGCAGAATCCAAAATCATGCCATAAATCATGCAACAGCTGGGGGCAAAGCTAAGAAGAGTTGAATATTTGAATTGTCACCATTAAAATATAGGATCCCCCCCACCCCCGGCAGCTGATCCAGCCTTTTCCTGATATAGATATTCAATGATAGGCAAGGTTTCACCTATTGAATGCCTTCCTTTTCAGCACCGAAGTCCTAAAAAGGCAGTGAGACATATCACTAACTAAACCAGCTTTTGCCAGCCTGGTACCCTCTGATGTTTTGAATTTCAGCTCACTTCATTCCTGACCAATGGCCACACTGCCTTGTGCTGATGTGAGTTGTACTGCAAAGCAGCTGGTGGGCACCAGGTTGGGGGACGCTCATGCAGAAGTAATTTTACAGTTGCCCTGGGTATTTTTTTAAAAAATCCTTTCTACAAAAGGATAAATTCAATTGAATAAAAATAAGTGTCTTGTTCTGAAAGGACACTGCAGTGCAAGTTCCCAGTAAAAATGTTATTTTCTTTAGACATGTCATAGGTGCATTCTGTATGATGTCTCAAAGCAGCAAGAATAAGCAAATGACCTAGTTTGGCAGACACCACAAAAGCCACAAAAGCTCTGGGGATAGTTTAGTATGTTAGGCAAATATTTCAAACATATCTTTGTTTTGAGTGTGAGTCACTGCAGTTTTATGTGTCATTAAAGCTATTTGTTCATTGTTCTTAATTAGGTAAAGTTCTAAAGCACTGCAGCAAACTCTTGTCGAATCATCACCCTTTCCATTCAGCCTTATCTCATTGTGAAGCCCCAGTGGGTGCTTTTATCAGAAACAACAGGACCTCTGTACAGCACAGTATGCACTATGAATGAAAACTGAAACATCCTTGGGAAGTTGGAGTTATTGCTATAGAGATTAGTGTCAGACTGCAACCCAGCATTGCCTTTTGGAGACAAACCTCACATTTATGTAAAAATGCATGTAATAAAGCTCTCATTAGCACGCAGCTACTCACACAGTAGGAACGCGGGTGGCGCTGTGGGTTAAACCACAGAGCCTAGGACTTGCTGATAGGCGGTTGGCGGTTTGAATCCCCGCGACAGAGTGAGCTCCCGTTGTTCGGTCCCTCCTCCTGCCAACGTAGCTGTTCGAAAGCACATCAAAGTGCAAGTAGATAAATAGATACCGCTCCAGCGGGAAGGTAAACGCCGTTTCCGTACGCTGCTCTGGTTCACCAGAAGCGGCTTAGTCATGCTGGCCACATGACCTGGAAGCTGTACGCCAGCTCCCTCGGCCAGTAAAGCGAGATGAGCGCTGCAACCCCAGAGTCGGCCACGACTGGACCTAATGGTCAGGGGTCCCTTTACCTTTTTACTCACACAGTGGGACTTCCCTTCCTGTACTCCTTCCTGCAACCTCCCATGCCCCTGCAATTCTGCTCTGGAACAGGCTGGGGGAGGGGTGTGGGATGGCAGCAGTGGGGGGGGGGTAGTCTGTTCTACAAACAATAAGGCAGATGGACATATATCACCCAGTGTTTTTAAATATGAAAAGCAGACTCAGGAAGCTGCAGTTTTGAGTGAAAGAGCAATGGCACAATATTTAACCATTTCCAGTGGTTTATCTTTCCTCTTGCAATCCCCCATTCCCTGGCAACTCGATTAGTAATTACCCAAATTGTGTTTCGAGTGAACAAAGACTCAAGAACCAAACTTTTCTCAAAACAAGTCCCTGAAGGGTGCTTTTCTTTTCTTTTTTAAATTAAGCTTTGTTACATATGTATTAAAATGTAACATATAGTTTGTACCTTTGTAGTCCCAGGTACTATTGATTGTGAATGAATGAGACACATTTCAATGGCTAGGTTTATGCACAATAAATATAGAATTGGGAGCACAGACCTCATACTATGATTGCTGCAGGGCAACCTAGCTATTTAACCTATTGCTCACCATTCATGGTAGATAACAATATACAGTCAAACCTCGGCTGACACACGTAATCCATTCCGGAAGACGGTTCAACTTCTGAAATGTTCGACCCCCGAGCATCAAAGGCGATTGGCAAAGTCAATGGAGAAGAAAGAAGAAAACTCTGGGTTTTCAGCGTTTGGGAGCCAAAACTTTCCAAAATGGAGCCGTTTGGTTGGGAACCGAGGTTTAACTGTATTTGCATTATTTTGCCCAGGTCCAAAAGTACGAATAAGCTCCTGTGACTTGCAAGAAATGTGTGCTTTTTGTGTATAGACTTGCCTAGGCATGTGCCTTTATTAGGTTTGCAACCCGTGTTTGTTGTGGGGTAGGAAGGAAAAGGAGAAGGAAAAGCCGCTATAAGACTCCTTCGGGTAGTGATAAAGTGGGATATCGAATCTAAACTCTTCTTCTTCTTCTTCTTCTTCTTCTTCTTCTTCTTCTTCTTCTTCTTCTTCTTCTTTTGGGGGGGGGGCAGCTCAGAGACCAGGGGGCAGCAGCAGTGGTTGCCCAGAGGACTCCAAAGGAGAAGAGGATGAGGGTACACAAGGGAGGTTGTTCAAAAAAGGGTGAGATCCTGCCAGCTCTGCAGGCAAGGGGTGAGATTACTGGGCTCCTGAGCCCCACAGGGGTGCTGCATGGTCAAGAGAGCCATGGAATCAAAAAGGTTGAAAACCCCTCCTTTATTGCCATGGCTTGTCTGTTATTGTTACTGCTGCATTTTTTTTAAAAAACAATAGGAATTTGGCATGAAGATGATCTGACATTTTATTTGAAAGTCTATCTACATTAAACTTATGTTGTAAACATATGCATATTGCCAATTGGCCTCAGCTTTTTAATAGTTCTCTGGCTTTAGTTTTGGTACCCGCTGGGGAGGTAAATGTTGCTAACATTATGAAGATTGTGTTGATACTTCTCTTTAAAATTGTTCCCCAATAGTATCTATGTTTTCTGTATGCATGTAGTTCAGCTGTTGTAGATAGTCCAGTTCAAGCCTTTTGTTTCTGTGTCATGATATCTTGGTAAAAGTGCTAAAATGGTTGCTAATGAATTTCGGAATTGTATTGCCCAAGCAATGAAAGAGTGCAAATGTACACCCACAGGGATTTTCCTGGTACTGAACCCATCCCATATGTGAAAAACAGTTTAGCACTTTGATGTTGGGTGAGATACTTGGGAGAGGGAGAGAGAAATCTGATGGGTTACAAAATGTAACCACTCTACCACCATTTTAAATGAGAAAAATGTACCCATGCAGTACTTCCATAGCTTTAGGAGAAAGTGGATCTATGTATAAATTGTAGTCATTACTTCTAGAATTGTAGTCATTACTTCTAGAATTGTAGTCATTACTTCTAGAAACTGAAACAACTTACAAAACTGTGGCTCCCATCCTATGTATGCTTACCTGGGAGTGAGCTCTGTTGAACAAAGTGGGACTTCCACTTTATTTACAGATCTCACTACCTCAAAGAGGTAATCTCCCCAAAGCTACATGCATCAAAGAGGAATTGTGGCTATTTCATTGGGCAGGATCCAGTGTTAAGCATATGGGTCCGGACTAGCAGACACTTTTCTCTGCTCCCTCCTAATGGCAGCTCTCCTACAAGATACCCAGCTGGATGAGGTGAGCTGAGGTGTGGGAAGCTGTGTGGGAAGTGAGGATCCTTGAAAACCATGGGAAGCTTCTATGAGGAGCTCATCTCCCATAGCATTCAGTGCTACTCGTTCAGCCCACCCATTCAGCGGGGTTTCTGAGCCTTGGAGGAGCGTGACAAGGCAAGGAAGTCAACTTCCACCAGCCTTGCTATGCACATTTAACTCTGGATCTGATCCACAGCTTTTAAAAACTATTTTGATGAGGAGTACTGTATGCTTTCTGAAATATATTTGTTATTATTGTGATTTTTAAAAAGACATTTAGGGTCGCTGTATTTCTCATGCTCTGATAGTATAATGTTTTGAAACTGAAATGGATATGGCTATTAAAGCATTGCACATGGGCACACTTCCAGGACTTCTTGTATCCTTCAAGAGTAGCATGTTATCCGGTTGAACTGTCTAACAGGCTACAATTCAAACTCTAGATTGCGTGTAGCAAAGAAATAGGAACCTATGATTTTGACGAGCAACTCATTAGAAGCCAGCTCATATACACTATCCTATAATGAGTCAAAGGTCAGGCAGCTGGCACATTAGAAAGAGTGTTTTTGAAGGTCATCTATTCTTACAGTTTGCACAATGAAAATGGGTCAATGTTCAGGTGTAAAAAAAAATCAGTAAAAATGGAGGCTGCAATTTAGCACATAAGCAAGAGCTCTCAGTTCACACTCATTTTAATTATTTCAGTTAAAGGCAGGAGGAGTGAAGCACAGTCATGTATGCTACTTTTTCAGTGTTGCATAAATAACATTCCATTCTTATTTTCCTCATTTCACATTTTTTTAAAGATTAATGTGCTGCCCTTGTCCTACATAGTAGTTCTGCCAGGGATGGATCCACAAGATCTGAATTCATTTTTGTTTTGCAAACACTTGCCTCAGTATATTGCTTGGTAAAGACTTGGGTGGCTGAATAGAAGCAAAATGCAACCTGGACCGGCAGGAATTTGGTACCCAATGTTTATGTTTCAGAAGAACATTTCAGGGCCTACGGTCAAAGTGCCACTTCCCATCCCCCTTCAACCTACAAGACTCCCCCAAAATAAATAATAACTAAAAACAAAAACTGTTGTTTCACCTGCTCCTGTAGTAAAAGAAAATATTCTTAGAAATATTATCATTTATTCAGGTTTCAATATAAGGTGGTGGCAGGGAAAGCAACAATCAATGTCAGTGGTTAATTCCTTAGGAATTGGACCTTGATTACTTTGAAACTTTTTTTTTATTCTCTCCTGATTTCTTGAGGCAGACTGCCAGTAGTAGGTGGATCATGCTGACGGGAACAAGTAAGATACAGCACCACTCTTGTTGAGGAGCTCATCATTATGTTTTTCTCTTCCTCCTCTCCTTTCTTTAACAGTGAATGGTGCCTACAATCATTGTAATTTGATATCTGAGAAGAATAACTTGATGGATGTGGAGATGACAAATAGCTTGGGGCCCGTGTGTAGACAGAACCTGCTCATCCACTCAGGAAGCTCGCTTACCCGAGACCACCCGTTGCCTTGTGAAAGACTCCTACATGTTAGTCAGCTGAACTTGTCTCACTCAGACACAAGGTATCGTTTTCAATTTTGACTGCCTTATGTGCTCTTATCGTTTCAGAAGTTGTCACAGGTCTGTAAACTTCAACAGTTACACACTATGCTTTTTTTTGCCAACTTGAGTTATTAATCTTTTTATTTATTAACTGTCTGTACTGCCCTTCATCCAAGGATCACAGGGTGGTTTACAATATACATAACATACATGATAAAATAACATTACAAAACATAACATTACAAAAATACATAACATAGTAACAAACAACAACACCCCCCTAGTTTAAAATGCCATAGATTGTTTAATTAGCTGAAGGCCTGCGAGAAAGACCGTTTACCGTAACTCTGATGGTGGTGACATTTGCAGCTTTTCCCGGCCGAGAGTGGGACGCAGTAGCCCAGCGCAGCCCTCTGCTTTGGCCTTGGCTGGCCACAGGGGCTGGCGGATTGCCTGCCAATAATTAAAAAATAATAATGAGCCACTCAGGGGCCCAAAAGAGTGGGGATGCCCCACCTGTGGACCTGGCTAGGTCAGTCTTCAGTCTGGTTTGCGTGCAGGGCACAAAAGCAGGGTGTGCTGTTGTCTGTGCACAGTCCAGAATGGGCATCATGGGCATCAGCAGACCAGTGGAGATGAAGGAGCAGTTGTTGACATTCCTGGATCCATAGAGGCCGGAAAATAGCAAGGATCACCCACTCCACATCCTCCTCAGGGCTTGAGCAGTGGGGTTGTTTTTTTGTTTTTGTTTTTAAAGTTTCCCTCCCTCAGGTTTCAGTACCAACTTTGTTTCCTCCCATTTTCCTTTTCTTTTAGTCTGGTTTACTTCCACCCCGACAGGCAAATGCTTTAGAGCACCGGGAGTCTTGGAGGCTGCAGAACATTTCCTTCCCTCCCCCTACACCTGTATTCTTCTACAGGAGGAATGTTTTTGCTTGGTGCCTAAATATATGTAAGGAAGGCACTGAGCAAGCCTCCCAGGGGAGAGCATTCCACCTTGTACTTCAAGTATGCCCTTCTTTTGTGTTCCAGTTCTAAGAATCAAAAGGGGGGGGGGCAATAGTTTCCTCTTGGCTTATTGAAATAGGCTTTATCCATTACCACTATCTCTGATATGGTTTCCTGTAGTCAAAATGAGATCAAGATTTGCCATTCCAAGAGGTGGTTTGTTGCTCACCCCCTTTAGCCAAACATGCAGCATGAATAGCTAATGACTGGATAGTAAGTAAAGAAGGGGATTTTTGCTCAACAAACATGTGGATGAGACATTGGTCTCCTTTTCACCATCCTCTCCAATTACTTATTTCAAGGGTAGCCCTGCAGATGTTGTTGGACTACAACTTCCGTTGGTCCCAGCCGGCTTGGCCAATTGTTATGGATGATGTGGAGGGCACCTCAGTTATGGAGTGCATTCATTCCATGTTTGAGGCTTGATCCCATCTTCAGTAAATAATTTGTTGTAGATCCAAAGAAAATTCCTGGGTTCTGGACAAGCTGCTGACGCGAGTTTAGAATGAATCAGGGATCTGGCCTCAAGTACTAGAAAAAGGATGCTTTCAAGATACAACTTGAAGGAAGGTAGAAAATAATAAAACAATCCCCATAGCAGTATTTCCCATAAGAGGATATCATAAATTCCCATCTAGTTAACAGGACATTTGTATCTCTATCTCTCCCCCCCCTATAAAAAAAATCCTTTAAGACGTTTGTGCTTTTTTAAGGATAGAAAACTAAAAAACAACAACCATTTTTTATCCTACTTACATAAGGTAACATTATTGCAAAGTTTGAATCTGGTAGCCTTCAAAGAAGATGTCAATTGTTGAGAGAAACTTGCTGTGAATTTTTATTTTTTAAAGGTGATCCATCAGTTACTCTGTTTTTTCGCTGAACAATATTGACCTTTTTGAGAATCTTGAGGGGGGGGGAATACCCTTCAAAGTTGAAACTTTTATATGAGATACTTTAATTCATAAATACTCCATGTCTAGAACCATCTTATTCAAATTTCCATATACATGGCATGAGGAAACAAGGGCTCTTAACTTATTCATGGCAATTTAGCTGCTTTTGATTTTGTTATATATGTTTGTTAACTCCATCTTGACCCTGTTATGAATCCACATGGTACTTACTGCTAACAATCTGGTTTTATTCTTTCACTGAATACAATTATGATGCAAAGATAATTGGGGTTGGAGCAAACAAAAGGAGGAAGAGAAGACCTTGCTTAGATCTTTTCAGGAGCTTTTTGAAAAATCCATAATGAGGAAATGACAGATGCCTGTATACAGGGGATCATAGTACTCCCTTACGAAATATGAACTCCTTACAACTCTATCTCAGGGAAGATTCCCAGAACAACACAGGATTATGTGCCATAGAACTTGAGAGAGCCGCTATTGTGATATAAAGCAGCAGGTGACTGGGGTAATTCCCTTTACTCCTAAAGCTTGGCTTGGGCTCTGTAGGCTTTGCCTTTTTCTCAGAAACTGGAAGAACGTAGAATGAATGCTAGTGTTTCTCAGGGGTTCCATGGTTTGTTTGTTTTCTTGCTTGCTTTTGGCACCTCAGGTCCTGCATAATTTTATGTTTCTGTAGATGTATTAAGAGCCCCTTGCTGTGATGTCATCCCACAATCTTGTGGTATTTTTTAAAGTTCACACACACACACCCCAACCAGCAATTAGCTTTGCAAATTTCTGACTGCTGAAACTTCACTAAGCTTCAGCCTTTCTAAACCTGGTGAGTACTGTGGATAGGATTCCTCCAATTGCCATCACAGCTATTAAAAAGGAGCTTTCCTCCTACAGTGGCCAAATATTTAATATAGCCCATTATTTTGTCAGTGGATTCTCTGTTCACTGGTAACTAGGAGATCATATATGCATTTTTGCGGGGGGGGGGCAGTAGTTTTGCAGTTTATTTTTCAGTGCCCAGCTTAATTTCTGATCCTCTCATCTTCATTCATACAGACACCCCTGTGGATTCTAGATATTTTCTTAACTCAAATGACACTTTTGTGCAGTCCTACCACAGTCTCCCAGTGCTACACTCAGAGCATGACTTTGTAGGTAGGAACAGAACCACTGTAAAACAGTGCCCATGTTGCAATTTCCCCCTCTATCCACCCCTTTCCTGCTTTATGCATGCTGATTTACTGTTGCAATCAACACTCAGTGACGTGGGTCTGCTGCCATCACATGTAGTTTTGCTGGTAGTTTGGACTTTGGAGTTCACAGGTACCTGCCAATATAGTGTGCAGCTTGAGTATCTACTTTTCCGATTTTGGTCTTGAGTCAAAAGCCATTGTGGGGCAAAGGCTGTCCTTGTGTGCTACCATGCTTTCTTCATGTAGCACCATTTAAATGTTCAGTGTATAAGTTCTATGAAAATGAATCCAAGAGAAAGGTCCTGTCTGAGGTTAAAAACATAAGCATGTGGTGTCCATTATCCTTAACCTCCTTTAAAGTTACAGTTTCACTAGGGTTTGAGACTACCGGGCAATAGAGGGGAAGCATTGTGATAACAGTATACTGGAAGCTTCCTTTGCTGTGGTCATTTTGGCCATTCCTGCTTCCCAGTCCATAAATAACAGAAAAGAGAATTTCTGTGGTTCTGTCTTTAATTCCTAGATTTGCAACCACAAAGAAAACCCCAATAAAAGCCTATAACACCTGTGCCATCAGCAAAAAAAAAATGTTGTAGACAACTAACTGACTGTTGCAAATAAAATGTCCATTTAACCTAATATGCTAAAATCCTTTATCTTCTTTCAGTCCTCCTTGACTTATTTAAGAGCTGTATTCCAGAGATAACCTTTTCTTCTTCTTCTTCTTCTCCTACCCACAAGTTCATGGCTTTGAAAGCTATGCAGTACATTTTCACTGCATTGAATAGATAAATGAGATACATATGTTTTGATAGAAAAATCCTAATCGTTTATTCACTGCAACTGGTCCTGATAAACAGCTAATATTGGCAATTTTTCAGATAATCCATTATTAGGCACAGAAAATAACGTTTTTGCTGGATTCAGTCATAAAAGCAGAAGAAGGAGCATGTTGCAGAAGCTGGGAAAATGTAGCAGAAAACTTTCAAAACTTGCAGTGGAGTGATCTAGAAAATTTATATATGTGTGTAAAAAATCTGAAGAAAATTGAATGAAGTTATGTTAGGAAGACTATCTTGTTTCTTTCAGTTATTATCTTAACCAGCAGAGCTGGAAATCTTTTAAAAAACGTCACATCACTTGCCTAGCCTCAGTGCCTGTGATTGTATGAGCATATGTATTATCTTTATAAATAGAAGCATCCTAAACAAGTAGGCCAAGCCATAATAAATGTCTCTTATGTATGACAGTTAAAAATATTTGATAACAAGCTTAACTGCATGAGTCTAATTGACCCATAATGCCTTATTTCATCACAAATTTTAAAATCCAATTACAAATTAATTTGGAATAACCAGATACATTTTCTTGGCCTTCTCATAGATCTGTAAGCTTGAGAGCAATGGGCATAATTGCTAAGAGTGAGGATCTACAGGTCTCAGATGCCTCAGTGACAGGAATTGGACCATCCTAACTACTCCTTTCATACTCTTTCAAGAAATGGAGGCAGGAGCAGCCAGTGGGTCTATGGTGTTCCAAATGCAACACACCGCTGTCACCAAGAGGGGGATAGGAAAGGTAGCAGGATCTTAGTGTAGTGTAAGCACTGAGTCAGAGCCAATCCACTGCTTTTGCCACTGTGTTTGTGCTGTGCCTGCATTGCACCAAGCTCCCACTGTCTTGCCCCTCTTCCTCTCAGTAAGTGGCAGTGATGTGTCATGTTTGGAAGGAGTCATAAAAGCTATAGAAGTCATAGAATGATAGAGTTGGAAAGGGACCCAGAGGGTCCTCTAGTCCAATCCTGCACACAGAGCAGTGCAGCCACACCTGTGCAGTGACACCTGCTGCTAATGAATGGAGGGAATGATCACAAGCACCTAGTCCATAACAGAATCATCTTAAAGGTGGACCCATCAAACTCCAGGAATATTTTACATCAATCCAATCCTGTTTAGGATTGGACTTGGGAATCTGAAATGGGTCTGATTTTTACCTCCAGGATCCAGTAAGACATATCTGGTTTACCAAAGACAGATTAACTTAATCAGCACTCTTAACTATAGTAATTACAGTACAGTTGTTAAGATTTATAGAAATGCTTTAAAATAGTTCCATTTGTTCATTCTTATTCAGCTTCTAGCAGTTTAAATAAAATCTGCTTAGCTCTATTATCTAGAATAGGGTTTGCCAACATCTTCAGAATTAAAATAATTATATTGTCAATGGACGATTTTTTTTTTGAAAACTATTGGTGCCTAACTTCAGAAATTTTGCTCACAAATAGGACAACTTTTATATCTTGTAACAGATTTAGATACTGTGAAAATGCAGGGTTTTCTTGCATAGAAAACAGAAATCATTGTAAAGCTACGAGTAAGCTGTGTTGGTTGTTCCAAATGAATGTCAGGTAAAGATTTTATACCACATCATTTTTCATTTTACTGGTGTGCCTCATATTTTATAGACAATCTGTTAAGATGTGTTAATAAATGTGTATTTACTATTTTACCTGTAAAAACCAGGTGTGTTGGTTATTATCAGATGAAGTGTAAAAGATTAAGATATTATAAACAATAAGTCATAGACATTATTTGAAATAGAATTTCTACAAATCATGGTAGAGATGAAAGGCTTGAAAGTGGAGTTTCAATGGAAAGAGAGGGAAGTTTCCAGTGCAATTAAAAATCCTAAGCCTAGCTCTGATGGTTCAGAAGATACTGGATAGTAAACCTGCCACAAAGAAATGACTAAGTCTTGCTAAACCAGCATCCCAGACAAATGTGATTATATGAGAAGTCAACATTTTCTGAGTTATTTTTAATGTGACATTTTGGAGTCACTGGGATGCGTTAGAAAGGTGGTATGCAGGTTGGGTAGAACTATTTTTAAAAATAAAATCATTCCATCCCATGCATCTGATACTTACTATATAGCTCTTTCTCATAGAACACTTTGTAGGAGATATGCATAGAACCAACTAAGTGGCGGGATACATGCTTAGCTTGCTTACCCTTGGGCAAAGCCAAAACAAGTGGCATAGGGTGGGTGACCAACACCAAATGAACTTCTGGTTCCAGGCATGCCCTACTATGTGGACCAGAAGGAAGAGTATGGCTTGCAGTCTCCACTCTGGTCCGACCCTGATGCCACACCCCCTGACCTGCCTGAAATTGGTGGAATTGAGGGCGGTTCCCATCAGCCTGCGGGACGCAGGTGGCGCTGTGGGTTAAAGCCTCAGCGCCTAGGACTTGCCAATCGAAAGGTCGGCTGTTCGAATCCCTGCGGCGGGGTGCGCTCCCGCTGCTCGGTCCCAGCGCCTGCCAACCTAGCAGTTCGAAAGCACCTCCAGGTGCAAGTAGATAAATAGGGACCGCTTACCAGCGGGAAGGTAAACGGCGTTTCCGTGTGCGGCTCTGGCTCACCAGATGCAGCTTTGTCACGCTGGCCACGTGACCCGGAAGTGTCTCCGGACAGCGCTGGCCCCTGGCCTCTTAAGTGAAATGGGCGCACAACCCCAGAGTCTGTCAAGACTGGCCCGTACGGGCAGGGGTACCTTTACCTTTACCTTTACCCATCAGCCTGCACAACCAGTGGAGGGGGGAATGACGTCTTCCCCTGAGTCTGCGGAACAGAGGAGACTGGTGTAGCTGCCGCTCACCGCCATTGAAGACAGCAAGCGGCCATTCCATTCCCTTTCTTAAAAAACCCATTAGTTTTAGTTATTCTGTCTTTACAATCACATTTAGTTTGTTGCTCATTCAATACTGTTGTATCTGTTTTTGTAACTTTCATTTGTACTAGTTGCCCATTGCTGTCTACAGGAGACCAGACTGCTAGCATTCTTTGAGAGTCTTTTGCCCTTTGAAACTATGGGCATTCCTTTTGGAAAGAATGAAAAATTAACTACGTAGTTAATTTTTTTCAGTTGTCCCAAACAAATGCGCACCTCTACAAAGCATATATCATTGACATTAAAAATGCAATTGTAAATTGTTCTATCCCCTCCTCAGCAAAGCTACTGCCCCCTTATTTTGTAGGAATCGGCTACTGAGCTGTTAACAACAGAAACTGTGAAAACACATGAGTAAAGTGATTAGCAAAACAGGGTTAGTAAGCCATCTCTAGGACTCATTAGTCTCATTCTTCTAAAGGGAAGAGTTGAATTCTGTCCTGTATCTCATCATTCTATACATGCAGCAGAATGAAGTGGGAAAGTCCAGAGTTGGTAGAATGGACTCCACTACATCATACTACACTTAAAAGACCATATTTTAAATGCCGCCGCCCCTCCTCCTCCTCCTCCTCCTCCTCCTCCTCCTCCTCCTCCTCCTCCTCCTTCTTCTTCTTCTTCTTCTTCTTCTTCTTCTTCTTCTTCTTCTTCTTCTTCTTCTTCCTCCTTGCTTCAAATAGCAACAGAAAAGGCTGGTCCCTGTGTAATTGTTGGTTGGTGTTACTTGCAGCAAGTTTTTAAAAAATGTGCAGCCTGAAGTCCATTCCATCTCCCATCTCAGGATTCTACCACCTGCTTTTACTACATCTGTACACCAAACCAACCGCATTAGATAAATTATCTCACTGTTCAAGTTCGGATTCCAATGTGGAGTAGATTATAAATCATTGTTCAGTGGGAAGGATGTACATTTTCCATCTGGAAATAACATATTTCAAGGCAAATATCTTGAAAGTATTCAGGTAGATGCAGTTGAAATAAAATTAATTAATTAAATAAATCCATAAATAAAAAATTTAAAAATTGTATATCTGAAAGAAGTGTGCATGCACGCGAAAGCTTATACCCAGAACAAACTTAGTTGGTCTCTAAGGTGCTACTGGACAATTTTTATTTTTATTTTTAATCTTGAAAGTATGTTATTTTCATTTTTCTGGACAGACATGCGAGCAAAATCCACAACCGTCTTGATTCATTGTGTTTAAACTTATACATACACACACACACACACACACACACACACACACACAACTAGTGTGTGTGGGGGGGGGGTGGAATTAGAAATAATTAATGCTCTAATACATTTTGTCTGCAGTGCCCACTGAATAAGATATGTAGAGGTTATTGAGGTGCTGCCATTTTGAAAACAGCTGTAACAGTACTTTGCTCTGTATGTGTGAAACCAACACTCTACGAGATGCTACTGCTTTTCTAGAGAAAGCAGCTAAATAATTTTCAAATGCAATTATTATAAGATGATGTACACAGAAAGATGAACTCTGTTGTCCCTTGCTAAGGAGTTTAATAAACATTGCATCTTGAATGAAATGCTACAATTCTCTGCCACTTAGTGATGATAAATGAAACTGTGTTTCAGGCCTCCCACATTTCAAGAATCAACAGATTCTACGACTCTGTGCATGAATGGAAGCCACACTACTCAGCATATAAAACAGGAGTGCCGGAGCGATTACAAGGGCCTTTCTGAGGTTTCCACACATAGAGGGATTACCGAAGGAATGGAACTGAGAAGCTCAGGCAGCTTTCATCCTGAAATAGACCTAATGAACAATGGCCTTACAAATTCACTTTCATCATACTTGTTTAATAATGAACATAGCTCCTCCCTGGGCTCATTGTCACTCAGCAGCCCTCAGCATCCTAGCAGGCACCAGGCAAGCAACCTGAAGAAGAGATGCATCTCCATGTTGCCCTCTTCCGCTGATGGGATAGATATTACAACTATCATCCGCACGTCACAAACGTCACTGGTTACCTGCGTGAATGGACTGCGGACTAATTCAGCTGGCGTTTCCCCTTCTCCCGGAGAGATCGCTCTCCACAGTACACAGAAAGCCTCTCGTCCCCAGTCTTGTTCCCAACCTGGGAACCATTGTCATCTTCCTTCCCCTTCGGTATGCCTTGTACCAGTTTCCACTGAAATTGTCCGAGGTGACTGTGATCATTCGCAAATGCAGCAATCAGGAGAAAATGCAAGCTTATGTCTTATAATGAACAGTGCTAGTGTTCCTCATCATGACACTTCACATAGCAGCCAGAAGTTGAATTTTTTAAAACAAGAACCACTTGATGAATATTCTTCCACCTCAGATCTTTTTCAGCATAACCAAGAGCTGCCGCCACCTTATCATTTGCACCAGCAGCGAAGCCAAACTCAAGGGACGCTGTCTCATTTACATGCTTCCATGTCTCCAAAGACAAACGAATGCGATGAGCAGGAGACCAGCAATGGCAAGCAGGCCTGTCGGTGGATTGACTGTAGTGCTGCCTATGATCAACAAGATGAACTGGTCCGGCACATAGAAAAAACACACATTGATCAAAGGAAAGGAGAGGACTTTACTTGCTTCTGGACAGGCTGTGTCCGTCGGTATAAACCTTTCAATGCTCGTTATAAACTGCTGATTCACATGAGGGTTCATTCCGGAGAAAAACCAAACAAGTGCATGGTAAGTCTGGAATATATTTATTTGACTAGAAACATGTTAATGTCTCTGGACTTCTTCCTCCTCTTAAAAATCCTCTTCCAGCATTATCAGGGTGCTTTGCCTGTAACTTATTTCCAAGCAGGATTTGACTAAAAACATACACTCTGAGTTCTTTGCACTCTTCCTTCCTTTACAATATCATTCCAGCACAGTAATGTTTTCTGGCAGTTTGGTCTGTAATGCTTCCAAGATGATTCCGTGTTGTGAGGGGCACGAAATATATATATATAGGGGTGGGGGAAGTGTCTGAGATATACATGTTGTAATGTCAAAGAATAATATTTTGTTGCCCTCTGCAAAAGCTTGACTCCTAATACAGTTGTTTATTTTTGAAATGGCCATTGGAACATTAATATGATGATCAAAGCAGCCTGCAGCAATTTGACATGAAGGAAGGGTCATTGTGCCTCTGGTGACATTTAAATCAAACATGACGTACATTTAATGAAAATTATTTTCATTCTGCCTTTTGAACAGTATTCCAACTGAGCAGAAGCCTTTATAATTATAGATGGCAGAAAAGGAAGGGAATCCTAGTAGTAGTAGTAGTAGTAATTATTATTATCATTCACAATTGCAGTTGAGCATGTCATAAAACTTTTAGGATGGCTTTCATTTAACTTTCAAAAGAAGAGTTTTGAAATAAAGCTGTTTTCTTCTGATCAGGCAGATCTAAGCCACATTATAATTCCAAAGAGAGCATCTTGGAACAGTGTTGTTTCTGCCTGTGTTATCGCAATAATGTGGGCAATTAAAATAAAAGCTAATGACTTGCAGTTGGCTATCCACATGCTGAAAGCAGCAATAATATGAAACCCTGAATAGAACAGATAACAACAAGGAAAGATTGGTCAGAACTTCCAAACCCAGCAGTGAAATATGAAACTTTTGTTTGCAACCCCAAATGTATTGCTTACAAAGGAATAACCACACCAGCAGATTGGGTTGCCTCATCAAAACATCAGCAAGTAGAAGCACTTTGGAGATTTGGTGCGGGGGTGGGGTGGGGGAGAGGTTTCAGTGGAGTACAGTGGAGATGTGCTCTAAAAATGAACACTCGCTACATACTATGGCTTTGATATTCTGGAATGGCAATCATTCCCTTTAAACTAAGATGTCCTTTTACATTAAAAAAGAGCAAGAAGACTTTAGAGCAAGCATTGGGGAATATTGGAGCTATTACCAAGCACAGTCATAGGGTAAGGAATAATAACATAGGTTTAGTTATACTTCCTTATGATGGTGATACATTCCTCATACATCACAGTCATAAGCATATCTAGGTATACATGAATGGTTGTCTGAGGAAGTTAAACAATATAGTGAAATACTAGATAGTCTGCTCTAGTTTCTTCTATGCATAGGCCATAGGGCATCCACTATGTCCCATATTATGCTTTCTGTCTTTCTTTATAATTTCTATGGTTTTACTTTATTTAATCTCAATACTCTGTTCAATTTATTATTTAATATTTTGAAATATCAAGACAACAAAGAATCTGCTTTATAGTACTTCTTATCCTCCTTATCTGAAACTATATTATATATATATTATGACACCCTTTAAATCTTTCCATTAAGCTAAAAATGGTAAATAATGGTGTCTCTGTTTGTGTATTCATGACCAGACATCTAAAAACAATTAAATAGTATTCAATTAGTATTGAATAGTATTAAATTAGCTTTCCTAAAAAAGCACATTGTTTTCTAGATACTAATTGTGAACAAATAAGATTTACCCCTAAGTTAGTTTATTGAAAAAACCACCACTAGTTAACATGCCAATTAGAACAGATAATTTATGTAGTAATAGAGGGAAGCATCATGTAGAAATTTAAACCTTCAGTTTGCATCTTCTAAAGACACATTGTGCTGCGTTGGAGTTATAAATTTGAAACTATGAAAATATCTGGATTACTCAGCAGTTGGCTATATAATTTTGTAAGTTGTTTTTAAAAAGGTGGTTAAAACCAATGTACTGGCTTCACTTTTCTCTTTGTCTCTTTTATAAAAGTTTGTTTTAAAATTAGAAAAGCTTGGTTAGTTGCTTTTTTTATAGTGATGAAAGATGTGGTGTGGAAATCTAGATTTACTTGACAGCAAGAAATACCTTCTCCGTATTTTCTTTGAAGTGTGTGTTTGACAGCTATTTTACGGAGTATAGCAGTTTTCTAATGTTACCTTTCCAGTTAGCATTTCACACAAACCAGCTGTTGTAATTCAGGGTAAGGAAAACTGTGAGATTCCTGTCTTTATGTTGCTGTGTTAATCTGTATTAAATAATGAGCAACACTGGAAGAATATTGAGTTGCAAATAGGCCATGAAATAGTTGCATACGCTTTAAATAATTTATCTATTTTTCATGTATAACAGAAGACTTTCAGTACTGGTGACAGAGCAATATTTCGAATGTGCTTTTGTGAGCCAGTCAGAATGAAAGAACCTAGCATAACAAAACCAGTTGTGATGCCCGGGCAGACTGTTAATAACTGTTTAGTAACTGTGAGTAAAGGAAAAGAGAGTCAAATTTTTGAAGTAAAAAATGCATCTTTAGGATTATGACTCTGAAGGGACTGTTAAAATGTATATTTCTCGCCAACGGTTTTAAAATGTTAGAAGGTTAAGATCTTAAGGAAACATATCTTTAAAATCATTGCTGTACTAGGAATATATGCATTTGTGCTTTTTGCGGCAATATTACTGTAAAAAATGTGTTATCTTTGGGGAAAGTTAATAACGATGAGTTCAAAGTATGAATTATTTTGTGCATATTGATGCCCTGTGTAAATTTAGAAACAATTAGCAGATTGTTTCTAAAGCCAAGATCAGTAACAACAGCCAGAGATCATTGTTGGGTGGTTGCCGTGGCCCTGTACTTCTCCCTACCCCCCCCCAAGTGATTCCTTTTTCTCTTGATGTCCTTCCAAAGCACATTTTTATTTTCTTTGATTATGGGTATCTTTCCAGTCTGTTCAGCAAAATTTGTTGGCTAAATATGCATTGAACGTGTTCACAGGAGGCTGGCAACAAGTAGCTCCCTGTCTATATGCATAAAAGCTCCTGTCCATGTAAAATTATTAATTTCTTATGACAGGCTTTGCTACTATGTACTGTAATAGACAAAGGAATTTTGGAATTCAGGCTACTTGAGAACAGGAAATACATGAGACGTTTTGATTGAAAAGTAAATGGTCCACTAAAATGGCAGTTAATCCTTTTATTATCTTTCCAACAGCAGTTTCCACAATACTTTCATGAGGTAAGCTTCCTTTCAGTCCAACTGTAACACTCATCATTACAGCTGGTTTAAATTTAGCCAGTGTGCTCTTTTCTCAGCAGCAGACAGAGGAAAAGTAAAGTTCTATCTTCTGTAAAGGAATTACTGATATATATTTTTTGGGTGGGGGCAGGTTCATTTTTGCATTTGGTTCCAAAATCTTTATGAGTCCTTTTGTATTATCTGCTAGAATATTCTAATTAATTGATTCCTTTTCTACGTTGTGTCCTTCATTTGCGTGTGGGTATACACTTTCTCCTGGTCTTCTTCTCTTTTTATTCTTTGGGCTGTGTAAGTAGTCTGAAGGAAACTACCTAATCTCCTTGCAATATCCTGTTATGTTTCATACTTAACTTGTGTTATTTTAGTTTTATTAAATTTGGTGCTCATCTGCATTATGATCAGAAATATATCCAACAAAAATAATGATGCAATGCCTCTAAGACTTGAACTTTTGAAGATTAATTTCAAGCTTTTGTAGATTTGGTGTCCCAGACAATTGGAATTTTGATTGTCTGAGAGCAAAAAATTATCCAACTTAAATGTTTTCAGTTTAAAGCCTCACCGCCCAAGATTTATCATATCATCTTTTACTTTCACCACCATTTTGATTAACAATTAATAGTGATCCCAATCTTGTACAATAATCTTTACATGTTTGCAAATGTAAATATGTTATTTCCACCAGAAGAGGTGTTGGGGTGGGGCTAGTGAAGTATAATTTATTTTATTATATTATATTATATTATATTATATTATATTATATTATATTATATTATAATTAATAAAAGACAACTTCCAGTAAGGTTAATGAAGTGTTGAAGAATATGTTTAAGTTGCAGAATTTTCTTATTTTAAACCCAGTATCTATGTTTAAAAAATTTCACAAGGATGACAGCTGTCTAATTAATGATTCATGAATATATAAATTTCCAGAGTGGTAGCTGTGTTATTTTATTGTCACAAAAATAACAAAAGTGCCTTGTGAATCCTTAAAAACTAAAAATATATGGCATAAGCTTTTGTGGACCAGGGTTCCCTTCATCAGGTGCATGAAGAGTTATCTAGAGTTGCTGATATATACATACATGCACCTTGTTCTGGTGTGGTAGTGGTGGTGGTGTTCATGTATGGTAATTGTAAATGGTGACATTAGAGGGGAATAAAACATGGAAAGCACAGGCAGCGACCATTACATTATTAACAACAATGTGTCATGAAATATAGTGTAGGTAGTATTCACCTATACTGCTTTATGCTCGTTTTTCCTGTACCTAAATGAAGACAAGACACCTTGCTTAACTGGGGTTCTTTCAGTATTTGCCTAGCTGAGTAGGAGCTGGTTTTGAAAAAGTGGGCTCTGCACTCGTAGAACCATTTGGCAGGGAACGCTGGCATGGGTCTTTCCCACAGAATTGATGGCCTTCAACATGTTTCTGATTCATGGCTTGTTGATGCCCTGGTTGACCTATGGAATGCAGAGATTAGTTTAAAGGTTGACATTACGGCTCCTAGGTGTTCTCTTTTAGTTTGCAAAGTCTGCATTGCAACTCCTCTGGCCAGAGCTGAGGGATGAAAGAGTTTGATAGATTAAATCATAAGTGGCAAAAGACTTGATGTAAATGCTACCAAACACAGGCTAGAACTTATTGCTGAATCTATTCTGTGATGGTGATAATGGCAAAGAGGCATACTCTTTTGCCACTGCTGTATCCTTTGTTGTTTATGGTCCATTGCAACTACGCCCCTATACTGATGTAAAGGAAACTTTGGGAGACTGCTGTAACATGTTTGCTGTGAACATCAAAAGTAATGCTAAGCATATCCTTTTCTATGTGGATGCCACAGTTGGCACAAGATAGTCCAGTGAGGAGTCAGGAGCACCATATAGTCTTCTTTTGTGGGATGGGCTTCATTTGTTGCAACCTGAGAATGGTGACAAGATGCTTGAAGGATTTTGGCCCCCTTTTCAACGCTATCCTTGCCCTCTCAGGCTTTTTACTTCTAGCAGGAAGGGGTTGGCTGACTAAGTCCAAGGGGGTAATTCCAGCCATCTTTAAAGAGGTTAGTCCTAATTGTTGTTAAGGAGGTAGTTGCAGGACATTTCTAGAAGCTCTCTGAGGACACTGCTTGGATTTATTTCAGTTTGGTTTCAGAAACTTTCTTAGTCAGCTTAATGCAAGTGTGGGAAACCTCCAGATGTTGCTTAACTACAACTCACAACATCCTTGGCCATAGCTTATGGGAGCTGTAGTTGAGCAACATTGGGAGGGCCAAAGATTTCTGTCACCTGCCCTAATGAATAATGTGTACTGGGAAAGGTTAAGAGGGAATCCTGCTTCTTCTAGATCTCTTTTTGGTGGTTGATACTATTGAACATGGTATTATTCTGTATAAGCTTTATGGCATAGGTGTTTTGCTTGTTCCATTTCTAACCTGCAGGACTGATCCCAGGTAGTTGTGGTGGAAGACTACAGTTTAATTCTGTGGCACTGATGCTGCAAAATCCCACAAGCATCTCTCTTGTTCCCCAGGCTGTTTAACATCTGTTTATTGAATATTGGATTGTGTACATGTATGATTCTATAGAGATTTGTTTTTGTGAATTGTATCTTGACTTGATCAACATGAAGTAACTTA
This sequence comes from Podarcis gaigeae, assembly GCF_964106915.1. Taxonomy (NCBI): domain Eukaryota; kingdom Metazoa; phylum Chordata; class Lepidosauria; order Squamata; family Lacertidae; genus Podarcis; species Podarcis gaigeae. The sequence continues at coordinate 56,901,220 of NC_139682.1, read as the reverse complement.
TTGAAAAATTTAATGATTTTTTTAAAAAATCAAACAGTTGAAAGAAATTATAAATAATAGTAATCATATACTTTTTGTAAAGAACTGTACCGCAAGCTTGAATTATTAGACTTACTCAGCAAAGTGGTCCAGACTCTCTGTGTTGTTTTATTCTTCCTATGTGTAGAGATATCATGTCCACAAAGAAGTTCCTGTGTCCTGATACCATGCAACTTGCTTTGCTAAATAACTTATATTGGCCTTTGTTTTGAAATTGCACCCAAGGCATTTAAAAATGGGAAATGGAAAAAGCATGTTCTCATAATCCAACTCAGTAAAGTTTGCACAACTTGCTCTTTGTTTCATCATCCCAACAATAAATCTTTCATTTGTGTCAGCTGAGAGTGCCTACTAAGTCTGCAAGTGATTACTTCTATGAATTGTGTTGGTACCTTTGCAGTATATGAGTGAACGATAAAATGGGGAGTTGATCAAGACTCTTTTATGGTCTGGCAGGAAGCCTCTAACAAAACAGTCCTGATGCATGGAGTTTCATCCAAGTGTTTCTAATCTCTTACTCCGTTAACCTCTGTGTGCAGGTTAAACAAGTTAAAATTATTCCTTTACACTGTGAAAATTAATGTTATCTGATCAGAAATGGTTTTGAACATCCTTCAGAGGGCAAGTTGACACAATAAAAAAAAATTAGACTTGTGCATTGTCTGTTGAACCTTGAGAACAGAATTCCAATATTGTGACTGAAGTGAGGGAAGGTAAGTCATTTTCATCCTCATTTTCATCACTCACAGAGAGAGGCCAGCAGTGATTGAAGCCCACCGTATCCAGGATACCCAACACTATCTCAAGACATTTTGCTGGCACGCATTAAAAGCCAACTGGACTGGTAGTGGTTTTTTCCTTCAGCATTGGTGATAGGATGGTGCACTCTACTTCACCTAAGGCAGTAGACTAGCTTTGGGTATGCAGAGCAGACTACATGGCACACACACCTCTGTTCTTTTAGCAAGTTACTGCTGCTTGCTCACTGCTTTTCTTGGTACCTTCCTGCTGCTCACTCAAACATTGCAATGTAGTAGTGTCAGCATGCATCATGTGAGCAGAGCAACATGCATGTACACATGATGCATGTTGGAATGGATGGCTTGGGCTGGATTCTTCTTTGCCTGCTCTCTCAGTCAGGGGCCTTTCCACACAGAATTGTTTGAGACATGTTGAGAGGGGGACTTGGCCAGACAGCCCAGAAAAGTAAGCATTGCTACCAAGGTGCCTGCTCAAAGGGAAGAGAACAGGAGAGGGACTTAAGAAGAATGGCTGGAGGAACTTAAGAAGAGCCTTGCTCCAAAATGATCATGGGGATGGAGTAACACCCCTATGGGAAAAGGTTGCAGCATTTGGGACTTTTTAGTTTAGAGAAATAGTGAGTGAGAAGTGACATAATAGAAGTTTATAAAATTATGCATAGCACAGAGATAAAGGTTAGATATATTTTTTTGTTCCACTCATAACACTAGAACGCATAGACATCCAGTGCAGTTGAAAGTAGGAAGACTCAGGACAAATAAAAGAAAGTACTTATTTGCACAATACATAAACTATGAAACTTGATCTCACTCGAGGCAATGGTAACCACCAGCCTGGCTGGCTTTAAAAGAGGAGTAAACAAATTCACTGAGATTATCAATGAGCCCTAATGGCTCTGCTCTATCTTCACAGTCAGAGGTCATAATGCTTCTGAATACTAATTGCTGGCGACCCCAGGCAAGGAGAGGGCTCTTGTGGTGGGGTCCTGTTTGCAGGTTTGGCACAGGTATCTGGGTGGCCACTGTGAGAACAGGATACTGGACTATCATTGACCTGATCCAGCAGACTGTTCTTGCATTGTTATGATGGTTAAGCTTACTCATGAGTCTTTTGCTATATACCTTGCCAAAACTTTTTTGAAAGTCCAAGTATGCTATGTTAACTGGATCACCTCTACCTATATGCTTGTTGACACTCTCAAAGATTTGTGAGGGACTTGCCCTTTCAGAAGCCATGCTGGCTTTGTTTCAGCCCTTATTGTTCTGTGTGCTTGGTTAGTTTATCTTTAACAATACTTTCTACCAGTTTCCCCAGAACCAACATTAATTAATTTCTACCAGTTTCCCCAGAACCAACATTAATTAATTTCTACCAGTTTCCCCAGAACCAACCAGCCAGTAATTTCCAGGACCATCCTCATCCCGTATAGTGTTACGTTGACCATCTTCCAATCTTTATGTATGGAGGCTGCTCTTAGGGACAAATTACGGTACTCTTTTTGTTAGAAGACCAGCAATTTCACATTTGAGTTATTTGAGTACTCTCCAGTGGATGCCATCGAGGCCCAGTGTTCTGTCAGTTTTTATTTTGTCTGTTTGGCCTAGTTCTTAATCTCTCCTCCCTGCTATGTACTTCAGTTCCTCAGACTCTTCCTACCAAGGTTAGTTCAGGCACTGGAACTTGCCCTATATATTGCATTGTGAAGACAGATAAAAATAATTAATTGAGCTTCTCAGCAGTCTCCTTATCTTACTTAGCACACCTTCAACTCCCTTGCCATCTAAGGGTCTCCTGTTACTAATATATCTAAAAAACTTCTTGTTGTTCATCTGTACACTTTTAGCAATGTGCTTCTCAATTCTTTTTTAGCATCCCTTACTGTTTGCTTGCACTTCCGTTTTGTTCTCTTTATTTGAACAAGACTTCAATTTTTCTTTTAAGAAAGCCAACATCTTGAGATAAAAACTTGTTTGCCTGTGCCATTGCTAGGCCTTAATCCAAGCCCAAGTCATTAGGGGTCTAATGCTAATTTGTGTGTGACCAAATTCTGTTTTCCACGGTTGATTTTGCCCCCCATAGTAGGGAAAGAGCAAGCTCCTTCCCTGCTTGCTCCCATCATATCACTTGGAAGTTGGTACAAATGTGTTCCAATAATACTTTGTATTAAACAAATTCATAGTGATTTCTTGGCAAATAGGACAAAGATAAAAGTTTTACTTCCAAGTCATTAGCAAGCAGGATCATGTCTAGGCTGAAACACTGCAAGTGACTACTTGTGCTTCTTTAGTCCATTGAGCCATCTTTCATGGATGCTTTAGTTGTGATTCCTGCATTGCAAGGAGTTGGACAGATGACCTTTGGAGTTCCTTTCAACACTACAATTCTATGATACTCTAAACAATTGACTGTGTTTTTATATAACATATGGGATCTGTGCTTTGCATATAAACAATGACTGTAATATGTTCATGTTTTGATTCACATTTCTAATCTTACAAGAGCAATCTATATTAGTAATGTTGTTGAGTTATTGCTTTAAAAAAACACATGCACATAACTGCTGGATTAGAGTTAATTAGCTAAAATGTTCTAGAGAGCTTATCCCCATATTAGAAGAACAGCCAGCTGACTTTCATGTCCGGAACTATAGGAGTTCCATTTTGTTGTGGCAAGTCTCCATCTCTCATTTTAGTGTCTTTGGCACTCACTAAGAGGATAGGAAATTAAAGAATTGTTTGAAAACATGGAACACTGGCTTTTAAGGGAAGATTAAAAGAGTGAATTGTGTCCAGCTTGCCCAAAGAAAGCACTAAGGGAGATGAGAAAGAAAAGGGAATATTTGCTTAGAAGGGTTCAGGAAGCGATAAGTAAGAGTTAACAGGATGAAAAAGAGCAAAGCCAAAATTGAAGAGGATCAAAAATAAACTTTGTTGTGAGGCCTCCTGTGCTATTAAATATTTTTTATGGAAGGTCCATCATTACTGGAAACAATTCTCAAACCACTTGCTTCAAAGTATTCACACTAGTATTAATGGAACTTCTTCATTTTAGGTTAGTTTTTTGAATTAAAATCAAGAAGCCACACATTTTGGGTTAGTCACTGGAAGTTCTCCGGGTTAAATGGTTGTTTATCTGCAGCCTGAGGCTATAAAAAGCAGCAACTGCACATTTCCTCCTTCTCTTGACCTTCCTTCATTTCATTGGCTGCTGTTTACAAAACAGGAAAACATCTAGTATGTGATGATGTCATCTTTTGGTGAAGGGTATGTAAGAAATCTGATTAATGATGATATAGTTCACAAGACGTTGCTTGTGGAGAGAAGATGTGTGACTTCTGTTTTCAGCGGTAACCACATGATCTCTGTAACATTCCATAACATCTAGTTTCAGTCTAAGTTACCTATAATTGGATTTGAAAAAATAACTAGATATTGCTGACCTAGATAAGTAGAATCAGACAGAAAGAAAGTTTTACATGGATCTCATAGATTTCAAGGAAGATAGGAATGTAACACCTCCAGAGGAATAATATCCAAGGGAAGGTCAGAAGATCGTCCTTGGGCTAATTTGCTCAAAGAAGGGTTATTTCCAGAAGAACTGCACCAGAGAGGGAAAGGGCAAAAATATAATTTCACTGTAATTCCTCTAGCAGGGTGGTGTAATTTTTTTTTTAAAAAAAATCTACTAGAGAATTTGAGGGATCGATAAATTAACACCTCCAGGATAGTGTCATCCAAATATTTTGTTGTGAATACAGTGTGTACTATAGGTAATTCAAACTGCATCATTTACTTGATGGAATTTACATTTTTATAATTTATTGCTTCCTAATTTTTGTGTGCAGTTTTGATACAGTTTTAAAGATATTTCCATTGTTATGCATGTGTCAGTTTCTATAACAGGAGCCCTATGTTAGCGTTCACTGCGCACAGAAATGGAATTACATGACAGGGTGGGACCACGCTTGTTGGCCCCACCTCCATCCCTGTAGTAGAGAAGCATGGTTTGGAAAGAACAATATCAAATATAGTTCAGGACACTGAGACCTAGTAATAGTGGTCAAGGAGGTAGATCTTTTCTGGGCCTTGTCCCTATAGACGCTACATAAAGCATTTTGGATGGCTAAAATTAAGTAGCCTAAAACAAGTTTATCTCTATGTCTTCTGCTGTATGTCACAACTGGTCTTGAGTTTCTGAGCACACTCAGTGGCCACTGCGTCTCCAGTCCATTCCTCTTCTCATGTCTCATGAAAAATACTTCCATATAACTTAAATTCACACTGTGTCTCCACTCCAACTTACTGTGCACTCATTGCATTTCCAGCGCTGGGATTTTAACTTCTAGTTACACAACTTTATCCAAAGTGCATATGAATCTTGTGTTTTGTTAGAAGATGTGTTGTTTCTCAAACCAGCTTCACAATGATTGGAAAGGTGTGAACACGTTTGCATAGGGTAAAGACATCCCTGACCTATCAATGCCCCTCTGGTATGTAAGCAAACAGAAACAAATTGAAGCTAGGGAGGAAAGAACTTTGAAACACTCCTACTTAATTGCATTCTATGAAACGCTCCTACTTAATTGCATTCTAAGGCAGTAATGTCAGTACATCCTGATTTGGAGAAGTACCCCCTTTTCTGTCTTTTAACTAACTTGAACCACCTCCTCAGGTTCCATAATGTCACCCTAGATTACCTGCTCTTGCACATTGACCTCTAATTTCTATCATGGCTGACTCAAGGTCACTTTAATACTATGTGGCCAGTGCAGTAGGTGATGTGAGACCTCTGTGACACGGTAGCAACTGGAGAATGGGTAAGGGTTTGAGTATTTACCTTTTCTCTTGGGATCAATCCAGAAAGTGTTAAGCTTTTTATGTAATAATTTATGCGTACATTCGTACATCAGGTTGTATCCCATGCTGCACAAATAATGTTCTACTTGTGCAGTAGAACTTGCCCTTCCTCTCCTCTCTCCTTGCTCTCCCAAAATCTGATCTGGAGGGTCCCTCAACTCGTTTGAGTGCTTGCAAAAGGCAGCCATGGGGTGCTTGACTCTATCACCCTCCTCCCAGGGCCTCATCAACTTACCAGTTTGTAAGCATGCAACCCCGCTTTAAATGCTTGTGACGTCTCTATCATCTATCATTGCTATGCAAAAGCCTTCAACAGTGCAACATCAACTAATTTTGGCATTTGCCACTTCAGCACAGTATGAACTTTCCCACCAGCCACAACTGGTTTCATGGCATGTGAAGACCACTTCTATAAATCCCTATTGTTGTCCCTTATAGTTTGCCTTAGTGTGTACTTTGCTTCATTACCAAATGGAGTTTATTTAGGTTTATATTTAAGCAACTTACTCTTGGGTTTTAAAGTTCGTTTTTCCAAGGACAATTTGTGAAAGCATCCATTGTAACATAAACAAAACCACATTTTTTTCTTTTTAAAAAACTGGCTCACTCTTACTTTAAATCCATGGTGTTATGCCCAGAAATTATTTGGAGTACACGAAACTAATGTGCAGCTCTGCCACCTTAGACAAAATAGACAGTTAAATCTGTAGCTTATATTGTGTGGTTTGGATTGAGATATTGTACTGACAACATTGTAATTGTTTTAATGCTGTTTTTCCTTGCCATCAATTGTACCATAATATAGGGAGAAAATGAAAATAAAGACTGGAGCATTGGCTTAAATGTACTAACTGGTAAACAACAAAACTGCAAATTATAATTTTTTGGACCATTGCAAACCAATTTTGATTGTGAAAGTGACTTTAATCCTGATTTCTGATTTTCATGACTATTGGGAGCCTACAATAGTTGTATTCATGGCCTCAGTCTGGTTCTGATTATTTTTTATAAGCATTTTTCAACTTGGACACAGGCAGCACTCACTTTTTAAGTTGCTTTAAAATGTAACCTTGTTACCAGATATTGTGATACTTCCCTCAAAAACATGACCTGGATGTAGACAATGGAAATGCAGCTGAAACCTCTCATGGTCACAATAAAGGCACCATGAAGATATGGAGCTGTAAGTCATCACAAAATCTAAAGTGGTGTTTATTTGGAGTATTGGGTAAATGCTAGATATTAATTTTGAGTCAGGACCAAGAACACATTTTCAGTGCTGTGAACCATGTGAAGTGAATGTTACAAAAATTCAATGCAAAAGGTATTTTTCATTCATAGGAAATAATGTTAAGACTGTGGGAGCAATTTAGCAGGTTGCACTAGTAGACTGTTTGTCCACCAGCCGATTGATTATTCCATTACAGTATATAGAAAAAGGCATTGTATATACAGTGCAGACTGGGCTCAACAACCTGGGAACATTGCCCATCTAGGAGAAGGAAAACTCTTATCCTAAACCTCTGCTGCCTTGTGGGATATTCTTGGGAAAAGAAAAAGCTATGGAGTAAACCCTACACAAATCCAGAGTGGAGTTCCTAAGATGGTTGGCACCTTGTACACCTCCTTCCAGCAAATCCTGCAACAAAGCTGGTGCCAAGCATATCGCTCTGCTTTCCTTTGGACCACATCAGTGAAGCCGGGCGGGGGGGGGCTCTTGTCATCTTGGCAGCCCAGGACCTCCATACACACTGTCCAGTCTTGCGCCCAGGGAGGTCACTTTGCTGCTGCTAATGCAGAAGTTGGACTTCATTTCTTGAGGCGCGCTCCATTGTCTCACGAGACAGATGGATGCCAACAACAATATATGGTGCCATAAACATGCATACGTTATATGTTCACATATTGTACTAGCGTACCCATGTGAACATTACTTACATCTATGAAATAAAATGTTGTTTTAAATTGAAGTATAATTGCCAATATCCTTTGTCAGGGTAATGCTTTTTTATCTGTATTATTAAGACTTATAAACTAACACTAATAACTTAATTCAAACAGTTCTTCCAGAAATGCTGTTCAAGTCTTGTGTTGTACTTTCCTTCGGTTTAATAATCCCCTTCCAAATTTATATTGGTTTCTGGAAAGAAGGACTTGTTAGGAGTGTTTTTCCAAATTGGCCACAATAATCCACTGAGATCTGCCAGCTGAATCATTGCTATGCTTGTGAAATTGCCAAGAGTGCTGTTGGGGAGGGGTTGAAATTTTCACAATACTGCACTGTTATTCATACCTCTTCTCTTACATTTGATCCAAAAGATGTTGACTGTGTACAAAAGTATTTTAAAACAGTATGCACACATGGTCTGCAATATGTGGGAATTATGCTGATGTGTGCGTGTGGTTGGGGTGGGGTAAGGACCAAGTTCAAATCTGTACGGTCACAAATCTCATTAGGTTGGCTTGGTTTATCTCCCAGCCCAATGTACTGGATTGTTGTGAATATCTTTGTTATAAAGCACTTAATCCATTATATGAAAAATGCTGTTGTAAATAATAATGGATACTTCAATGAGAGCCTAGATCTAGCTCATTTAAATTGGTTTGTGAATAAAGAAGACTATTGGTAGCATTGTATTACAAATAACACTGAATATATGCATGTGCTATATACTCTATGATATCTAGAAGTTCATGTCCATTATTCACCTGTGTAATGTTTACACAAACACCTCACATTTTATTTACCGCTATATCCCCATATTCCTCATAGCTTCTTCTCTTAGTTCTCTACTCCTTATATGTATAATGCTTTACCTTTTACCTATATGTATACAGTGGTACCTCGGTTAAGAACTTAATTCCTTCTGGAGGTCTGTTCTTAACCTGAAACTGTTCTTAACCTGAAGCACCACTTTAGCTAATGGGGCCTACCGCTGCCACCATGCCGCTGCTGTGCAATTTCTGTTCTCATCCTGAAGCAAAGTTCTTAACCCGAGGTACTATTTCTGGGTTAGCGGAGTCTGTAACCTGAAGCGTCTGTAACCTGAGGTACCACTGTAATGCATATGCATACTGCTACGCAGCACACATGCACTGCTTTGAAATATGCCTCATCATTGACAAATGTGTGCAATTTCTTGTTGTACATTAGCATCGTTGGTATATATGTGAGAAGGCTCCTAAGCCATTGATTTTTTTGTGATCTCTGGTTTTGCCAGGTCTAGGAGGCAAGGCAAGTGTTACTTCATTGATAGGAAACAAAGCACATTTGTTTCTCGGATCAGAAAGCAAGTGTGACTGTGATTTTTCTGTATAGGTTAAATGCTATCACATGATTCTGCTCTGGCCTATTGGTGTTCTGAAACCTGATGACCTTGCTGATTACTCTGCATTTTTCACTTTTGGCTAGAGCCTTGTTGAATCTCTTTCTTAATAATTCCTTGGTATTGGGGGGATCACTGTGGGATTGAGTCCTAAAAGTTTCTCCTTTAAGTGCCAGATAGTATGAAATGGCTAATGAAATAGTTAGTTAGTTTGATTTATCCATAAACAATACAATTTAAACAGTTCCAAGTTAAAACACCCATATAAAACCAATTTTACTTCAATTAAGTAAACACTATACACAATAAGCTCCCTCTATGTCAACCGCAATTCAAATCCCTCAGATTTTGGGGGATATGCGTCTTAGTTCTGGCACTTATTGATGGTTCTTAAGTTTGGCTAAGCTGTCAGAGTCATACAGTGATCCATTTCTCCTCTTATGAAATAAGACATTAATCAGGTATCTAGCGACTGCAAGGGATCTACTTGAGTCTTCGTCGTTTAATAAGTATATTATTTGGGCTTCCTGAGGTCTGTCAGCAATTCTCGATAAATATGGGGCCAGAAACTTGGACCGTGAAGCCGAATGTAATGGACAACAGAAGATTATATGATATAACGATTCTATAGATCCACTTTTACAGTCACAGAGGAGTGAGATCTGTCTGTTGGAGAGTCTGTTACCCAACACATTTGATGGGAAAACATTGAATCTAGCCTTTATAAAGGCATACCTGTGCATCACCACAGATAAGGTAGTTAAATAAGATGGAAGTTTCGTTGGTGGTGTTAAACCAAGGTTTATCGACGAACAGGTGCCACCACCTGTCGCTAATGAAATAAAATGGACCTAGAACAGGCCTTAACCTGAAGCCTTTGAAATTCTGGACAAGAATTGAATTGTTGTTGCCATTACTTAGGGATGGGCAAAAACTGGATATGAAGAAAGATCATGCAGTTTGAAGGTCTTTAGACTGAAAGTGGTTTCCTGGATGGAGGATAGAGAGCTGTCAGAGCTGCCCCTAGGTCCCAGCTCACAGAGGACCAACGCCAGGCTGTCGTTATGTACAAAAGTCTTTATTGAAGTTCAGTTTCCATTTCAAAGCCGCAGCGCGCAGCTCTACGTCTTAAACCCTAGACCGGCGAAGCTCCGTCTGAATCTCCTCCCCTCTGACACCAGTTTAAGATCCTAGCCCTGCTCCACCTCTTCCTCTCCTCTCTCCTCCTCTGGGTCCTCCTGCCCGCTGGGGCATTCACCATTCTGGACTCTTCTGACGCTGAGTCGCCTGACTCCTCCCCCTGCCTCCTGCGGGCTTTAGGACCTGGTTCCCAATCCTCGTTCTCTGCTGTCCCGCGTTCCTGTACATTTGAACTTGGCTCTCGCGCCAACCCCGTGATCCTCCTCCTGACCGTTACACTGCTTCTATCACTGCTTCCTTCCTCCTGGAAGCTGGCTGGACGTGACCTCCCCTCCGTTGCCTGACTCTCCGATGTAGGCGTGGTCAACCCTGACTCATCTTCTCTCCCTGGTGATGAATACGCTGGCCCCGATACCTGGGACTCCTCCCCCCCACTACGCTCTGGTGGGGAAGCTGGTCCTGATCTCCAACTGCTGCTCTGGGAGTCCCCGCTGGCCCCTTGTTTCTGGAGTGTCCCCCTTGGGGCCCCCCTTGCCCTGGTCACCGGCGCCCCCTTCTGTGAATCTTCCGATTTGCTGGAGAGGCTCATGGAATCTCTCGGGCTACTGTCATCTTCTCCTACGCTGCCCTCGGATTGCTCCCCCTCGCTCTCCATCTCCTCCCTTCCCTGTGCTCCCGCTCTAGAGTCCCTGACAAGAGCGATCTAGGAATGTGTGTAAAACCAACACCTTGTACAAATGAAGCCTTTCTATTCATTGTGATGTCCATTTTTGCCTCTGGCTTCACTGGCATAGGATGCCTGGAAGGTTGCCTAGAAGGGAATTCAGGCCTTCATCTGAAAAGGTTTCCTCACCTCTGATTTTTGGGTCTTGCATATTTTTGGTCATAGGAATCTGAATGACCATTGCATACTCGGGTCCAAGTGCTGACAAGCAGACAGGCAGCAGTGTAGCAAATGGACTGCCTAGTGGAGACACAGAAGTATTGCCTGGTAGGCTTTCCTAATGATGAGTTTCCCAATGATGGAGGGCGTAGATAACCATTGGGTGGCCCTCAGGATTTCTGGTTCAAGTAGAGAAGTGTCCATTACAGATTTTATTTCACTACTGCTCAGGCTTTCTGAGTTTCTGCTTTCTATGTTGACCTCCTCTTTGCCCAACCTGCTGCTTTCCTAACTTTCGTCCTTGGCTTATTCTCCTGGATTCTCAACCTTGCTTGCCCTTATTAAAGTCTTTGTGGTAGATGCTCTTCTATTTTCTTTACCCAGCAGCCATCCACTATCAGTGATGCAGGAGAGCCATGATTATGGATCTGCCAAATATATGTGTTTTACTAAATACCATATCCAGCTGTCCTTAGCCACTACTTTGAAGATCATGGAAGTGGCACCAGGGAAGTAGTGGATTTAACCCACTAGTGTTTCGCCATTTTTCCGTACGAAATTGCCCCTGGATATTTCTTTTAGCTTTGTTTTTCTACCACAGAACTAATAGCATATTGGGGGTTGATTACTTTTATGCTGTTCATCAGATCTTCTCCTCCAGAACCACTTCTCTCGTCTTCAAAGCAACCACATGTGGGACTACTAATTGGGGGGAAAAACACTGGAAGAGATCTTGACCACAGATCTCCTACATTTTCTATGGTTTGTCCCTTAGTTGTCACCTTGGAGTGGAGTCTGGTTGTCATTCTTATGTGGTTCAAAGGTCTTACTGTCAGTTCCTGATGTCATGTTAAATCTAGTTTAAAGAGACAAATTTAACTTTAATGATTACTATACAAAACAAATACACATCTTTTTTCTGCCTGGCATTTGTTATGATTTCCCAGTTATTAGCCAACACACCCTCTGATTTAACTATTCCACATACTTAGGTTGACTCAATATTTTGTAACCAACTTGTTCCCATTTAGCCCCTTTGCAATCAACATCTACTTCAGTTATCATTCATTAATTGGTTTATAGGAATATTGCACTATTTCACAGGCTTATAATTTGCAAGGCAATTTTTCCTGCTCTCATTGGAACAGCAACAATAGTTTAAATGGATTTGTTTATGTCATTCTAAGATTATGTATAAATCTAATTTAGCTTTTGGAGGAAACTTTGTGGCTTTGGTGGTATGAATTATCCCCCCCCCCAAAAAAAAATCTCTTCTAGGCAGTATTCATTGAAACACAAATAAATCAGGGCAAGAGGAGAAGAATGATTTCTTTGCAATTGTGTTTATTGTTGCCTCCTAATTTTAGACTGAAGCTTGTTTTGGTAGATGAACACAGAACATTGGAGGTAGATTTGGTAGGCTAATTTACACTACTGTCATTATGAAAGCCATAATGATGGATGGAAATTTGCAACAGGGAAGGAATTGCAGCAGAATGCTCCTTAGGACTGTGTTAGTGGCATAGGTCCAGTTCTAAGAGATAATACCTCTTGTCCAAATTGGTATGCTGTTAGCCTGTACTTGCATTTTTGCACCTAAAATAGCAGCATAGGGATTGGCTATTGAAGACTGGATCTTCTTGTGCCTAGAAGTAGACATTCTTTCCGTTCCCAAATGCAGAGTTTCTGAACATATGGCTTTATTTTTTCCTTGTGCACATTAAAAACAAATAAATGAAGAAACTTTTTTTACCATGCAGATTTGACATATGAGGGGAATAGAGTGCATGACATAGGAAGAGATTATAGTGCATGGACTTTGAAGAAAAGGAATGATATGATTGTAATCAAGAAATACAGGTGACTTGCACACTATACTTCTGCTCAAACAAACACAACTCTCCTTCCCTCTCCCCCTCCATGTGCTCCTTCCAAATCTAGAGGTGTGGGTCCCTCTGGAGCGGATTGGGAGGGGTTGGGGGAAGAGAGGAAATGGTGGGTCCATTGTGTTTGCTAGTATAATGTTGGACATCACTCAGTGTCTGCAGCATTCTGAGCTTTTCACATACAAAATGCAACCTGCATTTGCAAGCTTTAAAAACAACAAAAAAGTCTTCATTCCGCTGTCTCTATAATGTAAGTGCTAATTACTCCATTGTTGAGATGGCCATGTGCGCAATTGTATTGGTTCTTTAACCAGTGCTTCTTTCCCTAGAAAAAGAAGTGCTGGTACTCACCATTTAAATGCCACACCTTTTAACAACAACAAAAAAGGTGTTTTCAGGACCCTTAAGTACTGCCTGAAAAAGCACTGTATTTAACACATATTCATACTGAAGAATGCCATCTCCCTTCCAGCAGGAGTATGGTGGCTGCCACTCTGGAACCAGTTATTTATATTTTGGAAGAGTAAAAGTAACCAGAATCTTCCAGATTTTTTCTTTTCACTCTTGGGTCCCTGATATACTAAAACTGTTTCTGTGGCTTCTAACTGTATTTAAACCCCAGCACTAAATTTGTTACATGGACAAAAGTTGGGTTGATTTCAGTGGGACTCACATCCATATAAAGGTGTTTAGGAGTGCAGCTTAAATCTAACACAGATGTACTGGGGAGGAAGCGCAAACCCTACAGTAGCAGGCATATATCTAGTGGTAGTTCTAGCAGTAAACTGGTTGTAAAAACGAATCCCTCGGCAAATGTGTGCGCAAATTGAGTATTAGAGGCCAAATCATGGTTCTCCTGAAATAGTTTTTTTTTCTGCGTGGGCTGTGTTCAACTCTCAATCCCGTAACCTCATTGAAACAACAACAATAAAAAGATTTGTAATGAACTAAAATGTCAGCAAGATGATGTGTTTATAAAAGAACAGTTTTATGCAAATTCTGGCTAGGCTCAGCAGTGAACAGTTGTTTACCTTTGTAGTCCCTTGATTCAGTGGCATAAATAAGCAAGTCTATTTTCAACCTCTGCCTGTTGTGGACATTTTGCAGGAAAAGTGCAGTAGGCATTGTGCATGCATATCAACACATGAAAGTGGTGCAGTGCATCACCATAAGACAAAGCCTGGTGCCATTTTGTAATAGGTACTTTTTGCCTCCCCCTTTTTTATATTAAAAATAATAATATGTGATTCCTGTGGTGGAATATGCTGGAGCCTTTCCTTGCTGCTCATCAGGATTAAATTTCTGGTTGCCATTGGCAACCTAGCAGTCATATTTGTGGACCCCTATGCAGAATCTGACGCCTGTGGCTTATTATATGCAGTGCAAATGCTACATACAGCATCAACTTTTGTCAGCGACTAATATTTGACAATTTAAAAGGGATTCCTTTTAGTGCAGGTTTTATGTAAAGCTGTTTACATTAAAGTAACAGCCAATTAAAATGTATTATGTAACCCACATCAGAGTTGAGTGCAGATTTTCTGTTTTAACTGACATATGGCCTTATTTATGAAAATAAAAATCATCATGTTTTGATGATATGTTCACATAATTTATGTGGAAAACCATGGGGGAATGCTTTTACTGAGTAAACTATTATTTTCTGGGATTCATTAAGTTCCTTTTAACCCATGTGCACAGCTGCCCTCCCCCACCCAAATTCTTTATCCTGGAACAAAGGGGCCAATATCGAATATGAAAAGAGATTGGGAACAGGAAAGAACAAGTTGTTCTATACCATCCCTTGCCATCAGTAGTCTGTGTTTAGAAGTGCATATTCGTTTGACTCATTAAATAACAAAACTTTTAAATAAATCCCAGACCTGATGTTCCAGGCAGCAGTCCAAAAACTCATATATTCAACTGGAGTACATTTTTACTCCTATTGAATTGGACCGTAATGCATTTACTTCACATTGGTTGCACAATAGGTCTGCTAAGAAAGGCATGCAATTTGCGTTTTTCTCCCAATAAAAGTAGTTTGGTTGATCAGTCAAGTCAATTGAACAAGGTTCAACTTGAGCGTACATTCAATCTCATGTTCTTGTTAGGTTTATCTAATGCTGAGATGTTCTCCAGGTGCTCAAGTTAGATATTTGTAATGCCTGGGGTTACAAGAGGTTGAGAAGAATGTGTGCTGTGGGGCAGAGAACTGACAGCATAGTAAGAATTCACATTCTGACAGCATTTGCATGGCTAAAAACCAGTACAGAGTGCAGATAGTCACATGACAAAAATAGTCATATGAATATTTAATCTCACAGCCAGATCAGTTTCAATGTGTGATGAGATGAACAAGAAAAAATGACTCCTGATCACACACTGGAAATCAATGTAGCGGCCAAACCAGCTGTTGGATAACCGCTGTTGGTTGGCCAATGAGTTTTCCTGTATTTATTTGACTTGATTTTTGGTCCACCATTCATTCAAAGCAATATATACTCTGTGAGGGCTGTGCCACTATTTCTTGGGTCTACTACTGAGAGCCCCAGTTTAATAACTGCAGGGACATCTGTGCAAGCTCTTTTGGATCCAGTGCACCTATGGTAATTTTGAACACATACTCATGGAACGCCTTAAGAGTTTCATGAATTCTGGTGATGCACTTTGTTTCTGAAGCATTACTGACTTGGCATAATTATCAATTTAGAAGATTTGAATATCTTCAGTTGTGTACCCATTGCAAACTGGAAACCAGTGAAATCCATTGCACACTGGCCTAATGTAATCCCAAAGTGACCCACTCCCCTCAGAAGATGGACGTCTGCACAAGTTTCAAGTCAAACAAGTTTCAGTGGCAGCCTCCTGCATGTGATTTGCCTAGTCACATTCATAAGACTACAAAAGGATAAATAGGTTGAGGAGAAATAGGTTGCATCCCTCTCAGAAAATTTAATAGGTGACATTAAGAGTAAGTGTGATGTTAGTTCAGCTTAGATGTTTTAAGTGCTGTATTTTACCAGAAAGTATCTGAAACTGCAAACTCATGACATATACTCTTGTGAAATTGATTGTGCTGACTGTGATATTTGATTAATGAGTAAAGCATTCAAACACATATTTGGCTCAGGACTGTGATATTCAACGTCTAAGTGAAATTTTAATGGATTTGTCATACTTGACTTTTGTCTTAATTGTGACGTGAGCTAAAGAAAATTAATCTCAGAGTATATCTTAATTATGAAAATGTGCGCCTTACAATTATGACAGTGTGTATTAAAACAGAGGGCTTCGCTTCTAGGGCAGAAAATGTTCTCCATATGCACAATAGGGAATTCCTATATACCCAGTGCTTCCTTCATAGAAGAGTGGGGCTTTGAACTGTGACAGAATCTACAAAATTGTAACCAGCAGCAAATCTTACACTGTCAAAGTGTATCAAATATATATTCGGATAATAGGGGTGCCAAGCTGCATACAATGTATTTGTCAGATACAATATCCTGCTTTGGTACCATCAAACTCTAATAATGTTGTAAATAAAGCCCACAATGCCCCTAGCTAATGCCAGTGCATTGTGGGAGAGCAAGTTATCTTCATTATACTGCCCATAGTGATTGGCTGTGCATTATGGGAAACATGTTGTCTTCATTTTGTTCTTGGATGACTTCTAGAATCATCACTCCCAAAGGAAGTTAGGTAAAACAAATTCAAGAACTATTTCCTTGCCAGAGTCTCTTTAACAATTGTGAAAGCTAATAAATGTATTAGTTACCATTTCAAATCTACTGAGACCTAATCCACATGATGGTAGTATTCATTTCTGAGAAACGTAATAGTACTTCCAACCAACTGTGGCAGCTGCTGGCAGCACCTCCTATTCCTAATGAAATTTGCTATTTTACATACTGTTGGATAGCTAAATCCAGCTAGGTTAACAAAGAGCTGTGCACTCTGGTCTTGATTATTATTACTGAAATCCAATAGGCCAGGCGCCAGGTTGTGTGGAGCAAAATAACCTATGAACAAGATGGGAAACAAAAGGGATGCTGAATGGATTTTTATTACTTGGCTAAATAAGGTTAGTAGCTCTTTGAGTCAACACATGCCCCCTCCTTGTTTTGTTAACTGAATGACAATTAAACAATGACCCTTGTAATGAAAGATTGCCTCTGAATTCACGATGATAACTCTACTATAACCCCTGCAAAGTGTGCCTTTTGTCCCTAATACTCACCATATTTAGCAACATGGAGAATAAATTTTGTGTTCCAAAATGTAAGGGCTCTTCTAGATTGTCAATATTTTCAGGTAGGACTCAGTCATATCCTGAGAAAATTCAGGCTGTGAAATTAGAGGTGATTTTTTTGCTCTTGGGAAACAAATCTGCTTTCTCTAAAGATTGGGGTTTTTGTGAGAAGGAAAGTTGATGAACAAATACTCTGAAAAGTGTGGGGTAACAGCAGCTTGAAGCAACATTGTCTAATCTCCCCAGAAACAAAGCAGGAAACAGCAGATGTCATCAAATCCTGGGGTGGGCAGCAGTTGTTTTCACCCCCCTGGGGTGAAAACACTTCCACGTGGTGGCCAGCTGTTTGGGAATTCCCCTGGCTGGCTTCAAGGGATGGCAGGGCAACTCAACATCTTCATATTAAAACTGCCAAATCATGAGCAGGCTGGGGGGCGGAGTCTGGACAACAAACCAGAGTGGATCTGGATATATAAGGTGACTGTGCCTGAGTATTGGCACTGCAGTTAGCTATCAGAAGACAGAGATCACAACAACATTTTGAGGCCACTCTAAAAATTGCCAAATCCAGACTACTAAATATATAGATCACAGTGTGAATGAAGCCTGGGGATGTTTTTGCTTTAGCTGAATGCTTTCAGTGACTCTTTAAAGCAATCACATGAATGGCCCCACTGCAACATTTCATGGGTATATTCACAGACATGATCTAGAATTCAGAGGTTGCTAACCCTTTGGGGCCAGTGGGCACATGTGGAAATTTGAGAAAGTGCCTTCAGTGCCAGTTACAGAACAGCTTCTGTGGGAGCATAGTATAGCATAAAATGGCTGCCATGGGAATTGGACATAACACAAATGGCTGATGAGGGGGCATGACAAAAGCTGAGCCAATGCAAAAGAGAACTGAGCAGGAAGACCAAACAGCCTCCCGTATAGTGTCAGTTTTTGAGAGAATGTTAACTAAGACATTTTGCGAGTATTGGTGACCCCTGAACTCACTCAGTAACAACATCTCTTGAAAGGTTGCATGGATTATTAATCCTCACAATAACATTATACGAAGGCACTAATAATGCCCCTGCCAAATCTAGCCACAAGCTGTTGTGTGTGAAGTTGGAAACAAGTGTGTGGTGCATCTGGGAATGGTATAATTGTCAGCACCATCGATGCTTTCTTTTTTTCTGAGCTATACTACACTGGTATAATCATAGACATGGCTGTCAGCGTCTTTAAGTTATCTGAGAGCTGGCACACAATTATGATTTCTGCAGGGATGCCACCCAAAGCAGTATCTTCATAATGAGCTCTCTGCTGTTACATATCAAATGGTTGCTGTACCTATCATTTTTGTCATGTGGAGTCTTTACATCCTAGCTAGCTGCCACCAGGAATGTGTAGAGAGGACATGCAGACACTGTACGTCACTGTACAAGCGGCCCATGGGGGTCATTTAACCAACTCATGGACGCCTGCCATCCGCTCAGTCGGCTCCCGTGCGCTGTGCTAAACCAGCATGGAGCAGAGCGGGGACTGCCAATGGGAAGCTGCGCACGCCGCCTCCACACCGGAAGGAGCACTGGAAATAGCGTTTGTGCATGCATGTGTGCGTGCGCATGCATGTGCACTCTGGCCCACCGTGGCGTCTGCGGGACTGTGAACTGGCCCAAGTCACAAAAACTTTGCCAACCCCTGCTGTACATGATGAAAATGATCTTCACAGTGTATCAGCCAAGTTGGAAGTAGAAAACTTGTGTTGTTTCTCAGTATTTTCATGTAACATTTAGGTTAATTTCTACCCCATATAACTCATCCAGCTCTTTGCCTCTCTAATCCATACATAGTAACATACCTTTGTTGTACTCCAAAAGTCAATAATAGCCACTAAAGAACTGCTATCCTTTTGTAGACCAATATTCTTCTCACTAATGTCATATGATTTGTTTTCCACCTAGGGGCATACAACATGGGGGCACAGATCTTAGAATTCTTATTTGCATCTTTTACCACTATGCACCGGGACGCGGGTGGCGCTGTGGGTAAAATCTCAGCGCCTAGGACTTGCCGATCGCATGGTCGGCAGTTCGAATCCCCGCGGCGGGGTGCGCTCCCATCGTTCAGTCCCAGCGCCTGCCAACCTAGCAGTTCAAAAGCACCTCCGGGTGCAAGTAGATAAATAGGGACCGCTTACCAGCGGGAAAGTAAACGGCGTTCTATGTGCTGCGCTGGCTCGCCAGTTGCAGCTCCGTCATGCTGGCCACGTGACCCGGAAGTGTCTTCAGTCGGCGCCGGCTCCCGGCCTATAGAGTGAGATGAGCGCACAACCCTAGAGTCTGGCAAGACTGGCCCGTACGGGCAGGGGTACCTTTACCTTTACCTTTTTACCACTATGCAAGTACAAGCACTCTTGTATTATAATGTTAGCAATTGTTAATTGTAGTAGCTGAAATCAAAGTTTAGTTAACATTACCCTGTGACAGCATTATGCTAAAATACTAGGTTTTCCTGTACGTGTGTTGCAGAAGTAAAATAGATGCATGCAGTACCTGATGGTCAAAAGTATGACTTCAGTGAAGACGTTCCTGCCCACAGTAGTTCTTTCCAGATGCTGTTCTCTAAAGAGAAGAATATTTGACAGCTGCATTAATATTGTTACCCTAGAGGGGAAAATTGGGCAGATGCTGAGGTAAGACATACCCACTGACCTGCTTCTAAATGGAATTCGAACAATATAGTCCTTCCTTTCAAGCTTCATATCTGATGTTTATATCCTGCAGAATTTAGGGGAATATGGCTAGCATATGTTCATGCTTCATACATGGAATGTGTTCTTTCTTATTTGTTCACAAGTCAAAAATATCCATTTCTTGTGTACCTCTTGAGAAGTTCTTCACACTTTTGATTTATCCACGCATGTTGGTTTTGTCATTCATTATTGAGGGATTGTTGTAGAAAGAGTTGGGTGCTTTGTTCTTGTAATTCAAGGCTGGTTTATAGCACTCAGCTGTCACATTATGCTCCCATGTGGTGGCTTTTGTCTAGCCTTCGTCAACCTGGTGCCCTCCAGAGTTTTGGATTACAGCTCCCATCACTTCAGCCAGCAAGGTGAAGGCTGCATTGAGCACTCTGAGCATTGTGTTTTTAGCTGTATAATCAAGACATTGTATACTCCAGCAAATATTTCTGTTTGTTTTGATACAGAAAGAATTGTGCTGTTCATCTGGTGAGCCATTACAGCAAAGGGGCTTAAATGTGATGATAGTTGTCAGGTGGGGCTCATAATGATAGGCATAATTGTAAAATATTGCTTGTGCTACATTATTTTGCTGTTAACCAAGTCTTGCTATGGCTGGAATCCTGACACAGCTATGTCCATTGTGCTTTATTCCATTCTAGTAACATTATGGACTTTTGTGCTCTTCTTCTACCTATATCTTTTATGGTCTGGAAACTTGTTAGATTCTCACCTTGATGTATATAAATTTAATCCTTAAGGGTTGGGATAATTTCTAGCATTTAAAAGTCAACACTATTTAAAATAATTGAAATAATGATTTAAACAAGATTTCTCTCCAGTTATAGAATTTTAAGGTAAACCTATTTTTGGTACCTGTCCCCTCTTTATGAAGTACCTATGGTGTTCTATGCATTTGTGGAGAGATGGATCCTCTCCCTAAAATAAGTGTCTAGTAAAATAAAAATAAATAAAAGTCTGTTGCAGTCCTTGAGCAGTCAAAAGAGTACAGTGGAATCAGTGCTCAGGGGACAAGCTCATATCAATGAACTCAGGGCCAGTTTATAGAAATTAGAATATGTCACATTTTGCAACATTGTACTGGTGGAATTGTTTGTACATATATAAATCTAATAAAATAATTTATGACATTAGAACCTAGGAATTGTAATTTATTTTTAACAGAGCAAAAATTAAAATTACCATATCTAATTAAAGATAATATTTTGAGATTATTTCAACAAATTGATTACTGTATAGCCCTTTCTTAAAAAAATACATAGAAGTTGTATTGCTATTTTCCTCCACATCTTCATAACCTCTTGAGAGGTAAACCATCATGAATCCAAATATTTCACATAGGCAATTGAGCCTAAGACATGGTAATTTTGTCCTTGCAGTGCCTAAAGGAGTCGTGACTAAGCTGGGATTTAGACTCAAGTCCTCCAAGCTGAAATCCAAGATTCTCTCCATTGGACTATATTGGCTCACAATATAACACTTTCTTTTAACTAAAGTAATTTCCCATTGGAAAATTCATGGGAAAATTCAAGATACATCTCTGTTTCAAATTGATGTTGACTGTTTTTGAGCAATATAACATGTGAATTGGAAGCGGACTACAGTCATGGATCTTGGCATGAATTGGGGCAGGGGTGGGGAGTCTATGGTCTTTCAGATGTTGCTGGACTACAGTTTCCATCAGCCCTGACCACTGGCCATGCTAATGGAGGCTGACAGCAGTTAGGAGTCCAACATTATCTGGAGGAGCAGAGGTTCCCCATCACTGCAGCAAGGGCTGGACTGTTTTGAGACAATATCCAACCGCAATTTTCTCCAATTCCTAGGCACAGTTGTCATAGAGTTCTACTTTATTGTATTCCATCTGTCTTAATTGTTGTAATTATGCTATATGGGCAATGCAGGCTAGTCATTTGGAATTTTTAAAAAGAAAGTGGGACTTAAATGTTTTGTGTTCATAATTTTAATACAGGGAACCTTACCATCTAGATCAGCCTTTCTCAATCTTAGGTTCCCAGATATTGTTGGACTACAATTCCCATAATCCCTGACCACTGGTCCTGCTAGCCAGTAATGATAGGAATTGTAGTCCAACAATATCTGGGAACCCAAGGTTGAGAAAGATGGCTCTAGAAGGTATACTTGTATTTTTCTGCTGCAGAAATCTGCATGCTCTCAGGTTCTTCATCACACTGCTAGCAGGCCACAGTGTAAATAAAGACCTAAAGTGTGAACACAATCTATCTGATAGAAAGATATTGTTATAGAAAAATATTGTTATTTTGCCCTTTGTTAAAGAGAACAGTAATAATTGACTGATGGGTACGTTCACTCGACTTCTTAATAATATGACTTCATTCAGTGATAATAGGCTGGAGTTTGACCAGCGTATGCAATTTATTTGAACTGAATATATTTCATAGTATATTTGGAAAAGTCAAAAGGCTTATATTTCCTTTTGAGAAATTCATAGACAGCTTGATGAGACTTACCTTAACCATACCCCAAAGAAACATGTTGAATACCTTAAGTGAGGTGGGAAGGGGAGTGGAGTGTTAGTTTATTTTGTGATATTAAGTACATTTTAAAGGTTTTCTTAAGAAGTAAGAAAATAAGCATGTTGAGTAGATTCTGAGAGCTGCCTTGAAAATGAATAGTTGCTGGAGCAAGAAAATAGAGCTTTTAAATAAGGAGCACATGGTCTAGGTCTTGATGCTGTCCAGGTTGACACTTGCATGGCTGCATCACTTCTCTGCAACTGTTGCTGTTGTTTAGAAAGCTGTAGTTCTTATTTTCTGGTAGAAAATACTGAGAGAACATTGAAAAGTTCTCAAAACATTTGCAATACGATATTGACCTCCTAACAATTTTTTTCAAATAGATTTTGATTTCCTTTCATTTGGGCGGACAGTTCAGCACATTTGGTGTGCTAGGTAAGTCCTCAGTCTACCTGGCTAATGTTTTCTAGTTCCAGATATGGTCTTCCGATCTTTTTGCCTTGATTTTGCTTTTAGGTTCAATGTATGCCTTTAAGACAAAGGAAAGGGAGATTCATATGTGTGTGTTTATTTTTTTAAGTTGCTATTTTGGTTCCACAAAAATTAGAGTAATATGAACAGTACTGTGAAAGGAGGAGGTAAGAGTTATAATATTTTACAAATTCAACCTTATGTCAGAAATTAGGTGATCATAGAGAAAATAATAATAATAATATAATATAATAATAATTTATTATTTATACCCCGCCCATCTGGTTGGGCTTCCCCAGTCACTCTGGGCGGCTTCCAAAAAAATATTAAAATACTGTAATACATCAAACATTAAAAGCTTCCCTAAAAATACAGAACTGCAGGGGGAAAAACTTGTATTTATTGAAGGATATTCTTCAGTATTTTGAAGGATATATACTCTTCTAAGGTTGAGTTGTTGAATTAGTTTGAGGTTTGGTAAACTATGTTATATGGTCCACCATGTTTCAACGCTTGAAAAGATTTCATAAATTGTATGCTATAAAGACCCAGTTTACTTAGCCTGCAACCACTGTTATCTCTGGTACACTTGTGCTACTCTAATTGCATTCCTGTCTCTTCAGAATGGCTGAACCAGTGTCTTTGACTCCAGTGGGCTTGAATTCCCATATGATCCTGTCCTCTCTTGACCCATCCCAGACCTTGTCTACCTAAGCATGAAACATGTATTCTTACAAGATATAGCAGTGTTGGAGGTAGAAAGAAACCACTGCCTGCCAGCACATCACTGTTGGTTATTACTGCATCAAGGCAGAAAGTGAGACTGGAGTGGGGGCTGGTGCACCAAGCACTTGTAATGGAGCACCAAATTTATAGAGTTTGCCAGTTAGCTACTGTAATAGTGACCCCTCCACGCAACTTTGCTCCATTAGGAAGCAATGCATTTTGCTGTTGGGTTTTACACCACTAATTCCCAACCCTGGTCTAGCATTCACACTCCCCTTGTGTGTATTACATTGGTCCCAATCAATAAGTCCTATGCTTGTAAAGGTGCTTCCAGATGAGCGTTCATTGTGGGATCAGAGTTTCTCATACATATCAGTCAGGTTGTTGTTGTTTTTCCAGTGTCTACACACAGTGTTATTGTCATCAAAACTGTCACCACACTCCCATTTAATTGTTTGCAATATCTCAGTGACCAATTTCCAACATTAAACTCTCCTCTGAAGCATTCTGATTGAGCAGCCCATACTTCCTTTGTGCTGGGGTGGATTAAACAGAGCTCTCCTTCTGGCTGTGTTGGCCTCCTGATGTCGGCCTTCCCCTTCCACCTGCCAAATGGGCAGGCAGAAGTGCTGCTGGCAGGATCGCTAATGGTGACAGCCAGCAGGAACCCCTTTCCAGTTGCTGGGAGAGGGAAGGCTGAGCTGGTCCAGGATCCTTTGGAGATGTGGTGTTGGTCCCAGCACTCCACAAACTCCACTGGGCTGGTGGGGAGGGGAGGTTAGCTTTGCACTCTTAGACTCCTGATGCTCACTGGCACTTCATCTTTCACTTTGGGAATCTATCACTCTAGTCCACTTTTGATATGTCAGATCAGAAATCTTGATGCTGACTGGGCAGAGGCCACACTTTTATTTTTAAAGCCAACATTGTTATTTCCTGGTGGCCAGCATCTCCTGGAAACTGCCCAGCTCTTGATGAGTTCTAGTAGAAGGATAAGATGGTACAACCATCTTATCCTTCTGTTGAAATGGGTACAACCGATTATTGCAAGATGGTGCTGGGAATGCTTTGAAAAATAAGTGTTAAAAAAAGGTTGTCATATCTGTTTCAGATTTATGATCATAATAAGTTGGGTACAGTATAATTTTCATGTATAAAACACCCATAATATGGTTGTTTTCCATGCAGGAGCATACCTGGAAGATATTGACAGCAGATGCCAACAAACAAAGAAGCTTCCCCTAAGTTGTTTAAAATGTGGCAATCTGCAAGCCTGTTCCAGGGGATAATTCCAGACCCCAGTTTTTTTACCTGCTCTCTGGCGTTGTCCCAGTTTGAGCCACTTATATACCCTTCTAACCTGACTTGCTGAAGATGAGGTTGCCAAACCAGATATTTACCTTGGGAACACAAACTCTTATCCTGTAACATTTCATCAGGCACAGCTAAAGAAAAGATTTATAGGCTTTGTGGCACTGAAATAATTTCAGTTACTTTTTAGCCAAAAATAATGTAAAGTCATATAGTGCTTGTTTTTGTTATATACGTATATATAAAAGTTTGTAATTAGGAGACCATATTTTGGCTTGATTTACAATGTTAGCTTGGTATCCAATTAGCAATAATAGTGTTCTTTTAACTAAACACATATCCTTCCAGAATTATGCAGACTTTCCAATTACCATGCTCTGATGAAGTTATAGCTAGAGACTTGTAAAGTGGTGCATAGTTTATAAAGGCAATATATTCTTAACTACCTTGCCATACAGTATACTACTGAGCTTCATTTGCTCTCTGGGTTATAGGAGCTTGTTAAAAATAAAACATGTATAAGATGATTGAAAAAGTATGTCAGAGAATATTTATGTCTTTCCCCCCCTGTGCAATAGAGTTGGTCCTCCGAAACAGACAGAGAGGCAAACTTGTTTTCAAACTTTATTTACAATTGAGCTGCAGCTCCATATCCTTAAGTATGCCGGGCAGCATCGCTGGCCAAACTGACATGCTGCAAAGTAACACCAAATGCATAGGAGTAGCATGCCGATACAGCTCCCCTGAGTGTGTTGCTTAATTTCCTTCAATTGTTGACTTCACTCCGAGAAACACAATTGTGCGCGCAGGTTCAGGGTGTGTGCGGCTGGGCAAGGGGCAGGCCAAGGGAAAACTATCAGACACAGTAAAGGGCTTAAACAGGCCACAACTTTATGATACAACAGCAAACTGAGCTAGGTGGCTCATATGTGGCTTACTTAATTAAGTAATAGGCAGACCTGACTGGGAACCTCAAGCAAACTAGACTACCACTGTCACAAGCCCCCCCCCAGCTCCACTGCCATTGGCCTGTTCAAACAGGCATCCCTTGGCACTCTGCGCGGTTCCAAGGGGAGGCGGATGTTCCCCAATGGCTGTGTGGGGAAATGGCCCCAGCCAGAGTCTCAGCCATGCTTTTGTCACAAACCACTGCTCCCTTGCATTTTCAGGCAAGTAGCCATTATGTGGCATCTCATTTTTATAAAACCCTGGACTGCTCCCTGAAGTGAGCAAAGTTGCATTTTCAAAGGAATTGTTATGTGAATGAGGCTGCAATATAGACCTCTTTGACCTTGCATTGCTGCCAGATGTGTTGTTGTTTAGTGACCCCATGAACCAGAGCACGCCAGATGTGTTAATGCATGCTGAATGCCACTCCATCCAAAACAAGTCCAGAGAGCTGAAGAAACAGGATGCAATAAGCCTTCACTCAAACCTGTGCTTAATTTCTAGGAAAAGAGATGTTGAACCTCTGGCAGCTGCTCAGGTGCCTTAGTTCAAGAATCTCTTCCACTGATTCCTGATGGGTTGCGGACTCCCTCTACTTAAAACTCAGCCCGTTGAGAGGGAAAACACCCAAAATATGTTCAGGGGCATTTTCATCTGTTCTATCTTCCTAGGATTAAGTCCTGGCGTTAGAAAAAGATGCCTGGACAGAGCCCTGATGAACTCTGACCAAAATCAAACCTATAAAGCCTTAAATGGCTCAGAACAGCAATACCTCAAGGACCGCCTCTTTCCATATGATCTCAATCCTGAGATCATCTTCTAAGTCCCTTCTTCATGTGCCTCCTCCTTGAAAGGTCCAGAGGGTGGCAACAGAAGAATGGACTTTTTCTACAGTGCCTCCCCGTCTATGGAATCCTCTCCCCAGGGAAGTTTGCCTGGTGCCTTCATTATACACCTTTAGGAGCCAGGCAAAAATGTTCTTTTTTAACCAGGCATTTGCTTGATTTGATTGACATCCTTTGCCCTTTTAAAATGTGGGTTGTTTTTTTTGGGGGGGGGGTTATTGGGTTGTTGTTTTTATTTTGATTATGGATTTTGTGGTTTTATATTTTGATTTTATTCTGTAAACCGCCCTGAGACCTGTGGATATAGGGTGGTTAGTTAGTTAATTAATTAATTCAATCTACTTCTATGATCTAGTAATTCCCTTTCCATAGGTGCCTGAGTTTGTTTGTACCCAGTAAGGTTTCCCTTTCCCTTTCCTCTTTTCTATCAATTGCAATACATTTTGTAATATAAGTAAGATTTAAAATACAGTTTGCAATTACAGTGGTACCTCAGGTTAAGAACTTAATTCGTTCCGGAGGTCTGTTCTTAACCTGAAACTGTTCTTAACCTGAGGTACCACTTTAGCTAATGGGGCCTCCCGCTGCCGCATGATTTCTGTTCTCATCCTGAAGCAAAGTTCTTAACCCGAGGTACTATTTCTGGGTTAGCGG
Organism: Podarcis gaigeae; assembly: GCF_964106915.1. Classification (NCBI taxonomy): domain Eukaryota; kingdom Metazoa; phylum Chordata; class Lepidosauria; order Squamata; family Lacertidae; genus Podarcis; species Podarcis gaigeae. The sequence goes on along the minus strand of NC_139682.1, from coordinate 56,873,874 downwards.
AGTCTATAACCTGAAGCATCTTTAACCTGAAGTGTTTGTAACCCGAGGTACCACTGTATTATTTAGCACAATATCCTGTTGTTCAGAGCAAAAGTAGAAAAAGCCTGTACCTGTATCTGTTCTTCTTCCTGTAATACAGCCTTCTGCAACCTAGTGTTTTCCATATGGTTTGGACTACAATTCCCATTAGTCCCAGCCAACACAGTTGCCTTGGTCAGATAGGAGTTGTATCCCAAAAGATCTGGAGCACCCCAGATTGGGAAAGCTTCTGTAACAGATCATGGCCCATGCCTGAGGCACCCAATCAGCTTCACATGGGGTATGGCAATACAGATAATGCACTGTACACTATCATGTGGAAAAAACACAAGTCTGTGTCTTTTGTCATGATTATTTTTTTATATATATATAAATATTTATTAAGATTTTTGTAAAAGAAAAGCATAAGTAACAAACAACATTGCTTATATCATAACAGAATTTCATAACTTGTTTAGACTTCCTCACGTCTCCTGCTCCCACTTACAGTGTTAAGAAGTTTTTTCAAGCAAATTATCATCTTGTTTGCAATCTTATATCCACTCGTTTAAATATAATCTAATAGTTCTCCCAAAGGGTTTGTCTTTTCCTTAATCTCACTTATCATCAAATTCCAATCTAGTTTAGTGGTGGCCAGTTATTTATGATCAAGCATCCTTCTTAACATTCAATCAAATTACAATATTTTTGTAAATAAATTTTAAATTTCTTCCAGTCTTCTTCAATCCTTTCTTCTCCCAGGTCACGGATTCTGCCGGTCATCTCTGCCAGTTGCATATAGTCTATCAGCTGCATCTGCCATTCTTCCAGTGTGGGTAGACTTTTGTCATGATTAGAACATGTCTGGAAGTTGCAGCTTTACCTATGATGTTACGTGCAGGCGTTTACTTTCCCAACTACTCTATATGGATAGGCAGTTGAGTGTAAGGCTATCTGGGTGAAGTCAGCAGACATTATCCCATTCCTTCTCTCAACACATTCATCAGAACATCTGCACAGATGTATTGGTTATCTTAATGCGTGTAATGCAGCCTCACACTGATGTTTATATAAAAGCCCACATAAAGTATAGCATAATTTCTACTGAGTTTGATGCAAAAAAACAGCTAATTAAGCATTTTAAACACATGACCAGTACCTATTGGAACAAGGCACTTATATATCTCTTATTGAACAAGTTGCTTCCTTCTGCAATAAATAAAAAATCTCATTCTATATGTGTAATGCCTGCCTCTATTAAAGTTTGTTGTGGTTTTAAATGCCAGTGCAAAGAGGGTAAGATTAGCTTTAAAGTGAATGTGATCTTTAGAGATATCCACAATCTCCAGTTACTGCAGACTTCCTGCAGTACGGGCAGACTAGGTAAATATATATCTTTTCTAATGAGGCACAGTATAGTTTTTAAATGGTTTATATCTAAGTTGTTCCTAGTTTTTATGTACTGCTGATTTCTAAATATCCCATTATTTGTACCATATGCTCCTCTGAAGTCATTGTTTAGCAGCGCAGCAAAAGAAATACATAAATCTGGCAATGTAGCATGAGTCTGTGATTTTATTTCAGTCACTGTCAATCAACTACCATTCATGTAAGTTGGAATCAGAGCCAAAACATGTAATTAAATCATGGATGATGTCCTGGAATGATGGGGGGAGGGGGAGGAATATGGAATACTCCTGTAGACAGTGCCATGTACAGTTTACATTACACATATTACCAAATAAGCAGTAAGAAGGGGGGGGGGGAGAAACACTGTAGAAGGAATTTTCATGGCAGTGATGGTTCAAGGTACTGCATAACCAATTCTGTGTCTCCACTGTGGGGTGTGTGTGTTTTTCCCTCCCATACAAACAGCAACTCACCATCCTTTCCCCCTAACAGTACATGGAGAAATCCACTTTTGAAATTCACTGGATGAGGAGCTTATGATCCTCCAGGTGTTGTTGAACTCCAACTTCCATCAGCTGCAGCCAGCATAGCCAGTGAACAGGGATAATGAGAGCTATAGTCCCTCAACATCTGGAGGACCAGAGATTATCCAGCCCTGATATAAAGAAAAATACTCAACAATGCAACACCTTGTAGGAGCTCTGTACATTATGTCATTATGCAGTATAACAATAACAGTATCATAGTGATGTAGTAATAATAACAAAACATTAAAATATTCTGTTATCTTTCCCTTGCAAATGATGACGGTATACAATAAACCACCAAAGGAAGCATAAAATGGGGGCTCAGGCAAGGGACGCATACAAACACCAAAATGGTTGACGGAGCCACTAGCTGTTAGAAAAATGTTATGGTTATTACTGGATATGTGAGAATGTGGTTTGTGTCGTCTGAAAACTACCGCCACGTATATATTCTTAAACTAACTTTTTCTGTTCCAAATTGTCAGTTTGGAAACACAATACAGCCTTGTTTATCTTATAGTGTATGAGTCACATAAATCTCTTTGGTAAGCAGTAGCTCAATAAACAGTCCTTTTTGCTTTAGGGTAGGGGCCAGGTTGTAGGCTTGGAGTGGGAGAAGAGAAGGTTTGGTATGTGTGTTATTAATAGCAAATTGCTAATAAATTTGCGGGGGAGTGTGCACAGAGAGGATCCCCCCCAAAAAAAAAGAAATATGTGGAGTGCTCACAAGAGAAATTTGAAAAACCAAGAAAATCTATGAATTGCTTAGTGGCTGCCCAGTTGGCAACTCACCTCTAATACACCTTGGTAAGTCCTTAGAGGGGAATTAGCTGTCTCATGCCCTTAAGCAGATGTTATTTGTTGCTGTAGGGCAGGGTTGGGCAGACTTTGGGTTTGCCATATTTGCTTTGTTTCCCCACTCTAGAACTCCTAGTATCTGTCATTCAGATCCAGGTGTAAAAGACATATGGTTAGGTGTACATTCCAAGCCCTGGGATTTATTTTAAGTACCAGAACTGAACCGAGCCTACATTCCTTTCACATCGAAGTCCACTCCTGGCTTTCTTTCTTAATTTCAAAAGCATAATTTAGGTGCAAAAATCATGTTGTTGTGGCTTTGTTAAACAATTGGGAGTCAGAAACTCTTACTGATCTTCTATAAATACTAGTAGATCCCAATCTAGGGCAATATTCATCTAAGTATGTGCACAAGTAGAATGACTTCCGCTTGTGCAAACGAATTCTCCGCTCTACCCCCCATGCACCCTGAACCGCCCCCAAGGCTGGTAGAAAAAGATTCCATTGCAGAAACAGAAGTCCAGAGCAGAAAACAGAAACAGAAAACAGAAACACTTGCCCAAAATGCTACTTAGTGCTGCTTTGAACACAGCCCAAGGCCAACTGGTACATTCTGCCTCCCTGTTTGTGAGGGAGAACTAGAACTTGATCTTATTTTCCCCCTGCCTCTTTTGGTTTAATATGTATTACACATTTGATTTTAATATATTCTGCTCTGAGGTTGCTTCAACAATGAAGAGCAGGTAAGAAAAATTTTAAATAAAAGAATTAAGAGAATTAACTCATAATCACAGTGTCTTCTGAGTTCAAAATATATTTGAATTTTGTATGCTTTTTGAAGTTATGCATTAAGTTGTGCATTAAAAATAAATTATTCCAATTGTTTCAATCACATTTTTTAAAGCTTCTGTAAATCCACAGGCAGTCTGCAAGGAGTGCTGGTGCTGTTTGATATTAAGGGAGAGTGAATGAAATACATTTAAAACTATCATTTAAACAGTGGCTACTGTGCATATAAAGTAACATGCCTTTGCACCACATGGAGTTTTACAAAATATTCCCAAGCTGCCTTCCAGCTTTACACATGTGGCAGTCTCTTCGTTTGCAACCGAAATGGGGACACTGCTGGAATGGAACAAAGTAGCTTCTTAACACATAAGGCTTTTTACACATTGGGCTTGAGTGGAATTTGGCCAGGAAACTTGGGTTAATGCCTCTGCTCTCAGTAAAGTTTTCATGGGATCTTTAGCATCATATTTTTCAGCTTTTGCTTTGCATTTTATGTGGGTATAATTTCCAGGTGCAAATAAGTCTGTTACATTTTAATAGCCTAATAATACAATGCAACAGAAAGTTTAACATTAATTCAATTAATTTCTACAGGAATTAGTTAGGAGACTTAACTTTGGCTGGGTTGTGCCTTAAGGCTACGGTCCTCAAATTGCATTCTCTTGTATATTTGTGCAGTAGCCCTGCTGGTTTTAATGACACTTGTCAGCATGCAGCCTGGTGCTATGCATGGGTATTCAGAAAGAAAGAAATCCTTCTGTGTGCAGTGGGGCTTCCTTCCAAGTAAGTGTGAATAGGACTGCAGCCACCTGCCTCAAATTGGACTCACATAGAACTGACAAGGGACCACCTAAAGGTTGCTTTCTCAGTACGTCTCAGGGGAGATGTAACTCCAAACAGTGTTTTGGTGCTACATGTATAAGCTAGTAATAAACTTTGGGCTCATTCACACTGTCCTAGTTTGTGGCATAAGAAGAGCTAAAAGGCCCATATACCGTATTTTTCGCCCTATAGGACACACTTTTCCCCCTCCAAAAATGAAGGGGAAATCTGTGTGCGTCCTATGGGCGAATGCAGGCTTTCGCTGAAGTTTGGAGAGCAAGAGGGGTCGGTGTGCACCGACCCCTCTCGCTCTCCAGGCTTCCGGAAGCTATAAGCAAGCCTGGGGAGCCCGCGGGAGTTCCCGCAGGGCTCCCTGGGCTGCGGATAGCAGCCTGCTGCCGGAGCATGGGGCGCGCTGAAGCAGAGCGCCCCGTGCTTCGGGCAGATATCCTTTTCTCTTCTAAAAACTATGGTAGGTGCGTTTTTAAAAGCTCTGGCTTCCCCAGCCCCGCGGCTGGGGGGGAAAATAATTTTTTCCCCCTTTATCCCCCCCAAAAAAACCTAGATGCGTCCTATGGGCTGATGCATCCTATAGGGCGAAAAATACGGTAGTCATCAGACCCTATTTTACACATGATGTCTCCGGGGCGGATGTCTCTGGATACCCCAAAAGCAAAGTACGAAGGCATATGGGGTGAGCTATGTAGCCATTGATAGATTTATCATCTTGTGAATTTGTCTAATTCTCCTTTAAACCATCTAATCTAGTATCCGTTTGGTGACAGCAGATTCCATAAATGTATATATGTTGTGTAAAGTATTGCTTTCTTTGACCCTGAATCTATAGCCTAACCACTCATAAGTTTCACTGTATGTCCCCAGAGATCTAGTATGATGAGAGAGAAAAGAAGCTTCAGCACCCAGAGTAGTCTGGTTGCACTAGTGTAGCACTTCCCAAACTATGTTCTTTGGACCAACAGTGGTCCACAAGCTGCATTCAGGTGGTCCACAGCATGCCTGCATTCACTATTAATGTTGATTTCAAATGGTATATCATTGCTTGTTTTTTGAATCCCATAGAATTCAAATTGTGACCTGATAATATTCAATATAAGAAATAAAAGAAGCAATGCAATACAATTAAAAAGCATACGGTATCTAGCACAGTGCATTATAATTGGTACAACAGGCAGAAAACTAATTAAGTGGTCTGTGAAAACCCTCAGCTATTTTCAGGTGGTCTGGGAAGGGGAGAGTTTATGAACCATTGCAGTAAAGAATTAGGCTGGATTTACCCCGACCTTTTTAACATGATTAGAAATACTGTTCTAAAATGTCACAGGGCATACTGGTAAATTGAGAAACATTCCTTGCCTTGTTTTGTCAGTAACAAGCAGTTTCCCTATTGCTGGTTGCTCTGTAGCCCCCTCTGGTGTCACATTTTAGTGACGCATTATTAACGTTACATGCAAAACATCATATTTCTATCTACATTATGAAAATTGTTCCTTAACTCTATCTTAACGTTATAAACCGTGGGTGTAGATCCACCCTTAGTGAGGCAGGACTTCCCTTTGCAGAAGCCATTCTTCTATATGCTTGATAATCTCATATTTAGTAATGCTTTCCACCAATTTATGTGGAACAGATGTTAAGCTAATTTAGGGTTGCCATATTTCAAAAGTTAGAATCTGGACATAAAAGTTTTTGAGCTTTTTTATATATACCAATTTTCATTTATATTTTCCTGCCTTGTTTGTTTTAATGCTTTTAGCAAGTCTCCCTCCCTCTTCCCCTTGTTGTTGTTGTATTGCCAGAGTTGTTATTCCCTTTGTTCCTTCATTCCTTTTTTTTTGTTTTGTTTAAATTTACTGAAGGAGACATTCTTGCCTCATGTAGCTTTAAGCAATGCCCTTTGTGGGGCAGAAAAGTAAAAATGTAATTGCATATTTCAAGAAGCCTGCAAGGGTCTCTGCAGACACCACTGTTATCTTTAAACTACAGCCTCCAGCTTGGTAGGGACCGCCCTTTCCACATCCTGCGTGCTCCTCAGCACCAGTTCCTGCCCTCTTCACTTTGCTACTCTCCTCAGCAGCCCTTGCACCTTACACACTGTAAAAGGGTTTAGGTATAGGGTGAATGTTGTGGTGAATGCTGTCTGTATTATCCTCAAGGGTTTTTACTCCACAGCCCACACAACCCTTAATGTTAGCAGGGAAATATATAGCGCGTCCAGGTGCAGTGAAGCCGCAGGTAGTGGAGCAAAGATATGGTGAAGTTGCAATGAGTACAGTCCAACCATATTGGGATACAACAGACCACAACTTTATTGATTACAAATGTCAGCAGGTTTTGGCACAGGTAATTGGGTCTGTATCCTGAATTAATCAGCCTGCTGCTGGTTGATTATTTAGCAGGGTTAACCAGGGTTAAGTATTGCCCTTGACATACATCAAATTGGGGTTACACCTTGGAGACCACCATTTTGGGAGTGCTATGGCTCATAAGCCCCTGTCTGGACTTCTGGACAGAGACACCTCTCCCTGGATCCCTTTAATGGGATACCCCAATTCCTTGGACTGGGGCATGGGGATCCCGATCCCCCCCCCAGCCACCTTGACCAAGGAATGAACCCAGTCCCTTATCCACCACCCAAGTCAGCCCCTTCATGCCGACTCACTACCAAATTGCTCACATCTGCATCCAATCCCTAATACAGTTGTGAATGCCCAACAATCAAACCTTGGTGACTGTTGGAGACAATTTTAGCTCATTGGGTCTATACAGGGCCCCATTATCAAATTCGATACCCCCCCCTGTTGCAACACTGTGTGCTGCACCCCCCTGCTCATTTTCTTCTGTGCGCAGGTGGCTCATATGGACTCTGCGATTCTGCCTTTCTAGCAGTTCTGACCACAAGATTGTCATCAGTGGGTGTGCTGTGTGCAGCACCTGAAGGTCCACTGCTGCAGTAACGTTTAGGTTGATGACTTCCCTGGTTCCCCGATCATTTTCTCTTAACTGAATGATCTGAGCATCCAGCAGGCCTACCACTGCGATGTGAGATGTCAGCCAAGGCGATGTGAGATGTCACATGTTATATGAGCCTGGGCATCCAAACCAAAGTTCCCCTGCAGCTGGTAAGCAGCCCTTACCAAGCACAGTTAGCAGCAATGCCAACTTCAGGAAAAGCTTTAGTGAGCAGAGCTGAGTGCTGAGAGTAGCTTTGTTTTCCAACTGCTCTTGCCTAGTGTCTCTGTTGTTTTGCAGATTTCATTTGGGGGAGAAAACAAATCACAGTTAAGCCATAGTTGCATAGCTGTCAACTTACATATTTGAAAATAAGGGACCAGCAGCCTTGAAAATAAGGGACCAGCAGCCAAAATAAGGGACCTGCAGCCTCACCTGTTCCAGGCACTCCAGTCTTCCTGTCCTCCTGCAGTCTGGTCAAACTCATGCTGGTAGCTTCGAGAACACTGTCCAACCAACTTTGTAACCAGATGTTCAACTGAATAGAATCTGAATCACATGCACAAGAAGGCCTATGCAGCCTCAACTTAAGATGGCTCCCCGGCCTGGCTTTGCACTGGCCGGCAGGGAGGGAGGGAGGGAGGGAGAGGAGCTGCTTCCTTTGAAATTTAAGGGACATCATTTAAGGGACATTTAAGAGACATCCATCAAAAAGGGACAGCAGCGGGACATGGCGCTGGAATTAGGGGCTGTCCCTTCAAATAAGGGACACTTGACAGCTATGCATAGTTGAGAAGATGCCTGCCTTCACAGTTAAAGTTAAACCATAGTCATCGCTTCTCGGCCTTTTGGCTAAGATCAAGTGTAGTAAAGTTAAACCATAGTCAGTGGATCAGCAACAAACCTTGACTTATTTTATGAACAAGCCCATAGTTAAGGCACTGTACTGGGCTCAGATGTAATGCTAAGTCAGGGTTTATTAACTAAGGTTTATTTAACTGTCGCCTAACCTGATATGCAATCCAGGTATATCCAAGTTTCATTATAAAATTGTCTCTTCTGTGTTGTTAGCTGTTATTTGAAACACTATTACTTAGCAGTCTCTCTTCCATAGCATAAATGAAGAAATATGCTCCTTTTGTATCCACTCTTGTTAAAGCTACTCTGAGCATACAACCATATCTGTCACCCCTAGTTCTGTGCTACTTATTACCTACGTATCTATTTTGATTCCATTGAAACAACCAAGTAAGATGTTTAGTATTTAATTGAAAGCATAAATTTGAGGCAACTAAAGGGGAGGAATGTGAAGCCCTAGGAATGGTGGCCAGACCTAAGCTTTTAACATACCATTTGAAAAATCTGACTTTACAGCAGCATCTGGGAACAGTCTTCATGTTTCCTTTATCACTTTAATTCCTTTTGTATGGAACAACACAATTTGGAAATGGAAAAAACAATGGCATGTATTGTATTAGTCTAAAAAGCACTGTAATTGGAAATGCTTCACACTGGAACAGAATCACATCTCCTGCACTTATCTTTTGTGCACCAGCCTCCTGTTTTATCTGCATATGAGCTTGAACTTAGGAAAGTTGGATGAGTGCTTGTTTTTAACAAGGGCATCTTCATGTTTGCAATATTAATGTTTGGAAATCTTACTCTTCTGCTCGTTATGGCACTATCTAAAATGATAGTTCTTATCAGGGTGGTTGGATTCTTTCCCCTGTGTCCCTGTGGGGGGAAAGCTTAGTTACGCTTGATTTTGTGTGACTGGATAAATATGCACAAAGCATTCCTTTGAATGTTTAAAATATAAGCTGGTTAGTCATTGTGCAAGTTATGGTTCATGGTGGTACAGGCGGGAGGAATTTGTGGCCTTCCAGAGGATGTTGGACTCTGTATCACATCCCCAGCCACCATAGCCAATGGCCAGGGATGATAGGCGTTGTAGTCTAACAACATATGGAGGGCCCAGGTTCCTCTGCCCTATTGCATCACTAGGGAGTAATAGCCCAGGGAGGCCAATCTGTGACCCTCAAATTGTGACCCAATCTGTGAGCTGTAGTTCCCATCAGCTCCAGCTAGCATGGTCAGTGATAGAGCATTATGGAAGTTGTACTTCATCAACATCTGAAGGTTACCAGCTCTAGGCCTGTCTTGCCTTCTGTGAAATGAACCTGGAGAAGGCAGTGCATAGATGGACTAAGAATTGTCAGTTCCCTAATGAAAAGTCTGCTGCTGGGGGAAGAATAACATGAGCATAAGATGGATGATGGTGCATAGTTGAATGCCAGGAGTCACCCTTGGCACACTGAAACTCTTCAGAATTTAACATTTTGGGAAACATTTATTTAAATTAACCTGCATGACTTAATCCATTCAGTACATTGGCTAAATAGTAGAAACTTTTAAAGTTTGCTGTCCCCCTGGTAACCAAGAAAACAGAGCGCTTCATACACAATAGCAGATCAAAGAAACTGCAGCACTGTATGTTTCTACTGGGAACTGTTTCTGACAGATCACAGATACACAGCAATGAGCTCCTTCACTGCTAAATTACCAGCTGTTGAACTGTAGCCAACAGCAAAAATTGGGTCGTGGTGACATTTCTTTATTGTGCTAAATTAATGTTTCCATTATCTTATTTATGATCTTTGTTATTATATTGCCTCTAAGGTCACTTCCCTGATTTTACAAGGACACAGACACTGTCAGGTGTTAAAGAATGGAGCTGAGTGGCCAGCAATCAGCCTTTTGACCTTTTTCTCTGGTTCCTATTCCTCGCTTCAAATGTAGAAGGCATATTATTTGAAGCTGGCCATGTAGGCCTGGCAAAGAGATAGCTCCAATGTTTATTTGTTTGTTTGTAGTTGTATTTAGATGATCAGATAAATAATCAGAGTGGGCTTACATCTGGGACATCTGTGTCAACATTGTATGTGCTGGAAACATTTCTTTTTTCTGGCTAGACTTGCAAAGCAAATTCTAGTGGCTATCGTCATATATAATCTGTGGACTGTATTCATATGGATAGGGAACATACACATGCAGGTGCTGGATTCCATGTTCATATCCCTGACTGAAGGACCATGCATGCAAACAGGTGCTGTGTACGTAGTTCTTGGCTAGATTTAGCTGCACACCTGGAATTGCAAACATATAATTGGAAAGAGCATTAATGAGTTCTTTGGAAAGATATCAGGGGGTTGAATTTAAACCATCCACTCTCTTCCCAAACAGCCAATCACAGCTATCACCACTTATCTATGCAGAACTATGTGTGCCTGAGCACTGCCTGGTGAGCATGTGTTTAACTGGATTGCTGCAAGAAAATTTCTGTCTGAAGTGGGTTTGTTATTCCTCCTAGCTCCCTTCCAAAAATAATATAAGCACTGGTGTGGGCTTTTGTTCTCCAGAGTGGACAATATAAACAACATTCCTGATTGTAGGTACAATTAGTATTTGTATTAATTTTGAGGTATTTTTCATTTTCTGGAAAATTATTTCTTCCATGTTGTGTGAGGGGCTCTGTTTTACCAGTATATACCTGGAACAAATAATTATTTTTCCTAGGAACGTCAGCTACCTACCTACTTAGCAATAGTTGAGTCAACTGAAATGACAACCATTAGGTAGAATGCATTAACCCAAGGTAGTACTCTTTTGTGTCCATAGCACACACACAAGATTTTCAGTAGATGCAGCTTCTCCCTCCATTACAGTTTTATTGTATTTATTTATTCATTTATATCCCATTTTTCCTGCAAGGAGCTCTGGGTGGCGCACGTGGTTCTTCCTCTCCCCATTTTCCATCCTCACAACAACCGTGTTATGGCTGAAGCCTAGAACCCCAGTCTCCCCAGTCATAGTCCAACACTTGAACCACTAGACCACACCAGCTATGAGAGAACAGGCTTCTAAAATCTTCTTTTCTGCATAACAATTAAAAGTACAAGCTCCTGACATATATTCAGCTTGAATGAGAATCATCTAATCCATGCATGTTCAACTCCCAAGAGACTGTGATCTGTGATCTACTCACAGTATAAAAATACTGACAATGATCATTGTCATTGCCAGGAGTTGTTGAGCTTTTTTAAGGGGAGGGTTAACATTAAGGCGACGCGGGTGGCGCTGTGGGTTAAACCACAGAACCTAGGACTTGCTGATCAGAAGGTCGCCGGTTTGAATCCCCGCCACAGAGTGAGCTCCCGTTGCTTAGTCCCTGCTCCTGCCAACCTAGCAGTTCGAAAGCACGTCAAAGTGGAAGTAGATAAATAGGTACCGCTCTGGCGGGAAGGTAAACGGCGTTTCCGTGTGCTGTTCTGGTTCACCAGAAGCAGCTTAGTTATGCTGGCCACATGACCTGGAAGCTGTACACCAGCTCCCTCAGCTAATAAAGTGAGATGAGCGCCGTAACCCCAGAGTCGGTCACGACTGGACCTAATGGTCAGGGGTCCCTTTACCTCTTAACATTAAGGCAATCACTAAACCTGATGCCACCGATCAACCGGGGGCACCTCCACGATTGACCATTCAATCGCGATTGATTCTAATCCAACCCCCTGCAATGCAGAAATATGCAGCTGTCCCATACGAATCGAAAATGCAACCTTGGTGTTATCAGCACCACACTTTAACCAACTGAACTATCTAGGCTCAGTTAAGATAGAACCAATTGCTTCCGGAGGCGGCGCGAATGGCAATGGCTGCCCTCTTCTAACCGGGAGAGGGAAGCTCCGCTGAGAAAGGGTCGTCCGCTGCAGCGAAGCGGAGACCCACTTTGAAAAACCACAGGCGGCAGAAGCCTGTGGTCTCGGGACCCGGCGGGCGCCAGGAGTGACCCCCAAAACGTTGAAGGAACCCCGTAAGGGGCTCCGGATCGCGGAGGGGGTAGCGGCGCTGTGGGTCGTTTCGCGGTCAACGGAGCGAAGCCGCGCTGCTGTTGCCGGTGAGCGCTGACCTCTCTTCCTGAAACTGCTGATTCGGAAAACAACAACCCATGAGTAAATAAGGACTTTACAAAATTTGGAGACTCAAAAACATTGAATTTGGCTGAAAGCGGAGTGACGAAAAACAGGAAGTCCGTCTTCCGCTGACACTGAACTTTAAAGTAAAGAGCTGGAGGAGTGGAGGCAAAGAGTGAACTTTTTACTTAACTGATCTGGGCACCCATGGAAATTACTTCTAAGCAGAATAAGGACTTTAAGCAATTGATTTTATGACTTTCACTTGGACTGTGTTACCTTTCTTCTATTTGGATTACAACTTAAGCAAGAAACCCAGGTGCTGGAACTGCCTGAGTAACTGAGCAGCCAGTCTGCAGGGTTGGATACTTTGAACTTAAACTTTGAAACAATCTGAGGGAGTTTGAACTGTCTACTTTGAAGCACCTTTTGGAATACCAGTAAGCACTGTTTGAAACACTGTGGCTTTTTAAATACTAACTCTGCTAAAATCTACTTTATTGAAGGTTCCTGGACATTAAATTAGATTTTACTAATTTTATTGGAATTGATCTCTCCCCTAAAGACATTTAAAGCTCCCCCTAGAGGATTTGGGATTTACAGCAGTGACATTGTTTTACTTTCCTTTTCCCGGCCTCCTGTTTGACTGCCACCATCTGGGCCGTTGTTTTCTCATGGGAACAACTCAGCTTGACCTTGACTTTTAGATAACTTTGGAATGAGTGGCGCTAGAAAAAAGGGACCAAGAACTAGACAAACAACTTTAACAACTCTAACCACAGCCTCTCAGGCACGCAGATCATCTGTGCCTACTTTGCCTTCTGAGGAAGGAGCTGCTTCTCTGCCACGGGCAGGGGAGGGAGAAACTGAGGAATTACAACTGGAAGATATGGCCTCAGGAGCAACTGGCTCTATTTTGGAGAAAATTCTTGAAAAATTGGAATCTTTGGATAGAAAAGTCGACCAGCAAACAGCTAAAATCGATCAAAACACAGAATGTTTAAATAGATTAACTGGACAAGTTGCACAGAATGTACAAGCAATTGGAGAATTGAAGGAGACTGCAGGTGAAAACCGGAAATTGGCTGAGGATACCAGCCAAAGACTGGGAAATTTAGAAAAAGAGGTTAGACCACTCAGTAAACAAGTAGGTGAACATCAGACCTATCTTTCCATGATAGAACTGCGGAACAAGGAGACCAACTTAAGGATAAGGTCGGTACCAGAAGCGGAAGAAGGTAACCTAGCTGAGTTTTTGACTAAAGAATTTTCCAAGTTTTGGAACCTAGAGGAAAAAGATTTCAAAATCATATCAGCCTTCAGGCTTGGAAGACTTATAAAGAAAGAGAAGCCCAAAGATTGTTTAATAACACTGAGATCAAAGGAGGAAAGGGACAAGATTTTGGGCCTGCATTACGGAAAGTCACTGGATATTTCGGACAAAAGAATTGAAATTTACAAGGATATTCCTAAACAACTGCTGGACCTTAGATCTGACTATTTGGAACTAGTAAGACTGTTGAGGAGCAACTCAATCATTTTCAGGTGGGATTTTCCTCAGGGATTATCTTTCACTTTTAGAGGGAAGAAGATTAAAATCAGATCACTGGAAGATAGAGACAAATTTCTGATCGCGTACGGAGAGGACCTTCAAAAAGGACTTGAACTACCCTCGGGGCCTGAACCACCAGCGGTACCTGCACCCTTGGACCCTGATGACTCGGAGAATAAAGTACCACCCCAAGGAAAATAACCAGATTTATTCAGGATGTCTCTGCAACTTTTGAGCTGGAATATAAATGGCTGTAACATCCCGGAAAAAAGGAGGAAAATTTTTCATATATTAAAAAGGGAACAATTGGACATTATTTGTTTACAAGAAACACATGTGACTAGGCTCCACAGAAAAGTGTTAATAAACAAAAGACTTGGCCAGGAATTTATATCTTCAGACATAGTAAAGAAGAGAGGCGTGGTGATATATGCAAAAGAGAGCCTGTCACCCAAATTTTTATTTAAAGATGAACATGGAAGAATTCTGGCAATTGAAATACAACATCAAGGAGAGAAGATTCTGATATTAGGAATTTATGCACCAAATGAAGGGAAATCGGAATTTTACAAGAAGTTGCACGAGATCATGCTGGACTATCTGGACTATGATAACATCATTATGATGGGAGACATGAACGGGGTCGTATCAACCAACATGGATAAGTCACAAAGCCAACATGTTACAAAAGACGGCAGACTACCTAAGACCTTCTTTGAACTGACAGACAATATGGACTGGATTGATATCTGGAGAACGAAAAACCCCTTGGGAAAAGAAGGAACATTTTTCTCTGAAGCCCAGCTGACTTGGACAAGAATTGACCAAATATGGATAACTAGAGGTCTGGCACCCAAGGTCAGAAAGGTGGAAATCTGCCCAAAGACATGCTCCGACCATAACGCACTGAAAATGGATATGACACTATTACCAACCGGCTCCTTTAGATGGAAGATGAATGACAACTTGTTTAGAGATCAGGAGATTATTAAGAAGGCCCAGAAAGCTTTGAAGGACTACTTTGAAATAAATATGAACACTACGGTGGAAAAAAGAACTATTTGGGATGCAAGTAAAGCTGTGATGAGGGGGTTCTTGATACAACAGAATGCTGTAAAGAAAAGGATACAAAATGACAGAAAAGACAAGATTTTGGAGAAAATAAAAGAATTAGAGAAGAAGTTAAGATTAAATCCGAAGTCACAGCCGATTTTGAGAGAAATCAAACTTCATCAAGCACAATATTCCAAATTGATAAATCAGGAAATAGAGTGGAAGATTAAATTAATGAAACAAAAAACTTTTGAATCGGCAAATAAATGTGGGAAACTGCTAGCTTGGCAGTTAAAGAAGAGACAAAAATTAAATACAGTTACAAATCTGGAAATTGAAGGAAGAAATATTCAGAACCCCACGGAGATCAGAAAGTGCTTCCAGAAATACTTAAAAAAATTATATACTCAAGGGCCGCAGGACGAGGTTGAGATTAAACAATTTTTGGAGAAAAATGGACTTAAAAAATTGTCACAAGAAAATAGATCACTCCTGAACAGCAAAATAACATGTCAAGAGATTGAAAAAGCCATTCAGAATATGCAACTGGGCAAATCTCCAGGGCCAGACGGCCTGACCTCCAAGTACTATAAGACATTAAAAGACCATCTGATTCAACCAATGATGGAGGTCAGCAACGAAATCATGGAGGGGAAGAGGGCGCCGGAATCGTGGAAGGAAGCTTTCATCACACTGATACCAAAATCGGAAACTGAAAAGACACAACTCAAGAACTATCGTCCCATCTCCCTTTTAAATGTGGATTACAAAATATTTGCAGATGTTTTGGCAAGCAGATTTAAAAGAGTTTTAAATGAAGTAATCCATAAAGATCAGGCAGGCTTTCTCCCAGGCAGACACATGTTTGCTAATACAAGGAACATTATTGACATCTTGGAACTTTTGCAAACAGACATAAATACAAAAGCAGTGTTAATTTTTATAGATGCGGAGAAGGCCTTTGATAATATCTCTTGGAATTTTATGAAGGGAAATCTAAAAGAAATGGGAGTGGGACGGGGTTTTGAGAATGGGATTGATGCAATATATTCAGAACAAAAGGCTAAATTGATAGTTAACAATGTGGTTACAGAAGAGTTTAAAATTGAAAAAGGAACACGACAAGGCTGCCCGATTTCCCCTCTACCATTTATATCGGTTCTGGAGGTGCTCTTGAATATGATCAGAGGGGACCGGTTGGTGGAAGGGATCCAGGTCGGAGCGAAACAATATAAACTTAAAGCTTTTGCAGATGACCTAGTTTTGACTTTGCAGGAGCCAGAATCTAGTACAAAAAGAGTATTGCAATTGATACAAGACTTTGGTCGGGTAGCGGGATTTAAATTAAATAAACAGAAAACCAAGGTGTTGGGGAAAAACCTGACAGATACAGAGTCAGAACGGTTTCAAAGAGAAACAGAACTAACTGTGGTTAAAAAAGTAAAGTACCTAGGGGTAAACATTACAGCAAAAAATCTGAGTCTGTTTAAGGACAACTATGAAAAATGTTGGTCTGAAATTAAGAGAGACTTGGACAGTTGGACAAAATTGAAGCTTTCTTTGTTAGGCCGAATTGCTGCTATTAAGATGAATGTATTGCCAAAAATGTTGTTTTTGTTCCAAACATTACAGATTGTGGACAAGACGGAGTGCTTCCGGAAGTGGCAGAGAGACATCTCTAAATTTGTCTGGCAGGGCAAAAAGCCCAGAATTAAGTTTAAGATATTAACTGATGCGAAAGAAAGAGGGGGCTTTGCCCTGCCAGACTTAAAGTTGTACTATGAAGCCGCAGCTTTCTGCTGGCTAAAAGACTGGCTACTTCTCGAAGACACTGATGTATTGGACTTGGAAGGTTTTAATAATGCTTTTGGTTGGCATGCATACCTATGGTATGATAAGGTTAAGAGCAATAAGGCCTTTAAGAACCATGTTGTCAGGAAAGCAGTATTTAATGTCTGGATAAAATACAAAGACTTATTGGAAAATAAAACTCCGAGGTGGCTTTCACCTCTGGAAGCTAAGGCCCGAAAAAGACCCAACATGGAGGCCAAATGGCCAAAATATTGGGAAATATTAGAAAAGGATGGAGACAATTGGAAATTGCAGAGTTTGGAGAAAATGAAGGATAAAGTGCGAGACTGGTTACACTACGCTCAGATTAAAGAAGTCTTAAAAAATGATAAAAAGTTAGGGTTCCAGGTGGAGAAATCGAAGTTGGAAACAGAATTGTTAGAACCAAAGACTAAGGTATTATCAAGAATGTATAACCTGCTGTTAAAATGGAATACACAAGACGAAATGGTTAAATCGGCTATGATAAAGTGGGCTCAGGACATTGGGCATAACATTATGTTTGAGGACTGGGAAAGGTTGTGGACCACTGGGCTGAACTTCGCTGCATGTAATGCTCTGAAGGAAAATGTAATGAAAATGATATATAGATGGTACATGACCCCAGTTAAACTTGCCAAAATATACCATTTGTCTGATAATAAATGTTGGAAATGTAAAGAAAATGAAGGAACATTATTTCACCTCTGGTGGACTTGCCCTAAAGTGAAGGCCTTCTGGGAAATGATATATAATGAGTTGAAAAAGGTGTTCAAGTATACCTTTACTAAGAAACCAGAGGCCTTCCTTCTGGGCATTGTCGGCCAGAAGGTGTTAAAGAAGGACCGAACATTCTTTATGTATGCAACAACGGCAGCAAGGATACTCATCGCTAAGAGCTGGAAAACTCAAGATCTACCCACGCTGGAAGAGTGGCAGATGCAGCTGATGGACTATATGCAACTGGCCAAGATGACTGGCAGAATCCGAGACCTGGGAGAAGAGAGGGTTGAAGAAGACTGGAAGAAATTTAAGATCTATCTACAAAAATATTGTAATTTGGTTGAATGTTAAGAAGGATGCTAGATCATAAATAATTGCCTACCACTGAATTAGATCCGAATTTGACGATAAGTGAGATTAAGGAAAATATAAATCTTTTGGAGAACTGCTAGATTCTATTTAAATGAGCGGATATAAGATTGTAAACAAGATGGTAATTTGCTTAGAAAAACCTTTTGTAACGATGCAAGTGAGAGCGGGAGACGTGAGGGAGTCCAAAGAAGTGATGAAATTATGCTGTGATATAAATAATGTTGTTTATTATTAATGCATTTGAATTTGAAAATCTTAATAAATATATTTTTTTTTAAAAAAAGAACCAATTGCTGCAAGGCTGCCTTCCAATTTTCCCAGTGAGTTTTGAGTTTTCCCAATGAGTTTTGTTAAGAACATAAGAAGCTACTGTGTGCCATATACTGAATCAGATGATGAAGCTTCAGTATTGTTTCTGCTACGATGAATGACGGTGGATTTCTAGACTTTCATTGCTCCTCCAGATGACCTATTTATAGAGTATTCATCTTGATTTGCTTGCACAAAGCTTTTGTGGAAGTTATATCTGGTCTTTATTGAGCATTC
Organism: Podarcis gaigeae; assembly: GCF_964106915.1. Lineage (NCBI taxonomy): Eukaryota > Metazoa > Chordata > Lepidosauria > Squamata > Lacertidae > Podarcis > Podarcis gaigeae. The sequence continues at coordinate 56,855,494 of NC_139682.1, read as the reverse complement.
ATTCAGCTTTGTTGTATGACAGTGAGCATTCATTCTGTAGAATAACTCGGTTTACTCCGGAGTAAGGTGGAGGTTATTTAATTCAGACAGAATTTTGATTCCATATGTCATCCTACATGACCCTGAGACCTTTCTGATCAGTTGTGAAGTATCATTACACTCTCCCATCACAGCAGGGCTAGAATGACTGTGAAATGTTCTTTTTGCCTTTCAAAATCAAGATGGGGTTATTTCAAATAGCTTCTATTTTTAGAGACTCTTTGCCCATGCTGCATTTTGCAAAGCATATACAAGAGCAGAGGTTACTTTAGCCAGGCCTTTGAAACCTGAGTATTTTTTTTTTAACCAACCAATATGCAATTGATATTTTTACAGCTGTCATTATAGTAGTAGTGTGTTTCTATGTTGTACAGCACATTTTCCTGTGAAAGTGTGGGTTGTAAATATTTGAATACAGTGGTACCTCAGGTTAAGTACTTAATTCAGTCTGCAGGTCCGTTCTTAACCTGAAACTGTTCTTAACCTGAAGCACCACTTTAGCTAATGGGGCCTCCCACTGCTGCCCCGCCGCCGGAGCATGATTTCTGTTCTCATCCTGAAGCAAAGTTCTTAACCCGAGGTAATATTTCTAGGTTAGTGGAGTCTGTAACCTGAAGTGTATGTAACCTGAAGCGTATGTAAAACATGGTTGAATACCACTCTTTATCTTTCTTCACTTTCCTAACTCAGACACTGTTCTAACTCAGACCCAATTGGCAGTAGGAGTGAGGCAGACCTGCAGAGCTACCTTCCCAACACCAGCATTGGTCCAGCTTACTGGATAGGAGCTGGAGTAGGATAGGGTGGTAGTGAGTTTGGTCTACACAGATGAACCAGTGGAGCCAATCCAGTGCTCCCCCTGGTGCATCTGCCTCTTAACCATTCTGCTTCACCCCAGCACTGTCCAGGACAGCTGTAACAATACTGGTGTCCAGAGGTTGGGTCTACACCAGTAAATTAGTCATTGTTGCTAATCACTGGTTGAGTACATGAAGGTTCCTGCATACACCCTTGTGTATTCACATGATGCTGCAAAGAAGAATCCACGTACTGGACAAAGCCATATTGAAAAATATTTCAGCTGGAGTGTTTTTCCTTTTTTCTATCACCTGCCCTGCTTCTGTGTCCCACCAGGAAAGGAGTCTAGGCTGGTGGGCGCAAGGGACAGGGCTTCCTCAGCCATGGCCCCAAGATTTGGGATAACGCAAGTGGCAGTGGTTTCTCTCTGTCTTCACTTTTGCAACTTCTCTCTCCGGCTTATCTGGAAGATGGCTCCATAGTAAGTCAATAAAAAGACACCAATTCTTTTGTTGTGATTCCTACATCACAGGGGATTGGATTAGATGACCCTATGATTCTCTGATGAGAAAATCACGGGCGTAGAGCTTAATACTTCGGGTTCATGGGGGCTCACTACTTCTGATCTTAGCTCATCACTGATAGTAGTAACATTAAGCAGAAATGCAGATGGTCCTTGCCCTGTTTTCCTAAGAGACCTTCCTTTTTAGTGGTGCGCAAGACATACAACACAAAAGCTCACACTCTGCCCATATATGATGAACTATTTCTTGTACACCCATTTTCCACACTAGTTTGAGGCATGTGGCTTTTGGGAGTGAATGCTCAGAGAAGAATGCTGCAATCTGATAGCAGAATCCTTTGTGGTTGTATTTGTCCTCTTAGCTTTTGTTCTCCTTGGTTTTCTTTAACCCGAAGTGCCTGCAGGCTGCACTCTTGTTTAAGGGCTGTGATTTTGTCATGGTACATTCTGAGGGAAAATTATGGATTAGTTATGGTTGGGTTTTTTGTTTGTTTTTAAGTTATGGTAAATTTTTAAAAAAAGTTATCAGTATTCAGCTTGTGGGTGCATGCATGCACATTTCACACCAATGGACAGACAAGTGTACGATGCATATTCCACCCACCCACCAACCATGTTTCTAGATTTCATTTCTAAACCACATTGCAGGTATTTGCTTCCCTTTGACTTCTTCTTTAAGATTGATCTGTAGAACAATATAACTTGACGTATTAGTCCAAATGTTAAGCTGTTTTCTTGCTACCTCTCTTATAAACCTATATCGGTGCTTATAATATTAGCACTTGAGCATCTTTCCAGTTGAAACTTTTATTTATTTATTGTTTTATATAACAACACTTTATCCCTTTTTTATCCTCTTAACAGCCCTGTGAGGTAGATTGGACTGATAGAAAGTTTACCCAGAATGCTTTATGACTTACTGGAGACGTATAGTGAGTCTAATCACTATACTTTTTCTACCTTTATTTTGCCCTCAGTTTCCTTTCTTTATTTGGATAGCTGCCCAACACATTGTATCCAGGGGAAATTATTTATTTAGGATACTTAGAACTCTTTTTCTTTGTCTCTGTCTTGCCAGTTCAGACACCTACACTATGCATGTTTGTAAGGAAACCATTTTTGCACATCTCAGTCCTCTTCTCCAGAAAATGCATGATTTAATTCTGGAGAGGCCACATTGCTAGAAGAAAAACTTGACGTTTCATGTTCAGCAGTGATGCTAACATTTAACTGGGATTGCATCATTCAAATGAAATCATTGATAGTTAAATAAAGTGATTGCCTTGGCAGAGGGACCTCTTAGTTGAGGTTTCATCATGAAGAAGAATAGGACAGAGTGACCTCTGTGTATTATGTATCATTCTTGCTGTGGAACATCGACTGCATGTCTTTAAGCAAACGTATGCTGCAGCTGGACGAGTTTGGCAATAGGAAAGCTTAGGTTTTGGCTTTGTGGGAAAGGACGGAGGGGCATAAAATGTATGGGTGTGTGTTGTTTTTTGAAGAATATTGATAGTAGCGGATGGGAAGTATCATAATTACTTGCTGAATTATGTGAAGGTTTTGTTTCTCTTTACAAAGAGCCCATTGTGGTCATGTAAATGGCCATTATGACTAAGCAAATTAAACCCTCTAAGGCATCTGTTCTTTTCAAAACAACAACAATCAAAACTGCTCTTCCTACATTTCTCAAAAGTATTGTAGACAATGATGAAGCCAATTAACAAAAAAACAACTGGAGTGCAACTAAGCTTTGGAAGTTTAATGTGGTTTAAGTTGCACAGCACGTTAAGGGCATAATTTTGCAATACTTGGGATACAATAAAACCATAAAACCCTGCCCAGCATTGTCCCTTGTTAGAGGTGTTTTTCAACATCTGTCACCAGAGACCAATTGCACAATTAAAAATGCCTTGGATCCAGTGTCCGTTCAATGAATGGAAGGGTTCCATCAATTTGAGGAAAAGGCTATGCAGTGGAGACTCTTACTGGAGGAAGGGAGGTGGTTTTTGCTTACCCCCTCTTCCTTGTCCAGCCTCCCCTGCCACTTCCCAATGCTCTGGTTATAGCTCACTTTTCAACTAGAGTTCTCAGAGTGGCTAAACACAGCAGATACACCAAGTCATGTGCTCAAAAAAGCCAGCCCCATAGGAGCAGGAGCTGGCATCCATTCCAGAGGGCCGTTGGCTCTATGAGGGTCATTGAGGAGACAGTCCAATTGAAGCAGGTCCTGATGTTGATGTTGCCTTTGCTCTGTTCTTCCTTTCCACAGGACAGTTGGGAGGGGCAGATCTATGGAGATAGAAAGTTCTGGGGATTTGTAATGATCACTTCCAATATGAAGTGAGTGACAAATGCTTAGTACTTTTCCAGGTCTGATTTCACAGACCACTGGAGAATTCTTTTCTTTCTACCCCTTCCAATCCAAACCTCCTATACCTCAACCAAATCCACCAACTATTCCTTCAACTGATACCCAAAATTCCTACCATCCCACCCATGCTGATCTTCCAGTAGCAATCCCTGACAAGTGGAAGAAGGAAAAAAATGGCAGAGTCCTCCATCGATTCCCTCCAATGACTGTTATGCATCATGAATATGCAGCATACCAGATACCACTAATGGGAGTGGGGGAAGACTTATTGCCAGTCTCCTAACCCAGGCACTGACCAGTCCAATACCCACTTAGCTTCAGCAAGGTTGCTGTATCATGTGCCTTGGATCACAGCTCAGTTGCAGACTCTCCAGTCCATTATCCCATATAAATGGGGGTTTGAAGCTGAGAGAATGATTGAGGCTTGCTTAATGATTTGGGTTATGTGTATGTGTATCTGAATCAGGGACTTCCCAGCTTACTGAACATTTTTGTAAGGTGAGGATGTAATCCAAGAGCTAGCTTTGTCAGGGTTGCTTAAACTTAAGTTTTTCTTCTCAAATAAAGCCAGAAAGTAGAGTCAGAAATGTAGTAGTGAGTAAACAATTATCTGGGGTAATCTATATCAATTACCTTTATGGTTTGGATTTCATCCAGTTCCAGCTCTGACTCAGTTCATATATGCATGCATGTCATTACTTATATCCAGGGTACTTTGGCTTATCTGAAACTTTGACAATCATAATTCCAATAACTCATTCGTTTGCAAGATTCCCAGAGTTACACACAGCGATAATACTTAATATTAAAGCTGTTGCCCTTATAAATACACTTAAAAGTATTGTGAACAAATCAGGACAAAAAGTCGATTTCTGTTGAAAAAATGAGTTAAGGTATCCAGTTCAACGTCAGTCTCTGAGTTTTATATTTAATTTTAGAAGCCATAACTAAATGTTTTAATTTGACATTATTCTTAACATCATGCTAATTTGTTCCAGATGTTCCTACAGAGCCAAACGCTGCAATTTTTGCATAGAAAGTATGTGCATGGGTGATTTATTCCAAAAGAGCTTCTATTTTACTGCATTTTATTTCTTCTCAATGAAGCACTTAACAACATGGTTCTCTTTAAGGCTTTTACTTAATCATATGGATATAATTTTTTTCAATTTACATTTTTAGTTCTTTAGTGGTGGACACGGGACATTTCTTAAACTGGTCAGATTAAATGCACATGTCAAAAGCATCTTGTTTGCAAGTCTGAAGCACTTTCTGTTGCAAAAGCCTTCATAGAAGATATAGAAGCGATTGTGGTTTGCTGCTAGGTTGTGGAATAGAGGTAAAAGGACCGTGAAAACGTCAATGATTCCCCCTCACCAAATATTACATAATCATATATGACAATAATGTAAGTTCACTCTTTTCATATAAAAAAAGCATAGTACATTGTGAACACTTAAGACATGGGGAAAGAAGGGCCAGAAAAAAGCACACTAATTTTTTTTGTCATTTCTGGGCTGATGTTCAACATTTCAATTTAAAACCTATTTCCGTTGGGTTACATTTCCAGTTTTTCTCTAATATGATCTTGGAAAACTTTGCAATTAAGCAGATATTTTTAGAGCTGCATACGAAATGTGAGATGCTTCCAATGTGAAACCTGCCACATTTGAACATATTGTACAGCCATTACTATACCTAGAAACACCATTTCTGAAAAATTCCAAGAATGTCATCTGGCTCTGCTCTTTGGAAATGTGGCACACATGTAATGCAGTTCATCACAAGAAATCACCATGGACTTGTGGGACTGTAGGAAGCTGAGGAACAACATCCAGGAGAGCTGCCCTTTCTCCCTTTCACTGTGTAGACAGTCAGCATGATTCTGAAATTGTTTAATGCTGTGCTGAAACCTGTCCCATAAGTTCTCAAAATGTTTTCACCTGCAAAAGAGGCATCTGTTTTTCTGCATCTTTTTTTTGGGGGGGGCACATATTTACAAGTGCTCACATGAGACATATGAGTTTCCTCACCACTGCTCCCGAGTTTCACTGTTATCCTTTATAGAGAACCATAGGTCATGGGTGTCATTGGGAAGCCACCTGATCAGGTCATACTGCAATGAGTGATACGGATCCAGCTCATAACATTTGCAAGTACTTAATATGTGATTAATTTTTATAGTCCTTTCCAACAGCTCAAGGGAACGTGGAGGAGCGTTGGGGAAATTTGCATGTCATGTCAAAGTAGCTTGGTCAAGCGGTAGTTGCTCGCTGCAGACAGGCCATTTTTAAGCAACATGTGGTGAGAGACAGCTGGGATTGACAACAACAGGACTTGAACATTTGGTGGTAACCAGCTCTCATTGCTCTACCACAAGCTATGGAGGAGAACTTCAGTTCGGTTTTCACTGGCAATGTATTTTCACTTTATCTTTATGAAATCTATTCAGAACTGAATATAACTTCTTTATGCTGCCATGTCCTCAGTATCTCCAAACCCTCTTGTAGTTCCTCCCACATTTATTAAAAAGCTGTTCTTCATCACTTTCTGCTTTCTATGACAGGCAGAAATATTCAGAGTTCCCTAGGAATAGGCATTACTATTGAAACAATTCTGTGAATTGCAGCTCTCTGAGAGGAATAGGGGTCTTTTAACAACTCACAGCCCAATTAACGAACTACAGCTCCCATGATCCTTTGTGGGGGGGGGAAGAGCCATGACTGTTTAAAGTGGTGTGATACTGCCTTAAATGTATAGTGTAGATGGGCCCTAGGAAAAATTGCAGTTAAAAATGAATAGATGTAGTTGGAGAATAGGTGCTAAAAAGCAACACTGTAATAATGTTAAGACAGGCAGGCCCTGTTCCAGAGTAAGAATTGCTTGCCAGTACTGCGTGACCCTTTGAAGAATTATTCTGTTTCGAAAAAGAAAAAAAGTATAGCTACACTGACGAACTGAGAGTTCTGAGATGAAGATAAGAATCCATAGGTTCTGCTGTGGAAACAAAATGACCTTGTAATCATATGGGGGAGGGGGGCATTTCCATGTCCCTTGAAAAGCAGTTCTAGAAGGCCTTCAAAGGGCCCAAAATCTCTGGAGAATTTTTGGTGGGCTATAAGATGGAAGAGGGGAAAAACAGAAGTGCTCCCCACTTGCTCAATAGGACATTTGGACTGAAGCAATTGTTTCCCATAGGGACGCGGGTGGCGCTGTGGGTTAAAGCCTCAGCGCCTAGGGCTTGCCGATCGAAAGGTCGGCAGTTCGAATCCCCGCAGCGGGGTGCGCTCCCGTTGCTCGGTCCCAGCGCCTGCCAACCTAGCAGTTCGAAAGCACCCTCGGATGCAAGTAGATAAATAGGGACCGCTTTCTAGCGGGAAGGTAAACGGCGTTTCCGTGTGCAGCTCTGGCTCGCCAGAGCAGCGATGTCACGCTGGCCACGTGACCCGGAAGTGTCTCCGGACAGCGCTGGCCCCTGGCCTCTTGAGTGAGATGGGCGCACAACCCCAGAGTCTGGCAAGACTGGCCCGTACGGGCAGGGGTACCTTTACCTTTACCTTTTAATTGTTTCCCATATGCCATTCTATAGAAGTTTCATCCAGTATTTGACATTGTGTAGGTACACTTTTTTTGCTATTTCTCCAGAGGATACAGATTTTATTATTTCAGAAATGACAAAGTCCCTTTTGCACAGATAAATGAATGGAGAATAGTGTATGGGAAGAAATGGGGCCTTTGAAGAAGGCAGTGGAGACAGGAATGTAAACACAGCTACTTGCATAAAACAGATTCTATTTTGAAGAAAACCATTAAACCTTGTCTGACACCTGTGGAATCAGATTCACAGAAAGACACTTATTGAACTTCTTCAGTTCAGTATTTTCCAGAAAAACATATTGAATAGCATAGACATTTTAAGAATATTGCAAATGTAAAACCCATTACAGGAGGAGTTTGCCTGACCTCCTGTTCAAATTTATGCGGAAATCATATCTGTGTCCACACTCATTTAATTTTTTGTCATGTTTATATTCCTCCCTTTCTTCCCAAAAGGTACCAACACCTTATATGCATCCCAGCTTTATTTCTCTTTACACACATTTCTATTTAAATTAGAATGAGTTTGCATTTAAAAGCTAACTTACCAAATTTATACCTTCCAAAATTGAAACACAGGCTTCAAAATATGCATTTCTTTGAATTTTGTAGTGCAGCTACCCAGCCAAGTGGCATGCACCAATTTCATGTACTGGGATATATTGGTCATCTTACTCTTTCCCTCTTGGTTTGCTTTCATTTGCCCCTTTCTTCAGTTCTGTCAAGTTTCCTTGTATAAGAAAGTATTGCAGCAGCCCTTTTTCAATTAGGTTTTCCTCTTGCTTGCTGCAATAAAACTCCAGATGTTTTGGGACTTCATGGTTCTCTGGATATTCTTTTCCTTTATTTTAATTTTCTTTTGTAACATGCCACACATGTGGTATTTTGGCCTTTTAAGATGTTGTGCTATGCTAATCAGCCCATTTTTATTCTTTTTCTATTCCCTTTGTTGTCTTTATTTTGCCTTTGGTATATCGGTTACAATACTTTGGAAACTTTTCTTAATCAAATCAGATTTAAATTAATGGGAAGGAGGTGGGAAGAGATTTCAGAACTGTTAAGTTCTTTTAAAAGGAGCATGTGCTGGATATTTTCCTTGTAGAAGGTCCATACTTTCCTTGCACAAGAAGGGAGGCATACCTGAGTGGTGGAACATGTGCATTGTTTTGATGAAGTCCCAGGTTCAAAGGTGCGTCTATGGTTCATGGATCTCAGGTAGCAGAGCTGGAAAAGAATCTTGGTAGAACTATTTTCAGTTAGAGTATACAGAACTGAGACAAGCAAATGTGCAAATGCAAGTTAGCTTTGTGTACACTTATAAGTCCATTCTGTTCCTGTATCTTAAGCAGAGCCTTTGATTCATGCTGGTAAGTCTTCCACCAAGTTTTGTGTCAAAACTTTTGTAACAATGGAGACATGACTTTTTAAGGGCCCATTCTTACAAATACTTCCATGAGCAGTTATAGAGATGCCAAAGGCAGCATTCATAGAAGTATGGTGTTTACCTGGTTATACTATCAAAGTTACCACATCAGAAGAGAATACCACAATAAAGTAACTTTTCCCTTGGCAAACAGAGAAAAAAAAAGTGGAAGGGGATTAAGCAGATGATTAGATGAACTTCAGTGTTCAATAGGGTTTCCATATGCCTCTTATTTTACAGTACGTCTCGCAGTTTAGATAGCAATGCATTGCTCTAGAATAATAGAATTGTAGTTGGAAGGGACCCTGAGGGTCATCTAGTCCAACCCCCTGCAGTGCAGGGATATGATCAACTAGATCATACATAACAGGTGACCATTAAACCTCTGCTTAAAAATCTCCAAGGAAAGAGAGTCCACCACTTCCCGTGGGACTCTGTTCCACTGTTGAACAGCTCAGTGTCAGAAAGTTCTTCCTGATGTTTAGTAGGAATCTCCTTTCTTGTAACTTGAATGCACTGGCTTGAGTCATAATGGGCACCTCAAATCCACAGAGCTCTGTAGGGCAGATTTCTTAGTTCTATATTAACCCTTGTTTGGAGCCACAAAGACTCCATGCCCACCCTGGTCCTGGACTCATCCAGCTGGAGTGAGGGGCCAGATATGGACCAGCACTTGATTCCTTTGCCTCTGTTACAGGGTGCTGGATCTTGCTTTTGTCACCATTTTGTTGCCATGGCTAAATAGGAGAAAAGGGGATTTGGGTGCATCTAGTTGAAATTAGTAATATCAAGCAAACAAACATATGCTGTGTTGTTTTATTACAAGAATTAAAAGTCTACAGGAGACTGGATAGTCAGTCATTAATAAGCTGTTCTGTAATTTGCAGTTTACAAATGTATCCAAAGGCTTAGGTGATATAGAGGGTTTCCAAGCCATACTTGTATTTTGTTCCAGACTTTCAACATAGTCTTTCAAACATCTGAGCCACATGAGCTGCCTGTTGAGTCCTGTGAAAGTTTATTAACATGCATACATACTATGTTTACAGACTTGGCGGGGGTGGGCGGGTGGGCTCATGTCCTTTTTAAAAAGAAATTCTAGCATTTGAACCAGTGGTGTATATATATTTAAAAATCTTTTGAATACTATTCATGCACACATTTTCCTGTATGTATGAGGAGTAGAATGTGTGCAGACCCTAGCCCTTTAATAATTATTGTGTATTGGAAGTTTTGCAATTGCTTTGGAAGAAGAAAAAACATTTCATAGTGCTCAGAAACAGCTTAGATATTTTGAGCAGACAGAAGACTTCCTATTGATAGCCATAAATGTTTTGGGAATGAAACATTTCAGGTTTTCCATCTGTAGGCTGTCTGAGATGTCAACAGCCAATATGACCTGGTGTTTCCCTTGTAGGTCTATAAATAAAAGGTAGCTTGTTTAACTGATCTTGCAGCCGAAAGCAGAGGTGTGTATTAATGAGCTTTCTCTAATGGCACACTGACTCTATTTACAACACCGCCACTGTGAAGCCTTCTCTCTTACAGTCATAACTCATTTCCGACGAAAATGTCAGTTATTGCTCCACCTTATGGCACAAGCTGTTTGGTTTCTAGTTGGTTTCTTCCCGTTCCCAACAACTGACAGCTATTCTAGTCATGACTGTGATTAAGTACCCTTAGGAAAGCAGTCAACGTTTGATAATATATTGGCTTATGCTCTCATTCCCACAAAATGCATTTATGATGTGGTATGGAAGCAAAGAAAAATGTGTTTGAGCAATGATGATGTATCATATACAGATGATTGTGGCAGGCATAATGGTATGTCCTTAGAACCATTTTGGTATAATTTTGCTTCTAGTAATAGGATTTCTTAGGAAGTGCGTGGCATGTCAAGTTTTTAAAGAGGCATGTTGTCATAGAATCATATAATTGTCGAGTTGGAAAGGAATCCCAAGAGTCATCCAGCCTAACCCCCCACAATGCAGGAATCTCAACTAGATCATACATGGCAGACAGCAACCCAACATCTGCTTAAAAACCTATATCCCACAAAATATATTTCATGCTATTTCTGCTAATGAGTAGAGGACCTATCTGATGGCAGTTGTCCCCCCCCCCCTTCCCCCTTCACTCCCAAACACTTTTTCAGTTTTGGGATTGTTAAAAAGAAATGTAGTAGTAGTAGTAGTAGTAATTTGTACCCCATCCATCTGACTGGGCTGCCCCAGCCACTCTGGGTGGTTTCCAACAGAATATACAAAAACACAACAGAACGTTGTCACACAGGTCTGCCTTCAGGTGTCTACGGAAGGTCGTATAATTATTTATCTCTTTGACATCTGATGGTAGGGTGTTCCACAGTGCGGGCGCCACTATCAAGAAGGCCCTTTGTCTGGTTCCCTGTAACTTCACTTCTCACAATGAGGGAACCACTGAAGGATCCTTGGAGTTGGAAGAGAAAAAAAAATTAATAAGCTATTTTGTTGAAGGGTGTTTTACACGTTATATTTTTCAGATTTTAGAGCTCTGGTCAATTTAGCCTGTGAATTGATGGTTTGAATTTGGTATGAAAACCCCAGCCCACTATGGAAATGGATCACCAGTTTCATAGATATTCAGTTTTCATATACCATAGTCTAGGGTGGCTGACCTGTTTTGGCCCCAGAGCCAAATTGTCACCCACTCAAACCACCCAGGGGTTTCATCATGGCTACACATATCAGAGCACATATACAGCACATGCATTCTTGCACACACATACTCAGAGCACACAGACAAAAGGCTCCTTGAGAATGGGGGAAGGAGGAATCAAAAGGGTCTGGTCACGGTGCAGACCTTCTTCCTGCTAAAGTGCTAAGCAATCTCAGTACTCCACATTGAGTGCTTCCCCTTTCGACTCAGCCCAGCACTGCAGTGGAGATTCAAATTGCTTACATCCTCATGGGGTAATTTCTTCCCATTTTCTGGTACAATATCAGTGTTCAGAGGTCTGACTTCCTAGGACTTCCTAGCATTGGTGCCCTGGCAGAGGGAGAATGACAAGCACCTTGATGACTGCAGAAGAGATTGCCCAATTTTGCCAGGTTACAGCCAGATTACTGTAAGTGGCTTGGTGACCTTGGTCTATGCTGCATATTGTCATGTTTTCATATATATTATAACATGCAAGTGCTTTTTGCATCTGCAAAAAGTTAACATGTGGAATTGTACCCTAGGAGGAGCAGAACTATTGTATACAGTAGCAAAAGTTTTTTTGGATGCAAGGCTAATGCATAAAAAGCTATGTTGGCATTGTATTCACTGTTATTGCATGCAATGCCACGCAATGTATTTGTGAAGTGTGGCCATTCCTAAATATGTGTACATTATGTCATAGAAGTGAAAGTATGTTTATTCAAGCTTTGATTTTTTTAAAAAAAGAATAACTCCATTTACAGCTGTTTTTTGCAGACGCAAAAGATTGTTGCTATTATCCCAGGTGTCAATCTTGAGAAAAATGTGTAAGGGAGTGAGATGAAAGAATGACAGATTAATACCAGATGTCTGGGAGATATGGCTAGAAGCCTTCTAAGTTGACCAAGTAGCTCTTATATTCCTCCTGCTCTTTAGAAACTATATATCAACTCCTTGTAGACATATCATATAATGTATGAAAATGACCAATAATTTCCATGGTAAATAATTTGAAAGGAGCTAAAAATACCCAGATTTCAGCACTATTTTAGATTCTGTGAATGGTTTTAAGTAGGGCTGCACTGAAAAGAGGATGACATTTTCACCAAAGGTTTTAAGAGCACCTTGCATTCTAGGTAAAGGTCGGAAACATTTGCCCACACTCTGAAATAGTTATGTTTGCCCTCAATGACATCACACAGTTAAACCTGATTGTCTATGTGGTGTCATGTTGATTCATGATAGGCTCACAGAGTTGATATCAACTAAATCTGACTGATGATATGATGACATTATTTCTAAGAAAGAATGAGTTAATCAAAACAAATGGCACTGAAACAGCAGCTTAAGACTGATCAGGGAACACACTGTAAACAAGAAGTAATAAAGGGAAGGATTGCATTTCATCCCCTCCTGCCTCCTTGAGTTGCTGCTGCTGTTATTTAGGAAAGCAATAACTTTCTATTCAATATCCCACCTCAAACTTGATTTAGATATATTTTTTTCAATCTTAGTGTCTGTTGGCTGTAGAAATTACCTATACTCCAAATTATTATTATTATTATTATTATTATTATTATTATTATTATTATTATTATTTATACCCCGCCCATCTGGCTGGGTTTCCCCAGCCATATAGTTCAAATTTTAATTCTGCTTTGGGAAGGTAGGGTAAAGGGTCATGGCAGGACATCTGCAAGCTTTCTTGAATAATACTGTTTATTTAAAATGACACTGATTACCTAGACCCCTTCCAGTTTGGGTTTAGGCTTGGTCATCCTGATAGGTGACCTTTATTCAGAACAGGACAAAGGGAGTGTGATCTTGTTCCTTCTTCTTGAACTGTCTATGTCTGTTGACACTATCATAGTATACTCCTAGATCAATTCCATGGGATGGGTCCAATGTCCGGAGAGGAATGTTGGGAATTATGCTCGTTGTTAATTCTCCATAATAAGTGATTAGAAGAGGCTATGCAGGTTCCATAATGGTTGCAGTGGTGGTCTGGATGAAGGCAGTATTATTTTTACTGATAATTTTATAGTTTTATTCTCTTTGTAAATCACTTTTAGGGTGGGTGTGTTTTTACAATCAAGTGGTGTATAAATTTTAAGAAATAAATAAAATAAATAAATTGAGTTTGAATCCCGTCTAGATGGAGGCTCTGTGGGTAAGCAATCTTGTGTCCAAGAAATAGCCCAGAGTGGGATTTCACTCCTTCTGAAAGAGTAGACACACAATTCTGGATCCAGAGGCCCATGTGACCTTTGTGCTATGACTGCCTTCCAGTAGCTTCAACTGATGCAATAGCTGCATCCATTCGCAGACCAGAATAGCTGTAGTTCAGGCACTGCTAACTTCAATATGGGATTATTGAAGTGCACTCTCTCTGAAGCGTCTCTTGCGGTTGTTCGAGAAGCTCCACTTAGTGCAGAATGCTGCAACATGATTCCTGACCAGAGTGAGATTCTACCAGCATATTACACCTCTACTCAAAGATCTGTACTGGCTGCTCATTTGCTACTGGGCCAAGTCCAAGGTCTTACTATTAGCATATAAAGCCCTTAACACCTTGGGAGCAGTTTCCTTGAGAGATTGCCTTGCTCTCTGCTTGACTACTTTGATCTATGGAACTTGCACTCTTGCAAGCACTATACAATGTTCACTCCATAACTGCAAGGAGCTGAGCTTTCAGTGTGGCAGCAGCAATGGTCTGAAACTGCCCCTGCTTATTAACATTAGGCAGCCATCCTTGTTGTGCTGTTCCAGATACCTGCTAAAAAAACATTTTGGTTTTGGCAAGCCTACCTGGAGGTAAACAAGTTGTGCATTTTTGTTTCTAGTGATTTCATTTGTATATTTAAAAATTATTTTAAATTGTTTTACATAGACCGTTTTTAGATATATTTTTAATTTAAGTGGTATATAAATTCTAATTAATGGGTTTTTTTAAAAGAAAGAAACAGCCTACACTGAAAATGTACTGTTCAAAATGGAATAAAAAGAAGGGGGGAGAGAAGGAATTACCTACACTATGCAGAATGTAGAATTAAGTTCAAGAACTGCAGTCCTTAAAAACTTATCTTTCATTTCCATTCCAAATGATTGCCCAGAAAGTCTTGGAAATGTTCCTACAGCATGTGCCAAAGGCAGAAAATCCAGAACAGGCTGCATGGATCTTGGGGTTGGAACACCTACGTCAGAGGGGCTTCTCTGCAACATCTGTATTTCATGGCTTTCCTCTGATCCTCTGGTGTGTCGCTGCATTGTTTTCAATGGAATTGTGCCAGAGCCAGCAACATGTTCAGCAGCTAGGGAAAAATGATGCCCGTGCACTGCATAATTAGTTACCCTAAAGGAAACAGCAGCAAAATGGCTGTCATCAAATCTTAGAGCTGGAAACAACAAAGTGGATAATCTAGCCCAGAGATTGCCAACTGGTAATCCTTGAGCCAGATGTGGCCTACAAAGCACTTTTATCTCCTGGCCCTACCAAATTTGAAACAAGAAGTCATAACTTTTTTGCCTAGAGGTTTACTTACAAAGAACATAAAATTGCTTTCAAACATTGTGACAGCTAGAGATAATTCCACACTTAAAAAAATTATATGTATTCATACAGTTTTAATCCCTGTGCCATTAGTTGCTCAGAAACAATAAGAGTCTGTTCATTTTTTATATTTGTTTTATTGTATTGCTACCCAATGTATTTTCCAGAAGGGCAAAAGAACACAGCCAACCTGTCTCTGGAGGAGATTTTTTGAGATGCACATTTGTTCCTCAGCTCTCCCACCCAAGTCAGGAACCTCTACTACTGCTTAATTGCCAAAAACTTCTGTTCTGCAAAGTACAGTACAGGTCTAGCGCCTGGGCAATGGTCTGGAGATTAGACAGCTAATTATACAAACACTGGCACTCCTAATACATTCAAATTGCTCTCTCTGAGGGAGTACATACTGTATTAGAAAACCACCAACAGAAGCTTGTTGGGCATTTTTATAGCACTCTAAAAGAAAGACGGTTCCACCAGGTAGCTCGTCCCAATGCTTAATTTTAATAGCAGCTGCCACATTTTTAGAGACTGAAATAAATTCCAGAGATTACTCCCAAAACCCTGGTTCCAGTCTGGAACCCTGATACTATCACTGAATGTACAACTAATTCCTCAGTTTTGTAAAACTGAATGGAAGGTGGCAGCAACAAAAAACAGAATTAAGGCTGCAATGCTATAAGCACTTTCACAGAAGTCCCATTGAAAGCAATAGGGCTGAGTAGACCTGTAGACACTGTAAAAATGCTAAATTTGTGAGGGTGTTTAGAAAGGAGAAAGGGGAAGGCTCAGTATAACAAAGTAAAAATGAGAGGGCTATAGATGGGAGTTGTGTTTTCAGAGTTCTGTCGTTCCCAAATGGACTTAGAAAATGTCATGTTTGCCAAGGCTACTCTTAATTAAATGGACAGCTGCACAGTTGTTGGACAGTAAACTTAACAAAACTTAGACCTCAGGTTGTTTGCTAAAATATGTGCTCTAATTTCTAGACCTTTAGCATTTATTTATTTACTTTTTATCTGGAATGACCGAAATCTTCCAAGCTTCATTGGCACCTAGAAAGACATCAAATATTCCAAGGGGGAATTCCCTAGCAGCCAAATAAAATTTCTGAGTCACAGGTCACTTATTTCTTCAGTTTTAAGGTGACTACTCTTGAGAAGAAAGTTGCCCGTTGATGCATATAACATTTATCGATAAAGCTAAGTCCAAATAACAAGTAACAGCAAAGGGCAGCAAAAATGTAATGGTCTTGTTATCTATCATCCCACTATGGTATATATTGAGATTCTATTCTAGGTAATTTTCTCTTCAATTTGAGGATCACTTCATGTGGACGAGGCTTCCTGAATAGGAGATTTACTACCTAGTCTTAAGAGAAGTGTAGGCACATCTGCTCAAGAAAAATTAGATGTTGGGGTGCTTACATTCTGCTTTATGAAGCTAAGAGGACTACTTTGGTTTCCCTTGCTGTAGGCATATTGTCTGATGGATGCAACATGGGATAGGATGTTGATGATGCTATTGATTGATTGATTGATTGATTGATTGTATGAATATGGCATCTGTTAAATCATATAGATTCACAAGGTAGCTAGAAATATATGATCACAATAAATGAGAGCAGTTAAAACAATGAGAACAATTAAAAAGTACAATTAAACAATTAAAGAGAACAATTAAAAAGTCATTCTTATAATCCTGCCACCCTCACAGGCACAAACAGGGAGGGACTTTTCAATGGATGCTCCCAGAATTTGGAACTCCATTCCTAGAGAAGCTAGACTGGTCCATCTTTGTTGTCCTTCTGCTGGCAGGTTTTTTCCCTTGGAACACCCACTTTTCTCTGTTCACAGAAAGATCTTTGGGAAATGGGTTGTTGAGGTTGCTCTCAGGCATCTTTGTAACCAGGCAGCTCCAGCAACTTAAAACCTATGCCAACCAGCAGTTAAGAAGCTAATAACAATCACAACATATTTACAGCGTTCTGGACAGAATGTAATAAAATACGACTTTTTCACCAGTGTGCCACTAGCTGGTGGATTATCTAAGAAAACTAAGAGTCTAGTTGGCACACTGAAAACAACCACCACTACCACAAATTCCTTCAGACTTCTTTCCCCACAAATTCACTTGTAAATTGCATGCCAAAGGAAGGGCAGTAGCTTTTCTTCATAGCCAAAGACATCAAGAAGCTTCAGAACTGGTAGGGGCTATCACTGCTCATACCAGGAAAAGCATAACTGTGGGTGACACAATGACAGAAAATCACAGAGGTGATGTGCTTTATATAACAATTTTGTCCTATACATGCAGTTGTGAAGTGTGATTGTGCATCTGCCACACAAAGAACAGGTGCTATAACTGCAGGGTCTGCGAGTTTTGCTGCTGTTGTTGTTACACATAACTCACAATGCACTTTAATTTTACTGTTGTGCCTATGTGGCATTATTATTTTTTATTAGTTTTTAGAAAACTGGAGGTCAGTTACACCCATACACTGTTGTTGTAGATTTATGTTCATTACATTGTGGGGTTAACTCAAGTGATTATTGTGCAACTACTGTTTACTAGAAAAGCGAAGTTCGAAATGAAATCATTTATTATTATTTTAAAAAGCCTTGCAAATGGTTTTATGTTGAATACTTTCCACCAAGCATTTTATTTGTATTGCTTTTTCTGGGTACATTTGACACCAAAACCAGACTGAGACAGTCAGTTTTGCTATTGAAAAGTAATTTCTCTGTTTTGTTTGTGGCAGCCAATGATCTGATCCTCACAGTAGCTCTTGTTCCAATACTTCATGCTGTTCATAACATTGAAGAGAACTCTTCCTACACCGCTGAAAACTTGTTCTTTCTTATTGTTTAAGCTCCTTTACTTAAACAGTCTCTAGAAGCCTTAACACTGTGTACATAGAAGAATACAGTATTACCGACCCCTACACCATGCATAATGATGGATTAAGACAGCGGAGCGAAATCTGTTTCATCCATAAACTTCAGCAGATGTTCTGAATTCTGGTTGATTTGTTGCATGTCCAGTTTGGATTGTTTTTTCAAACACTGTACTCATTATAGCAGGATATGGTTTATTTAATAAAGCTTTACAGAGTTTTTTATGGCTTTATTGCAGTTTGAAGGGTGCAACAAAGCATTTTCTCGACTTGAAAACCTTAAGATTCACCTGCGGAGTCACACGGGTGAGAAGCCTTATCTTTGTCAGCATCCTGGCTGCCAGAAAGCTTTCAGCAACTCTAGCGACCGGGCTAAGCATCAGCGAACACACCTGGATACTGTAAGCATCACATTATTCTATATGACGCTATATATAGTGCATCCTTTGTAACAGGACCTTTCCTGAAACCAGCACAGCCATAGAATCATAGAGTTGGAAGGGACCCTGAGGATCATTTAGTCCAACCCCCTGCAATGCAGGAATATGCAGCTGTCCCACATGGGGATCGAACCTAGAACGTTGGCATTACCAGCATGCGCTCAGTCTATTCCTGTGTGCTACAATGTGTTTTTTGAAAGAAAATGGGGAAATTATTATTATCCTATCAAAAGGTTCTCCATGGGCTTTATTTCATTAATAAAAAATATTTTTATGTCACCCTTCATCAAAACTGACTTCAGGGTACTTTACAATAATTAAAAATACGAGGTCATCATTAAAATGCAACACAGAGAGCAACATTGGCACACAACAGATAAAGGAGCCAGCAGAAATATTTAAAATTCCTTAAAATTATATTTGCACTTTAAGGTTTTGTCTAGCACCTAGCACCTTGGTGCCTTGCATGTCTCCTTGTGGAGGGCATTCTACAACTGGGACATCACTGCCAAAATAGTTCTCTGTCTAGGAGGGATTTGGCAGATACTAAGGCTTGGCATAAGGGGTTGGCATCATCAGGCACTTGCCAGAACCTTGAGTCCTCTGAAGGGCCCACCAACCCCCTATCCCATCTTAAGGTAGGCTGGTGCTAGCAGCAATAGAAAAGCAGTAATATAATAGGAAACCACCCTTTTAATTCCCTCACACTGTCTTTGGGGCCTGACAGTGTTGTTCCAAAGGTATTGTGAGGAAATTAAAATGGCAGGCTCCAGCAGCTCAAAGAGCTTCTTTGCTACTTGTGCCCACCAGCTTCAAGATAAGGAGGCCAGAGCTTCCATCGCTTAAAGGGGGAAGGCTTCACTCACTGCTTCTACACTGCCAAAGGCCTCACCAAACTTGACATCAGCCGTGTAGATCACCTTAAAGATAGGCAGGTTGCTACAAGAGTGAGCACCTCTTCAGGTTGTTGAGAGCTAGTAAACAGCATGACTTTAAACTGGATTTGGAAGCCTGGTAGTGAAGAAAGTTTTTTTTTAAGATTGGACAGTAATGGTCTGAACGAACTGCCCCGGTCAAAATACTGGTAGTTCTGAACTATCTTCAAAGGCAGCTCCAGTGATTCATACTGGAGGCTACCAGGGCATGGATAACCATGGGCAGACTATCTTTATCCTAGAGAGATCACAACTGGCACACTGGCTGTAACTACTGAAAGGCACTTGGGACTATTGAGGGCCTTTTAGGGGTTCCTATTGACCACCCCTTCCACAATCCCAACTGAAGCAGACTTCAGAAGCAATGAACATTTTTAAAAAGTCCTAAGACTTCATGTCAGCATTCCCTAACCTGGCACCATATGTTTTGGACTCCAACTCCTATCAACCCAGCCAGCATGACAAAAGATCAGGGCAGATGAGAGTTTTAGTCTAAAACATCTGGAGAGCACCAGGTTGGGAAAGGCTGCTTTGTATTGTGACAATATATTGTCATTACTAAGCTCTCCACCCCAATGGCACTTACAGCCTCCTTTATGTAAGGTGGTGTAATGCTCAATTTTGTTGTCCTAGCGTAGTAAAACGTCATTAATGCATATAGCCCACAGTACTTCCAAGAGTATTTGGGACCCATCTGCACTATATGTTAAGACGGTATCATACCGCTTTAAACAGTCATGGCTTCCTCCCAATAAGGGTGCTGAGAGTTGCTAGGATGCCCCCATTCCTGTCACAGAGCTGCAGAGTTAAATGTATTGTTTAAATGCATAGTGCAGATGGAACCTTGGATAGGGATAAACAAATACAAAGTAAATAGGGTTATACCGACTTCGGCAAACTACCACAAACTATTCAATTAATTAGAATTTCTAGAGATTTCTAGGTTACTACAGTTTGGATAATAGCTATTTTACAATACTGCCCAGATCATGTTAGCCTTTACTAGTGTCAACCCACCCATGAAAGCAAAGCAGACTCCTTAGGTCACCTAAGCTCCTGGGCCAAAGCTCATAAAGAATAACAGCAAGAGTCCTTCCTTTGTCTTTTTGAAAGAGGTGAATATGTGGTTTAACGTTTGGCCGGGTGTTTATGGGGCAGAAACCTGGCGGTTAATTGATATTTACTTTTAAAGCAGCTACACATTTCAGACAGTACAGCATTAAGGAATGTGTAATGTACATTATGCCCTCCAAAAACAAACAAGCCAGTCAGTCACATTTTCCAAACCCAAGCACACTTACAATAACAATGTTTTATTTATTTGAAAGTCAGCTTTAGAGATTTGAATTTGTAATTACTTCTAAAATGTGGCTCTTTTGAAATTTAATATGCTGTATAGGATGCACCTTTTTGAAGTTGTAACGGCTTGACGTTAATGTAAGTGGAATGAGGTGGAAGGGCGGACTAAGTTGGCTTGCAGAAATAATTTTGTAGACTTCGTGGTACATACAGAACCAAGTCCCTCTCTGCCGCCTTGTTTTTTTGTATGAGTGCTGTTGCACATCATTTTGTAGATTTCATGGTGCACCAGAACCAAGTCTCTCTCTGTCTCCTTATATCTTGTTACATGGGTGTTATTGCAAAGAGCTCCTTTAACTTTCTATTCTCTTTTTCCTTCCTTCTTTGTCTTTACTTTTTCTCCCATATCTGTCTTTACTCTGAAATATTCATAATCAGCAAAAAGGTACAGTAATAATTTTGACTAACCTTTTGTTAGTGCTGTAGCTTAGTTTTCTAGACATTCTTTAATTTTTTTGCTGCATTCACAACCTGCATACGCCAGCATTCATTTTCTTATATATTTTCACCTAATTATTTAATCAATAATTTTAGATTTGTTTTGTCTTTTGCTTTTTTAACATAGATCTAAGTAATTAGAATGTGTCTTGCATGCTGGTGTTTAATGTTCCAAATGCATGAAACAGAAGATCTGCAGTTCGCGGAACAAACTCTGATCCCTTTTAATATGCCTACTGTGTAACTGAATCCTGTGTGAAAGTGAGATTGAAAAGGTTTGGACTAGTATGGATGGACTTTTTCTGATCTAGTTTCCCCCATCCTTAATAATGTGTTACTATAGCTGGGAAAATACTCTGCCTAGTTAATTCCACTAAGGAATTGTTTAATGGTTTCCATCATCCTTCCTCAAATTTCGGTTGTCTGTGTGTTCCAGGCACTTTCAATAAATTGACTTTCATATGTAAGTTTCTGGGTACGTATCAGGTTAGCCTTTGGAGCTTTGAGCTGGTGAATGATCTTATTATTCCTTTGGAAATTTCCTGCTGGTACAAGGAGCAGGACTACTTATTCCTCTGGAGGCGCCTACAAAGAAAAAGGATTTATATGGACTGCTTAGTTCTTATTGAATGCATGTGGAAGTGATTTGAGATTCCGAATGCAGGTCAATCTGTCATTTATCTTCTCTGAAAGGAGAATCTGTAAATAATTACGAAGACCTGTTAGAATGTGCTGGTTTGATCGAATAACAGATTATTAGGTTAGGGTTAGGTCTAGGGCTGTCCTGGAAACTGGATTAGAATCTACCTTTTAAAGAAGAGATAAGATGACTGCTTTTATAGTGCTGGAAAGATTTACTACCAATGTTGTAAACCAGAATTGTTAAATTTTGTCCAAAAGAAGAGCAGGAGGAATCAATTTGGTGCCTGCCAGGTGTTTTAGACTACAATTCCCATGATATCTGTTGGCCATGCTGGCTAGGGAGGGCACCGTGTTGACTGCTCCTGCAAATGAAAAGATTGTAGAATTGCACTGGATTGTCCTAATGTCATATTGTCTACCCATATCATACCTCTGATATGTCAACTCAGCCAGCTAGATTGTAGGATGATAAAGGCACAGAGATCAGCAGTAAGCAAGGGATATCATAATACCAGAACTTTCAGCAGAGTAAAGAATAAATGAAATGGATAATAAAAGCCATGGATATATGCAGGATAGTGCAAAAGAATACAAACTTCCTTAGAAAATGAGGCTACTCTGATATTTGAAATAAATCTTCAGAATGGTTGTGCCCATGTGAGTGCCCCTAGGATTGTGCAGTGTTTCTGATGGGCTGTTGGTCTGATGTGTTGTCACATAAGTATTATGTAGGGGTTGTCCACAGGGGCACAGCAGGATGTGTGGTTGTAAAGACTTGTGGGGGAATGTTGGCAATACTGTATTTCTTCAGTAGTTGTGGACACTGGACAGAGGAAGTGCCTCTTAAAATTAATAAAAAGGATGGACATGTAAAGAAAGTATCATTTAGTTGTTAGGCCTCATGGCATTTTCAAGACCTGATGTAATTTTCTCCGTTGCAGTTTCATCTAGTACACCTTATCCAAAAACATTAAGTGCCCAGATGTGTAAAATGCTTCAAGCATTTGGACTAAGTCCAGAATAAAAGCGATTTCTGCAGCAGATCTGGATGTACTACCTCTGGTTCTTTGCCAGGCCTGTTATACACAGTTATGCTTGCTCAAGTAGCATTTTCAAGCTGAGCAAAGCAACTAGAGGCTTCACAACATGTTTGCACATCACCAACAATCCCTGAATATTTCATGTTCTGAACATAACATTTCATACCTTTAGGATAATGTTTCTAAAACAGACATCCTTCCATGTTATCTTTTCCCCTCCTCTTTCCTCTCCACATGCTTACAGAAACCATATGCCTGCCAGATTCCCGGGTGCTCCAAGCGCTATACTGATCCAAGTTCCCTCCGAAAGCATGTGAAAGCTCATTCTGCCAAAGAACAACAGGTGCGCAAAAAGGTAAGACCACCAGTCCAAAAAAGGTAACAATTCCAAATGAATGTTCACCTGAAGTGTTTCACTGAATGTCATAGGGCAATTCTTAGTTCACCCTGTCAAATAATCAACCAGTGTCAGGATATACACCCAATTCCTGTACCAAAATCTGCTGAAATCTGTAATAAATAAAGATGAGACCTGTTTAATCCCAAAATAGTTTTAATGTGTTTACTGCTCCTTCATCATTTGTTGACCCCACTGTCCTCAGCTTCACTGCTCTTGGACCTGCAACTGAGAGGACATGAGAAGCTGCTTTATACCTGGGCTTGGTCTACCTAGCTTAGCATTGCCTATTGGTTGCATCTTTTGAGTTTTTTAGGCAGAAATCTTTCCAGGATTGAACCTGGAATCTTCTGCATGTGGCTTCACAACATGCCACAACCTGTCCCCCGTGCATTCAATTCCTGCCTTTTCTCAGGCAATGGTACATCAATGAGCTCTAAAATTCTTTTAAGAGAACAAAATGAAGTAGTTATTTAGTAGTAGTTTAAACTTTTATTGGCTGCAGCTGCTGATTGTGATCCAGAATTCTCAATCTTTGTATGTGAAAAAACAAACTGCCTGCAGGATAGAAGGCTAAACTGATTTGCCTGGATCTTTTAGTTTAGAATAACTGAGCCCAAGGGAAGGCGGAATGCAAAACTGTAAACTTCAAAACAATAACCATTTATTAATGGTCACAACATAGAATGGCTGTTTCTGTGTAATTTGAGCCTTGTGTTATGACAAAAGCTTGGCAACATCAGCATGTTTGAAGGAGAATTAGAAATGCTTTTCTTTCTTAATTCTCTTCTCCTGCTGTTTTTAATATGATCAACATTGTGGTTTGCAAAGAGCATGCTTCGGACACTTTTGCCAGTGCATTCATTTACATGGAAAACAGCTGCCATATCAGCAGTACCTCTTGCACATTCCTAACAGCCCGCCATTTTGTCAGCTCTAATCTCGATAAGTGCAAACACTTTTCCTCCCCTATCAAATACCCTTCCAACCACTGCAGTTACAAAAGTGATGCAATCCTTTCAAGAGAAGGAACCCAAGATACTAGATACTAGAGGGGAATATGGAGCCAAATTACTCCATAAAATTGTGAGGAGCACAAGGGTACATTATGTTTCTGAGAAACAAGATGCTGCTGGTTTAAGATCAGCATGCTTAATTTCTGTGTGCAAGAAAACCCAAATGATTTCTAATTAGAAGCACTAAGCACCTAATATATCTTCAATTACTCTAGTCCTGAAAACAATGGCATTTTGTTTCTTCCTTATATATGTAGGCTATAAGGAAAAAGGCATATGCATCCAATTAACTGCACTTTAGTTCTGCACTTTGAAATGAAAATCTCTTTGTTTTATCCTTCCCCTTTAGCTACACTCATGCTCTGATGCTGAACAAGACATACTAAGTGAATGCTTAGCCATGCAGCAACTCCACCCTTCTTCACAACACATTTTGGATGGCAAGTGTGGGCGATCAATGGGCCACCATGATCTAATAACAGGTAGGAACATTTCTCAAAGATACATTATAGCATGCACCATCCAGTCTGGTGCACACAGAGCTAAGATTCAAATCCCCACCTAGCCACAAAGCTAATCAGGTAGGCTTAGGCAAAGGCACTATCCCTTGGTCCACCTGGCCACACAAGGTTGTTGTAAGGCTGAAATAATACACTGATGTTCATGGAGAGAGAATGTGACATAGCAAATAAATACAATTCTAAATTCTGAGGTTTTGAAAAAGTTTCCATACATTCAAAGTAGAACCAGTGCTTTTCCTCCCAGGGGGTACTCAAGGGTACGCATTAACTGACACCTCTCTTTTTGTTGTTAAAAAGTGTGACGCTTACTGTGACAACTTCAAGTTGAGTACCGGCACCTATTTTTCTAGAAAAAAAAGCACTGATAGGACTAAATGCATTGGCTGATAACCATGCATTGTTGCAAGGAAAATTAGAAGTTGGCTTGGAATCAGTCTTCTCAAAGAGTGTTTACAGCTGGTGTGTATTTTCGGTTCAAACATATTTGTGATTATTTTTCCAACAGTCCATAATTTGTCTGATGGACAGTTCATGTTTATGGTACCCATGTGAATTGGCCATCAGACAAATTTTCTGCCATTGCCAGTTGAGCACCTAAGTAATTTTAGATCCTGGATTTAATGGGACATCCTTTCAGGCTGTCCTGTGTACCACTGCAGTTACAAAGCACACAATTAACATTTGTCTTCTCCCCGCTCCCCAAGCACCATACTAAGCTTTCCAACTGCTTCCACATTCCTGATGTGTTAGAGCACAAAAACAGTGTGCCAGCCCTGATTAAAAAAAAATATTTTGAGCATGTGCAGTTTTGCATTTTAAACTTGCATAAATAATAATAAAGAATAATAAAAATTACCAGGCCTTTGGGTAATTAACACTCTATTGCCGTTTAAATGTGTTTTGGGGGAGCGGGGGTTATTAGTTTGTTCATTTTTGTTTTATTGTGTATTTTGTGTCCTCATTTAGTTTTTTTGTTGTGAACCATCCTGTGATCTTCGGATGAAGAGCGGTATTAAAATTTAATAAATAATAGTAATAATAGTAATAAATCATGGCACCATCATGACTACAATGATAAAATGAAGTTTGTGTCTACTGCCATTGCTGCCATACATATTTATTTGTGAATAAGCACTATTTTGTTGTAGAAAAGGATAATCTAAAAAAATAAAAATAAAATCAACATCTGTAACCAAATGTATACCACCCCATGTATACAGTATGTGTGTAGGTGTATGTATATGCACACACACACACAGAGAGAGAGAGAGAGAGAGAAAGAGAGAGAGAGAGAGAGCGCCACAGTGACCAGTATCAGTCCTGGTGGGTCCTCCTGGATTAATTCATGCCAGACCAAGGTACTGATGCTGGGTCTGGTTGCCAATGTCTCCATCATCTACCACTCTCCGGATTGTCATGGGGCTGGTCCTGGTTTTTGGCTTAGAGGTCCAGTCCTAGTGCAACACTGGCCATTATGCCATGTTAAAGGCTCCCTGGAGATGTGGAGAGGGAGCTTTCAATTTGTAACTGTTTGCTTAAGAAACAGGCTTATTCATTATTTATGTCATAAATTTTGATAGTGCTAAAACTGAAACCATAGTTTCTTTGTTCATAGTGGTTTAGGCCTCCTCTCTCAGTAAGTTGTATCAGCAGAAAAACATGCCTTGTTTGTTTGTTTAAAGTTGATAACAAAATAGAAAAATTAATTTTCCAGAGTCTTCATTTCAAAGAAGCTGTTTATCTAGGACCTCATCTGCAACACTGTTATAATTAATTTTGTTTGGGGGCACATCAGCCAGTCAATATTTTTTAAACATTACCCACAATATTTTTAAAATCAATATTTTTAAATTGATTTAAATGAGATGCATCATTTAAGTCCTGATTAAAAAAAAAAAAACTCTTGTATGTCACGTAGGCACAGTTTCTCATCACAAGTTGTTGTGACTTTTATTTGTTGTTGTAGTAGTATTTCTATATTTAATGAGTCATAAGCAAACAAGAGAGATCCCTGCCCAAGGACCCTACTATGTGGAAGAGTCAAAGAGGTGAATAGGTAAGAAAGGCAGAGGTGGGCATATCAGGGGATGGAAAGGTGCAAGCAGAGTTGTGCATGCTTAAGCTTAGTTTTAGGTTCAGGACATGGCTAAGGGGCTAAGTTAACACTTCAGCGAAATGAAGAGCAGTGAGTTATAGCCTTGTAGGGTCCAGTGATACTATGGGTGGGATGCCAAGCAGCCAGTAAATGTATAAGATAGAGCACAAAGCACTAAAGACGTTCTTCTTCCAAGTTAGTAATTGGAACCAACAGGTGGGTCTCAAGCAGAGGTAGAATTCCATTGGTAGGAGCTTTAATAAAATGTTTGGGAATTGAAATTCCTGTGTAGTGTACATAGTAGACTACACATGCTTCAGAAAGTAACGTGCAAGTCAAATTCACCATATAAAGCTTTCCTTTATTCTGCTTCAAAATACTTGTTTATGCTGGGCTGTTCTGTCAAAGAAACCACAGCATTAAGGTAGAGAGTGCTGTGCCACTGGGATTACTTGGATTACCAAGAACCTTTCCACCTAAACTAAGGCTGCAGCATATTTAAAATATGTCAAGGATGAAAGCGAACATACAGATATGAATCATTTTTCAAGCCTCCTATCCCTTGTGCCAAACTTCAAAGCAAGCCTGCCTGGGCTTGGGCTAGAAGTAGAGAATATCTGAGATGAATGCTCTCTGTAATCACAATACATGGGCATTACAATTCTGCATTTTTAAAAAGTCCTAATGTGGTGCTTTAGCATAACGTTGAAACCTCAATCTACTATCAACTATTTATGAAAATGCTCAGGAACATAAGATCCTCGCTGAGTCAAACTGGGGATCCCTCTAAACCAAGATGTCCCAGCCCTGTGGTATATGAACTCAGGTCTATCAGATCCAAGTGCAACAATCCTCTGGGCCTTACCGACTTCTGTTGTGAGGCAGATGATGGACGAATCTGTAGGTCAAGTAGTGTCGTGCACGCAGAAGGCTCTCTTTCTCTCTCTCTTTTGGCATTTCTTCTTGCTCTGTATTTTCTGCACCTTTTTGGTTTTGTTTTTTGCTGCAGTTACTTGGCAGAAACCCCAAAAAGCCCTTATCCCAGATGGTCTGCAATGCTAGTTTAGTAACAGATGTTAGTGCTAAAGGTTAAACCATTTAGATTTTGATGGATGGCATGTATTTATAAACCGAAGTGGTTAATGTGTTAAGAAGCCCAAGGTACTCCCTTCCATGCTTAGGTACATAGTAGGAAGACAGCATTTATAGGGCTTATGTGCAGCACATTGCACCTTGGCGACCATTCCTCCCTTGAATGTACATTAAGGGACTGAAACAACTCAATGGTTTCATGCTTTAGGATCCATCCAGGGAGATCTTTGCTTTTATGAAAGTGCACAGCTTTCCCGGATGTGCAAATAGGAATTTGTACAGAATGCAGGGTAGAGTATTTTCTCATCAAACCAACAGACACTTCACTGACTTCAGTGCACACACTATTCTGTGGCTATGGTGATGTTCTCCAAACAGACAACACCTCCTAAAATGTCTACTCTTTGGAGATTAGTTATCAATCAGTGATGGAATGTGAGCAAAAAAGCCCAAGCTCATACTAGAGTTACATACAATTTTGAGAAACTTCTCCAACACTTTTCAGATGTGAATTTGCACAGAGCAATAGCATGTGGTGGTAGCCTGTACTCCATATCCAATGCATACTCATTAAAATGTCTCAACAGAGCCTTCTGTATGCAGCTTCATGTGTAGAGGGCTCTATCCACATGCATGTGAGCTTTCAAAAGGTATTTTAATGCATGTAGGTAAGGGGTGAAGCTGCCACTGTGATGCCACCCCCATCAGTGTACAAAT
This sequence comes from Podarcis gaigeae, assembly GCF_964106915.1. Taxonomy (NCBI): domain Eukaryota; kingdom Metazoa; phylum Chordata; class Lepidosauria; order Squamata; family Lacertidae; genus Podarcis; species Podarcis gaigeae. Next base: position 56,826,923 of record NC_139682.1, on the reverse strand, counting down.
TCATATCTGAAAAGGGCTCATGTGTCTTCCTTATACTCATGTCTCTTCCTTATACAGGTATATGCTACTACAGGAATCTGGAGTTCCCTACAGTGGGTACCCATATCAAACTTGGTACGTGTTTCAATGTTAAATGCTATGCAGTTGCAAAAGCACTACTCAAATCATATCACCCTCAATTGCTGTACAAAAATATGGAATGACTGCCTAAGACCAGTTGGGAAGAAGTAACTGAGTTCTCCTATTAAGCATCTGGTTTTAGATACCGTATATGTGCCAATTGCTAGGGATTAACACAAAATGGTAACCAATGGTACCTGTCTGGCTACTGGCCACAAATTCTTGGGGTAAATCATTGCTCTGTCACAGAATGGTGTTTCTGCGTTTAGACTTAAGTCATGTTTAGAACAGAGCCATTGAAACCAATGAAGCTTAAGTTAGTCTAACCGAAGTCCTATTGATTTCAGTGGGTCTAACCTAAGTCTAGATCCCAACCCTTAATGCTTAGTCATGATAATTTTGTGATATCCAAAAGCAGCCAGAAAATGCATTTCATGCTGGAAAGGTCAAATTTGTCAACCTGTGCAGAATTAGTTGTGCTTAAGCCCATTGATTTAAATGGTATTAAAGCCAAATGTAATGTGACTTTAAATCACATGCTTTGCACTTGAGTATTATGCATATTGCATGTGTGGAGGCCCTGGTCTGAACTGAAACAGCAATGGCAGGAAAAGGAAAAGCCCCCTATCCCCATGTTACGGTCGTGAAAGAAAGACCTGAATTAGGAGAATGTAATTCTGTTGATGTGATTAAGCTGCTAAATCTAGATCCAAATAGAGCTTTTTGCTGCCTGAAATCAATAATTATGTGATTTCATTTTGTGTTCTCCACATGAATACTGATAGTCCTTTCATCTGCCCCAAATTGCAATATCCAAATGTTTGGACTTTGGCACAATACAGGTTCCCCTGAAAGGGAATAGCTCTTTCCATTACTCTTCCAGTTGTCCAAACATCAAAACAGTTGGGTTTTTCTTCCTCTTCTCTCATATTAAATTAGTTATTTATACAATCTGAGTTCCAGTCAAATAATTAAAGTAGCAGCTATGTGGTGTCTAGCAATGATGTGTTACATCTTTTTTAAATGTCATCTGAATGTCACTTGCATGAATTCAGCATCAAAAGACTGTGCCAAAAGGAAATTATAACACCCTGGAACCACACAGACATACAAATGAAAGCAGAGGTAGAATCAATGATACTGTCTGCAGAGAATAAGTGATAGAACAATATTTTCCCAACTGTTAGTAATAGGTTGTCATTATATTCCCCAGAGGGACTTTCACATAACACAAGATGGGTCTTGTGGTTTGGAGCCCTTCTTGTAAAAACATGGATATGTGCAGCTAGCTCACTCAGTTTAAATACAAATCCTACATCAGCCTGTTCCAAAATAACTGAAGTTAATGAGAAAGTAAAATTGTGGATAGTATCAAGCCAGACTAAAAGAGGTCATGAAGTTAAACAAGCCACCAGGAGTGGTAGCAGACACAAGCATCAACCTCACACTCAAGGTCACCATCAACTCAGATTGTTGCAGCCAACCACATGCTGGGCTCTCCTTCTCCACCAGAAATGTGGTCTGCTTCATCTCATGCTCCATTGGCCAATGTATCATGCTCGAGCTGCTCACCCTTGGCTGAGAGCTGTGGGATAAGAGCCCTTTTGCTCATGCCCTTGCTAGGCATGAGGTTTAAGTATGATACATGGAGATATGGGAGAAAGGGGAGGCTAGTCTTCCCTGCTGAATCTCTTTCTACTAACACACCAGCCCCACTTTCACTTATTCATGCTGATATAATTTATTTATTGGGCTCAGGAGTGTAACACACTACATCACTGAAACTGCACCTGTCCTTCCTAACAGGAGTATATGTACATTATACATAGTACTTGAACAAAGTATTTGTTCTCTTTGCTGCCTGAAAGGATCATTATGCAGATGGGGGCGGGGAAGAGAACAGCCATTGGTTCTATCTCACTGAGGCATTGTTGTAAAGCTGGTGGGGAATACATTTGCAGAAAAAGATGTTGTGAAGTGCACAACTCCCTGAAACCAGGAAAAAGCCATGGCACAGGCACCTTATTCTGTTCCCTACTGTTGTCTACCCCCCACCTCACTTTCAGATCAAACAGTAATGTTTCTCAGCATGTTTCTCAGGTATATGCATGACCGTGTGAAATTGCCTGGAAAATTCAGAGCTCATATTTCTTAGGAAATGGTCTGATGGGAAATGGCAAGAGCTGAAGGGATGCGTCTCAGGAAGAGACTCAGGCTACATATAAATATATATAAAAACAGAAATTGGGTTTGTTTTTTAAACCCACTGTGGCATGAGCCCAGCTTTCCTCATCCTCCTTTCAGATGGCATACATTCCTGTCTCCACAATGAATGCTGATTTTCTCACAGGTTTGGTTTCTCCCCTCATGTTTCTTTGTTGTTATTGCTGTACAAAATGTTGTTTATATGGTTATACATTTATGCAATCATATGGCATCTGAATTTGTTTCATTTGTATGTATGTTTGTTTGCTTGCTTCCTTACTTGTTTGCTCAGAAATGTGAAAAGCTGCTCCAGGGTGAGGTGTACTTATTTACATTTCCTTTTGTTTCTACAGCTCGGTATGTTCACATGTCTCCTATGAATGTAAATCTTAAAGCCTATACCTGAGAATGCCCTTTACTAGTATTACTTAAGAAAATAAAGTAGTATGAATATAGTAAGAAGATGATTTAATGCTTCTGTTTATTGCCTGGCACTGATTAGCTAGCCTGGAGGGACCATTGTCACGAGACAATTACAGTGGTGCATGTGTTTCTAGATAAAACAATTCATGGCAGGGACCTAGCCTGTCACATCTGTTTTGAGACATCTGCCCAAAGGAGAGGTTAAACAAAAGTTTACATTTTTCAGGGCTGAGCTTCTTCACTGGCAACTTTTCTCTTTCCTCCTTAGGCATGTACACAGGTTCCAGCACTAACCACAATGGACCGTCACCTGGTCTCCTGCCACCATCTCATGATGTACCTGCAAAACAACATATGCTTGAGTCCTCCCTCACCAATGCACACCATCATGTGTCACCCATAGAAGGCACCAGAGAAGGGTATGTTGCCTAGGAATGTGTTTTTAATGCAGTCCAATGTATGACAGATTAATGTGTGTTGATGCATGTATGCAGTTGTGTGCATACAGGCTCCAGTTGCAGGTAATATATTTGGATTGTGGAAATAGCCCCCCACTGGCATTAGAGCAGTGTGGAGTATTTTTCTCTGGAGGGCTACAGCCCCTACGCTCCATTCCCCCTCCCCACAATAGCCTGTCAGCATTCTGTGCCCACTGAGCATGCTCTCCTCTTGGTGGGCTGTTTGCAGGATCCTTTCTCCAGGTGGGTTTTTGAGAGAACATACTTGTGCACATTAGAATACAGTGGTACCTCAGGTTACAGACGCTTCAGGTTACAGACTCCACTAACCCAGAAATAGTACCTCAGGTTAAGAACTTTGCTTCAGGATGAGAACAGAAATTGCATGGGGGCCCCATTAGCTAAAGTGGTACCTCAGGTTAAGAATAGTTTCAGGTTAAGAACGGACCTCCAGAATAAATTAACCCGAGGTACCACTGTATTGATTATCTCCACTGATTTCTAGGTGCAGTTCTGACTTCAAACCCTGGAAACGTTTTAAAATGGCTTGTCAGGAAATGGCCTATCCAGACAATGAGACTGTCCTCTGTACTGTTTTTATATCCACGTGTTTCTCCCTTTGGCCTCCTTCTCCAGCCACCCACTTTCACCCCCCCCCTCCACACAGTTTCCAGGGTTTACTCTCTCTTGGTCAGCATTCTTTGGCATTGAGTTTTCATTGGGATGTTTTGGAGGCTTTCTCCACTTTGTCCTCTCCCTGCAAACTCCTGATTTACCCTGAATCTGCTGGTACTTTGCCCTGGTAGGTGATGCTGTTCTGGGTACATACGCCAAGGCCTAAATTGGAAATAGAGGAAATGATCATAGAATCATAGTTGGAATGGATCTCAAGTGTCATCTAGTCCAGTGTTTTTCAACCTTTTTTGGGCAAAGGCACACTTGTTTCACGAAAAAAATCACGAGGCACACCACCATTAGAAAATTGTTAAAAAATTTAACTCTGTGCCTATATTGACTATATATAAAGTAATTCTCTTGAATAGGAATCAAACACAAAGAAAGTATTTTATAATTACTTTATTATGAAATAGTAAGTAAACATAAATATGAAAAATTATAAAATACTTTATTCAGTGCACAACCTGGGCCTGTTTGGCTGAACACAAAGACACACACGTAGCTCTTCGTCAACAGCTCTCAGTCTCTCTCTGTATTTAGTTTTTATAGCAATCATGCTTGAAAAGCTCATCTCACACAGATATGTAGTGGAAAATGGGAGCAATGTCAAAATAGCTTTGTTTGCCAGAAGGGGGAACTCCTTGGCAGTATCCAACCAAAAACTGTCCAAAGGTAGATCAGCAAATCTTAGCTTGAAACCACGATTTTGTCTCAGTTAAGTTAGTTCCTCCTGCTCCTGTAAAGTCATGTCCTTTCCACCAACTGATGCTGAGCTATAAGGGTCCCTAACCCAGTCAAGGCATTCAGTGGAGACTGAAGAGAAATAAAATGACAACTTCTCCGGTCCTCCTGGTGACTCAAGTCGCGACGTCTTCTTCTCTCCGCTGCTGCGCACACTGTGCTCAGGCGGGAAGGAAGTCGGAAGATGATGTCCTACTGTGATAGGTCCAGGCTGGAGTCTGGACCAATCACAGCATGGACATCAGAAAAGGGGAGGGTGTCCCCCTGAGGAGCGCCAATCAGCGCCCCTGCTGGCCGAGGGTGGGGTCAAAAAGCCCACCCCATACCCAGGACACAGTCCGGCGCCTGCCTAGTGGGCGAAAATTTGATTTTTTAAAAAAATCTTTTGAACTTTTCAATTTTTCCCACGGCACACCAGGCAACATCTCGCGGCACACTAGTGTGCCACGGAACAGTGGTTGTAAAACACTGATCTAGTCCAAGCCCCTGCAATGCAGGAATATTCAGCTGTCCCATATGGGGATCGAACATGCAACCTGAGCATTCTTAGGACCACACTGAATCAAACAGGATTGCTCTGACCCTTTCCTAAATTTAAGAAATTTAAGAACCAAGCAACTCTGTTCCCAGATCATTGGGAGGGTGGAGGGGGCTTGATGTTGCAATCATGTCCAGATATCTAATATGGATCAATGAGAATCCACTGCCAGGCCGCAGCTCTTGAGAGGATCTTGCCACCTGTCTCAGGATCCCAACCTGCAGCCCTCCAAATGTTTTGGCCTACAATTCCCATGATCCCTGGCTAACAGGACCAGTAGTCAGGGATGATGGGAATTGTAGTCCAAAACATCTGGAGGGCCGAAGGTTGGGGATGTCTGTATTGGTATTTACTGGCTTTGGTCACAACTAGATTAAAAAGGTGTTGTTTTTTACTAGCCATGTCATGGAAGAGCATGCTAATCTATTACATTCCAATGTTTGGGTACTTAAGCAAAGCAAACAGTATAATGAACAGTCACATCCTATCCATGTTTATTCATAAGTAAGTCACACCAAAGTCTGTTTAGGATTGCAGCCTATCATTAACCTAATACAAGAGTAATAGCACAAGCCTTTGTGCATCTACTCAGAAGTAAACTCAACTATGTTCAATGGAACTTACTCCCAGGTAAATGTGTATAGGATTGAAACCTAAAATAATGAAAAGGCTCTAGCTATGATGCAAACCTCTGAAAACTAACTATGAAATTTCAGCATAGTACGTTTACATGCTTATTTTAAAACAGTGTTACCTAATTTTGTCATATGGTGATTTGATTGTTGGTGGTATATTTTGACTAGCAATAAAACTGCAAAGTAATTGTAGTGTTAAATACTTTATCAGCAAATGCACTAAAATATACATTTTATTTTTAATAGCCTTTAGTTTAATTGCAGGGTTTCAAATCTAAATAATATCTCTAATACATTGTGAGCTATATTATTGTGGAAAATTAAATTAGGCTTGAATTGGCCTCAATATGGGACTACCCATATGTACTTAAGGACCCTATTTATTTTTGGCTAGGGGTTCTTGGCAGTGGCAGATTGAAAAATATTGAATATTGGTTTTAAATGTTTTGCTACTTAAATTGTGTGTGCGGATTTTATTTTGTTCATGTTGCCTGTTGTTCTAACCCACCTTATGACCTCCAGGCAAAGATCAGAATATAAATCTTAGTTTAATATAATGTAAATAAATCAGATCTTTGTGCATAGAGATTAAGTTTGGCTTGTGATGGGATGACTGTGTGTGCCAGCATTTATTTTGAGAGTATATGATAATCTTACACCTAATATTACTTATGCATATTAAGACTACATATGCACCATACATTTAAGGTGCAATTCCCTCCCTCAAGAACCTTTGAAACCATCATTTGCTAAGGATAGCAACAACAACTACTACTACTGCTTCATTATTTATATGCCAGCCATCTGACTGGGTTGCCCTAGCCACTCCTGGCAGCTTCCAGCAAAATATAAAAACACAATAAAACATCAAAATCTTCCCTATACAGGGCTGCCTTCAATTGTTTTCTAACAGTCAAATAGTTATCTGATGCTGGGAAGTGTAGCTCTGTGAGGGATAAACTACAACTCCCAGGATTCTTTGAGGGGATGCTTTAAATATATGCGCACACACAATTGACCTTGTTTGTTGGCTTATCAACAAAAGAATACACATTCAGTGCGATTTGGCTACTGAAATTTTTCACCTTTGTCAGTTAATTGTAGCGAAGGGAACATGAAGAACATGTAGCTCTCCATATCTTGCTGGACTGCAACTCCCATTCTCCTTTACCATTGGCCATGACAACTGCGGGTGATGAGAGTTGGAGTGCACCATATGGAGGGCACTAGTTCCCCAGCCTTGCTGTAGTGCACCTGCGTTCCCTCAGATAAAAATGTATATGGCACAAATTAAATAAAAACCCATCACTATCCTTTTTTATGCAAGCTGCTATACACTTCTGGCAAGCCTGCAATGTTTTGCCTCATTCATCACCTATCTCAGCCTCCATGTTTAAGTACATGTACAGAATTTCTACACTGTGAACCAATGTGATGACAAGGTTGGATTCCTGGGTTTAAGTCTTTGGGACGGACCAAAATGATTGCTATCAAAAAACCGTAATGATTGAGTCATCAAATATGGGAGAAGCCAAAAGCTACAAGAAGCAGAGCACAAGAAGTCTACTCACGTTTGACAGAAAGACTAAGATTTTGATTTAGAACCTTTTTAAAACAAAAAAAAGTCCTTGTTATACCATTCTTTGCCAAAGTCAATAACAAGTGCAGCTCTCAGTTTTCCCAAATGGTTTGCTAAGACATTTAAATAGTTTGACAAAAATTATTTAATTTACTTGAAAATGTTCTAACAAAATCTGACTTCATTACCAAATATATTTACCCTGGCTACATATGAGATGTATAATATTTTTTCCTCTTCAATAAAGAAGTGTGTGAAGTGTACAGAATGCTGGATCAAGTAATTTTATACTAATTTATATTAATATTAATTAAAGGAGAAGTGTTTGATTTAGAAATATTTTGGCATATAGAAAGTGGACCTTGTCATGATCCAGTTTTTTTTTAATGTTTCAGGTAGTGAAGTGTTATTTTAGCATTAGTTACAACACTCACCATAAATAATGACAAGCTCTGTTTAATTTCACCAGTTGTGAAGATAGTAAAATTTGATTTGTGGCAGCCTGAAGATGGAAAAACAACACGGCATCTTAAGAGTTGTCTGCACTAAAAAAAAGTTTACAGCTATATGTGTGGTGTAGAATGTGGTGTGCATGTACTAGTAAGTACCGGTATATCTTGTGTCCACAAACTGTTATGTCTCCCACAGGTCTCAATGCTGGTCCCAGCTTGCTCATTTTGACTAGATATGTTGAACTGTTTTTATAGAACACTCTTCATAGAATAACAAGAGTTGGAAAGGGGCTAGATAGACATCTTTAGCAAGGAAGGAACCCGCCACGTAACAACTTTTAGCATATCAATCCAGATATTCTAGGTCATAGCGTGTCATTGCCAAAGCGTGGGTGTGTTTCAAAAAGCATCTGCAAAGCAAATTTATGTAGGTGATTCCAGTAAGGAAGACAAATCTACTGATTTTTTCTAGGGGACAAAAAACTTGTGTTAAATATCCACGTTATCTTGGCTATAATTGTGCTATTTTTCAATTGGTGGGTGACATTTGAATTTTTGCACTTGTATGTGGGATAGCCATTGAGTATTAGGAATATTAAGTACAGTACAGTGGTACCTCAGGTTACAAACACTTCAGGTTACAAACGCTTCGGGTTAGACTCCACTAATCTGGAAGTAGTACCTTAGGTTAAGAACTTTACGTCAGGATGAGAACAGAAATCCAGAGCGAGAAGCATCTTCAAAAGATGGTTGTCCACCCTTTGCTTGAAGACCTTCAGAGAAAGAGCCTCACCTCTGGGGTAATGAGTGCTGCTATAGGCTAGACTGAGATAGTGACTGGCCCAGTGTTACCCTGTGAACTTCAATGTTCAACTACACCACACTGACTTTTTCACCTTCTGTGGTTGCCCTTCTGGGTTCCACCGCTGCCCTCCCCCCATAAAATTATAGCCATAGTGAAATTTCCTGCATATAAAGGCCTGTCCTTGGGCAAAATAAACTACTTGTTTAATTTTTATTGGGTGCAGAATTTTGCTTTTAGGGCAGAATTTAGGTTATGTTGGTGCAGAGTTTTCCCTACAGACACATGCAGTTCTGGCAACAAATATTGACAACATTCAATACTGCTAAAATTGAAGTGTCCCACTTTTTTGTAATAATAAAGTAAAAGGAAACTGTTGAAAAGTATAATTTTGGTAGCATCCAGCACCTTCTTTAAATATGCATTCATGTGTGAAAGATGTAGAACTGTTTCTGTTCCTCCTTCTACTTAAAAACCTCCCCCCCCCCATTTAAAAGATAAACTTGTCAGACTAGTTTTGAGTTTTATTTCAAATTTGGTTAACTTCTGCATGTCAGTCTATGTTGATATTTTGTGCACTGTGACCCATTTGGTTTTTTGTAAATTCAAGTGGCCGGTGTATCTGTGCTAAACTACAAGGGAGTCCAAAATATCCTGTTGAAGTTGAATGACAGAAGAATTCCTGGTTATTCTGATCTTGGTAGTGATTGCTTCCTTTGCTAACCCTTGAGCCGAGCAGTCATTGTTCACGGAGAGGATAGAAGCATATTGCTGAGTTTCTGTTGAGTTCCAATATAATGGACTGTAGTAGAGCATACAAGTATCCAAGAGTAAACTTATTGCTGCATGCTTACACATTAATGTAAAGCTATAAAATAGAACAGTTCTTTGGGAGAGTAAACTACAATGACTGATTTAGTATTGTGCTTTTGAAGGAATCCTGCATATTCTATAAAAGAAGGCAAAGGCACCTGGGACTGATTAGTAGCAAAGTTCAGCAAACTTCAGATAGAGGGTTCCCCTCCTAAAAACTGAACGGTTTAACTATTTCCTGAGCTTGTGTTGACAGAAATTCCCCGAGGGTAGGGCCAAGAAAAGAAACACGTGGCAAGAAACTGGGCATCGTCCAGAAACTAGATTAGTAGAGCTTTGCACATCATTTTTAATATTATTGGAAGAGATGAAAATCGATGTTAACCTTTTCTCTTTCTTTTCATTTTGCTTTGGTCTTTTGATCCTGTAGCTGACTTGAGAGGTTATTTTTTTATATAATTTGAGTGATTAGAGTGCAGTTTTTATAAATGAGGCATTTTGCGTTTATTTGTTATAGTTTACTGGTATAGTATTATTTTACTTAAGGCTTGTTTACACAATCATGGAAAATATACGTCCTGAGGTGTCTAATTTATGGCTCCTACCCTGAACTAACAATTTGGTACGGTGCTTGTTTACATAATCAAGGAATCCTATCATGCTTTTGCCACACCTCCTTGCACAGTAATTTAGGACAACTGTAGATCACACCAGTTAGCTCTGAATTGTGAACTCTGGGAAAATACCATATTGCAGTGCTTACAATTTCTTATGGGCAACTATGTCAGTAACATTCAAGTCGGGGAAACAGTTCTTGATTTCCCCCCCTGAATTCCATTCTGCTTCATTCAATCTTGCCTAAACTTCATGACTGCATAAACAAATTTGAGGCACAAACCAATTAACTGATGCTTATACCAAGATGAGTAGTTCTGTAAAAGAGTCCTTAAAATTTCCCCTTGGCTGGTTATCAAAAAATGGTCTGTAGTTTTTACAAATTTTGATATTTCCCTTTGGCATCCTAAAATCTTAAGTATTACAGTTAAACATAAACATTCGACAAGTTTCTGACATTTACCCTAAACTTTCTCTCTCTCACACACACAAAATTAATGTAGCACCTCCTGGTCCACCTTGTGCACCTATCAGAGTACACTGTTTATACTGTCATGTAGACCACTGATGTGAGTGGCTGACATGCCAGCAAATGGTAGGTTATAATGTATGAATCGGCCCTTAGTCTCTGAGGTTTTACTATACTTTTGCATTTCTTTGTGTTAGCATTCAATGAATAATCACCCTCCATGTCAACATTTATTATATGCTATTTGACAGTACTTGATAAATGGTTTGAAGTACAGACAAGCACCACATCACAAAACATATTGGAATTTATTTGAGATAAAGTACAGATGGACTGAACTCTGGATCTGATCTTCTTCCTGCTGAGATGGATGGAAGAAATATTGGGATCCATTGTTTAGCAGAGGAATTTGACAGTCAAAGCTGTCCTTCCAAAACAACAACAAAGTGAGGCTGTTCATATTGGAAACATCCCTGTCTCTGTTGTGGTCGTATTTTACCCCAAGTATAAGTAAAAGAGAAGTGGATTTCTCTTGAGTTTCAGTTTTATATTCTCTTAAAGTAGTTACCAATTACACATGCTGTACTGTATTTTCTGTTGTCAGGAATACATTAAATAAGATTAGCTGACTGTAAAGCAAGATGAGTGCCGCAACCCTAAAGTCATCTGCGACTGGACTTAACTGTCAGGGTTCCTTTACCTTTACCTTTTTAGAGCGAGAAAAGGCTTACCTTTTCATCATTTTAGTCTTTAATGGCTTTGGAATAGTTTATTCTGTAAACCCATTTACTGGGAAGATTTTAAAAGTAAAATAAAATCTGAGACGTTATTTATTACAAAATACATACATTGCCGCTTCTCAATGCAGGGCATTGGAACACAGGAAACTGCGTTAAACCAAGCCAGACCATTGGTCCACCTAGCTCAGTACAGCCTACAATGACTGGAAGTAGCACTCCAGGGTTTCAGCCAGGAGTCTTATACAAAAATGAAAACAACGAAACCATTTAAAAAACAAATTCTTGTTTTTTAAAGCTAGGAATGGCTGAAGATGACTCTGAGAACCTGGGTCAGACCAGTTATCAAGCAGATAACTGTACCTCATATGGATTTATTGTCCATGGCTGCATCTGGATCAGTGTTCTTACAATCTTTCAATGTATGGAACACCTAAAATATTTTTACAGGTAAACCTAAATGTGTCAGACATGTAACTAAAAATGTGTGGTATACAGTTACCGTAATCAGAGTGAGGATTGTGTTGTATAGTATTAGAAAACCTGAGTTTGCAGCTGAATAATTTGTGTACTGTATGGTCTTTTAAAATCCATTTGTAGAATGCTCCAAAGAATCCCTAATGCATCCACCACAATACTTTTCTTTCCCCACTTCAGAGCATATTATGTCAGGCACAGAAGGTCTAGTTGGAGGTGTCTCCTGCCTAAATTTTGTGTGGAACACCCTTAATGAAGTATTGCATCCACTCACATATCTCTGTGCTATAGTGACTCCCTGCATAGAACACTGAAAGCCTTTAAATTATCAGAACACCTGAATGGAATCAAGGGTAACTTTCCCTGCCAAAGGTATATGAGACAACGCTAGCAATATCAAATAATTAGGCAGCCCATCTGCCCGTGAATTTGACCTCATGATCTACAAGGACAGAAGCAAAGAAAACACATAATCTATAGAATAGATGCCATACTGTACTTGCATCCATATGGCTGGCAAAACGTGTATCATATTATTCTTGGTTTACACATTGCTTATATAAATCTAACACAGATGCCTCACTCTTCTGCTCTGCCCGTGCCATTCAAACCAGACAAATTCTGGGAAGGGTTTCACTTAAATGCTACTCTTTCACACACAATTCCTAACAAAATGAATAAGGTTTTCAACAGAGCATGGATTGCATGGCGGATTTTGCCCTATGGTTTCAAGTAGCTAACTGAAACACGATCAAAAGTACTTTCCACAAGTTCTTTCGCCAGTTGTCTCCACCCTGAGGTACATGGGGATGCCTAAGGCATCAGTGTCATAGCCTTTACAGGATTAATGAATGGTGATAGGTTTCTCAGTTAGAACCTTCATTCATTATGCAAATCTCTGGACTCTTCAAATCATCAAACATTCTTGCTGACTACCGTGATTTTCTACAACAATCCAAGCCAGGGCTAGCTTCACTGTGGCTTCTGATTGGATCGTATGTGGTCTCCCCTCTGCCTTGCTGCTTTCCTATATTTGGCAATGTGCTTGAAAGCTCATGAATTAATAAGTACACCTGCTTTATTTCAAACATGACTGTGGAATACTTGTTACTTGCATGATTATCTTTTGTAGTAAATGCATCAATAGGAAGCAGCGCTCAGCCTTTTGAAGTTTTTAATAAGTTGCTTTTGGGCCAGTGGTGGGACAAATAATAATACTGGGGTTGTGTGCAAAGAAGGAAGCTCAGCTCTTGCAACTGGAAAACAAACCAGCTCAGGCATTTTTGATCAATTAAAAGCTCAATGCATTCTAAAAGGATGAAGTGCTCCTATGCTATGATAAGTAGATGCAACGTACTCTGTAACTGTTGTCAGTAAAACTTTTGCAAGTGATTAGAGATTTGGGACTCAGCTATACAGCTGCAAATAAAACATTTTAAGTGTGTTTTAAAGTTCAATAAACAAATGTGACACTAGATGGCGATGGTGAGCTATTGCTAATTCAATATATTTTTCAAAACTTTTTTAAAAAAGCATTTTCACAGCTTTTTTATATGTGTGTAGATTCCACCTTGGCTTTTAAAAGTATATTTCTGTTAAGCTATTTTTGTTGTTGCTGTCATGTCTCACAGACAAATTCGTAGTTATTAATACTGTACTTTTAACTTACATGAATTGTAAGTAAAATTCACTCACACACACATACTAAAGCTACACCTGCCCAAGTGTTTCATGCACTCAATGATATGGGATCAAGTTTATCATCTCTCTCGCTCTTCCTTCTTGTTCTAGGATTGTTCCAAATATTCATCCTCCTCTCGTTAGTCCATTGAAAACCATAGTTGCTCCTCCCCTACTTCCGAAACACAGCTCCCCATCATCACACAGCCAATCTCCAGGTGGGCAGCACTTCTCAGCAAATAAAACATATACGCAATTTCAAAACCAGTCTGCACAGCAGGGACCACAAGGTAATTCTATACTATGTTCATGCATATGTGTGTGCGTGTGTTGATGCACAGTGCGTACAAGAAATGCCAAATGTGTGTGCAGATTCATTTAAAGAGCTGACCAAATAGGGGATAATGCACCATGCTGCTTGTCCTGACATCATGGTGCTATGACTTATGCTGTGAAGTGGAATAGAAATAGTAGGAACATGTTCACTATGGTGACATTAGTACAGTCGGTTGTACAACCCATTATAGACGAGAAGGATTTGAGGCTGCTATTCTTGACAGCAGCTAAATGTTCCTCATAATGTTTAGTTATGTCTGGAAGGTCTGCTAATATTTTCATTGACGCTCTGCATTGTTTGATTGGTTACAGTGCTTACTTACATTAAGGCAGCAAATGGCAACTGCACCACATTTATTTTGTATTGAAAGCACTTCATCTAATGCAGTATGAAAGAGGAAAGCTATAATTAACAGTGACATAATGGGCTGTAATCTGTGATCAATGATAACTATTTATGACTGGTAGAAGCAGCCACCCTGACAAGCTAATGCAGTGTCAACCAAGTGCTTTGTATAGGTTTTGAAGCGTACAAATGAAGTAGGAGCTTAAATACAGATGTGGAAACTGTGATAGTGTGTTCTGTTTAGTGCTGCCAAATTTCCATGTATTTCAATGGAAGGTGCCCTTTCAACAAGACAGAGCTCTTTTGAAAATGTGGACATCCAATGTGAAATGTTTTTATGTTTGTTGGCCTTAGTACTACAGGTGACAGCTGCCTCGACTTTGGGAAAGGGTATGTCCTGTGTATAAGCTAGCACAAAAGAGCAACACACAGGGGAAATCCCCACTCCATCTGAGCCCATTTCCAATTATATACCTGTCCCCACCATTGCCCATTTGATTTGGGTACAAGCAGGGCTACTAACAGTCATGTGGTCTTACACAAGATGTATAAGGCTCAAGCTCAGTTAGCTGCAGAAATTTCCTGAGTTTAGTATTTTTTGGACTAGTTCAGGTCTGTGTGGCTCAAGCAAGGCCACAAACCAGCCAACAAGCATCAGCAAATGACAGTATCAAATAAAAAATGATAGCAAACATTAACAGTTTATCATCAACAAAGGATAAACAAAAACATCTATATTAAGCCAAAATCCATAAGTCTTGAAACTAGGCTTATAAGCAAACCTAAATCCCTTTAAAGATATCTTTGCTTTTAAAAAAAAATGGAAATAAAGTGTAATTTTACACTAATTAGCAAACTAGAAACAAAATACATTGTATAGCATAAAACATCCTATAGTTAAGTATATCCAAAACATTGCAAAACCATGTTTTATATCTGGAAACAACTCATTTCTCCTGCTATAGTCAACAAAAGGGTTCTGTGTTATGAATGTAAGTTGTCACTGGGTTGTGACCAATGCTCCTGGCCCACTCATGCATCAGACACCAACTTGCACAATGACGCTTATCCCTCTCCCCTGCAGCCCTCTGTGTGCCCTCAAAATCTAATCCTGATGGTTTGGGAGACCCTCTGGAGCAGATTTTGGGGGCACACGGGGAAAGAGGAAGTATGGTTGCAGAAGTGGATACAACCAATTTCATATTTTTCTTTAAATCTGATATAGTGTCTCAATTTAACCACTGAGGCAAATTTGCACAATTTTCCTGTCCATTCTCTAGGCTATATCATTGAAACCCAACATTATCCTAGCAGCAGTTATCATATGATCATACCTTACTAGATCATGAACATATTTCAAGAAAAAGAACAACAGGGTCTAGTTGAATTTTATATATTACAGTTATATCTACAGTTATATCTAAGAGTTCAGGAACCCCCCCCCCCCAAAAAAAAAAATCTGTGTCTTTACATCCCCACTACATTTGGTTAAAATCCTATTTTTTCTTGGCACTTCCAGTTTATATTGGCGAGTAGTTATTATGTAGTTATTTCTCAGCTGTGGAGTAATGTACTATCTATACATTACATAATGACATAATTTTATAGCAGCTGTCCCTTATGGGCCATGTTTAAAGAAAATGTATGTGCACTGTTCCATAATTTTTATCAGACATCCATTGGGGTATTTTTACCTATATTATTGGGCAAATAAACCATGTATTCTGTAATGTGTTCTGATTCTGTGTCATACGACAATTTTAGTTTATGGATTTTTGAATGTGTATGACTGCTGTTCTCAATAATTAATTACTCAAAACTCCATTAAATCTCATATTTGCTGGTGCACACTAAGATATTCCTACAGAAATGATCTCATCTATAAGTATTCAAAGCAAGTTGCATTTTTCTATTTAGTCTTCAATTTATTTAATCTCAGAATATGTTAACGTGGTGTTCTGACTCACAAAATCTTTAAACCTTAAATAGTTTGAGTTGCAGATTTCAAAGCCAGTATGCACATTATATTTAATTTGTCGAGCACTGATTCTAAGGGTGATGGGCATGAGCTAAATATTTTTTTATATTAATCGCAAATGCTTTAGTTTTGGGATCAGATATGTCAAAATGGCTTCTAAGCAACTATAAAATCAATCTATCATTAAAATACAAAATAAAACGTTGTTCTTTACCAACCCAATCCTACAGTTGTTATTTTCCCCATAATATCTTATGGACAGTCTCCGATTCTTATTTGAAACATGTTCCATAGGAATTCGGTAACTTATCCGGTCCAGAATCCAAATAATACAATTTGCAATACAAAGTGGATTCAAACTGGGGACTTCCAGACCCTTTCTCATTTTTTAAAATCTGGCATATCTTTCATGTTTTCATTTGATTTTTGCATGTTCTTGTTGCATGCAACCATGACAAGCCGAACAATTTTTTCCTTGCAAAAATGGACATAGCAAATATTTCATAAGCAGCATAATCAATTAATAATAAATAATAATAATAAATTTTATTTATATCCCGCCCTCCCCAGCCAAAGCTGGGCTCAGGGCGGCTAACAACAATCAAGGTTCCAGTGGACAACAAAAAACATGAAACGGAGCTTGTTGCAATACATTATTTGTCCCTACATAAAAGCTGACTTGATCAGAAGCTGAACAGGTTATTAAATTTAAAAATATTAATGCCACTGAAGCACAATAGCTGATTTATGATAGCCGATAATAACATATAACCACATTACAGTAATAAGCTAAGTAACTATGAAACCACAAGGGTTTAGCTGCTTAAGAGTAAAGCAGAAACAAACATACAGAATAACTGTTGAACTATTGTAATAAGTTTATTCTATAAGAAAATCACACGTCCTGTTGGAGGGAAGTGTTGCTTTTTTCATTGCAATTTTTCAAAAGCAATTATTTTAGCCAAACACCAAAATATTACCTTAATTTCAGGCCAAGTAAATGTCACCAATATCCTTAAAAATAAGTTATTTTCTTATAATGAGTGTTTTAAATTAGTAAAGTAGTAGCATGTGCTCAATTTTTTTAACTCTAAAAATGAAAATATAACAACTGTCAACCAAATGTAAAATCTTTGCTCATGAGAGTAAAAGGCATATTTATACTTCTCCTTCCTCTGGGTAATAGAAGTCTCAAAGAAATCCTATTTGGACGCATTATGGATGAGAATGCATGGACAATGGATGAAAACAAAAACCCAGCAGAATTTTTGACTTCAGCTAAAGTAGGATCAGATGGAAATTGTTATGCGTTGAAGGAATTTGGCAACCAAATGAAATAGCACAGCTATTTATATATCTTACATGATGTCTTTTCATAGAGATTTTATGTAATTTGACGAGTTTGACTTATTTGTGCTCATACATTTAAGTGGAATGACATGAACGAATTGGCATTTAATAGGCATATTCCAATAATTTCCTCATTACATCATTCGTTTAAAAAGTGCTTTAGATTTTTGGGTTGTGGCTTGAGGGAAATAGAGGCAACGAGCATACTTTGTGATGTGGTTAACTACAGCTTTTCTGTGTCACATTCAAAGCAAAATTGTAACTGAATGTTATGTTTGGAACACAGTTGATTCCTTTATTAACTGTTATACTTCTACATTTTATTCCACATAAAACATTTAACAGTGATCATTTAAACCGACAGGGTGTTTGGGAAATTCTTCATTGGAAATTAGCTGCCACAGATTTGATTTAAATCTGACAAACTGAAGGAATGCTGAAATCGTTTGGGGTGCGGGGGGATGTCAACTCTGCCGCTGCCAGGACTTCGCTTAACACAAATAGAAATGTTACTTTATGAAACTTACAAAAATAAAAGAGATTGGGGGGGGGGTGGAGAAAGACCAATTTTATACAGTTCCATGGAATGGTTCATATTTTAGCCCCTTAAGAATTTGGAAATCCTTTTAAAAGCTCCATGTTTAGATTGCAGTACTAAACCACATGTGGTTGTTAATTGCACTATCGTTATGGGATTTGAACCTTGTTTTAAGCTCCTGCTGTTACTCTGTGTTAGATCTTGAAAGACACTTTGGCATGAAGGACCGACAAATCTGTAAGAGCTTAAGAACAAAATGCTTTTAAAAACCCACAACAATATAAATGTTTCCCCTTCTTTGCCTGAAAATAACAAGAGTAATCTAACAGTGGAATGATGAGTAACATGAAGAATATCTATGACATATTTGACAGAATGTCCAAATTGAAATATCAGTCGGGTAACTGTTTGCAAAGTAAGGTGGTTACGAGTAAGGAGGGAATGACAGTGGGAGACTTCACTCTGAAGTGCAGTAACACTGTAATCTAAGTAATTATTTTGTCATTACTTGAGCATTCAGCAAGCCAAGTTGAATGATACTCATCACAGTATGCTACTTTTATCTGGAATGGAAATGCAGTTGAACCGGTGTTTCTGATTAAATCGGCTGTATTGTCAGTCACTCCGCAGAACTGCAAACTAAGGTACTGCAACTCTAGCCATTTTCTCTAGAATTAACATGTTGATCCCCATAGCACCTGCTAACAAAAGTAGGGAGGCGATTTTAACAGGTCCCTCCTGTGCCACTTCCCATGCTGCCCTCAAGGGTCCCCACACCCCCAGCAGATTTGTTGGGGTACAATAGGGAGAGAAGGTATTAGTGAGAATCTCCTCCTTTATTAGGAGAGACCATAATTTGATCACAAGGCCTTCCATGATTGGATCAAACCCATATGGTCCGACAGTTACTGTAGAGAATCATAGTTGTTGTATTCCAGTGTTTTCCCTGTTGCCATCTAGCAGACTGGCAAAGGACCTGGTGCAGAGGAATTGTTTGCACTGAATGCTGTGATTGCCATGCTGCCATCACCTCTCTTGAGATACGGAGCCCTTTCAAAACAAATTCTGCAGTTCAGATTTGGGAGAGGAAGCATGAGCTAAATTTATCCCCCCCCCCCAATCAAACAGAAAAAAACCCTGTATGGATGTCATGCTTTTATTTGAACGCTTGACAGATCATATACCTTTCCTATAGATGTGGAGATCATGGGAAGAGAAACAAACTGCTTAGAAAATGCTACTTTGAGTGGGGAAAACATGACAAGGATGGGTTAAGCAACCCCCTATACCGCCCCCATTTCCCCACTTAAATATACTACTTCCCAAAATGGTTTTTCGTATTGCAGGGGAAACATACATTCAGCAATATGTCATGCTTAATTTGGAGAGAAACGTGGGGAAAGAGAGATGACATGTCATCATTTCTGGAAGATGTCTCTACCGGGCAGGCTGGAAAATGTTCAGCTTTTCCCTTAGCAATGCATACAAAGTGCTCATTGGAGCTGAACGGATGGCTCAGTGGAATCCAAGTGTCTCATTGATTCACTGCCCATCTCTAAAGTATACAGTCATCTTAGACGGTGTGTGCAGAGGACTTCATAGTTCATAAATATAGAAATGAGGATAACTCTCATCATCAATAAGGTACTGTCCTTGAAGTCTCAGAGTGAGATAACTGATCAGCCTGGCATAAGAGCTCTTTGAATCTCTCAGCTAGACACTCCCTGCCCAATGCCAAAGAGGATATACCTAATTTTATCAAGGCAGCTTTCATTCCGACTCCCTGTCATGTGTGATTGGAAATACCTTGTGCTAGGCCTGACTCCATTTTGCGGGGCGGGGTGTGTGTGTCATGGAGTTGCCCACAGTGTCTCCCACTAGTTGGCAGGGGGTGGCTGTGGCAGTGAGCTGCTCCATGCACATAACATTACTATTATTATTAATCCACAGACGTTACCCTGCAAGTGAAAGACCTCTAGCTGCACAACATAACTCCCCCCCCCTACTCTCCCCACACACCCCATATATCTGTTCTAGGAGTGTGCAGCAGGAGCAAGTGTTAGGACTGTCTCTCTGCTCCGCCAACAAGCCTAGAAAGTAAACTCCACAATAAAATCAAAAGTTTAAAGATTGATGTCAAACTACAATAGGCAGTACCACCATGAAACAAAATTTCATAAATGAAACCAAATGCATATTTCTAGTACTAAACATGTCTGTACAATATCTATTTGCAGGTTATCAAGGCAGCTTTCATTCTATACAGAACTGTTTCCACTATGAGGACTGTTACCGAGCAATGGACTCATCTGTCAACAGTGATGCGCTGTCAGGGGACTCCCATTGCTTTAACCCTCTGCGACAAAATGGCTATCACATCCTCAGTGCACCTATAGCTTCAACAGGTAACTGATCTGGACTGTACTGGATTAATCTTGCTCAGTAATTTTTATAGGGGGAAAGCAAACATCTTTTTTATATTTTATAAATAAGGAAAGTGGGATGCTGCTTTTTTGTATGTATTAAGGTCCCCTAATTCTCTTCTTTCAGAGACTGAATTATCTGAAGCTGCATAGCTAGAATCAGTCTCTGAGTCAGGTGTTGCATGAAATGTGTGGCTCTTATCCATCCCCATGTCTCCCAGTATTATCTAGTTGAATCAGACACATGGCACAACAACACTGTATTAACATCACATGTCTGTTTCAGTTAAACATTACTTGAAGGCATGCAGGAGAATTGTCAATTGGCAGTGACTACATGTTTCATTTAATGCCTAGATTAGATCTAGTTCTACAGCTTGATCAGCTAACATTGCAGCTAAAGGTTTCTGTTTCATAGATTTACAAAATATTTGCAGATTTATCATATCCTTTAATACTGAGACAACTGTTTTTATTTCTGTATTTAAGTTCACAAAATTGTAGCATGGTTGTGGAAATTTTGAGTTTATAAAATGTTACCCAAATATTAGAAAAAGGTATTAAATTCTTATTGGCTTTTTAAAAGGTTATTTCCATAATTTCAAATTGCTTATACACATGCAGTCTTTGAGGTGCCAGCCAACAATTTTTAAAATAAATAAATAAATAAATAATCAAAGATGTAGAAACGAAGCTGTAAAATATACATAACTTTAGCAAACTCCTGCTGGCATGCTTAAATGCCCCCCCCCCCCAAGATTCTCTTCATTTGCTTGCCCTTTTCTCAGACTTTTTCAACTCTACAGTATCCCTTTTGAAATGAGGCAACCAGAACTGTACGCTGTTGCACAATAGATTCATATAATGACATTATGATATTGGCAGTTTTATTTTGAATTCCTTTCCTAATGATCCCAACATGGAATTTGCCTTCTTCAAAGCTAATGGAACCCTGGGTTGATAGGCTCATTGAGTTATTCCCTATGACTCCAAGGACTCATTCCTGGTCAGGCATTGTGAGTTCAGACTCCATGAATGCATATGTAAAATTATTGATTTTTTGTCCTAACATGCATTGCTTTACACTTGTAATACTGAATTTCATTTGCCATTTTAATGCCCCATTCTCTCAATTTGGAGAGGTTGTTTTGGAGCTTTACACAATTCCTTTTTGTTTTAATGCCCCTGAACAATTTAGTATCATTAGCAGACTTGGCTGCCTCACTGCTCACCCCAACTCTAGATCATTTCTGAACAAGTTCAAAACCACAGATCCCAATACCAATACCACTTTCTTCATCACTCCATCTGGAGAACTGTCCATTTATTCCTACTTTCTGCTTCCTATTATGTAACCAGTTTCTAGAGTCTTTGGAAAGGTACTTTGGTGAAAGCTTTTGGAAAATCCAAATACATTATGTTAACCAAATGACCTCTATCTATAGGCTTGTTGACACTCTCAAAGAACTCCAGTAGGGAAATGAAATAGACCTTACCCTTGCATAAGTCATCCTGGTTCTGCTACAGCAAGGCTTGTTCTTCTATATGGTTTGTAATATTATCTTTAACAATACTTCCCATCACTTTTCTGGGGCAGACGTTAAGTTAACCCACCTGTAAATTCCAGGACTGCCTCCCCCCATCCCCGGATCCCTTTTTAAAAAAATGTGTTGTATTGAGGCCATTTTCCAGTCCTCAAATATGGAAGCTAATCTTACATATATTACATAGAATATAAGCAAAACAGTCATTTCACAGAAGGTAATTTGCCTCAGATTCAGACTGGTTTATCATCATATGCAGTTACCTTGTTCCAACTAGCACAAGTTAAAAATCTAGCAAAAAGTTAAGGATGGATTTTTTAACCTACAGTTGACATTTTTGTATGTTGTTTCATGTTCTCTGCCTTTTTGGAAGTTGCTTTTTTGATGTTTTTTAAAACATCCTCTATTCAGCTTAACATCAGATTGCAGATTAGGATTAGTATGGAGCAGACTAAATAAACTTTTCAAAAGAAGTCATCGGAGCAAAGAATAATATCATGGCAAGAAACCAAATTCAACAGCCATTGATATTTTTATGTCTGGCGTCTAAACTGCTATGAGATATTTCACTTTGGTACTTTTTATATTTAGGCAAATACTTAAGAGTCTTAAACACAAAAACAAACAACCCTGCAATTCATAGATAATTTGTTGGCCAAATAGACCATTTGTATTCACTGGGTCTTAGTTTAGTGTTTCTTTTTCTTGGTTTTATGGTACCATCAATATAAGGGAGATCTCATCTACTAAAAATGCCTGGTATTCTTTATCTTAGTATTTCGGATGTTTTGTGCTATCTGGGTTGTTACAATGGCATCTGGGTTGTCATGGCTTACTACTGTCCATTCATTGTGGGTGAAACAGAACCTAATTACTGCACATAGGTGCATTTGCTATCATTTATCCTTGTTATCCTTTCTTGCCAACCTTCCTTTGCTGTTTTCCCACTGTTGAAATTTGGATTGTAAACTCCTGGGTTGACTGGGTGGTGGTGGTTATGTTTTATTTTGTCACTTATGCCAATCTGCAAAGTTCCATGCACATTGATAGTGTTATATAGAAATAATAAAATAATTATGTACCAACAAGCTGAAATAAAATAAATTCAAGAATGCAACCCAGAGCAGATCTGAGTTCCATGTTTATTCAGATTCTATTGATCATTTGAATGGAAGAAGCTGCCACACAGACCAAGATAGGAGTATATGGGATTTGGTTCCAAATTTATTTCAGCAGTGTTGTAGACTGAGCTGTAGCACAGAGGATAAACAAGTTCCTTGTGCAATGGGTCCCACTTACCGTTTTCTGGGGCTATGTACACACTATACCTTTAAATTATGTTATTTCCATCTATGAATTTTGGGTGCTGTAGTTTGTTGAGGGTTGCTGGGGATTGTAGCCCAGTGCCCAGAATCCTTTGAGCAAAAGAATGTGTTTTAAAGGTATAGAATGTGTTTTAAAGTTACAGCCTGGATGTTTGCTTATACACTCTCTTGAACATGAGGCTCTCAAAAAATCCTGAAACTGGAGAATAAATTGGACATTGTGGGAAAGGGAGATAAGTTCCAGATCTTCATACTTTCTCAATCTCTATCTTGTCAGTCAAGTACCTTCCTTCCCGCTGCCCCCCATTCCTACAACTTTCCCTTTGAGCTCCTGTTAGCATAACAATTTAGAAGAAAGTGTGATAACTCTGAAATTTTGTCAGTTCTAAACAGTGGTATTGGAGCCAGAAGAATCAAAGATGATAGTTTTGAGAGTACTGGCCCTTCTGCAGCATTCTTTAGCATAGCTGTTCACACCTTTCCCCTTCCGAGCCACATTTTCATCAGCCAACTACATTTGGTTTCCACAGGTGAAAAAGGATGAAGAGTGCTGTTAAGAGTTGGGTCTCTTACAAACAGGAATTTAAATGATAATAAGGAACAGACACTTGTTCTCCAAGTCTTAATTGGAAATCATTGACAAAGCCATGCAGAGGAATTTTATGCTGTAACTTCAAAGCAGATCACGGGTTACTGAAAGTTTTAATGACAATTTGTGAATACAGTGGTACCTCGGTTTACAAACGCTTCAGGTTACATATGCTTCAGCTTACAGACTCCGCTAATCCAGAAATATTACCTCGGGTTAAGAACTTTGCTTCAGGATGAGAACAGAAATCGTGCTCCGGCGGAGCGGCAGCAGCAGGAGGCCCCATTAGCTAAAGTGGTGCTTCAGGTTAAGAACAGTTTCAGGTTAAGAACGGACCTCCAGAATGAATTAAGTACTTAACCCGAGGTACCACTGTACTGTATTGGGCAGCAGTGCCAACTTGAATAAAATTGGGGGGGGGGGCAGGTAAGCCCACATAATTGAACACAAGACCTGACGTGCGCACACCATTAGAACAGCAGTGCCCATTTGGGGGGCCTCAAATATTTTTTTGGGGGGGCAAAGGATCCTCAGCCCCTGGGGGCTCCTATGGTATTAAGTTAAGAAAGCAGAAACAGCTGCTGTGCAACAATAACATGTATCAGAAGCTCTGGAGTTATGACTCCAGCTATGAGCTCAGTTGCATATATTTTTCTCTGCAGGCACAAACGGGAGGTTTTGAGAGAACAAGTGGTAGAAGGGAATGTGCTTGAGCAGCTCCTCTCCTCTTCCCATTCTCAATCCTACCTGCTACTTTGCATTTAAAAAAACACACAATGAAAGGAAAATTAATCTTAGAACTGAGCATCACATTTAGTTGGTGCCTCTTACTCAGATTGTATTTGCCACCTTTCGTAGTATTAATCAGTCTCATGTGCTTGCCATATTTTCAGGCTATGAGGTCATTTCTGAAGCACAATGTGTGTCAGAAGAAGTAGTTATCAACGGAACAGAAGAAAATAATGGATTTTTCCAAAATGGCACTTTTGATCACTGTTTGAATCACATTCCTCCCATCTATACGGATACCTAAGCCCGGCTAAAATATTTGTTTTCTTTACCATGCTTATGCCTTTTGTATTTACAGAATTGTTGTTCAACTACCTTTACTGTATTTAGTCTGCAACTAAATGTATGTGCTCATTTAAGTCAACCTCTCACATTTTACCAATCTATTTTATAAAGGAATATACTGTACAATTATTGGAATCTATTCCTTTGCTGTGGCACTTTGAAATTGATTCTCTTAAGGGAGAAGGGAGAGCATCCGAAACTGCTTGTTGTGTAAGTTCTTTTAGTAAAATATAAATCTAAATTATATAATATGCTTGTAAAGATTTTTTTTTGAAAAGTATGTTTTCAATTTAAGAATCCTGGTCTCTTTAATCACAGTTAATTCATCTGGTGTTTTCTTGACTATAAAAGGACTTCTTTAAAAGTCACAGACCTCATGTACATAAAAGTTTTCACTATGCTGAGCTGGTTTTATATTTTCAATTTTACAAGAAAGCATTAAAAACTGGAAACAAGTCTACTGTCTTTTTTAAAAATAAAATTTCATCTGCTGTTTTGTGAAACCTTAACATCAGTGACTTAAGAGCACATGCAGTCGTTTGCTGCAGTTTATATCTTCTTTCCCAAATGCTGTAATTGGTCATATTCCACTAACTTCTCATAAAACTATTCTTCTTTCTGAATATGCTTTATGATACATTCCTGTGTTAGTATAACTTACCATTTTGATATGGTGCTGAAACTAATTTTGTGTCAAGAAGCAGCTGCCCTGGTCTAGAACCTTTGCAGTTACAGAAACCAGCTTACCTTGGTTATTCACAGAGGAAAAGGGAATAACCATATACATGTATGCAACCTGG
The DNA here is from genome assembly GCF_964106915.1 of Podarcis gaigeae. Classification (NCBI taxonomy): domain Eukaryota; kingdom Metazoa; phylum Chordata; class Lepidosauria; order Squamata; family Lacertidae; genus Podarcis; species Podarcis gaigeae. The sequence goes on along the minus strand of NC_139682.1, from coordinate 56,801,198 downwards.
GGTGGGGCAGATGTAAGGGTTTTTAACACCATACTCAGCAGCAACACCTACACGCAGGGGGAGAAGTATGTGCCTGGAAGTCTGTTTATCCAAATGGACTTTTCCTTGCTAGATCATGACCTATGTTTAGCATTATATTGGGTTGCCTTCTCTTTGGACAAGGAAAGTTTTAAACAGCCAAAGGTGAATGCATCATCCAAATAATAAATACTCAAAGTATGCAAATGCCTTTGTGCTTCTTGAACCAAGGCCATTATATTTCACCATCTGTTTTCTTTTTTTAAAAGAAATCAACAGCATATAAATAATAAAATCAGAAGATGGCCTAATCAAGTGTAAACTTTCCATAGGCAATGCCCATATCTCCCTCTTGTGGCTAATTAATGCAAAGCTATGAAGACTTCTATATTTCTCTGAAAGAATACAATCCTATCCTCAGCAGTTAATCAAAAGTACCACAAAGTTGGGTGATTTTGCACAAGGAAGTGAAACTTATAAATTTCTGTGCATTAGACACAGCATTTCCCAATGCTACTGATTGTTGGTGACATTCGTTGATTCTTATTATTCTTATTTGTATCTGTAAGCCACCCTAAGTCACTTACATGGAAACAGGCAGGGTATATACATATTATTATTATTTGATTACGAGAGCATTCAAGGCAACAACACATGCTTGAAAGTTTTGAATATGAATAAATGCCCTATCAAGCTAGTGCTATGTTTCCATGAAAGCAGACTTCAATGGCAGTAGTCCGGGATGGCCTCAAACTCCCACCATCCCAGACCCCATAGTGGTTGGGGATTGATGGATGTTGGAGTCCAAACAACATCAATGGGCACTATGTTTATCTGTGTTCTAACCCAATGTACCAGCTGAGGCTGTGCGCACTTCACTGAAATAGATGGGGCTTACGGGGTTCTCCTTGCTCACTTTTTTTTTTTTACACTGAAAAACTGGATGCAATTGTGAATATCTGGCTGGAGGTATTGGAGCAGGATCAGTATGTGCAGAGAAGACAGCACTGTATTTTTCTGGGTTATGCCAAGGAGATGCTACATTCTGTTTACAATCATAATTTGGAAGGTTTGTAACAGCATCACTCTGAACTCCACCCAGTTCTGCCCAGCAATAAAATTAAAATAGGCAAGAAATTATTTCTAGGTATACAAATGCATTTCTTTCCATGGCAGTGTACTGTTTCACAGAACCTAATTTTCCTTATGGGGTTAAAAGAAAAACAGTCCAACACTGATTTAGATTCTGGAAGAGGCATTACGTCTCTGTGGTTGTCAGTTCAAGTTCATGAGCTTTTTGTTCTAGCCAAACGCCATGACAAACTTGTATTAAGCAATAGTATTAATAAAAGAATACAAAACATACATCCATAATATAAAAATCTGCAAGGCCTTTGCCAAGTTCCTGAGCATTAAAACACAGGTTCCCTTGTGCCTCTCTGACAGCTCCAATTCTAATATTATTTTGCCTTTTAAAATCCAATTTGCCAACATCCCTGATGTAAGAGAGAGAGGTTACCAGAGACACCAACAAACTCAAATCCAGCAAATGTTGGATGACAACAGCATCTGCCTCCCGGCCATTCCCAAGGAGGGCCTGAGCAGCCACTCCTATCTTCCTTGGCTGGTACTAGCAAAATTTGGTTGCTGCTGGCCTGGCCTAGCTGGCTGTCTTGCCTTGCTGCCTTCTCCCAACGTTATAGACAACACTATTTTGAAAGGCCTTTTACTCAACAAGCATGCAAAAAGGCAGCCAGCCCAGGCCATGCAGTTCTGCCAGACACCATGTGGGTGCATGCACCGCTGTGGTCACATGGTGTAAAACGGCAATAATTCTCCTGCATTACAGTACAATGGTACCTTGGGATGCAAACGGGATCCGTTCCAGAGCCCCGTTCGCATCCTGAATAGAACGTAAGACGCAACGATACATCTGTGTGTGTGTGTGGGTCGTGTTTTGCCACTTCCGCGCATGTGCATGACGTCATTTTGAGCGTCTGCGCATGCGGCGAAACCCAGAAGTAATGCACTCTGTTAATTCCGGGTTGCCGCGGAGCAGTGACGTAGCGTGGGTTGTCAGCACCCGGGGCAAGGCAAGTAATTTGTGCCCCCTAACCCGTGGATTGTGCCCCCTAACCCGTGGATTTGCGCCCCCTAACCCTACCCCTCAGATGTTGCACCCGGTGCGCCCGGCACCCCCACGCTACGCCAATGTCACGGAGCGCAACCCAGAAGCGCTAAACCTGAAGCACATTCAACCCGAGGTATGACAGTATTTCCTTGGGCAGGCAGCAGATGAGCATTAGGCAGAGTAGTGAGCTGACAGTTGTCAGATGCTACAAGACAAAGCTGTATGTGTCAGGCAACCTGCTAAGTTAACCTGCTGCCCTCAGCTGGGGCATTGAAGTAAAAGTTAACTGTCAGTTCAGTTATCTTCTATAAGTATCTGGAACAGGGAACTACTTTTGTCCTTCAACACAGACAAAAAATGTCTTGGGTCACCCCTACCCCCAGGCCTGTTAGCCCAGCACTGAAGCCCCAATACATGAGGGGGTCCATGGGAAGAGAAGGCCAGGTGTCTGTGTAGGCCCCACAAAAGCCTGAAGACAGCTCTGAGGGAGGACAGCTCTTGCAGAATGAAATGTGAGACTCTTTGCTTGTAAATGTAGTAAGGTTTCAAATGTGTTAAAAGCACATTTGGGTTTTCACAGATAAATTATTTTCTCTTACTGTAGAATTCTGTGAAATATTAGAATAACATTCAAATCTCAGTTGGGGATTGCATAAAGTATGAAATTAGGTTCAACAATAAACTATTTTCAGTTGCAGGATTTGTAGAATAAGAAAAACAATTATTATTGTTGTTATTTGGCACCTGTATAGCACTTTCTAATGTTCAAGACATTTCATGTGCGTTATGTAGTGGTAATTCTTAGAACAACCCTGTAAGCCTTATAGGGTAGGTCTTGCAAAGATGCTTAAGACCCCTTGATGTCAGTAGGACTTTAAAATGTATAGATGCCCATAGGATTTAGACCCTTATCTGTGGGAGATTTTAGTCTTATTCAGAAATTCCTCAGACAGATTCAGGGATCCATGATTCCTCTCTATGCTTTTGTTATTATTTACAATTCTATAACATTGTATTCTACCCCTCCATCAACTTGTGCTGATCACCAGCTTTGCTTTTGTTTAAAAAGGAATATATAACAATAATCTTGTAAGTACATTCAAACCAGATAGTAGATCTAGCTGTTGTTCATTAGAAGATTTTTTTTAAAGTCCTTATGTTGTTTCAGTTCTGTAAGATCTGTTCAAACACCCTGTTTCAATTACTTGCTTTGTGATACATAATTCAATAAGCCAATGCAGTTGTCTTAACCTGATCCTTTAATCCAGCATTCCAGCTATGAGTCTCTAACAGATGTATGACAATCAACAGGTGAAGCTTTTTAGGGACAAATCACGTATGATGTCTGGAGACCCATTATTTAATCTTCTGCATTTTTAAGCCTGGTAAATGCAACTGTGGGTGGAATGGGGGCAAGTTTGATTCAGAAAAGGGCCATAGCATAAAGGGATTTTCTAGCCTTTCCACCCATTTTTTTCCTGTCTGAATTAACCCTCCACCCCTGGAAATTGCCCCCTGGAGCAAATGGCAGATGGGGATTCACACTGCAACCTTCATCCAAATCAACCCTGTCTGCTTCCATAGCTCAGATATCAAGATACTGTATCCAGCTTGGTTCTCAGTTTGAAAATTGCACTGAGAAAGCACAAGCTGAATTCATAGGGCCTCGGTTTACAGCATGGGTAGGCAAACTAAGGCCTGGGGGCCGGATCTGGCTCAATCGCCTTCTAAATCCAGCCCGCAGACAGTCTGGGAATCAGTGTGTTTCTATATGAGTAGAATGTGTGCTTTTATTTAAAATGCATCACTGGGTTATTTGTGGGGCATAGGAATTCGTTCATTTATTTATTTTTTTCAAAATATAGTCCGGCCCCCCACAAGGTCTGAAGGACAGTGGACTGGCCCCCTGCTGAAAAAGTTTGCTGACTCCTGGTTTACAGAATGGCAGCAACCTCACAATTCCTAAGTATTTAATAACGCTTCTGCTTTACCAATCTTCCTACTGGTCGCACACCTCAATCCTAGGCAATATTTTACAGATTAAAGAGATTTAATGAGAGGGAAGGGGTAAAAGTGCATAAAGGCAATCTACCTAATTCTATCTAACTCTATGTTCTCTCTCATCAGCAGCATTATAACCAATAGGTAAAGGTAACGGGACCCCGGACCATTAGGTCCAGTCGTGGGTGACTCTGGGGTTGCAGGGCTCATTTCGCTTTATTGGCCGAGGGAGCTGGCATCCAGCTTCTGGGTCATGTGGCCAGCATGACTAAGCCACTTCTGGCGAACCAGAGAAGCACACGGAAATGCCATTTACCTTCCCTCCGGAGCGGTACCTATTTATCTACTTGCACTTTGACGTGCTTTCGAACTGCTAGGTTGGCAGGAGCAGGGACCGAGCAACGGGAGCTCACCCCACCGCGGGGATTCAAACCGCCCACCTTCTGATCGGCAAATCCTAGGCTCTGTGGCTTAACCCACAGCGCCACCCGCGTCCCTTCATATTATTATAACCAATAAAATGCACTAAACCTGAAGTCTGAACGCAGCCCAGATTGCTCCACTTCCAGGCATTATATTTTTAACTGCAGTAACAGCACACAATATGTTCAGGCAGGAGCAGTGCAATTCTAATCCCTTATTTGTTACTATCTAAAATATTTTGAGAGTCATGTTGGTAGTTCAGTCCATAATAGATAAAAGCAAATTATTTATAATTTCTTTTAAAAAATCAAAAAAAATCTTTTTCCTCTGCTAAAAAAAAAAGCCCCACAGCAGTTTATCATCAGAAAAGGGGGTGAGGGAGGGAGGGAGAGGGAGATTTCCTGCCCTCAGGTTTACAATCTAAAAAGAAGCAACACAAAAAGAAAATGGATTAGGAAGAAGAGGAAATCAACTCAGGTTCAAATTTCAGGATAACAACCAGTTCATGATAGCAGTTTTATGTATAGATGAATTTATCAAATTGCCAACATCACACATAAACCCCCCAACAGTACCTGAAGTAACATTAGCTGAGGTTTGCCATGTGGGGAAGAGGCAGAGTTGGGTTGACATAATCTGCTGACTAATCTGCTGCTAATTTAATTACTTTTTGTAATGAAATGTTTTTAGAATGTGGGATTGTTTGATTGTTGTTAGCCGCCCTGAGCCCGGCTTCCGCTGGGGAGGGCGGGATATTAATAATAATAATAATAATTATTATTATTATTATTATTATTATTAACACCCAGAGCTTCCTGGCCTGGCTCCTTGCAGACACAGCAGTCATCCACATGCTTCTGGAAAGCATGCAAGCAGCACCTGGGTGAAACAGCACTCTCCCTACTTGTGATTCCCTGAAACCAATGTTCAGAAGCATATTGCAGCTGACCTGGAAGGTCGAACACGATTGAGGAAGAGGGCAAATAAGCAGTAGCTAGAGTGGCAAGTGGGGGAAATCAGGAGGGGGTCGGCTGCTAATAGCACCTTGACTAAGGGCCCCCAAAGCTTGAAGTTGTCACTGGGAGACAGAAATTCCTGGTGCACCTCTGGGTGGCCCAACGTGCCTCTAGCTAGCGGTTCTAATCTCTCTTGCTCTCTCTGGCTACTTCCAGCCCCTGCTGTCATGGATGTTCGCTGCAAATAGAACACTTCTCACACACCTTGGAGAAGCAGATAACACAGATCACTTTTGAGATGGTTCTGCTTTGCTTGCTGCAGGAAGCCAACAAGCTTTCTGGTCTGCCCGTTCCATTATCTGGCAGGAAATCACTACGGGCTCCCAATTTGCAATAAAATGTTAGCAAACACCCAGTTCGGCCAATCCAATGCTTTTTAAAATAACACTATTCATCCTGCGCCTGCCAAATTAGAGGCGAAATTAAGATATTTTACATGCAAGTCACAAAATTAGATCAGACCTGTGAAACGAGCCAACTATTTTTCTGCAAGCTGGTTTCTATTGGTTGTATTAGTTAACTATTTGGAAGTAATAATAGTAATAAAGTAAACAAATGACTGCATGTGAAGGGAATTGACTAGGATCCTGATACATCGTGATGGCTGCTGGTGGCAACTGTACAAGGAAATAAGAAAAAGAATTATTTTGTGTTTATAGTAACGACTACCAATATGGAAGCAATTAGAACACACTTGAACATTCTTTTTGTACAGAACAGATCGTGAAGGAAACAGTGTAAAATGATTGTTACTTAATCGGATCCATATGTGCTTAATTCAATTATACAATGACAACATATTGCTATTGATAATTAAAAGAATCAGAGAAGTACAAGGACACCCAAAGAGCTGACAGCAGCATTCCACTCCATTCCAATGCTAGCAGAAAGCGGTTCACCAAATTTAACCATGGTGTAGGTTTCCCTGAACTCTGTCAAGTTACACCCAGAATGAACCTGGCACAATGAAGCAAGAGTGCAAACATTAGAGATTTTTAAAATAATAATAATAATAAAGTTTTGGAATGAGCTAGTCTCCTGGGGAATAAAACCCTGCAGATTTCCAGAATTTGGAAGACCATAGAAGGCTGTGTATTTTGGCTGCGTAGTCTAACTAGCTATTCACAGCTGTAGGACCAGTCACACTATGGAAGACATTTTATATAAACATGACTAAACGGTATAAAGTATTGAAGCATTTTTAAAGATCATGCGGTCAGTTTTTTTCAGTTATTCACATGGTGTAATAAATTTCTGACTAAGGGGAAGGGGGTGGAATTAGTCCCCGAACATAATCAACTACTACTAGTCATTCAAATGCCCTCTTATATTATCATTCAACAAGCGGCACCAGAATCACTTTTTCTCCCTTCAGAGGGCAATTCTTCTCCAGTCACACTGTGGTATAATTCGTATGGGGTAAAGGTTGTGTGAAGGATCCAATAGAAGGTCGACTCTCTGGCAATAATTTGAAATCTGGCTATAAATGCAACCCTGATTTTTGAGGCTTGTGGTAGATTCTTTGTATTAACTAGACACATATGCATCTATTGGGAAGAGGGTTGAAAAAAGTTGTTTAGCAATGAGAAAAATATGGTTGTGTCCCACATTTGGGATCAATTTCATAATCCTTTGTGCTTGTTTTGCTATGAGAAGCAATCATATAAGCAGCATATAAGCATGAAGTGATGTCAGCTCTTTTATGTCAATATTTAAATGTGCTTTGTTACAGATCCCGATTTGATAGAGACTCTCCTCCCTGAAAGAGAGGGGAGTGGTTGTGGGCGGGAGCCCGAGCACTGCCCAGCAGGGGGGCATTTGCCCCCTGCCTCCAGCTCACCTGGCTGGTGCTCACGCCCCCTCCTGTGGCCATCCAACCAGGTGCCACAGAGGGGGCGTGTTCAGCAGCCTTTTGCTGCAGCACTAGCCTCTCCCTGGCCTCATTCCTCATCGTCGTCCCGTGGCGAGTCACCCACCCTCCACTCCCTTTTAGTTAGGGCCTAGGTCATTGGCCTTGCTATGGACCTTAGGTTGGTCACCCTGGTTGTCCGGGGGGCCTGGTAGGAGTTTTTCCATTTGGCATTAGGCTTTTTGGTTTTTTCGCCTACCTCGTAGCAATCGTCACAACTTTTTGTGGTATTGGTGGGTAGGTTAGGCATTGGAATAATGTGTTGTGGTGTGTCGAAGTGCTAGGTGTGGCCATTGCCTATGCCTTCAATGTTTAGGGGTATTCCGTTAAAGGAATCTGGCGGTCGTGTATTCTGTCCGATGCCTGCTTGGCGGGAGGCCATGGCACGACCCTCGGTGACAGCAGGAGGTGAGCCTATAGTTGGATCAGCATCAACTGGCTCCACCTACTGGTGAATAAACCCACTTGTTTCGATCCAATGCCTAAGCCAATACCTTTTCATTGCTGTAATCAATAAAGTTGTGGCCTTTTCTAGCCCATTAACCTTATATCACGTGTCCTTGTGTCTTCATTTCACTTCGCGGGGTCGGGTCCTCGAACCACAACTACAGTCTCTACACCTCTGCCATAGGCTTACATTAGCATGCAGCATTTTTAGACTACATTGAGAGCAAGGAATATAAGATCAAACCCACTCCATCCCCTGCCTTCTATCTCCACAATTTACTGTGTGAAACTGTCCCCACCCACCCACCCTGGCTTGCTTCTTATACTAGAGCTTCATCCACTTTCGCCAAAAGGGGAACAGATTATAGCAGTATTTAGATTCCCTATTACAGTGAATGGGGGAAACACAGATTATTGTTTTATACAGAGCAACTAACAGAGGATGGATCCTGCAGAAAGGAATGGCTGGATGTGAGTGAAAGGAAAGACAGTGGAAGGTGACTAGTTTGCACTGTGTGTGTGTGTGTGTGTGTGCGTGCGTGTGTACGATTTTGCTGACTTTCCTTCTTGCAGATGGAATCCCCTTAGTACAGAGAATGTAATATATGATCAGAGAACTGTGAGAAGAAGGTGGGTGGACTGAAAGTTTTTCTACTCGCTGGCTCAGTCTTGGGAGACATACAGTTAGACACTTGACAAATGTGGGATGGTGCTTGAATTTAGATTTGTTCATTTCTAAAAAGAAAGATATCATCTGCCCTGGAATCCCTTTTTAATTCTGAGCAGATGAAGGAAGGCTGCAGTTTTATGACCCAGGGAATAGAACAGATGAAATCCTGGGCTGTTTAGATCAGCACCCTGATTGTGGAAGGCAGCATGGACAGGAGTTTATGTATCCTACAATGATTTTTATAACCAACACCCTCACCCACCCTTCTGATGGTTGGTCTTCATTTTCCAGAAAGAGGTCTAGAGGCTTACATCATGAGTTTGGTTTCTGTGCAATGAAGGTCACTGGAAACTGGTGGCTTTTCTGCATTATAAGGTTTATTTGCACACACACGATAGAAATCTCATGACGGTAACACTATGCACACCTTCCAGAAATGATCTGCAGCAAGTAAGTTTCTGTTGCAACACTTTGGCTGAAGGATACCTAAAAAGTTAGAGTCATTTATATAACAAAGAAACTGGTTTGACCATCTCAGCAATACTTTTTTCTGCAGAATCCAATTTCAAGATCCAATCACAGCAAGAGGGAACCACAACTGCCCATTTGGTCCAACCAAGAAAACTAGCAGATACAAGCAAAAGATTCTGATACGAAATCTTCTAATATGAGTATAACACTTCACCATCCTTCTTCCAATGTAATTCAAATGCTTGATATGTCATTCTTGCAACTTTCTGATTACTCTCCTGCCCAGTTTCCACTGCCACCACCTCTTCCAGCTAGGAATCAGAGTGCACTACAGAGTGTGTCTACAACAGCGTCCCACAAATGGGGAAGACATTGTGCCACTTACTCCAAGACACATGCAAACTAGTTTCCTGTGATGTCTGAATAAGAATCAGGAGGAGAGGAAGGGGAGGGACATGCAGGCAAACGGCTCATGCACTGTTAGATAAACTGTTCACTGACAGATAAACCATTATTTGTTGAACCGACGCTATCACATCTGAACCTTCCAACATAACTTCTAAGTCAGCCTATGTTTCTTTTAGTCAGGCTAAGCCAAAGAGTTACGGTTGGCCTGTGCTGCAGCAGCTAGATGCTGAAATCCAGCATCGCCTGAGCTCTGCGAGTGTGGCTTTCTCCCGATAGAAGTGCAGAGTGTTTGAGGACCAGGACATTCGCGGGGAAACCAAAATGGCTGTTTACAAAGCTATTATACTACCAACCTTACTGTATGCTTGTGAAACATGGACCACGTATAAACGCCATCTCCAACTCCTCGAAAGATTCCATCAATGGTATCTCTGAAAAAATGTACACATCACTTGGGAAGACAGGCAAACTAATACCAGTGTACTGGAAGAAGCAAAGATCACCAATGTTGAAGCAATGATTCTTCAAGATCAACTTTCGTTGGACTGGTCATGTTGTGCGGATGCCTGATTATCATCTTCCAAAGCAACTACTCTATTCCGAAATTAAAAATGGAAAGTGTGATGCTGGTGGTCAAAAAATAAAGCCTGTCTCAAGGCAAATCTAAAAAAATGTAGTATAAACACCAACAATTGGGAAACACTGGCCTGTGAGTGCTCCAATTGGAGAACAGCCTTTACCAAAGGTATCATGGGTTTTGAAGACACTCAAGCTCAGGACGCAAGGGAGAAACGTGCTAAGAGGAAGGCACAGCTTAGCAAATCCACACCGTGATCAACTCCTGCCCGGAAACCAATGTCTCCACTGTGGAAGGACATGTGGATCCAGAATTGGCCTCCACAGTCACTTACGGACTCATTGTTAAAACCATGTTTTTTGGAAGACAATCTTACTCGGCTACGAGTGATCACCAAAGAAGAAGACGACCCTTGAACCCTTATTTATGAACAGAATTCAAATCCTCAAACTAGGATCCTTCAGTTCACTGTTTCTCCTTCCTTGTCACTCTCGGTTAGAAGTCAGTCATGCAACTTGTTTAAAATTCTCTCCAGGGCAGAACTGACTGCTTACAGTTAGCAGAAGAAACCTTGTTTGGCACCAAAAACAGAGTTACAGTCACACCTGATACCTAATACTACTGGCAGCAATAAAATTACAGCCTGACATTTGACAGTTTAAAAACTAAAACATTCCACACAAACTGCATTGACCCTTTCATATGTACTCAAAGCCACATGTCCAAGCTGATGTTTCAGTTCCAAATTAGGTGGCTAAGCAAAATATGCAAACAAAACAACTGCAATAAATTATAGAGCTCTGAAAGTACCACTGCAATTGCACAAATCAAGGTCAGACATGCTAATGATTAAAAGCTGGAGAAGCAGCAGCATCTTTGCCTTTTCCCAATTGACAATATACACGTCAAAGTCAATTCCCATGCCAATTGTAAAAACTGATTTATCTCACTGTACTAAAAACACTTATTGTAAGACATCTGCAAAAATGTTTGGAGGCTACCACATTTAACCTTTATTTTCAAAGGGTAAGTTACTTAATTTTGTAGACTGCACATTGTGTAGATTGTATTTTTACAAGAAGAAAAGAAAGACAGAAAGGAAGGAAAAGGAAATGATGTATTTATTCATTCCAATTTATATCCAGCATTGTAGCCTTTGTGACATCTAAGATGGCTTTAAAATTTGCTACCGTAAATGTTATGAAAAATTTAAAAAGTGTTTGTAGCCAGGAACTTTATTGAAACTATGCAACTCTTCTCAATTTAATAAAGTGGTAGCTAATCTATCCCTTGTCATTCTCCAGAACAGCTTCTCTCACACAAGTGCTCATGGAACGCTATAGTTTATAACATTATAGAATCACACAATATAAAAGAGTGTTCGCGAAATAACAGGAGACAAACAGACCAGCAGTACAAAGATTAGCAGTATTGGAGGAGATGGAAAAAAGACTCAGTCCTCCCAGTACAGGCAAATCTACAGGACCCAATTTAGGATTTGCTTTTAAACTCGACTGATGAATAAAGTCAAGCCAGTTTGCAATTGTACATAATGAATGAGAAACTGAAAATACTCCTCCTTAGAACATAAATGGTAGCACAGCAAGCTGCCTTTCATCACGGTATCAAATACTGGAAGAACTGTAAGTCTTACTTTTGTCACGAGAGGGAGCTCCAGTTCAAGTATTTCTTAAATGTGAATTTGAGAGTGGAGATGCAATGTTTTGTCCAGCAAGAATAAGTTAACAGAGCTACTATACCGATAAAAAACAGAAGTTACAGACACTTTCTGACACCATGTTTGTGATAGGTCAGGCAACAGTACCTATAAAACTAGGCAAATATTACATACTTTATTTTTAACATACATTGTTCTTTGATGCGACAGTAGCACTGAGATGGGGGAAAAGATATTCAGAGTTGTACAAAAAAAGTAGATAGGGAAGATCTTGATTTGGAATCAAGCCTAAGGGTTGTACTGAACTAGCTTCTACCTCAGAGTAGGCCCATTGAAATTAACGAACCTAAATGAGCCACATCCATTCACTTCAGTTAATCTACCCTAAGTAGGATTAACATTTAATATCACCCTAAAAGCTGGACCAGGAACTTCTGCAGTGCAAGTCCCAACTATACACATTTTTATACCCATGGCCATTTTTTAAAATTATCTCCAAACTGTTGCAGACAGTGTTTGTTTGTTTGTTTGCTTGCTTTACTTTCAAGACCCTTATTCAGGTCACCTAAGAGATTTCTTTTTCAGATATGGGATTTATACCCTGCTCTACAATAAAATAAGACTCAAGAACAGAACGTATTTCCCATTGGGAGGGGGGAGCAGGTCCCTGCCCTTGTGATGCTGCCACTGCCAGGGCAGAAGAGGAGGTGGTGGTGGTGGTGGTAGAGGAGGTGCCTGCCCCTTACCCTTGAGGACTTGTTCTGGGGTGCTTAGGGCAGGTTTTACATAGGTCTTCTGGATGCTCGTGGCCCCTGTTGTGCTTTCAAGCAGCATGTATTGTTACAGAGTCTTGGGAGCCAGGGTTTATGGGTGCCAGATTCCCCTAAATCCCAGGGTCTGATAGGTGTTAGCATTTAATCAATGTTTCGAGTGTTAAAATTGACTTCCAGACACTGGATTCAGAAAAGCATTAAAATACAGTGCCAAGCCAGCTTCCCTTGTTCAGGAAATCGCCTGGGAGATCAGCCATTAACAAAAGACAAAGGGAAAGTAATGGGCCATTAGGAAAGCCAGAGAGAAGGGACTCTGTGCCAGGCAGAAAACAGGAAGGGTCCCTCCTCGCAGCTCTAAGTAAGTTTGGAGACAAAGCAGAGTAGGGTTCAGGAATGCAGTTGACCATGATGTGAGCTGAAGGTTGGAGTCTGTAAAAGGCAGCAAGCTAGAGAGAGGGTCAGAGCCATGGTAAGTATGCCTGGGACCCCTGAAATCTCTCATCGCTCAGAGATTAGGGTGGCATGCAACAGTACTTTGTGAGGTGCTTTCAATAAACTTGTATTTTTGCATTTCCACATAGATGCTGTATGATCTGGAGAGGGGGCGGCACAGCCGGTGTCTGTTTGGGATGCTTTTGGGGCCATGGAGTGTACTAGTGATCTTCACATCTGCTTACCTGGTTGTGCTGTTAGTGTGGTTGTGCAACTGGAGGAGTGTGTGGTGGTGCAGTCAGGGTGTGTGGCATGTACATGCAGAATGTGCTCTGTGTTTCTGCACTGCTTCCCATGGATTCTCTCTAAGCAGCCTCACAGTCTGCACAGTTAGGAGGGCTTGGATCCTATCCACCCTGTGTGTCAACAGGTGGCAGCCATTTCCATGGTGACAGTGGCGTTCTGTATTTCAGCAGATTTTTCTATTCTGCTGGGTTGGTGCCAGTTCAGCCATCATTTCTGCCTTCCTGAAGCTTCTGAATGGACTCAGGATCTGGAATACTTTATGGCGGCTTAAATTCAGCCAGCATATATTAAGCCCGATTCCCATGTTTAGGATTGCCCTGCCCGCTAAGATTCAAACTGGTTCACAGCATATCATATTAACAACTGCACTACCCTGCTGTGCTTAATCCATTTCCATTTAAAATCAGTGGGCTTCAAAACATGCTTAAGTTGGCTGGACCTCTAATTATCTACATTTGTTGTTAATTGTCCAGGCAGGCAGCCCCAAGTGAACAGCCCTGACCTCTTTCACTCTCAAGGCTTGAGATTATCCAGACATTTCATCTGGTCCTATGGTTACTTGGAAATATATACGTATAATGAATTATACCTATTAAAATCATTTAAACTGCTTCTGTTTAGAGATGACATTACAAAGCCAATTGGATTTTTGTGAACCAACTTAAAAACTGTATCCTTGTGCACCAGTATAGTGAATCTCATTCTATATTGCTTTTAAATATATTTATTTCCCCTCTGTTTTCTGGCTAGCTACATGCAGTCCAATAAAGCTAATGGGACTCTGTTATTTCTTCAATATCCAGATAGTAAGAAAAAAAGCAAATGCTATTACATGGGTAGGCAAGCTAAGGCCCGGGGGCTGGATCTGGCCCAATTGCCTTCTAAATCTGACCCGCAGACGGTCTAGGAATCAGCATGTTTTTACATGAGTAAAATGTGTCCTTTTATTTAAAATGCATCTCTGGGTTGTGGGGAACAGGAATTCCTGTGTGCAGTCAGAGTACTGCAATATAAAAGTACATACTCAAAAGTGCTCTGGCATGACTTCTGGAAAAGTGGTTGGGAAGTTGTAACTAGGGTTTCAAGCTTTAAATAGGTTCATTAAATATTTAGGCTGCACTCCTATGCATACTTACCTGGGAGTAATTTCCAATGAATCAATGGGGCTTACTGAGCAATCATGTATTGGATTGCACCGTTAGTTAATTAATTGCTGAGGATGGTGGAAATCCATCAGAGGGGCAAAGATTAAGGAAACACTTGTTGATTTTTCAAGGCTATTTTGATTCTGATGTGTTGCTGGAAGCTTTCACCTACTGAATTACAACTCACTTTTTCCTTTAGTAGTTCAAAAGTTACTGTAAAAGCTAGCTTGTGGGAGTGGGATCAAGGGTGTACCAAAAGAGTGGTTAGATTGGGGACCAAGGGCACAGGCCGGGGGGGGGGGCACAAAAATCATGCCCCTCCACTCTGGCTCAGAGTGGCTAGGAGCCTATCTGCCCACTCTCTGTGCCAAGGGTGCAAAGGATGGGGTGTGTGTGTCAATACAGCTCCTTGCCAAGGGCGCAAGGGAGCCTAGGTACACCTCTGGTGGAGACAGATTAACAATCTGACCAGATGGGCCACAAAGGTTCCCCACTCCCCGACCATGTTGGCATGTCCATGTCTCTTTTGCCAGGTGCAGAAATGTGTGTTTGCTCTCACATCTATTCTGACATAGCATCAAAAACAGGGGCATACAGGTCTGCAAAGATGGAGTTGGGTAACAGAGAATAGTGGTAAAAATGAGTCACTATGTAGACCTGGAATGGGGAATCTATGGCCTTTCAGATGTTGTTGGACTACAACTCAAATCACCTCTGACAATTAGCCAATCCATGCTGACTGCGGCCAAGGTGAAATCTAACAATATCCAGAAATTCCCCATATCAGAGTTTAACTATTACTCCTACTCCTACTCCTACACTACAGTTTGAGATACAATGCCCTATCATTATTATAAAAACAATAGGGCATTGTATCTCAAACTGTAATGTGATGGTAAAAGTTCAAGGCACTGTAACAAATACTACTGCAAAATTAGTGTAATTTCTCAGTCTTGTCTTTATGGGGGAAAATGTTTGGTTTTACCTTACCAATATGAACCTTTAAACTTTCAAGATATTTGGACTGCCATCTATTTTTTGTTTTGTTTTGTTATAATATCTTGGGCTTCTGAGTAATTGAACAATTAGGGTGATTAATTGCATGCTTGCAATAAAAACAGACGACCAGCAGAGATCCCTTACAGGCTAAATATTTTGAGAAAATTCTATCTGCTACTAGACATAACAAATGCAATCAACCTAGCATGCAACTTGAAGCTGGTTGAATGGATGCTTGCTGGTTTGCTCTGGAACCCAAACCTCCTTAAAAGAAGCCAAAGTGTTTAAAAAAATAAACTCAAGATGGAGAGCATGGGGGAAGAGAAATATTGACATGTGAAGCTGATATTATCCTAACAAAAGAAACACTGTTGGCCCTTTGGCCATTTCATTGTTCAAATCAAAACAGCAAGACTTGGGAGAGTACATACTAGCTAAAGCGTTTGCCTCTGAGTAATTAACTGCTGCTGGGTAAGTTACAACGCACCAATAGGATATTTCTCAAATGCACATTTTATATCAGGTGGTCAAGCAAGCTGCGTTTATACAGCACAACACAAAATCTAGTGGCTTATGTAAAATTCAGAGAAAGTCAGGTTTTATTGTTTACATTACAAGATCAAGTTTCTAACCCATGGGGTTGTGAAGCAAAGCATAAAGACACAGGCAGTGTGATAAAGTATGAGAAGCTAGAGTGGCTTTAATTATTTATTGGACTACTACCCTGCCCTTCAAAAATATGTGACTCACACAATAATATATTCAAATACAAAAGCTAAAACTTGCAATAGCAAAAACTGGATAAAAACCAGCAGCAGAGATAATAAATTTTAAATTCTAGAGAGTTTTGGGGGAAGGGGTCTTCATTAGGCAACACAATAATGCAAATTACAGGGGAGGGGCATCTCTGAAAAGGGATGGGGCATCTCTAAAAAGACACCTACAGAAGAGCTGAAAACATGAAGCCTAGTTCATTTGTTTATAGGTAAATCTTCAGCTCCTTTTAAATCCCTTCACATCTTAGGGCTGGGGTATGTACCATCACTTTGAATTTGACTCATAAATAGACACTGAGCCAGTGCAACTGTAATGCCCAGTCGTTTTAACTATATTCTAAACCAACGGAGGTTTTCCAATCTGTCTTCAAATGCAGTCCCATATACCACACATCCATTCATTTATTTTTCAGTTGCTAAGCCTGCTCTTCATTGTAAATGATCCCAAAGCAGGTTACAACATATAACTATATAAACCACAGCAGGCCAACACTAACAAGCCAACCACTATCATAACGCATTGACAAAAAGTTAGATAAAAATTCCAAAACATTTCACAATAGCCCAGCTCAAAAACTGACTATATTGCTTCAATCTCTTCAATAAGCCTAGGCAAAGAGGTGCCTCCTTAACTAGCACTAAAAAGCTAACAGTGTCAGCACCAGGTAATCTTCAACAGGGAAAGCATTCCAAAGAGAAGGGGCCACCACAGAGATGGCCTTTTCTCGCATCACTCTACAGGCAGACTTGTATAGAAAGAGGTATTTAGGTCTGATCATTTTTTATACATCAACATTAACACATTGTATTGAGTGCTGCAGGTTCCGCAGGACAAATGTTATGTGGTTCCAACCGCCAGTACTTCTCAACATCCTCAGAATTACATCAGCTACAGTTTTTAAACCATATGCAGCCCAAAAAGCACTTTACAATAATTCAACTGGGAAGTTACCATAACATGCGTTGCTATGGCTAGGCTACCTAACCAGGAAAGGCCATCACTGACAAACTAGTAATTGGAACTCCTTGCCACCAGGACCATCAAGGACAGCACTGGATCAAGGAGAGCCCCAAGAACATGAGCTCACTCTTTCAAGAGAACGAACCTATCCAGAACAAACTGTGTATCAAATTCCCAATCAGAGAACCAGCAACACACAGGTAATCTAACCTGAATGTTACCAGTCCAGAGCATAGATAAGTGAAGTCAAACTATTAATATTCCAAGTAGAGTTGCATGTGGTGCATCACCTTAAGCTTATAAAAAGGATGCCATTCCATGGAAGCAACTCACACCTCAAGTGACACAAGTTGCACCTAAGTGTCTACACTCTCTTGATCCTTACTTGTATCAGAAAATTTTCCAATGTGTGCTGACCCGAGTTACTGGAAGACCCAAATCACTGAATGAGAGCAATTTTAAAAGAATAAAATCTTTATGGACTACTGTGGGATAGCCCTCCATCAAAATAATGCTTGGGTCAATTAAAAGCCCTTCCTTATTGAGGCTTTACTTAGCTTCAGGTTGTGAAGGAGCAAGAGGCAACAAAAATAAGCCAATCATCTCAGTCATTCCCTACTGTTTCTTCACTAGCAGAGGGCAGCCCATAAGAGGCATATCATGAAGCCTGCAGGAAGCAAAGGAAAGTGGAAAGAGCAGACTTTGGTCATTTCCTGTAAAAAGAGCCTGACTGCAATGTGCAGAGAATAACTTGTCTTGGTAGCTGAGAGCATTTGGACCTTTTCACAAATGAAGCAACCCAATCTTTTAAAAACAAAACCTGTGTTTATATAAGCTAGCTGCATGAATTCTTGTTGGGCAAATTAACTCTGTGATATGACTCAATATGTAGGGAAATAACTTTAACCATTTCAGTTGCTATGAGTGTTTCCATGATTTACAAAGCTCTCCTTCAGGCAAGAGCTCAATGGAGACCAAGAGCTGGGAAAATCTATATGCTATAAATGAACCAATATACTATCTTTAAAGGAAATTGTTGCTAAAAGAAAAGAACATACACTTGCTTCATTAAGCAAATTATTATTTGGAGCATATTATTTGGGACTAAAAGCAAGACCTAGAGATGTTAGACTGCTCTCCCCAAGCTTGAAATATGTGTTTCTTTAGTATTTAAATTAACTGGCAACTAGTGCTTTAATTTCTTTTGTGTATAGAATGAAATATTGGCTCCAGCAATATTAGTACTTTGTAGAAAAAGGTAATGCGTATCTTGAGAACTGTAATGCATATCTTGAGAACTTTAACTTTTCTTGCCTATTGTTTTAGATAGTAGAATTGAAGTGTATCGCACTATTTCATTATTTGTAATAAGGGTGCCAAGAATCTATCATCAAAGTAGTACGGAATTCCTGTCGCCTAGGCAGCCCAGGCCCCTTCATGGATCACTGCCTTGCCGTGGCGAAGGGACTTGAATAACTCAGAGAAGCTATGAACTATGCCGAGGAGGGCACCCAAGATGAACAGGTCATAGTGGAGAGTTTTGACCAAACGTGATCCACCTGGAGGAGGAACCGGCAAGCCACTCCAGTATCCCTGCCAAGAAAACTCCATGGACAAGGATGGAAGTGAAAGCTGGACCATAAAGAAGGCTGATCGCCGAAGAATTGATGCTTTTGAATTATGGTGCTGGAGGAGACTCTTGAGAGTCCCATGGACTGCAAGAAGATCAAACCTATCCATTCTTAAGGAAATCAGCCCTGAGTGCTCACTGGAAGGACAGATCCTGAAGCTGAGGCTCCAATACTCATGAGAAGAGAAGACTCCCTGGAAAAGACCCTGATGTTGGGAAAGATGGAGGGCACAAGAAGAAGGGGACGACAAAGGACGAGATGGCTGGATAGTGTTCTTGAGGCTACCAGCATGAGTTTGAGCAGACTGCGGGAGGCAGTGGAAGACAGAAGTGCCTGGCGTGCTCTGGTCCATGGGGTCACGAAGAGTCGGACACAACTAAACGACTAAACAACAACAACAAGGCAGCCCAGGACTTCCAGACACACTGTCTAGGCTTGTGCCCTTAGTAGTAGTGTCCAATATATTTCCAGCGAAAAGTAGTAAAGTTCAATTCCATACACATACTATTTTGTGTGGAGGAGGATGAGAGGATTTTCACAGCACAAATCCTATCTTTGCATGTCTGCTTGGCTGTATTCTCCATTTTGCTCATGAATCCAACTCCCTAGTAAGTGTACTTGGGATTGCACCCTCAGAATTGAATAAACTTGAAAGAAGGGCAGCTGCTCATAAAATGTGCACTTATTCTACCACCACTTCTGATAAACAGATTCTGTAGGTTTTCAAAATGGTACAAAATCTGTAAAACCTTCTTGACCAGAAACAACAGTGGGCATGGCCACCCTTAAAAGGTACAGGACAGATCACACTGCACACACCCCAGTTCTTTAATTTTCCCTTCTGTTTCTGCTGACCCCTCTTCTCCATGACAGTGGTGGTGGTAAACCCTCCTCGTCCCAGATTATTATTTTTTGTCAGTTTGGGTACATGTGGTTTTTTTTATAGCAGTGGTAGCCTCTCTGCTTGGAGCATATCATAATCCGAATGATATGGCTAATCAAATGGCAATGATGGTTACCAATTACCCTGCTTCAGCAAAGAATATTCAACTAGATTTTCAGATCCTGTTTGAAAGAAGCTGCA
Source organism: Podarcis gaigeae (assembly GCF_964106915.1). NCBI lineage: Eukaryota > Metazoa > Chordata > Lepidosauria > Squamata > Lacertidae > Podarcis > Podarcis gaigeae. The sequence goes on along the minus strand of NC_139682.1, from coordinate 56,781,342 downwards.
GTTGCAGGGACTTTCAGGGACTTTAGGCACAAAAATTGGTGATTTGTATCACAGTTACTTCCAGTAATTTGATCAAAACAAAAAGTTATGTTATGCCATTTTATGACATCATGCTATGTTGTAATATTTTTTCACCTGGTTTTTCCTCTGCAAATAGTTACACTGTATTTTATAATATACTGGAAGCCATATGCCTGGTAATATTTTGCAGCTTCATACAGGCAAATAATGTTTTACTTATAAGCAAAACAAGATGGATGAAAAAGCCCAGTTGAACACATTTACAAACATAAACATTGATGAAAATAAAGATGCAAATCCTCACTCTTACCAGAACACACTGATCTAGTTCCAATGTATCACAACAAAGTAGAACGTTTTCCCCCTACATCAGAAATGGAACGGGAGTCAATGATGTTAACTACTTGCAGAAGAGTTATAATTATACATACAATATGAATATTTATTTAGTAGAGAGACTTCCTTATTAATATTTCATAAGAATACTGGCCATCCAAGCTACTTAATAGATTTAAACTTTTAATAAAGATTCTACTGAAAAAGACAGTATCTGCTTGTTTATTTCTGAGCAACACTCTTGAGACAAATGCCTCACATCCTCCTTGACTTCAAGACCTGTATCATTAACATTGTGATTTTATTGTTTTGCATGATGATTGCACAAAATACAGTATCTGGCTGCCACGTCTCTTAATTCTTTATTTTCTTGGAGTTTTATTATTTTGGGGCTCCAGTTATTCTCAAGTAAGAGAAGATCTCTGGAAAAGACACTGGACAGAGCTTGCTCCTTCCAGTCACAATTATTTTCTCTGTACACATTTAGGTATTTATTCATGTTCTCCTCACAGGTATGTTTCTGTGAAGTGCCACCTTCAGTTTGGCTTGCTGTGATAAAAGCTACATTCAAAGGAGAAGTGTCTGTGATTTTATAAATGCAAGGTCCATAGTCTAGAACCTTGGTGTTTGAATGCAGCAAAGGAAAACAAATATTCAACATACCAGAGTTAATGCATGTCAAGTAATTAAGGTAATCATGTCCACTTTGGAATACGTTTTCCTCAAGGGCTGGTAAATGCTCTCTGCTCAGCAGCTGTCTTCTCTGATGGGCAGCAAATCCGTCAAAGGTTCTTTGTCGAAGTTCCCTTTCCAGCATTATTGATTCCAACTCCTTGTCTGCAAATGCCCTTCTTTTCCTCATTCTCTCACTGAGGGTAGAAAGGCAATGTTCTGTTTCCTGGGAGGGTGGACTATTTGCTACAACAAGATCCAAAGGAAAAGGACAGTTATTGTGCAAAGCCTGGCATTAGGTGCTTTCAAACATTACGCATTTCCTTTACAGAAAGCATTTCACGCGGTAAAAACGGTATTACTAAGAAACCTGTGTGTAAGTTGTCAGATCACAGGTAATAGTTGCACGTGCCAGTCATTAACTGTTTGTACACGTTGTATAGTTGAAAGTGTAGCATAGTGAAAGTGCACCCATACGCTTGTCACATACAACAGCTAACAGCTAACTACACCAGTGTATTTCATGTGTAGATAATATCATACGTAATTAAGACATCTGAAGCAGCTTTTGTGCTTAAATACAACTGACACCAATAAAATCAAGAACACTCAGTTCATACTCAAATCAGTGGCACTTAGGTATACTTAGCTTCTCTGGAAGGCATCCAGTATTCACTCATGAAATGTAATGTCAACCAGAGTCCTTGACTAGAAATGCCATTGTTACACAATCTTTTGATGTTTTTTAAGGGTTTGGAGAGTCATGCCTAAAGAGGTCTTCATAGGTAGATGCTTATTTATGGAATGTGTCAGGAATATAAAATAAACATTCATTTCACAGCTATAACAACTTATTGTCCTATATCAATACCACATTTTTTAATGGAATACATTAAAAGGGAAAAACCTACTAGGTTTGTTTCAAGTGTATTTCCTACATGCAGGCACATACCTTCCGGTGAGTGTCTAGCCAACAACCTGGCAGTCTGCTTGGTCTTGCAATAGAAGTTTAATCTGTGGCCGGAAACTGAACATTCACTGCTCCTCATTCCTTTCTTAACCTATGCAATGGCAAAAAGAAGAGGACATTCATCAACACCATAGCTATTTTTGCTTACTAACAATGTCCATGCTTGCCTGCTAAAATAATACTGAAAACATTCAAGCTATTTGGAAGCAAATAAGAAAAGCTGCATTATGATCAAAAGACAACTTTTCCCCAGGATGCATTACAATTATATAGTTAACATTATTATTGCTGTTATAAATATATATAACATATAACATGAGCTCAAAGAAAGGGAACTTGTCTTCAATAGCAGTAAACCAATTACGGTGCCAGGCCCAGACAGCTCCACTAGCACCCAAATTAATTTAAGAAGCTTAAACTATTTACACTGAATCCATCCCATTTAAAAGTTAAAGCTACTCAGCTTTGATCTACATGAGGCAAAGCTCACTAAAGACTGGGACTTGTTTTTATCTGAAACGCAGAACCAGATTCCAGTGACTTTCTCAGGAAAAGGTGCTTCAGGAGAGGGCAGTTTTAAGGTTACTTTCCTTACATTATTCCTCAGCTCCACATCCTCCCCGTTTGTTCTTGTGTCACTTAGAATCATAGAACCGTAGAGTTGGAAGGGACCTCAAGGGTCATTTAGTCCAAACCCATGCAATGCAGGAATTGCAACCAAAGCATCCATGACAGTTGACCATCCAACCTCTGCCTAAAAACCTCCAAAGGAGAGGAGTCCACCACCTTCCCAAGGAGTCCATTCCAATGTCTAACACCACTTACCGCCAGAAAGGTCTTCCTGATGCAGATGCTTTATTTTTTTTGTTCTGGAAAAGCTTACTGCCCTATAAAGCTTGCATGGGCCCAGAAGATAAGCAAAAAGTACATCCCACTGCCCAAAGCACACACCAATGAAGCGAAAACTAAAGCCAGCTGAACTTACAGGAGCAAATTCAGCAGCTGAGGCTTTGTGCTTTGCTACAGGAAAAAAAACTTCACAGCTGAAGATGCTCCTGCATTGCAACGAATAAAGGCAAGGTGGGGGGTTTGCCTCTGGGGCCCTGCTTATACTGTACAGGGACTAGTACGTTCTTAGTTTAAACAGCAGCTATTCAACTTGCCAGAGTTGCCCATACTGGCAAATGTGGCCCTCTGAGGGGCCCCCACATCCCATGCCCTGAGGCGTTTCCGCCATTCCCCCACCCGCCGCCTGAGAGGATTTCTTTAGCCATTACTAACCGTTCTGCTGCTCCGCCACCGAAATTAATACAACTCAATGCTGAAGCAAGTTGTCCAGGTAAGTTTTTAATGTCTCACATTATTATTATTTTTATATTTTGCTGGAAGCTGCCCAGAGTGGCTGGGGAAACCCAGCCAGATGGGCGGGGTATAAACAATAAAATTATTATTAACTGTCATCATCATCCTCACCATTATTATTATTAATGTTGTTATGACCTCTTAAGGACTCCAGAGCCGTCAGCAAGGAGAGAGGGGCCCGAGGAGGAGCCCTGCTGGCCCCCCTCTGCGGCCGGCGTTGTATTTCCCGCCCCTGCTGATTTTTTCTCCCGCGCAAGGCGCGCGCTCCCACTCACCTGGCCGGCCACCTGGTCTTGGTGCCGCCTCAGCGCCACCTGCGCGGCCGTCACGCGCTGCCTCTCGAGCACCAGCAAGCACGCGGCGCACGCGCACTCCCGCCAGCGGCACAGCCGCTTGTGGCCCTTGAGGCTGGACACCACGCCGTGGTTCCTGCAGCGCGCGCACTTGGGCAGTCGCTGGCTCAGCAGGCGCCGCGAGCCGGTGCTGAAAGCGCCGCAGCCGACCTCGACCTCATGGCCGGGGCGCTCTGAAGAGTTGACGGGGCGGGCAGACTTAGCTTTTCGCTGCCGCCTGGAGGGCAAGGGCAACATGACGGACCTTTTGCTCGCTGTCTTAGGCCTTCTGAAGCTGTAGCTACTTTTTTTTTTGGGTGGGCTTGAAGGCACCTGCACAGGTTGGGCTTGACTTTGCTAGACGACAGCAAAGCCGCGTCGCGTTTGCAACTTGTAGCGCCCTCTGGCCGAGTCTGCGGCTGCTTCCCGTCGGCTCTCCTCTACAGCCGTATTAGTAGCACCTTTCTGATGAAGGCTCAGCCCGGCCCAGCCTTGATCTTTGACGTCAGTTCTCCACTTCTCCCCACCACTTGCCGCTCAATCAAATCTATTCCAGGCTTAACCCCTAAAATGCTACAGGACACAATGCTCTGTTTTGCCGTCCTTCCCACCCCACCCCACAACACACACACGTACCGACCCATTTTCGAGTCCTGTACTACATCAATTATTGCCAAGAATCGAATGCACACTCCAGATTCATTATGAGAAGAACGTGGACTGTCAGCCTTGCGAGGCACAGTAAGTGAGGACGCTAATTCAAAATTACGCCTACCAGTGAGCAGGGACTAGGGCAATGTGTTTATTATGTTTCTTCATTACCTTTCTGGCAAGATACTCAAGGCACTTTACAGCAGAAAAGCACAAAAACATATGCAACTCCTCCCCCAGCCAGTAAGGAAAAAAAATAATGGGAGACTGCAACAGCAGATTTTTTAAAAATAATTTTTGTAAACAGGAAATGGTCCTGAAAAAACTCCACTGAAATGAGAGTTTTTACTGAACTTTCTTCAGTGGTTCATGGTCTTGAGACTTAGTCATTTAGCATTTTAAATGTCAAAACTAGCACCTTGAATCATGGCTGGAAGCAAATCAGTAACCAGTGCAGCTAGTAAAGGATTGGCATAATGTGATACAGCTGGCAGTTGCATGTGGAACTAATGGAACCTTTTGGGCATTATTTAATGAACGCTCCATGTAGAACATACTGCAGTACTGTAATCCAATCTCAAATTAACAAGAAACGACTTTTGGTGTGTAATTCAAAGTTGGTAAAAAGCAGTCCTAGCCACCACTGATATCTGAGCATCTAGGTGCAGTTTTGAGTCTAGAACGCTCAAACTATGTATACTTTTTTCATCAATACTCTCTCATTCAAATGCAGATGTATACATATTTAATCATTTAAATGATTAAAACTAACATGATTAATTGACTAAGATTTATTTAAAAGGGTGATAGTCCTATTAATTGGTACGATTAACATTTTAATCTACAATTACAATCTCCTAGCTAACTGATGAAATGAACAATAAATTTCAAGATTTGGGGCTCTTGTAGCACCAGTAACTACAAGACTAGGTAAATAAATAGTTTGCCATACTTATGACAATTGGCTTCTCTCTCTCATACTTTCTTATGTACTTCACAAAAGTCCATTCTCATGGATCCACAAACAAACAAAAAAGAAACATTATTTTATATTTAAATACACTATAGTTATTTACAGTATAGAATATTGACTTGAAAGCCAGAAAGTTCAAAAGCTTACATCTGTAGCACTACAAAAACAAGCAGAACTCAATACATCATTGCAAAGCAATGATCCATGATCTCTTGATCCAACTGCTGTTTGTCTTCAGTTTTATGAATTTCAAATTCAGGGTCACCTTTTAAATATAGTGTTTAATTCAGAACTAAAATACTAGAAAATAATACTCCCATGTTGTAACACATGCTCACACAAGTAGTCTTGCACAGCTCTCACTCATTTTGGTTGAGTTTGCACAAAAAAATTTCTTACATGGTGGATTTTGACCTAGTGCACTAGGCCACAATAATTTGTCCATCCTGGCTCATTTGTGATATGAAAGTGATTTCAGCCATACAGTGATATGGCAAAACACAACCTGACTAAAATGCCTTTGGATGTTGTTCGGTCACTTGAAATAGGAAATTTTTATTAACCCTTCTATTGCTGCTCATTAGGTAAGCCAAGTAGGTATACGTTTGAATTTTCCATTAATTCTTCAACAACTGTAGCAGTCATTGTATTCAGATAAAAGTATCCTTGTTAAATGTCCCCTCTGCCTTTTAAACATTTGAAGTCTGTTTCAGAACAAAAATGTGACATTTCAAAACTTAAGATCAGTATCAATGTTTTAATAGATTTAAGCAAAGAAAGTGAAACTAACATTTGTAGCTGGTCTTTTTACAACGGAACACATTAAAGCGGAATGCTGCTCTTCATCCTTATTCTGATACAAAAATAAATCTTCCTCCTTTCCTATCAGGTAAGAACTGTGCCCTTTGCAAGGATGCTACTTTTCCCCAAAGTAAAGGCTGAGTAAGCAAAGAATCATCAAGTGCACATTTTCCTTCTTGTCTCTGGTTTTGGACTAAGCCATAATTAACATGAAACAGTTATATAAATGACACAATTCAAACACTGAGCATGAAGAGCTACACTTAGACCCTGCCTGCACTGTATATTTAAAGGCCTTGAAGCAGTCAGAGCTTCCCCCAAAGAATCCTGGGAACTTGTTCGTTAAGGGTGCTTAGAGTTGCTAGGGGACCCCTGTTCTCCTCCCAGAGTAATACTTCTCACAGTGGTTTAACAGCCAACCTCTCTTCCCAGAGAACTCTGGGAATTGTAGCTCTGGGATCTCCTAATCCCTCACAGCATCATAAACAAACAAAAAAACAGTTCCCAGGATTCTTTGGGGAAGGCCATGACTGTTTAAGGTGGTATGACGCTGCTTTAAATGTATAGTGCAGATGGGACCTTAATCATAGTGGTAACTGTTAACTCTGCTATCCCAAATTGATCCCAACTGTTCAGCCATATGAACCACAACTCTATTCATGGTCTGTTATCATTAGCAGGCCCTTGAAACTCAACAGTTATTTCCCTATAAACATACCATTATGTGTACTGCAGCTCTAATACCCACTGAAGCATAAAAAAGCGTCTGAGCCATCCCTCTATAGTTCTTCTCCTGAACTTTGAAAGAAATACACAGCTGCAGCACAAGCGTAAGTTAGGGCTGCCAACTTGTCAGAAAAAGAATTAGCCTGATTCTGGGGTTTTAATAGCAGCCTGAAATGGAAGAATTAGCAAATGAAACTTTTCAAGCAACGGAGATAATCATTATCGCCTGCTAATATCCACATAGCAAACTCTTGTTAAAGGCTCAGACAGAAGCAGATAACAAAAGCTGGCAAGCCTAGAAATGGCTAGAATATCCACTTTCACAACCACAGGCTGGGAGGTGGTGTGAAAGTGTGACCAGACACAACTTTATTTGGAGATCGCATGTACTTGAGCACATCTGATCTCCTATAGTTTACATTAATCCTGAGTTGAGCCTGCATTAACTTCCTGCCCATCTGCATGTCAGAAACAGACTATGAAGATTCCTAAACTTCCACTTTGGCATTAAGGCACCAAGCAGCGGAAATTCATGTGTGGATAGCACCTGATAGACCAAATGTTGTGAACAATACCAACCCAAATACTGACGTGACCAGTCAGTGACGCAAAACAAAACATCACTTTCAGAATGGCACCACTTGAAGTCAACATTTGAACATGACTTTTTGGTGCATTTAGTGCTCAGAATATGAGGAACATTTTCCACTGGCATCTTCCTGAGAAGATGACAGGCTGCGTTCAGATGTCACTCCAGAATCCTGGCTATCTGCAGGTGTAGCTGAAATACAGAAGCAGAAGAACAATCCAGTGATTTCAGGTTCTTTGTATGAATCTGCTCTTTACAATTAATCCAAGGAATTCTCTGTTTTAATTTCATGTCCATTTTTGATCTTGAATCATACAAAGATTTGAAATACAAATAAGCTTATCACATCATGTTATATAGCTTGTATCTTTCTAGTTTGCAGATGGTGGCTTATTAGATCAACTCCCCATTACTACTGCAAATATACAACTTACTTTATGTAGCCTACAAAGATGCTATAAAATCCTTAAAGTTTCAAACAAACCCCCCCCCCCAAATTGACAACTCTAAAGAGTTTGAGATTAATTTCCAAGTAGTTTGCCCTCTTGTGGCTACTCAAAAATTAAACATCAGAACTTAAAACTCCAAAAATAATTTTCACGTCCCACATTCATGCCATAGAATGTGAGAAAAGAATGGAAAGATTGGCTCTGTTCCTTTAAAATCTGGGGTGGTATCTGACTCATAACCTGAATAGATTACTGAAATTAATGGATTTGTTAGTCTGGGTCATCTATGAGTATGACTGTCCGTCAATGATATCTGACTTTCTGTACGGTAAATCTATTTGGCTAAAGATACGTATGACTAAATCCACATAGGACTAAACCAGATAAAGATACTTGTGAAAGCAAGGGTTGAAGGAGCATTTCACTACTAGCAGAAGTGTGACTGACAGACAGCACTATCAGCGAGATCCATTAGAAAAAAGCATCTTGCAAGCAAAGGGGAATACACATATAGTGCTTTTACAAAATGAACTTTGTTCCCACGTTGAAGTTAGCAGCTTTTCAAAACATCCCTTCTCAGCTTGAGACAAACTGCTGCTAGGAAGCAAACAATTTTTCAGTTTTCAGGCAACCTAATTATGTACACAAAACAGTATGTGGTGCTTCAGAGTATGTATTTAGGTCACATAGTTGTGAGTGCTTCTCTACATCAAAAACAAAGCACATGTATAGGGAAAGAGTTTCAAGTCTAGCCTTTTCTTTGATGTGCTAGCTTTTCATACATAGGATTTTAAAAAACAACAACAGGTAGGCATGAACATACAAATAAGAGCTATTTCATGAGTTATTTTAGCATGTTTCTATCAGCCATGCTTGTGGCAGAACAGGAAAAGTAGTTCTTCTGAAGGGAAAAGTTAACTCTGTTTGAAACTGTAGAAAATGTTTCTGTATCACGGCTGTGAGCCAACCAAAGGTTGCCCATAGTATACTTGATTTTCCCCTACACTGGGCTAAAGGCATGAAACCAAGAAAGGTAAATACAATACTTAAGGGTTTTTTTGTGTGTGGTTTTTCCTTGACCTTACCAAATCTGAAAGCAGCTATTAATTTATATTTCCACAATTCAAGATGAAAAGCAAACAGGAGCTAAATATTTTAAGAAGGACCATGCTAAAGAGGGAAGTGCTATAGCTCAGTGGTAAAACACACCCCACACGGGCAAAAGGTTCATTGCCTAGTGTCTCCTGGTAACAGAAATATTCCTGCCTGAAACCCTGGAGAACAGCTGCCAGTCAGTACAGAGTACAGGTGACTCTCAACTAATGCAGGAGTTACATTCCAGGGATAGTGCATAAAGCCAAAATTGCATATAATCAAAACACATTGAGTTCAGTGGCAGGTGGGATTGCCAAAGTCTTTTTTTCTATTGCTGTTTAATTGCTTTTTAATGATAGTTTCTTCTATGCTTTTAGCTGTTCTTATCCGTAAACTTCCTTGAGTCCCTGTCAGGAGAAAGGGAGACTATAAATAAATATATAATCATTGTCATCTTTGGGACCCTCCCACCAGGTCTGGCCCAGGCGCTCCACTCCTGTCACTATTCATATCAGGTTACCAGCAGAATACTAGTCACATGGCGTCCTTTCATACTAGCCAACCTCCATGGGATTCCCCAACAGGCATGCTGGGATGGCGTATTGGCATCCATATCAGGAGTCTTTCAGGATAACAGGATCCTAACCTAATGCAATGCTTACCTCACTGTAGTCATGTGAAAGTTGTGGCCCATACACTTGTCTTAGTTGCTATTTATCCCCTTCCTGTCTGGGTGGACAGCCACAACACACCTGCTATGCAACCAACGGAACCTTTTGAATGCTTACCAGATGTTTCCTTTGTAGCTTCAGCCACAACATTCAGTGGGAGAGGCGGCGGAATGTAGTGAATCCCTGGCAGAAATCCCTGAGGTATAAAAGGTGGCAACGGAGTGTAATAACCTGGACAAAAATCTCCACCTACATCTTGCATCTGCATGAAGGCAAAGAGACAAAGGTATTTGGTTTCAGAGTGAATACATAAAAGGGCAGAAGGCTAAGACAAAATGTGTTTTATCATCATATAATTCTGAACTGTTTACGAAGATTTATGTGTAGGTTGACCAGGAGCAAAAGAGGTCATTGTGGCTATGCTCTACTTCCAGTGTCAAATATAGGATGCCTCTGAATACCATTTGCTAGGAACCAAATGTGGGGAAAGTGTTGTGGCACTCAGGACCTGCTTGCAGGCTTCCATCTGGTTGGCCACTGAAAGAACAGTATGCTGGAGTAGATGGGCCTTTGGCTTTCCTTATGAACTTACGTTCAGGGTCCTGCAGCTTTAATAGTTGTGCAGAAGAATGAAATTCTACAGCTGTAGCTTGCATTACAAGCTGCTACCGATAAATTACAGGAGCCCTGCCCTTTTTTGCACCTAGCTACCCTATTCCATGTTGACTGGGGAAATTATGGCAGTTTTCATCATACTGGGAACCCATTTTGCATTTACATTTCCATACCATTTCCATTTACAGTGTCCTGATCTTCCATTCAAGTGCAAAACTGTGAACATGGGCAAAGTTTTCCATGTACATGTGCCCTAACAGGAGCCAGTTGCAATATGTACTAAAAAAAAGAGAAAAGGCCCCTAAAACCCCAAGAGAATGATTAGTTCAATTATCCAGCAGGTTCAGTTTCTGATGTGGGTTTCTTTAGTGTAGATACCTTGAAAACAACTTCTGTCAAATTCTGTCCGATTTACTTTCACTTTGAAGAAACAATTATCAGTGTATGGATACACTATATTTTGTGCCAACTGGGAGCTGGGTATTTGAAATGAGGATTATTTCTGAGTGAACAACCAAATATGTACCCCACTGAAAGCAAAGCAGAACACCTGAATTTGGATGCACATATCTGTTGAAAGTAGTGGTTAAATCACATTTAAGGTACTTCACACCTGGCATTTTGTGTGGGATAGTCATGCTTTGTTCACTAGTCTTTACAAGACAGCTACACAGTTGTTGCGTTGCATTTTTCCTGTTCTACTGTCTTTTCTCAGAAGAACATACACCGAAACGTCTGACTTTATTATGCAGTTGATTAATCAGTTTCCATGAGGCATCCTGAGGCCTACCAGGCACCTTTTTCAGGAGAACAGAAGAGTAACGCAATCTCCACAGGTGCGGATGCTCTTAGAAGTACTTAAATATCTTTTTAGAACAGCGCTATTTTCCTGTGGTTATTGATCTATCACAACATATATATGCTGTTACCTTTGTGGTGGAAACAATTTT